>NC_143436.1:95908162-97158162 GCF_987193195.1 Phasianus colchicus | reverse complement strand
AACAGGATGATCACAAAACAATCACCACTAATATTGTCCATCTTTATGCCTTCTATGCCCCCTATCACTTCACAGAAGAGAAAAGGAATGACAAGAAGAAAGTGGAAGTCAGAAATATAGATTCAACATCTCTAAATATTTCAAAATAAAGAACATGGCTATTCACAGATTACTTTTTCTAATGTTGATGCTATTAATTTGTAGATGTAGTTACACACACTTTCAACAACAGTAAAGTCCATGCAGATAGCTATTGCTATCATTACTGAGTCCCCACATCTCAATCTCTCATTTACTCAATAGTTTTTATTCTCATTCACTGTCCTCATTCAGCTTCCTACAAGGGAATAGCCTGGAAGAAGACAGGAAAAACAGATAAAATCCTTCCCAAAGGAGATTTCTGCAGTTCAACAAATTAAGCACACCACAACTTGCAGAGTGTGGCAATAACAAAAATTCTTCTCTTTCTTCAGGAGGTTTGGTCAGTAGTGAAAAGATATCAAAACAAAAGCATTTTATTTAATTTTATTCTCTTCTTCACCTCCCCTTACTCATCTTTCTTTCATCTAATCATAGTATAAGACTCAGAATCGTGGAATGGTTTGGGGACCTATAAGATCACCTAGTTCCAACCCCCTACTATAGGCAGGAACACCTCCCTCTAGACCAGTTAGCTCAAAGCCCCATCCGACCTGGTCTCGAATGCTTCCAAGGAGCGGACATTTAGAACTTCACTGGGCAACCTGTTCCAGCATCTCACCACCCTCACAGTAAAGAAGTTCTTCCTAACATTCTAATCTAAATCTACCCTCCTCTAGTTTAAAACCATTTCCCCTCATTCTGTTGCTACATGCCCTTATAAAAAGTCCCTCCCCAGCCTTCTAGTAGATCCCATTCAGATACTGGAAGGCCACTATCAGGTCACCTTACACCTTTCTCTTCTCTTGGCTGAAGAACTCCAGCACCCTCCTATGACGACAGGCTGAGAAGTACTCCAGCCCTCTGCTCATCTTTGTGGCCATCCTCTGGACCTGCTCCAACCCTTCTCATGTTGGGGGCTCCCAGAAATGGACAAAGTACTCCACCAGGTAGGGTCTCACAAGAGCAGAACCACCTCCCTCAACCTGCTGGTCACACTTCTCTTGATGCAATCCGGGATACACTTGGCCTTCTGGGCTACAAGCACAAACTGACAGATCACACTGAGTCTTTCATCAACCGCTATTTCCAAATCCTTTTCCTCAGGGCTGCTCTCCAGCAGGTAAGTACTGCTATTTCAGAACAAAAAAATTAACTGCACTGTAATCTAGATCAACTTCATAGTTTTAGATGACTGACTTGCACTATCTAAAGAGAAAGATATGGTTAATCCATTTAAATGTTAAGTGTATTCATTTACGTTTGAACAGCATGTAACTCTTGAAGTGTCCAAAGAATTCCAAGAGGGTACGCTTTAAAATTACAAGATACCAATGGGTGACCTTTACAGAGACACAGAAAGTCTGCCATTTCATTTTGCTTTCCTAAGGTTACAAGCAAAGATTTTGTGTTTCTGAAATCATGATCACTGTCTGTGGGTGGCTAAATCAGGATTTCCTGGAGACTCTAGCAATAATTATTATAAATCTTCATTATACAAACACTTTGCCTCTTTATCTAAAAAAAATCTCAACGCAATGTAACATCTATTTTCAGTTAAAAATGAAAGATTTCATAGATTGTCCAATGATAATCAGATTATATTAGGGGCCATGCAAGTTTGGATATACAGGTATTCCAATAGGAAACTTACATAGTTAAAACATATCTGTAACTATTCCTACCACTAAGGGAGTACTCAAAATTCAAGATCTGGTTCCTCTTTTCAAAAAAAAAAAAAGTTTCAAAAGCAGCTTTTCTAAATTTTTCTCCAGTCTGCAAATAACGAATGCCAACATGAAGAACACAAGTAAATGCACTAATTTGAGTGCCTTTGCTATGTCTTTCCAGATAGAATGAGACTGTAATACTGGAAGCTACATAAGAAATGGAAATAGAAAAAAGTTAAAGCAGGAGAAAAAAGTCCACAACACCTTAATTCACAGTCAAAATTCTCAGGCATCTTCCATAGTGAGAAAAGGGATACAAAATCCCAACTCACCTTGGATGTCCCATTACTTCAATATAAGGAGATAGCACAGCTGTGTCTCAAACTAAATGCAGTATCTTAAACACTAGGAAGATATCTGCTTGAGATAATTAATGATTCATCACTTGTTCTATTAAAACTTATTCATACCCGACAAAATAACTAATGAAGCATAAGCTTTTTTTTTCAAAATATAATGCAGCGATTTGCAAGTCGAGGCCTAACAACACTATACAGTCTGTTTTATGAGCACAACAAACTGTAAAAATGATCAGAAAATAAAGAGCAACTATAGAGGTTTTCTTGACATCTTATCAGCAGCTGCTGTTTCTCACAAACGTGAAGACTAATAAACTAGAAGTTTAATAAAGACAACTTTCAGCAGTATTTTAGCAAGAAGATTATTTGCTGACTTATGTTCTGGCACAGTGCTTTCTGCACAGTAACGAGGCAGTTGTTAAATGTCTCATAAACATATACACTGCTTGATTCAGAACCAAATGCAAGAGCGATTACAAAATGTATCAAATCCAAACTTAATGCAATCATTTAGTAATAATTCCTCCTCTGAATTATCTAAACCAATCCACTTCTAAGAACACCCTTCACCACAATATTTAGAGGTTTCCTTACCTAAACCTCATGCGTGTTGATCTCACCCCTTCAGTTCAATTAGAAACACAGGAATGTGTCTCAGAGTAAGCGTAGCAAACTACTAATGTTTAGAAGGAGGAAGTGGCAAGTCTAGAGAACTAGTTAAAGACATCAATTTGAGTGAGAGAGAAAAGCATACAAGTACTTCAGCATTAACACTTCCTACAAGTAAGCTATTTTACCTTTTTAAAGATAAAAATTATACAATTTCTTGTTTAAAAAAAAAAAAAAACAAAAACCAAAAGACAGCCTCCAAGATACTAACAGCCTTACATCTTTTATGAACAAAACAGCTATGCATATTCCGCGTACACCAAAGCACAGAAACCAGCTTCCCCATCATGAAGGATGAGTCTGAAGAAACACTAGTTTGTAATTACTATCTAAAAGCTCAATTTTGTGATTTTACATACAAATGAAAAAGTATAAATTTAGCAGTAGTGTTCTTTATTTTGTTTTACACATCTAAATAGTTGTCAGCTGAACACCTTAGTTATCAGATTTCTTCATTTCATAGCCATCGTCTCACTGTCTCTCTGCAAAGTATTCTTAATTATGCATAAATTAAGCTCCAAAAAAACTTCAACTGTAAAACTTCGGATGCCATCTTAATAGAGAAGCAAAATAATTTGAGGTAGTGCTTTTTAGATTAACACAATTAGAAAGAAACTCCATATACAAGCAGAAAGCTGTAGGAACATAAAGAGATTTCTTTCTTGAAATCAGTAGACTAAGACTGTTAGCTCATGTTTCATATTACACAAGAGAAAATAAACTGAAAGGTCAGTTGAACAGTTACAGCATTGCCCTTTTCCAAGGTAATCAGCAGAGCATGTAGCAGAGACGTGAACACGAGCGTGACTGGAAAGACGGGTGCTGATGAAGAAGTGCTGCCACAGGCACATGGGACACAACACACTCCCCACGTGGCACTCCACAGGCCATACTTCTGCAACTCTGATTTATCACTTTTATTTCAAATTAGCGTTCTTGCTAACCATTAAAATTTTCATATTGCCAAAACACACTGGAATAACTAATGCTGAACATTAATCATATTCCCAGGTAAATTACAGGAAAATCAGTTATTCATTTGTTTGTAATAGGGACCCAATAAAGTAAAAAAAAATATCTGGATTACTAATGCATTTTTAATTTAAGTACAAACTGTTGTTATTCAGTATTATTTACTGTGTCCAAGTCTGGAGCCCCTAGTACAAGAAAGACAGGGAGAGGGGTCCAGAGGAGGGCCACAAAGATGATCAGGGGATGGAGCACCTCCCCTATGACGACAGGCTGAAAGAGCTGGGCTTGTTCAGCCTGGAGAAAAGAAGGCTGCGGGGTGACCTCATTGCAGCCTTTCAGTACCTGAAGGGAGTCTACAAAGAGGAGGGGAATCAACTCTTTGAAAGGGTGAGTGACAGCAGGACGAGGGGAAATGGTTTTAAGCTGAGGGAAGGGAGATTTAGGTTGGACATCAGGAGGAAATTCTTTACAGAGAGAGTGGTGAGGTACTGGAACAGGCTGCCCAGAGAGGTTGTGGATGCCCCATCCCTGGAGGTGTTCAAGGCCAGATTAGACAGGGCAGCCTGGTCTAGCATTAGGTGGGATGATTGGTGGCCCTGCATTTGTCAGGGGGGTTGGAGATTCATGATCCTTGAGGTCCCTTCCAACCCTGGCAATTCTGTGATTCTGTGATTTAACTGCAATCTGTAGAGCTCTACTCCTCTCTGCCTCTCCTCACCAAAATAATTCCTTTTTCATTTTGGTAGAATGCACTGGAAGAAAGCTCCAAAATTGTTTCTACTATTTATAGGCTTAACTCCCCCCCCCCCCCCCCCTTAAGCTGGAGACAACTCACTCAAATGTTTTATTTACCAGAATGAATATGTAAATAACACCATTCCCATTTGATCCTATCATCAATGATTCTAAGAGACTTCCTTCATATTAACAAGTTTACCAAGGTTAGTTAATGGGGAAGTTAAAAACAGAGGCAATGATTCCCATAGCACTAGCACCACACTGGAATCAAAACACAGTCTAAAAGCAGAAGTTACAACAGAGGTTTCAGAAAAAGACACAGGAATTTTTTAGAAAAAAATTATAGTACAATTTTTGCTAGGCAAAAAGTACTGCATCATGAAGGTCTTAATCAACCTGAAAGCATCAGTCAGTCCCATTCTTAATGCAGTTACCCACATTGTAAGAATCTGACTATGTGTGTCCTATGTGTTTTAAAAACTCTGCACATTGTGACAGGATAATGTGGACTTCGGTAACTATTTCATTTCATTTTAGTTGTAAAAAGAAGCCATTTTCAATGTATTTTCTTTTTTTATTAGCTTTCCATAGCAGTAAACATAAAAAGCCATCTGTTTCTTTTCAAATTTGGATTCAAAGTATGTTGCATCAGTTTGGCTTTCATATTCTTAGAAATACTGCAAGTAATTTTAATTGGCATAAATGAAGCTCAACACAATACTAAAAATGATTTATCCTTTTAAATAACCCCCAAGAAATTAAGAATGAAAAGTTTCAGTTGGCTACCAAATTTTTGGCCTACCAAGCTTCTAGGTCAAAGTCACTCATTATTTCAAACAAAGTGTTGGATGTTTGTCATTACATTAGCCTCCCAACCTGCTTTAGAGGACACATTACACAACAAAAACCTGAATTTCATAATGGTTGGCTTTCATAAACCTTACTTCATTTCCTATTAAAACCTGTTCAAAAATTAAAAGCAAACTCTTGACTTAATGGATCAAATCAGTGGGCTGTATATTCAAGTAGTTTACAACCTGAAAGCCAGAAAAGTAAACAGAAGTCTTGTCATCCACTGACAAAAACAGAGCAAACAAATCTTATTTACAGAGATGTTTCTTTATAGAGAAACATGTCAAGCTGTGGCTTGAATAGATTTAAACAGCCAGAGTTGTCAAAAAAGTTGGCTAGAGGAAGAGCACCCACAGCTGTGCCTGGGTTCCATACCATAGCAAACATTCCCTTGCAACACTTTTCCTCTCATCTACTGTAAAACCTACAGTGGTCAACTCATTTAATAACCCTTTGAATCACAGAATCATTAGGGTTGAAAAAGACCTCTAAGATCACCCAGTCCAACCACCAATCCATCACCACCATGCCCATTAAACTACGCCCCCATGTCCCACGTCTCTACACTTACTGAACAACTCCAGTGGCAGTGACTTTACCACCTCCCTGGGCAGCCTGTACCACCAGTACCAGCAAGCAGTTACTCAAGAGCTGGGCCCCACATGCATAGCAACCCCACACCTCCAGCCCTCTGGGTGCCCAAGCGGCCACCGAGTTCCTGCCACATCTTGCTACTCACTGAAACTGGAACATTCCATCTTCCACTTGCAAAAACTGAAAATTAACATTAGTAATTTGTTTGCATTCAGTCTTCCTGCAAGTGTATTGATTTTTGTCTACAAAAAACAAACCTTACCGCTTCAGCCTCAATTTTGAGATGTGCATGTATACCAACTGAAAAAGTATTCTGTTTTGCTCTCACAGAGAAACAGCTTTATTCCCAACATAGTTTTCAGTTCCTAGCCTTTAAGTTTTTATCACCCATTCTTAGTTTACTTCTCTGTATTTTAACATCACAAAGAAAACTTCACAATACTCCAGAAATGCAAACATATTATTTTACATATAAAGAATAGATAGAAAAACAGCTATTAAATATGAGATGGGAAGGAAGGTATACTTTTGCTTTTCCAGTTGACCACTGTAGCAGTTCGATCAGTCTTCACTGGTCAGATCAATAAGTCTTCTCTATTTAGGCTCAGTGGCTCTACACAACAATTCATATTGACTGCAGATTCAACTTACCACACAAACCTGGTCTGCTCGCTAGGTTCCCTGTTATGCCAATGAAGCCCTTTTAGAATATATTTTTGAAGAAGAAAGTGTTTCCTTCAGAGACTGTAAGATCTTAGAGGGATTTGGGGCTGGAGAAGAGAAACACCACAGAACTCCTTTATCTGCTAAATAATTATGACAGCATTAGGCACCTTAGCAGAAGTGCCATGCCATCTTTACAGCATGAGTTTGCCTACATTTAATTATTAACTGACTTCACTGTAGACAAGATCAATGAAAAAAGCCAAGCAGTCAAACATTTGTACTGTATACAATGCAAAATGCTCATAATTTAATATCAATAAACTAGAAGAACAATTAGACCTTGGATATTTCAGAAGTATTTGTAACTAGCCTAAGCTAATCAAGCCTATTCCCAAGGAAGATGAGCAATCAAGAAGCACGCATTTAACTATTCACAGAAGCAATCTACAATACAAAGACGTGCTTCATTCACAGCCAAGCATTTCCACTCTAAAAAGCTCTTCCAGACTTTGGCAGCAAGGAGCACAAAGCTGAGAAATACAGGCCATTTGTACCATCATCTGGAGAGGTATGAACATCAAATTCACATCAGTATTAGCCTGAATATTCACATTTCTTTAGAAAACAGAAGAGAAACAGAAATATGGAGTCTGACTGTTCTTCTGAAACTTTGTGTCTTCTTAACACAATCTTTTTACTGGAATAAAAGTATATGAAATGTTGCATGTCAAAAATCTGTTAAGGACCTCATAGCTGCAGAGTGAGCATGACTCAACAGCTGTTGGATTCATCTCAACCACATATCCATTTCCACTGGAGCTCTGAAGGACATGACAGTTTTGAAGACATCTGCCTTCTGATCAGGACTGTATTTGAAGCTACCAGAGACAGCTTGATAACCATAGAAGTCACTGCTATTTTGCAGCCTCCAAGCATACACTAGTTGCTTGTCTGTAATTCAACTTGCCTGTCACTGCATTGGAAAACTTACAGTTTGAGTATTGAATTGATAAAGAAAGTTGTAAACTTTTAGAAAAAAATATAGCACTACTGCCCGAGACTCACAAACGAATCACTGCACATATGGCTCAAGACTCAGTAAGACACTGAAGCTTACATCAGAGTTTTCAACAGCCCAAGCGATGAAGTAGCTCGGAATACACAGAAGTCACTTGAAGCTATCAGCGGGACAAGTAAGGAGAAGAAAAATCTCAACCCCACCAGCGTGCACACACACACATACCACTCCCCTCAGAAAGCCTCGTATTGCCAGGCTGAGTCACTCTGACGTGCTGCACACCATCATCTTACTTTTCAACAGGGATACTGAGAAAGCTTCAAAGATCACACAAGTATTAACACTCTAACACTAGGAGTTACGAATATAAGATTAACATTCTGTCTACTGGGTGGATAAAACCTATTTTTGACGTTGCATATTCTTCTCATCTGCTTAGATTCTACTAGTACCCGCTTTAGACCTTTAGACAGTGCATAAGTTAGAGAAGACATTCATGACAAATTATGACAAAAGCTTTTTTTTTTTTTTTTTTTTTATACACAGAACCTCTTGTATCAAAAATTAGTTCTGGAAGTATTCATTTCAGAAGGATAAAGTTAAACACCACAAAGGTTGAGCAACATAGTAACTGACAACACATTGAAAAGAACTTCCTCTTTAGTAATTTTCCACTCCAACTATGACATCCCATGGCTACTTAATACCTTTTCTCCTGCAGAGAAATGTAGACAGCACTGGTTTATCTGCTTGATAAATTCTATTTCAAAGTACCTGTCCATCTCTGAAGTACAAACTATAAAAAAAGTAGTGCACTATACATACATACACCTTCAGTCAAGAGTATGTTATTTTCTAAGTATTTACACTAGGTACTTAAACAAGCTTCCTTTCCTTCCTCTCTCCCCCAACTGCAGCAGGTACAAGCAAACATACAAGTAGTATCTTCTTTGGAACTAAGCCCAGGAAAACACCACTAGCTCCAACTCTCAAACTGGAGAGCTGCCAACATAAAGCCTGCCAAGCCTACCAAAGTCAAGTGGCCAACAAGTTAGCCTCAGAGCTTCAGCCAGCACAGCCTCTTTGCATCAGGCCAGCAGCAGCAAGGAATAGCAAAGGGGGAAAGAAATCAACCTAGAGCCCTGTTCATGGTTCATCAGGAATTTGATCTCTTGATTTAAGAGTCAGGTATTCAGAATAAAGCTGGTAAAGACTTCTGAGGCATCACGGAATGTTTCCATCACAGTATATTAATTATATCAGAGTAGCTAAGGAACTTATTCTATAAACATATGTCAATCGTATAAAACTCCCCCCAGAATTCTACACTTTAACTCTTTCTTCCTCTTCTGAAGAGCCTGGAAGGCCAAACATACCTCAGTATCCACAGCTGTGAATTCACATGCTGTCAATTATAAGTCTCCAATTGTCATTTGAACCGGTATAAGATTAAGGTGAAATGTACGCAGAATTGACATATTAGGTACCAACTAAAGAGAGAAAAAAATAGATTCCATTAGGAACAGGATCTGAGAGACTGTGCAGCATCTGTATCTTTACAGGTTTAAGGTCCAAGTGAAGAAAATCCTAAGCAATCCAGTCTGAAGTAAATATTGACTTGTTTCTGAGCAGAATGCTGGTTCCTGCCAACCAGCATTTTCTATGAATATTTACTACTTTTTGTCTTTTGAAGCTAGGTAGTTCTGCAAAAGGGAAACAAAGAACATGGTAAGATATAAAAAGAACAATGCAGACAATAGAAGAAACACAGCAACTACTGCAAGTGCCAAAACATTCCAATATATCTTAGGTTAATGAGAATCACATACACCTCCGCTGAGCTTGCATCCATTTTCTTTGTATGTGTATTTATGTACACAGATAATAGAATTCTACACTGATGAAACAAAACAGACAAAACAACTCATACTCTGAAAGTTTTGCTGTTGCTGTGGTTGGCATTGTTTTTCCGTTTAAGTGTCTTATTAGCACAATTGCCATATGATTTAAAATCAGTTAAAGTAGTCACTGAAGCATGCCAAGTGATCTTCTACATCAATATCACATTAAAAATTGTTACTGGTACAATTTAAGCAACCAGACTTCACAAGAAATTGATATACCTGGTTATTTCCAGTTTAATTTCCTGTATACAAGTTAGATAGCCGTATGGTATACACTTCACAAATATATAAGTAAATTTGTATTTATAGAAAGTACTGTTTCAAAACATTCTGGAACTATAACAATTTACTATTGACAGAGTTCTCCAGAGTTTTCAGCACTGAAGTATAAAACACTACAGGAATGAGAATGTCACAAATACAAGATTGTACTCATACTAGATATTACTCAATACTAAAGATTGTTTTTCCTTCTTCTTTCTTTAACTAAATAGTACTGGTGCAATTTTTGTGTCTTTCTTCCTGGATAAGCAACTCAAATGAGAAGATCCATATTCTGAGTACTCCACATCAAAGGGGGATGCACCATCAGGAAACACAAGTCTATCATGCCTCCCACCCCAAGTGAAGGACAGAGTTTTTGTTAAATAACACAGTACCTCTACAAGATAGGGATCACTAGTTTTTCCCTATCACCAGAATCTGGACCAGTGTGAAGCCATCATAGGCTGCTACTCAGTATCTCACCTTAAGTACCTCATAGCTACCAACCAGCAAACTCCCAACTACTAAGGTCAGTCTCTCATTTGTACCAGATTCTGAAGGCAAGAATGGGCCCACACACTAACTGTACAAAGATCAGGACCTTACCCCATCTTTCAGACAGCTTCCAGTAAATTTAAAGGAAGTGCAACAGCCCTAATTCTGTAACACTGAACTCCTCTGAAGAGAACTTCCTCCACTAATTTCTTCGGGATTTTTAAGACTAGTTTCCAGACTATAAAAGCACTTAATCCTACATTTTCAAGACAGATGTAGCATTCTTTGAGGCTTTTGAAAAGGTACCCACATCTAGTGGGGAGAGCCATGTTTGACATGTCTTTCCTCCTTGATAGGTCTCTTTTAAGATGGATGAGCATACTGTTGCATTACCAGGGAGGCAATAACTGCTTCTGATAACTGTGGTTATCAGAATTAGCTTAATGTCCATCATACTAAGTCTTACATAGCAAAAGACTATGAGGGTTTATCTAACCCAATTTAAGTTCTTTTGGAAGAAGTCTGGATTCTTATATTTGATTATTAATTCATTCCATTAAAAAAAAAAATGCAATTCACACTTTTCTGAGCTAAGCATTTGATGTCTTTTATAAATGCCCATGCTAAATGAAATATTTTGTGTTTCCTTTAAACATTAAGTCAACACAGATCGTCAGTAAGTGCACTGTTTGACAAAGTTAATAAAACAACTCTTCGTTTAGAAAGAGCTGATACATTTACATTTAGTTATGACCTATGAGGGCTGCTCTGAAAGTAATGTCTCCTATGTTATTATGTTATCCCAGGCATCACAGGTGGATGTTGGTGGTATAGCAGTAGAGGCTGAAACTTCCCATCAATACCCCATTACATTTTGTTGCCATGTGACAGATGGCAGCAGAGGGGCAGTCTGACATAGAAGTGCATATGAACCAAGACGTGTGTGATTGAATTCCTCCATACAGAAAAATAGCACCCACTAACATTCACCAACATCTGCTGAACATTTTGATTGACCCAACAATGGGTGTGAGTACAGCGAGGCAATAGGTGATACATACCAGCAGTGAAGACAACATAAAAGACAAGCTACATTCTAGGCAGTCATGCACAGCTGTTACACCACAAGACAACAAACGTCTGGATCAGCTTATCCATGCAAAACAGCTAATGATAGTGAATATGTTGAAAAATAGTGTTTTGTAGCTAAGCATTTTGTTCTATCAAATAGTGTCCTTATGTTCTCTATATCTGCTTCCACAGAAACAAAGTAGGAGGCACTACTTTTGGAGCAATCTGTGTACTACCAGCTTCTTGCACAGCATTAGCAGACAGGAGCACATCATGAAAAGGCCCTTTTCACTACCATGCCTTTACTACAGTGCAGATTTCCAAATGCAGGCCAGAACCATGGCCTCTTTCCCAGTCCTAAAATATCACACAGCTGGTAAAGGGAACTGAGTCTGCTACATGAAGCCACAGGAGCATGAGAAGTTCATTCAAGGTTACCAGCACGTGAACTGGAAGTGCAGCACTGTGTAACACAGTAAGCAAATCTCAGGTCCGAAGTGAACATTTATTTTTTTCTTTCCTTGCGTTAACCATGTGTACTGCTGAATTCAATTAAAAAAAGTAATTTCCAACCTGCCAGATGACTGAGAGAAACCTCTTAAGAATACCAATTATTCCTTATTAAGGGTAAACTTTCAGATTGCTTACTGAGAAAAATCCATGATAAGAACCAAAATTTTGCAAGCACAATAGGATCTGTAACAAACAGCATGAACAAAAATGGATACGGACACTAAAAAACAGAGCTCAAATTGATAATTAATTCCACTTTTACATCATTTAGGAGTTGCTAGAACTGGATTTCACTTAGAAATTGAGTGACTCTAACCACAACATAGCTAATACGGATTTCAACTTCCACATATTAGATTGCAAGCCCCCCCTCCTGGGGGAAGAGGTCTTTACCTAAGTAGCGTTCCACCACATTGCTTTTTCAGATGGCCTCTTATGCCAGCATATGCTTGCAGTGTAACACACATTACGAACAGCCCTCTCAGTTTGCTTGTGCCCTTTACACAAAGAACACCGCAAAGAGAGCTCTGATCTTGAGAACAATGCATTTTGTTCTTCTCTACCTATAAAATCAGAAAGCTGAATACTCAGGGACAGCACACAGTCCAGGCTCAGTACGCAAAGCACGTTACTGGAGCACGTTCTTTCACAGAGAGGACCTGAAATTCTCTGACAGCTTTTACCCAGAGCTCAAGCAATTTTATGTACTGGGAAATAAGGCAGACGAAACCACACATCTTTACTAAGACCCTGTAAGGCCTCCAGCTGCAGGGCAAGCACTAAGCCGGGGGGCTCAAAGCCAGGATCTGCTTTTTGCCCACAGCTGTCCTTTAACAAGGTCTTTTCCCTCCCCTTCTTCATTTCAGTTTGGAACAAAACCAAGCTTTGAAATCCCCAAGCAGTGGGGCCCACATTTCTGCATGCAGTTCTAAAAACAAGCGCAACTGTCCACGATGCAGTTCTATGGATCTAACACCTCAAATAGCTTGCACACAGGCACAGTTTAAAGCCACAAACATTAATGAAATCCATTCTGTTAAAAGTTTAAGGTAGCGTGAAGAGAAAAGCTGTTCTTTAATTAACTCATTATTTACATATTAAGCTATCAAGAAAAACAGGTAAACAGTTTCGAAATAAATATCTTGGCAGAGGTAAAAGCCTGTTAATTTGAGCAAAGGTGAACCTGGAGCACGGCAGCTTTTTACTAAGATGAACAGAAGGCAAAACCTACAATTCAAAACTACATACTGTCCCCTTTCCTCAGCAGCTAGCTCTCTTCACCGTTAGGCATCCTCAGCTAGTTCTTAAATGGCTTTTCTCAGTTATTTGCAGATGAGGGCCACTGAAATCAACAGAAACTACACCAGTTTATGCAATGCAATTATTGTTTTCCATTTTTATTCTCTCAGAAGTGGAAACAACACTAGAAGCGAGTTTAGCTTGCATCCAGGACAGCCAATTCAGATGCCCATTTAGTGATCAAAGCCTGCTGACAAAGATTCCAGAAGATTCTGAGCTTACAGTTCAGAAAGGAATTTAGAGAGAAAGAAATCAACAAAAGAGCACACATAATAAAACCACTCATCCCAACCCCCACAAAAAAATCACACCACACACTGTCCTCATCAAACCCATGAAATCATACCTTGGGCACAGCTGAATAGCCAAATTTATTTAATTCCATTAAAAACTTGGAAGACCAAGTGCTGCCATATTATATAATTGCTTTCAAGTTAAGCTTGTGTTTGCAATGAAGACCCCATTGTATCACCTCCATACACACTTACCATATCCCTCCACTGCCTCATCCAGCAGTTTTACACTGTGTTATAATTAACACGTTTCCACAACAGCAAAACACTAGGAGTTACAAAAATGAAAAATGAAAGTTATTATTAGGAGCCTAGAAGCCATGAACTCCCCAGATATAAAACACTGGCTTGAATACCTCAAGTACATACTACAGATTGCTCCCAGTACAAGAAGTACATAACCAATGCTTGTAAGCAAGATGAGAAATAGTTATGGTAGCAGAAGAAAATATGAATGAAATAACAAATGAATACAGCAAATAGAAGAAGTAGTGCAGAATATCTGTCAAGACCTGAAAACACAAGAAGTTTGCATATTTTACCTTTCCATAATACTTTCAATTAACTAAAAAAATTATTATTCTGCAATAATCATTGAGCTTTTCTATTGTTAAAAATATATAGTTATTTTTTGTTTGTTTAAGGTAGAAGCTCTTCCCATAGCAAATGGTATTCAGTAGGCTAATGACATAATGATATCCAATACACACTGCATTAAGTAATACTGAAACTATTGTTTTAAAATTTGATGGTAACTGGTATTTTCAACAATGTAATAAAAAGACATTAAGAAATCCCATCTACTAATAAGAATTTCTTAGCAACATCTAGTCAGACAATTAGAACAGTAAGAACAACTGAAGTCACACTGAAATATAGAATTATTCTAACCAAAGGTTTAAAGTTATCTTATTCACATATATACATGATATAATTATGTAGTTTCTTAAGTTTCCTGCATTTGACCAACTCTCTCATCTGCTATCCCCAGCAGAGCACAAAGGAATGAGCCAGGCAATGCAACACTCCATTACAAATGTCATTGAGAGTTTTGTGTGATCTGCAATTACCATGTCACTGCAGTAAGCATCATGAAAGGTAACACCACATGTTGCAATTACAGCCTGTTTGTTCCAGTCATCTTATGACCACCCTATTATTTAAAATAAAATCCTACCCACCTATAAACAACCCACAAGCTACACTCTTCTTTATAGCTGAAAAAGAACACTGCAGCGAAGTCTGGATCTTTCTAAAAGAGAGACAAGCATCTTGCCTTTCATCTCTAAGAGGGGATCTGCAAACCTTCACTCTGTGCTCCCTTTGCTTCCCCCAAGTTCATTCTGACCCAAATCTCACACACCTTCATTCCTTAAGACAATTAATTTAAGAAGTTGAAGAATGTCATTTGACAATATAGAAATTAAAATTTATGTTGCAATAGTGTGTGCATGCACAAAACCTCACTGGCTTCCACCAAAATTTGCTTTGGCTGTATTATAAATATAGATAGAGCAAGAAAGATATGAGAATCTTATGGTAACGTATACACACAGCATATACTTTATCCTCAATAAGCCATCGGCTATCTAGGCTTCAGAGTCATATAACCTACAAGGCAATAGGCCTGCTTGGCTTTCCAGGAGATTATTTAAAGATTGTTTAATAAATATTTCCATCAAATAAGATCACATATGCATTTAGTAAAAAAAACAAGACCTATCTTTTTAAGTCACTTAATTCAATTTTCATGATCTTGAAATCTAAAGGCGAGAGTAAAAAACTCAATTAAAACCTTATGCTTGTATGTGAAATACACAATATCTCAAATCAGAACCAAAGCAGAACACATTGTTTGCATCAATAGAATACTTGAATTTCAAGTCAGTGAAATGGAATGACAAAAATAAAAAAGCAGTGCCTTACATAGTCTGGCAATCAGTAAGCAGTTAAGTTATACTTTTTTTTTTTCCCTCCAGTAAGAGCTATTTAAACCCTCAAGGCTTCATTTTATTTTTCCACCAAAGCCAAATACTTTTGAACAGAAGAGGCTGTGTGCCCCTTTCAACTATATTTCATACAACAAACAGATCTTCCTTAAATTCATCTCCAAAGACTACAAATCCCCACCTCACTTTAATTTCCTTACAGCTTCTTCCATAGTTTACAAGTGGTTCATCTGATGAAAAAGGATCAGGAGAAATAGCAGGAAAAAAAACTTAAGCCTAATCTTCTCACCTAACAAACCACATATTCATTGTCAAAACACATGTACAACACTAGTGCCTTATCTCCACAATGTTTTTTAGATGCCTATTTATACCTTAGAGCATTGGATTTCTTATTATCAGATGAAAGCTTATATTCCATTGAATGTTGAGGTTTTCTTCAGTACTTCTTTGCTTCCGTAGTAGAAAGCAAATCGCAGTTTTAGTACGTCACCTTGATAAAGAGTACTGACTTCCCTTCTATATACTCTGATAGAAAGCAGTTCATCAAGCCTCAGTGTTGGATACCTTATAAAAAAAGCTTTGTATACTTTTGACACCTATTAAAGGAGATTTATTAAAAGTCATAGAAGCTATTTTCAAGATGCTGTGGTTCATATATTCTCTTTGCATTGACATTTGAGTATCAGAAACTTCAGCAACACAGATTCAGGAAGTTGCTATTATCTCATACAGTCAGATACTAAAAAACTGGACCAACACACACAAAAAAGGAAAAATTGATTTTTTTTTTTTTAACTGAGAAACAAAGTGTGAAAAACATTTACAAAACCAGCCACAAGTTATTGTTAATTCCTACTTTTCTGTCCTTATGTTTTTTTCCTCACAAGAATTGGTGGTCTTTCAGAAACAATACCTTATCTCTATTTTTTCTCTGGATAATTATGAGTTTTGCAAAACTTGCTATCAGGAACTCTTTATTAGGGAGTGTAGCAATAGGACAAGGGATAATGGCTGTAAACTAAAAGAAATAGACCTAGATTAGATGTAAGGAATAAGTTCTTCACTGAAGAGTGGTGAGGCATTCACACAGCTGCCCAGAGAAGCTGTGTATACCCCATCCCTGGAGGCCATTCAAGGCCAAGTTGGATGGGAACCTGGCAGCCCTGCCCATGAGAGGGAGTTGAAACTGGATGGTCTTTAAGGTCCCTTCCAATTCAAGCCATTCTACAGTTCTATGATTAAAAACAAAGCTAAGGTTTGGAGCTCATGATCTTACCAAATTGGCAGTACATTTCACTGTGCCAAAAGAAGACAAGCATCAGCTTTCGGTCAACACATCAAGGTGTAAACAGCTTGGATATATTAACCTTATTATGCATTAAATAAAAACTGTGAAGAAGTCTGAGATGCATTTTACAACTACTTACCCAGCCAACGTAAGTACTCATTAATACAACAGCAAATGCAGTTGCTAATGAGCAATATCATTTTTGCTGCCAAAGGCCTCAGTGAAGAAACAGTAAGAACAAGGAATCTGTCATGCCAAGTTCTTTCTAGTTTAGGGAGGGTATCAGCAACAGCTTGGATTATGAACAGCAAGATCTTGCACCTGTAAGCTATACAGACAGTGCAACCATTTCTCTGATATTGTATGCCATGCTAGCAATGTCTGTCATTGTAAGAGACCTACCTTTTTTGGCTGCCCTGTCAATTAATGTAGTGATTATCCAACCAATAGCACAGAACTAAGCATTTTTTGAGAAAATACAGTTATAATGGAATTACATTAACTGACAAGTACCGGGCTTGGCAGCAAACTACACTGATTCCTTCTATGTGAGGACAAACAAGCTGTTCAGGGGAATTTCTGAAAAAAAAAAAAATTAGATCTTGACAGAGATCCCTACTTCTATAGGGCATTTCCTACTACTATAGGGTCTTCTGGAAGAAACTTCTGCCATAAACCCATATGGTCAAAGAGTCCTGCAATGACCCTCAACAAAAATAAGCACTATTTACAACTATTTTAATCTGGTAACCACTAAAAGTCAACCATGGCTGCTGCTGAGTGTTCAGTCTGATACCTACTTTGATGTTAATACATTATTTATGATATTAGAAAATGCCCTATTCGATGTTCAGAAACTCAAAGACACAACCACAGAAATTTTTGGTTGACATTAAAAAGTATGTTTTATTTTTATATTAATTTGTTTCTACTACTTCCCATTAAGAAAAAAAAAAAAAACCTAAGCCAAAAACACAAAAACAATGGCTGACAAAGCTATCACTTGTTATAATACTTAGACCATAGCTTCATGGTCCAAAAGAGATCAGAAGATAGCAAGCAAAATTCAGTCCACTCATTTCTATTGTACAGTACCAACACTCATGGTTTATTGGCTGTGACAAAGTAGCTGCTTTCCAAATTTGCTAAATTTTACAGCAGTAATGATCATTAGGTCTATTCCAGTAGTTAATCTACGAGTAAACCATTTTGCTTTATCTCTAAAAGTCTCAAGTTAAAGCTGAAACATACATCACCATATGCAAACTGAATTCTTAATTTTAACAGTTTTGGATCCTAGCTTCATAGTTTCTATTACTTTCCACCAGCTAAAGGAGTCAAGGAATAGGTAAACTACTGTGCTATGAAAGACATATTTTCTTCCTGCTACCAGTTCCCGAGAAGTAGCAGATGGCTTTCCTCAGAAGTGGAGGGAGGTGGGGATAGTATTTTTTGAACTATTAGATTTCAAGATTGAGCCTTCTACAGCCATTAAGAACTCCATGAGTATCAAGGAAATTAAATTACCTGATTTTTTTTTTTTTTTTCCTGCAAAGGTTAAGATTCTGCTTCTGAAATAGGGCAACTATTTCATAAATCTTAAAAGCAGAAAAGACAGCTTGCACCATAAGCAGCATTTACCTTGTGCCACGTTATGCAGATAGACTAGTGGAATTTACATACAACAGATAAGTTCTGCCAAATAGCATCCATTCTTGGTACTATCATTCTATATAATTACTACTTCTTAGATTACATCTGGTAATTAACATCTCTAGCCTCAGCAAGTCTTGTCCTTCTTAAAAGCTTTTCATCCATATTCTACCTTAACATATTGTTTTTAGTTATCTATTTTTTCATATATTACACTATTTTACACTGATACTATAATTCAATATAGTTTTTTTTCAGGATAACAAGTACGAAACAACTAGAAAAAAAAATTCTGTCCAGAAATGTTTAGATGATATGAAGAAAATCCAAAGAAGTTTGGCAGATAAATCTACATACGAACAAGAATAATTTATAATTTTCTGTCTAAAAGAGCTAATCATTATAATCACACTCAAATTACACTGCAAGTGTTGCTATTAAAAGTCTGTCTACTGCTATGTAAAAAGGACTGTTAGAAGCCTGATTTTTTTTGTTAAATATTGTCTAATTGTTGTAAATAGGATTAAAATAAAGCAGCAATATTTTGGAAAAAAAAATCTTTCAGATCTTTATGATAATGCAGCATTAATGAACTCATTCTTACATGAAAACTCACAAATATGTCATTAAGGCTACAAACTCCATAAGCCATAGTTAAACTCACCAACAAACACAGTGGAGGCTGGACACACGGACATGCTCACTAGAAACTCCTTCAAAGAAGGATGGCATGTGTACTTAAGTGCATGCGTACAATTAACAAAAACCACTTCAAGTTTCTCTCAAAATTTATAAAGAAATGCACAGCAAACGACAGGAAAAGCTTGCTTTCAGTCTCAAATTGAAAGCTTTGTCACTGAAGGCTAAGACATAACTAACTTGACTTTTCAACAGCTAAGAAACAGTTAATTGCAGATCAAGTGACATCTCCACACAGCCCCCCACAATCACTTTAAAAATAGAGAATCCTCTAGCACTTAGATTTTCCTCTCACTTCTTGACAGAAAGTATCTTTAAAAAAAAAAAAAAAAAAAAAGAAAGGGATAGAACAAGAAAAAAAAAAGAAATGCTTAGAGCATGAATACAATCTAAGGTAGCTAGCCTAAATACTATGCTTTAGCTATGGTCTCCCTCTCATATCTCTGAGGCTTGTCAATGAAAAGATTATTTTTCTACTGGTTCTATATGCTGAAATTAGCATCCAAACAGTACCTGCTGCTGAGGTAAATATCTGCCAGCAGCAGAAAAGTAGTGATGAACTAACCAAAGAAGGAAACAGAAGCAATGAAATGGGGGCAAGCAGATAAAACTGTTTTGTCTCCTGAAGACTGCACCAAAGGGAGAAGATGGAACAGACACCATATTACCTGCAAAATGGAAAAAAAAATGAGATTGCTGCATTGATCATTTTTAAAGCCTCACTTCTCTAAATTCACTTACCCTTTAAGTCAGAAAAATTCATAGAAAACATATAATTCCTTTTGAGAGAAAGAAAAGTGAAAGTCCCCTGCCAACAGATTACAGACCATTTAAAATCTCATATATGTGTTCAAAGAGCCAATGCCATTGCTAGTATTAGACACGTACCAGCTACACCATTTACTCTTAAAAAATGGAAATATTTTATTACAACAAAATCCATTTGCTAAACTTGAAAGACATAATGACTTATTAATATATCCAGGAATATTTATGCAAGAGATATTGACCACAATAGATAATCACAACAGATATTAAGTGATGTTAACAGCAAGAGCTACTTGCCTAAAGATCTACGGCATGTTAGCCTGCAGCGTTCAAGATGCCCACTATCACATACAACAATTCATGAAAACTTTACAGTGTTTTCTGGAATAACAGTTACACTACAGTCAGGATAACCACTAATGCTTCTAGAATGTGCCACTGGACTTCCACGTTTATGTAATAAATTCATTCCAGATGTGCCATTCCTGAGCAGTTGTGGTAGTATGGCATGTTTGCCACATAAAATATATTACATATATGATTTTAATAGGAGCCTTTTTGATAATTCCCCCAGCTTCCTGCTTTTCCGCGAAGTATTTAACTAAATGTTCATACAACCATAAAACCTTGTATCTGACAGGGCTGCATTCACATGTGACCACGAGCGATGCCTGCCCATCAGTGACAGATTACAAAAAAGTGCCCTCAAAACAGATATCTGGGCCAACAAACAGCTGTCACAGATAGACTTGCTTGGAGTGAGCACTGCTTTCTCAAAAAAGTCCCCCACTAACTGCTTATAGTGACGTGATCAATACTGCAGTGTTACTTTGCATGACTATTGGAATGACTATTCCAATATAAGGAGCTTTCTCTATCATCTTCCCAGGAAAAACAACCTAAGACCAGCTCACATAACAAGGGTGGAAACTTATACTTTGTGTTCTAACAACTGAGTACTCAGAAGTTCATTTTGCATGACTAAGCATCACTCAATTTCTTCTGCAGATCTGGGCAACATTTTCTGAACTCAGCATACCTCTCAAGCAGAGAAACTCCTGGGAAAGTAGATCCGCCTTTACTGGGACTTCATAACCCCATTAAGTTCTTCTCTCTAATGCTAAGCACAATGGCAGACACACTAGCACAAAAAGCAGCAACACAGCACCCAAGAGTTTAAGGACATGTTGGAGCCAGGACACTGTGCCTGCAGGCCCAAGGAAAGAAGGAGAGCATCAAACAGCATTAGAGCTACCCACAGCTGCTTACTGAGGAAACAGTCAGTAAGGTTCATGTTTTCTTTTGTTTGTTTTGTGGGTTTTTTTCTGTTTGTTGTTTTAACCACACAAGATGATAGATTAAAATAAATTCAGAATTAGAAATACCTAGATTAATAGTCTCAAGATGTTCACATAAGTGAATATATATTTCAAACAAACGAGTTGACTTATCTAATGAGACAGGTCTTCAGGCATCTATTCTGAGAAAACAGATCTATACTAGATTTTAATTGTAAATAACGTGAAGATAACATTCATCAGTAAGGTGCTTCTGACAGCAATATGAGCAAAGCAGACTTTGTTGTTCTAGGCAGCTTGAGAGTCCTATGCTTTGCAGCATGACCAGGAATCATCACTAACAACTGGCCTTCAACTCATTAACATGAAATGCTATAAAAATGTCAAATAAATTGTCAGATAGTTGGGGAAGAGGCAAGCTGTTCTTCAGCTACAAACTTCTTTTTTTTTGCAGAAAAAATATTTTTTGCCAAGGAAAACTGAAAGCTCATGTTTTAAACATTTTAAATACAAAAATCTTACGCTGTTTCACTTGACATATTGCCTTAAGACATCATTTTCTTTTTAAGCTAATGAATAACTGTATGAAGCAAAGCTTCAGAAGTACAAAGTAAACTGAAGTAGAAGTGAGACAGTTTTTAGATCTATGACACCATACAAGTGGAAAGGAGCTTCCTTCATGGAAAGACAGGAGATGAAGGAGCAGCCAAGATTAGAAGGGAGTGGGAGTAAGTAGAAGGTAACAGGGAGGCAGAGAAGATAGGAAAGTATGTATACATAAATATTGAATGGAAAGGAAATGCATCTTCATGAGATAGGCTGTCAATTTAAGAGGATCCTTCAGAATAAGAACACTTTATTTATAGTTTAGGAGTAGTAAAAAAGCATGCATAAACACTTGAATGTGAAGTATTCAACATGACAAAGCTATTTCTCACTATTACAATGAGACAGTAATTAGACTCCTGGTCACGTGCTTTATAGTTTCAGAATTCTGGCCAAATTCTCGGAATCCATCCAACTTTTTTGAACATAATGCTAAGTAGCAGAATTGAGGGGGCCTCCAATCAGTTTTTCAAAGAGTACTTAGCTCTAATTAAAATATAGAGGCAACTGCCCTGCTAACAAAATCTAGTATCTGTATCTAATTCTCTCTCCTGCCTTTTTCTAAACCTAGCAGCTATTAAGCCAATAGACAGCCTGAATCTTTTGATGCCAACTATGGCAAAAAGGCAAAAAAAATTACACTTGGTTTTGCGGTCAGTAGGTGCCAATGTGTCAATTCTAGCTCTAAGCATAATGGCATCAATTTCCTAACATCAATTTAGTACAGTATTTCCTTCAGGAATCTCTCAATTTCTAGTTTTAGTCAATAATATTGAGACCTAGGTTTGTGGCTCTCACCCATGTTATGCTCATCCCAACTCTTTAAAAATACTCACTAATCCAGTGGCCCTGCTTCTGGTTTAAGTTTACTAAACTATCTCTTCAGGCTGTGAGAAAACACAGGTGGCAAACCCTTTCTTTTTCCCCAGAGTTGCATAATCAATCCCTACAGAAAAGGCAAGAAGTCATTGTGTAAATTCTGACAGAGCTTATCCAAATTTCCACCTCACTCCCACTATTATCCCTGACGAGGATGCTATCTGAGGCACTCTTTCAGCTATCATTCCCTAACTTTACGTAGACTCCAATGGATGCCTTCTCTCTCAGTACTATCAAACCTAGTTTTATACTTTTTCATTTTCAAAACTTGGAGTACTCACTACCGTGAGTCTCTGGAATTAGAAGAAAATTGACAAAACCATAATAAAGCATCCATAACCTCATAGTAGATAGATACAAGAGGAGAATGGCAAGTATTTCCCTTGTAAAGGGATCAAGGAATGCCACCAGAGACCTATGAGCCAGTTGACAGATACCTTCTCAATCGATCCAGCTACTGAAGCCACTAAGTAGATCCAGTCTTCTTGACTAAAAACTCAGGAACGCTTTAAAAGAAGTGGGACAATCCCCTTCTCTCATAACCCTTGCCAAGCACTATGCCAGGTGTTTCACCTAGCTGAACAAACCAATGTCCTTTCTGAAGCTTTAGTCAAGATAAAGACTAAATCTATGCAGCAGTACATTTTTACTCATTTACTGTATACATTGAACTATTCAATAACAATTTTTCAATGAGGACAATATAGTTAATAGATGCTGAAACAGTTACAAAGGCTGGTAAAATATAATAAGCCATGCACGCTGTAACAACAAAAAAAATTCTAATGGGCAGCACTTTCTGATTCCAGTTTGTAACTCCATAAAATGCAATTACACCACAGGCATTAATGGTTTTAATTGAGCCAATTATGTACTAAGAGGTAAAAAGACTAAAAATACACACTAAATTATACAAAGTCTTTAGACTAAATAACACTTGGGAGTTAACAAAATACTTGTGGGAAAACGTATCACAGATGGTCAAACAATTTAGAGCAGTGGTATCCTATGCAAAGGCTATCACTTGGGGTTTTTTCTATTAAGATTTTTTTCATTTTTTTATTTTTAAGTATATTCTTGTTTCAGCTGTTAAACCAAATGCCTTTAGGTCAAAGCTGAAGGGCTCACTAAATACACTGAAATGATTTTTTTCGTAAGAAAACATCCCAATATAACTCAGCACCAAATTCAGGTATTTGCAGAAATAAAGAATTACAGATTTCTATCTGCCCTACCCTGAAACACCACTTGCAATGAAATGATTATGCATGGCAAAAAAAAAAAAAAAAAAAAAAAAAAAAGATCAGAAGCACAATTCTTCCTATAATCTATCCATTTAACCATGGTAGCCCATTTTCCATGCTGATGACTTAGCAACGACCTGAAACACGTTTTAGGTAGCTCCCCTTCACAGAAACACTTAGTTCTTATAGAAGCTCTCAGACTGTAATTAAAAGCGTTTCATAACACTTCCATGTTTTACAGATGCATGATCACATATCAAGATTTGGGATGTGATGGTCAGGTAGAAATTTCTGACCCACATACTAAGGCAAGCTGGAACAGTTTAAGCATCCAGTCTCCAATGAAGGGGTACAGACAGCATCTACTTGTAATGTTACTAAATGGTGTTAACTCATGGTTCTGATAGACTTCGCCTCCTCCACCTTTCTTAGCTCAAAGTAAAAAGAAGCAAAGCCTAGAAGTCAAGCAAAATGAAGAAGGTAACACTTGCAGAATAATTTTTTGTAAAGACTTGTGAAGACCAGTTGTGTCCACTGAAAGCCCACCCACACAAGTGTCCAAGGCTGTGGCAAAGCCCTACACAGAAAGATGTAGCTTAGTTCATTTTAGACACTTTTCATTTGTAGCTACTTACAGCAGCAATTAAGCAATTTTACCTATAAAGAGTTCTGAATGCAAGAGCAAACAGCACTTAGCAATAAAAATTTTGATGAGGTCACCTGAGAAACACTGCAGAACACTAGTTCAGAGACCACAGACTACTAATGTGGCAGAACATAGCTTGAAAGAAGAATTCTGCATACAGATCGTAACATCAAGGCTTGCTTAGACTCCAGTGCCAACAACTTTAAGCAAAACCCTAGCAGATAGCTTTGACAATGTCTGTTTATCAGGTCTTAAAGCCCCCTCAAACACAATGTAACTTCTGCATAAACAAAAGAACAATGATATCAAGAGTGTCTGCAGCAAGTACATATAAATGGCTGTATGCAAAATTGTGTACGAAATACATCTTATCCTAGCTGTACCACCCATGACTGGCCTCATTTCATCTAACTACCAGAACAGCTTGAAAGAATTCAGAGGCAGAACACATTACATAAGCAGAAGACATTCCTTTTAGCAATGAACTTCACAGCTGGATATTAGGAAACACATCTTCCCAGGAAGAACAGTGAGGCATTGGAACAAGCTGCTCCAGAGTCACAGTCTCTGGAGTTGTTCAAGAAAAAGGTAGATGTGGCACTGAGAGACATCGTTAGGGGACATGGTGGTGATGGGTTGGCAGTTGGACTAGACTAGATGATTCTAGTCTAACGTTAATGATTCTATGATTAATGTCCAAATAGATGTGAAAAACTTATATCATCTATGATCATTTCAATTACACAGGTACAATCTTAAAGTCATGTTAGGCAACTATTTCTGAATCATGGGAGGTGGTTTCTTCTGACTAAAGAAGAAAAAGCTAACTTTGGGGAGGTGTGGTGGCAGATGTTAACTTACAGTCCCCAGATACCAAAGGGACAGGTAGAAAGGGAAATGTCAAGAGAAAAGAATGGGCCAAGCTCACCCCCACAGCACACAGAAAGAGAGCTGAGACAAAGGACAAAACTGTAGCAAGGGAAGTTACAGAATTAAGACAGAAATATTTAGTCAGGGTAGCCAAACACTGGGACAAGCTGCCCAAAGAGGTTGAGAAAATGCATCTTCAAAAATACAGCACAACATGATCCACCACCAGAAATAGTCCTGTTCTGAGTAGGAGAAAGAGTCATCATTATGAAGTTAACTGTGTGTCTTTTAAAAACCATGAAGAAAAAGTTATGAAATTTTCCACTAGCAATAATCCAGGCTAAGATGACACTATGGATAAATAGCAAGCAGACTCAAGCCCAAAGGGTGAGTCAACAGCTTGCTGATGTCACAGCCAGGAATAGAGCTCAAATCTTTTTCTTCCCCCTCTCGTCTTCTGTTAGTAAGCAAGGCAAAGGAAGGACTATTTTTGTGTTCATGCACAAAATACAGTAAGATAAATATCACCATAACCATATTTGAGAAACAACATGGTGGTTGTTGTTTTTTTTAAACTTTAATTTTGTCAAAAACTCCAGTTTTTATTTTTCTAGGTTACACACAGCTGTAAGCCACAAGATTTCCCATGTTTTTTTTTTTTTTTTGTTTAATATTGAATTCAACATCATTGTACACTTTATAAAGAAATTTAGACTACTACACAGAAAGTATTCACACACTGCATTTCACTAAGTCTGTTTCACTTCTTGCTTTCCTAACTAAGCAAGAAAAGCTCTTCAGGTATTTTCACTTTCTGCAAAGTGCCAAGCACATCTGTCTTGCCCCCTTTGCCAGGAACAATTCAAGCCTGTGAGCTGGAAAGCTATCTGTATTATTGTTGTTTAAACTGTTCAAGTGGAAAATAACACCACTGAGGAAGAGAGGAGACAGAATCAGCAGCACAGGTAGGAAGATGGTTCACAAGGAACAGTGAACTTCAACATCTAGGAGCTGAGTTGTATCATGTCTGCACAATTTTCCTACATTGAAAAGATTGCTATTTTTACAATACACACTAAGAATTAGCCCTTCCTCCCTAGCTATGACCACAAGGCAAGCAGTTAACAGTTGATCAATTAATAGTATTACTTAGCAGTACATACTACTAGCTGCCTCATCACCACCTTTCCTTCTTTATTTAGGATATAATCCACTGGTTTTCTCAATAATATGCCCTGCAATTGCAGGATCAAAATTTAAGCAACCACTTAAAATAACTGCTACCCTTTCAGAGGCATAAAAATGTTACTAAGATTCAAGACTATGTGCAACTTTATTTTGTACACACAGTTGAAGCTTCAAAAGTAAATACACTTCTGCCTCTGGACAGCTTGCCAGGTTTTATTTTTCTTCACACTTTCACATGAAGGATTAGTTACATGAATACAGTATCATTATGTAACTGTATTAACCATAGTATTAATCCATACAGTATGCAACTCAAGGACTGCTCTCAGTTCTAATTCCCATCTCACAAGGGAAGGATCACAGAAAACATGGCACAGACACATAGGTCACCTTCTAACAACCAGTTGAACATATTAGGATTCCTGAGCCTGGAACAAAGATTACAAAACTACACACTGCTCAGGATCTTAAGACATAGCAGAATTGAGCAGTCATTCACCTTTTGCAGCACAAGAATCTGAGAGCAGAGTTAAACCAACACACTGAAGCTCCAGGACACTCCAAAGAACCAGTTCTTTACACAAGTAACAGTCAGGCTAGGAAACTCCTTCCTCCCCAGCATTCTTGATGCAAGAGCAATTGATAAAAAGCACACCTGGAGCTATTAAATACACTATGAGTCACAGTTTGTGGAGCTGGGATGAGTATTGCATGGACACCAACAGGCACTTTGGTCTGCCTCCTACCCCCGAGCATTCTCTCCCATAGCATAAACAGCTGGACTGACTGAGCTTTGAGTAAAACATTTCATTTATAACAGGTTGTCACAGAAATTGTTTCTCTTTCAAAAGAAATTATGAGCTTACAGATTTCCACAATAACTTCATTGTTAAGGAATGGCTTGAGTTTCAGAAGACAGTAACAGAATAGACAAACAGAATCATCTGAAGTTCTGTATGCAAGATGGATAAACCTAAAAAAAAATACAACAGTTCTGCAAACTCACTGTTTCAGCACAATCATGCAAAAACTCTGGTCTCTACAATTTAGATGGCAGGCGCATCTGGGCTTCCAAACTGCTTTAACAAGCAGTTTTATTAAGTCAGAGCTGTCTAGTCATACTTCCTACACACAGGCATCCTACTGAAAGAATCAGGTGTCTTACAGCACTGCTGTAAACAGAAATCTGCCAGGAATCACTGCTCAAAACACTCCGTTATTCAGTCATTAAGTGATTACAGCTGGAGAAAGTGTGCTATAAGCTAACCTAGCAGTTTACTCAATTCTTAATCCCATTTTACAAGACCTAGCTGTGCCAGTAACTCTGCCAGAAGCCAAAGGACACCTAGCAGCCCTAAACCAAACATGCTATTTGTAACACAGCAAGGAGAAAAAAGAAGGAAAAAAAAAAAAAAAAAAAGCTAAAATAATGATAAAACCTCAAACTGCCTCCCTGCCTCATATGGAGGTTTTTCCAGACTTTGAGGGCACAGGCCATCACACTTTTGCTTATTAAGGGACTGCTAACAAAATGGAAACCATTGAGGTGTAGCAGGGAAGACCCAAAATCCCGTTCAAAAGCTGCTAATGGGGATTTAGTGACAGCTGAGCAGGACGTGAAAAGGCAATAGGGACATCGGGGGGGAGACCTGCACCAGTACGGTGCTCTGTCTGCTGCAAGCCTGACCAACACCTGAGCTGGAAGGAAGGAATACACCAGAAAGAAAGAGGCCCAGACTAAGTTTATTTACAAGTTACCACAACTGGACTACAAGAACATTTAATTAGCAACAGCGGCCTTACAAACTACGTCCACAACCGTAGAACACATTTCTTCCCCACCCCCAACACGCAGGAGCTCGCGATCGAGCCATCCCCGCCCCGGCTGCATGGAGAAGCGCTACCACTTTCAGGCGGTCCCAAGGGGCACGAGCGAGACGCCAAAAGACGCGCTGCGGCCACCAGAGAGACCACCGGCGACGGGACGGGACAGCCCGGCCACCTCCATCGCTTGGGGTACCCGCGCAAGCGTCCCCCGTCCCTCCAGAGAGACCGCACCGGCTGAAAAAACCCCACCACCCTCAGAGCGGTGCGAATCGCCTTATCCTCGCCGGGGCCGGAAGCAGAGCCGCGCCGGCGCAGGGACAGCCCACTGCCGCGGGGAGGGGTGCATCCGCCGCCCCCCGCCCGATCCTGCGCCCCCGGAGGCGGGCGGCCGTCGCCTGCCAGCCCGCAGCTTGTGGCGCAGGTCTAGTCCGCCGCTATGCCGGGGCCTGTACCTGCGCTGGAAGTCCTGCTCGAAGGGGGCCAGGTAGGGGTCCCGCTCCAGCAGCTCCGATAGCTTGGGCGCCTGCGGGCCTTGCACGCCGGAGACGGCCATCTTGCCGCCACGGCTCGGTGGCGCCGGGCACGGCCGCTATATACCTCCAGGCAGGGGGAGGGAGAGCGGGGGGGTCTCGGAGCGGGGCGGGCGAGGAGCCCACTGCCTCTCACCGTCCGGCGCCGCCCACCGGCGGGGGCAGCCCCGGGACCTGGAGCCGCCCGCCTCCGCCGCCACTCCCCACCCGCCGATTTGCCTCGCGGCCTTGTGCAGGGTGGGAGGCTGGGGCTGCGGGTGGCGATTCCCGGGCTCCCTGTAAGGGGTACGGGGTGCGAGTGCTGCGAAAAATTCCTCCGCCGCTCGGTGGGGCGCTGGGCAGCTCGCAGCCGAGCGCAGCGGCGCGGCTCTGACGGCATCCGTGAGCTCTCATAAAACGCTGCGTGTGTTTGGCGGAATGTTGGTTCTCGGGGGGCCAGAGGAGGCTTGAACAGAGTAGAGTGAGTTTAGTGGATCCTAAGGCAGCTGAATAGCACAGATAGATTACGAAGGGCACAGTATCAATCAGCGTGTCTCATTTTTGGATAGGCCTCCAGATATCCAAGGCAACTCTTTGCCAGCCTGACCGTGGCTGTAGGCCAGCGTCCAGCAGTACAGCAGTATTGCTTTGTTAATACACATACTGACAGTGTGTATTTACGGGCCTCTTTTTGAATGCTGTTTAGCCACAGGTTATAAACTTCCCAGCACTAGGGTACTTGACATTGCTTCCACAACCTTCTCCAAGATTTCTGTCTGTCCTTGGTTTGTAACTCGTCTGCCCTGCCTTGGCTTACTCTGGATTTAGAGTGGCTTCCTATTCTGCTGCCAGGTGACAGCCTGTAACAAACTGCAGCAGTTCATTTATAGCTTCTCCAAAAATTGGCTGCAGTGACAGTTTTCAAAATTATTTGTTTCATCAAATGGTATTCATTTAACTACGCTGTATTTCCTTCCTTGCAGCAGTTTGTAACCATGCACACAAAAATCCAAGTACTTTTCTCCTTTTGTACGGAGAACAGAAATTGTTCTCTGTCCCAAGAATCAGTGGCTCAGTGTCTGGATGGAGATCAGTGGTAAGTGGTGTCCCTCAGGGGTCAGAACTGGGATGAGTGTTTAATATCTTCATCCATGGCATCAATAACAGTAGGATTGAGTGCACCCTCAGCAAGTTTGCAGAAGATGCCAAGCTGTGTGGTGTGGTCAGCACATCCGAGGGACAGGATGCCATCTAGAGGGACCTAGACAGCCTTGAGCACTGGACCCTGGTCAACCTCATGAGGTTCAGTGAAGCTGTGTTCAAGGTCTTGTACCTGGGTCAGGGCAACCCCCTCTATCACTACAAAATGGCAGTGAAGGAATGGAGGGCAGCCCTGCAGAAAAGGACTTGGGGGTACTGATGGATGGGAACCTAGACATGAGCCAGCATTGGGCCCTCACAGCCCAGAAAGCCAACTGTATCCTGGGGTGCATCAAAAGAAGGGTGGTCAGCTGGTTGAGGGAGGTGATCCTGCCCCTCTACTCTACACTGCTGAGATCTTACCTGGAACAGTGTATCCAGATGTGGAGTCCTCAGTACAAGAGAGACATCCTGTTGGAGAGTATCCAGAGGAAGGCCACAGAAATGATCCAAAGAATGGAATATCTCCTCTGTGAGGACAGGTTGAGAGAGTTGGGGCTGTTTAGCCTGGAGAAGAGATGCCTCTGGGGAGACCTGAGAGCAGCCTTTCAGTATCTAAAAGGGGGCTGTGAAAAGCAAAGGGGCAGACACTTTAGCAGGGTCTGTTGTGATAGGCCGAGTGGAAATTATTTCAAACTAAATGAGGGGAGACTTAGACTGGGTATAAGAAAGAAGGTTTTTACAATAAGAGTTTAGTTTTTTACAATGAGGCACTGGAACTGGTTGCACAAAGAGGTGGTGGCAGCCCTGTCCCTAGGGACATTCAGGTTTAGGCTGGACAGGACTCTGAGCAACCTGATCTGGTAGGTGTCCCTGTTCATTACAAAGAGTTAAACTAGATGACCTTCAAAGGCCTCTTAAACGATTCTAGGATTCTGTGAAATTGTTACATAATTTACCTCATCAGAAGGCCTGAGTAGTTTCTGTTTGTTTTGTGAAATAAATGGCATTAAACATCAGAGCTACCTGTCATAACCAGCTTACAATAGGATTTCTTTTTTTTTCTCCCTCAGCGTCTGCGATTTCTTCAGTCTCCGTCAGGACTGAAAACCTGTTACATGCTTCAGAACTGTCTATGTAGCAGTGATTCCCTTGTCTGCGTTAAACCAAAGTTTAATAACTCTATCCTATTTCTGACATCATGCTATGCACATTATGTTTTCTTTTGCAAACTGTCCTTGCCATTCCCATAGTTATCTGGTTGGGCATGCTAAAAGGGGAGCAAATCCAGCTGTTAATCAAGAGCCAGTAACTTGTTTTTCACAATAGCTAGCATTTTACTCGTACTGCTGTTTGAGGCTTCCAGCTATTTTGGAGAGGTTGCCTGCTGCTGAAGAGGAAGGAAGGGGGAAATCCCTGCAGTCTTTGAATATACTACCATAGGAAACAGGAGCTTCATTTTGAGCACAGTCTGTTTGGTTTTTTTAATTATCGGAAAGCTCAACAGGTTCAGAGTGCCATTATTAGCTGTTTGGCATAGACACAAGAGAGGGATTTATAAATTGGCATTAGCAATTTATGTAAACAGTAGAAATATTGCTGTGACTTCTAGCTCCTTGGAGACAGAGACCCTTTCTTAACCTTTGCTTGCAAGATTGTAAGCAGAAATAACACAGTATCCAGACTTGCATCCAAGTATCCTTGAACGTCAGGAAGTTAAATTCTTCAAGTAGCCCCAAGTGCTATATTTAATACCTTGTAAATTGAGAAATTGATAACCATTCTATTTGTATTCGTTCATGTTCAAGTTTACAACTGAGGTGTGACTTTTTCTGCCTGCTCAAAGACACAAAGGTATATATTACTGCGATCATCTATTCCGACACAGTTTGACTGAGACTCTAGGGCCAAATTTGGCTCTGAGGACATTGCCATTTAGTCTTCTACCTAGAGGCAAAAAGGGCACTCGAAACAATAAAAGTTGTCGCAGTAGATGAATGCTTCTTTGTATATTTGTCTGACATCCATACAAAGATAGCAGTTGCCAGTGGAGATAGGAAGAAGGGGTGGATGGTAATAACTGCTCTTATGGGGTACAGTAATCGATCTAAAAGGAGCGGTGTCCGAGACATGTGTCTGGCACCCAGTTGCCACCAAGAACAGAACACTTTAAATTAGTCTTCCAAAGGATATTCATGATTAAGTTGTGTATACTTTAAAATGTTGCATAGCAGTGCTGTGCAATAACTAGTTACGATTCTTATAATGGTTTCTGTACAAAGTTCAAAAAGAAATCAAAGTTTTGTACAAAAGAACATTCAAGAACTGACTACTCATGTAATGCACTACAACAATTTTCATTTTCTCATATTTTACTTTTACTTGCAAAAACAAACTGAGATGCTAAACTGTAGGAATAAGGTTCTTTCTTTGAAGCACTGGTTCAAATTCTTCCCTCTATTGTGGCTCTCAGATTGGCCAGAGACCACCACATAGTGTTAGCTGGAGCCTGCAGGGAAACAGACATGGCAATTGTCAAGGGTGACGTGTACCTAGTTTTCCTTCCAGTATAGGTATAAAGTGGGGATTGCAAACATCCAATACATTTCTTAATTATCACTAATCTATATAGTCTTTACATGTAGGTCAGACAATGGCAGTTGAGATTAAGCAAGTTTTTATCCCTGTCTTTGAGCTTTCCAAGGCTCTGCTATGTTGCACAGTTGCTGAATCTCAGCAGCATGTCAGTTCTTTAATTAAAGCATAGTTTTGCAGATTCAACTGTTAATTAATTACTTAGGAAGAATAAAGGATATAACCTTGAAAATTACAGCAAACATTCCATGAATCCATTAGTATATCCTTTAATTAATTTATGGTTAGGGAGTTTTGTTTTTGTTGGCTTTTTTTTTTCTGTCAGTTTGTTTTAAGAAATGTATTATTCATTGTGATTGTCTTTTTAGGTCTTACCTTTGCCCTCTTACGGTATCAGGAGCTTTAAATAACAACACATCTTTAAAGATCAAAAGTAATCTGAAATCTAAACTACTAAAAAGCCAGTTCAGATTGTCAAATTCCACTAAGTGCTCTTGATAGGAATGCTATTTGCACTTAGCATACAGAACCAAAATCACATTCTAGCAGCATGAAAGCTCTAGCTAATGGCTGCTTTTTGCTTTCATGTTACTGAAGTATTACTATGATCTGGTGTCCTCATGGAACACCTCCCCTGTGAGGACAGGCTGAGAGAGCTCGGATTGTTCAGACTGGAGAAGAGAAGCCTATGGGAAGACTTCATAGCAGCTTTTCAGTGTCTAAAGGGGAGCTGTAAGAAAGAAGAGAACAGACTCTTTAGCAGAGTCTGTGGTGACAGGACAAGGAGAAATGGTTTCAAACTAAAAGAGGGGAGATTTAAATTGGACATAAGGAAGAATTTTTTTACAATAAGGATGGTGAGGCTCTGGTAGGTTGCTCAAAGATGAGGTGGATGCCCCGTTCTTGGAGACATTCAAAGACCTATAAAGGTCCTTTCCAACTCAAAAGATTCTATGATTCATTACTACTTAGTAAGAATGTTTTACTTCATGTTATTACATCACCTCAGTAATATTCATTTCTTTTTGTTTGTTTAGCTTTGGTTTCATCTCTTCTTTGTAACAAACAGATAAACATTTATACTTTAAATAGTAGTCTTTGCAGTTAAACATATACTTTTTTTTCAGCATAGTTATGAGATCTTAATTACAATCATATATAAGGTTAATTTTGAGTTTTCTGAGTTAATGTTATCCTACTTCAGTTGGAATTATGGATTGATGTTTCTCAGTTTCAAATGCCCTTCATTTTTTGGTATCTCTTTCGTTCTTTTGTTAATCTCTCAAAATTCTCCCTGGATATTGGATTCAGTCTCCTAATTCCACTCAAGAAACATTTGATATCTGATTTTAATTTAACTAACCAGTCTGTGGAGATATTTCTCGCATTCTGCATGATCAGCTTCTACAGCAGGGTTCTCATACCAGTTCTGGTTTCCACTGCTTTCATATTTCAACTTCTTTGTTAGCACTTCATTCTCTTTGTGTCTGCTTAATCAGAATAACCCTCTAAATTGTACAGATCTCAGCTTGTGCTAGTATTCAGTCTTTCTGCATTATGTTCTCTTTTCAGGCAGCATCTAAGCTTGTCATTTTCCAATTGTCCATTGGTTCCATCAGGACATTAGGCCTTCCCCAATGATCAAATTGTAATTTGGAGTCTACAAAGGTGAAGTGTAAGCCTTTTTGGCTGCAGCTGAGAGGTGTGAATAGCCTTTTCCCTTATGTCGGTCTTCAGTTAGCAATCCAGTAGAGACGTTGGAGATGCTGTTCCAGTACATTGAATCTTTTCCAGTTTCCTCACTGTGTCTGGATGTTTGTGCTAAGTTTAGCTGCTTTCTTGCTACACTATTTCCTACCACTGCATATATGCATGAATTGCTTTGCTGTTGCATCTTACCTTGTCATATCCCTTTTGCCACATTTTCTTAAGAAGAATGTTTGAGTGTAAATACTGATAAAAATAACAGTGTTACAGCTTCTGAGTCATCTGCTCACTTCAATATTTTCGATTTTGCTGTTAATTATCTATGATGGCTGATATTGCTCTTCCCCTCATATATGCTGCTAGCTCATTCCATGTTGTTCTGGTATCTATAGGCCCTAAAACTAAATACACTCCAGGCCATCCATTGTAGTTATTTAAATACATCTGTGTATTTAAACATTCAAGGCTTGTCAATTTCTACTGTGCTGCCATGCACAAAACATTAAACAGAGCCTGACAACCTTTTTCTGCTTCTATTATGTCTCTGCTATCTTTTGGCTTATGACCATCATAGTGGTATAATCAATCATATTCTGGTCTTCCTTCTTAAGTTCATACAGTGTTATGCATCCACTCATAATAATCAGTTTCAGATCTTCTGAAAGAATCTGGAGCCCAAAGATTTAGTCCCTGCTTAATACCGTTTCCTCACCTCATCTATTTCTTCCGAAAAGTAGAAATGGATAGATGTTCCTAGGAGCAGAGTTGGAATGTCCAGCTGGGGACTGGGTTTGTTTTCATCCTTCCTAAGAATCACAGAATTATAGAATCATTAAGATTGGAAAAGACTAAGATCATCTAGTCCAACTGTCAACACAACACCACCATGCCTACTGAACCATGTCCTCAGAGCTTTGGTTCCTCTGTCAACGGCCTTGTCCTTTACTAATAAGCCGTAAGAAAAACAAAGTCTGTGTTCAGCTGAGCCACGGGAGGTAGCAAAGACAAAGATCTCTGATCACCTAGGGCTATGATCAGAGGCTTTTAAAGCAATCTTTGGGCCTCCATACAGTGTCCACCTAGTGTCATTTTGCCAAACTGCCACATTTGCTTTCTCAGATTTTCAGCAGTTGGCATCCACCACAAAGACTGCCACCTATCTAAAAGAGATTTGCCCAAAGTGAACTGCAGCCAGATCACTGAATGATTTAGCTACTGTTTCTCTTCTTTCCTCAGATCATCAGTGATCTTGAGTCACGTGGGCTCAAAATTTATTTGTTATGCTGTATACAAACTATTTGCAGGAAGATGAATGGTAGGATAACTGACAATTCATGGACCAGTGGATGCCCTGAGTCTCTGGAAACTATCTGCTATTTACTTTGTGTCACCACTTATAACACAGTGTTCTAAGCAAAATTACTATCACATATATATTTTTGCTTTAATATCAACCATTTATCAATATAACTTTTTTTTTTTTTTTTTTTTTTTTTAAGATGTAATACAGTTCTCTGTATCTGGTCAGTCAGTCAGGTCAGTAGTAGTCAAATAACAGCCATGTTAGTACACTGTAAATGAGAAGTGCTTTAAAAAGTCTTCGGTGCCTTTGTCTTCCTCTATTAAAACTTGGTCTCACAGACCACACTGAGATCCTCTACTGTTATTTTTCTGTTAGTCTTTGTCTGGCTCTTTAACCTTTGCTGTTAAAGCATTGGTTTATGCAAATATAGAGATTTCTTCATTGATAAGATTGTTATCCAAATTATTAATACTGTTTGTTTTTTCCCTATTTCCCTGTTTCAGCTGCACATTTAAAATACTGAAATGCTTGTACAGTTCACAAATTACCTATTGCTTCTTGGCCTGTGCTATCTTTCAGCTGTTTCCTCAGTAACTCTTATGTTGTCTTCTGTTTCAACACTTGCACAAGAAAAACTCACAAAGGATTCCATCCTGGGAGCTGAGTCATTTTCTAAATCGAGAGCTGTCATTCTCTGTACATAAAATATTCCTCTGCAGAGCTGGGCAAGTATCACATACATGATTTTATGTTGATTTTTTTTTTTTGGCTTCTCTTACTTTAAGTTGCTTGCATATCTGACTCAATATACCACATCATTTAGCTGTACACCGCAAAATTTTCTTTGCATTCATATAACTGTGCTACATAATGCCAAAATATTAGTTATTCTTGTGTTCTAATTATTTATTTGATAGTCATTTTAAAAAATGCACTCACATTTTCACTGGTTTTGTATTTACACCTAATTCTCTTGAACTTTAACTTTCCTCTTATCCAGGAAACCTCCAGTCCTCGAGGAACATGATCTCTACAATCAGATTGTTAGTCCAGTCACATCTCTAAAAGACAGTCATGGTGAATAGCAATCTAGCTTTAGTCATTTGAGATAGCTAACATTTAAAAGAGCTGACTAACAGTGACATGTATTAGACATGGAAAAAACAAGACCGACTATTTATTTCTTACCCTTTTCTTAGCACTATAAAATACCTCACACATTCTTTGTATTTTTAAATAAACATTTTAAATAAAAAACCCTAAATCTTGTGTCTGTGATTGCCAAAAACAAATGCTTTACTAGGTTGAAACCACTCTAGCACTATAAGTTATTAACATTATGATATTCCCTGTTTATGTTCAAATTGTGTGGGTTACAGCACTGAATGAGATTTATACAGAGATTTCTGAACACCTCTTGTGTCTTGATTTTTATTACACTTCTTGAAATAAAACTTTTCAGCTGACGTCTCCAGCATAATTCATTTCACCTGTTAAAAATTCTCATGTTAGCTTTGATTTTATAAATAATGCCTTTATTAAATTTATAATTCTCCAGCCTACTACATTTTTATTCCCCTTTCTTTACTTGCTCGCATAGTTATCACTCTTTGTTTCAATGTGTTTTGTTTTGTCCCTTTAACTCTTTGTTTTACAATAATTCTTGTTGCACTGCTTTTCTTGAGGAATTTGTATATGCATAGAGGAAAAAAATTGAGCCTCATGCCAATAGATGAGATAGACTTTATGACTTCTCCATGATCACACCACATATTGATAAAAGCATGGAACTGTGAAATATGAGATGCAAATGTCAAAATATTTCTTTGTTTTTGTAAGGAGTTGCATAAGGAGTCATTCCTTTTCTGTACAATGAATTATGGGCATTCAGAACTGTAAAAAAACACTCTGCCAAGAATAGAAAAATAAATGCCATTTGTAGTTTTTTTTTGTTTTTCTAATTTCCTTTCTGTAGAATGTAGCATTAATCTCAAATAGAAAAAAGACAACTAAAAAAAACTATCACACTGCCACCTGTTTTTCTTAGATGTATAATTGTTTTGCAGGTCTTGTCTTAAGCCAGTTGTTTTGTTCCAGTTTTTGATCTTTAGAATAAACCTAACTTATTTTGGCTTTTAACATTTGTCCTGTTGTTCACGTGATTTCATTTGTATGTTTGGGAACCAGTGTTTCATAAACATTGAGAGTTCTTTCAGTACTGACACAACTGCAAGGAATTGAGGTAACTTCTGCTGTACTTCTATAATAAATTATTGTACAACAAGTTGAGTAGTGACAGGAAAAAAAGGCCTTTTTATAAGTTGGAAAATGGGTACAGTACACATTGCAGGTTAATAACTTTTATATACTACTTTGAGTGTACGTTTGCATATTAACCAAAAGGCAGTTGATTAGTTTTATTCTTTTTATTCTTTTCAAAACATTGTTTCTTTTTTTTTATATTACCTCCATTAGTAAAAGGTATAAAATATTCTCTGACAACTTTCCATTAGAATTAGAATTCCACAGAATGTCCTGGATTGAAAAGGATCGTAATGATCGTTTAGTTTCAATCCCCCTGCTGTGTGCAGGGTCGCCAACCACTAGACCAGGCTGCCCAGAGCCACATCCAGCCTGGCTTTGAATCCCTCCAGGGATGGCGCATTCACAACCTCCTTGGGCAACCTGTTCCAGTGCTTCACCACCCTCTTTGTGAAAACCTTTCTCCTAATATCTAACCTAGGCCTCCCCTGTATCAGTTTAAAACCATTATTCTAGAGAAGATTCAGCAAAGGCTTAAATTTCTTTTGTCTTACACTGTAAACCTGGACAGTGAAGAAAATAAAATCGTCAAGAATATGGTATCTGCATGTAAATAAAATACTGTCATTCACAGACATAAATATGCAGAGGTTATAGCTGTGAGAGCTATTTAGAAATCAGAAGTCAGAATATAGTCATGTTTGGAGGAGTAATACATAAAAAGTTATCCCTCAGGAACTGCCCTTCTAAAGTGTAACCAAATAAATAGAATTATTTCATGTGGTGCTGTATAATTGAGATGACTTCGAATTCACCCTCTTATAACACTTTTGATCTAACTGTTAGGTATGGCAGGGTAAGGCTAAATATCCTATCACAGGTTAGGAAAGACTTAGTTCTAAGAATAGCTCATTGAAGGAAGATGGTGAGTCTTCTTTTCCAATGTACATATTAATTATCAAAACACTCAGTGAATTTATGTTTGCTGACAAAATGACATACCTTGCTTACATATCAGTGGAAAAAAAAAAATAATTGAGTTTCTTGCTGATTGAAACTGTTGCTTTCTTCAAGTAACTATTCTAATGAGTAAAACCAAGGAAAGCAGAGGAAGATTTTGTAAAAATATATAGTTCTGCTATAAGCAGAACAGCACCTGCTTCTTTTTTAGAAAGAATCTGAATTTAACATAAGTCTTGAAAAAGTCACTGAACTCATGTTCTGATCCACCATTCTGGACTTTATATGACCACCTGCTGAATTTCTGGCTTCCCACTAATGTAAAACATCTTAGTAAGTAAACCTAATATAGTGCTTATATCTTAGAATTTGAGGCAAGCAATACCAGGGACATCTGCAGCCACAGGACAGGTAAAACACTTCTATCCTCTTCTGTATTCCTCCAACAATGGTTTCTTAATTGCTCTTAGTAATTAAGAAAGACTAGAGAATACGTATCTCATCAGATTTATGTGTCTTTCTTTCCACAGGAACACCTTACCCTTTATTTTATTTTGTCCTTACTAATTCTTTGCCCCAGCACAGAGAAAAATAACTGCATAACTGCAGTTTCAGATATATGTACAATGCCGTCTTCTGCTCAGTATAAAATATTTTTTACCTCCCAGTGTGCAGTCCAGTGTGAATAAAATACACTGCTAAGAAATTATTAATATATGCAACCTTACTTGACTTTCCTTTTAGTTGCTGAAATAAGACACTTAATTTCTTTACGAGTCTGTGGATGGATGTCTAGTTTATGGACTGTCAGAAGTGTGATTTAAGGATAACTAGTAGAGCTGCAAAGCAAACAAGAAGCTGCCCAGCGCTGGGTAGTGACAGTGCTTGTTTAAAATCTGTGTAAGGATCCACTGTTCTTATTAAGATGTACAATACATGTGTAGAATTTTTCATATAGAACAGGCATCTCCAGGACATTATCATCACAAAGTTATAAATAAAGTATAGAAAGATTTCAGTATACTATCAAAACACATGGTACTAGGAGTAGATTAAGGAGTTTATTATTCACGATCAAAGACAATAGCCAACTGTGCTGTAGTAGTGGTGTACAAAAGCAAAATTTAAAATGCTCTATAATTTCATCCTTTTAATAAAAAAAACTCAGTATCATCTTAGAACTTGGTCTTTTTTTTCAAGAACTAATAAAAAATACAACGTAATTATTTTAATACTTAATTTTCACCCAGTCTGTGGAAATAAAAAGCATTAAGTCTTTCAGAAACTTTTTCTCCACATGTTTAATATCTTTTCTATAAATTCAGAATTTGGTCTGTGCACTATTCTTGGTCTGTAAGTAATCCACAGATCATCTAATACTAGCATTCATGTCTGGAAATTTGATATCCTTTGGCTTGTTTGACTGAACTTGCATGACAGTCCTGTTAGATGTGGGTACTTAACACATCACTAGCCCTGTTCAAATATTATTCTGAGTGATTTTTCTCTGGCAGTCATTGAAATTCATTCTTTTTGTAAGGCAATAATCATGGAAGAAAAAAAAAAAATGGAACAGTAGATGTCTTAACATATTTTTTTACTGATTTGACCAAATATTTACACAGAAATATTTTTAAGCATTCACTAACTGACAAACTAACAGTGCCTTTGTATCCAATAATACCATGTCATGGGACAAGAATCGTTTCCAGACTTCACCTCCACCCAGTCTCTTCAGTGCAGTCTTTTTGAGTGACAGGCCTCTGCCCACATTACCCATAGCAGAACTCCCAAGAAACTGCTTCTTTAAACCTGGTGGTAAGTCTACAGCATCCTGTATTCTTGCATTTAAATCTCCTTCTCAGAAGCACATCCCTTAAATTGCTAAATGGCAGTACATTGGATTCTTTCTAGTATGAAGGCTCTACAGCTACCACTTTTTGTTTGAGCTCCAAAGAGGCATTTCTGTCTCCATTAGCATGGCAAGCCAAGCTACAATTTGTCTCTGCATGATACTTCTCTATGGTACTACACCAATGCACAATGACTCGCAATCTCTCAAAGAACTATTTTAAAGAAAACTGCAAAACATTTGTCCATCTGTATCTCTCTGTAAAGCTTAACCCCGTGATAAGCATCAGAAATCTGCCTGCGTCAGGTGTGCCAAGCAATAGTTCAGTATCACAGATCCAGCACTCAGCACCCATCTGTGTTTCTCACATCCCTTTGGAGATGCTGGTCAATGATTTATTTCCCCTAACGTTCTTTCCCACACTGGGTTTGCCCTGAGTTTTGATTGTAACTCTTTAAAATAGAAAAGCAGGGGTATAACCTGGAGATAGGCAAAGCAGGGCACCCCTAAATTAGCAATTCTGCCATTTCTCATTCCAGAACTCTTAGTATGTTCTTGGAAATGTCTCTAATCACAGTCTGGTTCTCTTCTTCATTCAGTGATTATTTCAAGCAAATTCAACGTGAAAATATCAGGCAGTTAAACTAAGATATATGTAATATCTATGAAGAAGATATTCCACCCAAGTTCTAAGGAAGTTGGAGACACTTTTCCTGTTGGTTAGGATCTACTCAGTGTAAGCAACAATCAGAATATGACCCTGTACTACAGTGGTCAGAGAAACCAATGGCTGTTTATTTTAACTGCTATGTTAACTAAGCAAGATTATTTTTAATGGAGTTATTGTTGAAAGCATTACAGGTGGCATAAAGGAATTTTTGTAAGCAGGAACAAAGGAAAATAATCTGAACCTTTAGGCACCCCAGAGAGATAGCTGATGTTCCAGTATATTTGCAGTATGAGGCCTCAGAAGAGTTCTCAGTAATGTCCTTAGAGCTTAGCTCATAGATAAGACAGTTTCCTGTACTTCATTTCCTAAGCTACTTCCTGCTGGTCTACAGTATTACATCCATCCTTCTCATCCTCAGGGCTTCTTTCTGTTGTTTTTTCACCTGTCATACCTAAAAGCATGCTTCTGACCTCATTTAATCCTGAAGAGCAAGGATGCTAATTGAGTTGAAAATGGTAATGATGCATCTAATTTTCTCATATCTGCATGCTCCCTCTCCTTTCAGAACACCTGACAACACCTGCATCCCAGAACAAGGGCTTCAACACATATTTTTCTGTGTTGCGCCCAGCTACTCCCTTGACCTATTATCTGGGGCAAATTGCACAGTGAATCAAACACGATTCCCTCCACATTCCTCTTCATTCTGTTTCTGAATAAGAGCAGATGTATGATCAGGACATTTTTGTATTTGTTGCCACAGTTAAAGCATAATTAGCTACACGAAAAAGAATGGGGATTAACCACCTCCACTTCAGTTGAGACATCATCATCTTTACATTTAAGACTGCTGTTTGGTTTTTCAGGTATTTCAATTGCCAGTCAAGGAGCAGTTTAAGTCTGTAATATAATAATAATTGCAATTACTAGTAAATAACATTTTACAGCATTAACTAGCCTGTCCTTACAACATCCTTTCCAGGCAGGCAAATAAATGTTATTATCCTCATTTTACAAACACATTGATTAAGTGACTCGCCTAAAGGCCACACATCAATTTCAATGTCAGTGCTAAGATTAGCACAAAGGAACTTCTGCATTGCAGTCAAAGGAAGAAAAAAAAAAAATTGTAATATTAAGTCCCTCCCCTGAAACAAGCAATCACTTTTCAAACACTCAGTCTAAATACTGTTTACCTGCTTTGCATCCCCCATCAGTCCTGTGCTCTGTCCACCTGTTAAGTGCTGCTTGTTAATGACTCAAAATGGTTCCCACCTGCCATTAGCAGGGGAAGCTTTGCTCTCACCTGCTAGTTTCTTACCAGTGGCTGGCAGGTGCTGCCTCAAGAACCTGTGTAGCTCCCAGGCTTATGACTGAACCGGTGCTCAGGTAACTGAGGAAAGCTCATGCTGCTCTTTGAAGGGCCTGACTATGAGCACTGATTTGAAGATGCAGCAGTTGCAGCAGGAACACAATTAGGAAGACATTAAAAGGATCTTCTACCAATGAATAGATCGTTGGCCTCTCCAACTAAGCATATTTTCAATTTCTAGACTGTGCCAGCACGGTTCTCTTTTCTATTGTTGCTGTAGTTACTGTTTGGAAATTGTGGTATTTGGATTGGCAGTATTGGAAATTGAGCTCTAAAACACATTAATGTCTCTAGTCCTCAATCTTCTGAGCTACTAGATAACTTGCCCTATTTCAAAGCACTTGCTTTTATATTTGGAAATAATTTTGATTTTGATCTACATTGTTTGTTTCAGACTGAGGTGTTATGTCTATGTTCCTTTCCTGACTGATGAGCAATGCAGACCTTACTGCATACATGTATGACACATGGAAATATAGCAAGTAACACAAAAATCTATTCAACTCTGTAGAGTTTCTAACGTTAAAACCCTGCTCTGTTTGCAGGCAGTTATTGCTTAAGAAAAAAAATCCAAACAACAGTAGCAATTGCTTTTTCCCTATCCCCCACTATAATGTAGGTTTCCTACCTGGAAAGACAAAACAGAGGAAGTCACTCCAGCACTTTTAACAGCTAATTAAGGCCATTCACGTGTTAAGGATGGCAATGTTTTCTCCTGACTTAGGCACTGTTTACAAGATCTTCATGGCTCAATTTCTAAATGTGACAGAAAATCAAAATAATTGTGAATTTTTTGAACTTCAATAGCATTGTTTGTCAGTGGATTCACAAATCTGTCATTAAAGCCTACGGCGTTATTTGCAAATACCTTAATTTGACCTAGTCATTGAAGCTGGTACTGTGCCAATGTCTGAAAGCAGATACGTTGAAAAATTGTCCAGCATTTATGATAGATACTGGTATTTCAGACCAGAGTCCCAGGCGATGAATTATATTCTTAATAAGCATACATAACAAAGTTAAATTTAGAAGTAGACTTTGAAATGGTTGCCAAGTTTTTAACTGAAGGTCATTTGTACTTTTTTATTTTTATCCCAGGTGGGGAGAGTATGCATATGTACTCAAATGAAATGTGTAGACTTAAGTACAAAATACCTCAAATATTAGTCACATGAATTACACTTTTTTTTTTTTTTTTTTTTTTTTTGCCTTTTAGAGATCATTTCTTGCATTAAAAGAACAATATTCAATTCATTGCTTGCAAACCATCTATAGATTGCAGTATTAGATGCATTCACTAGGTTTATGCCTGTCAAATTTTTATGTTTGCTTCATTATTTTTTAATAGCAAAAAATAAAACATCTTTCTAAACAAATGCTTAAGTGTGTGTGTGTGTTTTTAGCAGTTTATTGGCTTGGCTTCTATGCAAGTTTGTAATCCTTACTCTTCCACCTCAAACTGTGTCACATAAAGAGACTCATTAAACCGTAATGGAAGGGTACTCTCGCTGGTGAAAGAGCAAATCATGGCTTGATGGCCATACATGTGATTGACTTCTGAAGCCTGATAAATATTTTATCATGCTACAATTTCAGATGCTCAAGGGCTTCACAATTTTAATTGTGTTTTAATGATAGCAACTCTGTTCAATTATGTTCTCTGCCTACTTCAGATATAAGCACTTCAGTCTCTTAAATGGTATTATGGCATAACTCACCTGCAGTGCTGCTGCAATGTTCGAGATATGTCATGCCACCTTCAGAAGTAGTTTTGTATGTAGTTTTACACACAAATACATAATCAAAAATAAAACATGAGGAAGTACTACAAAAAGCATTAAAATAACAGAAGATTGTGTGTTAGCATGAAAATGGCATGTTTTTCTTCTGTTCAGCTTGTGTGTTCTGCAGGACAAGCAGCATTCAGTGTTTTGGGAGGCATGTTACACTGCACAGCATGAACTTCATTTTGGTTCCTTAGGTAATACAATGAACATGACTATTGAAGAAAATAAGTTTTCTTATAATTCTTTCTGTTTTGTAATTTGTATTACTGTGCTTCTCTTAAATTCTATAGTACCTCCTCACTAAAATAAATTAAATAATTAAGAATTAATTTTTGAGTAGGCACTTGGATTCCAGTCTACTAAAGTGCTTAGATCCATGCTTATCTTCTCAAACTTTAACACTCTCATTGCCTTTGATGAAATTTCTCACGATAGAAGTCACAAGCATAGTTTAATATTCCAATGGATTAAAAGTTTCACTGTTTCCTTTTTGTTTGTTTTTTTTTTTTTTTTTTTTTTTTTTGCATTTATGTCTAAGACCTAGCTTCTTAAAACTGTAACATTTTATAATGTTTTTGGCTCAATTTTGGTACTCAAATGTTCACTGACAATTCATCTCTTTCATTCACTTCCAAAATCCACTCCTGATTTTAATCAGTATATAATGTCAGTGTGTAATGAAATGTTCAGCTGTGCTTTCAAAAGAAGTTACAATTGCCTAGTGAAAGCCTTATTTTCATTTTCAGAAGCTCCTACAAACAAAATTATTTCAGTTTGTTCAGAAGTGCAAGAACTATGGGTGAAATTCTCTTTGCTTCTCGTGCAAAAAGTCAGGCTAGATGATCAAAACACTCCCTTGTGGCCTTAAAAATCTCTGATGTGTTCTAAAGCTTACGATTGCCACATTAGATCAGTGAAATGTTATCTTTGTTTCCAAAGAATGAGCCTCTGTGATCATTACTGCTCTGTTAGCTGATCATTTTAAATTAACATAGCACAAAACAATTCAAAAAAATCAATTCATATCCTTATCTCCAGAGTTACAGTTTTAAATGTGGAAAAAAAAAAGAAGAGTCAAAAAATGGGATTTGCATGAATAAAATGCCTTATACCTTCCAACCACCTCCTCTATTATCTCATGGTGCTTTTCAAATAAATGATTCCATGTAACTCACAACTTCTAAAGGGATTTGAAGGTTATTGCATTCCATTCAGTTCCAAGTAGATTGGATACTAAAAATAAAAAGTAATGACAGAGCTTACTTTCCTGACTCTGGAACTGAAATGGTAAATATTTAATGAGGGAAACTCACTTTCCCAAAGTTTTGTTCATCTCTGTCTTTCTCTCTAATAAAAAACAAAATGAGTTTCTAGGCCTATAGCTATTCTGATACCACACTCATGGATGATCATGTTTCTATTGGACAAATGCAAAATCCCCCTCCCGCAAAAAAAATTGAGGATTTTTACTGATGATAATAGCTCCAATCAAGACAATAGGAATAACTGAAAATCCCATGAGTGTATAAAATACAGTACATTGACCTAAACTGACCTGTTTTTATCTATCTTACTAAATGTCTTGGTATCACTGGAACATCTGCAAATGTCTTATATAGGTAACAGCATATATTTTGAAATGTGTGATATATACATCTGTGATTATTTCTAAGTATGCTTCATGTACACTTGAAAGTAGTGGACACAGCAGAGTATTTCTGCTTTAGTTCAATTTTCAAATATGGAAAAATATAAAGGCATCTTCTTTCTTTGCAAGATCTAAATAACAATATAATTTGTTTCTAATTTTGATTGTTATAAGATATACACCTAGAAGAAAAAATATTATAATGAAACATAGTGTTTTGTGCATTACTCGGTGAATAAATTAATCTTTCTACTAGGGGCCATCATCCCAGGGAGACTCTATAGCTTCTTTGGAAAATCTCTCCAATGTGCATAGCATTATTAGCATAATGTATTTGTCTCAAAGAAAGAGATAAATACGGATGTGCCAGGAAGACTTCTTCAAGTCTTCTTCAAATAGTAGAAGGGAGTGAGTATGAATAAAAATACCAAGCTGGAGATTTCAGCTCCCTCTCCACTCATCTTTCCATCCAGGCCCTTGCTCAGATCATTGATCTCTCAGTGCTTTCGATGACCCCTGATCTTTCTTTTTTCCTTTTCTTAGCCTTAAAATTGAAAACCTTGTTTTGAAGAAAATAGCTGGCGTAGGAAAAGTAAGTAAAAGTCTCAACAAAAATATATTGATCCTAACAGTTTTGTGCTAAAAGCAAATGCATATACCATTTACTCTGGAAATCTGAATGAGTTCTAAAATTGGCTTACACATAGGAAATAACAGAGACATTCTCTAGGGCTTTCTCACTTCATTTGAAGGTAAGGTGAGCTGGGTCACAGGTGATCTCATTACAACAGCCTCTGGGAATCAGATTACCTAGGCTCTTCTTACCTGGCCTTTCCTTGGCAATGCAACCAAGATAAAGCCTTGGCATGGAAAATTCTCAAATGAATCTGCTTTATGCTGCCACAAGCCAGCCATGTGCCTCACATATGCTGTCCACATACCACCTACATATATTACAGCAAGAAAAACTGAGGTCCTGGGAAGCGCTCAAAAGTGTCAGAGTTTACAAGCATAGAAGACCACACCACAGATAGCATTTCCACTGCTATCAGAGACAAACTCATTTTACGTTACCTTTTATTATGTAAAACTTCAACTGGTCATTCAAGAAACCAAACTGTGGATTTATGACACTTTAAGGAAAAGCTTTGTGTTACACAAGAACAAATTATTAGTTGTCTCCCACTTAATAACAACTCCGTTTTTGTAAACCACTGAAGTTTTACTTCCCCTAGTTTGTAACATCTACCTTAGCTAACAGATTGCTAGCTGCTTTTTTGCTCTTGAGAAAGTAAATTTTGACACAAGATGGTGAACCACTACATTTTCATGTTGCTGTTACAGATTACTGCATACCTACACTTGCTTTCAGTTTGAAAAGAGAAAATGATTTTTTTTTTCTCTTTTCAAAATATCTCCATTACTTTTGTTTCTGTACACTCATTTCCTTGCTTTACAGTTTTTACCATAAATTGTAGATTACATTGTGAAATTACAATGTGAAATAGTGACTTTACAGCGGAAACACATTGAATTCTACCACTTGTTTTTGTGACTACAGGTTCATTTTACCCTCTGAAATATCTAACCTACATTACAACTGTTAGATCTGTACTCCTTGGCTAGGAATCCAACATTTCATTTCTTTAATCTCTCCCAAGACTAAGTAGTGATGTTACCAAACTCCTTCAAACCTTGTGAACTACTCACAACAATATCATTGGTGTTATTACTTTTAACTCTTCCTTGCAAAAATGGGTGATTTGGGAGTCCAAAAGTATAAGAGGTACTAATACCAGTTCCTTTTTTCAGCCTAATAGTCACTGCTTCAGATGAACACAAGATTGATTCTTGTATTCCCTGATGGAAAATTTTTGGTAGAGCTAATTAAATAGTGTCTGTGGCTCCAGGTTACAGCATGTCACAAAATACATTCTATTGTGTCATTTTTTTTACTATTATTATCATTATTATTGTTTAGATGTTTGAAATTGTAAGTGTAAGAGAAATGCAACATTTCTTTTTAAACTTCCAATTTAGCAGGCGTACTTACCAAGTTATCTCTGTATCTTCAAGCAAGTAATACTGTGCCTCATTATGTCCATGTGCAAATGAGAAAAAAATACTAGAATGACTTTTAGGAGGCTAAAGAGAGAATCCAATCCCTCTTTCCCCTGATGTTGCTTCATCTGCCCCATCTCCTGGACCAACTTTCAAACTGGTTTGATTATTGCATGCCTGCTGATGTGCATTTGTTTGTATTGTCTTGTCAGGAATTTAATTTCACATGCTACCAACACAACCATGTCACTGCAATTTAGCATGCATTTTGATGATGTGTTCTATATCTCATTAAAGTCTCATCTCTTTAGCCAATACCATATGCTACTCATCTGTAGAAAAGCTCTTAAACATAATGAAAAAGGTATAATCACAAATGAGAAGGCAAGTGCTGACAGACAACCCACAGGTATTCAAGTTCCATGACACTACTGAAAGAAAACATAGTGCAACAGAAAGCCTTTTAAAATTTTTAGAATCATTATCTGACAGGAAAAAATGTTGAGCTTGGAGCTATTCTTCAGTTACTCCATGCAACTCCATTGCAGCATTTTCAGATCACCAGACAATGAAGTACCAACGTGTATGTAGGAGGAAGATTTGTTTTTAACAGAAATAAAGGTTTCAAATTACTGATATACAATAATGAACAATTTATGTTTTCAAAAGTGCTAATTTAAAAATTTAAATATTTTGAAAATATTTTGAGAATATTATACCTAGCTTTTCTTTTCTCTTCATTTTTTTTTGTTTGTTTGTTTTGAGCCACAATGGGAAGTTTAATTTTTTTCCTGTATATAATCATTATGAAAACAAAATAAAAGTTAGTAGTGATCATCTGTATCAAGAGTAATAGAAGTGATAAGCCAAGTTCTCTCTTGTACAGGTGAATATAATTGTCAGTAATCAATTTAAAGTGTAACTGGGTTAGGTAAGAAATCAAGTTTAGAAAGAGGACCAGAGAGACAACTTCTATCAATAAAAAAACTTCTTCAATATTACTGTTAATACTTAAATTCTTAAAGTTAGAGAGATGCCAGCCCTGAAAGGACCTCTATACGCAAATGATGCTAGGCTTACCTAGTGAAGATGCATTGAGCCCCTAAAAGTTTTGCCTAGGCACATGAGGGCCCAATCCCAGGCTTCTGGTCACATGTCTCAGAGAAGCCAGGACAGTGCAGAAGGAGCCGTGCCTGGGCATTAAGCAGAGCTGAGAGCATCGTGACAAAGAAGTGGTAGAAACACAGTGACCATGGCTATGGAGGCTGCTTAGTTGAGCACCTAATCCAGAGTGGAGAACAGCTGGATGAGGCCTGTGAGCAAATGGTTGATGCTTGCCCACAGTTTTGTTCCCCACCTTTGGGAAATAAAAGCCAAGCACAGGTTTTTATAAGCAGTTCTGCCCTCAGCATTGATATATTGCCAAACTGTATTTCTCACAAATGGTGAATGTGTGATTGATGCTGTTGATGGGGGCAGTAATCTTGCTTTGATGGTTGATAATGCCCATAGCCAGTTAACCTGAAAGGTAGGTTTTCATGAGAAAAACCTGGCTGGGAGAGCCAACAGACAAAGATAACTTCTACCCCTCCAGTGTTAACAAATGCTTATTGAAGATGTGTCTTGACTCCAGTCCATCTCTAATTAAATCTAGATTAAATTTCACCATGCAGAATTACCAGGGCCTAAACAGACCTGGTGATAAATCCTTGTTCCGGATGCTGACTAGTATTCACTAAGGACAAAGATCCACTAACAAGCAACAGTTCTGTCAGTTCTTGGTATGTTAATTCAAATCACAAGAGCTAAGCTAGTAGGTTTCTTTGGATAGGCAGTATATTGCATGTGTTCATTTAGACACATATTTTAATTGTACAGATCATGAAATATATTTGGAATTAATTCAGAGTTCTTGACATGAGAAGATAGCCATGTATGCAAAATCGAAGCTTTCATATATTTCTTTGGTGGCAGCTTCTTTAAAATACTCTCAGATCATGGGCCTTCCCCTATCAAAGCTCTATAAATGGTTGCTTTACTAATGGCTTCCTTAGTCTCACTAATTTTTTTCTTCTTCCTTTTTTTTTTTTTTTTCTGATAGTATAATCTTTCTTTCAGAATCAAATGCACCTTTTTTAAAGTACAAAAGTTAACATTAATTTTTAATTAAGCAGTCTTTTTCATTCATTATTTTTTCTCCAAGGAGGCTCTGAAGCTTACACTGTTTCTGCCCGAATATACAAAGATTACTGGCTTATTTTATCTTTTTATTTTTAGACTCACTTTGAACAAACTTTGATGATGGTATGAAAGTTACTAAGGATCATATGATCCTTTCCTTCCATCTGTAAACGTATGAATAATGGCCATTAAAAAAAAAAAAAAAAAAAAAAAGATTACCTTTTCATTAATCATTGACAACAAATTAGTATTCTGAAAACAAAATGACTACATTCTTATGAAAATACTACTCTCATCATGAAAGTTAGTAGATGACTGAAAATTTTATATGCCTCAGTTTCTGAATGCCCAGCTTAAAATTGAAAGGCCCAGAATAACAGGTAGAAAACAAAATTGTCTGTAGTTTATGCATCTATCCAATTTTGTGCAGTGTGTGGTGCTTATGTATACAATGAAACTTTCAGTCCCTGACACAATAAAAGGTCACTTCTGTGGCTTCCTTGTAATTCTTAGTCGTCTTTCTTACAGCCTGTGGAGAGCATCTGCTCATTCTTTGTCCAGGCTGTTAGATAGTCTGAAGCTCTGGAGCAATATTGCTTAGTAGTCATTAGAAGTTATTATGGATTTATTCTATAATAATGATTAAAAAATATCTATTCCAGATGTCTGTACAAAGCTTTATGCGCTAAGAAGATATACTGTGAACTAATAAAGCTATTTTTCCTGAATGTTGCTACCAACAGAAAAGGAACCAATTAATTCCACACAACTTTTATTATTATTTATAAACTGATTCTTAAATAGAAATGCTTACATCTGCCTCTTGCTCCAGATGGTGCAATTTAGCTGCCTATGTTACTCATGAATCGGCTTTGGTTTTAAACAAATTCTTAACTCAGCAACTGTCTTATCAATAATTCTCCATTTCTTACAATTGAAATCTAAACTGCACTGATGCTTTAATTCTCAGAACAGAGAATTTTCTGTCTCATGGGTCAAAAGTACAAGGAAAAAAATATTTTTAATATTCCACTGTAGCAGTCACAGTTGTAAAACTGCCTGATACTGTAGCCTCATGTTACTAGCAAAAATCCAGGCAGCAAATTGAATCCAAAATTCTCATGAGGTCTGACCACACACATACACTGGGACAAACCTTTTATTATTATTATTATTACTATTTTCCTAGCACATCATCTGGTCATTGAGTTTACATTTATGTTCCGGGCCCTAGGAGTACTATTTTCAGCTTAGAGCAAATGCTTCAGCACATATAACAATGCTGTGTCCTTGTCCTAAAAGCTGCCGAGGAGGAAGCAATAAGCAGGCTTCCAGCTCTCTGCCAGGAGAGTCAGGTGCTGGATACTGTTTCTGTAGTTAAGAACCACTATAGGTGCAGCTGCTCCCAGAGATACTGAGGGGAGGAGGGAACAAAAAAGAAAAGAAACAAAACATATCTAAACCAATAAGTAGGCATTATCCTGTAGGAATGTAAGAAGCACAGCAAGTATAGTCTGGTAAGGTCCTAGCAAAGTTTCAGCCCAGATGCACCATAAGTGTAGCCCCCATAGAGACCTTCAGATGTGATTCAGCTATCTACTGGAATAATAAGCAGAAATGACTAAAATACACTTATGCTATATTATGCCATGAGTGTAATTCTTGCCTCGAACCTTTATTGCCACTAACATATTTTGAAATGATTCTATAAGGTAGAATTATTTAGAAATGTTAAATATAGGATTATTTCAATTTGCCTTTGTAAATCATATTCTTAAAAACCAAACATACTGAATTCAAAATGGACAATATTCTTGAGACTTTCAGAATAAAATAATTCTGTAGAGTTTGAGTTAAACCCTTCAAATCAGTAACATGTAGCTAGTCAGATTAAAAACAAAGCAAACAACAGCTTTTCAAATTATTATTCTAAAAATGGACTGGAATAAAAATAAATAAAAAACTTAAATCTATGAATTCACATAATTTTATTTGTGAGTGATTTTGGAGTCAGTTTGAAAGCTAAAATTTCATTTGAAAGGTAAAACTGAAAAATAGGGTAATTTTGTATTTATGATTTTTATGTATGCTACATTTTTTTTTTTTTTCAAAATTAAGAAAAACTCTTGAAATGGCTTGAACCATATTTGACTTACTGCTTCTGTACCTCAGCTGATAAGTCCATTCATTATGAAATCTTTCTAGAAGATTTAAAAGCTATTCATAGCTTATTTATACTTAGAAGAGAATAGCCATAACCTTACTGATAATAATCAATCTTGTGATTGTGTAGTGGGTATCTGAATTATTTTTCATTAGAGTGGGCATTACCTGGGACTTGATCTGATTTTAACTGAAGCTACTAGCACAGCTGCTCCAAAGAGGACTAAATCCAGCAGCAGAGTGATACCTGAGGGATGTGCAATTAAAAGCCATGTCACCATAGGCAACCAGCAAACAGGAGATTTGGGATTATATTTTAGACCTAAGTGATCAAACCTTAGGTCTGTTCCAAGTAATTTTTATATGACTAAGCATTTAACCTGAACTACTGAAATGCTTTGGTGCAAATTTGGTAATTTGGGCATTGTGATCATGGCATCTTTGTTAGTCTCAAACCAGTCTCTCCAAGCCCTTCCATCTTGCTTGAACAGTGAGTGCAAGTTAAGGGGCACTTCCTGGAACTCTTTCTAGTCTGCTCTTGACCATTAATATTTTCTTTCCACCTCTTACAGGCAACACTATAGGAAAGCACTTTAAGGAATGGAGAACCAGCACAGCAGTGGGTGGGTCTTGTTCTCAGCTGTAAAGTGTGTGTGAGGGCACTCCTTGTCAACTCAGAGGTGATGGACCACCTAAGGGCTCTTTTGCTCCTCTTCCTTGGGAGAAGGGCTTGGGTCTTATGAAGCCACAATTCACAGCTGAGGCTGAAGACGCATAACTAATTCTTTGCTGTAGGTGACATTTAACCTACTTATAAAGGTAGACACTTATGCCCATGTGCTTAGGACAGTAAACTCAATACCTGATGATAAGTCAAATAGTCTTTGTAAAACCAGTTTAAATTAAAATCATACACTATATAGACTTTTTATACAGTTAACAGGAAAAGAAATGAAAGCAGAATTGCTTTCTGGAGGAATATAATCTGTGATCAAAGTAGTTCCTTTCTGTCTGCATATGTTACTAATTAAGAAAATTGGATTTCCAGATTCTTTTCTCAACCCAGAAGCTAGATGCAGGCTGAAAGAATTGTGGCTATGTCTCGTGTTGGACTCAGCTTTTAGAAAATAAGCGTGTTTTGTTTTTTTTTTTTTTCTTACTGTCAACCTTCAGGCATTTAAGAGTTCTTGAAGAGCTAGCATCCTGTCAATAGGGAGACTTTCATTAATATGATGTGATGTGATACCCAGCACAGAATTAAAGGTGGGAAATTCCATCCTTCTTGTGAGATTGAGGAGTCACATCACCAAAACAGAAGTACATTTAGCAAAGCAAAGCACCACCTGACTTTGCTCAGCATGTTCACACAGTATCATCATCATCGTTTGACAGATATACAGTTTTAATAAATCTGCTAAGCTGCCACTTCAGGCCATTTTCTCTAAATCTCAAAGATCCATGTGTTTAAAACTGAAAAACTGAAAATGATGAGTTGCTTTTTTTCAGTCTACTTTTTTCAACACACCGTGACAGTGAACATTTTACAGTCAATAAATGATATCTGAAGCTACCACAGGGAACCAGAGTCATCCCAGATACAAATAGCCAATTATGAAATGCAGCTCAGTGTTGAATAAATTATTTTCTGACCCTATAGGTGATAAAGTGATAGCCAGCGGCATGAGTTTCATTATCCATATCTTTACTACAGCTCATATGACTGATAATGTCAACAATTAGTTTGCTCATATTCAAAGAAAATTTTTTGGTATGAATCTAGCAAACTACATTCTGCTCACTTTGCTCCAGCTTTCTAAGACAGAAACATAAACACTCTGAATGATCATATATCTGTTGATTATGAGCTTGGACAGAATTAACGCTCATACAATAATAAGACTTGTCCAAATGAGCACTGGGATCAAAGACAGATCAAGCAAGCAGCAATTGTACCTATCAGCCTCATTAGCTAACCCTGATCATCCTTCATACTTCACAGAAGAACTTTCTGCATTTTAAAATATCATTAATGGAAGAAGAAGAAAAAAAAAAGTGTTAAGATCCCAAATTAATTGTTTCCACATAATATTTTTCTAATATATTTCTGTGAGCATTGCAAATATCCATTCATATTTCATTTGGGCTGCTTTCCAAACCATCAGTCTTATTCCTACATGCTACATACTACAGTCAGGTTTATTTTATACTTAAGGAGAAGAGCAACAGAGAAATGCCTAGGGACAGCTATTGTTAGAAGTGACAGTTAAGACTTTGTTCATCTTCTCAGCCAGTGGATTCCTTCCATTTATTTATGTCCCAACAAAACTTACAGTATTACCCCCAACACACAACTCCTAATCATCCACATATGAAAAAGAAGAATTTCTCTGTAGTCATTCTGCTTTGGTTATCATCAGGAGTAGAGAGTACTCTATACAGTTCAAAATCCTATCAGGTGGAATGGAAATGATATACAATAATTGATCAAAAGACAGCAATCATGTATTTGAAATGCCAGTGTTTTGACATTTAGTTTTTTATCGCACTGAAATGAGAGGTAATTTTAACAAGTCTCTGGGCAATAAAGAAATTATACAAAATAATGGGAGTCAGGGGAGGGGTTCAAATATTTTTGTTCATTTGTTTTAAAAAGCATTTACTAAGAGCACAGAATCCTGCTGCCTTATGGTCAAGATATCATGTCCTAGAATTTATGGAGTAGCATGTAGAGAGATTTTACTTTCTTGTCATTATTTTTTATGTATGTCATGTATTTTTATATATGTATATATGTGTTAGGGCAAGAATTTCATCATGTATGCATCTTTTAAATCCCAGACCACTCCTGTAGTTGCCAGGCTACAGATTATTAAAGTCCATAACTTTCATTGTACCCATATCAGCTCCTGGAAAAATATATGATGTAATGACTTGAAGGGAAGCATTTTTCAATAAAATTTCATCTATCTTTAGCAGAACAGCTTCTGTGTCTTTCTAGATATAACCAAAGAGTGGGAGAACCTAAATACAGTAGAAAGTGTTTTTCTGATGTTACAAGATTATAAACAGGACAGTGTAGCATGAGGAATGATGCCCTAAAATGGGAAGCTGAGCTATTATTTTAGGTATTATACATGTGTCCCTTCTGGCTTGCCTCCATTTGCCTGCTTAGGCCCTTCTGTCTATGATCCTGCCTTTCTATGATTTGAAATAGTAAAACTTAGACATCCTTTTAAATCGAGTTCCTAACTGGCAATGCTTTATGAATACTCTCTTCAAGAGACAATTCTAAGAAGAACAGAACCGAGAAGTCCGACAGTGAAAAAGAATTATGTCTAAATCTTGGGTACTCTCTGATGTAAGTTACTGAAAAATGAAAGCAACCTATGGTGCACAGCAAATGAGGCATGAGAGATTGGTGGGAAGAATGAAAGGTAGTACACCATTGTAATAATTCCAACAGTTTAAGGACAGCCTGAAAGTACATAGCAGTTTTAGTAAACACAAAGTTTGAATGTCAGGAAAGGTCTTACTTATGGTCCTTTAGAATAAAAGGCATACTTCATCTATTAATAAAAGTTTGTTCTCCAGCAGCAGACTTCAATCTTCAAGGCAGGACTGTCACTGATACTGAAAGTCAAAAGTAAATTAGTTTGCATACATATAGAAGACGAAACAAATACAGATTTTCCACATTCATTCCTACATAATATCTTTTCCAAAGCATCAAGATGCTTCTTTTTCTTGGGAAAAAAATAAAAATAATAAAAAAAAATCACTGTTGATCACTTATCTTTACTTCTTGCCTGGCATATGGACACAACAGCAGAACTTAAAGGTTCACTTAAATAGAAGCAATAGAATGTCTCTCTCTACTGTGCTACTTATCCAGTGTCTAAAATGGGTACTGGCACATACCCTGAGGTCCATTTATTTTGTGAATAATATGCTCAAGACAAGCACTACTTTTTTTTTTTTTTTTTTCCCCTCTTTCCCCCTCATATAGATATGGTGCATTGCTTCTTTACTCTTTTTCCTTTCCCACTAACTGGCAGAAACCACTCTGGCCAACTGCACTTTTTTTGAACAAACAGCATTGCAATGCATTCCCTGCACATAGTAATAAAATTAAGAAATGTTTAACAGTAGTGTATTTAAAGACAGACAATACTTCTGTGATCTGTAAACTTTGTCTCCGACTGCTTTCTTTACCAATAAATCCTCAAGATGAGGAGAAAGCTGGAGAACAGTTCTGGCACTTACTCTCATGAAGAGAAATTTTTCTGTCTACTTTTAATTGTTAGATATGGTAGGGTTTCAGTCATCTGGAGCCTTGGTAGAACAGGCTGAGCACAGCAGCCTAACAAAGAGTCAGGTATTTGCTGCTGTATGGATTGCTATGAATCCTTCTTTGCAGATTTGATTGGCTGTCTTCAAGAAGTGCTGACATATTTTGCAGAAAAAAAAAAGGGGAAATGTTAGTAAGTGGGCAAGTGCCTGGTTCTGCCTGATCTTAGTTATGGGAGGATGAGAGTACATCCCCCATAGAAGATGGACATACATGAAGCCTACTGCTCATATCAGTGGTTCTTACATTGTCTCACATTTTGAGACACCATGATGAAGAGCATGTCTCTCTAAGTTCTGCAGGCATTGGCCTAGGCCCAGCCTCTCTCCAACACCATGTTTGCCACAAGAAACCTATTGGGAGATGCTGTAATTTCATCGTTACTTGTAGCACTGTATTAGGGAAGAGCCATTTCCTGAAATCCCCAAATGCAAGACCTGAAGAAATGAAAAAATAAAGCTTTGCTCATTTTTGCAGATGTTCATTTCAAGAAACTCCTGCCGATTGGATGCTTGATTTCAAAGGATTTCACAGAAAGATAAGTTGATGGAAGGAATTGACCTTCCATTAATTTTTGGAAACCTTAGGTATATTGTTACTCTAGAGCTGGTCATAAGTACATGTTCTTTCTATGTGAGAAGAACAAAGGTCTTTTGTCCTATTGTATATATGCTTATATATTCATAATTATTTTTCCCTCTTCCTAAAGATAATGTATCTAAACTGCTAAATCTCTGTTGTTTCCAGGTAGTCCAGGAATTCATCACCATTTAGGAAATCATGGAATTATGGACACGCTTCATGATACAAAAAGGTGCTCTCTCCTGGAAGCATTAGAAAGCAAGAAAGTCCTGGTCAATGCAGATATTGTTTGAGTAGCTCTGTGAGCTGCCAGGTACTTGGTGAAGATGAGGCTGGCAACCAAGGGTTCCACCTCTAGCTGGATTCAAGTCATGGCTCAGCTATACTTCCTCTTAAAAATCAGTCATGTTGGTTGGTGTCCTCCAGTTGGTGGTAGGTATTAGAGTATATACATTACACATGCATGAGGTTTGGATGATTGTTAGAGGCCTTGCAAAATGTGCAGCAAGGTGTTTGTCTGAGAGCAACTCTCGCAAGGGCAAGATAAATACCAGGATAGATACACCTATGCATGAGTTCCACCATTATCTTGACACATGGGACACAAGTATGCCAGCAAAAAGGAGTGTGACTGCAGTCTTCAAGGTTATCAAACAACCTGGTTTTCAAATGAAGGCTCAGGGATGTAGCATTGTCCAAAAATGAAAATATCAGAAGTTTCTTAAATAATTGCAAATTTAGTTCAGATTTAGAAAAGGATAAAAGAGGAGTGCATGACATTTGAGAATGAAGACACATACAGCCAACATTACCCCTCGAAAGCTACACTTAAAAATTGCTTGCAAACAAGTAACTGCTTGTTACTTGCTGGGCAGTGAGACTGTTCCCAGCCTGCTCTCTTTATTCCAGGCACTGAAATACAGCAAAACTAAAACGTTTTCTAAAGCTCTCTGTTATAAATCAGGAGCTTTCAGATAGCTTAGAAGCGCTTGTTTGCAGGAACTCATCTCTCATAAAAAGCTTGTTGCCGCTCTAGGGAGGAGTAAAATAGCTACTGATGACATTCAAATCATGGTCTGCCTTCTCAGCCATTAATTTTAAATATGATTCATACTCCATTATGCTCTGGAAACCAAAGAAATTATCCTTTATTGTGTCTAGCCATTTTTCATCACTATGGACCCGTAATGACCAATTTTACTCTTATCTGTTATAATATGCTTGAAAATGTGCAAAAATTATCCCAAATGTTTACATTTCCCTTCAATTCAGCTTCATAAAGATTTCCCAGTGTAAATATACATTTACACAATAGAACAGAATTATTAGCATGTAACATATGTAAACAGCATTAGCTTTTAAATTGCTTAAATATTCATGTTTGTAGATTAGAAACAAGTTGGGTCAATCTTCAGGATTGGGTCAAATGCTACTGAACTCTGTCCTACTTAAACAGAAATCCAAATAAAAACATACATTTTAATGATTATCTAAGCAAGTTCTAGACTATTTTAATAACTGTGAAGTCCAAAAATGAATGGTTTTATACTGCTCTTTTTCATTTACAACACCAAATCTTAGTTAAAGACAAAAAATAAAAGAAAGGTCACAGAGAAAAGGTCCAGGCTGATGTTTTCAGAAATTCTAATGCAATTTCTTGTTTCAGCTATGTGATTTTAATAATTTGCTTTCTCTGTCACTCAAAATCTCACCTGTAAAACTGAGGTATTTTTTTCCACACAAAACAGGTATGGTGCATGAAGTGAATACATGCCTTCGTTCACCTGTTGGGGACAGGATGCATCCTCTTCCCTCAGGAAGAAGACGCAGACCTGCACCCCAAAGCAGGGCCAAATTCTTCTTCAAAAGCCTGCACGAGAGGTTACTCTGCTGTAGATCTCATTAAGCTTCACTCACTCTGTGCGCAGCAGCTGAATGCTAGTTTCAGTGTCTATATCCTGCCTCCCCCATCAGACCAGCCCCATGCTTGCTGGGGGATGCAGGGTTGATGGCACAAGGCAACAGTGATCAGTGCACAGCAGGGAAACAGGGCCTGGCTCATCCAGTGGAATATTACTCAAGGAAAGGAGGAGTTATGGCATAACAAAATTTATAAATACCTGTTTTGTTTTGCTTTTTGGAATAAGATGGATAAGGGTTGCCACCCTTACCCAGTGGCAATAGCAAATGCCATGGAGCTCATACAGCTTATAACAAGTAGATCAAGTCCCCACACCCTCCACGAATACAAGCTTCAGAAAGCACATTTTCAGCTTGATCACAAAGATTTGATCTTAAATTAAGCTTGCAATGGGTAACTGGTGAAGTTATTCCTATTTTTAAAATGTTACAGATGCTGCAAGCAATGAGGGACAAGGGATAGGTATATAGGGCTCAGGTGCCCCATCAGTGTTAGGGGGCTGCAGGACTGTGTGAGGCAAGGCCAGGACTGCTCCATACTGGACACCGACAGTTCCAGCCAACTCCAATGGCCCCAGCACAGGGCAGGGCTGGGCCCAGAAGCTGCCCTGGGGTGAGGAAAGAAAAGGAGAGTGAGAGCACAGCTGGGTGGGAGCTTGGCCTAAGCCAAGGTTAACCCACAACAACAGACCCACAAGTTTTAAGACAGTTCCTAAGTAAAGTTACTTAGAAGATATACATATAGTCTGAAGGATGCACAGAAAGAGCATTAATGCAGAGCAAGGACCAACAAATTAGTTCAGGGTACTCTACAGATACAGCGGCCAATACACTAATGGCTGCACTGCATTAATAACTGCATGAAACAACCAGACATATAGGAGCAAAAAATGAGAGAAGTTAGCTAACAAAGTTATGAAAAAGCAGAGAGGTGCTTCTGGAGGAGACAATCCCATGGAAAGGCCAGAGGTTGTTCTCTTCTACGGTCAGCTTTCTCTGCATTTTTGTAAATTGCATTTGATTATAACAGAGGATAACTGATGCAGATTACATATTGCTAATGAAAATAACAAGGCATCAAATACTAGCTACTTGATTAAGCAAAAGAATGGTAAAACCATATAATTTTCTCCAACCATTATTCTTATGATTCTAGCATCCACATCATGCTAGACATTTTCTGTTATGGCCTCCCATATCAAACTTTCATTTACACTTTCCACATTTTTTAATTTTTAAAATATTTTTTAAAGTATGTTTGCACCATTTTAAAGAAAAAATGTTGAAGATGTTGAATTTATCTTGAATAAAGAATTGAAATTCTCATTTAAAATTGTTCTTCTTTTGACCTCTGACTAGTCAGATATGTGTAATAATCTGAAAAGATGCCTGTGCTGCTGCCCAAGTCATTTTTTATCTGTGAAGGTCCTCTGTCCATTCCTGTCCTGCTATAAACATCTACCTTGCTTAAAGCCAAAAATCTTGAGCACAAGTGAATTAAGATAATACCAGAGCAATAAAAAGTAACTTGCAGAAACCAGTAAAGTCAATTTAATTGCCAAGTAGAATTCCTGAGCTGAAAAACGGTACACAGATTTTGTGTATAAATTCTCACAATTCTTTTGAGCCACAGAGAAAAGAAAGGGAAAGCAAGCAAGCAGGGTACTGCATAGTCATTTTCCCCTCACCTTTTTAAATCCTGTCTCAAATGAATGGTATAATTAAAATGAACTCTGAACCAACACAACATGAATCTATCTATGAAATGTAATGTCCTAAAGATGGTCTTGAACAAGACCACAATGAAGGAAAAAAATGTTAATCTAATTGTAAAACTTCTGACCATTAAGTTCTGTTGCAGATATTTGCTGTGTTTCTTTGCAAAGCTTTAAACATGTAATCTAGGAATTTTATTTATTTATTTCTTTTCTGTAAAATGTCTGAGATAATTGGTGGTAAGACATTAAAATGAATTATTTGTAAGTTAATGTGTAGTAACAGTAGTTGCAGTCTAGCTGTTGAAATTGCCTTAGTATTGTAAGCTGTTAAAGAATACTCTAATCAAGTGATTGACATCTATTTCCAGAACTATATCTTTGAGTAATATGCACAGGTAAGAATCATGCTGAATTTTCTTCCACGAAGCAGCTCAAGCAAAGATATTCAGATACTCATTTATAAAGTGACAGCTAGGAACTCAGCAGGTTAGAAGGCCACATGCCACAAAAAATTTACTGTATAGAAACTGACATAAGGAGGACTCTAATTCCCCCCAAAATATAACCAGAAACCACATTCTATGTTGGCTTGCATTTAATATTGAAAGGGAGAAATATAGGACAGAGTTAGAATGCACAGCATACTGCATAATCAGTTATGAGTTTATTGTATTTTGTTTCATTTTACGGTGGTTTTCAATAATAATCACTTTGGAATCAGTATTTAATTTATGAAATACACAGAACTCCATAGAAACAATGCCATAGATTTCAAACAGTGTTGGATCAAACTTGTGAGATAACTGTATTTCCACCTCGAACTGACCCCGCTCCTGCTCACTGTATGATCTGCTTTGGCTTAAGCCTATCTTCTTTTGTACTTGTGAAAGTTCAGCCATGTCAACAAGGCAAAAGCAAAACTCTGAGAACAGCCTTAGTTCTTTTTCTTTACATGTCTTACTACAATAAATAAATAAATAAATTCCCCATTAAATTCCCTGTGCCTATGCAATTTCTCTTGTTATTACAATTTATTTGAAGAACAGTGTATACCTGCATAAAAATTGCATAAAAAATTGCTGAAAAAAAAAACCATTGAAAAACCCATAGAAATAGAAATCTTCAATAGTGCTTTGATCAAAGCATTTCCACACAAGTTGTGATGCATGTCTAGCTCTTACAGTTTTTAACAACTTTAGTTCTTTATAACCTTAGCTTTTTCAGCATGTAAAAACACAGTAGTCATACTGCAGCACATGCTAGAGAGCACCCCAGTCTGTCCTAGGATGTCAAAAGGGAGAGAAGAGGAATACCAGACTAAGAAAACATACATCTTACTGAGTAGGAAGCTTATTGTACAGAGTTTTAGCTAAGCCATTACTACAGCTTCCTCAATTTCACATAGAATATAAAAGGGTTTCAGCGTCATGAAAATCAAAATACAGCCACCTGTTTTTGACAGTTCTCCCCCACACGCAGAAAGAACAGTTATTCTCTGTATGTGTATTTGTTTTGCATACTGCGTTATTCTCTTACCAGACTTCTCAGTCACAGAAACATGTCAGTTAAAAATTATTTTTACTACTCACAAATGCATATTTCAACTGGTACATGGAAGCCATTAAAAGTCTTGCTACACAGCAGCATCTGCAGAACTAAATAATTTTCTGCTCCTACTGTGAAGAGATACCTCTATTATTGTCAGAATGGTATGGTAAATATTGTAATTCTGAACATGCCCATGGTATCGTGTGGCTGATACTGTTGGAATGCTCCATGCTGCAGATCCTCTGCATGAGCGATCAGTCACTTCTAATGTCAATCTGTTGGCTTCTCCTGGAAATAACTGACATAGTCTCACTGTAGTTACTATCATAAGTCCGGTTTGTCCGTGTTCATTATGCATATAAACTCCTCTGCATCAGAATGAGAACATCATAAAGACAGACGTATTGATACATACTTATCTATATATACACCCAAATACATGTTGTCTCTATAAAAGCAATAATACAAATGTGTTATATTCAGCTTTAAACAGAACTTTGGTAATGTAGTTGTAGATGTATTGCATATTGCTCTTGGCACTACTAAAAATAAGTCATTTGGATTAACCATTTTCAAGAAGTACATTTTATACCTGAAATATATTTATTCAAGTTCTCTTTTGGATTAATGCAATTTCTCTGAGAGCATGCACTAATTTCTGTTCTCAGCATAGCCTTGGGAGGTTAAAAATATTAAATATGATTCTTTGCAAATTTTAATACATCATCTTGCCTTATGAAGAGTTGATTATCACTACCCAGTGGTGCTTACACACTGACAGAATTCATGACTATATGTATCCAAAGTAGTACCAAGAGTAACATATAACAGAACTGACTATATGCTATGTAAGTAGCTCCTTAATTGTAGTCAGTATCATAAAATATTGACAAGTTCTCATTCTCTTAAAAATTGGAGCCTTTTGGTCAAGCAAACTGCTTTTCCTCTGACAAAATTTACTGCAGTAAGTTGCTGAACTGAAAGTTTAATTTAAGTTGTAAAATTGAAAAGCTCTTGTAATTGAAAGTGAAAAATATGGAGTAGTCTGAACACATGAATGAGGAGTAAATTACAGATAAAAGGACTGACTAGAGAGGAATCCGTATGGATAGTTGGATGTTTACAAATTACATTTTAATGCAAGACATAATTATACCTTTATTTTTCATCTTAATTCATTTTCATTATTTTCATGTGAACGCAGTGGCAGTTACACATGAAAGCCAAATACAGTCTGTAGAAATTACTTTGGCCAAGTTTAAACGAAGTATACTGAAAAATAGTCTCATATTTCCACATGGGAAAACCATCTATTTAGCATAGCTCTCTAGTGAAGCTCACCAAGGAAAGGAGTGCCAGTAATTCATACTGCCAGTCTATCAAAATCGTGAGCTTTCTCTATAAATTGAAAATACCAAGTTTTTGCACTGTTTATAAATATATTTGACTGCCTACACATATTTTATGATTTATCCATTCACTTCTCACTGGTAAAAAAGCTAACCAAACTGACTTCTAATTGTAGACTTGAAACTCAGAAATGAAAAGTATAAAAATAGGTGAAACCAATCATCTATTGCAGAAAGCTGAGGGCAGTTCTAAAGTTCAAGAAGCTTTTCAAAAAAATAAAATGAATGTAATCTTTATGAGAAATGTCAATTTTATTCTGGGCAACTGCAGTCAAAACATGGGGGTTTTAACTGGAGCAGTTAAGAACCATATGCTCAGAAAACTAAAAGAAGGAAATAACAGTTTTGGAAAAGGTTAACATCTTGACATTAAATTATGGACTTTAATAAAAATTATGATCTGTTTTTATATGATCAGGTATAACTGACTGCTATGGCAGGTAATAAAACAGAAATGAAAAGACTCGTTTCATCTGTCAGTCTCTGGCTGCAGTAGAGCTCTGCAGGAAACCTAAATGTGTGGGTCTTTGAACTGAGCTAAATAGCTGTGTGAAATAAACCTGCTTTGCTTTCAAGTCTCTATGCTGGAGATAAAAGTATCATATTCACTCTGGCTTGTTTTGTTCAATAGTATAGAAAACTTTAGTCCCAGTTTCAAGCAATAGCCCCTGCCTTTTATGACCTGTTCTGCAGGCTTTTAATTGCATATTTTTTATTCATTAAACTAATTACATATATGTATGCTTCTATAATGACAATGTGGCCCTTAAATCATATTAATCAAATTTGTCTTTATAGGATGCAGTTTTATTAGATTACTATTACTTAGGAATGAATTTATTATTATTATAATTATTTAGAAAAAAAATACTGCATTTGTGTAATCAATAATGGTAGTTTTATAGATTTAAGCCTTTAAAAGAAATAGCAAATCACTAACTGTAAATAGGACAAATTTTTCAATGAGTGCCTTTCTTCTAGGCATCTAAAGCAGCTTAGAACAGTCTAATGGCTTTTTTTTTTTTTTCCCTGCAATGTGACTAAATAGATAAAGTCAGTGGGAGATAAGTACCTAACTTGTTAAAGATCTTTGAAAAACTCAATTGGTGTTCATCAAAATCATTAGATGCTTAAATCCCTTAGGGAATCTGGATCTAATTCTCTCTACAGCCATTTATACGTGGCTGATATATACAAAAAGTGTCAGTGCAGTTTCTGCATAAAGTTGTTACTTTCATAACCATCCACAGCAAAAGCTGTGCCTTTCAAATCTCCTGCAATATTAGCATGGTCCCTCAACTGTCTTACTCCTATTAAATGGATAGATGCTCGTACTACTAAAGTTAATTTCCACGCTGACAGGGGAATAATTATACTGATACTGGGCATACGCAAAACAGTGAAACTTCACTCAAAAATGGGATATCCATAATGCAGTAACTTAAAAATGACATAACAATCTTATACACCAATCCTATCAGTTCTTACATTTTAAAACTATTAGTACTTCACTGTAAATCCTCCTGTGATTTTAGGCTCACAAATGTCAGGTTTGTAAGTCAGTCAGAACTTCACCTCTCACATAAGGGTGAAAAACCTGTCTTAAACTGACATGCTTCTATTTATATACTTTGGGATTCACTTGTTCAAAGAAAGAGGTTATAGTAGTCAAAGCTTCACACAGAAACGTCCAGATTTTTTATAGTGTTGCTATGCTGATGTGACAGAATACTGCATGGTGATAGAAGATAAAAGCCAAATTGTGTTCTGATTAATAGAAATACATTATTTTCACAAACCTTTCAGAAACATTCAGAAAATTATTAAATATGTTTTACTTTTCGAGAGAGACTAAAAAATTAGCTCTCAAGTGATTTTTTTCTGGTTACTGTTATCACATAAATAAAATTACAAAAAAAAACCAGTTGTCCATTTAAATAATAGTTCGTACTGCACATTTCACTGAACAAGTTTGCTATTTATAAAAGAAAATCTATAGTCAAGATCCTTGTTAATAAACCTTTAGAAAATTTGAATGCAAAAGAGTTCTTTTTTCCTTGTATATTACATAAAATATACTTTAAACATAAAATACATTCCTTTCCTATTCATTCCAGATTGGTGAATCAAATGTTTGGCAGTTTAATTACATCCGAATATTATGAAAAGTTCCACACAAGGAGAGAAAAAAAAGTGGTCCTATTTGTCTTTATGTATAAATTTGTGACTTGCTGAATCAAGCTTGCCAATCTATTCCTAGCTGCCTAGTATTATCTTATCAAATGCAGTAAATATATTAAGAGCATTAATACTGACACTCTTGCAACATAAATTATGCATCAGATATAAATACATGATATCACATGTTTACTATAGAGATTAATTTGGAAATTGCAAAATATCTTCATAAAGAACTAGTATCCACAAATTTTCAGTTTTTTCTTCAAACAATACTATCATTACCTTCTAATGAAACTCATAGTAAAAACTTTTTTTTTGCAGCATTAGTCCAATTTTTTAATTGGATTTGATTTGCTTCAGATTTTAACATATTCTGTCTTTTGTTGGCTACCAAAATTGATGTTAAGAACAAAACTGTAGAAAAGATGAAGAGGAAAGTAAAGAAGAGTGATGTCATTGAATTTTCTTTTCCAAATACACCCAGATAGAGAAGGACGTACCCATGATCTCCAAATGAAAGATATTTTACTGTCTAATACAAAATATCAAAAACCAAATACTGCATTCTGTTCTTAGCTGAAAATATATATAAAAATATATATATGCAGCACAATAGGCCAGAGGTGTGACACCACTGGAAATTACGTTTTTTGTAACACTGATGGCTGCATTGAGAGCAGACTGGAGAACAGAAATTGCAGACGTCTACATATTTTGAGGAAAACTTCTACGCACACATTCTGAGGAAAACTTCTAACAGTATTCACTGACAGTTAATAAGGTGATAACTGAGCTTACCTTATGGGTTTATTTTCCGTGTTATATAAATATTTAAAGATTATCTGTATAGTTAGTCTTTCTGATGATACGATGCATAATTTTGATTATTTGATTGTTCATCTCTTTCAGTAAAACAGATATAATTCGAGTTTCGCAGGTTGGAAAGATAACTTTCCTGCAAAAAAAGATACATTTTAAGTCTCTTTATTAACTGTAGAATGATAACTAATTTTTATGACAGGAGGTATTGCCATTTCTCAAAGGCTGCATGAGAAATAGATTTAAGAAATAAAAATGTAAGTACTAGGAAAACAATTAAAATGCTCTGAGTCCAGTCCTTTATGATATCCAGGGAATAATCAGCATCCAAGAATTAGAAAAAAAGTGATAGAGTAAAGCAAGTCTTTCTTATGCCCTGCTATTGTTTGCATTACTGTCTGAATCAAGAGGAAGATGATCATAAATTACAACTACACATTTCTCTGGCAAAAAAACACTTATGTATTTAAAAGATCTTAATTTTGCTGATGATGTTAACCAGCAACAGAAATACATGTGGTTGGTGTTTTTTGCTTTTTTTTTTTTTTTTTTTAATAAGGGTGTAAGAAATGTATCCCTATTCATACTCCAGGGATATTGTTTGAAATATCAGGTTTTTTTGCTTACCTAGAAAGTCACAGGTGCAGTAATGGTGACACCAGGCATACAATCGCCTTTAACAAAATACTTCATAAATTTGAAATATTTTTGCCACAGTAGCATAACCAGCACTAACACAAAAATAATTTCCAATATCTCCTCTCCTTCTCTGGAGATGTTCCTATAATGTTTCCTAGAATTCATTGTTCTTATGATGAAAGTCTTTAAAATAAATTCTGAAGAACGTACTGTGTCTTCTGGAAATCTTCTGGAAAGCAGATAAACTGAAGACATCCATCAGATGTGAAACACAAATAGTTGCACTGCAACTTTCACAACAGATTCAATCTAAAAAAAGAGAAGAGAGCTTCCTGAAGTCACAGAAATAGCAAGGAAAATGCCTTTATCATCATAATGAAGCTCAAAAGTCTAAGCAAGCTAATACAAGTCCAAAATATGTAGTAATTTGTGCTGAATAATCTTGAAAAAGCACAAGGTAAAGACTTATTAAAAGCATTCTATGCATTTTTGTTTCCAATAGGAAAAAAATATAATTTCAAGATGGGTTACACTTTTACTTCTGAATGTTATTCTCCCCCATATTGTGAGCAAGAATGGAGATTAAAAAATAGCAATCACTCACAATATCATAAATAAAGTGTGATAGTTTGTTAATTAGTGTGTAGTATAATTGAATGCATGTAAAAAGAACTACAGATTAAAATTCATCCTTTTACAGTGTGAAACTGGTGGCAGATTTGGAGACAATTTACTTAAGTAATAAATAACAAATAAGACATTAACATGACAACTATAATATTAGAGATGCAGTACTTTATGCAATTGTAGCGTTAAATGAACTTTTGTAGAACTCACTGGGTTTGAAAGTTTCCTCATTTCTTAGTCCTCTCAAACAACTTTAAAACAAATGACAATGCAAATACAGCTACTTTTTTATACAGGAAAGACAGCAAGCTTCTTAGGGTGTATGCCTATAAATCCAAATTCAAACACTTTCCTCATTATTTGTATTGATGAGGCAGAATTCAGCTGGATTTGGCAATAGTCCCACAGGACTTTATTTTCCAGGCCACTGGCTATAAAAACTAGCAGTATTCATGATGCAGTGGAGTTTAACCACTCTGATCCGATACAAAACACTAGCTCAGGATGTTCCTTGATACACTTCAATCCTGTAAGAGATCTGAAATGTACAGACACTGCTGCTGTTGTGGCAACAGAAAGACTGAAGGCCATTCTGACCTATCACCCTTGGTACGAGCAGTCCCTGTAGTTTCAAATACTACCACCATCCTTGCCACTAGAGTTACAGCCAGAGTTGTGCCTGACAGTTATTCTTCTGGTTCGCGTTTCTAGCTACATCACTATGTTTGAGCTGACACTCTAGAAGCTTCAGATGGAGGCCAGACAATGTACCTTGGGCAACTCAATTGGCACTGGCTGTCTAAGTTTTAGCAATGAAGTCTCACACCTGATTTTGCAGAAATGAGCAAACACTATTTTGACCATTATCACTTCACTGTTTTTGCTTCCAATTTTGTTAATTTACTGATTCATACCTTTTGACTTTCCTAATTTACCTTGTTCTTATGTCTTAACTACTCTGTGAATGTCACTTGCTGTAGCAGCACTAGTGTACATGCATATACAATTTGCTTGATTCAGGTACCACCATGTAGCCTCCTTCAGTAGAGAAGGGTATGCTTCTCAAGACAATGAATCCAATATCAAGGTCCCAGTGTTTTGTTTGCACACAAACTTAACTACACCATGGACCTTGGTGCATTACTGGACTTTGGTGATTTGTTATATTATATATAAACTATAAAAGGAATTCACGACTTAAGAATTTAATAGAATGGATAACATGCAATAAACAGCCATAAATAATCAGTGGATTCTTGAGACTGGGATTCTATCTACATCCAATTTAAATTGGATTGCAAGAGAATTGCAACTGGCATCTAAATGACAGAGAAACAGCTCTGAGAATTATGAAAGTGAGCAAAATAAAAAGAGAAAAAGCATAGTTTAAAAAAAGAATGTGCATAATCCTGGTAACAGAATTAGGTTTTTGGCAAGAAGTCAGTATGCTGAATTTAAATGTTAATTTTGATCTGTAGAGCAGAATGTACTTGGTTATAAAGGTTAGATTTTTTTTTTTAGTAAGTATCCTATCACACAGTGTGATTTACATCCTAATTAGTTTATAACCCTGTAGCTAGTCCATCTTACAAACAATTAGCTGAGAGATTTTCTTAGTCTAATATTTTATATGAGTGCAATAATTTCTGTTTTCTTCCTCCTGTCCTCTTCATTGCTTTCCCCTCTTGTTAATAGCCTTAAAAAAAAAAAAAAAAGACAGGTCTCCTGGAAGGAGTCCAGCATAGGGTCACAAAGATGATAACAACCATGAAGCACCTCTCTTATGAGAAAAGGCTGAATGACCTGGCACTGTTCAGCCTTAAGAAAAGAAGACTGAGAGGGGATCTTATTAATGTTTACAAATATCTTAAGTGTAGCAGTTGAAGGGACATGGCCAACCTCTTTTCAGCTGTCTGTGGGGACAGGATGACAGGAAACAGCCACAAACTGGAGCATAGGAAGTTCTGCACCAATATGTGAAGGACGTCTTTATGCTAAGGGTGATGGAGCATTCGAACAGGCTGCCCAGAGAGGTTGTGGATTCTCCTTCTCTGGAGATATTCAAGACCTGCCTGGAGGGGGCCTAGCCTGCTGTAGGGAGCCTGTTTTGCAGCAGGGTTGGACTCGATCTCTGGAGGTCCCATCCAATCCTTGCAATTCTGTGATTCTGTGAAAAGCAAAACCTAAAGGGTAAAAACAACCCAAGCAGTAGATGATATTAAAGAACAGTTTATAACACTGTAGCTTTTTCCTATGAAACAAATTAGGGTCATTATTTCTCAGATTACAACATCTCTGATTGATGTATTTATAAGAACATTTTATGCAGACAACAGTATAAAGTTTATACAGCTAATAATGGAAAAATCTGATTCAATACTTTGTGTCTGAGACATGAAGAATAGCTTTATATTCTTTGAGTTCCATTCTTTGAGCTAAACTAATCACTTCTACTGTTCTGTCATCAGTTGTCCATTGATATTTCAAAATCACAGAGCCTACATTTTGAAGGTATTGTACAATAGTTGTTAGACATTATTTAAAGAGGAAAACATTTCTACAAACACATAGAAGACATCAGTAAATAAACTTACAGAAGCAATTCCTTTAGGCTAAAACCTGACATAGGGAAATAAACTAAACCACACTAAAACACGTTTAATAAGCATTTCAGTCGGGACAAATATAGCCTTCTTTTTGAAGATGAGAGCAAGAATTACTTAAAAAATTAAATACTGATCTTGATAGAATAAGTGAGAAGACAAATGCTTTGACCATAGCAGATTTAAATGAGAATACACAGTATATCGATGTTGTGCCAATTGCTAATGTTCTAAACAAAGACTAAGCACAATACATTCATAACCTTTCACAGTAAAATTAGTGATTTGTGTTCAAAACTGGCTTTGGCATCATCGGGAATACACACTCACATTAATTGATTTAAAAATGGACTGTTCAGATCAAGAGAAAAAAAAATGAGTTGGTTAAAGGGAATTAACAAATTCATGAAGTGAAAGTATATTTAAAACTACTGATTATTATTTAAATAAATTTCAAGGCAGAGATAACAGCAAAGCTTGGCCATGCTTTCTGATTCAAGGAATAAAATGAAGAATATTATTGTAATTACATTTTCTTCATGTTCACTAGAAAGCTTTTCCTGATTCAACCTAAGGCATCATTTATGTTTTCACTTCAGAATACCCCCATTAGTAATACACAATCAGCCCATGATCAAAGCATGTACTTGTCAGGTGTAAATCATGATTTCTCGGGTGGGGTAGAATACAAAAAGTAAATTCCAAGTTTAAAACGGCCTTCCTACACTTTGGATGTTCCAATAACTATAGCAAAATAGAGCAATGTTTTTGTGTTGAGCTTCTAGTGTTTATGCTACGACTCTTTGAGACTCAAAGTTGCAGAAAGTTCTCATATTTTTAAGCTTAAATAGCAAAAAAAAAAAAAAAGAATTCAAACTTTTAATTATCTGACAGATGAGTATTATGCTAAGATGTGCTTTAGGAATCCTTCATCCTGAGAAAGAATCTTTTTACTCATTGAAAAACTTATGAATAGCTATTAAAACCACAATAACTTCTATGACACGATAAACTGTAACAGCTCCCTAGGAATGCTGCTATCTACAATGTCAATAGCCTCTAAATTAAGGGCTTTAATCTGGTTAGAAAGAGATTAAGAAAGTACTGACATGACAGAACTAGTCTGGCCTCATAATTAGCCATGGATTACAGCATCTGTCTCTTCAAAAATGGTATTAGAAGTGAAAGTAAATATATTAAGGAAATAGGCAGGCACTACATGAAGTTGCACTGCACTATACCTCCTCCCACTAAGCCTTCTATCACAACAAAATAATATTATCAGCCCAGTCATATCAGTATGTTAGCCAAAAGAAATGCATGTGTGGTTGTTAGGACTTTTAGTAAATCTCTGAGGAAGGAGCAGCACATAAACCTTGTCAGTAGAGAGGTAACTCTAGTAAGAATCATAATAGAAACATTTGATCATTAACACAAGCCTTCCTCTCTTTTTCTTTGCTTCTGACAGTAATTTACTACATTTCCATTGTAAAACCTTGTGCATTGACTCATCTGTACTATAAAAGGAGCTTAAACCAAGATATGTTTCTTTTTGAAAAAATGGATGAGAGACAATGCAGCTCTGAATAACCAGTTCTCATGTCCCAGAAGTCCTTTCAGACACTTCCATTCAAAGCTGACCAACAAGATGGGCGACACTAACCTGGGCCCAGTCAGGAGCCATGGGTGGTCTCCTAGAGCAATGGTATCCGGAATGGCTATGTTGGTGTAGACACTGCACAGAGCAAACTGCTTCTGAGAATGCTGCCTCACATACGTAGATGCAGCTTTGTTGCAGTTTTCAATGGAGCTGACTAAACACACACAGAGTTATCCAGTTTGTTGTTGGATGCAAAGACAAAACTATGGCTTGTGATTCATTCTATCTAGCAATATCCTGTTTAGTTTTAAAGAATTCAAGAAGCAGAAAATTCAAGCTATTAACAGCTCTTCCTACATGCTTTGAGCATGATTTGTCTAATTACTTGAATAAAGTACATCTCTGTTCAACTATGATATTTAGTTGTATGATTAAGTATCAGACAAATCTTCAAGGGCTTTTAGAGCTCCTGCTATTCACTTTTACTGCTCAAGAAAGAAGAAAGCAATATGAGAAAAAAAAAATTCAGAGCTTACACTGTTGCTATTGTTGTTTTCTTAGACGTTCTTCAAACTTAACATTTATTATCATGCAGTTCCTTTTCCATCATTATAGAGAAGTTGTACAAACAAGAACACATTTTGTCTTAAAAAGAAGGTGAACTTGGAATACAGAAAATTTCAAGTGAAAGAATTCCATAGTACAAATTAGGATTGTCAGGTTTAGATAGTCTACAGCATATAATCATGTGGAAGCCTGAAGAGAATTATTCAGATACAGGTGGAGAATTTGCGTTCCTATTTCAACAGTGTAACCTTTCCCTACTTAAAGCAATACAAAATACAAAGTTATATAATTTAGCAGAATAAATGGACAGTTTAAATCATACTGCAGAGAAAAATCCTGGCCCATGACTCTCATTCTACGTTTGTTGGGCTCTGTTTTTTTTTTGTTTGTTTGTTTTTTACTTTTTACAAACATGCACTGACAAGTGCTCATCAATTGCATACTGAAACTCAAGAAGACTACTTCTAACCTGGAATGAAAATAAATCATATATTTTATTCCAGATTTGACAACCTTATCTATAGAGAGACATAGAAAACTGGGAGTTGTTTAAGCCACATCCCACACGTGATCTTGCATGCTCAGATATCAAGGAGCATTCTACATGAGTCACTATATGGATTTCTTCGGGGCTGTTTTTCTCCGTTTGTGTTTGTATCCAAATTCCACGCCCTTTTTCTTTTAATACACGGAACTCCTTCACACACAATTATATATAAAAAATAAGCTTAAAAATAAATGAAAAAATAAATAAAAAAATAAATTTAAAAATAATAGCAGAAAAACCCACACAAACACTGTAGGTAGCAAAATTGTGAAATAATTATTTGTAATTATTGACACATAGGAGCTGCATGCTTAGCTGGACACCAGACACTCCAGTGACCTCAATTATACAAAGTTAGAAGACATTCATTTTCTTCAAACACAGGAAATACATGCTTCAAATGTACAATATTTTTACATTTCCTTCTTCCCTGACTCTCTTGGCTATTCTGATTCTTCCTGTCGCCTTGATATTGGAATGAAGTTAGCCTGTACTTCAAGTACCAAACAGCAGAAGGTAAAGTGAAGTCAGTCTTCCCATTTCTTGTGCTACAGGAGTGGGAGGACTTAGCCCAAACTATCCCCTTTTAGTGCCTTAATAACATGTGCAGTTTATTACAGTAACTATGACAAAGCCAAAGCTTGTGTGTAGTCAGCCAGATAATTAAGCAGCTACCTAGGTAGCACATACTATCTTCTTTTGCTATTCCTGAAGGATCATGTGTGTCACAGAAAATGTAGGCTCAGGTTTTCCATGCTTTTTGAATATAATCTTTGGCAACACTTAAAATCTGTAACTATTTCTGGCTTGTCAGTAAAGCTTAAAAAAAAAAAAAAGATATAGCCACCACAGGAGAATACTTTATTATGCTATCTCCTGAACCAAATAGTTTCAACTCATTGGAATTCAAGTAATTAAATGCTCGAGCAACTTCTGCAACTCTAGACAAGAACTCACGGACGTATAGTCAAGTACAAAGTGAGCAAGGCAAATACCGTTCCAACTTCTGCTCTTTCCCATCTGATAGTTAGTTTGGTCATTCTTTACTGCCCACTTGAGGTACTGCTGTGGAAGGAACACTGATGAATCATCTTTCTGTCTAGCAATACTGTTGAAACAGATCAGACAGATCAGCATTTTTTTGCTTCAGTAAACTTAACCCCGAGTCCAGGAAAATACCACCAAAGTCACACTGGCATAAGACAAATTCTTTGGGCTCTCTGATGAACTGGAATCTGCAAGTTATTTATCACAGAAGGATATATCTTTGCTTTGTAAGGAAACATTGGAAGCATGCTTCTGCAAGATAGACACTTGTTCTTTAAAAGTTGCTTTGCATCCCTAGGACTGAAAGAGACATGAAGAGTACATGAGTATCTTACAGTTGATATTTTTTTAGAAAAAGTAAACTTCTAATTTTCCAAAGTTTCCATGTATGACTTTCCCTCCCCCCCAGTCAAAATCACAATCAGGATCAAATGTTCTTAGAAACATCTCACAAAGAGTGTTGCTTTTTGGACAAGAATTTTAAATATAGATTCCTTAAGTTGGGTTCCCAAAGGCCATGTTTAGGCACCTGTTTGCTTTGAAGAGCACTGAGCAGCCAACCTCTCAACATGATTTCTCCTAGGAGTCTGGCACCACAGCAAAGCAGACAGATGCTTAATTATAGTCTGGGGAGCTCCTTGTTAAGTTGTTACTTTAGAAAGTCTTGGCCTTTATCCCTTCTCACAGGTGGGAAATCTTGTCCTTTTTACTTTAGTTTGGAAACCTTTGCCCTTTCTTTTCCTCCTAAGATTTATATATGCACATTTATATACATGTACACATACATAAAGAAAATAGTTTTTTTAAAAACATATGTTATAGTAAAATAATGCATGTATAATATTAATACATATCTTTAAGATCATACACTACAGCAGAATGTCTTAAAGAACAACCTTCCTATCTTTGGAGAGGCAACTACAACCTAAGCAAAGAAAAAGTGTTTCCCCACATCTTAGCAATCCTAACAATAATTTGGAGATCCATGTAGATATGACAAATATAGATGTCCAGACCCAAGATGGACACCTGGGACACACCACTAATTATGGGCTTCCACCTGGACATAGAGTCACTAACCACAGCCCTCTAGCTTCAACCTTCCAACCAATTCCTTATTTACCAAATAGTCCACCCTTCAAATCCGTACCTCTCCAATTTAGAGAAAAGGATGCAGAGGAAGACCAAGTCAAAGACCTTGCAGAAGTCCAGATAGGTGACACCAGTTATTCACCCTTTGTCCACCGATGCCATGACTCCATCACAGCAGGCCACCAGATTGGTCAGGCACAAACTTCCTTTGGTGAAGCCAGCTGTCTCAGATCACCTGCTTGTCCCTCACATGCCTTAACAGGTCTTCTAGCAGAATCTGTTCCATGACTTTCTCGGACACAGATGTGAGGCTCATGGGCCTGTAGTTCTAGTTCCCCCTCCTTCCTCCTTTTCTTGTAAATGGGAATGACATGTTCCTTTTTCCAGTCCCTGGGAACTTCACCTGACAATCACAACTTTTCAAATATGATGGAGAGCAGCTCAGCCAGCTCCCTTAGGACTCTGGGGTGCACGTCACCTGGCCTCTTGGGCTTGTACATATTCAGCCTCATTAGTTGCTGTCAGATTTGCTCCACCCTTAAAGTCAAGGAGGGTTTGCTCCCCCAGTTCCCACCTAGAGGTATAGGTTCAGGGAAGTGAAAATCCTGGCTGCTAATGAAGACTAAGGCAAAGAACTCACTGAGCACCTCAGCTTTCTCCATGTTTGTTGCAGCCAGTTTTCCTTTGTCATTTAGCAAGGGAAACAGCTCTCTTTGGCCTGTCTCTTCTGATGTAAGCACCTGTATAATCTCTTTGTGTTGTTTTTAACATCGCAAGTTCAGTTTCATCTGTGCCTTAGCATTCCCAGTCCCATCTCTTCAAGTCCGGACAGCATCCCTGTATTCTTGCAGCAGGACACACCCTTACTTCCATTGCTGGTACATGCCCTTTCTTTTCACTCAGTTTGACCAGCAGGTCTTCACCAAGTCATGCCTGCTTTCTTGTTCAGGGGGATGGAGAACTCCTTCACTCTCAGAAAGACATCCTTAAAGAATAGCCAGCTTTGTTCCACTCCTTTGTCTCTAAGGACTTCTTCTCAAGAGATCTTGTTCTAAAATTCTTTAAACATCCTGAAGTTTTCTCTCTTGATGTTCAGAGTCCTGAGCCCACTCTTTGCTAGGCCCACGTTCCTCAAGGTCACAAACTCAACCAGAGATGGTCACTACAGTCCAGGCTATCTCTGATCTTAATGTTTTTAATTATATCCTCTACATTGGTGAACACTAGGTCCAGCAGCAGTTCATCTTTGGTTGGTCTGCCCATACTTGAAACAGAAAGTTATCATCAATGGACTCCAGGAATCTCCTGGATTACTTATAGCTTGCTGTGTAGTCTTGTCAGTGGATATCCAGGTGGATGAAACCCCCTATCAGAATGAGAGCCTGTGAGCATGAAAATTCTTGTAGCTGACACAGAAAGGCCTCATCAGCAGGCTTCTCTTGATCAGGTGGCCTATAGTATCCCCTCCCTGATATTAACTCACTGGCTCTCCTTCTGTTCATGGCTGTTTTTCAGAAGTATCTCCTTGCAGTCTACCTACTCCTTAACATAAAGGGCAACTCCCCCAGCTCTCCTACCTTGCCTATCCCTTCTAAAAAGTTTGTAGCCCTCAATAGTGATGTTCCAGGTGCATGAAGCATCCCATGCCTCTGTGATGGCAGTAAGATCAAAGTTTCCCAAGTGCACCAAGGTTTCCAACTCCCCTTTCCCCTTATTTCCCATGTTGTGTACATTGGTACAGAAGCATTTCAGCTTGGCTTTCAGATGCTCTGCCTTCCTAAAGGAGCCCTCCCATGAACCTCTGGGATAAATCTGAGGTTTTCCCCCCCACTTCTTCCTAAAACATTCCCTGGCTCTTCTCTGTCACTCAGCAGTACATCCCCTTCCCCCAGCAACTCTAGTTTAAAGCCCTCATAATGAGCCCAGCTAGCTTGCTGCCTAGTATATTCTCACCCCTCTGAGTCAACTGTGTCCTGTACCACATAACCATTCCTGGTTTATCAGAGCTGTTACCTATATCATAGAAGCTATAGCCTTGGACATGACACCACTAACGCAATCAGTCATTCAGCTGGTCAGTTCTCCTCCTCCTACCTGGATGCTAGTCTCCCACTGGTAGGACTGAGAAGAATGCCACCTGTGCTCCTAAACTCTTCAACACCTACCGAAGAGAAACAAAGTCCTTCTTGATATTTTTTAATTTCCTGGACGCAGCCTCATGTAACCCAACTTGAAAGATCAGTATGTTTTCAGACCCACAGAATTTAACAATTGCCAGTGCTCCTATCATTTTTGAACTTATTTGTATGCAGGCATCCACAGAACTGTATGGTAATGTGTATAAACAAAGAATATTAATATTATCATAATTATGAAAAAAACAAGAGAGTTAGGCAAAGCAGATTATAATAACAAAAAGAGAATAGATAGGATGCTTACCCGTATCCTGGGCTTGCTTATGAAACTCCAGCAGAGTGGATCTCTAGAAGAGATCCTTCCCCACTGGTAGTCAGTTCTTAAATGGGTCTAGGAGAGGTGGAGCCAGGCTGCACCCCTTCCAGCAGCACAGGTTAATTGCCTTCACCTGTGCTCCTGTGGCTGACTCATGGCTCACCTCAGGTGATCAATCACAGGTTCAGGCCATGATTCAGCAGTTTCCATACATAATGTTTTCTACAGTTTAAGCTTAATACGCACTTCCTTTAATCTTATATTGCAGTAACTTCAATGAAGTTCCCTACTTCTTCGCTAACAGTATTTATTTTTCTCTATATGTCTTTTCAATATTTTGATTAATGTTTTTTTTAGCTTATAGCTACACATCAGACACCTGCAATTTGTGATAAAGGAGTCCTATCTATTTTGTCTTTTTTCATGTGAAAGCTATATTATTGTTCTTTGTCTCCACTTTTGAACACTAATGCTCCCTTTCTCTGCAACGTCACACAGTATTCAAATCCCTGGTATATTAGAAATATATAGAGTGGGGTAACAGGGCTTTTCGACTTTTCAGAAAACTAGGTTTCGTATCAGTCTGAAGTCTCTTGCATGATAGCTTATTTAGAGATCAATAGGCTGTAAAGGAATGCATGCATGCATGCACATAGAAACTATACCGGGAGAGCAAAATGAATCTTTACAGGCCAGCATAACATAATCATCTTTAATGAAATGCTTCATCCCTTACTTCAGATTCAAAGTATGCTTGAATATTGAGTAACATAATAATCCCAAACAAAGGATCTGGATTCTCATTGATACTGAACTTACACTACAAAATCTAAAGTTTTAATTATTTATCAGCCAACACAGACACCTTGTAATGATAGTTTCATGCCTTCCAGGATGTGTTTTGCCTAATTAGGTAAATCACATTGACTGAATCACCGGTATCTGCACATTATCTTACAAAGAGGAAGAAATGACTTTCTCTTATTAAAAAACAAAACAAAACACAACATTTTCTTTCACTGCATCATATTTATTCATGGGTCTGCTAATTAATTCTCTTTATTTCACAGCCCCTACCAGTTTTATTCTCGTGAAAATCTTATTTACTTGTTTATGTTAACCAGGGTTGCTCTGGGGGTCTTTTTAAAGTTTCTGTCATGATTGCCATTTTTCTTTCCTTAGGTATTGAGGTTGATGCAAAGAATATACTGCAAACCACAGTTATCAGTTCAACAGTTTCATATTCATGGGTGAATGATATCTGGCCCAGAAATGTATTCCTATTCATTTTTTAAAATTTGTTTTAGAATCTTTTTAGTGAGGTTTCATCTCAGGACAGTTTCTCTCCCCTTCTGTCAGGGTCTGTCTTGAGCTGTGACAAATATATTGTCTATACATGAAGCAGAGGTTTCTAACTCAGCAAAAGGTAGGAGCTGCTGTTTTCACAAGGCCACCTGTTTGGCAAAATCTTGATTTTTTTTTTTGTAGTTTGATCCTCGTTTTCACAGCCAGTCACTTACTAATCTCACTCCCAGTGGCATGTGGCTTGTGTTGAGATAGAGTTTCTTAAGTGAAGCAAAGCTATACAAACAAAGTAAAAGGAGGAGTTCAGTCACCACTTCCCATTGGTAGGCAGATGTTTAGCTATTTCCCAGCAAGCAGGCCTCTATAGACTTAAGTTTCATGGGAAGATAAATACAATAACCACAGATCTTCTTTTGCAAGGCATTTGTGGATGACTTCCTCTTGATTCTTTTGTATCAACTGACTAAACTGAGTCTCCTCTCAGCTTCTTGTATACTCCAATCTACTTTCTGTGGTGATAGGAGAAAAAATAATAAAAAAAAAATAATAATAAAGGAACTTTGAGGCTGTGCAGTGTGGACAGGCAATCCACATACAAAAAAACTGTGACTACCTCCTCTTTCCTTCCTTGGAACGACCAGAAGGAAAAAAAAAAAAAAAAAAAAAAAAAAAAAAAAAAAAAAAAATCATTGTCCTCTTCCTCTTAGCTTGCTTAGTCCTAAAAATACAGGAGACCCAGGAGCACGGCTTCCCTAACATGCAGGCATGTGTGTGAAAATGGGCCAGGTGAAGAGGTACGTGAGGTAGCTTACTCACAAGAATGTGATAAGCAATCTCCTCCTGTGTTCAGAAATGTATTCTCACCCAGTCATTCCTGGATTGGTTAGGTCTAGCTTTATATCCCTGCTGTTTGGACATTAATCATTGCCACCACACACACACACACACACAAAATAAAAATAAATAAAAAATCCAAGCACTACTGCAGGAAATGTGATAATAGATATTAATACATTTCTTGTACAGCTATCAATACCTCTCTCCCCTTGTAGTAGGGAAAATTTCATCTCTCTTTCAAAACTATGATACATGCATGTTGCCAGTATAATGATCTTCCATATGCAAAAAAGAGGCCAGGAAATGATTTAAAATGCCATAAACTTCTTCAGAACATGTTTTCTGCTGATATGCCTTTATCCCTGAAGTGCTCCCCATGCTCTTTCTGAAATATTCATTGCCCTAATGATTTCTTCAGGCACTGCTCCTGTACATAAAGATTAGTTCCTCCAATCAAGAAAGAAACAATTCCAAGGGAACTATTATGGGAGAAACCCATAGGGTCCAAAAACGTACATAAAAAATGTTTGCTTTTCTTCCTCTATGCCTAAGGTCGATTTCAACCTTTACTTTCAGATGTGGAACAGTTACTGCTACCCATTTGTTTACAACTAGAACAAATCTCTGATTACTTATTTTTCTAGAACTGTTACATGTTCTAATTTTATCCATTATCTTCCTTGTTTTATGCACATTTATTTTGTCCTCATAGCATTGCGGGGCTAGAAACACTAGAATTCACATATTTATCCGTTCTACAGACCTCTCCTGCCATCCTCACAGCAAATCAAAAGATGTCATCTGTCACAAATGGAACTCTTTCCCCCAACAAGATTTGTTTGCAAGCTCATTGTGTTTTAAGAAGTAATTCCTTACAGTTCAGTGTAACTGCTGACAACTTCAATATGTGGTAGACCCTTTATAATATAGCTTGCCAGAAGAAGAGAGAATGTATAAACATTCAGCAACCCAGCAACAGAAAGCTTGGACGGAAAGTGTCCAACTTCTGAATTCTCACTGTTCTGCAGGAGGGTTGGTGTCTGAAAGTCACTGAACCATGGCTCAGAAGCACCGGCTGTACTCCTTGAAGATTGCTTCATAGAATCACAGAATCACAAGGTTGGAAAGGACCTACAAGACCATCTAATCCAACTGTCCTCCCAACCACCATTGCTACCACAAGCCACTAAACTGTATTTCGTAGCTCCTCTCCCAGATGCCTCTTGAACACTGCCAGGGATGGCAACTCCACCACCTCCCTGGGCAAGCCATTCCAGTGCCTGACCACTCTCTGAGAGAAAAAGGTTTTTTCCTTATGTCTAACCTAAACCTCCTCAGGTACAACTTGTGGCCGTTTCCTCGGGTCCTGTTTGTTGTCTGGAAGAAGAGGCCAAACCCCTCCTCATCACAACCTCCCTTCAGGAAGTTGTAGAGTGCAGTGAGGTCTCCTTTGAGCCTCCTCTTCTTCAGACTAAACAATCCCAGCTCCCTCAGCTGCTCCTCATGAGATTTTTGCTCCAGATCCCCCTTTTGTTGCCCTTCTCTGGACATGTTCCAGGGCCTCAATGTCTTTTTTGTAGTTAGGGGCCCAAAACTGAACACAGTACTCGAGGTGCGGCACTTCTAATGCAGTGCTGAGTACAGGAGCATGATTACCTCTCTGCTCCTGCTGGCCACACTATTTCTAATGCAGGCCAGGATGGTGCTGGCCCTCTTGGCCACCTGGGCACACTGTTGGCTCATGTTCAGCCAAACATCAACCAATACCCCCAGGTCCCTTTCCTCTTCACAGTTATCCAGCTATTCAGCCCCAAGCCTATAAGCACCACATGGGGTTACTGTGGCCAAAGTGCAGGACCTGACACTTGGCCTTGTTGAACCTCACCTCATTCACCTCAGCCCAGTGATCCAGTTTATCTAGATCCTGCTGAAGGGCCTCCCTACCCTGAGGCAGATCGACACTGCCTCCCAACTTGGTGTCATCTGCAAACTTACTGAGGGTACACTCAATCCCCTCATCTAGGTCATCAATAAAGATAGTAAACAAGATGGGCCCCAGTAGCGACCCCTGGAGGACACCACTTGCAACAGGTCACTTACCTGGACTTAACTCCATTAACCACAACCCGCTGGGCACAGCCCTCTAGCCAGTTTCTTACCCAAAGAAGGGTACCATGGTACCTGTCCAGGCCATGGGCAGCCAGTTTCCCCAGAAGAATCCTGTGAGAGACCATGTCAAAGGCTTTGCTGAAGTCAAGGTAGTCTACATTGACAGCCTTTCCCTTCTCTACCAGTCTGGTCACCCAGTCATTGAGGGAGATGAGGTTGGTCAAATTGATGAGGTTTCTACAAGTTGAAGGCAGTTTGCATCTCAGTTTCTCATTTTACAAAAAAAGAGATATTCTGTGTGTGTCTGTATTCTACACGTTAAATTTAATGAAGTGTAAACAAATAAGTGGTCTTTGTTATGACCTACTTCAAGAAGATTCTACAGTACACTATATCATCTCAGTGTAAGGGATGCCAAAGCTTATTTGAGAGATGAACCCCTGAGTACAGAAGAAAGCATGAATACTATGAGAATAATATTTGAGAAAAAGGTGTCCATGATGGATTTAAATTGAAAATTAGAGGTGAAGAGAGCTATTTCTCTTACTCCAGAGAAAATCTTGTGAGCTAAAGGAGAGCCATAAAAGCCAGTATCAGATTTCTTGCTCAGGAGTTGTTTAGTGATACAGTAATAAATCCAGGAATGAACCCACTTCATGCATTTCACAAACACTTGAAATAACTTATAGTGAGAGGAATACAAACTAGATCACTGACTCCAGGAGTCAACTCCCAAGCAGATACATTTAAATAATCTTATCTTCTGTATGATTATCATAACAAGGGAATGGATATTCATCTGTTCCTACCATTTCTCCAAGGTCATGGTATGTCATTAATAATCTTTTAAATCATTTAAAAATGAAACAAAACAAATCAAATATGTTCCATACAGCACTGAGAACCTCACTTAATATTTCAAGTTATTCTTAATGAATAAAGATACAAAGAATAACTACAAGCTAAACAAAAACTGATCTTGTCTCAGGTAATAGCAACATATACAAAATAAATTAGAATATGAAAAACAAGAAGGTGTAAATCAGTAAAAAAAAAAAAATAATCTAGTGTTATGCTAGAAACAACTCATAAACACAAAAAGCAACTCAAATAAAACCCTGAAATAACTGAAAAAAGAAATTCATCCAAAAACTGGACAGATTAATTCCATTAAGATTTTAACTTCCATTCCCAGTGAAAATACATGTACAAAATATTTTATCAGTCTTAGAATTTGATACACTTTGATACAAATAAATCATTTGAAAATGTATTGCATATTTTTCCTTTTTATGTTACAAAAGTATTTTTAAAATATTAATTTTTGAAGAAGTCAATAACCAAGATGACCATCCTAGGTTTAAAAAATAATAACAACAAAACCCACAACTGTAACGAACAGGGAAGAAATATATTTCTACAGTGTGTTAGAAAAAGAACAGAACATCAGATGAAGAATGGAAGCATTATTAATCATAGATAAAGAAGATCAGAAGTAGTGGCAAATAAATATTCACCTGACAATTCTATTAATATGTGATACAAAACAAGAGGTTTCCACATTTAATAAAACGGAAAGAACAGCAGGTTGAATATAGGAATGGAAAAATAATAATGATCTTATGAATAAATCCGAGAAAATTTTAAACAATTTAAAAAGTCAAGATCAAGTTTTAATATTAGAAGAGAGTTCAGGTAAAGAAATTGCTAGGAATACTAAACAATCTAGATTTAGACCTCCCACAAAAATAAAAAAGGTGTTGAAACAAGATTCTGTGCCATCAACAGATATTCAAGTTAAAAATGTAACCAAAGCTAGACATGAGAAGTGGGCATGTTTGTCTGTGACACAGAGAGTGCCATTTGGTGCACCCTCAGCAAGTTTGTGGATGACACCTAGCTGTCTGGTGCAGTTGCTCTGTTAGAGGGAAAGATGCTATGCTAAGGGACCTTGATAGGCTAGAAAAGTAGGTTTGTACAAACCTACTGAAGTTCAACAAGGCCAAGTGCAAGGTTCTGCAGCTGGGTTGGGGCAATCTCAAATATGAATACAGTGAGTAGATTGAGAGCAGCCTTTCAGAGAAGGACTTGGGGGCATTGGTGGATGAAAAGATCTGCAAGTAAGCATATCCAGCAGGTCTAGGGAGGTGATTTTCCCTCTTCCATTCCATTCTTGTGAGCCCAAGTTGCAGTACTTGGCCACAAGGATCACTAGGGGGCTGGAGCACCTCTTCCATGAAGAATGGTTCCCTGCCTTACTGGCTGGTGCCCACATTCCAGGAGAGGTTTTCCTAGACTTCTAAGAAAGATCCCCAAAGTGACTGAGAGTGAGAAAGACATGACACAGATGTAATCTGTGTAGTTTACTATAGAGAAAAAATAGGATAAGGCTTTCCAGTGTATGCAGAGTTCTTATACAATGAAGTAACCTGAATATCCGCAGTATCAGAATTCACTCACAACACAAGCTGAAATAGCTAAAAATTCAACCAATTCAGCATCCAAATAAGATGCAATTTCCACGTATTGGCTATTAATATTGACTTTACCTAGAAGATGGCACTTGCTTTGGCTTGGAGTCTTTAAAATAGAATTCAGTAGACCTTAATGTGTCTTTTGAAGATGGTTGTATGTTGTATATGTGAGGATGCTTAGACTGGTCACAACTTTATTGGATTAAATAATCCAACTATCATATAATATGAACTATGCAGTATTACAGGGTCAAATTTAGAATTTTTCTGATAGAAAGCTATGCTTTTAGTAATAACTTCAGTTTTTTATCCTTAATAATATTTAAAGTATCCTGTGATAGAAGTTAATCCAAGCTGACCTCAATTTAATCTCACCAACTGAGTTTAGCAGGAAAGGCACATTTCAGTTCTGCAGTAGATCTGATAGCACCAGAGGTTTTTAATGGCTCTCATTTTCATGGCAATGATATTACAAATACAGTGGGAAGGAAATCAAACTCCCCCATATCTGACAAGTAAAGAGAGTGACTGGTAATAAACTACAGCACTGCTTAAAATGATGAGCTAGTTCTTCCATTGTAATAAATCAACATTATTTCATTGGAGATGAAGTCTTCTGGATTTATGCCAGTTAAGGGTCTGACCAGCATGTAGCACTTTGAAATCTGGGGAAACCATTTTTCTTGGCTGCAATACATCTCATTCCTCATAAAAGCACAGTAAAACATTCAGAAAGGTTACTTAATACATTGTCAAAGTAAATGCATCTCTGTAAATCAGTCAGCATGGCTCTGTCTCAGGTGATACTAGTGTTGCTAAGGTAACTACTAATTTCCACCACAGAGTAAATAGTTACATAAAGCTGACAGCTTATTCAATTTTATGTGCTAGACTCTGGGGCAGAGCAGGTCTTTTATTTCCTCCTGTGATATTGACCCTAGTTCAGGCTATGCACCCCGTTGGCTGCTTAAAACTAGAGGTCACCTTTATCACCTGCAAAAAGCTATCAAGCTAACAGGCAGAAAATCTGATCCCTCTGGTCTGCCACTTTCTCATATCCTTGGCTTTTTATTTTGTGTCAGGCTCTGAGTCAAATTTCTTGACTCACACTTTGAGGCTTGGAAACAGCATCTCTAAAATATCATGCAGCTGGTTTCTAAGTTAAGATTCAGCTGCTACCAACCCGCTTTTCCCACTTAATTTGAATTTCTCTGATAAGTAAGGTTGTTTTTCCTTTCACACATTGGTGGGCAGTTGTTAGTATCCTGTTGAGAACACACAGCAGCACTTAAATGCTCATTGGAACTCCTCTAAAACTATTGTTTCAAGTGCAAAGTGTTTAGTAGCAATAGCAGCTTAAACCATTCCTTTCCTTGTCCTATGGTGTGCTTTGCTTTCTATTGTTTTTGCGCAAACACTTGCTAGCTTGTGCTACGGCTCTGATTAGAATTCTCTCTTAAAAATGAAAAAGCCTTATTTGACTGCCTTTTTGATTAGTCCAAATCAATTCCTTGATTAGGTTGAAAGAACTACCCTATAAACAGGCATCTTGAAAAACGGAGGGTGTTTGTGTGCATGGCAACAGGAAAATGAGGACATGAGAGAAGGACAAGGAAAATCAAATAACTAAAAATTCAGTTTTACTACACTCAGGTATCCCAAAGCTGTAATACATATTTTTCAGTTCTGCATTTACCATTTCCTTCCTCATTTAAGATGATGCCAGTCTGTAGCTTTCATATTTAGTTCTTACCTCAGCTTTCAATTACATGGCCCAAATATGCTTAAAATGAATACTTAGAGTATACTATTCTAATATAATGCATCTGCAGGTAAAATTCAAATATACCCTTTGAATTTCTTGGAGCTGTATTAGTTTATACCAGCAGAGTAACAAGCTTAAGAAGATACAATTTAGTAAGCCAACCATCATCTGCATTCCCTTCAGAACTGTTGAAATAAATGCCAAATAGTAATTGCCTTATACCTGCTACAACTATAACTTTTTAATACAATCAGTTTATGTTATAATATGTTTAATCTCACTTGGAAATGAAATGCAAAAGAAAAAAAAGGAAAAAAGAAAAAAAAAGGAAAATAAATCTAGCCTGTATTAATTATATAACACATACTTTGCACAAAAATCTTACTTTATGAAATACTCCAAAATTCCTCCTCCCTTATGGCTAGAAAGAAAAAAATATATATATCAAATTTTTGTTTTATTTATTTTTCCAGTAATATAAACAAGATAAATTTCTAAGTACTTAAGGTAACTGACCTCAATTCTTGAATTTCATTCCTATTTTTAACATAGTTGAGTGAAAGAGATTTAAACTAGATATTTTTATGCTCATATCTCTACTATCATCACATTTATGCTGCTTATTCAGAGAACAAAAGAACACAAGACATGTACTAAGAGATATGGTGTTGACAGCTTGTCAAATGTCCTGTTTTCCCTGAAACAGAGAACTAATCACTGTCTTACGCAACAGTGGAAATTTGAAGTTGGAAAACTTTTTCATGAGACTTGGAAAGTGTTTAACTTCTATATTAGAAAATTACTGCTTTTGGAAGCGACCAATTCACACTCCAGCCTTAAATGTGGCAGCAATGATTGAAGACAATATTTTTATATTCCTGGGGAGATATTGTGGACTCTCTCAACGAGAAGAGCAAGCAAACTACCTTTAGTTTGCTCAGTGCTATAGAGAAGTTGAAGTGTCTGTGAATCAATTAAGGATACCAGAAAGCTCCCAGAAGACATGGGAGCAGTGAGCATTTATTTGCACAACCTCTCTGCTATCTTGACTCTTTTCTTTAATGGTTGTTTTCTATTCCTGTTCAGTCTTTGAAATTTAAACCAATAATAAAGATGATCATATTAAGTGGACAGATGTCCTTAACGAACTGGACTGGCATCATCATTGCCTTTGATGTAAATTTATGGAATAGTTGTCAGATGGTAATGACTTTCTGTCATCACCATGTCTGAATTTGAGACACTGAATAGCATAATAATAGGCTTGGTGCTGTTTTACCAGTTTCCTGAGATGTGCAGTGTCCAGCATCCATCTTTGAAAGAATAAATCTTGGTGTTTCAAACAAAACATTAGAAAATTAAAATTAATCTTTCAATGGCCACCTAACATGTACAGACTGAACAATCAGTGAAGTTTCCTGAAGTCATAATTCACTTTTTCAAAGCAACTTTGAAAATAAATACTCTTTCTTTAGTAACCTGTGGATATCATAGATAAGTCTCTCTTCTAAAAATAATAATTAAAAAAAAAAAGGAAAACACTTTAGAACAACAGTTTCTACCTACACACAGAGTAAGTATTATCCAGGCCAAACATGATGAAAGAGCTATAGTCCTTTGCAAATTACTCTGGTTTATGGCCCTACTGTAAGCAAGAAAGAGGATGTAGTCAGGTGACTGCATAATGTGCTGAATTTTTTGAAGTTATTCAGATACAAGAAGTCAAAAAGTGTATGCTGAAATCCAACTTATTTTTATAATGAGTGTATGGACTGCCAATGATTTTATTACCTATTGGCCTATAATATTATAGTGGCATAAGCAAGATTTTTACTTAATCTAATGTATTTTAAATTAACTTTTTTTTCCTACACTTGCACATTGATAGACACATATTATGACAGACTTCTAAGGATGATGTTCTTAGGTCAGTCACGATTATCAACAATTTTGCAATAGTGAGTAGTTAGCTTCCTGTCTACTCTTACTTTAGAATCTGTAGGAACTAAACACGTAACTTTTTTGTAGTATGTGTCCCAGGTAACTTTTTATGTCATGTATGTCCCAAGTGGACAGTGGTATTGTGTTTGTTAATATACAGACACATAAAAATAGGTACATACTAGCAAGTGCACACTAGCATTAATGGGCAGAGGAGTTTCATCCTTCATAGAATCATGGAGATTATTAGCCAGATTAAGTGCAGGAGTTAATATTTGGCCCGTCAAAGTGACATTTGCACACCCATAGAACTACAGAATACTAATTCTACTTCAGAAATGTGGAAAAGATTTTATTTAAATAAGATCTGGGAAGAAATATTTTGAGAATAAGATTGGCTATAAAAGTTGGCATGCCTTGTCAAGAAGTTCCTTCTGGCTGTTGAAGCCTGGGTCATAAAATCCCAAGAGATTTGACAGACTGCCTGCTGGGAAAGTGCACAATAAGTCAACTTGACAAGGGAAAGGTATGGAACTTGCTTATTAAATTCAATTTAGTCTGAGTATGAGATTTCTAGACCCTTTATTCCCCCCTTTTGTTGCATTTATATCTTTCATTAGATCTAAAGAGGCACTGTTTTCTGATGGAATTTCATTTCACAGTAACATATCTTGAATTAAGGATTATAGTAAAATAAACAAGATAGCAAACTACAAATCATTTTTAGCACAAGATGAGGTGAATCTATACTAGGTGACTGGGACTATGGAAGACCTTTCAATTTGCCAGAACATTCACCCATGTATCCATGTACACAATTCATCTACATGAGAACTGTTATCACAAGAGTTAAAAGAGGAAGAAATGACTTTTAGTGACTGTGATGACCATGAGAGCTCTCTTACATGCAGTAAGTTATTGGGAAATATGCCAGCATCACACTGATACTCAGGGAGGATGCCATAGCATGAAACATAACCATCAGCATACATTCTGAATTCTTAGGAAAGATCAAAGACTATCTCATGTCCTTACGATGGCCAGAGTTTTACTAATGCTCTAAACATGTTTTAAAACTCTACTATATGACAACAAAACCTTCTGTACTAACCAGATATGATATGGAACATCAGCATTAAGTTATTCAAAAGATTGCCTATTTGCAATAGGCAAAACTGAAACAGACTTACTCAAATGTAAGAATTAGGCTACATCTGATCAAAGTCCATATGACTATGTATTGATTTACTACTACACAGAACAAAAATTGTTCCAAAAATCCTTCAGAGAAAACTTGCAACCCTTAAAACAAAGTATTTGAATACATTTGTTAATATTCTAGGACAGAAGGTTCTAGGACAGAAGTCACCTGTAAACTTGTGCACTTTTCAGCCAGTAAATGAGTTACTCAAACTTTGTATCCGAGTCTTTCTAATGGTCCAGATTCAGTTTTCTCAAAGATGAGCTCCATCCTTAGTTATATTGAAAGTAAAGTTAAGCTGCGAATATGGTATGCTGTTTTGCCACAGTTTGTATTTCAAAGATCAAAGACTGTCTATAACGCCTTGCAGAAAACAGTAACTATGATACCTCCTGACCAACATTTATACAAACAGGAAAGTCTTTATAAACTCTATAGCATCAAACACGAATCCCCTTTTCTTCTTGGGAAGTGATAGACTGACTTGATCACCTGGCAGGTCTTTTCTAACATTATATCCTAGAATTCTGCAATTGCCAATTTTTTTTGCTCAGTCTCATTGAATATGTCAGCTATCTCAATGGAGGCATGAACTCAAATTTATCTCTCTCTGGAAATGGAGACTCCAAAGGTCTCTGGGCAACCTAGTCCACTGTAAAACAATACTCACGGAGAAGAACTTTTTCTCTTAATCTACTTACAGCTTTCCTTGTTGCAGCTTCTGTGTGTTATTTCTTGCCCTTTTGATGTGAATCTCTGACAAAAGTTTAGCTTCATCTTCTCTATCAATACTTTTTAAGAAATTGAAAGTGACATTTAGATCTCCTTCCGGCCTTATCTTCTTCCATCTGCCACTATAGAGCTCTCTGACATTTCTGTCAACCTATTTCTCTGCCTTACTGAATTCTCTCTGAATGACAGTCTTACCCTCCTATGTATCGACTGATTCCCTAATGAAGTGGTGTCATATACCAGCATGATCAGGATTTATCATTTCTAACATTCAGCTCATTAATAAAGAGAGTAATCACTATTTGCCTCATAATAACTGCTAAGGGACACTGCTATTAAACACCTACCAGTTGAACTTTATGCGACTGACCATAACCTATTGGTAGTCTAAAAAGTTTTATAGACGTTGAGGCTGTATTTATCACTTGGACAGCAGAAATACTATGGGATACCAAGTCCAAGACTGTCTTGTAGTCAGAGTATCCTCTGCTCTCCCCTCATCCTCAGAGGCAAACTGGTTGGTCAAAGAAAATCAGCCCTGCAGAGAAACTGTTCCCAGTCAGCTTGTTTTTCATATCCCTAGAAAAGTAAAATCTGTAGAATTTACTCCATAATCTTCAGGTGCGTGCATGGACTGACTGACTTGTCATTCTCCGAATCCTTCTTGAATATAGATGGATTTGCTATTGTCAAGTCATCAGGGACATTCTCAAATGGCCACAACCTTTCCGAGATGACAGACGGCAGCTTTTCAATGACTTCAGACAATTCCCACAGAATCTTTAAACACATATTATTCAATCCCATAGGCTTACATTTCTTTGGTTTGTTTAAGCAGTCCCTTGCCTAATCTCCCCTCTGTCATAAGTAGAGTTCATTACCAGAAACTCTTCCACTGGACATAGGATAATGTAGGGACCTAAAAACTATCATTTCCACAACAGAGGCTGAGCCAAAGAAGGTATTGAGTCTTTTCTATACCCTTTGTCACTATAATGCCTATCCCAGGGTTACCTATTCTTTATCTTCTTACAATTTGAGGATCTCTCCAATTTTCAGCATGTCTCTTATACTATTTACAACTTTGTTAGATAACCTTTCCCTACTTGTAATTTAGGAAATATAGTCATCTTTGATCCTTCATGACATTTCACATATTCAGTTTCTCTGCACGAATATTTTATGTTACACATTTACTCTTAAGGTTTAGCTAGAAACAAAAATAAATTGCTCTAAGATTACTTAAACAGAAAATTCTCAAGGTAAAGAGATATATCTTGCCAGCAAATCAACTAGTAGTAAAATATTAATTTCTTATTCAGGCAGGTCAGTAATTTCTTGTTTACTGTGAAGATAGGAATAACACTTTCATATCAGGCATTAACCCCAGGTCAATTTGCTAAGGGAATTTTCTTCAAAGATCTTGTGAGCTGTTATCAGGAAAGTGTACTTACACATTAGCACAGATAAAGCTATGCAGAGTGAGACATCTTCTCCCTGAACCCCATTTAAAGGATGTAAATTTTCAAAATCAAGTTTTCAAAAACAAAAACGGGGATCAACTAACAAACAGAGAAAACACCATTTACACTTATCCCAGAAATCTTAAATTGTCGTGCTACTCCTATGCTTATAGACTGTCTTTAATTCTATGATTTCCTCTTCCCTACAATACTTGTGCCATTCAGAGAACACAATAGACACTTCACTCTTCATAACAACTAGTCAATATTTTCTCTACTTCTCCTCAGGAAATGCCCCTTTGTTCAGGCTTTATTTACTATGTGCTCTGCTCCGATTAGCATCACACAAGAACTGTGTGAGAAGGGAGAAAGAGAAGTGCAGTCTCTCTGGCACTATTCAATTTCTTTAGAATGTGAGTCCTGCAAATACAAACCTTTGCACAATACAAGCTCCAAATTATTCACAGAAATGGAATACATAATCTTCTCTATATACAACCTCCCCTTCAAAAACTACCTTCTTCCCAAAACAACAAGAAAACCCAATACATTTTAATCTCTGAAAGGAGGAGGGTGCATGGGGAGAATCAAACAATACCACAATCACTTGTGCAAGAAGAAAAAGAGGGAAATGGGCAAAACATATTGCCAAGTGGCTTCAAAGCAGCTATTTTGCTCAGCTAAACCCAGGTCTTCTATCATCTTTCTCCGCCACATCCATTTACCACCTGAAATACAAATGAAAAGATATTTCTAGTTCCTCTGTCTCCTCATCTGCTTTTGGTGCCCCTTCCCTTTAGAGCTGTCAAGGGATGCATTTAGAGCACAGGAAGAATCGTCGTCTTCCTCACATTTTTTGTGAGCTTCTCTGGTTGAACAGCTATCAGTAACCCAGAGCTGCAATGGCAGAGGAAAATGATGAAAGTGAGGCAGCAGTTCTTTGCTTAATTATGGCTTCAAAATATGGAACCAGTACTGGATTTTTTTTTTTTTTTTTTTTTTTTTTTTTTTTTTTTCTGCATTTGGTTAATTGTGACCATTTTACAGATGTTTTTTTTCCAAATGCTTAGAAGTCAGCCAGACTTTCCTGAGTCAACAAACACTAGCACCAAATACAAAATGTCAAATTCACTCATAATATTTCAAGAGAATGTTAGGCAAAATGACCACATTATATCTCTAGACAACAAACCTAATGTTCAATGTAATGGAGAAGGTAAAGGAACTTACATGTTGACAATGTTCTTCATGTTGCTTACTATATATTTATTTCATTTCAATTTATTTTTGCCACAACTGTCAACAGGAGAAAATCCAGATCCCTCTGAGTGAGAGTTTTGCCACTGCATCAACAAATAAAATAATTTCCTTAGATTAAGGCATAAATTATTTTGACAATGCGACTCTCTAGAATACGCAACTGTCAGGAAGAAAATTTGACATCCTATCTGTATTGTGATATTTTGAGTGTCACTTTGGCATTAGTAGTGGAAAGTACCGCAACAAATACATTCGGCCTACAGCATATAACATTTTTATTATTATTATTATTATTATATACATAGCATACAGCTTATCTAGGAAAAGATTAGTATATATAGTGTGCGTAGTTATACATGTAATTATTATACATGCTATATATGTATAACTGTATGTGTACTGTTACACCCTCCCAGAATCAGAAAGCACTTTTTATATACAAAGGTGCCTTTTCTGTCAGTTCTAGTCATGATTTTCTCATTCCTTCATGATCTCTGGAAACAAGGTAATTCCTGAGCAATTTGAGAGATTACTGAATTTCTGCCCACTTCTTTAAGAGAGAAAAAAAATCCTTAATGTTATTTAGCCCAAAACTCTTATGGAAAGTAGTTGATTTAAACATTTGTAACACAAGGCTTTCTTAGTTCATCTTATTTTTGGGGAGGGAGTAATCACATACTGAAATATGTAGTGAAAAGTATTCCATTCCCAGAGCAAGAATATCAAGACATCTTCATGCTGTTAAGGAGGGCACTAACAGATGAAATTTCCCTCTGGCCAGTATCAGAGAATGAAAGAAAAAAATGAGCCATGTGTTCCTCAGATACAGTTTGGCAGTCAACGAAAGAGGGGCACTAAGAAGATATGAATATCCTAAAACAATAGACACCTGCTTTCACTGCAAGAACTGTGGGTGAAACTGATTAATTCCCTCTTCTCTCTGTGTTACCTGGTCTTTGTAACCTGGGTAATTCCAGAAAAGTCCTTTCCATTGCTTACTATCTATGCTAAATATAAAATTACCAGTAGAATAATTTTGACACATACCTTCCATTAGAAACAGGAGATATAATGAGAGAGCAAAAGGAGTAGCAGGGCACTGTTTACACGAACATACATCCCCTGAGCACTCATTTTCTTCAGCCTGGTTCTTTTTTTGTCATCTAAATTACCCAATTATTACAGTTGAGTTCTCCAGGACATATGGTGAAAAAAGAGGGGGAGAGAAAAAATGGGGAGGTAAAAAGAGGAAAAGAAGGAAAAATGGAGAGGAAATCAGGGAAAGGGAGGAAATAATTTTGTACTAAGGAAAATATATTGTAAGGAATATTTGTGTTAATAAGAAGTATGGGTAGTTTGCAAGCTCATTCATTACTGAAGTGTTATAGAAATATTTCCCAAATTTTGAGACATTTATCTCCAAGTCCGATGCACTGAAGGTGGTTCATAACTCCATTTTGATTATGAAGTGCAAATATCGACTCCTTGTCATTTCTGAGTTGGAAATGTGATGCATGTCTGACATTTTCTTTCTGTTCTGGATTTTGTAACAAGCATAATTCCACCCCATTCTTCCTCAGGTCTTGGCTGTTGGAGTTAGTAGTAGACACAGCATGGCAATTTTCAGAACTATTTCTGTATCTAGAAATGTTTTTATTCCTTTAAGTACTATAAAACATATTATAAGATATTTGACAATATGACCTTTGTAGACTACATGGTTTGGTTTATATATCTAATGGCAGATTGTATTAATTAAAGATGAGATCTTTATTTCTTATATAGATTAAAGATATAAAAAATATCAGCAAAAGTTAAATAACTTCTCAAAACATAAAAAAGTTACAATTTTTAAATAGGCAAAGACTTTTCAGGACTGAATTACCCTCTACATTTCTATTATAACAAAGTCAAATTGTAAATGAATGAGAAAAATAAAAACCTAACATATTTGGAAAACCAAATTGTTACTGATCAGTAAATACTAGTTTCATGACACTTTGTAAAGGTTACTGACACTAGTAACTAGATTTATTTCCCTATAATTATCACAAATTTAAGATTCCAAAATTTTAAGTTCTCCTTTGTCACAGCTGCGCTGTATTCAGTAAATACTAATAATTTATCTTGGTGTCACAAGAGCTTTTTCTTCACATACTTCAGCAGTAAACTGCAGGAACTTTTGATCTGTAAAAACTATCAGCAGATGAACTGTTACTTAGATAAAAGAATTATGAACCAAAATGACTGACTTCAAGTATGACATGGATATTGGACACCTGCAAATGAACATGATAGAAGTTTTTATCAGAAAGTGCTACCTGTAGGAAGTAAAGGAATAAGAAATTCAAGTAGCCTGACATTACTGGAAAAGAGGGTGAAGATCAAATGAAATGCTGTCTGCTGTCTGTCAGAAATTAGGTCCAAGAAATGTCTGGAAGCTATGAACATTCTTAATGAGGATGGGATGATTTTCCATGTTTAGATAAAGTATGTTTTTTTTTCTGGCATGACTCAAAGATGGCTGTGTCAGGTGATGGATACATTATGGTGGGTATGCGATATTAAATCGTAGTTTAACATTCATAGAGGGTGATCAAGGCATACAAGACAGAAATAAGTTAGAATATTTGGGACAGAAGACATGCACAGAAAAAGAATTGTTCAAAGGATGGATTCACTTGAATACAATGGTACTGTACTAGCATAAGGAACAAGAGTTTTAAAACAAGTCAGAACACTTTGTGGCATGTACAGGTCAAGTTCTTATATGAATAGCAATGTGGCATGAGCTGAGGCATTCAGGTTAAAAATAAACAGTAGGACTGATGAAAATGAAATCTAGGATTTTTCTGAGTTCCTATAAGAAAATTGAAATATGGTAGAAGGGTTTGTTTTATTATTGTTATTATTTTTTAATTGTTTTTGTTGTTGCTGTTTCAAATGCAAATCCGCAATCACTTGATGCTGCATCTCATTCTTACAGCTCACACTTGGTGGTCAACTGTCTTCTGACATCATTGTTTTGAAGCATCCTCTTATTTAGGAAAAAAATACATAATGACATTTGTTTTAGTATAGCACGCATGATTTTTTCTGTACTCTGTATTTCACTTCACTGTTTCTGGGTTAGACTCCTGAGACTATTTCTCAGTCCCTTCTTGCTTCCCCCTTGCTTGCCCTTGGTCTGCAGACCACCACACTGCTTCTTTATCAACCTTCTCCCAGGCAATGGGACTGTGAGGCCCTAGAATTACTTTTCTTATAGACAACTCCCTTTTACCTCAGATGTTAGCCACTATCTTTTCCCTCCCATTTTGTCTTTCTCTGACTGCTCAGAAGTCCCTACTAACTGGTACTCTCTCCACACTATTTTCCCAGGTTTCCCTGCCCTAAACTCACCATATCCACCTGGCTTTCCCTCCTGTTCTTCATCTCCTCTTATGCTGTACTAATTCTGGTAACATTCCATACACATCGTGTTACAATTGCTAGTAGTAACTTGTACTCTGCTATTATAAATCTATCTAGGAGCTACTTAGAAGACTGAAGGCTCCTAACTTTGTAGATGTAGTTATGAAGAAAGTTGAATATCCTCCACCTGTTCCACTAGCAGATGTCGCCCTTTCCTAACTGCCAGCTGGCACCTAGAAAGACCAAGAATCCCAGACAGAAGAGAGATGCATCCAGCTCTGTGACTGTGATGATGCCTTTCCTTGTTATTCTACCTGCATCATCCTGCACTGGGTGTATACAAAGAAAAATGCTCTTGCCCATATACTGTGTAATCCTGAAAACTGCCAATGCACTCCATTTCCTAAGCCATAACCTTTATGTCTCCACACTTCCCCACCTCTATTCTTTAGCATGTGCTGTCAAGCTTGAAAAGCCAATGGGCTTCTGCTTATCTTTCTTTCCTCCGTTTGCTTCTTCTCCCTCACCTATATAGGCTTATACATCTGAAATAGGAGTGTGGCTCCACATAAGATTTTGGGAAATATCATATTTGAGTCATAAGCCTTCTCATTACAAGGTACACAAAGATAGCAACAAAGCTCACAGAGGAGAAGGAAAGTAATTGTAATTCTATCAAGACTTCCTAATTCAAGCAAACTGCTTCAAATGTTAATAGATTTCCAACGCAATACCAGCTAATCCTAGGCTGTCAATTTATATAGCAGGAGAATCACCTACTCTGACATGTTTAATGTGCTCTTTGTAGCCAACCACCTTAAGCCATGATCTCGTCAGTTCTTGTTAAGCAAATGAAGTGCAGGTGGGTCAGTCTGTGGACAGGAGGTCTCTGGGGACAGTTGTAGTGCTTCCATGTGGAAGCATGTTAAGTCACTAAGGAAACTGCACGGCAGTGCCTCCACCATCCCACCCTGCACCATGTCTTGCTGCAGACAGGACAAGTCGCTTAGTCAGGCTTGCCCTCCCTCTGCTAAGCAGGCAGCAGTGGTAGCAGCAGGGTTCATCACAGGAGATTATGTCCTTTCCTGTGGGTCTTTTATATCAACACCACAGCCAGCAGTGGGAGGCACGCTGTTAAGAGAGATTCGCTTCCTCAGGATGGGAAATCAAACATTATCTGTCTTGTGGCCATTAAAAATCCCACAGTGCCCCTCATAAAGCTAGAGACTAAAGCTGTCATCCTGATCACATTCCAATGTGGAAAATTGTATTGTACCTACTTAAATTCCCCCTGTGAACTATCTGAATTCTCCTGTTGACTTCCTAAGCCCAAGTCAGCTGCACCAGCAACACAAAGATTGCTACTGCACACTGCTGAAGGCTGTTTCAGAAAAGCAGTACATTGCTTCCTACATATACAGCATATCAAATTCTTTGTAGAGCATCTTGATGCATGTGAATGGTGCTATATATACATACAAAATAATCAGCCAGTAACAGGAAAATCATGCAGCATGAAAAGATTTCAAAATAGATTAGTTTACTCTCCTCACAAATCATTATCTTTAAAAAAAACACAACATATACAAATTAATATCTTGGTCAGGTGAAGAAGTAAACATCTCTCTAATATAACTGAGAGTGTAGGTATCGATTTCTGAGCAGACAGGGTACTGCAGCCTCTAGCAATCCAATGATTAAATCACTAGCTTCAGCTCTGGCATTAGTGTTTCCTTCAGCTGAAAAAAAATGCCGAAGATATCTCCAGATCCCTAGAGCTGTTCTTCTGAGTAAACTGGCAAAATGTAAATATTTCCCAGAGGGATTTTGATCTAGTACTAGGTTATCTGACTGAAGTTGATCATGTTAGTACTTCTTTGAAGGGGAAGTAGGTACTGCCTTCCAGACGTGGTTTGTTAAGGCTTTGAATGGAAATAAATTAAGAACTACAACTAGCCTCTGTGACAGGGGTTTCTGAGCACTCTGCAGACAGATTTCCTGGTATCACAAGTTCTGACCCCAGTCTCCAGGTAATTAATACATACCTTTCCTTGGTTTTAATAACTTAAATCAGGGCTTCCCACTTCAAGGCAGCAGGTGCTGTGGACACAGTACTCACACTGCCAGAATGTGAGCATTTCATATAATCAGCAGCAATTAGCAATAACTGTAGAATGCAAAGACCGTTTGAACTTCATACACTACCATCATAGCAATCTGTGCCATAAAATAAGGCAATTTGGAAATCTGATCAAAAATCTACTGAAATTGCTAAGTTAATTTGCAGGAAAACATAGTTTTCTTTGATAAAACAAAGTTTATTATTGATCATTAGTCTTCTAGTAAATTCAACATCCAGTTCAAGAAAGCTTATCATTATCTCTCTCATCGACTGTGTCTTAAGGAACAACGCAGAAACACAAAATTCAACAAAAAATATTTCTTTACAACAACATGAAATGGCTCAGACCTTCATGATCTGAGTTGGGATATAAAGGGACATATTTTCCATTTTAATTAAAAGAATGTGAAACTGGAACATTAAACCTGTTGAATTTTTTATATATAAATTAAAAGAGGAACTTAAATGACAAGGCCAAGAATGGAGCTCTATTGAAACAGAAGCCCCAAGCGGAATGATCTGTTAAAAGGATTAGAGAAGAAATTCTCTAAATATTAATAAAAAAGAGAAGTTACTGGAAATTACAATTCTTAATTTAATGCCATTTATTCCTTATAAATATTTTCTATTTAAGACCTAATATGCATTAAATATAGATAAAGTCTTTATTAAAATAGTTTCACAGTGGCACAATTGTCTTTGAATTTCTGCAACATAAGTCTAAGGAGTCCTCAACTGGCAAGTTTGACTGTAGAGAGTTACTAGTCTGTGGGGAATCTCTCCGTCTGCACAGACCCACAAAAGCAACATCTGCCCCACACAGGTGAAGGGCTATGTCTTGGAAGCATCGCAGGCAGTGCCATCTGCCTGATTCCTGCCAAGATATTTTGGTCACTCTAGGTAACAAAAATCGACTGATCCAATTATTGTGAACACAGTGCTATAGTAAAAAGATTGTAGAATAAAGAAATGTACACTGCAGGGAGCTTGTGCTACATGAAGATTCTTGGCAATAATCTTTCGTCAAGAAAATTTTGTTCATGCCACCTCTCACTCATTACTTTATTTAAGGAAGCAGCTGTAATTTTCAAATGTGTTTTTTATTTTATATATCATTTTCTTTCTTCCTTCTCTGTTTCCTTCCTCCCAAATGTATTTTTATATCTCTATGATAATAACACTATTCTGAAAGGAACATGTTTTTCCAGTGTTTCTATGCTATTGCTATCAATATTTTCAGCGCGTCATTTAGTGTCAAATCCTTTTATACAGCTCAAGGACAATCTGTTTGATAACAATGAGGAAAAATAATCAATTTTTCCTTATAGAAACATTAAGGTAAAGTTATTCCGAAATTATCAGCAACTGTTGTGTTATTTTTCAGAACTCTAATAATCAACGTTTTATTCATTTTCAAAGCATTCTTGCAAAGGTTTTGCTCACTCTTAGTGAACTGTGAGCACATCCTGAGCATCTTTCAAGCAAACAGAAAATCATAGCCAACTGGCATGAGGGTGGGAAACTTAAATTTAGAATTTTGAGATTTTTTTTTGTTTTTTTTTGTTTGTTTGTTTAAATAAACAGAGAAACATAAGTAGAAGAATCTGACTTAGTATTTATTAGCCTCACTGTGTTCTTGCTTTATGAACTGTGTAGCCAAATAATACCGCAGATTTCAGCAAAAGCTTAAATCACTAATGCTATTGACCTTGTCTTCCTATCATTCGTCATAGGAAAAGTTTTCTTTTCATGTACACATTATAAGCTTCTCTTCAATTTTCAGTAATATATTGAGTGGATGAAGGAAACAGAAGAGTAATAAGAAACACAACAACACATTTCCCCCTGCCTTTTGAAATTTCCTGAATACTCAGCTTTCAAAACAATAAGTTTTCTGGGCGTGTCATGGAAAACAACAGAGGTTTTATACTCACAGCTTTAGAAACAGATTTTCCCACTTCATTAGTAATATAAATTTGGTGTTTTGTAATTACTCAACAGGAATAATTATTCTATCCCTTATAGTCATATAATGAACAGAATTGCACTGTTTGCACACAGAGGGAATACATCCATATCACCTTACTATATCAGGATGAGGGAGCATTTTGCTTTAGTCATTAAATGGAAGAACACTTAAGCCTGCTTAGTTTGCATTGTTCCTCTTGTCAGAGCACTTCAGTCTGACAAAAAGCATGCCTCATCAACTCAACTGCTATTTCAAATGGTTCCAAAAGGAAAGAAAAGAGCACCCACTCAATTCAGCTGTTTTAATACCCATGACTAAACTTTCCCTGATACCACCAAACTTGCTGACAGCTCTGACCCAAAGAGTCTCCATACAGAAGGTAAGAATCATGGCTAGTTTTCTGGAGAAGAACCTCGAATTTAAACAAGTTTTTCAGTCTCTAGACTCTCATCTCTATGGTAACCAGGAACACTCAGTAAAATCTTTTGACTATGGAGTAGATGCACATTTCATATATTATTGATATCATATCTCCTAAAGGAAAGTCTAGATGACCAAATTCTATTTTTTTTCTTCTGTGTGTACCTTGGCTTATTTTTTAACATTTTCCTCTGAGTGCACAGTTATAGTCCAGTTAAATTACAGCACAATTAAAATACAGCCCTCTCTTTTTTCCTCCCCAAGTATGTTTCCTTTACTCTGGTCTCAGATTCAGGACAACCTTAACTGTCCTCCCACACAGTTACGCAACTTGTAATCATTTTTGAGCTGTCCCTTCACGTAATCCCACACAATAACATTGAGATCTTGAAAGTTCCTCAATCACATGGTATTTAAGTTGAGCTGTCTGGAATGAGAGGGAAAACATCCAAGTTTTCATTCTGTCATGTCTCAGCTACTGCAGTTTCCACCCCTCTGGCCTGAATACCATATGTCTTCACTTCTATCCATCCAAGTTTTTCTGCCAGAATTATTGTTCTGGCTCATAGATTTCTGGCACCATCCTCCTCATTTATTTCTACAAATTCCTCCCCAAGTATGAGACATAATTTGTGGCTTAGCCATTTAATACCCACTATCACCAGCACTAATGATGCTGAAGATAGAATGGTAGAAGTGAATATTGAATAGAATCAGGAAGAAGAGTGATATAATTTTGTGATGTTTACAACTCCATTCAGAACTTCTGTTTTGCTCAGAGTGAAGATGCAGATCCTAATAAGGCAGCACAATTCAGCTGTTTTACCCCCTTATTACATCTATGAAAACCTCACAGTTGTAGGGCAGTTTTTATGTTGTCACCATGGACTAGAACATTTTTCAGAGTTAGTTCACCTTTGACAAATTGTGTCACATTACAACTAGATTGGAAGGACAGTTATTTTCTTTCTATACTTGTGTGGTATTTGTACAGAAGATGAATCAGCCTTAATGCTTGAATCCTTAGGTTCTAGAAGAAGATATATAGCCATCCCTAGCAAAGGATGAAAGGGCATATTTGCAGCACATGAAGCTTCGGGGAATGGGGCAGAATCAGAATAAAACAACACAGGTGGATCCTGTAAGGCACAAAATGTTGGATCATTTATTCCACTTTGCCTTAATGTTCCACTGATCACAGAAAAGTTGTTGGTTTTTAAGTGATGTTGCAATTCTTTAGGCATTTTTTTTCCCCTCTGCATATTTGATTTTCTTGCTGAGAACAAGGAACTATGCCTGGAAAAGCATATCTTGCTTTTTAACCCATTTATAATACAAAAATTGTGGAGGAGGGGTGAAGAAAAAACTACGTAGAGTGAAAGAAGATTACAGGAACTGTGGATCATAAATATTCTACCTTCGCATAATACATTAAACTCAAACTTGCACTGCAGCTCTGCAGTTCTGCTTGGGGCTTTCAGTATTAAGTGATGTTCTATGTGATTATATTAGTTACCTTAAAAAAAAAAGTCTAATATTTTTGTGTTAGTGTCAGATAGTTAACCTCCAAAAAATATCTTTGTGAACTATAAAATTCTGAGCTCTTTTATGCATTATCTGGAGAACTGGAAGGCATCTTTCATATCTTTAATAAAAAAAACAAAGAACAAAAAACAAACACCACCATCACCAAAAAACAACCAACCAACCCAAAATTGAATATCCTGTTATACTTGAACAAGCAAATAATGAGTGCTGCTTATGTAGGTAGCTCATACGTGTGATCACTTCAAGAAAGGGCAAGAATGAAATGAATGAAACAGTATACGTGAGCAAAACACTGAAAAGACATTAATGGAACTTCAAATGCAAAATGAAAATCTGTAGTTGTCATACATTTAAAAAGAGACCAACACTATAGAGCTGTGCTTTTTTAATTACAACTATTTTTTTTGTTTTATCTGAAATCATAACTGTCATCACATTATATTACCACAGTCCAGTAATTTGGTTTGCTCAGCTGAACATGGGTACCTCAAAGAAATCCAGGGAAGCCTGCATTACATTTTATATTCTAACTTGATAGTTACCATCATCAGCAACTCTTTTATATCTATGTATACAGATATAGACATACTCATAGCTCAGTGCTGATCACTGCAATGGTCCATTGATAAATACTGAAGAACAAAAGCATTAACAGCAAACAGATATACTTTATTGGATATGGCCCATTTTAAACAGATGAAACTTCCTCAGGAAAATACTGTACAATGAAGACCAATTTTGTCTCCCTTGTTAAGTGTAAACTGCAGTCTGTCTGATAAACTACCAAGCATACAGGGTAACCAGTGGTTGAAGAACATATTGCATATTAACATACCCTTGGATATGACTACCATTAAAATATAGAGTAGGGATGTAATTGTAGAAAGTATTAGAAATCTACTGAATTAGAATTGCAAATGTATTAAAAGATGTAGAATAAGTTGTCCCAGAAATGTGTTAACATTTCCTTAATTTGATCCCATGAATTTGCAACTATTTACAGGAACTCTTTCTTCATTAAAATGGCAAATACATATATTACGGACCAAAAAAAAGAGAAAATATATTTTCTCACTACCACAAGCCTTTATCACATTGTGCAGTCCTTATACAAAGGAGAAAAAGCCTACTTATTTATCCTCTTAAGCAGAAACAAGGACAGCTGCCTCTCCTGTTCTTAACTATTCCACTGCTTTCTTGTCCTTTTTTGCCATTAAATCTCAAATCTCAGATGAAATCTCAACTTATCCTTCATGCCTTTCATGCTTTCCTCTAGATATTATTTCTGTAAATTAAATAAATTAGTAAAGCATTTGCAGAGTGAATTCTCATGAAAAGATGATACAATAAGAAAAAATACATGCTTTAGTGTGTAATCCAGATTTTCCACAGCTACCTTAATATAAAACATACATTTAAGTAACTGCAATGCTATGCAACTAGCAGCATAATTTGATCTCTCATAAAAACAGGATATTTGCCCTCTCCTGTTTTCAACAGAATCATCAGTAACTAGAAATAAATGAGCTAGTTTTTAATGCAAATTTTAAAAACTATATCATTCAGTAAAATAATCTACTTCTTAAAAGATCCTTTCCTCTGTGAGTGAATATGGTTTAACAAATTTTTCCCACTCCTGCCTTTGGACAGATCCATGGATTCTATGCTTTCCTTGCTGTCTGATCATAGACATAAAATGTCTTCAAAGAAATGATGTATTTTAATTCTGTGACTTCAGTGCACTAGGATATCTGGCTTTTATCGGCTAAACAAGACATCTCAGTAGCCTACATTTTTGATTCTTGAATCCCAGACTAACATGGATTATCTAATTTAAATATGTACACACATACATATCTTTAAATGCATATATGTCTATAGTTACATATATATTTATATAGACTTACACTGGAATCCTGGTTATTATGGAATAACCTTGCAGGATGACAACATGAATAAATTGCTAATGGTACTCCAAAACAGTAATAGTATATTCTTTCAGCAAGTAAACTTCTAACAGAAAGGAACTGCAGATTACATGTCTGAAATTCTGCTTTTTCTTGCAAATTTCATCCTAGGAGTATCCTCTGGATTTATAAAGTACTTTACACAAATGAAATGTTCACTTTTAGAAACCAAGCTTTTGTTGGAAAATTCTATGTATTATTACACCGTAAAAGATTACACCGTAAAAGCATTGGCTATTATAGAGACATGAGTCCATGGCAGGACCCTCTTTTAAGTTGACTACTGTTATATCTTATTTAAGCTATTGTCCTGAGTTTAAGGTATTTTTCCCCTCTCAGTTCATATGTTTATGCTTACTACATGAAATAATGTAATTTTGTTTAAAGGAATCATCCCAATATGATGGTATACACATTGTTCTCCAACTGAATATACTCGTACTCCACCAAGTTTCCACAAACCCCAGTTCACATGTACAGGGCAGCAAATTCTTAGAATTCAAACCATTTCCAACTGTAGAGACCACTCAGATTTTCCATGAAATTAATCCTTTTATATATGATGTATTCTTTCCTATAGTCCAGAAGTGAAAACACAGACACTGACAATGCAGAAAAGAGAATTACATCATTTTCTAGCATATAACAAAAGAAAATAAGATACTCGAAAATAATTCTTCCCTAGATGTCATCCCTTAACATTATCAAGCAAACTTTAAGCGCCATCTCCATTTAATGTCATAAGTAAGCAAATCTTCAGTCATCTGTGAACAATCACTTTAACTCTGGACACTGAATTGTATCCTGGAATAAATCAAAACAATTTCAATTGAGGCCTAATTGTACAGAGTGAGGTCCATTACAGGAAAAAAAAACTCTTATATTAACATCAGGTGCAAAGATATCCAGACACACAAAACAGAAACATCAAATACTGATGATTAAATATGTAAATAAAACAAAATATCCATAGAGGCTCTCAGAGCTGGAAAAAAAAAATTATCATTTTCTACAAAGCATTTACCCCTAAAGATGTTTCACTCCCAAGCACGTAAGATTTTGGCCCATGCTGGGTTTGACTGGCACTGAGTTTCTTAATATATCAAAGATAGCAATGGATTCCAATTCAGAAGATGATTCCACTGAGGAGCTGGGAGGATGCACAGAACAACAGCAAAAAATTCAGCATTTTTGCTCTTGTAAAAAACAAATTCACTTGTTTTACATTATGAGGGAACAGATGAGTGAGAATTATAGCTGGATGTATATGACTCTGCATTTTCAGTATTGACTGGTTTAAAAATGAAAATAAAAGAAAACATCCACAATAGCCTTATTAAAGTTACAGGATCTGCAACTAAAAGAAAAGCGAGTAGTAATCAATTATCTGCATCTTGAAATCCCCATTATCACACATCTGTTAGTGAGTACAAATAAGTTTCTTCCTAAAACGTAGACTTTACTCACTACCTAAAATGATTGACTTTACATTCCACATGACACAGCATAGTCAATATATCTCAGTATTTTTCCTGAAGAGGGTTTGAAAGAGACCACAGCACATATTGCAGGGACACGGCAAAGAGGGTAGTGTTGAAAGTAAGAGAGGGGAGCGATCCAACCAGTACTCTGACTGAATTTCTTATAAAACTCTGGAGAAATTATGGCTTATGACTTAATCTTTACAATTATCCATTAACCCACCAAAGCAAAGAAATCTGAAGTTATCACTATTAAAAAATAGTAGAGAAGAAACAACATATTTAAATACTAGTGTTAAGATTTTTAAGAAATATATACTACAATAATTGAAACCAATGAGAACCAAATATATGAATTTATTTTCTTTCCATTTTTTTTTTTTAATTTATTGAGTTGTTTTCATCTTCTTCATCTTGATCTTCCTATTAATTGTTTTGCCAATTGGTCATAATTAATGATTCCAGCTGGCACAGATTAGAAGACCATTCACATGGAATGAAGGGTTGTATCTGTTGGAAAGCACACAGATTTTCTAATGAAGCTATTCTCTACTTTCTTTCACTTGCAGTTCAAAAATTTCCAGAGCAACATAATCTTTAATGACTTAATGTATAAGGAAGTTTCTTGCTAGAACTCTTTCAAGGTTCTACAATACAAAGAACAAATCTGAATTGAAATACAATAACAGTGGAAAGCAGTTTCCAGCCTCCAGAAGAAAAATGCATTAAGCAGCAAAATGTAAGAAATAAAATATAAAAAAAATATTTTTAAACTCCTTTTCACTTCCCAGTATATTCAGCTGCTTTCTCCATATTTGGATACATGAAGTGATTAAGGCAACAAAAAGTTTTGCTTGCAAAGATGGACTGAAATTTCTGGTAAAGTTCTCTAGTACATTGGATAGCAACAGTTCATCTGCAATGACAGTTAAAGCAACAGGGAAACATTCTATCTGAGATATTAATACCCTAGTGTGAACTTTCTAGAAAACTTCTAGGAAAATCCCACATTTCCACAACTGAACTCTCAGAAATAGAAAGAACATGTATAATCAATGAGGGTAGAGGAAGTTATTTTTATGACTGAAGTTTTCCAGAAGGATCAAAATCTAAGAGAGACACATGTACTAGTCAAAAGATACATCCAGAAATATACACATACATTTCTCCCCCCACCACCCCCCCGGTATATTCATTGGTTGAAGTCATTGGTTGAAGTCACTCTAAGACATCTAAATCAGGCAGCTGCATTTTCCCAACCCCACCTCTCATTTCTTATATTATCACTGAAGTTTCCACTATAAGTTTTCTTGAATCAAAGTTTCCTCTAAGAACATGACCCTTTTACAGTACAAAACACATCTAAATAAGATGATGTATTTAGATGGTAGGTAAATCCTTACTGCCAACACAAACAGCTTCAGAGAAGAGAAAGTGTCGATTCATTCTTAAAAGGATAGAAAAATACCAACTGATAAAATGGTCAAACAGGGCTTGATCACAATTTATTTCTGACCTTTTAATGTCTTCTGTTCTCAGTGATTTTCTGTCATTTCTGCCTAGCTTGGGCCTGGGCCGTGTCCCAGAGGTGTTTAGCTTTATGTTGCCACTTAACTTTCAACCTCTGTTTTTAGAACTGAAAGATAAGTAACTAATTGTCACTGTGATATCTGAGGCTTTATCAGCTTTTCAAATCTACCAGGCTGGAAGAAACCTTATACTTGAAAACTTTTCTGTACTCATTCTGTATGAAAGCTAACTTTACATTACAACTGCTATGGCCTGCTGCTGTCAGCATTGTTATCTAACACTACAGTGATGCTGTTTTGCTAGGTGACAACAACTTTAATTTTAAATGTATCACTTCTATCTTGAAGCAAAACAGAACAGACTCCTTTAAAAATCCACTAAATAAGAAAAGAAATGAACACACACCTTCTTATTATGACCTTTCTCTTACAGTGCTACTAGATGCAGTCTAAGGCAATATATTCAGATTCTATTTAAATATGCCCACCCAGCACACACAATATTAGTAGTGTAGGGAAAATTTACTTACTGGTGTTTATGCCACAGGGTATTTTGTCTTGCATCATCTTTCTTTTCATTTTTGCATACAATATCTGAGTGTCAAACAAAGTGTTACAGAAAGGTAGGAAGAATGATTTGAAAAAAGAATTTTGTGTTTTGCTATTAATTTCAAACAGGTATTTATACGGAATTATTAAACAATTGAGAAAAATGACAGTTTGGGAGAAAAAAGGTACAAGCTCACGAAAGTCTACACATGTACAGAGATCGCATCACAATAACAAAATGCTTAGGTATTATGCTCATATTTTATAAAAAGAAAAAAGATCACACATCCATCAAGTATGTTGCTTATCCAAAGCAGTTATTGCCCTTGAGTTACATTTCTAGACCTTATTGAAGAACAAGCGATACATTGTTAACGTCTAGATCAATAAACAATTATTGTTCTTTGTGAGATGCTGAAAGGGGATTTAGAGAGTTTATAGGTAAGAGGCATAATTTACTAGTGGCTGTCAAACAACTGCAATACATTCCTTCTCTACACCACCACCACCCCCTGCCATACACACACCTTTTTTATTCTTGTGGGCCTCAGTAGGGACCTGGTCTGATAAGAGTCAGTTCTTGGCCTCATTGTGGGGCATATATATACTCGCTGTGGGCTCTCTCAGTTCCTCGCAATAGCAACCAAGGCACCAGCAGAGATTTTGTATACTTCTTATCTGACACACCCCAACAGCTATTATTCACCATAATTGCTGCTTCATCAACATGTAATGATTTTTTTTTTCTTTTCTTTTAAATAAAACAAGAAGAGCAATTGGTAAAAGTATAAACAATAATAGACAATAGAGGGTTTTTTTTTTCTCCTAAACTGTAAAAACAAAATACCTTCTCTTTCTTCAGGCATCAAGAAATTAATGTTGCCAACCACAAGTGCTTCATAAGGAAAAGTCAGCTTGAAATCTCTCTACAACCATTATATTTTCCCAAACTCTGTGTCTATTTTTCTTATGCATACACAATATCCCACTTTTACACTTGGCCTCTTGAAATTGCATAAAAAAACTTCTGGATTGGGAAGTTTCAGCTTTCTCTAATAATAAGGATATTGATCAGCTCGGTTTACTAACACCAGTATAATGTTGTTTTTTCTCCTAGCTCTCTTGCTTGCTTAAATAACACATTCTTCTTATAAAAAAAAAAAAACAAAACTGTCCCCTTCCTCTGCCTTTTTACTGTCTTTACAAGATTTAGTTTAATCAATTTCATCAAGAATTAAGCCTAGATCCATGAGCATGATAGAATATGTAAAACAGATCATAAATTGTTTCTGAAAGAGCTTAGTAATGGTAGTTTGCTAACACCAGTTACTACTAAATACTCTTCTGATTTTCAGAACTATTACAACTAAATCCCAGAAAATGTTAATAATGTGTCACCAAAAACATTTACCATGAAGTGAGTAGAATGGGAACTTAATTGATGTTCTCAGTAGGTCACTAATGCAATTAAAATAGCAGCTAGCATTCTCAGACCAGATTCTGTCTTTGCTTACTCTGATACATCTCTGTAAGGTCATGAAATCTGTACTCAGGTTCTTCAGAGCCACTTCCTGGAATTAAATCATAGTCTCATAAATATGTAGCAATTTGCTCTCCAGCCACAACCTCAATGTCCTATACAAACATCAAAAGTGCAGTTCATACTTAGGTAAAACTAACGTTTTTTAGATAATGGAAGATATTAGAAAGAGACTTTGTAAAAGTTCCGGATAAGAATCCAGGAAGTCTACCTCATCCAAATGCAATCTCCAAACATGGAATCCACAACAACATCACACACTGCAGCTAGCTGGGAGTTATCCATCTTCCTCCCATCCTAAGCACATTCATGCGTTAATATCTGCACTTCATCTTGTGATTAAATGTATTTTATAATCACTGTATGTATATATATACATATATGTATATATGTTTGTGTGTGTAGCCCAGTATTCTTCTGTGTTTATTTCACTAGTAAGTGTGGACAATGTGTCATATCAATACTAACTGCCTTCTGTAGAAGCCTATAAGAAACAGTAAAGAGCAACACATTCTTTGCTAAGCACACAACTTAAGGTAGAAATTATCTCACTTTAATACACTTCCCACCACATGTATTTTAAAACGTCACAGGTTAGCAGCTTCCTTCACATCTCTTTATGACAGTCCCTCAGTGATCAATAAGAGTAATTTAAAAATAAACAAACTGGAAGATTAACAAGGGATGCAATTTTACTTTGAGACTTTAGAACCTTTGGGTCATTTCAAAGACTCTGAACAAATAATGAGAACCCAAACTAAACTTCTTAAGTGATCACATGGGTTACTTGCATTCATGCGATGTGACAAGTGAGAAAAAAGGAAAAAATATTTTTAGATCTGATAACAATAATCTTGAAAGTTACAAATGCTACACCAGAGTGTTCTGGAAGAGCAGACTATTTTCTTTCTTTCGTTCTTTTTTATAATATTACTGTAGATTTGAAATAATTTTCTGATAACTGTGAGAACTGACTCAATCTCACTCCTATGGTCAAACCACACTTAAGATATCTCTATTAAAAGAAATGAGAGCATGCAAAACGCCTGATGGGGGTGGTCAGAGAAAATAGCTGTGGCTGCACAGGCACTACAGGTAGGGCCAGCAGACTTGCAGAAGCAGAGAGTGCCTTGGAGGAGCACAGCACATGCACAGCCTACATCTCCTCTGAGCTCACTCACCCACTCTCAACCACTTTCTGCTTTGATTCTTCTTTCAACACTCTGATCCTTCATTTCCTTGCCAGTGCCTCACACTCCCCCTAGGCTCATAGACATAGTTAACATAGTTACACATACCTTGTCCTTGCCCCTCTTGCACCAGCCATCTTGGTACAGAAGGACATTCCTACAGAAGGTACAACAGAAGAAGAAAACAAAGAACAGCAGCTGATATTTATTCATTCACACTTCAATTGGCTCGGACTGCTTTATCACCTTTCCTATGCATGCCTCTTCCATTTCAGTGAAGAATCAAAGGCATTCTAGGAATATCCTTCTGGTGGTTTCAAATATCAGGAGTAAGGATAAAAGAAAGTACCTTCCTTGTAAAGCACTGAAAATACAAACATTTTACATTTCTGTAGAAATGTGGAAAATCACTACAGTTTGATATCTCCAGCTTAACATAGAAATAATTCTTACCTATTTGATCTGCAACAGTCAGATCAGATTAACTTGATTGATAAACTAACACTAGCATTAATGCCTTTGATATATTACTATGGAGTTTTGAGACACTCTGAAATATGAAAATAACACATACTGTTAATCAGTGAATAATTCCTGAGAAGCAGGTTCAGCTCTGTAGACCACCACATAGGATCTGTTTCTCAAGTCACATATAAATTGCTTCCAAACCCTGCATATTCTACACACAACAGCAGAACAGCCACAGGGACTGCATGAGGACAGCTTCTATTTGGTAGAACTAACTTTCTCTTGACACATACTCATTAAATAGTTTCCACCTAACAAACCTGCAAAATTGTTTTAGATGTCCACGGTTTTGACCTGCACTTAATTTATTTTGGAAAAATCTCACTACATAGTTATAATTTCATGAGATCATCAGGCAATAAGATATTCCTTTTCCTGAGATCCAGAAGTCCTGAAATTAACACAATACACTTTCCGGTCATTTGCAGTATTCCATACTATCAAAATGACTTTATCAAAATGACTTTGAACAAATAAAGTGAAGAATAGCATCTAGTCTTGGAAAGATTAAGGCTACCTTTTCAGATTTTGGTCAGCATTTCACATATATATGTGTGCATCAGAATGGGCTTGGAACCATATCTCTGCATATTGCAGATTATTCTTGGAAACACTGGCATTTACTGCTGCAATTGCTCTCAAGTATTTGGTTCCATCAGCTAGGCAGAGAATCAAGTCATATTTCCTTTCTGCATCATTTTTATTCTGGTTATCTTCTTTCTCACCTCTTCACAGAATAAGTGGGATGGGAGCAAACACAAGTGGTTGCGTGTCCAACAGTTTTTGCAATGGATAAAACAGAGAATCTTAAACATTTCATGTACATCAAATATATCTTGACACACTATAGCACAGATCGCTTAACAAAAGGGAAATCAGCAACTTGAGGATGTTTCACCAGTGTAAAAAGTATCTAAGACTTTCAATGATAATCTTTGTATTTTGGCATGAATGATTTTTGGAAAAAATATTCTCCATTCTTTCCTTTTTTCTCTTTTAAACAAGCTTAGGAAAGCTTGACTGCTTTATAATACATTCTTCACTGTAGGCACAGTTGAAGATATTTTCTCCAATCTAAACAGAATTCTTTTAGCACTGATATCTTATTTCCATTGTTAGAAAAATCAGCTTTTTCAAAACCAGAATCTGAATTTATGATTGTTTTGATTGCTATGCCTTTTCTTTTAATATTAAACTCTTCTACTGAAAAGAAATAAAGTACTTTCTGCACATTGCTTTAACATGCAACACTTACAGCAAGTTTCTAAATTAGCTTATTTTCTGACTTTGAATGGAATTGCTTCTTGGGCTCCCCTTGCCTGAAACGGCCAGCCAATAGAGGATACTGGAGAGAGGCAAAGTGAAACACCAGCTCTGCTGAAATCACTGTCGAAACTTCCATCAACTTTAATGAGGATATGGATTAATATCACCCCATATAGCTGTCAGAGGTGCCCTTTTTCCATTCACAGGTAAGAGTAGGGCCATGAACTGTCCTGAAGAGCGTCTGTTTCTAATCAGAGTTGTAAGTTAATATTGAAGGTTTCGTGAAACTTTGGCTGAAGAAATCTGTGTCTTGCTATTTGTCCTTTTCATCCTTGTTTCTCTATCTTCTTTCCACATTAGAGAACTCTTCATAACAAAAGCCTGACATCCTTATAACTGCTAAGAGGTTTGTGACATTTCCTTTGCAATGGATGGAGTTAGAAAAGCTTCAAGGTCATTTTCAGCATAAACCTGATCTTTTCCCTTTTGTTCTTAGCGGGGATGATAATAAGTTGTGAAAGTGTAATGTCTGTGATAATCTGCTGCAAAACAAAATGTCTTGTATAGATTTCTTGACAGAAGTACATCACAGATAATACACATTGCTAAATTTATATAATACCAAATTCTGCTGCTTACATTCTGATTAACGCTACTAATTTAATGTTAGCAAAAACAGGACTCCTAACAGAAGTTCTTAAATTATACTTGTGACACCAGGGTTGTTCACATGCTTTACTGTCTCTTTTAAAAAAAAAAAATTATTCTGATCAGGCAAACACCTACTATTCACAGTAATTCTCACATTCTAGAAATGAATGATTTTTCCTGACTCTAAAGATTCTGCCTTTTTGACCGTGGTTGGTTTTATTTTATATGTATAATTGTGCATTCACATCAGTTGTATCACCATATCATTTTTTACTGAACAGTAGAAACACACTTCTCTGACCTCCAATTTAAAGAAATGCATTTAAAGAAGTGCATTTTTCCCTATGAATCAAGATTAGGCAAAATGATAAGTGAAGAGTATCAAGATGTCTAACTAGTGAGAAAAATACCAAAATAAGTCTGAGTTCAAGGCTTTTCCATACTCTCATTGCACTTAAATTTGATTTAAGACTTTAAAAGAAGGAAAAACCGTTGCTATTAAAAGTATTTTTTTCTCTTTAAGAGCATAGGTAGGAATTCAGACAGTTTTCCTCTTTCTTAGAGATCAATGACAGCCTCTCAGAATGGATTTATTCACTTTCCTACTGGAAGAACTTTTCTGAATGGTAAAAATCTAAATCAAGTTATATGCCCTACGATGACAAATGCAAATGTAATGACACAAGTAAGATACTCAACAGAATAAAAGTTTCGTTTTGCCCAGTCTTTAGGTATCTGTATTTGAGCTATACATCTGTAACATCTTCAAAGGCAGCTGTGAGAATAAGGGATGCAATTGACCTTGACTTAAAGTAGACATCTAAAATAAATCAGACTAATCACAGTCTGCTTCTCTCTAGAATCCAAATAGGCAATCAAGACAGCTTACTAACAGAATTAACTAATATATTTCAAGCAACTGAAAAGAAAGTCATTTTACTAAGCCCTGGGAGTACAGCAATTACAGCTCAGTGGTTGTATCTGTCACAGTTTGGGAAGACATCCAAACATTTTTCTAAACTTTCCAGACCTACACACCCAAATCTATTCCATACAATACTGCCAGCCCAATAGAAAACAGGAATTGTTGACATCAACTTAGGTACATAGTCTGAGTTCTTCCTAGCAGGATTCGGGCAAAGTGCATTCAGTGAAAAATTGAATGTCTGCTGCAAAACACTGAATTCTTTGTCACTCAAAAGTTCATGAGTAATCCTAATTGGACATAATTTTTTCCAACAGCTACAGGCAATGCTAGGGATTAGGATGGCAGAGGCTGAAAGAGAAAGCTCAGGCAGCTGGCTGGATCTGGCACCAAATCTCAGCAGGAAGAGACAACATTTTTGGCAAGTGGAGAGCAGAGCTCTGAAAAGCTTGCAGCAAGGTACATGCTTGTGTGATGGGTGCTAGGCATGATACATTAAAAGAATTAGTTTGGATTTCTAACTGAAACTAAGTTCTCCAACAGTGGTATTTTAACTACAATTTCTTTCCGTGCAGTAGTCTTGACTCCACTTTGACAAAAGAAAAAGAAAATAAATTAAAAAAAATTAAGAAGTATTTGTCCTCTTCTTTGTGTCTTCAAAATTTTTTGAAAACTTTTGATTACGTTACAAGAAGTGAGCTTATTAGAAAAAATAGTCACCTCTTGGGTTACGCTACACTGAACAGAGAAGTAGCATCTTCCCAGTATCACAAACTAATGAATACATATACTAAAGTTGCTCTTCTGCTTCCCACAGGAGAGCTGACTAAAGTTAGGAGGTGGATAAATTCTTTGAACATTTAATGGCCTAATGAGTGAAAAATTACCTTCAGTTTGAAGATGCAAACTATGGCTGGCAGTTGAGTTATGCTGGAAGAGGAAGCCTGACCAGTGCTAAAGACAGCATTTCTTTAGGCCCTGAGGTGTTAGAACTAGGGGATGGGACTGTTAGAAGAAGGGACTACTTTCCCCTTGAAGGACAAAGCACTTTATTTTTTTCCTTGCACACTCTAACAAATTCAGAGCAACACATGCAATTTAGAAAGCCAAATCTCCATCAAGACATAACACTTCACTGTCTATACTATTTCTTCTGAGGAGACAATGGGAGAACAAACAGCATCTGACAGATACTTAGTCACTTTGCTTAATGTGTAAAGTCCAGCAATCAGAGAGTACAGCAATAGTGATGATGAAAGAGGAAAGGGTTAGAAGGAAAGCAACTGCCAGTAGTGAAAAGTTAGAAAATAGATTAATCTTTAAAAAAGTAAAAAAATAACAATGCACTTTGAACTTCACTGAAGATTAAATATCTTCAAAAGTCATAAGTTTTCATTTAGAGATCATTTTAATAAGGAAGGTGCTGTGCAAATGCAAAAGGAAAACCACAACATCCTCCCAAGTACACTTCATAAATTTGCTTTAAAGAAAACTTCAGAACTGAAATACTTTAAAACTTGAACACTTATTCTCTTGCCGTTTTTAAAAAAAAAAAAAATCAGGCAAGAATTAAGTTTTTGTTCCCCCAAAAGTAGATTTATCCCAAAACTACAATTTAAGTTCACTCTATTCCTGATGTACAAAAGGTCAGAGACAAAACAATCTTTGCTCAGAAAGCTTTTATACTTCCACCTAACTCCTAATCTAATATTCAAAAAAAAACTAGCCAGTTCCAGGCAATTATATTTAAAAGATACACATTATTAATTGCAAAGAAAAGAACAGGCAAGAGAACTGTTCTCTTCAGGGTATTGCACTGATCTGAAAGCAGAATGTCACTAGTACTTTCCTGAAATGCACTAGAATTGGGCAGGGCATCCAACAAGTTCCTTTTTTTCTTATTGCTGGAATCTGTGTTACAGATGTAGATTTATGTCCTCATCGATGACTAACATTTAACATCGAAAGCTTCCAATAGAGATGACTTTTAATTGATAGCTGAATTTTTGGTCAAAATTTAGTTTTTCATCTACCTTTTCCTCAGTAAACATTCAAACTTCCTCTGTGGAACACATACATGCAACCTAAATTTCAAATTTTCAGTGTGTACATGAAATACTCCACAGCATCCCTGCAGCACATCTAAGGAATAGTTGTCTTCTCTAACTCACATCCTCCTTATCGGGCACCAGTACCGGCAGTGCCCTTGGGCTGCCCTCCACCTGGCAGCCAGTGGGGACACTCCCATCTCAGAATGGTTGGTTGGGTCCCCTGGCTATGTCCCTATGGATCATCCCCTTCTGAGACATTCAACACCAGCTGGCAAACTTTGCTCTCTCCAGACTCCTAATCCCTTCTGTGCTTGGCAGACTACATACGGAAATAAATGTTATTGCCCCACGTAATGCTGAGCTGATCAGACAAGAGGCAAGGATCTTTTCTGCAAGAGAGGGTGTGTTCAAGACCAAGGGGACTGCTCTCTGGTTCTGGGGCAGGATGCCAGCACCAGGGTTGAGTGGCTCAGCCAGTGAATGTTTAAGTGAATGCAGCAAGGATAGGAGCAAGAGAGTACAAACTGAGCATGGCTTGCTTCTCTCTCCTTCCTCACAACCAAAGAGAAGATTTCTAGCAAGAAGATCGATCTAGGTCTCGTATTATTGGTTCTAATTTGAGTATTGTCTTCACCTGAATTTTTTAACATGGATGATATAAATAAAATGCAGTGTTTGCATTGCATAAGAGATTCCTCTTCCATGTAAAAAAATATTATTCCTACTGCTAATTGAGAAGTCACAATAAACAGTGTAAATTGCCCTTCAAAATCCACTTTTCCTTCTACAGGTTTTATTCCAATTTTGTTGCACTGCAGTTTCATTAGTATAATTCTTTCAATACTGGATACATGGTTGTCACAATAATTTAAGCCTGTATTAAACACACAAAAGGCCCATCGACATCAAAAGCAAAAGAGATGTTTAGTTCCTAGATACAAATTCAAAAATATAGAAACAGTATACTTTAAAAAATAAGATGTTTTTGAGAAGAGATTCCTTTTTTTTTTTTTTTGCTATACTCACAAAAAAAGAGATTTTCACTTTACAGTGTGAAGACATCACTACATCAGCAATAAATTTTTACGAATTCTGCAGCCTTTGGAATAGTTAATTATATTTTTTTCAGTTTTTCAAGGCAAAAGCATTCTTCTAACAGTGTCAGCTATGAAATATTTCATGAAGAAATGCGATATGGCAAAAGTGACATGGCTGCTGGGGATTATGGCACAGCAAGGAGTGTCCTGTTTGACTCAGCTGCTTTTAATCAGAAATAAGTTTGTCTGACATGACCATGAAATCATAAGCTCTACAGGGATTAAAAAAGTTAGTTACTTCTTTAGGGAAACAGTCTGAATATTTCCCAGAGGTAAATTTCTTATTCAGGAGAGTGCTATAAAGCATCCAAGCCTAGCAACTCCCAGACAACAGATTCTAGTTATTTTTATCTTCCCTTTTTTTTTTTTCTAATAATGCTCTATATAAATGCTGCTTCTTATCATGAAGATGATAGCTATTTTAAAAACAAACAGAAAACACACATCTTACAGATTTAGCTAAAATATTCAAAGCTAAGTATTAAAGACAGATCAGTGAGTATCACTAAAACAGAAAGAAAAATGTAAATCAATTCCAAAGATAACTTTTTTTTTCTTTTCTTTTTTTCTTTTTCTGAATTCTTCAACTACTGGGAAGAATTCAGAAAATATGAATAGACTTGAAACACTTCCATTTACAACTAGCTTCTCATTCTTAGAATTAAACCTGGAGCCCACAGAAGTATAATCCAGATTTACTCTGATATAGTACATCATGAAAGTATAAACTGATTTTAAAAGTCCGTATTTCCACATAAGTAATAAGTGGTTTCCTGATCACACAGTATATCAGAAAGCACAGCACCAAAAGAAAGAGAAAGAAGTCTGCCATGGTTGTTGTAGGTCATGCAAGTGTAGAGCCTGATGGATGTGAAATACTCTCTTTGCAATGACCCTTCTTTAGACTTACTGCCTCTATGACTGATGTGAGTAGCTGTATTCTGTCCTAAGATAAATGATTGTCACTGATAAGATGGAATAAATAGACAATCAGCTACCTGATTGGAGTTCTTTCTGCTTCCCACCCTCCCCCCTCTTCCTGGAACTGTTTAATCACTGATTGATTGACTGGTTGACTGTACAATTCAAAAGCAGGGTCAGTCTCTGTCTTTGCTTTGGGTAATCTTTCTGACAAGAGGGGCTCAGCCATAGCTGGAGGTATCTGAGTTCTTCTGACCTGTATTAAGATTTGAGAGTCTTGTATTCCTGATTCTCATCATAATGAGCTAGCTAGATACAAACAATGCTCATCTTCTCTACAGATAGATACACTCCACCCTCATTATAGAACTATTTTCAAAAGCCAAGGATATTGAATGTAATAACAGTAATGTCAGCTCTCATGATTTAATCATGAGGCACATGAGTTTTCTGTTTAAATTTGATGTTCTCATGATCTCAATATTTTTCATGCAAATCTTGTTTTTTTCTGCATCCTTTCACACTGTAGCTTAAATTGCTTGTCAATTGCATTGCTCTCCTTGAGCGTGGTGCTTCTGAGATTCACCAGTATGATTTTACACATCTATTTATAACTATTACTTTAGTGTTTTATCTTTTAAAGAAAACATTATAAATCATCCAGAATCTCTTAACTGAGCCAGATGAGTTGGAAGCAATATTTCTTTCATTTGGGGGAAGACAGATAGCAGAAACAGCTTAATTATCAGTATTTAAATGAGCCCAACATAAGGCTGCTCAGAAGAACTGAAGAGAGCAAAGAGGGCACCAGACCCAAAAGAAGAGAAATACAACTTACAGGGAGTTAATTGCAGTGCTGTTTCAAATATGCCTTATAAGAAGGAAAGGAAAAGACATTTTATATCTAGTGCATCTCAAAGCAGGAGTGCCTCTGGGGCTTAAATTAGCTGTAGTTCCTCTGGACAACTTCTGAAAATTTACTCCCCTTCCCATCCATCTCACAATCAGTTGGACTTCAGTGCCTTAATGCTAAAGTGCCAAAGTCTTTATTTTCTGTTAAACTAAGACCACAGCCTATATATCTAAGTCTTGGCAGCTATTTTATTTTTCAAAGCAAGAGTTTATTAACGGTCTGTAAGGATTTATGTTCAGGTTGAGTCTAACTGGAAAGGAGGACAACCAAGATGCTTTTCACTCTCATAACGTAAGAAAACAAGGTATGTGTGATCTTGACATCTCTCTGCCTATTTGTCAGTCCTTAAAATAATAACAAAAGAAAATCCTATCAGTCTGTATCAGCCAAATGGGCAGAAGACTAGAAATTTCCCATGTTCTGCAGATCAGAAATGTAAATTAGGACACAAGGCTGCTGTATCCACTCAATGCTCATCTGCTCTGTTTGGTCTATCAGCTGCCACTCAGCAAATGTGCAGCTCAGCGCCATCTGCAACACATGCTGCTTTTTGCCCAGCCTGTGGTTAGAAAACACAGAAGGGAGCACAAGATATTCCAGGGATTTAGGGATGCAAAAGTCAGGGATTAGAGAGAGAACAGTACAGGAGACACAGGTGGGGGTTGAGATTACAGTTGTCAGAGATAGCACATAAGACAGGAATACACACACAAAAAAAGATTCTTTGGTTTTCCTATTCATAGAATAACTTATTTTAATAGCAGCAAAACCCACTTTGCATAGTATGCCTGAGAGGTTTCCACTCCTTTGCTGTCATGTCATGGCAATATTTCCTATTAATTCTGGATAGCAGTGCATTGTTTTTATTGATGACTACTTGTAAAAATCAAATTAAAAAAAAATTAAAAAATCCAAGCTCAATTTTCCATCATGGAAGCATTAAAAATATACAAACACTGGCTGCATAGTTTTTCATTATTTTAAAGGAGAATTATGCTCTTGTGCAGCCAGTACACTTCTAAGTAAATTACTGCATAAAACACATCAGCACAATTATAAATTAACAAAAATGCTTACTAAAAGAGAAATAGAACTTTTAAATACATATGTGCACACATCACTACAAATCTCTTTCACAAGGCAAATATTTTTCATTAAAAGCACTCTATATGAATAAAACTATTGATGAAAAAGGGGTCAGAGGAAAAGTAAAAAACAGTAAAATTGCTGAATAGCAGCAAGAGATAAAATTACTTAGTTATTCTGGCCCATATATAAATATTTTGTAGTCTCCTTTTAGGTTTGTCTAAGCACATTCTTTGAACAGGTACAGCAAAAGAACAGCAGAATACTAAATCAAAGCACACACCACTAACCCTGTTGTGGGGCGGTGGTATAAATCTGATTAGGTTTGTCCCACTGCATAAGCCTAGTAAAATTGATCTGTCACCCACATGGACTTTTCTATTACACTTCCCTGCTCAAGTCCATCTGGAAAAATCCATGCCTTTCATAGCAGTTTTGGAAATAAGGTAGGTTAGGAAATATAGAGCAGACAGATCTGTTCAGTTTGATTCAGATATTGAATGATTCACATTAAAACTATACACTTGAAATAAAGGCAACAATAGTACCTTCCCCATCCCCAAAGAGCTAATAATGAGCAAGTTGGATCAGAGCTTGTAGATGAACAGACAAAAGTGATTTCTGTTGCTCTGACAGGCATGTGCACGTACTGAGGGAGCAGTTTTGGTTTGGGACACATCTATCCTACCACAAAAAGGAAAGCTTTAGAGAAAAATAGCAGAAAGAAGCCAATGAACAGCCTAAAGTATTGTAAGGATGAGTCTCTATGCTCCTGCCATCCGTGGAGCTAAACTGGGGTAAAAAGGGGTGACAGGCCTCATCTCTCCCATCCATATGGCAGCTCCCTTCCTCAAAACAGAAACAGCAGAAGCACATTTGCCTGCATAAAAGGCACCTTTCTCAAGGTGGCAAGACAGCCAGTACAACCCCTCAGAAGCAGACTTCTCCCCAGCCTCTGCTGGAAGAGAAAGAGAGGCAAACATAGAGCAGCCCTCATCATCCAGGAAAGAAATAGGACAACAGCAGGGCAACATAGCGTGACAGATGAAGGGGAGTCTGCTCAGCGAGGTGGGACAATGGCATGTAGAAATCTGTCAGAAATATCATAAGGAAAAGTATAGAGTTATTATCATTTGTATAGCCCCTCGAATCCTCTGGTGGCAGAACATTTTCAATGATTGGTTCTGTTTGGTGGAATCAATTATCTCTTGATAGATTCTCCTTCCAAGTTTAAGACTGCATTTAAAACTCATCTGCTTTCTGAATTCTAATTGGGTATGTTTTGAACTGTAGATTTTTGGATGAATATTTTGTTTATGAATCTCTTTATATTTCCAAGTGGTTGCCAAAGCCATTTATGTGTCTGCACAGCAGAAACTGTTCTACTTGTAGTACGCAATTTAACTTGGAGATCTGATTTATTAAGAATGGTTTGATATGCTATCAAAGTGAGAAACAAAAAGACAAAGTTGAGAAAAATGAAGCTCATTAATGTTTATGTATTTTTAAAATCACACTTGTGCCTTGGAAGCTTGATTTATTATTTCAATAGAAGTTCAGACATGCTGGAAACACTATTATTATTAATTTCACTCCAGACAAAGTGAAATTGGGAAAAAACAGGGCAATAAAGGACAAAATTGCCCTTTTTCGCAGTTCATTGTTGAATCAAGCAGCCTTCTATGTAACTGATATTATGTGTGTAACACAATTCATTCTGAAGAATTCTTAAATGCTTCATAAAATATGAATAAATCCCAAATGACATACTAATGCTTTCTTTACTCAAGCAAATCACTTCGAAAGTTAGTTGCCATTTGTCTAGTTAATTAAAAAAACAGCTAAATCAGGACCTAATTCTAGATGAGGGCATAAGGTCAGGCCCATTTGTGCACGCAGGTGGCTGATGGGAGGTGCTTCCCTGTGTCCCCCAGCAGCATTTGCTCTCATTACAGAGCTTGAGGTGAGGAGCATGTGCTTTCACAGACCATTCTTCCCCCATCTTCACACAATACAGCAGCCCATCACCTTTCTCAGCTCTGTGCCATGCTCTTGTCACCTCCAACTCTGCCACCTCCCAGAAAGCAGCAGAAAGTGCATTTGTGTAAGTGTCTTTCTGAAGACCACTAAGAACTAGAATAGATACAAGCCAAAACATTCAGGCAGGCTGCAGGCATCCAGGGAGTGTGTTATGTGGCACACTCATAACTGGTGTGCATGAATTTATTTTACAGCTGCTATTTGTACAGCAGGATAAGGTAGGGGAAAGATTAGTATGAAAACAGAACATAAGCTTGGGGGTTGCTGTTTGAGGACACAGTCCTTAACTTTTTCAGTTTTGTTGAAGAAATTGTCTCCTCGCCCATTTATAAGGATTTATAACTGGGAAGCCTTTAACTAATTAATTTCAAAAAGACCCATATTAGTTGCTGTATGGGAACTGTTGAGTCACTGATTGATCACCTGGGGAAAGGATCTGGTCAGTCCTGGGAGCACAGATGAGGCAGTTCAGCTGTGTGACTGGAAGGGGTGGAGCCTAGCTGCATCTCTCTTAGACTCCATTTAAGGAGTGACTGCTCCAAGGAAAGATTTCTGGTTGGAGATCCCTCCCTTGTAGAGTTTTCCCCATAAGCCTAGATAGATCTTGGGAGATGAGTGAGCATTCTTTCCCTGTTTGTCCCTTTTGCAGTTTCACTCTTGTATCACCTTTCTGCACTAATCTTTCCAACTGTAACAATTACAATCACTGTTCTGCTGCATAACTACCAGCATTGGTACAAACTCTGTTTCTGGGGCATAACATGGAAAGCACAACAAGACAGAAAGGCAGCAAGATCCCAGGCTGCAACAAATGAGGATCTGCTTAGACACAACAGCAGTGGGCACAGGAATAACCTGCTCATCTTCAGAAGGACTGCAAGGTCTTCAGGTAAGCAGGGATCTCTAGATAAGATACCCTCACCCCCAACTGCCAGACCTTAAATGAAATCTAGGAAGGTGTGGATCCTGGCTCCACTCCCTTCCAATCACTCAGCTGCACCCAACACCATGTAAACAATGGGAGCAACCAGTGCCTGTACCTCAGCAGGCCTGTGCTCCACCTTCACAAGGCTCTCAGGCATTACTGCAGCACACATATGCAGGTAGAAGTGCAATACAGCACACACATAACATTTCAAAAAGAAAAAAATTCTGTTGCTTTAAAAATTTCTGTTGTCAGACTGAAGTGCTTAGGAACCATCTTCATCTACAAGCTTTTTCATTGAAAAACATTTCACCATGTAAGTATTTAGTTGTGGGTAGTAGCTTTGCAGAAAAGCAGATAGGAAAAAAAAGAAGTCAGAGCTGAAGCAAATGATTTTTCACAACATCTCATTGATAATATGCTATTTTTCAAATGCTTTCACTTAAATGTCATTCCGTGGTCCATAGGCTTTGAGATACCTTATGGGACAAGATTTTGTTTTTAATGTGGGACTTAAATGAGAAGATATGTTCCCACAATATCTAGTTCCCATAAATAAACTACACTTAGCAGAACTCGAAGAGACCAATGGAAGTTCTATCTCTGAGAATCAAGCTAATATTACAGAAAATGACAAGGACTTATTTTCAGCATCAGTTTCAGACTGAGAGCATCTCTCTCAGTTCTCTTTATGCAGCGGAGCCCCAATAATGTCTGAGTCAGAATTTTAGTTTTAAATAAATGTATTAAAATTAAAAATGAATCCATTTTGAAACAATAGGTCAGAAAATGTTCTTGCATCATTCCCTGCTACCTGATGTATCCAGTCCACCAGCTCTTAGGACAGAAAACCTTAACACTCACTAACTCTCCTTTAGCATTCAGGAGAAAATTGCATCAGAAAGATCTGACAGTACAACTGCTTGCCAATTAAGAGACACTCCAGTGCATCTTGATAAGAAAATCTTCCATATCTCTTCACTAAGAGATTTATTGTTTCCTAGTCCCTTCCTCTCTATACCATAACAATAATAAAAGCTTCTGAGACTCATGGATCTTTACTAAGATAACATAATGCATAGAAAACAACATCTATTTCTTCAAATTAAAAAGCAAAACAAAGCAAAAAAACCCTCAAAGATTTTACAAAAAAAGAAGGGAAAATGCGCTAATACTAGACAAAGAAAAGAACTGTTCTTGATTTAAAAACAAAAACAACAAAAAAAAACCCTGAACTTGAGCACATTACATTTCAGGCTTGAAAAAAATATAACTGTGCTGAGACATGGAACCTCTAAGGTGCTTCATTATTGGCACTTAAAAATACTTCCAAGAAACACTTGGACTTGAGTAAAAAGTGTCAGACAATGCCAGAGAGAGTGGACGGTATTGGAGATGAGAATATTACATATTCAATAGCCTTTTTAAAGCTAAAATCTGCATTATAAGCAAATCATTTATGACTTAAGCATCCTAAAGTACCCTGTTATTAGTGCTAGAGCTCTTCTGTAGGTCACTCAATACTCAAACAGTATCACTCCTCTCAGAAAAGCATAGCTCATTTTTTAATTATCATAATATTATTATTAGAGATAACTTTAACATTCATGATTCTAAGCAAGCTCTTCTGTATGATGTTCTTTGTCATACTATTTTTGGTTGTTTTTAAACAAAGCACAATTTTCTCCTTCCCAACAGTATGATTCACAAGACAAAGTGCCTCATACATTAAATTTGAGGATGAAGTAGTTTAGTGGTCACTGTTTTGTTTACATTCCTATTTGGATTACTGCTCATGAAGTCTGAGCTTTCTGCAGTGTTAACGACTGTGAAGAAATTGGCAAAATTCAAAGAAGTTGCAAGCTCTTCTGTTTCCCAAGTAGTCTCAAATACCCAATGAGTCATTTATACCTACATGGCTTTCATTATGCCCAAGAAGAACTTGCTCTGATCTAATCAATAGCACTGTTTCTAGATTGTGACACCCAAACAGAGACCAAGATTGTTCAACTTCTCATGGGGGGGGGGGGATAGAACAAAACAACTTAAAGAATTTGTTTACATAAGTCTTATCAAAAAGAGGGAAAGTGCATATTTATCAGATTCACATCCCAGTGATTTTTATTTTATCAATTTGCTCTTATCTGTAAGGATATCCAACAATATGTGTTACAAAAACAAATACAGATCTATAGTATCATTTAAGTTAAAAGCTTATTCCACAAAAATACTGTTTTTAGAGAAACCAATACATGCATTTTCACCATTTGTCTCAAGATGCTCAAGATGTGAGCATAACAAGTGTTATTCTGATTCAGACAACTGGTGCCCCCTTCCCCCCAGCCTTAAGTTCTCATCACATACAATATATTCAGGCTGGTTTCTCAAATACAGGTGGAAACAGAACAAAAGAAAAAGGCTCAGCTTGAAGTTACCTTTTGCAAGTTGGAGTACTGGAGAACATTTTCAGGACAGAAATGGATTCCTCTAGAAAGTATGAGAATAGATTGTGTGATTTTGTCTGCAAAAACAAGTATTTCTAAAAGCATATGGAGTGACAGGGGAACTAGTTTAGTCATACTGGAATGCCCATATTAGTAGCAGCAATCACCTATTAATTACACCTATTAATTATTTTCATGCTCTATAGGATGTTAGAAGAGCAGTGGTCTTCAGTCTATCCCAATTTCACTCCATATCACAAAAGGTCTAAAGAGAACAAAGCTAACCACCAATAAATGTTGTGTCCTTTTCCCATCCAACCAGAAGACAAGGAGGAATCTTTGTATTTAGTACCTGTATAATCAATAAAAATTATATAAAGGAATATTATATAATCAAATAATATTAAGCTGTCATAATAATGAAATAAGCAAGAGAGTTAGGCACAGCAAGACAAAGAGAATAAACAGGATGCTTACCCATGTTGTGGGCTCACTCAGGAAACTCCAGTGGAGTGGATCTTCCGAAGAGAGAGAGAACCTTCCCCACTGGTAGTCAGCTCTTAAATGCCAGGCTCCACCCCTTCCTGCAGCACAGGTGAATTGCTTTCACCTGTGCTCCCATGGCTGACTCATTGCTCACCTCAGGTAATTAATCAGAGGTTCAGGCTGTGACTCAGCAGTTCCCATACAGTACCTAATTTGTATTTTGTATTTAAGTACCTAATAATGGAAGAACAACAACTCCTGAGTAGTTCCAGAGAATTGACTTAATTTCTCATCTGTGTGACTGCTGAGATGACATAGCCCTTACTCTCACATAAATGTTTGCTTGGATCTTCCAAACATGACTTCATTTATTTAATCAATTCATCAAGTTGGGTCAGGTTCAGATGTAAGTCTGTGTCCTATATCCACACTATTAATATGGTTAAAAGATAGTAACAAATGCTGAACTTCTACAGAGGCAAAATGAATACAAACCCTCCTGAAACACCTGTGTACGTGCTCACTGAGCAAGAGCAATGCTCCAAAATGCAATAATTTATCTTGGCAACCTTCCACAAGTCTATCACATTTTTAGTCTTCCTTGTATTTCTGTATCTTCTCATGTAAAATGCACAAAAGGTTGAACTTCAGGTAGCCATGCATATCATTTGATGTTTTTACATTCTATGTTTGGATTTCTTTAAAAAGTTGCTCCTTAAAACTAAATATTTATCAGCATACCGAATTTCAGTCTGTTCTTCAGTTAATTAGCCATAAATAAACCCTGTTATTTCTATTCATTGGGAGTCAGTATCATCTTGAACATGCAGATGAAGCAAGAACTACATACATCTGGGCACAAACAGCATTTGTGACGTATATTTGCAAACATGTTTGTGCCCATCACAAATCTTTGTAGTGTATGTAGCTGGACCGCGTGCTATTGATATTTAATTCAGGCATCTTCTTCCCAGACTATGCAAGTACGCAGAACCTGGCAACATTGATTCAAAACCCATGGGAATTGCTCTGCTGAAGTGCTTGAGACATACACACATTGGGCACATAGGGAGGCCTCCCTATAGTCTTTTATCAAGATTTAACATGACTGATATAGCAGCACTAGAGAAATAATCTATTTCAAATGCAAGTATTCTGCCTTAAGAAGAGAAGGCAGAGAAGTGTGGGAGGGAAACAGTCTAACTCCCACTAAGCAAAATAGATCTTTCTGCAAGTTTGAGGTTCTGGTTTTCATGTTCCAAATCAGCTTGAGAGGGACTTAGGTTGTCCAAAGTCTGTTTCTTCTGCCATCATTACAAAAGTGCATTAAAGTTCTTGTTATGCACTTACAAAAGTGCATTTTGTTCTCTGAAGTTCATTTTTGTGCCTATGGAACTTCTACCCCTTTGCACTTTGACAGCAAATCTAATGAACTGGAACCTATACTAGTTTCAACAGATGCTGCACAGCAAGGCTCAGTAAGAAGCATTGTTAGCAGCCACCAGGGAATTAGGGAGAAGACTAACTACTACAGAGGGCTGAGACTGCAAATTTTAACTAAAAATATCAGAGACAGATCATATTTCAGCAGATTACAAGCACAGAATGAGCATCAAAGGACAAGGTGGTTTTTTTTTTTTTTAAAGCAGCATATATTTTTTTCCAAATTTGTTTTAAATGGAGAAAGAAGGAAGTGCTGATGGGGCATTTCCTTCTTGGCTCAAGTCATACATCATTTGGACCTTAGACCGAAGCATTACCTAACAAAGGTGTTTTCCAAAACATTGCCTCATGGTTTGCTTTATGCATCAGCAAAACAGAAAGATTAGACAAGTTTTTACTACAGTTAGATTTACATTTCTAGTTGTTTACTTCAGCATTCTTTCTTCCAATGTACATTCAATTAAAAGTACACCTTACTGACATGAATCCACTTTAAAGAAACAAACAAACAAAAAACAGAAGAAATGAGGCTGCGAATCATTTCTTTTCTCTTTCATTGCCTTTATCTTTAACTTTCCACTCTTACATAAGTTAAACACTCACTGGGATCAAGACAGACATTTATTTTATATTTTTACATTGCCTAAAGCAATTGGTTTCAACTGCTCCCTTGGCGCTAATATAATCTTCTACTTGCTGAAAGACCTGAAAAATAACATTTTCGAAAGCATCTCAAACATGCAATTGAGTAGAAGTTTCTTAAAAGGCTTTCTGAAGAAATAAACAAACAAAAATCTTAACATGAACTGTACAAAATATATGTTTAATTTCATAAATATTCATTTAACTTCTTTTTTTTTTTTTTTTTTTTTTAAAGTGTTTCTCACAATAATGTTAATTATCTCCTGTAAACTCAGCCTCTTTAGGGAAAGGAAAAGATCCAATCATTGATTCACTGATATGCCACATTGCAACACTTTGCATTTGTGCATCTACAGACAGTGTATGTCCTTTATGTTGTGAAGCATAGAACAAATTAAATGCCACTGGTGCTTTTTTTTTTTTTTTTTTTCATAACAGCACAAAGAAATTGTTTCGATTACCAATTACCAATATCCTCATTTAAACTCCCCTGAAAGGAACTACAGGTGCTAAAGGAGCTAGTTAGGTTTCAAATAAAGCACACCATGGATTTATGCCTGAAATTACACTAGAATAACATTTAAATTACAATAGTAAAAGTGTATTATTGTAGTCTTGTTGTTTACCTCAGTAATGATTAGGAAGTCAACTGATTAATACAGAGATCACAGTACTTGAATTGGAACTTCTCAGTTTGACTGAGTTCTCACCTTGTGCTGGTAAAAATCTAGCATAAAATGGGGTGAGAAAGTTTTCTTTTTTTTTTTTTTTTTTTTAATCCTACTACATCACTTGGAGGCATACAGCATTATTCCAATTTGACCATTATTCTGTGATGTACATATCTTGACTACTTAACTGTGTACATACACTGCCATACCTCTGCCTGGAGTTTGAAGGACAAATGTTATAGTTTTTAGGTACTCTCTCCAGCTAGATACTCTTGTGCAAAACAGCTGCCAAGCATTTGCTGAACAGAATATCATATAGTCAACCTTGCTATATGAAAAATCATAAGATATAAAGCATCTGAACATCCAGCACAGCTTTGTCTTTTAGCTCTGAAAAATACGAACAATTTCAGAGTCAGCAACATGCTAAGTGGCAAAAGAAAAGGTAGACTGGAAGAGAGGGCTTATTGTGTTTATTCAGATTATATAAGTAATTAGAACTCATTATTGTGTTTACATTGATTAGTTACACTCATTTATTTATAGGTAACTTTTTTTTAGTAATGTACAGGCATTTGCTGACAAAAGAAGTTTAAAAGATATTGAGTTGGACAGTACTAATTATTTTGCAGGGACAGGAAAAAAAATATTGAAGACATTAAAAGCAGAAAGAGAAGGTATGAGCTATGTGATGGAAATAGCAGCTGGAAAGAAGTTGTATGCAAAAGGGATGTGGGATCAGAACATGGGGAAGGAATGGGAAGAGCAAGAACAGAGGCTTTTTTGAATGTTTGTAGATCAATTGCAAAAGGAGTTCTGCATATTTCAGCTGACCACTTCCAAATTGAAGCTTTCCTCTCAGAAGTTTCATGGGCACAGAATATTAGAAGAATATTATAAGAATACAGAAAAGGTACACTGTTTCAGAGTAGTGTCCTGCAAAACAAACAGCAACTAGTCTACAGTGGAATCTGCTGGCTGAACCAGTGCATCCAAAGAAAAATATTATTACAATTTAAATTAAAAAAAAAAAAAAAGAAAAAAGAAAAAAAGAACCTTTTATTTCTTTACATTCCCTTAAGGTGAAGTAAACTAGTAAAGTAACTCATAATTAAATTGATGCCATAGTCTTTTTCCCCAAAATTACTCTGGTATGAATTCCTTTATTACTGTCTTTTGCTCTAAATGCACCGATCATGCATCATCTTGAGACTTCCTTTGTTGTTGTTAAAGGTTTTTCTGAAAATAAGACCCCTGTTTATAGACGGTTTCTGTATTAAGACCTTAAACGACCTCTTCTCTTTTTGGAGAAGAATAACAACAATAAAACATGCTGTTTAAACATCTGCAGCATTCCATGTAATTGTACTGATGATGCCATACAAACCTTAAGTATCTTATAATCCCTTCAAAGTTGCCTTTGGCTGATTTGGTCTTTGTTCACTTTGTGCATGAGATGGACCATTACAAAGATCTGTGCTCTGGGGCTCCTCAAAGCACTATAAAATGTTTCTTTATAACTGTTACCTCTCAAATATTTTATATATGGATTTTCTCTTCCTATAAATTAAGGACAAATCTAAACTTTCTGGTTTAATTTTATTTCCTCCAGTTGACATCCTCAGCTTTATAATGTGATTTTATTTTACATTTGCATGTTCTACGTTTCTAAAGCCAATTGTCAGTTTGGTAATAGTATACTGATTTCATTATCCTAGAAGCTCGAACCAGTAGTAGATTTCACAACAATTAGTAAACACCCATTCTTATCAGACTAGTTTTGTCCCTCTTCCTTCCCTTCCCCAAAAGATAACCAATTTTTTCAACTCTTGTAGTAAGAACAGAAGTAAAACCACCAGAATATGTCATTCTATCACAGAGATAGCACTCTTACACACAAAGAGCTAGCCAAGGACTGTACTGGCTAGCTTGCTTGGACACTAACAAATATGTCACTGTAGCTGCATATGAGACAATGCAATCTAACATACCCTTCTCCTGGTTAGGTTTACAGAAGAGTGTGGATAAAGGAAGAAGCTAAGCCAGCCTTTTTGTTATTCTTGGGTAGGCAATGGGTTCATATTAACCAGATAGCAACCAAAATAAGAGTATAAACCAATAAGCATCTAATGATCTCTGACCTACATAAACTGAAGAAATGGTCTCATTTTGCTGTGCATATGTGGCAGCCCACAACGTACACTTGTGATCGTCATTTCAGGCTCAAAAAGGAAAGGAAGATTTTCAAGTTGAATTGCTGTCTAAGCTTCATGTCTCAAATGACTGGGTATATGTGATTTTTTTCTAAAGGCTGAGTTCCAGATGGCATTCTTGTAAACATTTCTGGACCTCAACTGCAGTTTGTGATCCACAGATACGTGAGCAGCTCCTCACCTCTCCTCTTAACATTATACAGCCTTTTGTTTTCAAATGACAATTGACCCAAAGCAAAGCTGCTTACTTCTGGGACTGGAAGCTTCGCGTGAACTCTCATGTTTCTTAGATTAGGTCATGAAAAAGGGCACAACTTTGCAGCCTTCAAGGGAATGTCAAGACAACTGGAGATGGATACCATGGAAAACAACATGAAGGAAAACGTGATAGGATTACTAGCAGCTTTCGTTTCACAGCCTCAAAAGTATCATCATGTTACAAAACACCCAATCATGCTGTATTATTCACTGATTATCTGGATACGAGGAGAAAATCTATAAATACTATCCTTCAAAATTAATTATAACTACAGAAACAACTACAGAACAAAAAATGACAAAAATAACCTCAGTAATACAAACATTCAAGAGTAATACTCACATTGAATATTTATTTTCATATAATAATTTTATCACTGATACATTTGCTGTATTTGTCAATATCAATAGTGCTTTCTGCTATTTATTCTGGAGACATAGTTAACCATTTCTCCTTCCACATTTTTGGGGTGGTATTGTAAGTATTAGTTTTATTTTTCCCCTTCCTCTCCAGTTCTTCTTTTTAGGAAGTAGCACGTCCCATCAGACGTTTAGCGGTCATTACCAAGATACAGTAGTTTTATGATACCTTACATACTTACTAACATTTGAGTTCTCATTGACAAGAAGGAAAAACAGAAGGGGAAAAATAAACAAACAAGCAAACAAAACAAAAAAAGCCTTCCATCTTGGAAGGAAAACAGTGTGAGAGTGGGCCATGTTGCCTAGCCACCCACTTCTCTGTCCTGCCAGCAGACAAGCCATGGAGTCCCATATTAAGAGCACTACTTGAAGATGTATTGCCTCAGAAGAAGTTCAAGTACTCTCCCACTGCCATCACTCTGATGAGTGGTAAATTAGTTACTCCCATCTTTGCTGAAGATATAGGAATAGTGCTGTTTAAGTGAGCTTTCTGTTGTGCCAGGAAAGCAATATGTCCCAAAATAAAAAATGGCTATGAACTAAAGAGCATTGTTAGGAAAACACGCTGCAAAATTTGTCACTGTTGTATATTAGGCTGTAAAGTACTCACTGAAAAATAAATGAAAAAAGTCAACAGCAGTTTTCTGTGTTATGACTCTTAATCCATGTTTGTGTTCATTGCCACAGGCCTGCTGTACCCTAATAGGGACTGCTACAAATGAGAAGATTCTCTGGAATCAAGAGTGATTAAGCTAATGGGACTATTAGAACTAGTTGTAGAATGCTATAATAAAAGAATTACACATAAACCATTCATTTCCATGCTATGCCATAAGTTATTTGTTCCCAAATGAAAATTTTTAGTAGTTGGTGTTTGTTTATGTTTTGGAGTAGAACATAATTTGTTTCATTTCTGTTGCAAAAGCTTCCCTAGAAAGAGAAAAACATTTACTTGTTTTAATTGACCCTGCCTGGAAATCAGCATGGGATTTGTTTGTTGGCCAAAAACATTTCAACAATGCTTGTGATTACAGAGCTAAGTGTACAAATCTGGGAGCTGTATTTTTTTTTTTTTTTTAAATAAATAAGAGCAGTTTCCTTGAAGAAAATGAACATAACCAACCAACAAAACAAGCGAACAAAAAGCTCCTCTACCAACACAGTCCTCTCTTATAAGCCAATTTTATTTTTTTTTTAATGGATTTGCAATTGTATTCAATGAATCTGTACAACTGGGACTCAAAACCATATCTAAATATATATATATATTACTGCATACTATGAACAATAGATTTCTGATTTTATTTGTGTGGAGAGTAGTTGTGTACTGCAAAGTACAGGTGGGGGAGAATAAAACCATCCAAAAAAACCATATAGTGACAAATAGAATCGACTAAATAGACTCATCACTTCTAATTGGTTCTGCTGTGCATATAGCAAATAGCACAACTGTGAGCTATAGCTCTCTAAAGGCTATTTATACACTGATACACTGAAATACTCTGCCGGAAGAGGACAAAGTCTATATCAGCAAAACAAGGTCTCGCAAGTCAGCTCTTGTCTTGTTTTGTTAGTGTCAGGGAAGCCTAAGAAGGACCGACATCTTCATGTGATGCAGAGAATTAAGATCAAAGCAATCTTTCCGCTGTCTGACACTGTTTTACACTTGGAAGTACATTGACCCTTTTAAATTTGTTTACTATTTTGACCTTCTTAAATTAAGCCCTTAACTATTTTTGTTCTTCACGTGGACAGTAAAGCACAGGTACAAGAAATGGTATAGAGCTGGAAGCTCTTTAAGGACACATTCCTGAAAGTACAAGAATTCTCCATCCCCCCGTATAAGAAATCAGAGGAGGCAGGAAAGTGGCATGGCTGAGCAATGACCTGCTGGTAAAACTGAGGGAAAAGGAGGAGAAGGTATAGGCAGTGGAAGCAGGGATGGGTGGCCTGGAAAGAATACTGGGATACCACTTGGACATGCAGAGATGGGATTAGGAAAACCAAGGTGCATGAGGCTGAATGCGTACAAGTCTATGGGGCTGGATAATGTCCATCTAGGGTTTTGAAGGAACTGGCTGACATGGTAGCCAAGCTGCTCTACATTGTATTTGAAAAGTTGTGGCTGTCAGCTGAAGTCTCCAGTAACTGCAAAAAAGGAAGCATGATTCATTTTCAAGAACGGAAGAAAGGAAGACCCAGGAACTACAGACCAGTGAGTCTCACGTCTCTGCCTGGCAAGATCATGGAGCGGATCCTCATGGCTTCGCTTTGGCTGTGTAATTGGTCAAAAGATCCTTCCAGCCTATGTTATGTTATGTATTACCTATTTATGCTTTGCCTAACAACACAAAGGAGAAAGAGCATCAATCCTCCCTTCTTCTATGACACAGAATTGAGCAAGCTACACATGCATCCTCTACTAGTTTAAATACCTTGATAATTATATTATCAAATATATATTTGATAATATATAGTTATAGTTGGTTATAACTATAGTTACAGTATATTTGCCTCCAAAAACTCAAAATGGGAAAAGCAATACTTACTACATCTTTTTTTTTAAAAAAAAAAAAAAAAAAAAAAAACAAAAAAACTTGAATCCTGAGTTTTCAACATAAAAAAAAGAAAAAAAAAAAAAAAGATGGAAACAGCACTTTTTCCTGATATGGACAGCAATGACTTCAAAGGGCTCTGCATTCACAAAGAGATGATTACAGTATGTGTCAGACTTCTGTAAGCTGCAAATTTTCTGATTGCTCTTATTTCTATCAATACAACTTGTCCTCATGATTTTATGAAAGAACAATTATAACTTGGAGACAGGCTGAAAATAGGCAGGTCATACTGCTTTCCTCCTTGTGAAAGAGAACCTTGCATTCTGCCTATGTTGTTCTACGATTGCCTACAGAGAGATTACATGATTACATTCTCTGGTATTTTTTTCTCCTAGGCTTCTTTGGCTACCGACGCATTGACTGCCTGCATCCTTCTAGAATCATGACTTCCAGCACAGCACACATCCAACAGCAGCCTGGCAGTTTAGACATGGGATCCTCAGAGCTCAAGGCACAACTGTGCCATAGCACACAGACTGCCTGCATTTGAGTGCCTGCACAATACAGCGTGCTGATAAAATTGTCTATGGCTGAAATACTTTTGGATCCGGAAGCAGAAAGCCCTGCTGGGAGGCAGAGCTTATTGGGCTAGGTGTAATGCCATGAGAATGTTGTTACCATACTTCTCTGCTGAAGCATGTACTGCCACATACTACTGTGACAATACAGATACATACATATAAAGGTATGCATATATATATGCATGCACTGAACCCTTAGAACTAGTCCAAGGTTTCTTCTACAGCTCTTTAGTACACAATGAAAAGAAAAAAAAAAAAAATCACCAGCTTTTTCAGAAAACACAGATTTCTTCCAAGGTGTTACCTTTTGATATTTAAACACAAGTCAATCAAAGCAAAATATCAGACTGCATGACATATAGTTTGAATAAATGAAAATATTATGAAATAATACACTGTTGTTTTAGGAAATGGTTGACAGGGAAAAAAAAAAAGTGATAGGTGACTCAAATTCATTTGAATTAGGTAGTGTTAACTATGTTGATATTAGCATTCCTCTAACCAGCGAGCAAAGATTCAAATCGTATGCAGACAACACTGCTAAAGGCCGAGGTCACCCTAGATTTATCCTAGATTTATGAAGTTACAAAAACAACACCAATGGAAGACACAAGACTTCTATGTTAACATCACTCAGAATGAGGCTTTCAGTAAGATAATATTCAACAGCAGATGATAACTGCAAGTAGAGAAGAGGGAGAGGCAAAATTATAAAGAACTCTGAACACAGTGAATAAGAGAGTATCAGATTTGTGGAAGGCAATCTCTTACACTTTGAAAATCTGCTTATTCCACTCTGACCAGTGTCAATGGTTTACAGGCTGGTTCAGCCCGGTTCCATGACTAGCGAGGTGAAGAGATTTTACAAATCCATGCCTCCAGAAAAGGGAAACAGGGAACCCCAAAAATAATTAAAAACAGCAGCAAAAATATGAGGAGAAACAAACTAATTTATTAAACATAGTATTGGAATGAGAGATAATACACTATAATACAATATAATTAGAATTGAAGCTAATAAGTCAAATATAATGAAAGAGAGTGTCCGAAAGGTGGATAGGCCTCACCATAATACTGGGGTGAGATGCGCAGTCCGAGTCCGGTTGAGGAGCAAGGAGAGCCTGACAAAGAAGAGTTCATCAGGTGACCTTGCAAGGAGTTACATCTCCTCTCTGACTGTAAAGCCCCCTGGGGAATGTAGTTCTTCTTCTCTTCCAGACAGGTGCCCAGAGCATTAACACTTTAACTCCCAGTGCATTACATGATGTTATGATGTAAAATACTGATAACCAAAAATTATAAAACCATGACAACCAGTCACTGCTAGAATCATTTTACTAACTCCAGAGAGGTGCAAATAACAAGCTTCATGAGAAAAAAAAATGGCAAGATACACATGCTTAAGATGAGAACTGCAGGAAACTTACTTTTTTGCCACACAGACGTGCATTCGGGATGCATATTATCATATTATCACTGCAATATCTCAGTATTATTAAGTATATTTCAGCTTTTATTATATTAAGTTTTTAAACTCTTACTCTGTTTTAGCTGAAAGCTCTTCTAAAGCCAGTGGCAAGCTTATAACTGCCTGAAGCAACCAGTTGCACCAGTCATTGGTCAAGAAGAGGGGGATACCATTACTTATGTACTGATAACGCAGCTTTACTTTGCCCACTCTGGCACTCCAGACCCTTCACAGAAGCCCTGGACAATCAGCAGAGCCACCGGAAGATAAAAGCAAACATCAGCTGCACCACTTGAAAGCCGGTATGGCAAAAATCTATGCAATCCTTATTTTCAGTTGGTCCAAAATGATCTTCATTTTGTCATTTGATCAGAAGCAGATTTATGTGATTTTGGACAACATTAAACATTTGAAGTAGTATGCACACCTGTACTGCCTTGCTTCAAAAAAGTCTCTAAAAACAAAACAAAAACTTAGTATTTAAGGAGCAAAATACTAGCAGTGGATCTACTGAAGCAAACGATAGAGAAAATATGTATGCAGACTGCATAAGTTTCATGTTTTTTTGTTTTTTTTTTTAAAGAAAAAAGCCTCCCCAAAATACTTCCAGATTTTCTTTCCTTTATCAGATTGTGCCAAACACAATTTCTCTGTTATGACAGCACACTTCAGTCAACACCTATGGTGTGACACCCTATTTACTTCTGCTGGGCTGAGAATTTGCAGTTTCTGTGGGAAGCTGCAGCCTGAGCTATCAGAAATAGCAGGCTGGGGGAGGTTTGCAAAGTCCTGGAAACAGTTTCTTGCAGCTGGCACGTTCCAGCTTAGCAATAACTGTTTAGAATAAAGTACCCAGAACGTCTCACACTACTCCCTGGTTCCAGTTCAGCATCTATTTAGAGGTGAATCTCAAGAAAAAAAAAAAAAAAAAGGAACTTGCTGCCTATAGCTGAAGGCAAAATCCAGCTCTCCCTCATGAGTATGCTAACTTGACATGAATATCAAGTGGCAACTACAGCTTATGTTAATCTCACACCAGAAAAATGCTAGTAAGGGAAAAGCTTGCAAACACTTCAATTTCCAATCCTGTGTCATGTATGCAGACAAGTGCTATTTCCACACCCTGTATTGTGATATCAATTTTGTGTGGGTCAAGCAATTTGCTAGGATGGAAATGCCAGTCTGCATACCTGTGATTTTACTTGTAATGAGAAACATTCATTCTTTGTTGTGATGTCAGAGTTACATCATTACATCAGGAGCAAATCCTCAATCTTTTTTTTGATTGTTTTCAAGTGTACCGGCAGGGAGACCTACTCTTACAGTTTTAAGAGTTTATATATACAAAACCCTGCAGGAATCATAATCATCTTGGATCATACTTTGTCGGCAAGGGTAAATTTCCTTTAAAGAAAGAGCTAATTACATCTGCTTCAGATCTCTAAACTCCCTCAAGGTTGCATTTTAATGAGATTCAAAAGACTGGCCAAAACCAAGTTGAAAGCATTTGGCGTTTTTTAAAATATTCATTCAGATAAACTTGATAAATCTGTTGATATGCTGTTATCTATCACTCTGTAAGACACCACAACATGCTATTCTTTGCACAAAACCTGCCATCAAACACGCCGCACCTTTAGTAGAAAAAGATAGTGCATTCATCTGGGACTGACAATAAGATGATGTTAAATGAAAAAAAGAAAAACGGGAAATAAGTCAAATGAAAATGCAAAAGAGGCAATATGTAATAACTTCCATCTTTCATGGACAGAAACCTCACCCATCATGAAGTATTGGACTTATGTGGCAAGATTTTCATAGCTGGGGAGGGCTCTGCCAGCAGTGCCCAGGAGATGAGCCGTGAGCAACACTGGGAGAGCGGAGTTACTGAATGGAAACTGCCCTGCAACCGCAGCTGGGAGAGAGGGGTGAGAAATGTGGGAGGAATGGCCCCGCAGGCACCGAGGTCAGAGCGGCAGGACATACACAGCAGCAGTTTCCTGCATCTCAGTAGAGGTCCAGGGAGGAGCGGGTCATCCCCCTGCAGCCCATGGGCACCGCACGGAGCAGAGCTCCCCGCGTGGCCACGGCAAAGCCCACGGTGTGGTGGTGGGTGAGGCGTAAAGGAGGTGCAGCCCATGGATAACCCCACAAGAGCAGCCTGGAGCTGCAGCACCTGGGGAGAGACTGCAGTGGGGTAGGAGGGTTGGGAGAGCTGCAGACTGTGGGAAGCCCCTGTGGGACCAGGTCAGGAAGGACGGCATCCTGTGAGAGGGACCCCATGTGAAGCAGGGGCAGAGAGTGACCGTGGAGGAGTGGCAGGGACAAAACATTACCTACTGACTGCACCTGTTCCCTTCTGCTGCTCAGGTGGAGAGACAGAAGAGGGTGGATGGGAAGAGGGAAGGTGTTTTCTGCTTGCTTTTAGTTAGACAAGAGACTGCTCTCGTCGGCAATAAATTACATTTATCCTCCTATACTGAGTATGTTTTGCTCATGATGGTAATTAATGGGCAGTCTCCCTCTTTGTCTTAATCCTTAAGCCCTTTTTCATCATATTTTCCTCTTACTTTGAGAGTTATGGTGGAGTTGCCCATTAGGGTGAAACCACCACAATCACAGAATCACAGGGGTAGGAAAGGACCTTAAGAGATCACTGAGTCCAACCCCCCTGCTAAAGCAGGTACCCTACAATAGGTGGCACACGTAGGCATCCAGACAAGTCTTGAACATCTCCATAGAAGGAGCCTCCACAACCTCTGGGCAACCTGTTCCAGGGCTCCGTCACCCTTACCATAAAGAATTTCACCCTCATGTTAGTATGGAACTTCCTATGTTAAAGTTTTAGGCCATTACTCCTTGTCCTGTCACTACACACCACCGAGAAGAGCTTCATCTATTTGCCTCCCACCTCCTTTTAGATATTTAGAAACATTTATCAGATCCCGTCTCGCAGTTTTCTTTTTCCCAGGCTGAACAGAGCCAGGTTACTCAGCCCATCTCATATGGGAGATGGTCCAGGCCCTTAATCATCTTTGTGGCCCTCTGCTGGACTTCAAGGAGATCCCTATCTTTTTTGAACTGCGGAGCCTAGAACTGGACACAGCAGTCTGAACACTTAGGTCCCTCTCCACAGAGCTCATCTCCACAGTTTGTGCTGTTAAAGCAGTAAGCAGTATCATAGGGGAATAATCTCTGATATAAAAGCTATGTTTAAAGTGAGTGGAGGAAACTGATATAGGCTGGTTTGCTTAGTGTTATGTTCATTATATTAGTTTAAGGACCAATATCCTAATTCAGCAAAAAAAGAAAAAAGAAAAAAAAAAGTGCTAATTCTATAACTTTCCATTTCAACTTTGCTTGTTTGCTTGGTGTGTGAACAGCTTTGTTTTCTTTTAATTCTGCTTCATGAGAAACACTGGAGTCATAATAGGCTACTTTTATCTTTTGCACCCACCAGGTGCAAAGACACCATCCTCAGATTTCACACATATTGTTTTTTAAGTTGGTCACTGTGGCCTAAACAAGCATTGGAAATTTGACAAATTGGGGAAAAGCAGCTAAAAGTTAGCCAAAAGTCTCATATTTAAGCTGATGGGGGGAAAAACAGGGATAAAATAAATGGGCTTACAACCACCCTAAATGCAACCATGAATGCCCAGAGGGACATTAGCATATAGTGATGAGTTCTTGGAAAATTATGAATAAGTATGCCAATATACTTCATATATATGTCTTAACTGTTTAAATGTAGAACCTGAACTCTGAGAGTGAGCACTTGTTTTATCAAGTCGCCCGGTACCTATTGTGAAAATATAAATAAATTATAATAAATTATTATTATAAATTATAATAAATATATTATAAATAATATAAATAAAGGAATGCCACTTTCTAACACCACACGGGAGTCAGAGAGTTTTCTTCCCGGATTTTGGATGACAGAACTACTAATATTCTTGGAGAAGTGTTGAGTTTACTTGACTATACAAATATGTACTTCTGTGCTGACTGATGTCTGTACAACAAAATCTTTATATTCAACAGGGTTGCATAGCTATTCATATCACATTGAGTGCTCTACTGGATTTTGTTCTTATTAGTTCTGTGCAAATGGCTGATACAGGAGCAAGAGTGCTGAATCCTCTCTCTCCTTGAGCATTGTTTACCAGGTCCATAACTAACTCCCAATCAGTTCCACTCTGCAATTCTATTGAAAGCAAAGAGTTTCCACAGGTATTGCCACACAACATAATTAGAAAGCAGTTTCAGTTCAGTGAGGCTTCATTAGCTTGACAAGCCATACAAGGCTTTTAAGTGTGTAAGAAGAGGTAGAACGTTCCCAGCTCTGTCAAAAATCTAACATCCATTTAGGAGAAAAGTCACTTTTTGAGCATGACATTTAGTATCTTATGCTCCCTGTCAGCATCCACAGTGCAATTGGAAGACCTTACTTGGTGTATTTTTGAGCACTTAACATGCTTCACATTCCTGTTCCCTGTTCAAGGTACCAGCTAGAGGAGCCACAACACAACAACTGATTTCAAATTCCACAAGCACATTCTTTCATGCCTTGTATTTTGTAAGAAACAGCATGCATCTGTCACTCTTTTGTTTTGTCATAATAACACAAAATATGATGTCCCTTTATATTTTGGTTAGCAAAGCTAATCATTTCAGCAACCTGTCTGAATGTTTGCTGTTGCACTCCAGTACTCCCTTAATGTCATTGACAAACCTTGGGCTCTCAAAAGGGAAATGAACATATCAGCTGGGCTATCCATAGGACTTTCTAAGGTAATACACTTTTCAATATCATGTATCTTCTACATGTGAATGGAAACCACAGATGGTCATAGGAAAATTATTGCACTGTGTAAAATACAGACCATTATGTATCAGGCCTTTACGTATTCAGGAAAACTATTGTACCTGACTGTAAATATAGATCTTCAGCTTTCAGAGGTTTTACAAACTGTTTTTCATTCTTATTTTTAAATGAGCATTTTAGGAAATACTTGTGAAACTTGCTGAAGTTGTAATTCCATCTTTTGCCAGTTTTATTCACTGTATTAATAGGTATCCTAAATAACTGTTGTGCTTCATAGGCTTGTGACACGCTCATATACTTACTGAGAGCTCTGAGCATTCAGATGCTTTGATCGTCAGGTATGATCAACATTGGTTCATTCATATTAAGTAGCCACAACTGTGGTACCAGACAATACATGGGGCAACTGAGTTGGTAAAGACAGGACTTTGGTCATTCTCAGCACATCTAGATCCTTAAGAAACACAGGTTTTCCCAACATATCCACGATGAGACTTGACAACTGCATCAGTACTGTAGGGGACCTGTTAAGGCCTGAACCACTGATTGATCACATTGAGAAAGACCAGTCAGCCATGGGAGCGCGCGCAAGTGAAGGCAATTCAGCTGTGTGACTAGAAGGGGTGGAGCCTGGTTTCACCTCTCTTAGACCCCATTTAAAGGCTGACTGTCACTGCTGGAGGATCTCTGGTTGGAGATCCTTCCCCTGTGGAATTTTTCCCCGTGAGCCTAGACCCTTGGAGACAGATGTGAATTCTTTTCCTATTTGTCCCTTTTGCTATTTTACTCCTGTATCACCATTCCACTGTGCTAGTTTTTCCAACTGTAACAAGTACTAGTCAGGTAGTCACTTAAATTCTTCTTGTACTGTTTTTGTTCTTGACCTCACATATCCCTCTACCACCCCTCCATATAAACACATCTGAATTTGAGTTGCTGTATCCTATGATTCTTAGCTCACTGAATCAACCACAAGAAAATGTTCTTCATATGATGATTAACATCACATAATACCACAACTTCTTATCTCTGGTTATATCCTTCTGATTTCACTTGGGTATATATCTCCTGAGCAGTCTTGTTGACAGTTGCCTTCTAAATCCTTTAAGCAACCCATCCACTCCTTTTCTTAGGTGTATCTGGTCTTGTAGTCACGTGCAAGAACAACTACCTCCTTTCTCCCAAATGCCCATTTATCCACCTCAGATGAGTTTTCTCAGTAAAATTTACTCCTGTATGATGATTACCTTAAAGATCTCTCCACTCTCATGTTTTTGTCTTTCATCACTTTTACATCTTGGTTTTCTTTATTTCCAGGTTCAGTACTCTCCAATTTAGCTTTGTATAAAGGCCTTCTGCAAGATAGATCTTACTACTGTTTACTTATTTTATTTGTGTTTACTTAAAACATTTACATACAAATATATTTAAACCCCAGATACTTGTTTTTGTGAACGCAGACTCATGCATCCATGCAACAGACGCTATGGATCTGCATGAAAATATAAATAAGGAGGCCTTGACCAGGTTTCAATTCCTGGAGTCATACTCAATTGCATTAACTCATTGCAGTACTGTATAACCTGCATCAATGGAGGAGGAGGACACTGACTTTCAGCAATGTAAGCCTTATTTTTAGAGCTAAGTAGAGTCAGAATAGTTTCTGGTTTGGTACTCATGAATACAAATTCAGATTCCAATGGTTATCTGTTTATTTCTTTGTAAGGCAGTTATTGCATTTTTATACTGGAAGAATTACATGTTTTAAAGCACCAGCCATCATGTTCCAGTATTAAGACATTCCATAGTGAAAGTAATCTCTCTCATTTCTTTTTACTTCTCTCTCCTCCCCAAAATCCCCAAGCACCCAGTGCCATTGAAATGCAGGATAAAAAGGGAATAGGTGTGTGGGGAGAGATTTAGAAGTCAGTCAAAACAGAAGCCAAGATGATAATTGAGCAGATACATTACTCTACTAGGAAAAAAATACAAATATCTGTCTTAAGAATAGTGCAACAAGAAAGAATTTTCTTTCTGTTGGAAACATACTAATGAACCTCTCTCTCTTAAAAAAAAAAAAAAAAAAAAAAAAAAAAGTTGTGTTACAAATGACCTTCTGTGCAGATAATCACCAGAGGAAAGAAAAAGGAAAAAAAAAAAAGCTCACTAATAATATAACTTGAGAAATCCAGACAGACTCCCCTTCATTCACTTGCACTGCTCCTGACCCAACCAGCACCCAGCCCACTCTGATTGCCCAGAGCTCTAGCATCAACCCAAACCAGCTGCACCTTTGCCTCTACACCCTTCCCACTTCAACAGCCTCTGACAGTTACTTCATTACAGGCATGTGAGAGATGGAAATTATCAACCCAGTTTGCCCCTTAAAGGTGTAAAGTGTTTACAAAGTCCTGAAATAAATTATTTTCTCATCATTATTTTTCAAAAATGTAAAAAGTTTCTTCCGAATTAAATAGTGCTTAAGATTTATAATGAAGAAATATCATGCTTGGTCAAACATACAGAAGCACTAAAGAAGAGAGGTATTTCTTTCATAAACTGTTGTTACTGTTCCTTTCTCTCTTTCTATTTTTTTTTCCTTAAAGTGGGGCTAAGAAACAAAAATAAAAATATCATGTAACACAAGGAACCCTTCCCACAAACAGCTAACAACTTCCTACCATCTTCCCACTAAAAATCCAAATTTGTTTTATAAACAAAAGTTTGTCCTCCAAATACCATTTCCTTATTTTAAAAATTGATAGCTTCTTTAAAGTGAAATATGTGTAGGTATAACTGTGAAAAACAACATTGAAAATACCAACATATGAAAATGTTTAGCTAGATCTTTCTGTTGAAGTTTAGAGAGGGAATATTATTGGCAACTTACAGACCCTGAGATTTATATTTTGAAGTTCCATATGCCGGAGTCATTCAGATCTAGGATTTCAAGTTTTGATCCTTCAAATAATACTTATCCCTCAGGATAAGTTTCCTGTGTACTGAAAATTGACCTGTTACACACTTATCCTGGAAAAAGTTATGCACATGCTAAACGTAATGCGCTGTAAGTAATCATTGCAGTGAACCTTGGTGCATATGAAATTAAGTGGGTGTGTATGCCCTAGCAAGTTCCAGTCCATAGTTTGTATTATCACATTCTTTTTTATTGACTGTATTTAGATTAGGAACAAAAAGCTTCTTTTTAACATATGGACAAATATTAACTGTTAAAATTTGTCTATTTCTTAAAAAAAAAAAAAAAAAAAAAAAAAAAGATCATGACTAAAATTATGCAGTATGAAGTGCTTAAGTGCTTATGGTCATCCCCTCTTCAAAAGATTTGTCCATGAAAAATCCCTCTGTGTTTCAGTCAGAGCTCACCAGACTGTCAGACTCTGACAGACTCTGAGTATGGGGATCTGCTTTTGTGGAAATCACTACAGCCTGAGCAGAACCTTTGGAATTGAAACGCTTCTGTCTTTTCTTGTAACTTCACCAGAAAAAAAAGGCTTCAAGTTTGGAACAAAGTCCTGAAGGCTTGGCGTAGGTCCTGAGATGGATGACAAGGAAGAGACCAGTTTGCAGCTCTGTTTTTTTTTTGAGTATTTGGAAGCTCAAATCCTGCCAGAGGGAGAACCATCTCAGGGAAGTATATGATGCTCTGTAGCACAAACATTTCAAGTGGAAGAATTAATATGTCAAGAACAGAAATTAAAATACATATTATCTGCAACTGCTCTTAGGTAACATGAAACAGTGTTGTCGAGAAGAAACAAACAAACAAACAAACAAAAAAAAAGAGAGAAAGAAAGAAAAAGAGAAAAAATAAAATCTAAATTTCCCAGAGATTTTTTTTTTTTTTTTTTTTTTTTAAAGAAGAAATAAGCCATATTGTTTCCCAGTCATGCAGGGACATTACAGCAGGTGGAGACTGAATGAGGAAATGATATGAAGGACAAAAAGGGTGGGAAAAGATGCAATGGATGTGGGTTACAACATTGCTTTCCAGTCTTGCAGGGCATTGAAGTGTGGCTCTTATGTTTTTCTATACTTACTTGCAGAGCATATAGAAAAGACGAAACGAAAGTATGTGTCACTTACTATGTAGACAGATTATAGAAGGACTTTTTTTTTTTTTTTGAAATAGCAAGTGTATGGGAACTGTTGAGTCATGACCTGAACCACTGATTGATCACCTGGAGAAAGGTGGAACATCAGCTCTGAGAGCACAGGTGAAGGCAATTCAGCTGTGTGACCAGAAGGGGTGGAACCTGGCTGCACCTCTCTTAAACCCCATTTAAAGGTTGACTGCCTCTGTGGAAGGATCTCTGGTTAGAGATCCCTCCCTTGTGGAGTCATTCCCGTGAACCTAGATCTTGGGAGATGGGTGAGCACCTTTCTTTTTGTAATACTATCTCATCTGCACCATCCTTTCTGATTGTAGCACCATCCTATCCACACCTATTCCATCCATGCTAATCTTTCTAATTATAACAGCAAGGCAAAATGTACTACTTGTAGGAATTGTTGTGCTTAACCTTGCAATGAATACTATTGTACTTAAGTATCCACTCAAGTCTCTTGTGAACTTCTGCAAACAGACTTAACATTGTAAAGTCTAATAGAGTGCCAAGTCTTGAAATGATTTGTACAAATTAATTAGAGTTCATTAAAAGCAAGACTCTCAAAGTGTCCTTGAGGACCTAAATACATCTTCCTCATTCTCTAATAAGGAAAGAACATTGTTTTCTCAATTTTCAGCTTGCTTACTCTTTACAGGTAGTGAAAAACTGCCTCTGTTACAGCAAGGATGACAGTAGGTTTGTATCTTTGCCTGTCCAAGTTATGAAACTAGAATTACTGAGCTCCCATGGCCCCATTGAGAGAGTGATGTTGCTAGTACCCTTCCAGTTATTTCCTTGCTATGAACATCTCCCTAGAGAAGCCTACGTCTTGTCACCAGCAACACTAAGTGCCTAGGTTCCCTGGCTTCTCCATTTTAGTATCCTGACCTTCCTTTCTTGATTTTGCTAATTAAGATCTTCCATATGTGAAGTAATCAGTTTATAATACCACCTGATCCTTTCCTTATGGGATCCTTTGTCACCCAAAGACTTGGAAGCAACTCTGAAGTGAAGCAGCAAATGTGTTCTTAAAATACACGTGTGGATTTCAGTTCATTCTTATTCAACACAGCATTTAAGCATATGTGAAAACTTCAGCTTGTGGCTAAGTTCTCCTCAAGTCAATGGGTTGCAAACACACCTTTTATGTTAGGCAAGTGCCAAGGGCCAGGCTAGACTATGTTTACTTCAGCATGATCTCCTTAACACCTGGTCTTGGCATGACTGTTCAGTTCTGAGTAGCCACTGTCCTGCTGTGCTTAACAGAACACAAACAAGTGTGCATAGATAAATAGATAAATGCATGTATGTAGGTCACTGAAAGTAATGCTTCCTGTTTACTTCCATGGAAACTAAAACAGATACAAAGAGCAAAATAACACTATTTGATAGAGCAAATTCTCACCTACAAAATACTGGTTTTCAGGATAGTCATCACAACTAGCTGTGCATTTTAGCCAGTGATCAACAAAAGCCTGCATGCCATGCTCCTAAGAATCTGCATTAGTGGAGGTGAGGCACTGTTGTTGTACAATATCATGCTAATATTCACTGTTCATTCACATTCAGGAAGCATCGATGAACGTCAGTGGGGGCCATTTTTTTTTCTGCATGGAGGAATTCAGTGACACACTTTTGCTTCATATGCACTTCCATGTCAGACAATATTCTGTCAGGCTGGCCCTCTTCTGCCATCTGTGACACAATAAAATGTAAAGGAATATTAGTGGGAAAGTTTAGCCTCTACTGCCATACTACCAACATCTGCCTCTGATGTCATGGGCAAACATAATAAAGTATGAGGCATTACTTTTGGAGCAGCCCTCATATTGAGAGGATCAGAGCTATCAGGAGTAAAAAAAAAAAAAAGATATTTTCTAAATAAAAAAGCTAAGACAGAATAAAGAGATACACAGATGAAGAAAGAAATCAGATAAGAATAAAAAAGTGGCAGGTATCTTCAGCAGGGTCTTGAGCAGTCTCTTCTCTGTTTCTATGATTTCTCATGCTCTTGTGTTCCAAGCCAAGATCAATTGAGATTAATCAGTTGTATAGAAACCATTGTAAACTCATTGCAGGCTTTTAGAGTTTAAATTTGTTTATTGAGCACAATTTGGTTAGCATCAGGTGCTGAAGTTACTGACACCAACACTAGCATAGAAATTACTTTATTTAGCTCCCAGTTGTAAGTTTCTATAGCAACCTTGTCCTATAACAGGAAGCTGGGTTTCTGGCACATGAATGCTGCTATTGCAGCTAGAGATTGTTAATACTGTATTTTTTTTAGCACTCAGCTGTTCCTTAATTCTTTCTAACATCCCCCCTCCACCTTTCTTTTTTCCTGAGGTTTGTCTTCAGCATAAATCTGCCTGCTTAGTCATACTTGTAATTGCACCTTTTGCTTTTATACTTTCTTCCTTGGCTGTAACATAAAGTACCCACTTTGGTGAAGGCTCAGTTGCCCTGAAATTTTTGCAAGGTGTGCCATGCTGCATTCACATATACTTTCCAAATTTTGCAGAGTGATGGAGCTGGAGGGATAGGACACAGAGCTGTCGAGAATGTTCAGAAAAGTTACAGTTGCCTCTTTCAGAGAAACTACTCTATGTGGCTTTAAACTCTCTGGACAAAACAGAGTAATGGCTGCTCAGTCCACAAGAGTGAAATCCCTAGTGAACTTCAAGGAAGGGCTCATTCTGTAGATGATCCCCATTTCCAAGATTAAGAAGACTATCATAACCTGAAGTAAGCTCAGATCTTTTGAGGTAGGGTCAAGAATAAAACCGTGTCACTGACTTCTTGTAAACATTAGAGATCTCATTGAAATTCCTATATTTATTGGAAACTCACAGCTGAATACCACATTTAGACATTGAATTCTAAAATGAACCCCCTTGAGATACTTTCAGGCTTAGCCAAAAATTACGGAGTTCTTTTAAAAGGTTGCCTGCAAACTCCATACACAGGTCTGTATTACTGTAATATGAACAAATTTATTATATATACACACACACATTTGCTCAGTGTGACTCAAGTTTTTCATTGCAGCTTTTTTTTTTTTTCTGGTGCACATTCAAATGTGCATGTAAGGTGTTGGACAAACCATAATGACAACAAAGAACAGTCATGTAAGTACTATAGGTGTTTGGATGGCTCAACAGGATTTCAAGATGTCTGCTAATTACTATTTTGAGTGGGGTTTTTTTGTTTGTTTTTGTGAAATTCCTTTGTATGTTGCTATTTGTGTGTAAAACAGTGTTTGGCAGAAATGTTAGATGTCTATACTTTCTAGTTCTGTTTTCAACTTCTCCGGTTCAAGTACTTCTACATCAAAGAGAAATGTGTTGATCTACCCAAAACCCATTGGGAATGTCCCTTCTGCTGTCCTGGAGCCCTCTGTCTTATGAGGAAGAGTCCAATCTACCTCAAAGCTACAGAAAACAAATCCTGGTATCAATGAAATGCAAATTTTTATTTTGTGACTCAAGAACAGCACAGACCATATGTTTTGAATAACAATAGCATCCCCAGGTAGGCTGGCCACTGTAACCAGAATTAATTCCTGTGATTCTTCACACATGAAAGGAGAAGCTGCTGTAGGGTCTCACTTCCTTGCACTTTCTAGCTGAGGCAGTAGCTTTTCTCTTTAGAGTATAGTGAATGCTGCACGATCACCTGGCTGTAACTGTAAGAAAGCTTTAAGAGCCCCGAGCTCTCCATGGGCATCTGTTATTTTGTTGCAGAAAAACTTTCAGGAAGAAGTATATTGAACCTAAAGTTAACTACTATCAGGTTCAGCTCCAGTCTGTGCTGGCAAAGTATAGATGACTTGGATATTTGTTGTTTGCTTCTGTTATCTTTCCTATACGTTGGTCGTCTCTTATCACTTCTAATAGGCACTTTTGCTTTCCCATCTGACCTTAACAAAATGGGATTGCCCTTGCTCAGGTTTCTAGGATTGCTATTTTTAGTGTTGGCAGTTTGAGAATATCTATCTGTAGAAATCTTTTCTTCCTTCCCTAACTTGGTTTTTGTCCAGCCTGGGGGTGAATTTGCTGTCCACAGTATTCAGCTGGGTGATACGCAGAGTGCTGCAGGTTGGCAGGGGCATCTGTCTGTCCAGGTACATTCTGTCCTTGACAGATAGAGACCATCTGTCTGGTGGCATATCTATCCCAAGCATCCCTCATTCTTGAAATTCCTAAAAATTTCCTGCTGTGTGTTTGGGAGAGACTATTTTGGAATAGGGATCAGAGCCCCAGAGCACAGGCTGAGGGCAACAGAAGTCTGTGGGAGACTGGTGAGAGGATAAAGATATTGGAAACTGTTGTCTTGAAATCATTGATAGTCTCTCCAATGACTCATTCAGCAGTGCAGGCAATCTCAGCAGGACCTACCGCTGTTACTGCTCCTCCTGGAGAGCCCACACAGCCTGAATACAGCTACCATCTTTTGCCAAAACACTTCTCCCTGCAGCACTAACGGTTTTCATTCTCTTCTATTTTGCTATCCCAGGTTTCTGGATTCTCTCTTAACCAGCTTTGGAGAGGTTTTTCAAAATGGCAGTTACAAAAGTAATCTCTTTCTGTGTTTGCCTTTTTCTCAGAGAGGGGAATCGTGTTTTACAATAGAGATGGAAGGCAGCTTTCCAGAGAACAAAGAAATCAACATCTTCGAATATTTTCTCCAGCCTGAAACAGCTGAAGAAAGGTGTGTGTGTACACGTGCGTGCTGGAGGGAGGGAGGAACATAGATACGTGAACTATATTGAAAGTTTCCTGAGCTGGGCATAGTGATTGGAGTTAGGAGGAGAACAGCCCTTTCTTTTTACAAGTTTAGTGATAAAGGAAACAAATAACAATTGCATTATTTCTGAATTTTTATAAACATACTATTTTCATTCATGTATAGTCAATGAATATAAAGAATTATAATTATGAGATAAACAAGAGAGTTTGGCAGAGCAGATTATAATAACAAAAAGAGAAATAGATAGAAAGCTTACATGCATCCTGGGCTTGCTGCAAAACTCCAGAGAAGGGATCCACCAGAAGAGATTCTTCCCCACTGGTAGTCAGCTCTGAAATGGGTCTAGGAGAGGTGGAGCCAGGCTCCACCCCTTCTGGCAACACAGGTGAATTGCCTTCATCTGTGCTCCCGTGACTGATTCATTTCTCACCAAAGGTGATCAATCAGAGGTTCAGGCCGTGATTCAGCAGTTCCCATACAATTCATTATTCTACAGATTATGTTTTGGCTAGTTTAGATCATACTTCTGTTATGCTATCAGATAGTATACATTATATCACATATACGTATATATGTCCAGGTCTGGAGCCCCCAGTATAAGAAAAACATAGAGCTGTTAGAGAGGGTCCAGAGGAGAGCCACAAAGGTGATCAGGGGATTGGAGCACCTCCCCTACAAAGTCAGGCTGAGGGAGCTGGGCATGTTCAGCCTGGAAAAAAAAGGCTGCGGGGTGACCTCATTGCAGCTGCAACGAGGTCACTCTGCAGCCTTTCAGTACCTAAAGGTAGCCTACACACAGGAGGGGAATCAACTCTTTGAAAGGGTAGATAACAGCAGGACAAGGGGAAATGGTTTTAAGTTGAGGGAGGGAAGATTTAGGTTGGATGTCAGGGGGAAGTTCTTTACACAGAAGAACTGAGGTGAGGTACTGGAACAGGCTGCCCAGAGAGGCTGTGGATGCCCCGTCCCTGCAGGTGTTCAAGGCCAGATTGGATGGGGCCCTGGGCAGCCTGGTGTAGTATTAAATGGAGAGGTTGGTGGCCCTGCATGTGGCAGGGAGGGCTGGAAATTCATGATCCTTGAGATCCCTTCTAATCCTGGCCATTCTGTGTTATGAAAAAAGAACCCTATAATTTATTGCACAGGTATTAAATCCTTTAGATAAGTTGACTAAAAAAAACACTTCAGTAATAGAGCATAGAAACTACCACAAAATATGCACTTTTAATCTAAGAAAAACAATCAGTGAAATGCTATGAGGTAGAGATACTCCTTTATCTGAAAAGAGATTCCCCTTAGTGTTTTCAGTTATTGTAATCTTGTGCTTAACACATTTCTAATGGAATAAAAAAGCCCTGAAACAGGCAGGAAGAATAAAATGGGGGGAAAAAAAAAGCAAATGTGATCTCAAGAGAAAATTTCTGTAGATCTGGGGCTCTGTGCTCACTTCTTCCCTGTGTACAGACCTCTCTTCTGCACAATTACCACCGGCATAAGAAGCAGCCTCCAGCAGTCTGTCGCTATCACTCCCTCTTATAGGCATCGTCTCACAATCTCTTCAAAAGAATCAATGTGACTGCACAGAGGGGCAAGTCCTGTCCATCCTTCACATCTCCAGCTCCCACCTAGTCTTTTGTGTCAGCAGCCAGCATTTATGCAGTTGCTTCAGAAATCAGATTGTAATATTGATCCACCTGAGAATATTTCACTTGAAATTTTTGCAGCTGGATTAGTTTTAACCTAATGGTCATGGCTTTATGACCAACAGTGGCCTTAGTGGCAAACCAGCATAATGGGAAGAATCTGACTTCTGTAAGTGTGGAGCCTGCTCCAGTGATGTTTGATTAACACTGTTGAAAACTTTGCTTAATTAAACAGAAAAAAAAAATCTTATTTGGTTCAACAAGGATATAGACATCAGACTAGATTTAGATGTCTAACAACTGTTTGCATCAACATTATTTCCTTGTGATGAAGTTGCGCCTTAAAAGCAGTTTACAGTGTGTTTTCTTACAATAGACAAGACTGTGATATTGGTGTCATATTTCATGCATGAAAGCATTATGTTTCTTTTTGCTATTCTTACATGAGAAACGGTTCCAATTTTTAATGTTTAAAACTGTTATTTAAATATAAAATGTTAATGAGAACTACAGAAAACTCACATTAAAGTGCACTTCTTCTAAAAGATGACACATTTTTCCATGAGAAGAACCAGAACCTGTTTTTTTGCATCTAAAATAATTACAAACAACAACAACAACAAAAAACGTAGTATTTTTCAATTCATATAATTTTTTCTCAAATTACATACTCTATATTTAAGAAAATTCAAAAAGTTTTAAGTATGTACCCCCACCAAAAGCATATGTCATCATTTTGGAAAAATATGAAGGACAGAGATTATTTTTTGAATAGGTTCTATGCTTTAGGAGTCTGGGGTAATAGACTGAGGTTCCAGCCACTTTATTATTTAAACAGTACTTGTCAATAAAAGAAACACCTCTTCTGATTCCAGAACATAAGAAAATAAATGGTTTTAGAAGTACTGAATATGTAAAATAAAGATTTAAAAAATGGCTGCAAAAATATACAAACCTGGTGAGAAAACTGGGATGTGAGAACAACAGTTTTACTTGTAACTGGAAAATAATGAAGAAGAGGATCATCACTGGAAAAATTGGAGTGGAATAGGACATGGTGCTGAAAAATCCTAATTTCTTAGAATCAGTGGAAAAGAGCCTGTTTCTGTAGTTTCTGAATTGCCTCAGTATGCAGCTGCCTGGAGAACACATGAATCAATCCAGAGATGATAAATGCAAGGATGATTATTTTTAAGTAGTGAAGGTTAAATTACTTGTCTCAATGAGCTTAAACAAAGTCCAAAAGAGCCAGAGCCTCCTGATACTCATTGTCCTGTTGTAATCGTGAGGCAATGCTACTTGCAATTAAATCAGCTACACAAGCCTGACACTTTCAGTGCACTTTTTCAGTCTTTTCAGTATTGTGAAATTACTGATAGCTAAAATAGTATGGAATTAGAAAATTTAGGCAAAATCCTGTACTGAAGGTGTTGACCTTTTGAAAATGGATTCCTTCAGCACATTGGGTTTTTACTTCCTCTGTCTTGTTTCTCCTTTAGCAATTATTCATCTTTTATGGCCTCTTTCAGCTAAAAGCTCCAGCAACAGGAACATTTATTCAGAATCAGAATGGAAGATCTGGTACTTTTCTGTACATTAAAAAAGAAGAAAGTTCAATTTTCCTTCTGAAAAGCACAAGAAAGACCATTTTGTGAGATGTAAAGACACAGAGAAAAAGGGACTGAATTCCCAAAATATTTGATGGCAGAAGTAATAATAGCAATGAATGAGGACACATAAATGATTCATGAGACTCATTTTTTTTCCTATTGTTACTAAAAAGAGGCTCATTATTACTCAGAAAAAAAAGCTTTGTTGGTGATGTAAAAAGAAATCAGTATTTGCTATCAATTACTTTCATTAACACTGAGCCTTTGTACACAGTTTTAGAAATATATTTTATAACAATATAATTTTGTAATTTCATCCCTACTGTGCTTTCAGCCTTCTGAGGCCCACAAATCTCTTTAATACCTCCACTCCTGCTGATAATAAAAAGTCTTGTGGGTGTAGTAACAGCTAAAAATACAATAGTAAATGATTCCTATATTACCATTTCAGAGGTCACAATGAGTAACAAAGAGACCACAAGAGCGTAAAATAAACATCTTGCTCTAAAACATAAGCAAGTTTTAGCTGCAGGATGATCACTTTGAAGAGATGTGCTTCCTTTAAGGACATTTTCTTCTTTGGTTTGAAGGCTGTTAGAAATGTCTGAACATATGTTCTGAGGCAATGAAATTTCAGAGGGTTATTTTTCGTTTTAAAGCCCAATCCTTAAAACACTGACTTGCAACTTGAGACAGCAACAAAAAACAAGTTAACAGCACATATTAGCAGAGAGATGTAAGGAATGAATAGAACTAAACCTGGGCTTTTTGATTTTGTAAACAATATGTCATTATAAGCCAATGAAGACAATAAAGAATGGGATTACCATGTATCCATTTGAGAAATTTCAATCAACATTTAAATGGTTTTGGAGAATTTAATGTAAAATAGAGCTTTCTCAAATAAGCAATCAAAATAATCCATTAAGGCTCTAATCACCATTATGCTTGGGTTTCCCCGTGCTTTAGAATAAACTGATTGTGTAAATACTGTTGAAGTAGTACCTCAGGTATTTACCTTTCTATTTTTTAAATGTTTGTTCTTGTTTTTATTTTTAATGGCTGTATATTATACTGCTTGATCTTCAACTCCAAAAATATTATTCCTTCTCAACCTAGTTAATAGAATATCTGAAAAAAAAAACCATTCTTGATAAGGCTATAAATATGTATAAATGACTGTAAGGCAAATGAGCCCAACTTCACATTACTGGAATACAAAGACTGCATCTGTGTAAATCATGTCTCATTACTATTACAGATGAGACTTGCTGTAAAAAATTAATTCTGATTTATCATTAAAATCATGCTACTGAACCTTCAGAAATGGGGGCTAATATAGATACTGTTGTCCATTTTGCCCTGCAGTCAAGATGTTGTAACAAAAAGGGTGTCTGGACCCCATGGGAAATTTTACAGAGTGCTACTGGCTTTGCAATCGCACAAAGGTTATAAACTTAACTGATGAGGCTAGATATTGCTGCAGAATAGTATTACAGATATCTGATGAAAGGAAAGCAACATAAGAAATTTTTGCATCTCACAGAGAAGCCAGAAGGTTTGAGCAACTTGATTTGGATTAATCAGATAAGTAAGAACTTGCAGGCAGAGAGACTGATGTAGGTAATACCACTCAAATTCTTTCTAAAATATTTTTGCACTGCTCTGTCATGAACAATTTGTAGCTCAACAGCAAGGAATCTAGCACTGGTTTTGCAGATTATCTGTGAGGAGAAATACAAACAACACTGAAAATAAAAGGATTATGAACTTCTCTTTTTCTATTCTTTTTAAAATAATTACTATTATTACTATATGTATATATATATTTATGTGGAATGGATTTTACCTGCTACGCTTACACATTGGAAATATGGTGGAAGTCAGGAGAGTAATAAATGGATAGAATTTTTGCTTTGAAAGAAATATGTAAGAGTAAGAACATACACTATTGCAATGACAACTAAAATATGAGCAACTACTTTCTAAAGAAGAGGAGAAATTCAAATCTGGCAGTTCACATAACTTCATATTTTGAGTATTAAAATTAAAGATGTACAGCAGAGATAGAAGCTAGGATCAGTGCCAACGAAGAAGTGCTTCCTGTCATGGGAATGTAGATTGCCACACATTTTTCATTTTTCTAATGTTATTGTTCAGAGATTTGCCTTTCATGCTATTAAAAATTCTAGTTATGACCCAACTGCTCAGTTTGGATGGAACTGGTCTCTTCTGAAGGCCTCACTTTTCAGAAACTGAAATACCTATATATTTGTCCAAATTGTTGGACCAGCACTAACATCCTACATAGGAATGACAGAGTTCAGCTACGGGAAATTTTTCAGACAGAAGTTTCCCTGTCAAGTGCTAGAATTGCCGGTGTTGCAGACAGCTAATCTGGTTTGCTGGTCTAGAGAGTACTAGCATTACGGTTTTGATTTTTCCTTTAGATTCACATTTATTTTGGTGTAGGTACTCCACAATGCTTGATCAGTTACAGGCAAATTTTATGATAAAGGTGCTGCATACACAACTTTCTCATGGAAACACTTTTCATTGTGTTCCTCTCCTTTTCACTTCTTTTTTTTTTTTTTTTTTTTTCATGGATTGTCATAACATCCCTCACCACAGGAACACTCTGCTTCTTTATTTTTCTCCAACTGTAAATACAGTGTCCTTTTGGATGCAGTCTGTGCTCTCTTGTAGTCTTAATTGTACATCTGAGTAGCTCAGAGGGCTCTGTTATTGTCTTTAGTTCATAGTGACATTATATCCTGACAGAGCAGGGTTCCTCTTATATGCTTCCATGATCCACTTGTTATCATTCTTCATCTGTTGGTCTTTAATGAGTATTATCATTGCTCTAATTCTATATTAATAAGTACTTTAAATGTCAATTGCTAAGCAACAGTGGGAGAATGGGAGAAGGTGAGATAGGATGTGGTGACTAATAATGTCATCATCAGTTACAGAGCTGTGTTCTATGGACAGTCGAAAGAGTTCTTGAAACTGTGGGTCTTCCAGGCACATCTTCCATTTGATATGTTGATGTGCTCCCAGATCAATAGAGTTCCCTCCCTTGATGCCTCAACTTCTAAAATTTTGGGATAGATAAAATACATATTTCAAATGAGCATCAATCAGACATGAGGGAACAACTTCAAGATACAGTAGAAGTCTCAAAAACTTTTATACTAATTGGAGCTGATGGATTACAGATATAAATTGTTGGGCTGCTCATGAGAACATATCAAATTTAGCTGAAAATTTACAAGCAGACTTTGTCTTGAAAATAAAACAAATATTTCATGTAAAATGCACGACATCCTTATAACGAAGCTGAGGAAGTGCGGGATAGATGAGTGGACAGTGAGGTGGGTTGAGAACTGGCTGACTGGCAGAGCGCAGAGGGTTGTCATTGGCGGTGCAGAGTCTGGTTGGAGACCTGTAACCAGCGGTGTTCCCCAGGGGTCGGTGCTGGGTCTGGTCTTGTTCAACATCTTCATCAATGACCTTGATGAGGGGATAGTGGCCACCCTCAGCAAGTTTGCTGATGATACGAAGTTGGGAGGATTGGCTGACACACCCGAAGGCTGTGCTGCCATTCAGTGAGACCTGGACAGGCTGGAGAGCTGGGCAGTAAGAAACCAGATGAGGTTTAACAAAAGCAAGTGTAGAGTCTTGCAACTAGGGAGGAATAACTGCATGCACCAGTACAGGTTGGGGGATGACCTGCTGGAGAGGAGCTCTGCGGAGAGGGACCTGGGTGTCCTGGTGGACAACAGGTTGGCCATGAGCCAGCAGTGTGCCCTTGTGGCCAAAAAGGCCAATGGCATTCTGGGGTGCATTAAAAAGAGCGTGGCCAGCAGGTCGAGGGAGGTGATCCTCCCCCTCTACTCTGCCCTGGTAAGGCCTCATCTGGAGTACTGTGTCCAGTTCTGGGCTCCTCAGTACAAAAAAGACAGGGATCTCTTGGAAAGAGTCCAGCGGAGAGCCACAAAGATGGTGAGGGGCCTGGAGCATCTCCCCTATGAAGAAAGGCTAAGTGATCTGGGTCTGTTTAGCCTTGAGAAGAGAAGACTGAGAGGGGACCTGATCCAGGTCTATAAATATCTAAGGTGTGGGGGGCAAAGTGGCGAGGCCAGACTCTTTTCAGCAGTGTGTGGAGACAGGACAAGGGGAAATGGCCAGAAGCTGGAGCATAGGAAGTTCCGCACCAATGTGCGCAAGAACTTCTTTACGGTGAGGGTGACGGAGCACTGGAACAGGCTGCCCAGGGAGGTTGTGGAGTCTCCTTCTCTGGAGACATTCAAGACCCGCCTGGACGCCTACTTGTACGACCTGGTGTAGAGATCCTGCTTTGGCAGGGGGGTTGGACTTGATGATCTCTGGAGGTCCCTTCCAACCCCTACGATTCTGTGATTCTGTGATTCTGTAAAAGAATAACATTATTTAGAAAGTCACACTTTATTGGAGAAAATGTAGTTATCTTGCTTTTCTGCTCTTTCCCGACTTGGACTGCCTTCCCCATGAACGGTTTGGTGAAGGAAGACTTTGAATGATATGGAACCAGAACTGTGAAAAATGATCTAGAGAGGGGAACTGGCTAATTACATTTAAAGTCTTTGGAGGAACATTTCCAATTTAATAATTTTTGCTGGATAAACATGTCAAACAATTTAATTTTTTTGGATTTATTTATTTATTATTCTTTTTTTTTGCTGTTGTTGCTGCTGCTGCTGCTGCTGCTCCTTCATTAGAACCAGCTATTTTTTTATGAAATAAAATCTGAATCATTTAGCTTGAAAAATTGAAGCACATGCTTCTAGGTGCTGTGAGCAACCCAAATGTCTTAAATACTTTTGATTCTGCAGACAATTAAGGACGCGGGTCTCTTAATATTGTAGATGACATCTTTAATGGGCTATATCCTGTGCAGCTACCAAAAAATACTGGTCTAATGACCTAAGTTATGTTGGACATAAAGAGCTGGATAATTGACTACTGTATTAAAACAGAAATATGTAAAATTTCCAAGAAATGACTAACTCATCCATTTATGCACTCTTTCCCACCCCCCTTACTGGAAATCGCTAATGATGTTACAACTATAGTTGAAAAGAAGAAAGAAACGAATAGTGGTCTTACCTATATCATCCTTAGACATCATTTATGATGTTCTGCATTAACATGCAAAATCTGGAGAAGGATGGGAAGTTTTTTTACATAGAATGAAAACTGACAGAGGGGAAAAATAAAAAAGAAGAAGAAAGTGGAAGTAGAAAGTGGTGATTTAATTTACAGCATAACATACTACACAGGTGTAAAACATAAGTGGAGTGCATTATCTTTTATTGTTCATTTAACAGAAGGAAGAATCTGGAAATTGAAAGAAAGCAGTTGTGAGTAATGTAGTCAGCTTCAGAGGCAGTTTGCAAGCTCATGGTAGACAAAGCATTGTGTAACAAGACTATTTTAAAGTTTATGACTAAAAAAATAAATCATGAATTTGCAACAGAATAAAAGACCAGACACTGAATTAGCTAGCATCAGAGATGATTTTTTTTTTAACTTGATTTAAGAATATATTTATATATTATCTGTGCAAGCTGAAATATCAATTCAATAAGTCTAATTCAACAATAGGGACATGAAACCAAATACTGTTCTAGCTATTGCGGCTGGTTTTATTTTATTAAGTAGGGAGAATTGAAGACCTAGAAGTTTATTAAGCACATTTAAAACAAAAGCATCAATTGGAGAGATCACGTATCTGGAAGGTAATATCAAACATAAAACATTTCTTTAAAGAAAGAAGCCACAGACATAAGAATTTTTTCCTCTACTGGTAGAAACTGCATTAGTTTATCTGTTTACCAATTAAAACCAGTAAACAAAGAAGCTGGTTTAAACACTCACTAAAACCTAGACACAATATTATATTCTGAAATAACTTGACCACACATGAAGCAATAATTTTATGGTCAATTTTTTGTTCAAATTGAAGTAGCAGCCATAATCTATGCTAAACTAGAATGAAGCAATTTATTTTGAATCATTCTTATGGCATGCTCATAAATGAAAGCAGTAGGACTACCTATGAAATCATTTTTTAAAAGCCCATCTTTATGAAAAATAATAATATTTATGAGCATTCCAAATGGTGTTGATGGAAACAGTTGCAGAGTAAGTTACATGGAAGAACATAACTTCTGTGGCAGACTTGTACAGAAACAGAATAAGAAAGAAATTGGCCCTTTCTTCTGGGGGGGGAGGGGGGAACCCTCACGAACAAGTGTTTTTATTGCAAGGGAAATTAAAATAAAATAAAAATCTGCAGTTCGTATAACATATATGATAGAATCATACAATATCCCAGGTTGGAAGGAATCCACAAGAATCACTGAATCCAACTCCTGACTCCATGGTACTTAAAAACTACCTAGAAATCAAACCATATGTCTAAGAGTATTTCTTGAGCTCCAGCATTGGGGCCATGCCCACCAACCTCAGTTGAAGAACTGTTTCCTAACCCCCAGCTTTCCCTCCCCTGACACAGCTCCATGCGTTCCATCGGGCCCTGTTGCTGTCACACCGAGCAGAGCCAAGCGCTGCCCCTCTGCTCCCTGTGAGGAGCTGTAGCCACCATCAGGCCTCCCCTCAGCTCCTCTGCCTTGCGCTGAACCAACCAGGGGACCTCGTATGTCTTGCCTTCCTGACAATTCACCATCTTCTTATTTCTCCTTTGGACATGCTCTCACAGCTTTGTCCTCCCTGCATTGTGGTGCCCAAAGCTGCAACCAGTGCTCGAGGTGAGGCTGTGCAGTGCAGAGCAGAGTGGGAAAATCCCCTCCCTTGTAGTTATAATGTGTCAATATAGTTTTCCACTCATCATGTGACAGTAGTCATGATTAGCTAAAGAGCAATGCAAGTGGAATTTAGGACACTTTACCAATATTTGTTTGGATTTTTCTCCCACAAAAACAAATCACAGCATTTAAAGGAAACTTAAGCCCAGTCTTCCTGAAGCAACTCAAAATACTAAGAAAAATAACATAAATCTTACAGAAAACTACTTCAACAACACTTAAATATCTTTTTCTTTTTAACATAGATCTGCAACAGTTAAATAACTTTTTTAGTTCTGGATTGTTACCAGACCATTATGATTACAGGGAAACTAGCTGATGTTTTGTGTCAGAATTCAAGCCAGCTTTGTCTCAGAACATCGCTGCTTCCTTATTTCCCTTGTTATCTTTCATAACTGCTCTTTGTGCAGTAGAAAGTCTAGAGATGAGAAATATGTGTGTCACACTTCTGAAAGAACTAGGAATCTCCTTAGAGAAAACATGTTCCCATGAGACTTCTAGAACGAGCAAGATGCTTTGTCTAAACTTTGATGTTTTAATTAGGTTAGCTAAAGTTTGGAGTCAAAGGTTCCTTTCCAGCTGTGAAATGGTTTTACTACACCCACCAATAATGTGCAAGTTATTTCTGCCTAATACAACTGTTCCTATCTAATCACAGCTATGGGACACTACAAGAAATTATTACTGAGATGGGAAATAATACTGCAATTAAAGGTTTTGAGTTTAGAAAAACATTGAATAAATAGATTCAAAACACATTTTTCTAATTGAAAACAATTATTAAAAAAAAGTGAAGGCAAGCCAAGAATGATACTGTGAAATTGTGTCCCAAAGGGGAGCAAGTTGTGTGAATCAACTCAGGCAGGGAGTAGGAACAATCACAAATCCACAGCTGAAGCTCAAATAATGAATTTATTTTTGTTACCTCGCCAGCTGGGGAATTCCTGAAGCCTCAAGTAGAGGTACACATGCAGGGACAGAGGCACTGATGAGCTTGATCCATAGTAGAGAATCACTGACCTGCTGTTTATGTCTGTTTATCAAGAGTTTGGGTATGAATAGTTTACCATCATATGGTGATCTTCACTGTACTTTGATCTCCATATCAAGACAGGTAGGTCAAGTATATCCAATGGGGTGCCTCTAAGTCTATTACACACTTGTGTTATCTATACACAGATGTTCTACTTGTCAAACACACAAAGGATAAACAATAGTAGCTATGATATATGTCTTTGCCTGTTCAGACCTTAAAGGTCTAGGAGAAAGAAGTAACAAATTGTTGGGTGGTTTACACTTTGCACTTCTGAGAACAGTATGTATGTGAACCCCGGACCCAACCATGCAAAGTCTCTTCTGCTAGAAAACTGGAGTTAAAACAGCCATCTAGGAATGCTGGCCTAGAAGGCTGCTGGGAGCATGTGGGCAGTATCTGTAACAATAAATGTACCGCCCTCAGGCATCTAAATGACACCGAAGGTCACATGAAACTACCAGAGCAGCACAGCCTGAAGTATTTATCATCACGATTACAGTAGTTTTGTGAGTCCCTGCTTCTTTACCCAAGTTTTGAGTGTCACTGAGTTGCTGAAATATAATCTCAGTCTCAAATGCTGAGTGTGAGAAGTGTGGAAGATAAAGTAGGCATCGTTTTTGGTTACAGCAATAGCAGCTATGAAAATGATAAGACATTCTAAGTAATGCTGAGGCAAATGATGATATGTCAAGAAGAATTTAGCCTGATAAAGAGTGGAGAAAATGGACACATTCTCTTGAAAAGACAGGAAAAAGAGCAGTATTAGGAAACAGTATTCACCCAAAAATATAGTAATATTTCCTCATGATCTTTGTACATCAGCACTCTAAATGTGAGATCACATTGATGCAGCCAAACATCTTAAACATAAATAATTGTCCAGAAAGAAGACAATGCTCCTACTTACAAATTTGGATATACTACCATACTATCTCACCAGTCCTATCCTTCATATAACATTCCATGAAGTGCCGTTTTCACAGTTTGAAAAGTCAGCTGAGAGTGTAAATTCTTCATAATAAAATACTAATGTTTAAGAATATTACTTAGTGTTTTTTCCTTTTTTTTTTTTTTTTTTTAAAGCATCACTAATTGATTTCTGATTTCTGCAGAGAGTTCTAATGAAACCTGCTCCTGCTATGCATTTTGATAATAAATGTATTACTTCTCTTGGCTACTTGTCTCTCTTTAGATTCTTGATTCTGGTAACATGAATAAAAATATACATTCTTTACCCGTTTCATCCTTTCCAACTACAATTCTGGAAAAAAAGTGCATTGCAATATTTTTGCTGATTTTTTTTAGTCTTTGGGAAAAAATAGCTGATTTTTTTTTTTTTTTTTTTTTTTTACGTTTCTCTATAAATGAACTTCAGTACATTATATCAGTCATAATTATATCATTTAGAAAAAAATACATAGATTTCAAAGTTTTAATTGCAAATAAGAAGTTTTCCATACTGCTTAGAAAAGCCAAAACTTTTAAGAATAGAAGAAAATGTCTACTATAAATTTGACAACTATATGTATATATATGAATTTATGAGATACATAGCTGATGGAAATATATATCCATAATTTTTCCCAGTAGAAACATACTGGGAATAAAAGCAATAAAAATATTAGTAAACTGTTCCTCAAACCTTTCCTTTTACAATAGGTCAGAATAAAAGTAAGACAGGAAAAGGACACATACAACCATCTTTCCTCAACTAAGAGCAGAAGGAAACATCCTCTGTCAGTACTTGAGTTAAATAAGAAACACAGAATCTTTCTTAGATGCTACAATGCAAAATTCCTGTTCCTCTTTCCAGCTAGTAAACCTCATTCATAATCATGGGTTAATCCTCTTTAAAAGTCTGACAGACAGAATGACTAAGAAAAGCCTTTCCAATGGCTGGGTTCTAAATCTCAAGGACTCTTATCTGTTCCAGACCTTTTCTTTTGAAATCTTTTATTTTGGCAAGTCTCTGAGCAGCAATCTGGCAATAGAATTATGCCACTGAAATTTTGAAAAATGGCAACAGCTTCAAAAAACAAACAAATCCAAAACATTGGCAAATGTTATTATTTTCAAAGCAATACATCATTTCAAAATAATAACTTTTAATGATCTTTTGCAATTAACTGAACTAGGAAATTCCATATGACAACACTGTTAGCAATAAGACACACTGAGTTTAATGGAAAGATCCCTATTGATATGGTTGAGTTTCTAGGGCAGTATCTAAGATCTCTGGTGCTTTTCCAAGTAGCTGTGTTTTTTGAAGAAATAATATGTCTTAACAGCAGAATAAGATTTCTCTTCAATATTGAGGTTTTACTTCAATAATACTGTTAGAATTTCCTAAATCAAAACTCCTATACTAGTCTGTAAAGTGGAATGCAATGTCATTACATGCTGTTTATCTTGCTCCACAGCTTCTGCTCTGAACAGTTTTTCTTGTATTCCCACAATTACAATGTAGGTGTGGGCCATATTAACAGCAGGAGCTTATCATTCGGAAGCCAGATTGCATGAAACATACCCTGATGTAAGGTAAGGATCACGTAATTGTAAATGCTAAGGACCTAGCTAGCATCATTTAAGCTAAATATAAATATTTTTGTCAAATTTGCAGCTGGAAAATACAACTAGAAAGGCAGAGCTTATTCATTCTGGTTTACTGTTTCCATATTAAAATGCATCTTGGTACTCTATAACTCAAAACAATTTATATGAAACCCAAGATGCAAAGATAAAAGTAGTCTATTGTGTCTTTAGTGAGGATTGTTCGAAAACAACACTGTTCCCATACCAAGCAAATGCTAAACTGGAAAGTTTTAGAACTTAGCACACATTGATTCCTTTTTGCTGAACTAATATATTGGTCCTTACACTAATATATTGATCCCTATTGCTAAACCAGCCTATATCAATTTGTGAGCAAAATCCAAGTATGTCTCCCAGATTTCTCACTCTGGGAACTATCAAATGGACCACATGAGGTGTCTGCTTCAGATTTGGCACTCTGGACCATACACAATCCTCCAAAACTCTTTGATCAGGATTTACAATTTCAGTTGCTTACACATGCCTTCATGCCAGAGTTCCACATTGTAAAGCAGTATTCTGATGAGATGCAACATATTCTTCATATTATTTCATACATTTTGAAAAGAGAGAGCAAACGCAAAAGACACACTTGTCTTCCATTTGACTTACAACATTGAGTGGATAGAGCATACTTTAGAGGTGGTGATAACCGAGAAGTGGGAATTTAAGATGCACTGTGCTACGTGGTGTCGGAGTAGACACTGCTCTCTTGAGTGGATGCAGTCAGCAGCATCTCTGCTGCCATAGACTGATAGGAAGAAACGTGATATAAAGCATTACAGGTGCACAGCTGTATCTGACACTTGCAGTTCCTTAGAGGATATAACAGTGTCTCACCAATGAGACAATGAAGTAATATCTTTGTAGGAACTGACTTTATTTCTTAGAATGTTAATGCAGCAGTAATTCAGTGCTTGTAAGCCTGGCTCGGGACCATCAACTTACCCATTATATTATGCCTTCCTCCAGAAAAAGTTTTCTATAGTTAACACAGAGTTACAGTATTTAAAACTCAGAACCCAAATCAGCGGGTGAGGGGCAGCTGAGTAGAAATTTTGTGCAAATCTGTAGAGCTCTATCCAATGCAAAAGTGTTCCTTGAATTTGATGTTGTCACTGTTGAGCTTGTTGCAGCTGCCACAGCTACATCTTGACAGCATAAATATCTGCAGGCTGCTTTGGCTGGGTTCTTGTGTGAGCCTTAGGCAAAGAGAAACAGGTGACCCATTGTCTGCAGCAGCTCCAGACAGTTCTCTGTGAGCTGCTACAGCTGGCAGGAAAAGAAATATATATAACTTAGATATTTCCTCAAACCTTTCCTTTCACAATAGGTCAAGAGCAGAGGTATTAGCCTGGAAAAATTTAGGTTGATTGCTCACAGAATCAGCATACTACAAATGCAAACAAGACAGTGATGTAATTTATATTATTTTTAAACTGGAAGTAAAAGCATAATTAATGTCTAATTCTTTTCTCATGCATTCATTGAGAAAATAATCCTAATATTTGATTATTTTCACAACAGAAAATTCTGATTCCAGTGTCAAAGAAGCTTTTTGATATTGTTATTTACTTCCATTGTACATTGTCTTTTTTCATAATGAAGGCTAGCTCAGTCAACTGTAGATTACAGACTGGCAGATTTATATTACATCCAATAGAAAAAGTAGAAAATTCTACACTGATCCTTAGAGGAAGAAAAGAGGCATTCAATAAAAGATGAAAAAGAAATATTAATATTTAATATGGAAAAGCCAGAGTCTTTCTGTTAAAAACTCAAAATTTGTTTCCTATAAAATGATAAATTCTTTGACTATATGTCTTTTAAGCATGCACCAACAAAAATAAGGAAAACCGCAAAATAATTATTTGTAGTAATCTGAAGCACCCAGAGAGAGAAGGTATGCAGAAAGCTATCTCCCTCAGCATGCTTTTCTTATTTTTAGCTTTTCTTGAGAGCTCAGTGAACTAGTCTTTTTTTTTTTTTTTTTTTTTCTTTTCTTTTCTTTTTAGTTTTAGCTGGCATATATAAAATTTTTAATAAATGTATTCCAAAGAGGAACTACTTGAACAAAACCACATATCCACGCTATCTTATTTTATAATGGCTCTGTGGTCCCTGTACAGAATGAATTAAGAAAACAACTAAAATGTCAAGCACTTATTGTCTGAAACTTCCATAGGGACTAACAGGTCTGAACTTTTTCAATAAATCCTTCAAGGATCATGAAATTTGCACATAAGCACGTACACACACAGAATTCCACTAACTCTACACAAGTTACATAAACTTTCCTGAAATTCTTTTGGCAACTTATATAATAAATGGATTTATAAAATGAAAGAAGAATAGAATGGGGAGAAAAAGAGACAGAGAATACTGAAAAGAAAAAACACACATATATTTTCTGCCAAATGTGGGAAATGCATAGCATAATAATAATTTTAATACAGGGAAAGGTGCTTCTCTTTTTTAAACATACTGAAAAAAAGACCATCTATGACTAGGTAATAGAAATTCCTCCTGCAATGGTACTAGAGTACAACGATTTCCTTTCTGATTTTGTATAAATAATAAAAGACTGCTATGAGTGACAGTTTTCCTGCAGCTAGAACAACAGCAAACAAGAATAGCAAATAACACTGTCTAACCTGGAGAGAAATATTTCTGTTCTGAGTGGGTGTTTAAAATTTTTTAAAGATCAGTTTACTTTCATTATTGGATTCATTTTCTGTGCATTTTTGAATATATTATTTTTTTTACTGTATTATTTCTTAGAAGATCAGAAAAAAAGAAAAAAAGATTTTCTTTTATAAGTCTTTCATCCAAACTGAAACACACAAATACAAAATTGTTATGCTTTGTGCCGGAGACAGTTTATCCTCAATCATGGCAAACAATGACTTATCAAGCACATCAGTGATACTGCAGTAATATGCAAGTGTAGTGTCAAACTCTGTAGTGTAAATACAATTCTACTTATAAACATTTATTAATGCTTTCCAATTAAATCAGGTTATTTAGCACCATTGTAAGAGACAAATGAACATTCCCAAACATTTTTTTTTCAGACTTCAGGCACCAGTTCATACACACCAGCCAATTCAACTGACCCTAGGCTAATCTTCTGGGTTTTGCCTTAGCTATACATGGAAAAAGCATTTGTTTTCAACTGAACTAATTCCACCCAACCAGAACACCATGATGAAACACACCACCTACCATCACTCTGTAAATACTGCAATTGCTAAAATAAAGGCTGGGAACAAGTAATAAAAAAAAATAATAAATAATCTAAATTACCTAGTGGTGCAGTCCTAGGGAAGATAAGGTAGATTTAGTTTTAAGTCATGTGTTAGTCAAGGCAACATAGTTTTACTCTAATCATCTAGCATGCATTAGAACTACAGAGATTTCATCTGAAACAGAATTTTAACATGAACTAGATGTGTGAGTTAATTTAACTTGGAATTTAAACACAATTTCTTTGTTGAGTGGCCAATCACATTCATGTGTTTAATTATAGTTAGTCATATAATAAATTGGGCCAAGAAAAAATCATGGTGAGGGATGATAAAGAAGTCAATCAATTTCAAACATGAAGATACCTGGTTGACTTGACTGGTTTATATGTCTGCACTTAGACAATCTACACTTCTAAAGGAGGGAAAGGATTCATTTCATGTCTGTCAATAATGGATGTACCCAAATCTGTAGATTTGAACAGAACTGTTTGTATTTGTTCTTTTTGTTTAGAAGCAAACACTACCTGAATACTTTCATACACCAGTGTATGGTGTACAGAATACATACACATACACCAGTTACATTCATAAACTGTACTCACATGTTAAATATACATGCATACTCTTTGGTTACAGAAAATTTCCTTTTTTCCTCTAAATGGAAGCCATCTGGCATGATGATGGTGAGAGAAAACAACACAAACCATGTAATTCCCTCACTCGAAATAAAACTGTACCCAAATTCCTCTAGCAAAGCATTGGCTCACGTACAGAACTGAAAGCAACTGTCACCTCCAAAGCAGCAAGTCTGTTTCAGAACTATCTAGGTGATCATACATGCAAAAAGAGTATTGATCACAGAATCACAGAATGGCCAGGGTTGGAAGAGACCTCAAGGATCATGAATCTCCAACCCTCACTGCCACATGCAGGGTCACCAGCCTTCCCATTTAATACTACACAGGCTACCCAGGGCCCCATCCAATCTGACCTTGAACACTTCTAGGGATGGGGCATCCACAACCTCTCTGGACAGCCTGTTCCAGCACCTCACCACTCTCTCTGTAAAGAACTTCCCCCTGACATCCAAACTCCTTCAACTTAAAACCATTTCCCCTTGTCCTGCTGTTATCTACACTTTCAAAGAATTGATTCCCATCCTGTTTGTAGGCTCCCTTTAGGTACTGAAAGGCTGCAATGAAGTCACCCCGCAGCCTTCTTTTCTCCAGGCTGAACATGCCCAGCTCCCTCAGCCTGACTTCATAGGGGAGCTGCTCCAGTCCCCTGATCATCTCCATGGCCCTCCTCTGGACCCTCTCCAACAGCTCCCTGTCTTTCTTGTACTGGGGGCTCCAGACCTGGACACAGTACTCCAGATGGGGCCTCACAAGAGCAGAATAGAGGGGAACAATCATCTCCCTATCCCTGTTGGCCACCCCTATTCTGATGGAGCCCAGGATAACATTTGCTTTCTGAGCTGCAAGGGCACACTGCTGGCTCATGTTAAGCTTTTCATCTATCAAGACCCCTAGGTCCTTCTCCACAGGGCTGCTCTCAAGGACCTCTCCTTCCAGTCTGTATGGATGGCTGGGATTCCTCCGGCCCAAGTGCAAAACCTTGCACTTTGCTGTGTTGAACCGCAATAGTTTTGCCTGGGCCCACATTTTAAGCCTGTTGAGGACCCTCTGAATGGCATCCCTTTATTCCACTGTGTCGACCGCACCACTCAGCTTGGTGTTGTCAGCAAAATTGCTGAGGGTGCACTCGATTCTGTCATCAGTGTCATTGATAAAGATGTTAAAGAGCACCGGTCCCAAGACAGACCCCTGGGGGACATCGCTTGTTACCGGCCTCCACCTGGACATAGATCCATTGATGACCACCCTCTGTCTGTGGCCTTTTGACCAATTTCTTATCCATCGAGTGGTCCACCCATTGATCTGCCTACAGGACTCAGTGTTCAAAGTCTCTGAATTTTGCATAAATAGGCATATGGCAGCCTGGAACTTTCTTTTTAAGCTTTAAGCTTCTACAAGCTTTTCATAAAGTCAATAAAAAGTTTAAATGCTATTTATTTACTTATATATTATGCCATTAAAGACTCAGAGTGTGTGACTTGGGATCCAAGATAACAAAGTCTTTCATAGCAAAACTTAAGTATTTGATTGCATTCTTAAATTTCGTATGATTTCTTATGATATAAGAACAATGTTTGAATTTTTTGAATCCTTAGGTTTAGCTGCTTAATTCACCAACAAACAATTAAACCAACAAAAATATTTTAAGTCTTTTTTTCCTCCTCTAATCAATAATGCAGCTGAATGGTGAAGAGATACAGTAGATGACTGGAGAACTGCAGTATTTGGATTTCCTAGTAAGAGACCTTTATTTTACACCCTGATAGCACATCTCATTTCTCTTAGAGCTACAGCTTGGGATTGACTTCACTGAATTGTACATTTGGTATTAAAATACAGCTTCTGTTTGTCTTCACCAGCAATAACACCTGGTTTTCTCACTAAACAGATGTTCCCAATAGAATAGAAGACGGCTTTTCTGACCTCTCTATTGAATGCAAATGTTCTTGTCAACTTTAACTGGAGCTGAATAACAAGTTCATTTCTGGCATCATCACGGTGAAGCACATAAATTCCACACATATTCTTCCAGACACTGTGGTTACAATCACACATGCATCCATATACAAACATGCTGCTTTAGTACTTCATCATTCTTTTTGACCTATGTGGAAGAGAATGTTTTTTGCAGAAAAATCTGCACTCACACTCAGATCTATTCAAAGACACTTTGATATGTTTACCTCTGCCAATACTGTTAGAAGTCACCAAGTAAGAGTTCCAATAAGCAGAAGACTGTTTCTATTATCAATGATAAGGATAATGACAATACAAATTGTATAAAATGTGAGAATCCACCACATAAATACAGATCATGTAATACAGGTATTACAAGGAAATCCATAATTAGCAACCAGAAGACATCATTTGCAGAGCACATAAAATATAACTGACTTTGTCAAACCTAAAATACACATACTTATCTCTACTGGCACTTAATTTAAAGCCTACTGCATTAGTTAGGGTGACACCTAAGTCACTCTTCTAACAGATTAAAACAATCCATAAACCAGAATCAAATCTATGGCTTTCTGTTTCATTCTCCAACTTCTTTTGTGTGTGTGTGCAAGCAATACTTTCTTCTAGTCTCCTCCTCTAGGAAGAAGAACTTAATGCCACTGCATTAAGGAAGTCCTGAGCAAGATCACATCCAAAAACTGGTCTTTGCTGAAACTGTGCATAAACATTCAGATAAAGACTCTGAGCTGGATTTTTTTTTTTTTTTTTTTTTTTTAACACACACAGTTTCAACTTCCTTCTTTATTTGTACCACTAGCAGATGTCTTACTTACATATTACTATAACGTATATAACAACTATATAGCTAAAATAAGTCAAAATACTTAACAACATACGAATTATTAAATATATTAATTAACTGCTTATATACATTGTCAGTATTCTCCACACCCATCTTTTCTGATGGAAAATTGAACCATTAACTCATTTATTAATGATCCCAAGAATTACATGCCAAATGTATCTAGTTGTACTGTATTCTTTAAAATGTGGCAACTAGGAATATTCTGCAATTATTTTAATTTACGAATAGAATTATCTGTTGTACTGCATTTTGTGTGCAATGTTATGTGATAATAACTAAATCACGATTGAGGAAACAGAAAACTTTGCTATTTTCTTATCCAAATCAGAGAATTGCATTTTATAACCACCACCAAACTATTTCCATACTTTACTCCTCAATTTGCATTTCTGTGTAATGGATACAATCAGCACACTCACAAACATACTAGTACATAATGGAATATACATTTAACAGACACTTACAGCACAGAATTAGTGTTACTAGATCTACTTCTCTTTGCTTCTTATTTCTCATTACTCCCTAGTGCTACTACACACAACAGAGAAAATGACTGGTTGAAGTATTTAGTTCCTATACCTTAATAGTAACACTGCCCAGAATACTTCAAAGCATATGCTGTTTGAATATATGGTGCTTAGAGCTGCTGTATGAAGGAGGAGGACAGTTTTGTGGCTTGGAGGATTTTTTGGTGATCAACTCTGTTCAAGAACATACACAGAAATTATTCATTATACAGCAGAAAGACTCAGCTTATGTCCTTGATGTATTTTTTAAGTGGTATATCTGCCATCAATAGTATATATTTAATAAAAAAACAAAGGCCTAGTAATTAGGTTTTAATTTCAATTTTACTCTGCTATTTGATCAACTGGATCCTCAAAAAGTACAATTTTACAGCTTTGTATCAATTTTAAGTTCAGTATATTATTATCCAAAAAAAGATAATGCATGAATGAATTATAGATATGGACAGATAAATATAGATAGAGAGAAATTATAGATGTGCACAGTTTTTGGACACAGGTAACAAAAATTTTATCATTGTCATTTTGTCAATACTAAGACCTTTGTTAGACGTGTCCCTGTGCTGCAGAGCAGCAGCTGCTGAGACATCATTCAGGCTCTTTTATGTATGTAAAATGTTTATATGTTTGTAAAGAACATATAAAAATGTTAAGGGTTAAATTTTATGTGTGTGTTAATGGCATCAGCTTGCACAACATGCTTCAGTACTCATGTTTACTAGGCCTGCTAAAGCTCTTCTGGTCCAACAACCTAAATGACTACCAGACATCAATAGTATTCTCTTGCAATTGAAATTTAGACACAGACATGCACACACACATTTTTACTTTTTACATTTGTACTTCAGATTTGTTCACTCATACTGCTGCCTGTGGTTTCCTGTGAATTGTTTAACATTTCTGTCCTCATAGATCAACTCTGGCTTATTATCTCATTTACTAAACAGTAAAATATCTTCCTACTGCAGTACAGACACACACACGACACACACACATATGAAAACCTGTGGTCTGTTTATGAAAGTGAAAGGTGATCAGAAGATATTGTTCAACCATGATCAAAGAAAGAGCTGGGGCTGTTCAAAAGAGCTGGTACTGTTCAACCTGGAGAAGAGAAGGAACTCATAGCAGCCTTTCAGTTATCTAGAGGGGAGCTACAGGAAAGAATGGGACAGACTCTAGCAGGGTCTGTTGTGATAGAACAAGACAAAATAGCTTCAAGCTTAAAGAGAGTACATTCAGCCTAATATAAAGTAAAAAGTCTTTTACAGTGAGGGTGGTGAGGCACTGAAGCAGGCTGGCCAGAGATGTGCTTGATGTCCCATCCCTGTAGACTTTCAAGGGGAGACTGGACCAGGCCCTGGGCAACCTGATCTAGCTGTGGTGTCCCTGTTCACTGCACAGGAGTTGAACTACATGACCTTTAATGGTCCCTTCCAACTCTAAGGATTCTATACATCTATTCTATGACTGTTGGAAGTTTTGAGGCAGAACAATCCCAGCAATCCCTGTGCCAGCCATTCTGCTTCCACTCTTTTCCCCTTGCACGCTGGAGGACTGGTCTAAGCACATGTGCAGCTATTCTGGGATTCCCAGGGCACCAGCATGGTCTGGGAGGATTTTAGGCATTAATTATTAGAGACTTCTGTTGTACTGCATGGTTGTACTGCTGAGAATTTAGAATTTTACAAGTCAGATAGGTGTAATAAAAGCAGTCTTTTACACTGTGCATATCTAGCATGTTTTATCAGCATTTTGGTTAACATCTTAAGGACATTCAAATTCAACAGCAGAGAGAAAACAAGGATACTCAGTTTTGGCAATCTCTCTGGATAATGCCTTTAGCCTGAGTAACTTCTGCTGAAAGCCTGCATCCATTAAGCATCTCTGTTGCTTTAAACTTTACATGAGTTCAGAGAATGCTTCATATAATTGCAGAAATTAGACATAAGAAGGATTCAATCATTCTGTTCTTCCTCTGTAGCTGAAATATAGTGTAGTGTTCAATGTCAGTGTCTTGCCAAATTCAAATGGGTGTGTTGAGCAAAGAAAGTTGATATTGAGGACCTGAAATACATTCAAAACATACATGGAGGATTTTTACTTCAGACTAGCTCTAGGTTGAAGCATAGTGTCCATAACTGGTTGAAGCAATTCAGCATATTTCAGCAGAATATACTCTGATTTAGTTTCATCCCAAAGGAATCTTTGGGGTTAGTAATGAAGTAGCCATGAAAACCAGCACATGCTAAAGAAGGACAGTAAGAGATGAATTTCAAATCCTGGTAAAACCTTCCAGTAACTGTCTGTTAAGGTAGAACAGTCATTATTCCCAAAATTGCTGTTTTATTTTCTTCCCGACAGTCAGTCTAGCCTTTGCCTTATCCATCTGTGGTTTGTCTCAACCAATACCTGGTCTTCAGATATTCATACTCATACTTCCACAAATAGCTTTCGATACCTTAGATATCCACTGTAAAAAAGGATGGAAGAAATCAATAAACCCACCTGGCCTTTTAGTGCTTCAGCCTTGGCCACTTCTGGCAATACACACACTACTGCTAGTCCATCCTCAGAAGCTTCAAGTGGAGATCTTGGGCCCAGGAAACAGAATGAGTTCTACACAGAATTTGGAAGGATAATACAGAGAACATTAACTCCAACTTCTGATCCAAGCAAGAGATTTTTCCTTCCCTTGATTCTAGTAATTAATGTTACAAATGTCCATCTCTGCTCCAGGACCATTAATTCTATGCATTTTAAACAGTCACCTGTTAATTCCACACTTTTCTTATTTGTCTATGGCTTTATTACATTTGGCTTCTTTAAAAGCTAATGATTTGATTTTAGCCAGGAAAATTACTAATTGCAAAAAAGACAATGGGGAAAAAAGGAAGAGGAAAGGAAGAGAAGATAATGGGCTGTGTGATGTAAGCTTGGAATAGCAAGTTACTCACAAAATAAAGCAAGATCCTCTGACTTAATTCTCAGATTGCTTACTGGCACTCTCACAGAACAGTATTTTGTTATATCAATATTTTGTATACATTAGGGTATTTGCAGAAGAAAAAAAATCAGATAGTGTTTTGTATCTGTAAGAGGTGTCTGTTTTCTTTACTGTACAAGAGTTGCTTAAATTTTTTTAAACAGAACTTCTGATAGTGAAAAGGAAAACAATCAGAGAAGGGTATTAACCAGCTGAACAGAACTTGTAAACCCAGTCAAACTACTAAAGAACATTGCACTTTTGAATCATCAGATTGCAGGTCCCTACCCTGTGGTTTGCTGTCTTTTAGAGAAAGATGCAAACTGTTAAGCTTTCCCAAAACCTCCTCCCTTCCATCTGCCTAGTGACCCATGCAGCTGCCTTAGCGTTCGCATTCGCTCCACTGGAAGTTTCATGCCTGCCTTGACAGAAGAAAGTAAAATGTTGCAGTGACAGCAGCTTCAATGGGACCAAGCAAAGAATGATGGAGAAGAGTAAAACGTGTTATTTGTGTGGATAGCTGAGAACTGAATAAGAAAACTTTGTGAACTGCTGTGCACGAGAACTGTCAGAACAGGAGGTACGAGGAAAGAAAGGGAAAATATTCAGGAGTCCAAAACTCCAAAGTGTGCTTTGTGTCACTTTTAGGAAGAGAAGACAATATATGTAAAGAAGATGCACTGTACAGAAATTTAAGTACTCGAGAATGCAAGTATAAATGCTTAACCTGCTAAAAATAATATTAAATTCTACCGAGACTGGTTCATAATAAAAGCAGCTTCTCTGTTCTTGACCATCATTTCCTTCACCCTGGCATTTAGTGAAAATGAATTCTGGAAGGTAATTGAGCATGCTTTTCTTCCTTCCTCTGGGGCCCATAAGGTTATTTACAAAAGAATATTTAAAACAGTTATAATGAAGAGGATCTCTACAGAATAGTTTCCTCAACTATTCATGCAGTTAATCTTCTGCAAGGGCACCTATTGGTTGGTGAGCTCACACAGGATTCAATGAGACGGGATACACTTCAGAAGTGGCAAGCAAAGAAAAACTGCAAGCCAACATACTTTGTTAGAGAGATAAATGAGTTTACTCTCAGTAAAAAATAATTTCCTCTGAAATACAAGTGCAGTAAAAATGTTATTTTAAGTAACGCTTTGCACAATTAAAAAATCTTCAGGTGACATGAAAGACATTGCTTGTGATAGCCTGTGTTTTGTATTTTCTTACACCTTATATTTGTTTTGTCACTCTGCAGGCAATTCAAGCAAACTGTCAGACATAGCATTTTGGGAGGTAAGGTTGAAGATTTTTAGGGAATTTGCAGGTGGTTTTGCAATTAGCTGTGTCCAAATTTAAAAAGCTGTCCAACTGCAAAACCTAGATTCATTTTAGTCTGAAATAACACACTTTATTCCCCATTCTCAGCATACAAAGTGAGCTCTGTTTATTCCCGCAGGCTGTATCACTGGGCAAAAAGATCAAGGGCTTCTCATTATTTTTGGTGAAACTCAAAGTTTAAAGGAGATGACTATTCTACTCGGTGATAATAATTTCTTTAATCACAGCAAGTTGAGTTCAATAGTACAATATTTATAGCTGATGTTCTAAAACAATTTGAAGTCTTTGCTTTCGAAGGCAATGATAATCACAGGGAAATTGGAGCTACTTTTCTAAATAAATTTCATTGTATTGTACTGTACAGTGCCAGAGTTAACTTGTGAGCAATAAAATTATAAACTCTACCAGAAATCATTGGAACTAAAGTACTTTGTAATTCTTTTCTGAGCAGAAAATTGCCAAAGACAAATAGCCTCTGCATAAAGAAATACAAGTACTGACTATGCAAAACAGTATAGTTTCACAGAAGCTTTTGGCTATAAAATGTAGAGTCAAGGTCCAGCAGGCAGATCCCTCCTAGCCTTTTTTGAGAATGGTAGAATCACAGAACCATTAAGGTTAGAAAGGACCTCTAAGATCGTCTAGTCCAACCATCAATCTATCACCAATACTGCTCACTATCCAAGGAGGCCCACGTTCCACCTTCTTGCCTTTTCATCTATACCATAAAGCATATATTTGTGCTCAAGGTGACAGTGAATTTCTACCCAGAATATTCATCTCCTTTTATACCCCTGAACAACATTCTTCAATCAGGAAGGTCTTCCATTGCTATACCTAGGTAAGATAACCTATCACTAAAACTACTATCTCCTATCTCATAGCCCATTTTACCATTAGATGAGGACCACATTCTTCCAAAGCCTTTACTTTCCTTCTTATATAATTCTTCTTTTCATTAAGCAGTTTCACCTTTCTTTTGTTAGCCTCCTGAAGTCTAGGACTAGCCATGACAAACAAAGTCTAGCATGTTTCCTTACACTCCTATCAGCACAACAATAACAATTTACCTAACTTACAGTATTGAAAGAATAATTTATGTGCATACATTCCTGTCTATCTACATCAGTATATCTTTTAACACTTCTATATCTGGGAAAACGATCTGATATTCATCTGCAGAAATTACTGGACTAGTATTGAATCTGTTGCATAGAGTAAAATATTGATGAATATCTGAAGAAAACAATCTATAAGGCTTTCTACAGTACTTACTTGGATAAAAATACAAAAGGAGTTGTTCTCAGGAATTATTTATCCAGCCTCTATAGACAATTCCACTCATTTAAAATACCAGTCACAACTCTATGTAGCCATTGCAACTCCTGAAATGAAGTTTGTTAGCCAGTTCTTATCACACGGAAAAGATCAACAGAAGAAAAATATTTCTGAAATTATACCGTTATAATTAATCTTTTGAATCATAGGGTTTGTGATTGAAAACACTGTAGAGTAGCACTGCACAAGGAAGTTTGTTAAGTCTTGAATAACGTGAAATTAAATTCAAGCAATGCCAGGGCTACGTGGCTGTTTAAAATAAAGTTAACACTCCTTAAGTCCTCTTCCTCTTTCTTTTCTTTCTCCAACCCCAGTTAACATAAGTTTAATCACTCCTCAGGACGCAATCCTCGAGTTTTGATTCACTGCCCCACAGTGCCTCTGACAAGAGAGCATATCTCCGCACTTCTCAATAGCTTAATAGCTTAACTAATTGATCTCCATTCCTTTGTAAGTATCCTAATTAAAAAGAAACAAGCCACTACTTCTGCTCCCATTTACTTTTGTCAGGAAAGCTCTTTACACTTCAGGAAATGTGAATGTTTGGTCCAAATAAGTGCCACAAGTTCAAACCCACTCTAACACTCTCCTGAACTTTCTTAACCCCATTTAAAATGAGTTAGAGATAGCCAGAGGATTAGATTTAACTCACTCTATCTGACACTAGTTGAACTAAACTACCCTGAAAAGTGTCTTGCATTTTTTCTTTGGCGCTAGTCAGAATTTATGAAGTTTGTTGTTTTTTTTTTTTTTAATGTTAAAGCAGTGAGATCAAGTTATGTTGGTACTTTGGAGAAGACCACCAATAAGGTGAGCAAGGTCCATGTCCTTATGCATTTTTCATAATGACTCATCCACGCTTGGTCCTAAAACTAAGGCCTCTGTACTTGGCATCAATTTCACAGTGAAAAAAGACAAAAAATAATTCTTTTGTTTCTTTTATCCTTATCCTGCATTGCACATGTACCCACTGTTTTCCTGACTCTGTTCCTCAGGGTTCCTTATCATTTTGAGTCACAATACCTCAAACCAGTAGGGTAACAGAGTTGTGCTGTGGGATGCGAGGAGACAAAGACCTGCAGGCATCACCCAACATAGGAGACCTTTAAAATTTCCAGTTCCCAATCTGTGGGTAGGCAATGAAAGCAGAGGAGGGCTCTGATGCATAATAACAAGAGAGGACCACCTCCTCTTGCAGCTCTGCTCCCCTGTTGTAGATAGGTGTGAGCTCTCTACACAGAGATAGGTTTGGACAGCTTAAATACCCTTGTGAGCTTAAATTGCTTTTATTACCTGTGGCTAGCTGACAGCCTACAGTGAGTCAAACACCAAGTGTTAACATAAAAGATTTTCATTACATCGATTTTTTTTCCCTTTAATCTAGGCTACTGTCACATCTCATGCCCAAACCAACTCCTTTGGTTACCAATGAAATTAACATATGCTTTTAGCTGATGACTGCTTGCTTTGTAGTACCCAGAGCTCCAATAATATAGTTACTTTATAATCTTCTGCACAGGAAGGAAGAGGAAGGAATAAAGATATAAAAATTCTGCACTGTGGTGTTTATGATTTGTGTTTCTGAAGGTAATTTAATTGATTTGACTTCCTGTTTCTTTTGCAGAATGCTATGAAAAAAATCAAGCTGAACGTGGAAAGACTTTGTGACAGAGCAATTTTTTTCAATACCTCATGTATCCTCAGATATCAGCACTTACTACCTCTTAGAACAGGAAACTAAACGTAAAAGAATCCCTCCTTTCTTTTCCTTTGCTAAGGGACAAACTGCTTAACAGTTCATTCCCATGACTCATTTTGACTTGTTAGCTATGTGAGCAATTATCAGAGTTAGTGGAAATACTGTAAATCATTTGTAAAGAAGGGATTTTTAAACTCAGAAAATTTGAAAGTTAGGAATCATGAAGCATATAGATACAAGAAGAAAGTGAGCTGAAATCTCCACTGTAGCTTTCAGAAAGCAGTTGGTAGTTGTTTCAGTTGTGTATATCCCTTATTATTATTATTATTATTATTATTATTATTATTATTATTGTGAGGAAACTAATGTGAGTACTCATTACAAATGCCACTCAAATGCAAAGCTCAAAACAGAAGTTCTGTCTGCACAGAGCAACAAAAAAGCAGCATCTGGACTTCAATGAAGGTGTCACACAGTACACAGCTCTATTAGGCACACAAGGAAAGCTCTGAGGGGGTTAAAAGTCAATCGTAAGACCTGGGACCAGTGCCAATAAACTAGTACCTGGCCAGGCTTAAATTGAATTTTAGCTGCCAAATGTACATTTTCAGATCTCCAGAGGAAGCAGGTTCCTTTGTGTGGGTGAAGTAGACAGAGGCAGCTGTTGAAATGGAAACCATTGCATCAAACAACTTGGGAACTGATTGAATTTAAAATTGGAGTTTCGTATTCCTTGATTTTTGCCTCAGAACTCATTGAGGGGATGCAGGTGGCTGATAAACAGAAATGTATCGCTCCGGCAAGAGGTTAAAGAAAACCTTCCAAACAAACAAGAATTTTGTCTTTTGGGAGGGGGAAAGAAACCTTAACAAAGTCAACAATGAGATACAGAATTAGGCTCTTATTAGGTGCTGATCAGAGAAGCTGTTCTGGTATACAATAGTGTTAGTAGACTGAGGCCTAGATTTCACAGCTACACCAGTGTAAACCTCATAGAACAGTACATTAACTTGGAATATATAGTTAAATTGAAATTATATATATATATATATATTTAGGATTTGAGCTAGACTTGAAATAATGCATTCCTCTCTTTTCCTCTCTTTCTGCTTGTACCCTAGTGGAGGTCATTTTTAAAACGTGCAGATAAACACAAAAAGCATGCTAAAATTTCCAAGTCCAGTATTTCACAGTGATTTTATTTTTTAAATTAGTGTTATCCTAATATTATTAAAAAATAAACAAATGATGGGTCACATCCTAATTTTACGTCTTGGAGGATTTCATATAATTCTGACCTCAGGTCTCCAGGTAATGTTATGCCCTTCAGCATCCCTGGGAACTGCATTGCATTTGGAGCAGTGAAGGATGTAGTTTAGCATGCTCATTTGACTGAGTCCAAGATATAAAAGGATTGCTGCTTACCACACGGGCACCTAGTCACCAGTGATGGTCTTGGTGCCTGCTTCTAGTTCCCATGCAGGAGAAAGTCTGTATTTTCTGTGACTTCTCAATTGAAACACATTCCAAAAATTACAGAGACAGAAGAAATACTGAAAGCATTTTATGTCTCCCCAAACAGGTAAAACTAGTGATATAACAAAGTTTATTATGATTCTTCATTCAATAGTAGCCACAATGTGCCAAGTTAATAATTACTTAGCCTTTATCTTAACCGAAAGCAAACTGAGTAAGGTTGAGGGTGTCATCACCAATAGTAACAATAAAAACATGCATAATATCACAGACAATACACTTGTCCTTGTTGAAACTCTTGTTTGTATTTCTCTAATCTCAAGTCTACAAGTTTCATTTTCAAGTTTACAGATGAAAGCATATGTATTCCAACTACCATTTTCATAGTGAGATCCCAATTGAAATTTTTATCATTTATAGTGAAATGCTGTAAGATAAATTCACTTTCCAAGGCCTTTAATGACATTCTACCACACTAAAATATTTTTCTATGTAAAATAGAAGCTGAAATCCACCCCAAATATTTATTTTTTCTTGAAATGTCTCTATAGTTAACTTTGACACACAAAGTGATGAAAGGCACAGGCTAGAATCTTGTCTTCTTTACAAAATCAAATGTACACTGACCATATATCTATAGCAATAATGATACTAAGCAGGATCGTAAAAAAATTTTTTTCCCCTAGACCACTTCTAAGATGGAGATAAAAAATAAAGCAAAAGTTCTTGGTCACCATGACATAATTCTGTAAAGTCCTTTTCCAGAAATTGAAGGAATCATAGAACAGCTTGGGTTGGAAGGGACTTTAAGGATCATCTCCTTCCAGTCCCCAGAACCCTCAAGTCCTCATCTCAGCTTCTCTCAACGAGTTCTTCCCCCCAGTCTGTATACATATCTAGGATTGTGGTGACCCAGGTGCAATACCTTACACTTGTCCTTGTTGAAACTCATTAGTTTCTGATGGGCCCACTTTTCAAGGTTGTTCAGGTAACTTTGGTTGTCATCCTTCCTCTCCCTTACCTATATTATCAAAGGCTTATGGAAATATATTTGTCTTAATGCTATTTAACTTCTTGTTGTCACATTAAAAAAACAAACACAGACATAAGCCAAAATTATGTGGGGCAGAGGAGAATGAGTGGAATGAAAGCCATGTTCCACTTAAATTATAATATACTTTTACAATTCAGGTTCATAATTTCAGGTCTCTGTGACAGATGAGGACACAGAGAGAGAAGATCTCAAAACACTGCCTGCTAACTGGTGTTTCTTAGCAGGCTCCAGGCTGCGTGCCAGCAGGATGTCATTGCCAGTGCCTAAAGAAAAGACTAAACACTGATGTAGTTTCCTTCAGAAGAGGTTTTGCCAACAGCACAGGAGACAATGATCTGTAAGCAACAGCCTTGTTTCTCAGTGGGATTGGTCACAGCCTATTCAGACCCCTCCCTATCCAGAATAGATTTGGTCTCTCTCCAGGGAAGTCATTTAGCCTGGAGGTACACTGAACATCTGTATATTTAAGGAATATAGCATTTTTTAATTAGATTGTCTTATCCATTAATGGCCAATTGTCATCTCAGTAATATTTTTGCTTTTATGATTATGGGAGAAGTAAATATATGCATGTTGATGAGGCCTTCCCCCACCCTATATGCTTTGCCATGGAATCTTTAATGCAAATATAAAATGTGTTCATAGATTAAAACACAAACCATTCCTACCTTGATAATAATATAAACAGATTTTAAAACACAGAAATTACCATTTTATAAAATCAACAGTCCTACTGCCTGTACCAGCCTCTATATTAACTGAGAGATTTAAAAAAATCCAGTTAATAATAATAATATTGGTGTAAACTTCAGATAGTGACCTCACTGTTTTTAAAAAGAAACGAGCATTTTCAAGTCAATTCAATTCATATTCTATCTGTCTTTCATAGTCCAGGTAGATATTTTCAGCCTATGCTAGATCAACAAATAATGACACCAGTTAAAAAAAAAAAACACCTAAATTACAATAACAAGTGACCTTGCATAACTTTAAGACTTGTTTGACTTTCAGGTAAATTCAAAAACCTTCCATAGAGTGAGCTCACATTTTTACATCAAGCTTATTTTTAGCCTTAGTAGAACAGTGATATACTGTTCTCTGAGGATTAAGAAACAAGCATCATAGTTAACTTAACAGGGAATTTGACTTTGAATTTATTTCCTATTTAAGCTTCGAGAATTTCTCACAAAGACTGGAATGTTTTGGACTATTTTTAAAGAACAAACAGAATTCTCCATTCTTACTTTGTCTACAGACCAAAAAGCATTCTTTAACAGTTGAATTAAATCCTCTTTGAGGTGGCAAAATGGAACCCCAAGTACAGTACTTCCCTGGCATAATATCATTGAACAGTTTTAAGCCCTTTGTTCGTTCTAAGTCTGCTTTGAAAAAGGAAAAAAAGAAAGATATGCATGTGATACAATGGGGATTTTTTCTTTGGTTGTAGTTATTCTTTCTTCCTTTCTCTGCAATTTATATGAATGCATGTGAAAATTTGCAATGGTCAGAAACAAGAAAAAATCTCCATTGTAATTCTCTCATTCTCTCTGTTTCTCTCTCTCTCTCTCTCTCTTTTTTTTTTTTCTCTAACAGATCTCTAACAGATGTACTTTTTTTTTTTTTTTTTTTTTTTTGTCTACACGTTTTTCAATCCTGTATTTAAATAACTATTTGTTCCTTTATTTTCATCCTAGTCCCTTCATGATAATTTAAATGTTTCAGTTTCTGTAGATGCAAAGTAACAAGTTATGAATGCCATGCGACCTATTTCATAATTAAAAGAGAACTAATGGAAAACTGTAACTCTTAAAGTAGAGAGACATAATTTCCAAACTTCAATAAAAGATAGATTGCATTTCAAAGAGAAATATCTAATGTCCTCAAGATCATCCATTATACAATTTTATATTATCCAATTTTGTACATATTTGCAGTTTACAACTGTATGCAAGCTTCCCTTTCATTATAACAAAGTGGACATTTAATCAGAAAATCTATCAAGGACATATACAGTGCAAAGTTACCTCACCTCTTTTAAGACAAATTTAATTACATTTTGAGGCCATGGAAGTTGACAGGAATATTTGTACTGTAAAGAACATCCTTATCCGTGGTAATTTGTAAGCTATATTCATATTGCCATACTCCTAAATGGTTTCATTATCGTGTACAATAGTTTGGAGTTATTTCATATTTTAAAGAGATGATTTTCTATCTTGTAATGTCACTGTTATTAATTTTATGTATCATGCTACACGATAAGAAAAAACTATTTTTGAGGTTTTGCTTAAGCTATGTTTTTATTAGAGGCCCCTCATTTGAGATACACTGTTGTAAATTAAAATGATTAAATTGATGTTTTACTGCTCTAAGTTGCTAGAGAACAATTTTTACTCCATACTGATGTGTTTTCATTGGCATTTTGATAAAAGGTGATTAACTAAAAATAGAATTCTACATAGGCGTGGCAAACTATCTATACTTTCAGGTATCCATTAAATAATTTATCACAATATATCATTTCTTAAAGTGTGAGTGATACATGCAACTTGGGAAACTTAATTCAATACACTGGCATTGGATTTGAACTGAAGAGCACTAGAAAAACTTACTGATTTACCACGCTGGTAATAAAGCATAAAAAATACACTGAATTAGATTTTACCTCTAATGAAAAGGTTTCTCTGAACTTCATAGGCATGTTAATATACAACCGTTTTATACATAGAAATATATGAGAAATGGGAATAAATTGACAATCCTCAGTTTCACATAAAAGTCTGCCATGGAATTACTGTTTTGGAGTTTTGGGCCAAACCTTTAAATCAGTGCCTTTTAAAATTTATTTTTATCTGTAATTTTAATTTTTTTTTTTTTTACATTAATTTAATTCCTAGGTAATAAGAAACAGAAGCAGTTATTTCAATAACACCCAGCACTTTTTGATTGCAACAATATTTTTTATTTGATGTTTTTACTTGCAGTAGATGGCATCTCTTACTAATTGAAATTCTAACTTAGTACACAATAGACATTGCAAAACCTAGAAGAGCAAAATGTCCCTTTGGGTCATGAGCAATTTATGGTGAAGCAACACAAAATGGTGAGTTTCTGAGAGGGAATTAGTTTGTACCCCACCAATAACTATTTGAAACCAGATTCCTGTGCTGCAATATATCACACTCAGAGTATCTTTAGTAGCTACTACTATCTCTGAATTCCAAAATTTACTGCAGTTCTGTGGTACTTGATACTATAGTTACTTATAAATTATTCCCCAGTATGTGACCCTTTTCAGCACTGTGGAGTGTTCTGACTTTTCTATGTCTTCAGGTTGTTTTATTGCATTTTATTTTTAAATTCTAGACTGAACCATGATAACATTTAAAAAGTACATAATTACCAATGGCTAGAAGATGTACATACGAGAATTCATGGAAAATCAATGATACTCACAGGATTTTAGAAGGCCAGACCTATGAGGAAATTTTAAACAAACGGAATTTAAGGTTAAAAATGATCATTATATCTTTATCAGGATTATTTGGTGAATAGGAAGCAAATGTATACAGAGGAAAGTAACATACAGTTTAGTTTTGTCTACCATGTGTAAGGCAAGAAAAAACAATTCATTTGCTGCAAGTAATATTTAGATTGAATACTAACAAAAATATTCTGACTACAAGAGAAGCTCTATTGCTTGTTAGAATGGCAAGTATTCTGCTGTTTTAAGATAGTTTTGGGAAGGAAATGTGTATGTTCCAAGGATGTTAGATTTCACCAAATAGTAGGAAGATTCCACGTTCCAGGTTCCTTTAATTCTAAACTATTAATTGTCTTCTGGGCAGCCCACACTTATGCATTTAAAAACAGCCTGATTTTCAAAGCACTTTCATCATCTGTCATATTATAGTCATATTTACTGACTGTTATTAAAATCACCTACCACAAATGGAATCATTCAGATCTATCTATCACTTTATAATGAGAGCAAACAAATTCAGACAGCAACAATGAAACATCAGTGACACCATTGGATACATCTTAACAAATTTTCTGAAAACAAGGAGTCTGCAATGCCAGGATTTGGACACATAAAGACTTTGAAACCCAGCTATTTACTGAAATTTACCAATGCATACGGGTATTGCATATCTTAGTTTCCTGTTTGTTTTGTTGTTTGTTTTTCTTTTTCCCCTTTATTTTTGAAATAAAGAGTATGTAATGTAAATGAAAGCAGACATCTAAGTTAAAATATATTATCTTACTGTAAATTGACACATCTTCAAGCCATTTGGACTATTTAAAATGAGTCATACACAGTATAAGCTATTTTGAGCTATGTAGAAATCAACTAGTATGAGTGAACAAACACTAACTAGCAGCTCTAATAGCAACCCAGAGAGATAACATCAAATTAGTTACAAAGACTGATTTACATGCTAATTGACTAGTTTTATAAGGGTAATAAATAGAAATATTCTTAAAAAAAACCTAATGATCTATAAAAGAACCATGTAAAACAGGTAATCATGTGTTAATTGATCTGCTACCTGTACTGTATGAAATATGGGGCAATACATCGGCTACATAGCCTTGAGAATATATTTGTTGGTTAAGCTCTACCTTGGAATAAGCTGCAAAGATGAGCACCCAGATATTTATTACAGGAATAGAAAATGTTGACAGCTCATTAGTGAGATAAATATACACTCTCTGTGAACTTAGAGATACCTGCACACACTTCAAGATCTGTGAGTATGACAAAGACTTTACCACATTGCCTACCACGGAAAGCTTTGTTCTTTCAAAGAGAAAAACAATAGTGTGAACTATAATTTCCTTCAACTGAAATATATCTCTGATGAGGAGAGGAATGAATGTGCTCTGAGGCTGCAAATCATAACTCACAAGGTTGGCCAAATAGAATATTTTTTTCCTCTGAGTTTGTTGTGTTTCCTTCAAGTTATTAAAGGTGATTAAAATCCATTTTGTACATTGGAATGCATTTGCCTTTCTCAAGGCTCAGATCCCCTTCATTTCTATAAAATGGTAGAAAAGCATAAAGAGCATCCTAGGATGTAACATGCAAATGTTTGTGCTGTATATTTCTACATCAACTTCTGGCATGTTTTTGAGGCTTTTTCACAAACACAATGTGAAATTGAGCATGGGAGGGTAGAGAGGGAAGAGAGAGTAGAAAGAAATACTGTATTTTGCATGCACATCCAATGAGCTATTTTTTTTCCGTGCTTGGCAAGAAAGAATTGCAGAAGGCTTTTCTGACTTTTAGCCTCTGCATTTTCCCTTTATTGAGTGACTGTGCAGAAATAGCATCTAGAGGTTTTGTTTGGGGAATAATATCTGAACAAACAAAAGATATGCTGCATGAGAATACTCCGGAATTTGAAAGGTGAAGAAATTAAAGACAAAGACCCTAAATGATTAAACCAACTCAGCCTTTCTACATTCTTTAAGTATACCGAATTACAGCACATTAATCAACCAGTGAACAAGTGAAGATGGTGCCCTGAATAAATTTCTAGCTAGAACTCATGACTGTAGATGAATTTGATTTTATGCTCTATATTAGCAATATAAATAATTTTAACATTCAGTGAAATATTATTGACTTTAGCTGTTTATCATTCACTTCATTTTCAATTAGATAAACTTTATCCACTCTTCCAGTTTGAGCTGAATACAGCTATCAGATACTGAATCTGATTTAAAGTAAATACAACAGAGAATTGTTCACAAGCAAAATCTTACTTTTACTTTTCATGTCAGTCTTCTGATCAATCTTATCAGAAAAGAACAAGAGGAATGGAACAGCAAGGCTGGTCCCAGAAAAGAGGAGGAAAAAATTATAGTTCGAGTTTCACCCATATAAGTGGTGAGAGCCAAAGCACCATGCAATCACTACATGACTGGTGACAATTATCTAGTCTTGTACACATAACAGCAGATATCAACAAGACAAGGAGGGATACGTATAGAATAAATGAAAAACTAAATATGTGAAAAATCATGTTTTTTCAACCTGTGTGAGGCTCAAGGGTTAAAAAAAAAAAAAAAAAAGAAGATTCTGAAAAAGGAATATTAATGATGAACATAGTTTTTCAGTAATGAGACTGGGACAAATTCACAGAGCCATTGAAACCTCCAGTCATTGTCTAAGGACACTGAAGGGAAGAAATCCATTTGATCTAAGGACTTTCTTTATAGTTTGCCCTTGCTTTAGGAAGCAGAAGTCACCATATCTTCTGGGAGACTTCAGTTCAAATGCATGCAGCATAGCTATAGTCCCAGTTACACAGGGAATGGGTAGAGGAAAGATGTCAGAATGGGAGCATAACTTTTTCAATGAGTCTTCAATGCATATTTAAGTACAATTCTATTAAGAGTAGTTTCAGAGATTGAGGCTAGATTTTTATTTCTCCATTAAGAGAAACTTCACCTTTCTTTGACAGTTAGGACTGTACAAAGGTTTTACTCACTCCTTCCCTCAACAGCACAAGTGAGTGAAGTGAATTTTTGCTGCCCACAGCAACCTTTGCCATCAAATGCAGGTTGCCTTTCTTATAATTCCACACCCTGTATTATATTCTTTTGGTCTTTTTCTATTATGTTGGGTAATACATAGACCAAAATGATATGTTAGTGGTGTGCTGAGACTAGTACTCTGTATTTGTAGTTTTATTAACATTTTTCTTCTTTATGTAGTCTCTCTTTTTTTTTTTTCCTTTTCAGTCTTCCACATGAAGTCCCCAAAATTGCCTGCTGCAGCTGAAGTTTAGCCAACTACTTTGTAAATAAGAAGAAAATCTATTTGAAAACACACATATTTACTGACTTGTGTAAATACATGCATATTTTACTCTGCAATTTAGAAAAAATGAGATTAATTATCTCTAAACTTGGACATTACCAGTTTATAGAATTTACAGTAAATACACTACAGCATATTGAGCTGTTTTCTTTCTTTCTGTGCATTTCAAACTTTTAATCAATAAATGAAAATATTCCAGTTTCCAGTTCTTTTTAATTTCTTTACAATATTATGTGGGAAATGGCCAATCCAATCTGTATCTCTACTGAACTGCTGTCTTCACTGAAGCAGCACATCAAATTGATATCCAAGTCTTTTCAAAACTCTGTCAATGGAAAATGTAAACTATTCCTAATTGAGGAAGTTGAAACCAGGAGGAAAGTTGAAGATGAATTAGAACTTCATATTTTTAGAATTATAATCCTTAGGGGTAGTTATTTTAATGTAGATCAAGAAATATAGAAGACAGGATAATACAAATATCTATCTAGTAAGGAAATTATTTACCCCTTGAAAGTTCATAAGGGTTAAAAAAACCTAGATTAAACTACTGGTTGTTATAAGCATAGGGAAATAAAACATTCATATTAAAAAGATAACGGTTCTTAAATATTCTACCAGTTCTGGTTAATATATAGTCCACAGCATAAATTAATTTTCTGACAGTCATTGTGGAAAGAGCAGAGAATGGAGCAGTTATTCATTTGCCATAGCATACCAGAGAGCGTGTTTGGCTCCTCTTGAAGTAGCAGGTCTAGGCAGCTTCCAAATGTAACTTAATGGACTAGATAGTCTGTTTCAGTCTGGCTGCTTTGTATGATCCTTTGTTCAAAGTGGACCAGATGTCTGTTGTTTAGTTTAGAATTAGCTTTGTAATTATTAAAAAAAAAAAAAAAAAAAATCTAATACACCAAGGCCACATGTGTGGCACAGGTGCATTTAAAGTGCTCTGTTGCATGTTTCTTTAATTAATGAATAGGATTCTGGATGTTAAGCCAGCTTTTGTTTGTTCACTTGTTCTGGGGGGCTGCATACCTTTATAAAAAGGTAGGATAAGAAGTACTGGTAGAGTTTGCTCATTTGCTAACAGACCATAGGATAGCAGAGTTTAGGTGCTTTCACGTGTATGGCAGTAGATTTTTATTTAGTTAGTTTATTTGCTTGTTTGTTTTTTTAACTAAGAAAAAAAATCAAAACAATGGATAAAAAAGGAAAGCTCAATATAAGAAAATAGACTTTCCAATTCAGAGTGATGTATTAAGCTCACCTAAATGAATATACTGAACAACTACTTATTGTAAAAAAGAAAATATTCAACATCTCTTTCTCTCTCATGCACTCTATAATTGTTCTCTGTTTAAATACACACATAGGATGTATATTAACAAACACTTAAACTTTGTGTCATAGCAGGACTATGAGAGTGTTCTCCTAAAAAATGGGGACAACTTAGTTGTTTCCAGTGAATTTAACCTTTCAAAAGGGAAAATAAATAAATAAATAAATAAAAATCTAAATGAACTGTTATAGATATTCATAAACATTATTATTTAAATATCAGAAACGAGTGAATTTGCTTCTCTAGACGAATAAGGAAGCTGAAACTCCCCCTAGAAGAGCAGACTCTCAGAAAAAGAGAAAAATGCACAGATTGAACAATCTCAATCAAACACTCACAATCCTTTAACAATAGAGAAAACCTTTAATTCTACAATGCTTTAACTCTTTTTTTTTTTTTTTTTTTTTTTTCCCCTAATAAGCATGTATGGCTGTTAGCTTCAACAGTCTGTCAAGGAGCCAAAAAATGAGTTGATTTAGGAGATGTTTCAGATTAGGTGTTCTTCCCAGTTTCATAAGCTCAATTTTCATTTGATGGGCTGACTTCAAGTAGACCCATATCATTTTACTGTCTTTTTGTCCACTGTTCAGAACTTAAAAATATAAATTTCTACATAAACTACAGAAGCAAAAGCTATAATGAGTCTTTTTTTCTACATTTATTCTTATACTATTTATTATATACATTTATTCTTAAATTTATTATTATGTATAAATTTTCTAAATTTATTCTTCCAGGATTGTATTCTTAAAAACATATCTTTACAAAATAAAGACTTGTGTATACATTCTAATCTTTACATCTGGATATTTTCCTTTGGTACTCTAGCGTCTTCTTAATTTTCATCTATGATCACAAATAAGTGAATAATATTTATTATAAATTATACTCACCATTTAAAACACACACTTGATAATTTTGAATTTGTTGAACTTACTATTTTATCCTGGAGACTATGACACATTAAAATGAATAACATACGAAGGAAGTTACACTGCAACAAAAAATAAAAGCTATCAGAATCATTGAAAAGGCTATCATGAAAATTGTAAGATTGAATCAAATAGCAAGACAAGAACAGAACCAAGAATTACACACATCAGACTGAAGAAAAAAGCAAGTAGTAATACATTTTGTAATTGAGATATGGTATCATTTTGGATAGAGTAAAATGGTAGAGGAGGATGGATAGTCCCCTATGTCTCCCAACTTCATTGTATTTTTCTTCACAAAGGGAGAGTTGGTGGTACAGTAGTATAAAGTGCATGTAAAATACTCCTTTTCTGATTTTACAATTGCTATATAGTGTGTACTAACAGATGATGAAGTCAGATAACAAGGCCTAAAGTCTGGTGGGTTTGTTTTCAGAGGGGAGAAGGGAATTTCAGATTTTTTAAATACTTTTGCAAATTGAAATGATCTTCAGGTTTCAAAATCTTATCAAAATGATCATCAAAGAAATATGAGATGGATATATCTGCAAGAATTTTGTGTGGGTGTGATGAAAATATCTGGCACTAATGGAAAAAATTTCTATTAAAGAAATATATATTCACAGCATAAATATGTCTGGGGAAAGCTGAAACATTTGTTAATATTAAAAAAAATCAACAACTTTGTTTTAATTTTGTTTGACATATTAATTGCTATGTGCTAATCTTAAAATATTACCTTCACACTTCACATTTTTTGTAGTATGTAAATGCATGTTCTGCTGCTAGAAAATACTCTTGTGGCTTCAAAGAAGTTTTCAGGTGATCATTCTGAAGGAGCTCGACGTTGGCTTATTTTTCTGTTTTTCACTTTCACTTCTTCAACAATTTTGAAGATTAGAAATTTTAGGTACTGACCAGAAATGATTACCTTAAGTAGATCATGTAGCTTATGAAGATCAATATGGCATTAAGAAATAATAAAGGGCACTGATAGACAACAGAATGCAATTCAGTTGCATATAGATACAGGTGTTTATTGTTCTTCAAAACTTTTGGGAAAATACAAAACTATACATAACCCATATCACAAATCTGAAATATTCTGTTGCTCATCCTATAGATCTTTCATAGCATGCCTTGTATCAGGATCTCAATTAATTTTGTCTGTCATTAAACATTAAGTACTTACTAAGTATATCAAGATACTCTAACAATTGAAGTACAACTGTAACTGTGATTTGCTGCCCAGTGGTGGCTAAATCTTCCTTTTAGGCATTTCTGTTTTGAGAAGTAAATATACTATTACAGTAGTAGAAGAAAGCACAAGAGGAACATTAGTAATACTGAAGAATGCATCCTAAAAGAAAAATTCTACCATCAGTTAACATCTTTTAACTCATCAGTTTTCTTACATTTTGAAAAAATACTGTTTTTATATATTGAGGGGCTTGTATTGTTGTTATAGTGTTTTAAATTTATGCTACTCAAAGTCTGTACTTACAACAATATAATTAGGTTCATGTTTGACATTTTAAATGCCAGATGTAAAAGTAGGAATAAAATGGATTAATATCCAGTATTATGATCATCTGAACTTCAAATACACATAGTCATGTCAGAGGTGTATACCATGCAATTCCTTAACTGTTATAATACAGTGTAATTTACTCTTCTAATTTACTTTGAACATTATGGGATTTGTCTATAAAATATCATCTCCAAAATATGGCATTGCTACAAAAACTGAGTATTAGTTCTATATGAATTTTTTAACACACAACAATATACAGTGCAGTCTTTTCTCATACTGAATAAATTCTTGGTGACTTAAAGGAGTTATAGGCAAGATTTGCCATCTGGATAAATGCAACAATCACATTTTCTTCACTAATTCAGAATGTTGTGTATGAAGATACTCTTTGAAGAGAAAATTTCCATGACTTGCTTGCAAATTCTGTTTATTTTCAATAACGCTCATCCCTCCAAAATACTGAAACATACCAGACCGGGTAGTAACTCCATTCAAATCTGTTCTTCCATTCCCACTAAATCTCTCTGAAAGAGTGGCTACACAGTAAATAAAAATTAAAAATCAGAACTGCAATGGAGAAACTTTTATGTCCCCCAAAAAGAAGCTAGAGACTTTATGAGGTCCATTAGTGTTGAGGGTATTGTATTAAATTTCGTATGGACCACTGTGTGATTCAATGCAAAGAAAGACATTTCTGGCATTCAAAACCCAGTAAATTTGGCAGATATGCAGAGATTTCTGCAGTTGCTTGGGAAATCTCTCAAAGACAAAATATAATTTCTGTAAAAGTAGTTGCTACCTACAACCACCTCCTTCTGAGCTCCTCTCTGAAAGTGAGCAGATCAAGTTACTGGCAGTCTCCAGAATTCAGATTTGGCAGCAAGTTTCTTCTGCATGGGAAAGTCCTGGGAACATACACCTACTGAATTCCCTGTCTTGTGAACCTCTGCATTTCATGAAAGCAAGGAATTTCAAGGTCACTTGATGAGGAGCATTTTGTTTTCTCAACAACACAAGTGAAAATCATTGGAAAAATGTATAAAGGAAATGTGAAAAGATCAAGGGGAAAAGGAAAAAATAGGATAATTGGCAGATAGATCTTACACAGTTATCTCACTCTGAATCCCACACCTAGTTCCATTCATCCACCCATCGTTTATTTTCTGCACACAATAATTTTTCCAACAACACAGTATTTATTCAACATTTTCCTGTACGTTCAATGGGAGTTAAAAATTCACATACACCTAGGACTTTATTTATACTAATAAAAATATATCCTTCACATTTTAATCATGTGTGCACTGCTAAGATGATTTTACTATTATAAAAGGCATACATTTCTCTAGAAAATAACTAAATTTATGAAGACAGATAAATGCATTAAGGACAACAGAAAACTCAACTCCAAGGAGAATTATTATCAAAAACAGTTGAACTTAACCTTAGAACAACAGATCCTTCTAAATGATACCTGGCATTTAAAACATCTACATACAAAATCCATCACTGCACTAGAATCCTCAGTTTGCACTAGAGTCAACAAAAATGGACAAACAAAGTCTATGCATCTTAAAACAGGGTGAAAGTAATGTCTGCTAATAATGTTGAAAGATCTGTGTAAAAGTGAGCACAGGCATTCAATTCCAGTTCAGAACAAAACACAGATGATGTACTGTATATGCCTGGTGCTGGTTCTATATCTTTTCATGGGCTTTGACAACATTCCTCATGTCTCAATTTCAGTGAATCACTGCTACATTTCAGTGCTCTGTTGTCTTTTCTGGACTCTGTGCTCTTCTAAAGCAAACAGTGATAAAACTTTCTTTATAGATTAAAGGTGATTTCAGAGTTGCTCTGAATGACAACCTGCTGTCTAGACCAATTCATAAAACAAATCCAAATCACTTCTAGCCTCTTTCGAGTTTGATTGCTGGCAAATGAGAAGGTGATGTCCTGATTCAGAGAGTGCATTCTGGGAAGAAGAGATCATCATGGCAAAACCTGGAAAGATTAGTTAGATTTTTACCTGAGTAAGAACCAGTCAAAAAGATTAAGGGATTGTACCAAGCAGTACATAGCATGTCTGAGATTAAACAAACAAACAAACAAACAAACAAACAAAAAAACCATTAAAATATCATCTAAAAACTTTTATGGAAAAGAGAACAAAAAGAAAAATGGTATCAAAATTTCCTCTAATGACTGTCTTCCAAACTTATCCTACAATGATTATCACTAAGAAAAATTATTTGGCTCTGACTACATAAGATTTATGGCCTTATTATGTTGTCTGGAAAAACTTCTGTAATGCAAAATTCTTGATCTTCCATAGTCTTGACTATGAGAGCTACTCTGCCTCTTCTTAGAGATTCCTGAATTTGCTTGTCTGCCTAAAAAGTCATCCTCTATGAAGTGTCTTTTATTGCACTGCAGACTTTATCCTTTTGGTTATAATGATAAAAGGTTCCATGCTTCATTATCTTGAAACAGAGATCAGAAAGGCCATATGTAGTTATATAATCCTCTTGAAAAACATTTAACAAATAATTGATTGAAAATAACCACACTGCTTTCCTGATTACCACAAAACCTACTGTATTAACTATGTTTAACTTAGTTTTGAAACAAACGAAAGAAATGTCTAATTCTGAGGAAGATAATTGATTAATTTTATTGCTAGATTTGGCTAGAGGTTTTTGGCTTTTCAAGTATAAATCTCTATGTTTTTTGGAATACTGCTTTACAGCTGGATTTTTAGTTTGTTTCTTTAAACATAACTTTTTGAATAAACACGGCTTTGTCTTGTCCACTTGCACAACAGCCAAAATTATAACAAGTATATACTTGCATACTTACAAGTGTATGCAAGAAAGCAAACAGTCAGATTAGCTGTCTATCAATGGATTTTCTTACTATAAAACTAACCAGAAGTATAAGACTAGGTTAAAGGTATAAAGTCTGCAAAGAGGAACAAAGAAAATTCCTGTCCCTCAAAACAAACAAACAAACAAACAAACAAATCCAACAATTAAAACAAGCTTATTAGTATATTAGCAGTCTCAGTGGTTTCTCCTGTTAGTCACTCTTAACTTATGTAGTGGAGTTTAACAAACTGAATAATTAACACTGACTGATTCTTGTGACTGCTTTTCAATCACTGATAGACTAGAAATTTCCCTACACACATAGCATTAGGGACAAACTGAAGTAAAATGCTGAAGTAAAACAACTTACAACGTAAGCAACTAAACTGTTGTGGAATAGCTGGAAGGAGGAGAAAGAGAAGAAATCTTAATTTAGAAGAGGTTTAATGGAGAACTTTATTAATTTTTAATTAGGCCCTTTACAAGACCAGCTACCTCTCTCTTTTCCCTTCTCTCTCTCTACTAGCACACAGGCACAAAAGCACAAAATTAAAAAAAAGCAACAAACCAACATCTAAGTCAACACCTATTCTGGAAGATGGATAAATGGATATTGTTAGTTGATTTGATAACTAAAGCCTCTTCCATATTTGAGAGGCCACAATCGCTCAAGAATTAAGTCTATTGAAATAACTGTTTTCTTTCTTTCTTTCTTTCTTTCTTTCTTTCTTTCTTTCTTTCTTTCTTTCTTTCTTTCTTTCTTTCTTTCTTTCTTTCTTTCTTTCCTTCTTTCCTTCTTTCCTTCTTTCCTTCTTTCCTTCTTTCCTTCTTTCCTTCTTTCCTTCTTTCCTTCTTTCCTTCTTTCCTTCTTTCTTTCTTTCTTTCTTTTTTCCTAAATCTTGCCCACAGAACAGCAGCCTAACCATGAAAATAATAAATAATTAGCAGATCATTCATGGAGTCAGTTCAGAAAAAGACAATTTGTTAGAGATGCATCTCAAAAAGAGTATGAGGATGACAGAATTTCAAAGTTACTCTCCTGAAACATGTTTATCTTATGTTTTTAATTTGTTTTTTTTTTCTTTTTTTTTTCCCTTTTATTGTTCTTATCAGATATCTTTTAATGCTATTTTTCTAATAGGGAAAAAGAACTGTGGACATTCCTTTCAGTGCCTTTGGCTTTAACAAGAGCCAATCACTCCCTGGTGAATAAATACCTTTCATTACAGTGATTGAGTGGCCTTAAATTCCCACACATGCATTAGAAACACGGTCAGCAACACTGATGGAAGCACTGGCTTCTCAGCTCTGACTCTTAAAAAACATTATTCTTTAAGAATATAATTAATGTACATGTTTTCAAATGTGCTGTGGTACATCAAGGACATCTGCCCAACCACCTTGCTCTGCTGATTGGCAGTGACAGAGGAGGCAGCCTGGGAAGTTTCCTGGAGAGGGTACTCTCCTGCTGGTACACCATGTCTCCTTCAATGCAATGAGGTCATACCTGTGAATGAAGACAGCTTCATATTCAGTGTTTAGGGAAACAATATCTGAATCTCCTTGTTGGCAGGGAATCTTCAGAGATAGTGCCAGACTTAAGGTTTGTTTCCTCATCCTGCTACTAATCAGATTTGACTTCTTCACTGTACTGTATGACTGTTCAGCACATAACCAGCAGGACCACCTATCTGGAGAGGTTATTCTTCCCAGAACTGCAGAAAAAAGCTGCATTTCCTGAAGTCCTCTTTCCACAGATTTGCAAAAATTAATGTTTGAAGAGCTGACTCTTCACCAGGAAATTGCCCCCTAAGCTGGTAAAGTATGCTGACAGCTTGAAGTGGTGTATGAAAAGGATGAAGTGTTATCTTTCAGATGAGATACTAATAAAAGTCATATATTTTCTGGAGAATAAGCGACAGAGAAAATGAGCAGAAAGGCTTGGAAGGCTGACAATACGGAAAACATATGGTGAAAATACAAAGAAGTGGAATGTGTATCCAATATCCAAGAGAATCAATGCATCTTAACAATCTGTATTATTTGCCTTCCTGTTTCTACAAAGCTTTGTTTCCCACATTTGGTGCAGTATTATTTGGCACATAATAATAATGTAAATTACTGACACTTTTTACAACCTGGCTGCTCAATACAGATTTTACAGAGGATGGAGCTAAAAGTCTCACTAGGGAGAAACTGCTTCAGTGTTTCTGAACAGTAAAATATTCAGAAATCAGGAACTGAAACAGAAATACACACTTTCTGCAGGTCCCCATTTTTGTGGTTTGTTAGCAAGGATCCCTTGGGAATAACAATGAGTTAAAATGATGAATGTTCATTTGTTAGGATAGCTCTGTAATTTTATTCTTATATATTTTTATTAGGGCAATATTTTTATGTCACTGCAGGTATGCATATATATGTCAGGGCTTCTTTATTAGTCACCTTTTTAGGAATTTAAATGTAATGCATGTTCATCATTAAAACAAAAAATTGCTTTGAGGCAAACTTTGCTCTAAAAGTTTCTAGATGGGAACTCCTTGATTTGATCCTAATTGAGAAAAATAAGATACATATTAATATGAAGAATAAATAAGAATCCAGTATTGAGTACTTTCTTTTTCCCTCTTTCTGCCATTTCTACATTTTCACTTCTAGATTTTCATTGTGGTTCAACTCGATGATCTTTAAAGCCTTTTCCAACCGGAGCAATTCTATGATTCACAAATCTATATAGTATCACTATTAACTCAATAAATCCAGTATGAAAAATGCTCAGAGCACAAAGTGACAATATTAAGCACTAATTTGAATGCACTGCCTACCACTGGGAAGACAGCTATTAAGAATTATGCAGAAAATAGGTATAATTTGTATACGTGTACCTAAATCCCTAATAAATGAACATGAAGGACTGAGGTGTTTAAATTATTGCAAATTGCAATCAAATATTTAATCTATGATTAATAGCATCTTATTACACCTTCAAAACCCGAGTTCTAATTCAAACTTAAATTGAAAATAATTGTTTTCAGCAGTTTTGAATAGTATAAGATTCAATATTCAGAAGCTTGATCTAGTCATAACCCATTGAGAGTTAGCCTCCATTTAGCTAGAAATATCAATGCTAGATAGGATTTAGGTGGACGTTATATATACATGAACATGTACTGTGTGCATCTCTACATTTTGCAGAGAAAGTAAATACTCACATACGCACATATTATATGGGCACATTGCCTCCTCTTGAATGCTTTTTTACATCACATATGCATCAAACACTGAATACCAATTTGGTACACTTCTATAACATCTACATGAACAAGGAAATGCAGACTGTGTGCTACAAGCAAAGCCAATAAACCATGTTTTTTTAACTATTAAGAAAGAATTTGCCATCCCAATAAGTGTGCTATGTGTAGCCTGGCAAATACAGGCCTACATTTCAGGAAAGGAATGGATTAGAAGAATACACTTTTCTGGAAATGCTCAAATTCTGCAGCAACAGAGTGCAGCTGCAAAAACAGGAAGAAAACACTCCTAGAAAATTTGTACTGAATTAGCCATGGCAATGGAGAGATAAGTCACCAACAGGAAAATCCAGTTGAGTGTGAGCGAGAAAAGACTAGCAATAATTACAGATTTGCTGTGAAGATACCCTAGGATTCCACATAGTTTAAGGCTGGCAAGCTGATTTTAGTTTAGATTTTAGTTTTGGGACATGAATATTAAGGCAGCAGATTTTTTTTAGAATAAGAAAATGCTTTTGGTCAGTTTAGACAGATCATCTGTCTATTTAATGCTTTAATATAAACTTTATCCTCTTCAAGTCCCTACTGACAATTAATGTCAATTAACATGAATTTAATCAGCCTTCTTCTGCTCCCAGAACAATGCCATAAAAGCAATGTAATTCCAGTAATTTGAGTTTGATTTATACAAGCATAAATGAGACAAGGATGAGCCTTAATAGATGCACATTTAAGTGTATGTTCTTAAGCCACATTTTTTGAAGTGCCTCAACACAGGTATCCCATGGGGCACATTTGTGATCACCAATTAACCTTTTACAATAAGTTAGACTAAATGATTAACTTTTCAGGAAGAGCTTTGCTGACAAATTCTAGAGAATATCATATCACACAGTAGCTTTATTTATGAGTGAACTAAATATAGAATTTGATTGGTAATCATGCAAATAATTTACTTTGGTTACACTATTCACCCATGTCTCAGAAAAAAAAAAAAAAAAAAAAAAATCAGTGGATGGATTATGATTATGATAATGGTGGTGTTATGGCAAGTGTCACCCAACTAGAGATTGGCAAGATTATATGCTTACAAATATACAGCTTACAATTAAAAATTTTTGATTGGAATTGAGGGGAGGTGCTAAAAGAAAAAGAAATAATTAGAAAACCATGTGAAACATCAATCATTGTATTACAATACAAATACATTTACTTCAGAAATTTTAAAATGGGTGTAAAGAGAAAAGATTTCTGTTGTCAGCACCTGTTTTAAAGACATTTAATTAAAATTCTTTCTTATATTTTTCATGTAGTCCTCAGTATAACATAATCTCTCTGAGGAAATCTTAGTGCTCAGTCCATGAAATGGACAAAATCTTCTCTCCCTCTCACTGGAAAGTTTATCCACTTTGTTTCACTCAGTAGAAGTGAAACATACAAAAATTCTGTTTTGATGGATATTATTCCAGATTCCAAATGAAATGTGTGATACGTAGAAGTAAGAAGAAGAGTGATTATACAAGAACAGTGCACCCTGGAATAGTAACTCCTTATTTTAGTAGCATGAGCTGGAATTTATGTTCTCATCTGACAAAGAGAGTTTCAAAGATTATATCAATCTGAAGCAGCAACCACTACCCACACCAAGAAAAAAAATAGTGTAAAAAGAAAACAGTACACGAGAAAGGAACACTGCACATTGTGCTGTTCATTAAGAAAATAGACATGGATGTAAGAACATAATTGCAACAGCAGCAATTCTGAAGCTAAAAGTACAAATATAATTTAGAGGCAAAATACCGGGAAGTTGCATGTACTTGTTCCATTTTGTGCTAAAAATCTGAGAGTAGTGATAAGCCCCCATCCACCCCCAAAGCATCTAAAAGATGGTAGAAGAAGGAATGGTAGGAAAATAGGAGATCATAGGAAGTCATTGAAAATAACTACCTACAAATGAAAACACTAAATAAAAGAGATCAAAACTATGTAAAGAGATATTCAAGTATGGTGCCAGAAAGAAGATAAACTTACGGAAAAGCATATACACAAATAAATGCATTTGAATTAGCTGTTTAAAGTACTGTTTTCAAAATAAAGTTTAGCAATGTAAAAAGAAAAAAAAAAAAAGCAGAAATATAGGTGGGTATAACTGAAATTGCTGGGTACTGTAATGAATCAGGAAGACAAAAAAATTATCAAAGGAAATGAAAGGAGAAATAAAAAAAATTGCAAATATTGCAGACTATATGAAATGTGCAACAGAACCGGGATACTATCAACAAATTCTAGCCCAAAATTGTTTCATTAAACAATGCCAATCTGTGAAACAGGTAGCTTAAAGAGAATTCATTGTCTTGCTCATAATATAGCTTTCAGGTGCTGCAATGTCAGAAAGGCTGGCAGCATGGTTACATCAGTTTAATCCTTTCTTCTCATACAGGATACTGCTCCAAACTCTCCTTCAAATTGTGTATGCAATGCTGGGCAAGTCAATTAAAATCAAACATTTTTTCACAGTTGTTCACGAACTGTGTGCTTGTTCTTGAACTTTGAGTCACCTTGATGCAATCTGTTCAAGGCAACTACAACTAAACACAACATGGTGTTTGCCTTCAGAATGCAAATTGCAAAGGACTGTGAAAATACAAAGTCTAGGTGCCCCAAGTAATGGGTAGCTCCTTTAATAGTCTATGCAGCAGTTTCGCAAGTACTTCAGAGGTGTCAAGTGAAGGTAAAATCATTAATGTGTTTGAAGTATTTGCACATTTTGTAAAGAGCATTACAGAAGTAAATGATTCATTTAGACTTTGCATACAGCATAGAGTGAGTCTCATACTGCTGACAGCAGATTGAGTAAGACACTAAATGAAAGAGTGTATGAGAAAAACTGAATGTGAAAATGGCATTAAAAACAATATCCTGCCACATACCTACAACAAAAACAAAGATGAAAGAACAACTGTCATTCTTCTACCTTATTACTTGGGATCACATGAATTTCCAGTTTTGACACTTCTTCATATATTTATGAAAATATTAACTGTGTAGTAAACTAAATCTGATTAAACCAGAGAATTTTGAAAAGGAAAATCCATATTATCGTCTCTGTTTTTCTGTCAGCAATGTGAAGGCTCAAAGCCTTTCGGCTGAGATACTGGGCTATAATTACCTTGGTAAATGGAAACAAAAACAGCCAAGCATCCACAAACAGTCAGAAGAGAGGGACATATTTTTCACACAGAAATTAAAAATCACTTATTCATAACAAAAAACTGTCAAAATTCAGTAATTCCTATGCCATGTATTAAATGAATTTTAAAGCTATCTTATTTATTTTTTCATTGGAAAAATGACTAGAGGCTCAGGGGAAGTGAGAACTATTAGTGTAAATCTGAAAACCCTGTCTCTTTTCCTCAGTATTCTTTAATAAAACACATGATACATTGAAGTAAATGTGTTGCAAAGATTCTGGAAAAACTTTTGTCTTGACGGCATTACATTTTATTGAAACACAGAAATACTTCAGTGTTTCACTGACACTAGAGTTCTTATGCTTAACACATCTATTCTTACTCAGGGACTAGACTGTCAAAAGAGCTTTGTCTGAAGCAGTTGAACTAAAAAAATTTCAAATATAAATGTACCCAATCCACTGGCAGTTTTACTAGTCCTACCTATGATCACCAAATTTTACAAAGAGCTCAACTCCAATTTACTTGCATTCATGAAATTTCTTTGGCTGCCATATTGAAATATTTGACAGTGAACATCTCTGGGTGATGAAATTCTATTCATGGCTGCATAAATCTATGAAGAAAGTAAATTAATTTAAATTTACACAGCTGTAACAGAGTAAAGAGAAACAAGATTACAGCCTTTCAAAGAAAGAATGAAATTAAATATAGTCTGAGACAAGCATCTGAGGAACACATAAAAGAAAAGGGTTGTTTAGCAACACTAATGGGGAAGCATTAGAAAGTTGAAAAAAAAACTAGACTGCCTAAAGAACGGGCTAGGTTACAAAAACAGTACATACATACCAGTGAATGTTCAGGGACTAGCTTCACATAGTTAGGTGTTGCTAAGTGATTTTCTTTTTGTTCTTCAGTGAATTGAAAAAGATAAAATATTTAAAGTGCACATTGATTCACTGATAGTTTAGCATTAATCAAGCTGTCCCACACGCAATAAGCTAAATGGTCTCCCTCTAGGTTGGCAACAGAAACAAAAGGGAAAACAATAACAATAATGAAAATCAGAGAAAGACTGCTCTAGTGGTGTTAAGAGAAAGGGCAGCATCACTGAGATCATCTGTCTACTTAATACTTGCCTGCTATTTGTTCTGTTTAGAAAGGGATGCTCTACTGGAGAAAGACAGGACTTTTGTTTAAGCATAGCACAGCCCAGCCCAGCTATGACTCCCAGGGATTTATCCTTGCATATTTCTGAAGAAAGTCCTGTCTAGTTACCACAAAAACCCTAATAATAATAATAATAATACTTATAATACTATATATACTTAAAATTCAAAAAATAATAATTATTATTTCTTTGTTTCAAAGAGGAAACTCTTATTTACTACCTTCCTTCTGTATGACCTTGGCAGCTGTGTAGCCAAGGAAAGATCTATAAAGTAGACTACTATTTTGGAATACAGTTTATAGCATTATTAACAAGCTTGCTAAGCCTGTTTTCTGTAGCAACTGCCAAATTGATGTTCAGTAGCATCATGACTGTAATCAATTTCTTTCAGGTAACAGCAAATCCTGAATGAATAAGAACAACACAGCCCATTAAATTCCTAATTATAAATAAGTACATATTTTATGAGGGCAGCTCTGGAAGTAATGCCTCCTATTTTATTATGTTGACCAACAGCATTGGAAGTGGATATTGGTGGTGTGGCAGTAGAGGCTGAACATTTCATTACATTTTCCTGTGTGAGAGATGACAGCAGAGGAGCAGTCTGACAAAATGGTGACTGACATGGATGCGTCTACGAAGCAAAGGTGTGTCACTGAATACCTCCATGCTGAAAAAATGACACCCATTCCAATTCATCAACACTTGCTATACGTTTCTGGTGATCAAAAATTGAATATGAGCACAGTGAGGCAGTGGGCTGTGTATTTCAGCAGTGGCCATAGCAATGTCAAAGACAAGCCATATTTCAGATAGCCATGCAGAATTTTAAAAGTGCTGCATGGAGGCTCTTGTTCATCACTGCCGAAAATGTAACTCTAAGGGTGGTGACTATGTTGAAAAACTGTTTTTTGTAGGTAAGAATTTGTTCTATCAAGTATTGTTATTGTGTTCTTTGTATCTGTTGTAGTTCCCAAGGAAATAAATAGAAAGCATGACTTTCAGAACAAGCTACATACAAACCCATCTACATTATCACAGAATAATGACATTAAATTTCTACACAAAATACTGTTTCACTGCCATAGCAAGTCTGCATCAAAGATGTTCTCCCCTTTTAGTCCTTTTTTCCTGTTTAAAACTTAATTCTCAGTTGGAGAGGAATGAAGGGAAAACCTCAGTATGCCTTCTGCTTTCTCATCCCTGCAGTTCTATGTAAACTTCTGAGACCTCAGGTATTGTCATGTTAACACTTTCAGTTTCTGTAACTCATCAAATTTTTATTTGATAGTAGTAGTAGTAGTAAGAAATGGTGCTAGCAGAAAGGCAACTAGACAGTTTTCTCTCAGAACTACCATAATTCAGAAAGAAAGAGCAAAATCTCTTTGGCTCCCCATTTCAAACTATAATTGTAAAAAGAAAGTCTAGGAAGATCTGGAATTACTCAGCTAGATAGCTTCAATCCAACAAGGAAAAACAAAATAACTTCAGAAGTCATTCTTGTTATATAGTTCACAGTACATAGAAGTTTCTAGAGACAGTAGAAGATTACAGACTCAAAATAAACTTCTGGTAGGTTGATTAAAACAATCAATTTTCATGTTCACAAATCCTTCTTTTTCCCTCTCCCCACGTTTGCAAGGAATAAATATCTAGGTAAAAATATAGTCATTGTGCCTTTGCAATATTTCAAAGGCAAAAGTTTTTTTCAGACATTTTTCATAATTTCTTAATTGACACAAATATAGAAAGTATTGAATTTTACCCAGGAAAAAATTTCTCTGACTAAAAATCTGAAGCCAAAAACAACCTATAAATAACATTTTAGATTCATAACAGTACGGGTATGAAAAAGAATATATGAATGTACTTAATTTAAATCATAACCATATGTAAAAAGTACAGATAGACATGAACCATTCTTCTGACAAATTGTGACCTGTATGTAACATCATGGTAACTGATAAGGGAGAGACGCACTGAATATGGTGTTTAACTTTACACCTATACTTAGTTCCTTCTCTGAAATGGCAGATATTTTTTAGTTTAATATATGTTTTTCTCTAATAGTTGGACTCTTTAACATTTTTAACATTTCTATTCTGAGTTCTGTATTTGTAGAGTTTGCTGAACACTACATTTTGTGAAACTTCCCAATTTGTGAATCATATAATAGTTGTTCAATCCAGGATTCTGTAAACTGAGCATCTCCTTCACTGGTGAAAATTGGCAGAGCTAAAAACCTGTTGAAGCTGTATGAAATTTTTCAGCTTTAGATTCTGCTTCAAAGCTATGAGGTAATTCTGTGAATTCAGCAAAAAAAGTGAGCTTGCACATTCACAGACAGAATATTAATTCTTCAGGTCTAGTCCTCGAACCCTTGAGAGCAAGAGGAAGTCTAAACATGCCAATCTTCAGTAGCATGGCTGTGTTTTTCATGCTCCTTTTTCGCAGTGATGTATTGCAAGTTACAGTTTGAAGAACAGCTTGTATTTTTAATCTAAGGTGAACTCGGAGCAGAACAAATTTAGGATACCTGTATAGACAGTACTCTTAAGCTTTGGAGAAGGGTTTGCTCTTCCCGAAATCAAACCACTATGAAAGCAGAGGGTAAGAGTGAAGGTATAAATTAAGATATACCACTTCTTTCCTTTTTTTTCACTAAAGTGTCTGGAGTCTTAAAGCAATCTTGACCGTCTGAAATACAGGCCTCTGTAATTAACAGATCAAAAAGTCAGTCCTATGTATCAACTTAGAAAAATAAATAGATCCAATAGTCAAATCAAAAAGAGAAAAGAAGTCAGGGATCAATCTTGGATTTAGTTTGTCTTTTTCAGCTTTCACCTTAATTTTCTGTCACATATTTTTTCTTCATTTAACTGTCAAAAATAGTTTTTTTTTTTCCCTATTTTTAAGAAGATGCTGCATTTAAACAGAGCTACCTACTTCTTCTTCTTTATCAGTACAAGAACTACAATGGTGGCTAGTCTTCCATGTCAGTCTCTTTTTTTACTGCCTTTTTTTTTTTTTTAATGACAAAATTATCATTCTCTTTCTAGGCTTGCCTTGGAATCCAGAGTAATGTCACTCAGGCCTCAGGGGCTGTTGAGCAGCAGCAGCAGGTATCAACTGAGGAAGTCAAGGTAGCATTAGCAGTCGTGCCTTGCTTTATAATAGTAGATTCTTCCTCCAGGATTTGTCAATTTTGATTTTGCAGTTCAGTCAGCAATGGCATGTGCTGTTTGCCTCCTGTCTGTTTGGCAAAATAAAGGGAATCATTTTGTCTTCCAGTTGACAAGACTGAAAACGAAACCTCTGCAGCCGATTTCATGTTTTGAAGTACAAGCTGCATTATTTTCCTCCTACCACTGCAATGATTTTTTTTTTTTTTAGGGACATTAGTTTTCTTGGGATAATTTAATAAGGAACAACTTACTCTGACTTGCTTCTTATTTTCAAAGCTGGCATTCTTCATTGAACTTTTCTGCTTTCCCTTCACTAGCTGTGAAGGAAAGACAAGTGGGGAGAAGTGAGGAAGGACAGATCTCTTTTCTGACTGCAGAGGAAAGACAGTGAAGAAAAATGAGTTGGAGGATATAGATGATCTCCCTGAGAGCTTTGTTCCCACTAGAGGATACTATTACCAAAGAAAGAATGAGAAGAATGAAAAAAGAAACAAACTGCAATGAACTCCTAAGGCAGCGCAGCACCAGGACATGAAGAAAGTAGTTCCTTTCTGAACAACAGCAGGGCAGGAAACAGAGCCTAATACTGAGTATCTTTGTTGCCAAGCTATGAATCTTAGAAGTTGTCAAGTATTTTTGCCTATTTACTGCATGAAATGACACACTAGCACAGCTTTGCTGTTAGTCACTGTTCCTTTTTTTCTCAGAAAGCTTGCAACGTATTAGCTTAGTTACTCAGCTATGGGATTTCAGTCAGAGCTTGTTTTGAATTCTTATTGTGCATGCAGACTGCAAAAGTATGCCAAATACTTCTGGCTGATTAGAAGGTATTTCAAAGATGTGAATAAAGTTTGCATGAGCTATAACGAGTTGTGAGGGAAGAGGGTCAGTAACCACAATACTAATTAGCCACAAAGCACTTGTCCCCTGAGAAAGCAAATTGTAATTTTAGTTCTGGAAATGTTTTCACATTTGCCAGCTCACATATTGTGCACTGACTCATCAAAATGGATGGTGTTAGTCATTTGCTGCTTCAACTAACAAATATGAGAAAACATGGATTATGTTAACAATGGTTAAATGAAAATATGGTGAGCTTTCCTCTAGGAAAGAAAAAAGTTTTTAAGGTATGTTTTTATGTTCCTTCTGGAAAGACAGAATAACACACATCTTATTCTATATTATCAATAAATTCCAACATCTCTGCCAAAATAAAGATCTGTGATAATTGTTTTTGCATTTAACTAAAATAATAATAAAAATTATTCTATACTTGCAATATGGTCCATTCATTCTTATGCTCTCTCTCTCTCTCTTTTTTTTTTTTTTTCCTTCCTCAAAACTTATTGTCAGTATTGTTCAATTGCAATTTGTTAGAGGGGTATAATGTAATTGCCTCTGTAGAATATTGGCAAAAATATACAAGGATTGGGGATTGTCCATCACTTCACATTATTAACAGAGTTTTATATAAGTCATAATTATCTGCAGTATATGTTCTCTGTTAAAATTTTGGAAAAAAGGAAACCTGAAGAAAATTACTTGTTGTATTAAATTTCATGAAGAAGAAACTTCAGTCCTGGGAAAATGCCATAGCTGAATTTCAGGGTAGCCTGGACAACACTGTGCTTTTTAGGAAAACTGAAAGGAATCTGAGTCAACCTAGTGCCTGTAGGATTTTGTTATTGTTGAGAAAATGTTATATGGTATTTTCCCCCAGGCAGGTTAATTGCAATAGACCACCTGCATTCTGCTCTCAGTTGTTTGATAGATGAAAGATAATATAATCAAATTCTAATCTAAAATTCATGTGTAAATCCAGATATCTTTGAAATAAATGTCCTTCATTTTATAAGAACTGAAAACCTAATGTGATGTTTTAGCTAGGAATTAAAGAAAATTCCTTGTTTAATTAATCCATCTCTGAATTATTCTGTGGTAGAATTCTAACTTCATTGTTTTAAAATAACTATGTACTGCCTAGCTCTTGTACAGAAATAGGTAGGGGAGACATTCGGCAGCAGCATAAATGCATGTGTGCATCTATCTGGAAAGCATCATAGTTTTCTGAACGAAGAGGCACAAGAAGTAGAAGGGAGGTGTCCAGGGTGTTGAGAAATAATGAAAGAGTGTGGTTATGAAGTCCCAGAGTCATCTGTAAAGTTCATTCTTAAGACAATTATATTGACCTAGAAGCGTACAACTAGAAAGCAAAATCTATACTGTGTGTTACAGTACACGATATAAAAACGTAAATGCAGCTTGAAGCATGCTTTATTAATGATTTTTTTAAAAACTATTGAGATCTTAAAGGAACAAAGCTGAAAGAGTTCCTGTTTAAAAAAGCTAAAAGATAAAATATGTATTTAAAACAATAAATTATACATAAATGTGATTTATAATTTATTGGTTATAAAAGTTTTATCACAGAAAGAAGAAGAATGGGATACATGTAAATACACACACAAAAAAAAGTAAACACTGTCGTAAGATGGGTGCAGAGAATAAAATGGACTTGGACTTTTTTATTTTATTTTTTAATGTAGCTATAATCCAAGATGCTCTCTTATAAGAGTGTCTTTTAAGAATGGTAAAGATCTGGGTATTTTTTTGCACTAGACATGTAAATATATTTTTTCTGCTTTCATGGTAAAGCAGTGTGCAAAGAAATGTTTATATAATTCAGCAATGTTCTGTCAGGCAGAGCAAACACTATCTAAAATAGCCAATTTCCATACTTACTGTATGGGAATTGCATGGAAATGGGCAAGAAGTCCTGATTTAACCCTGTGATTTTTACAATGTAACAGAGTTACATGTCACAGATGTAACAGAGACTGGTAATAAAAATCAAAGGATATCTGAGAAACAGCAGTTATAAAAGAAGCACTTTAGTAATAACCAATGAGCAGGGCTAATGTACAGTTCTACTGTCAGTCAGCGCTCAGCTTCTTTATCTATCTTAATATAGTGAAAATACAGGTTAGGTCTAGATCTATTTATATAGGTTGCTCCAAAAGATATGTCTGTGTTTATGTGGGTCACTCTGAAAGTAATGCCTCCTACTTATTTCCATGGAAACTACAACAAAGAGCACAATAACACTATTTTTTCAGCAGATACCACCATCAGCTATGCATTTTCATCAGTGATGAATAAGAGCCTGTGAGCCATGCTTGTAAAAATCTGCAGTAGTGGGGGTGATCCACTGTGTCTGTCACCACTGCTAAAATGCACCACTCCTTGCTGTCTTAGAGTCCATTCTTTGGATTTCATCAAATTTCAGTGAACGTCATGGGTGCAATTTATTTCTGTATGGAGGAATTCAATTACATGCTTTTACTCCATAGGCAGTCCCATGTCAGATGCTGTTCTGTCATACTGTCCCTCTTCTGCCATCTGTCACACAGCAACAAAATGTAATGGAATATTGGTGGGAAGGTTCAGCCTCTACTGCTATACCAACACCTGCCTCTAACATTATGGCCAACATAATAAAATAGAATCACAGAACCATCAAGGTTGGAAATGACCACTAATATCATCCAGTCCAACATCCAGTCCAATCATCCATCAATCATCAATATTTCCCCACTAAACCATGTCCCTTAGTACAACATCTAAACATTTCTTGAACATCTCCAGGGACAGCGACTCCACCACCTCCTTGGGCAGCCTGTTTCAGCATCTCACCACTCTTTTGGAGAAGAAATTTTTCCTAACGTGCAACCTGAACTTCCCTTGCTGCAACTTGAGGCCATTCCCTCTAGTCCTATTGCTAGTTACTGGGAGAAGGGGCCAGCAGGGGATCTCCTTTCAGGTAGCTGGAGAGAGCAATAACGTCATCCCCTAAGTCTCCTCTTCTCCAGTCTAACTAATCTCAGTTCCCTCAGCCGCTCTTCATAAGACTTGTGCTCCAGATCCCTCACTAGCTTCATTGCCCTTCTCTGGACATGCTCCAAGGCCTCAGTAGCTTTCTTGTAGTGAGGGGCACCAAACTGAACACAGTACAGCATCATCCCTTTGGCTTCAGCCCAGCTATACAGCCTGTCCAGATCCCTCTGTAGAGCATTCCTATCCCCAGAAAGAGAAATACTTCCTGCCAATTTGGTGTCACCTGCAAACTTACTGAGAACGCACTCAATCCCCTTTTCCAGGTCTTCAATAAGGATACTGAACAGGACAGGTCCCAGTACTGACCTCTGGGGAACACCACTCGTGACTTGTTGCCATCTGGGTTTAATTCCATTCACTGACAATCTCTGGGCCCGGTCATTTACCAAGCAAAGAGTGTATCTCTCCAAGTCATGGGCTGCCAGCTTCTCTAGGAGCATACTGTGGGAGGCAGTGTCAAATGCTTTGCTGAAGACTGGGTAGACTACATCAACAGCCTCTCTCTCTCTCATCCACCAGGTCACTCAATCACAGGAGATTGGGTTGGTCAAGCAGGATCTGTCTTTCATGAACCCGCGGGAGGCAGTACTTCCAGAACAACTCTTATTTACTCACCTAAAGTTAGGGAAGAAAATGATAATTCATATTTTCTGTTCACCATAGTTTTCATAACATTTTTACATAAATCAGCTTTTAATATTGATATTCATTTTGGCTGCAGTAATGCTCTACTATATTAAAAAACAAACTCAGACTCAAAAGAGAAAACATAAAGGCACCAGAAGATCATAATTAAACAAGTTCATTTCTTTCACAATTCCCGGATACTCTCTGAAGGTCAGTAATACATGATTGCCAATTTCATTTACTGTAAGAAAGCTTTATGTTTTCTATGAAGTAAAACAAGCTTTCCCCTTTCTGAAAAATGTTGCTTGACTATACTGATAGGAAGTCATCTTTCCAACAGCCAGTCAATCTACAGAAGCCAACATAAAAAGTTATTAACATTCAAAGGTAAACTGTAAAGAGAGAAACCAATGAGAACATATACAGTAAGAAGGAATCTCTGTACTCCTACATAAAAATCCTTTTAATGCCAATGGAGTTTGCAGAGGAGAAGAATGTTCAACAAACAAGTGACAGAAATCAAAATAATTTCAGAGAAGTACATGATGTCAGGAGGACTGAAAGACTGATTTATTCCTTAGGCTATAACCAATTTTGAAATATAAGGAAGCATTATTTTTGGCCAGAACTAAGACTCAGATTCTCAGAGCTTTTCAGACACTAGTTCCTAAATAGATAACCACACTTTTAATTCAGAGGCAAATAGGTATGTGAATTGGAGATAAACAACTAAAATACTTGCCACAACCTCAACCCAACTCTCTTTCTTTGTATTTCTCAGAAGCCTGTCTTGAGCTGGCCTAACCAGCTCAAGTATTGAACCAAATCAGCACTCACTGGGTAGAGCTGGAATCCACATCACAAGGGATGAGGGAAACTCATGTGGGAAGGGCTGTGAGAAACAAGAACTCATTTCTGTTTTCTGGGGCAGCCTTTCGGCCTGGCCATTGTCTTATGCCTGGTCCCATATTCTGCTGAGCTGGGCACCATTCAATCCCCATCCCAATCTGAGAGCTGCCTTTCTGGCCTTGCCTGGACAAGCAGCAGTCTGGGGATGGCCAGGCAGTGTTCCCTTCTCATCCTGGTTCACCTTGCTGGAGGCTGACATATGAGACTGTTTGGGGATGGAGGTCATCATGTTGCCCTGACAGGTCCCATGGCCCTCCAGACCTGGACAGGCCACCTCCAGCCATGCTGTGCCCTGGCAGGGGACCTGGAGGAATGCTCCTCTGGAGTCAGGTGCCAGTTCATTCTCCTGTGGAACCAGAAGTGAACAAAAGCTTAAACTGTCCTGTCAGTTATGCACTGACATTATCTGCATTGACATTTTCCGCATTGATAGCCAGTGTGGTCAGGACCACAATCCGCAATGCAATATGTTTTACCTCATTTTGACTTGGAAGGAAGCCTGGCAGAGTAAAGAGAGGTATGTTAACTGTCAATAGCATTAAATATGGCAGTCTACCTGAAGAAATATGGATGCAATTGTCTCTCTTAACTAAGGACAGGAGAAAACAATCCTTCAAAGCAACAAATTTTGCTTCCATATTGTATTCCAGCCTAAAGTGGACATAGGTGGCTCTAGGATCAGGTGTCATTTGACGGTATCCTTTCTTCTGACATATTTAATGCTATTGATAGTAAAGATATCACTCTTTACTCTGCCAATACTGACTGCCTCGGTAGCTTCCAGATATAAAATGGAATGAGTAAACTAGGGGAAGAGAGATTAAAACCAAAAACAACAGGCAAACAAATACAACTACAAAAAAAAAAAAAAAAAAAAAAAATATATATATATATATATATATACACACACACATAAATCACCTTCCCAAGGAATAAATTAGTAATAAGGAAAAGAGTTAGATAATATCTTATGTTTTAGGTCAGGAGTTTTCCTTGCTTATCTTGAATAAATTCTTTCTTCCTAGATTTGAGTATTCAGAAAAGGGTAGTTGGACAATCAAGAATGCCAAAGTCTTTTATGCACATCCCTTATGTTATAAAATTAATTTTGTATGGTGTACTGTTGCAGTGCTGGCACATGAAGGAGAACATTAAGAAATCAAAGTGAATCTTTTACATTTTTATGTGCATGCTCTTATTACTTTTTCATAGTTATTAGCACTTTAAAAAGTTTAGTGTAAGTTTAATTTTTACAGTGTAAGAGTACCAGCATAGCAGTCATTTGTAAATTTACCCTAATATCAGTGCCAACTTTATTTCAGTGCTGATATACTACAATACCTATGCTATGCCACTGCTGGGACCCTGTAGAGTGGTGAGGCTGCCAGTCTTGTCTAACTTTAGGCCAGGATAGGGGCAGTGCTATTGATAAATATGCATTAAGAATGGAGTGATCCTAACAAAATTAATTTTACCTGTGACATACAGACTCAAATCCAATTCTGTATGTAATCTTTAAAGAATTGGTTTTTTCCTGATAAAAATGATGACGCTTTATAACAAGCTGTATCCATTTGTGCTTCAAGGCAGCTTGAAGGTCTGTGTTTCAGTTATACAATATTTTTGAACTCTATGTATGATTAAATTTTTATTTTATAGTAGAAATTAATTATAAATTATTTAAGGCAGCATATTTTTTTCTGAAGACAATATCTAGGCCTGCTAGAAGGCATGCTTGATAAACCAACCATGTTTGAATGTTAGCTAGAAGTAAACCATCACCATTTTGAAAGTGTCTAGTGATTTGCTTGTCTGCAGTCAGCTAATCAGCAGATCATAAAATATAAAAATCTTTCTCAGGATAACTTCTATTTTTCCTTTTCTGCCTAACATACTGATTTTTGCTATATTAATTGATTTCTACTGTAAAGGACTGGTAGATACTGCTCTAGGTGAACAACTCAATTCACCTACTCCCTGATTTACAGCAGGCCATCCATGACAACACTAATAAATTGTGCATGAAATTGATTTAATCTATTCTGAAGACATAATTTGTCCTGCAGAATGTTGAGTGTGCAATTCACCCACATTTCTATTTTGTTTGCAATTCTGTGGCCTTCCTTGCTGTAATCATTTGCAATAATTTGAATTCTCATCAGAAAAATACACTTTTTTTTTTTTTTTTTTTTTAAACTACAGTCCCCAGATGTCTCCAGTACTCTCCACGTGTTTTCCAGTTCCAGGTAAAAGAGGTAGAAGAGCACAGGGATGGGGGAGAAGACTCTCTTCCATTTCCAGTGGCACAACAAGCAACACGGTCAGAATTTCTCCTATTTGTTTGATTTATTACCTGTAACTCCTTTTCATAGCATATTGTCTCTTATCATTTATAGTAAATTAGTTATCCCTCTTTATCTTGATCACGTCCTCATATTTCTTTCCCCTGTCCAGAAGAGGGAAAGGTGGGGGGAAGGAAAGCCCTGTCAATAGTGATATAATCAACATCTTTAATGATCCTTTCCATCTCAACCACTCTCTGCACTGAGGCTCTCCACTTTAAATCTTGCTCCCTCCACAAAATATATGCAGTAAAATTTTCTACTGATCTCATATAAAACTGATAACTGACAATAAAAATATCTCTATTATTTCTATAAGACACTAGATTATGATTTCTCTGTTATCATACACTTAGTATGGAACTAAGTCCTAAGACAGCCAAGCATAGGAAAGAGTATTCTGAGGAGAGGAGAACATTGCATTTTCTGCATTTAGATATTGTAATAACATGGGCTGATGAAATGTGAACCCGTGATGTGAATATATCTTGTATTTTCATGGTTGACAAGGGTTGTTGTGATCTGCTATTGCTCTCAACATTTGCTACCAAAATTTTTTGTTTGTTACTTTTTCCTATTATTTATTCAAACACTTTGTTTTTTCTCTACTCTGATTTCCTTATGCTAGCTTCATTGTTTTTTCCTTCTTAATAAATGAAGTGTTACAGTACACCTTCTCAATACTTTTCTAGTCATTCATTCATTTATAAAATGTACTATGGTGAATATTTCATGTAGTAAATACATACCTGCCCACCTGTCAACTTTGAAGAAACACTAATAAAGGCCATATCTTCTGGAAAGAAATGATACACATTATTTTTGAAGTTTTCCAGTCGTATACTTCAGACTATTCAGCACAAATCTAAAAATAGCTTTCCAGAACTGGGTCAAGTTTGAATGTTCTTCTACTGAAAATGACTAATTCTGGGCAGGCCTTCAACAAAGTATCATTGTCAGAAACAAAACAAAACAAAACAAAACAAAACAAAACAAAACAAAACAAAACAAAACAAAAAAACAATCCCAAAATATTCTCATTACTTTATATATATAGCTATAGTCTAAATACACTTACATTTCTTTGCAGGTTTGCATGTGATCATCTTCTATTCTGCACTTCCCTTCTTCCCATTCTCCTGAAGAAAGGTCAGTTTGCAACTCAAAATGGAATCATTAGTTATGTAATTTAATAGGAGAAGCTAGATTCCTTGGTATGATAAGTTATCATCAGCTGTGGTTGATGAACATGCACGTTCTTTCCTATGAACACAAATCACTGCTTTTATATTAAATTACAACAGGAATAAATCATATAAATAAGGAAAGATTGGTGAATGCTTTCTGTACAATCAAATATGGTTATGTTTTTCACAATTTAGCAACAAGAAATGAGCAGTAGTTTACAAGGGGCTCTGCTAAGCCATGCAATTTTATCTCAAAGAACAATGCCTATTTCTCAAGCCACTGATTCATGTCCCAGCCCTTCCATCTCTAAGGACCAGTAAAGTATATCAAAATAGCAGGGATTACTTCAGATCTTTCTGATGTGTGCATCCAGTAGAACTGTGCTGTTGCTGGGTTTTTTATGTCCTTTTATACATATAAATTTATGCATATGTATAAACATAGGAATGCTGAACCTTTAGTTTAACCAGTAAAACTTGTTTTCCCAACCATTAATTTCTGGTTAAATAGGTAAGCTACAAATATAGTTGATACCAAATTAAAAAGTGACTAACAATGCCATGTTGCATCAACAGTTCAGTTCATGTTTGGTTCCAGTTCAATTCCAGGCTTCCCCAAATTGCAGCTCATTTTAAAAGTGCTTTCCCTTCTGAAGCATCTGGTTGACATGGCTGGGTTCAGTGCTTTCCATGTGTGGCAAAAAGCTTCACTAACCTTTCATAAAGCTGCTAGCAGAGCTGAGTTGGAAAACACTGCTTACTTACTTGTTTTGGCATATGTTTGCAGTTGAAACTTGGAACAGGATAAATCCCTAAAGGTTGCACTAGCAACAAAAATGCCTGAGGAAGAAGGGAAAGTGAGGAGATAAAGTGACTGGCAGAGCAAGAGGGTTCTGAAAGCATGCATTAAATATTTGGTGATATATATTTGCAAATGATTCTCATGAATTCACCCATGTGGCAAATTCTGATGTACTAACTTGAAAGTTCCCCATGAATGCATTTTTTAATCTAAAGTAAAATCTCACACCAAAAGTCTTTTATTTAGAGTGTGAGAAAGTTTCACTTTTTTCTAAAATAGAACTCTTAGGCTTTATCTTTACCTCCGAACCTCAAAAAGATGAATTGCTGAAAGGTGGCTCAGGAGCTGCTAGGAAGCTCTCTGGCTATATTTCAACAATGTGACAGTGTTCAGATGTTGTAGTGGTTCTTCATTGTATTTCAACAGCTGAATATGTTACTTATCATACATGAAAGCTAGACTTGTTATTCAAACCTTTATGTTTGTTGTTGTTGTTGTTGTTTTGTTTTTCTGTTGACATAACTAAATAAATCTTTCAGTATATAACTATTTTTCTAACTTACCTCTAGACTGTTTTTATTCTGAACGTAATAAGGCCAGCTTCATGCAGTGGAAGTATTGTATCAAGTCATGAGAGACGTGTACCTCAGGCCCACTATCATTACAGCACGAACTTCTTTGGTTCCTCACATTTGAAGCATTTTTTCTGTGTTGAAATAAGTTCCTTCTGCTAAGTTTGCAGTTCTGGAGGATTTTATTTTCACCTAAACTTCATCTCTACTTGTATTTTTCAGTCCTTTCATTGATAGTATGTTTCCCCTTCTGTTTTCATCAATTTCTATGTCTATATGCTTTGTTCAGTTTTCTTTTCTCCTTCTATTCTTTCTTTTTCATTGCTAGTGCTTCTTTCTTCTCACTTTTTTTTTTCTTCAAGTTTTTATAGATTTTGTTCTCCATTTGCCACTCACATTCTTACTACTCCAACATATTTTTACCAGCACCAAATTAAAATCTACCACCAAATTATTGGGCTCAGTGGCTGATGCAGGTGAGAGAATTTATGCTAGATTTCATCAGTCCCCTTGCAAATGGGAACTAACAAAAATGTTCCCTTACTAAGGGCAAAATCCAGAGTGATGAAAAGATCCAGAGTAATAGCTAAAAATAATTTCCAATTTTTTAACCTTGTCCTTAACAGCTTCCACATCAGCAGATAGAGACAGACATAGTTTAAAATATTTTCAAAGTCTGTTGAATAAGAAGAAGACTGAATTGTTCAGCAGTTGGGATAATTTCTGTTCTGGAAGGGCTGAAACAACTAATATTTTAATCTTCCTTTCTCACAAAACAATCTGTTCCAGACATTCCCCAGTTCATCAACAACTTCTTAGGAGGGCATCTCCAGAAAGAAATACTGAGCTTTTCCATCGTATTTCTTTTGAGCAGGTGGGCTGTAGAATGGTTTTTACTTTGTAGATATAGTTTGGATTGTTTGTGAAAACTGTTTGTTACTATGCCATCTGATGGATAATTTCTCAGTGTGCCATCATAAGTAGAGCATCTGGTCTCACCAAAATGTTTCCTCTAATATGAATGGGTGTAAAAGATATTCATCACTACAGTGTATTCATTCATGTTTATAAAAAGGTTTGCAAAGCATTTTAGAATGCAAAATGGTGATATTGTCTGCTCAAGGGCACTTTTATATTTTTGCACCCATGTCTATCATTCTTTTTCCTGATGTATCCTTCCCCTAAAGAAATTAGCACATGTGGCAGTCTTCCAAACCTCAAACTAAAACAATTGAAATAAACTATTTCTGTTCCCAAAATCACCATATTCTGATGACGACTCTTCAGGACTCATTCACTTTAAATTGATGCAATAGAAAGACATCACTGTGGTAAGCTTACTGTTTTAAAGAGCAAATAGTGGCAAATATCCAATCATCTGTAGAAACTATATTGCAAATGGTGATTTTTGGTATGGAGCCAGGAAAATAGCAGCATGCAAATACTGCATATTGTTCCTATTGAACTCAATGCTATTCTTGAAAGAGAGGGAGGGAGTAGGGAGGGAGGGAGGAAGAAAGCAAGCTTGGTTTAGGCACATAACATTTTAATAAGTGGTAGCCTTCTCAAACTTTGACTATGTCAGAGAACATACATTTCTCAGAATCACAGAATGGAGGGGAACTCTGCAGCTGATGAAGTCACAGCACATCTCTGGTTCTGAAAGATGCTTAATAGCTGTAATGATACAGCCCATGGAGAAACAAGCTCTGGAAGCATGTAAGGAAAAAGGGAATTTTCCAACCCATCCTTGGAGGTGTTAAAGGCTAATTTGAATGGGGCCTCAGGCAACCTAGTCTCATCTAGTGGATGGCATCACTACCTGCAGCTGGGTGAATGGAACTAGGTGATCTTTAAGATTCCTTTCAAGCCAAGTCATTTTATTCTCTTGAAAACATTTAGTCTAATACTTTGCTCAAGCAAGACCAGTTAGAGCAGGTTGTCCAGTGCAATGCTCAACTGAGCTCTGAATACCACCAAGGTTGGGAATGCCAAAACCTCTTTGGGAAACATGTTCAAATAATAATAAAAATATATATATTTTTTTCTTTTTTTCAGACAGGATTTTGTATTTTAATAATCCTTATCACTTGACATCAGCCATAACAGTCTGGCTCCCTCATCTTTTTTTCCTCCAATCAGTTTTTTATATACCTTGAAAAGATCTCACTTGAGCCTTCTCTTCTACAGGATGAAGAGTCTCAGCAATCTCTCTCTGGAACATAAGAAAGATGCTTCAGTCCTTTACTGCTCATGGTTGCTCTGTGCTGGACTTGATCCAATAAGTTCCATCCTTTTTTTCCACAGCTCTGGATCACACTGGTCTGCAAGCAAACTATTGCAATTCCTAAAACACCAGTAATTTGGTAACTACTAATTCCTAGTTCAACTTTTTTATTTTATTTTATTTTATGTAATAATAATAATAATAATAATAATAATAATAATGCAGATATGGGTCAATGATTTTAAAACATTCCAATCCAAATCTTACAATTATGCATTCAAGCTTACAAAGATATTCGTAGTTAATAATATATTTTCACTACTTTTAGATAACCTGCAAAGTATGAAAAGAACTACATACCACATTCAATGTACACACTGAATACTTTTTTACAGTTCTTTTTTGCCAGTAAACTTTTTGTTTGGTATCCTTTTTACAATCAGATTTGAATTATTTTTATATCCAAAATTCTGCACTGACTTCCTGTAAACAACTCTCTTTATGTACACTGAGTCTATGCAGCTTTCTGAAGTTGCTTTCAAAACCGGACCCTTCATCCTTAAGAGACTATACCTGTAAATGCAACCTCAGGCACAGCTGGAGAGTGCTTTACAGAGCATGTGGCGTCCCGTGCACCCTTACAGACCCTTGTGACACAAGGCAGCTTAATATGCCATGAGGCACTCCCAGACAAACCACATGCATGCTGCCTGCGGGCTGTCTACAGGCTATCAATGCAGAAGGCAGGTGGATGTTTCAGGCAGAGTGCCACAGTCACATCTACTCTTTCAGACTGAAACCACTGGTGGGATTACATGCAGGCACGGGGTCTGCCAAAACCACAACTCACAGCAAGTTCAGAACAAAAATAACTACATTAGATGTGATACATTAGGGATCTTTTCAGATTCCATATGAGGAAAAGACTCTTAGTGCTCTCACATATAAAGAAGCAAAACACAGTCTTTTGTCAACCACCAAGATATTATCGTGAGTCTCATGGTACCTGTAGATTTTTTTAAAAGCCTCAGCTTCCTTTTATGAATGCTTCCAATCCCTAATTTTTTTTTTTTTTCTTTTGTTTCTAATCCTCATAGTTACAGGAAAAAGCTTAGAAATACATGACTGAAGGTTGGTCTTAAAGCTTAAAAGCAGAAACAAAAGAAAAAAATAGTGGTAGGCTGTTTGCTGTTATTTTAAAATCTCCTGCTATTCTGGCACTTGATGTATGCTTTTTGAACATTCAGGCTTGACAATATAGTAAACACTTCACCCTTTTTGTCACCGCAGGATCCAACATACTTTCCAATTTTGAACTTGTACTAGGAAGAAGGATAACTAAACTAAAATACACCCACACTACAGGACAGTGGTCTTCAGAAAGGGCTTTGCTTACACTGGGGTTTCACAAAGAGATACACAGGGTGCTGAGAAGAACTATTTACATTTATATTTAATTTAGAAAAATAAGAATAAAATTACACCAAATAATAAAAATCTAGAAACCTCTTTCGACATTTCTCACTTCATACTGGAAGGCAAAGATCCACATATCACTGGGAAACACTTGTTCTTCTTACCACTGTAAATCTGTCTAAAATGATAAACAGAAAACAATAAGGAAACAAACTAGAATGCATTATTTTGTCAGCAAATACTGTTGGAGAATGTTTGAAAAAATGAATATTATAGCAAATTATGCAATGTGAGAGGTATGCTGCACAGTTGGCTGAAAGTACAGATGTTTCTAACATTTCTCAGTTTATGGTATTTGCTAGATTGTGTTTCAATATTGAATTGCATGTAGATTGAATGCTGCGTGAGCCACTAAAAGAAAGATGTAGTGGAGAAGACATATTCTCTGTGCTAAATGACTTCTTTAGTAAGAACAATGTTTTATAGAAACACTCTGTAAGTGTAACCGCTAATGGAGTAGCTTCCATGACCAGAATAAATAAAGGATTCTGGGGTGAGGTTTCAGAACTAGCATTGCATATGTATCATCAATGGATTTAATTTTCTTTGTAGAGGCTGATATACTACTGTGTTTTGGGTTTTTCATGAGAATAATGGTGACAGCACACTGATGTTTTAGTTGTTGCAGAGCAGTGCTGCACAGCCAAGGACTTTCCTGCTCCTCATGCTGCCATGTCATCCGAGAGCTAGGGGTGCATGGGGAGATGGGAGGGATCACAGCCAAGACAGTTGATCCAGCTGACCAAAGGGTTGTCCTATACCATATGGTGTCATGCTCAGAAAGGAAGGTGAGGGAAGGAATTTTCAGACTGATGGCATTTGCCTTTCCAAAAGTCCCCTACACACAGTGAGCCCTGTTTTCTTGAAAGCGGATGAGAATCTTCCTGCTGATAGGAAGTAGCAAACAAATTCCTTGTTTTGCTTTGCTTTGTTCATATGCACACTGCTGTTGCTTTATGTAATAAATTGTCTCAACCCATGAGTTTTTGTAGTTAACTTTCCAATTCTTTCACCCATTCTACCTGGAGATAGTGACTGAGTGGTTGCGTGGTGCTGGGGTTAGACCAGAACAAAGTGAAACACTTTTACAGCGTCATTCATGGGCAAGCTATTGCAGCAAAGAAATGAGAGTCAGGAGTGCATGAAATTCCTCTGAATGTCATTGATGTCATTAAATCTATCAAAATAAAACATTTAGATAGTATAATCTTTACAATATTTTCTAATGAGATATGAAGAGACAATGAAAATGCTGGATAGTACACTGTTTTGTTGGTTACCTCATGGCAAAGTGCTTAGAAGTGTTATCAAAATTAAAGAGAACTTATGTATTTTTCTTTTACAAAATACAAGTGTTTCAAATTTGCTGACCTCTTATCTGATGGCAGATCACTATCAGTAGTTTGCTAAGTAGCAAAACCAAAAATACTAAAAAATAAACAGACTTAATGCATTCCTTCAAAGTAAATGTGATGCAGCAATCAGTGGGAGAGCATTTGCTTTCCAATGCAACTCATGTTATGGTGATATTTTTAAAATGGACATTTGGGAAAGTTTTCATTTTTATGTGATTTAGTTGTGTAAAACAATGTATGCCTCCTATAAAAATCTGTGATATCAGTACATTAAAAAATAAGAAGAATTTGATTGAAAAAAAATTATGATTGTTTAAGCACAGCAAATGAAACATTCTACCTGTTTATTTTGAAATATTTTTTTCAGTTAAGATAGCCATTAAACCAAGTATCAAAATAAGCAGAACTTAGATAGAGACCTTCAAATTGTGATACCACAACATATTAAAACAAGACTTTAAAAATAATGAAGCATACATATTCACATTGTTCCCACTATTAGTATTTTTAAATGAGAGCTAAAAGGATCTTTGTACTGAAAATTGATATTTATTTTTTATTTCAAAAATATTTTATTTCACCTTTATCTCACTACTTTTTAATTTCTGTTTTAAGGTATGTTTTGTACTGTACAGACTATGTTACTACAATGATAGTAATAAACTCAACATCACATGATTTTACTGCTAACATAGATTTTACTGTAATAGAGCTTCTTATTTACAGTAATATATTAAAAAATCAAATAAAAACAACATTTAACAAAGCAAAGACACCCACCCTCTTTAGGAATCTCAATGTGAATACCTACATTTTTGTTTTCAGCCCTTGGTTGGCACAGTGGTAAAGGCAGAAACACAAGTTCAGGAGATTAGTCTCTTAAAGTTCAAGTAATAATTTTTATCTGAAATTTTCAGTAACTGATAACAACCAAGTACTTGTATTTATTGTGCTTCTTTTCAGCTGAGAAGATATTTCAGGATTTTTGAAATTCACCTATGTCTCAAGAGAAGACCCTTCTAAAATCATGCATCAAAATGGAGAGCACGCTGAATGAAGTGAAAACAAACAAACAAAAAGAAAAAAAAACAACAGAAAACAAACATAACAATGAAACAGGAAGATTGTGAAATATTTTTAAATATGGAAAACTGATGATAGAATCAATTTGCTAGAAGTATTGATATTGCTAAGAAATAATGAAAACCTGGGTTGTAAAAGTAAGAAATTGTTAATGGAATGTCTTAAACTCCGTATTCTGTAAATAATTTTGTAATCAGACCAAGAGCTATTAAGAAATTCTGCATAGCACAACACTACCCATTTACACAGTTAAAAGGCTTATGCTCTATCTCACATGTTGTAAGTCATAACGTATCAGAACACTTCAGGCATAAAGGTAGAGATTAGTTTAACATCCAAGAAATGATAAAATTTAAGAAAAAATAAAAGAAAAAAGAGTAAGGCATCTAATCACTGTGTTTTCTGTTCCTTAGGGTGCTCACGATACAAAGAATTAATTGATTTTCTCTCTTGGGCAAATTAGTATAAACTACCCATGATCCTCTGCCTTTTATTTTTCCTTTGCTGTAGTTTTCATGTGGAGTTAAATTGATTTCACTTTTCCCACTGAACTGTCTTACTGTCATACTGAGTCTACTGTCAACAGCACCCCCAGAGCTCATTCTACTAAGCCACACTCCATCCATTTGTCTCCCAGCCTTTGCCTGTGTTCAGCACTACTGTGTCTCAGGTGCCCAGTATTTTTCTTTGTTGAACTTTATGCCATTGCTGATGGCCCAGTGCTCCAATCTATTTAGATCCCTCCGAAAGGCCTCTCATCCTGCCAGGGAATTAAAACCACCTCCCAGTTTACTATCATCAAACGTGGTGAAGATGCACTCCTCTCCTTCATCTGGATCATTAACAAGAACGTTGAACAGAACAGACTGTAGAAGTGTGAACATTACTAGTGACTGACCATTGAAAAGATGTAGGTCTATTCACTACAGCTCTTTGAGCTCTACTGTTGAGTCAGTTAATCATCCAGCAAAGCATGAAGCTGTTTATCTCAGCAGTCTGAGGTGAATCATGTTCAGACCCCTGGACTCATAGAAGTTAAGCTGATACAGCTTAATAAATGACCGTCTTTGTATTACTTTTTTTTTTTTTTTTCCTTTTAGCTCTTTCTTTCACTTATTTAACTGTCTTTAACACAACTCACAAGATTTTTCTCTTTTTATTCTCTCTCAAATCTTACTGTGATGAGGGATATTGTAACTTAACCTGGCAAGCAGCTGAACACCCCAGAGCCATTTACTCTCTTCTTCAGTGGGTTGGAGGACAAACAGTGAAAAGTGTAAGAACTTATGAGTTAAGATAAGGACTATTTAATAAGGAAAAGAAAACAAGCAAAAAATCAGAACAAACAAGCCAACAACAAGGATCAAAAGGAATAAATGAAATAAGTGATACACAACATAACTCGTCACCACCCTCTATCTGACTGATGCCCTGAGTAATAGCAGACCTGCAGGGGCAACTCTCCCTAGTTTTGTTGTTCAGAATGACATCATAAAGTAATGGAACATCTATTTGGTCAGTTGGGTCAGCTGTCTTCATCCTTGTGCACCCTGCTGTCAGGGCAGCATGACAAGCTGAAAAGTCCCTAATTTACTGTAAGCACTACTCAGCAAAAGATAGAGCATCAGTGTGCTATCAACGTTACTCTCACCCTAAATCTGAAATACAGCACCATACCAGCCACTGGGAAGAAAATTATGCTAGCCAAAAGCTGGATAGAATAGTTGCTGACTGTTCTGAAGCCACCACAAAGATGGAAAAGGAGTACTACTGAAGCAGTTCATAAGCTGGGTAAAACCCAGGGAGACACCTCTCAGTAAAAAGTATCTGTCAGAGATAAAGGTTTGGTATGTAGATGTTCAGCATTTGTTCCAAACAGGAAGAAAAAGTTTCTTATTTCTTTACAAACAGAATTTGAACAGAATTGGTACTAAAACAACTATTGTAAACACTGATTTACTAACCTGAAGACAATACAAACCCTTTCTCACTTTCACTCTCTTCTAAGCAGGAAAAAGATTTTATATCCACTCACTCAGAAATAAAACAGATCATGAACAGTAAGAAAATACCATACTTCATTTGAAACATTGGATAAGCTCTAGAGGCAATAGTTAAGAAACAACTTTTGAGCAACTGGAAACAGAATTGGAGAAGAGAATGAAATGGATGGGAACTGTAACCTTCTCTATGGGAATGAATTACTGTAAATACTTTAAGAATCTGTTTTCCTTTCTTCCAATTGATATTTCATACAATACAAGGCAAAATAAAACACTAAATTAACACTGGATTTCATTAGTGTAGCACTGTCCACTTCAGGTTGTATCAGTTTCCACTAGTTAAGAAAAAGTATTGCTTAATATACATATTCATTTTTTTCCTAGATTTAATTAATAAATATTTGGATTGACTGAATTAAAAAAAAAAAGTTCATCTAGTCAATAGGATGCTCTTGATTGCTCTAGTTGGAGGAATCACGATCTGCACATATATGTTTTTATTTCCAGTTTTATTCACTGGAATACAGAAATATTTTGGATATACCTATCCAGGTTAAGATCAAGAATTTCTGGCTGGTACTTGATATTTTATTTGCTAAACTCTAGATAAAAGCAGCATATATACATTGCATATATAGCACTCAGAGTGTAAGCACCCTTACTATAATAGAACATGATTAGAATACAGTTATGAAGAAAATAGTTAAATATTAGTGGGTGATGGTGGAGCTTCAAAACCCATGCAGATTCATTCCTTTTTTTTTTTTTTTTTTTTTTTTTTTTTTTTTCCTCTCACTGTTATTCACCTATGGATTAATTCCATTCTTCTGAATAGTAACTAAGATAATAACTATAATTCCCAAATGAAAAATAAATGTGCGTGTTCTATTTTTTACCAAGTGCCATAGAAATTCAAAGGAGTTAACGCAGAAGCAGAAAACTATACTAAGATAAGCTTACATAATGTAATGAAAAATCATAATCCATACAGTTTATGTTACAAAGAATGTATGTAGTTAGAATAAGGTATGCTTGAACCTAGTGTGTTTTCAGCTAATTCTGCACTCTAGTTTCTCTGTTTGCATGGTGAAGCCATGCTTATAACAAATAAATAGAAGCCCCAGTAATTTGTTCTGCTTTTCCTTATTTAAAAAAATTAAGTAACAGGATAAAACAATAATATAATCAGAAAAAATGAGTGCTTGCTTAACTCACACCATATGTGTGAAAATAACTCAAAACTCAATTTATTTATTTAATTTTTTTTCCAAATGGCGTGTTACTTAAGTGGAATGGACTTCACCTCTTGCATGATTATACCATACATTTCAATCTACTGACAGCCCAAATGTGCAGGGATATATCTTTAGCCATGCATAGCATGGAATTCATCTAGTTTAGCAAAATTTAAAGGTTAAGCTGACACAAAATTTGTGTGTAAAACAAATACTTTTTCCTAAAGGGAAATTCTGTCTGCATAAGAGTAGGATCAGCATGATACTTCATAGAAAGAAAGAAAAAAAAAAGAAAGAAAAAAAAAAGAAAGAAAAAAAAAAGAAAGAAAAAAAAAAGAAAGAAAAAAAAAAGAAAGAAAAAAAAAAGAAAGAAAAAAAAAAGAAAGAAAAAAAAAAGAAAGAAAAAAAAAAGAAAGAAAAAAAAAGAAAGAAAAAAAAAAGAAAGAAAAAAAAAGAAAGAAAAAAAAAGAAAGAAAAAAAAAAGAGTAGCTTTTAGTTTGCAGAGCAGCATTATATAAAGCACAAGAGGTTACTCAGTACTTTGAATATCAAAAACTGCACACAGATGCTGCACTCCGTCTGGCTATAGTCAATGGCCTGATCATCCATTAAGATCCTGAAGTAATGGCTTCCCTGCAACATTCTGTTGAGGCAGTCACCAGACCATTTCTTGAAAATTACCACACAAATTTAGACTCAACTATGTGATTACGGGGAAAATAAATTTATAAAAGGAAGTGCATTCTTCATATAAAGAAGCTAGAAGCTTTATATCAGAGGATGTGAGAACTGTTATGACACCAATCATTATGTCAGTCTGAAAATCATCTCAGTAAAATGTGAAATAAAAGCTAAGGTCCAGGATGAGATATTAGAAACTGAAGCTGAGCACAGTTATGAAAGGAGAATAATGAATAATGAATAATATGAATCCAGAAGTTTAGATGTCCCTCCCGTTCCCTGTTTAACTTGATCTGTCTTGGATAAGATTGAGCAGGTGCTGAAAGTGTAACTGCCATATTCACTTCTGTTGGCCTTATTCCTCACAACAGTGAGGAACCTATTGGCTTGGCTGTTCCAGTTACTAACCATTTCTAAATGAGGTTTTCAATACAAAGGAAATTAAATTACAGGTTAACTTATGCCATCTAATTCCAAATATCTATGAGAGAACAGATAGTACAAAGCAAGCTGAGAAAGTATCAAGTGATGCTGCAGGAAAAATTGTTGTATTACCTGGATAGCAATAATAATTTAATACAATCCATTAAGCCCCAATACAATTTCATGTCTTAAATCAGACTTGTAACCCAGCAGAGTCCCACTGTGAACCACAATATATGCAAAAGAAACTAATCCATAAATGAAAAACAGAAGCTCAATTTGATTAAATAAAGGAAGAAAAAAGTATGAGAACTAGACTCTGCACCATTACTCAAGTTCAGCCATATCTGAGGTGTAGGATTTTACTTGAAGCAAAAAACATAGCTGAATATATATCCAAATGGTAAATAAGACCAGATACATAATGCACCTACTCATGTGACAATAAAATATGAAGCTGATGGAAAAAATCACACAATGAAAATGTCAAGCAGTAGAAGGACAGCACATATCTTCAAATGCTTAATGAAATATCCAATTGCACAATATAGTAACTAAAAGGGAGTAATAACATTCATTCAGATTATTTATTCAATGTAAAATGAGCTGACATATTCTGACACTAGATTGAAGAGAGCAATGAGATTGGAGGCTGGAAACAGCTTGGATAAAGAAAAAGCCTGGAACTAACACTTGTTTACTTAGGCAGAATGAGCAGAGCTTTAAGAAAGCTACAGATATAACCAGAAAACTGAAGTATTAATTATTTCAGTAATTTGTATCACAGTACACGTCAATCCTAAGATGATATTTTTTTCACATGCACTTACACAAAAAGAAAGCAGAAATACCTTTGTCTCATTCTTTTCATCTATATGAGCTATTTTAGTACCTCCTGTGTGGCGTATATTCTCTGTAGTATTTTCAGAAACACTGTTAATCCTGAAGGCCACATTTACAATGTCTTCCCCCTCCCCACTTCCCAACCCCAGCAATTATACAGCAAGGATTAAATCATTAATTTAGAATGCTTAGTAGTCACTACTGTCATGGAAAACTACAGAATACTTCTCTGGAGTGCATGGGAAACAGTACACTTCTGAGAAATGGACTTCACTTGAGGCAAGATCTTTTTATATAGAAATTTGTGGATAAATAGGGCTGAAACAGCTTTAATTAGGCCTCTCCCTCCTTTACAATTACTTATGAATAAAAATGAACTTTTTTTGGTCTCCATGGCAACCTCCCCCTATGAGACTTTTCAAAGAGTTTTTGCAGTAAGAATTTGTTACCCAAAGATGTACAAAATGGAAATCCTTAACTTTTACAATCCAGATCTCCGTACCAAGATTCATGATTCCTGGTGACATTTTTGACAAATAATGAAACAAATATTTTTATTTTTGTTTAATATTAAAAATATCTTCTATGTTAAATAAATAAATAAACAGATAGATAGATAGATAAATAAATAAAAGAACACCCACAAAGGTATACCGCACATGTGAACTTTAATTTGAGATAATGGTTAAATCTTCTCTGTACTTGGAGAGGCACTTGTAGATTAGAGAGTTTTCTTAAAGAAGAGTACCTGCTTTAAGCAGCAATCTTTTTTTCTTTTTTTTTTAAACTCTCCTACCAAATGGGTTTTGAGGTCTTAACCCTGGTTCTGTGACAAGAGTCTTTTGCTGATAATTCTTCACTTGAGAGTAGAAAACAATCTGTTCAATTCTCCATATTTTACAACTTTTTTTTCCCCTATTAGAAATAATGAAGCTTGAGCAATGGAGAAGGGAGGGGTGAGAAGTACAGGAAAAAATATTTATACAGAATTCAGCTTTTCAGAACCTCAGTGTGCAAAGCACTGCCTTTCTGTTTGGTTTCTTTTAAAGCTGTATTCCTAAGGTCTCCCATCTCATGCTCCAAGCCACTCTTCTTTCGTGGACTCAATCTACATATTCATTCCATTAAATAGAAAAAATAATCAGTCTGTTGCAAAAAGAACATTTGAGTGTTTCTAGACATAAGAACATGTTTCATTTCCATTGTCTTGTGAAAGATACCTGGAGTGATGGTGGAAAGTGTGATGGAGCTCCATAAAAGGACAAAATCACTGACTGGTTGCAGCCTGAGGTAAAAGATAAGAGATATACAGCTACATATACGAACTTGCTCTATATGTTAGTTAATGATCCAGCTATTTAATAGCTCACAGGTGTTCATAAAAATGGCACAAGGCTGAGGGGGAAAGGAAGGCTGATATGGCACCATAGGGATGTACTCTCCCATGACAGAGCTGCAGACTACACACAGAAGTACCCACCCCTATTAGAAAGTGAGGGAGGTGACAAAAAATCCTGCCCTTCAGAACTCTCTAATCAAATCCCTCAATCCTTGAATACATTCACATTTGAATACTGCAAAGCTAAAAACAAGCAAATAGTGACTAGTAATTACAAAAGAGTCCAAAGTGAGCCACTTTGGAAATGAAGCAATAGAAAAGTTGCTACCTCCTTTCAGCAGAGAGATTTTTGAAGTATCCATTGTTTACCTTCTGCCAGAAGGTAAAGAGATCCCAAAGGAAAAGATTTCTAGTTTTTTTTGTTTGTTTGTTTGATTGTTTCAGACAAAATATACTCTAGATCACAGGCACTTCCATGTATAACATGCCAGGCATGAATTTACTCATGCTTCTGTGACATCACATGATGTTCAGGGTAGCAGTCCAAGTTTCAGTGGTTATTTTAGAAGAAGAAAAAGTTCTTATAAATGTCAGTATTCACTTATACTGTCATATGTCTTAAGTTTCTTTCTGGAACTCTTCACATTTGACCCTTAGTATTACTGTAGATGTTTAGGTGTATTCCTTCCCTTTGAATTGATAACCTGACCATCAGCAATGTCACTTTTGAACATTAACTCCCCCAAAAATGTGATGTTCTTTGGAGTTAGTGGCAGGAGTGTACATAAGTGTTATGGGGGACCAATAAGTGTCCTCACTGTTATGTTTATAAAAAAGATGACTGAACTATATTTAAAATTATTGGTTAGATTTTCTCAGCCCTACAGTATCTGTAATTCCTACTGAATTTCAATATATGTGGCAGCTCAAAATATCTGAAAATAAGACTTTTATAATATTTTTTTCCATTGCTCCTAAAGCCCCCAAAGATGTTTAAAAGAGAAATCTGTGTGAGCTTTCAATCATTTTCTTCTGTAACACATATGTTCTGCTCTGTTATTGTTAGTTGCCTCACGAGCCTTTCTGTTCTGATAAAGTCCATAAAATGATCTGGGAGAAAATGAAGTATTTTAAATAAAGGATTACATTGAGGTTATAGATGGATATAAGAAAAAAAATACAAATGGGAGTCTATCATGCTTGACAATGCCCCTGTAATTTACCCAGCTTTTATAGATAACATGAATGCTAGATACATTTACTGTAAAGGCAAAGGAATAAGAAATTTATGTTGAATTTCTTATTCTTTAAAGACTTCTTGTTTGACCTTGGGCAAATCACCTCAGTCTTCTGTGCCCCCAGCATATTTTAACAGTTCTGTATGTTTAGGCTGTAAAATACTGAAAAGTAGGCTATACTAAAATTAAATGCCCTCCTTTTAACTGTGCCTGTGGTCACTATTGCAAAACAAATGCCATAAACTCTTATTCAGTCAGTGACTAAGGTAGAAATTGAGAATAAAATTCATCTGAGAAACTGGTTTATGTACTGTCAATTTAATATTAGCAGCACATCATCATGGGCTCTCCTGTCCAGAACAGCTGCTACACTGATTAGGCAAGCAAGCTGTAATCAGCCCCTCAAAGTTGTCAGTATATCATGGTTGGGCTCAATTTGTCTGTTTAAATTCATTTCTGACTGTGTTGCCTCTTTCTCTCTCCCCTAAAACATTTGAGATGAATACTACAGGTACTACAGGTACATCAGACTGGCAATATTACATGTAATGTATTCAGCAATAAGATCAATGTTTTCCATTTCAGTTTTCTGCGAAAAGGGATAAGATGGGATGCTGTGAGCTCACCCATTACAGTTCTCTGGATCTTTACTACTCAGTAGGAACAGAATTGGCATATGCACATGGCCTAATTGAAAATATTTTGCATTTTCTTTGTTTTTGTGCTAGCTATAAACTTACCAGGCCACAAATACTCTCTCCCATAATATATCAGCTGTGGCTGATAGCAGCATTAGGGCAGTACTGAGAGTTAAATAATATATTGCACTGTTAGCTCGTAAGATTTAGTGACCTGAAGTTTTAGAAAGAAGCCTCAATGCTGAATGGCCTGTTCAAGAGTTAGCAGGATACAGTTAGGAATGCTAACTATACCAGTAATAAAGCAAATTAATAATAAAACGGAAAATGGAAAAAAATTACATTACTTATCTAAAGGTCAGATGCTTCCCACAGTCTTCATGTAGTGAAATATCACTCACTCCTTCTTCCATTTGAGCACCATCCAATCTCTAACATAAAGTCTCCAAAACACAATTAAACACGTCACTTCTCAGCAGAAGTAGTTTTAACCATCCCTGTTTCAAACATTAACTTTCTAAACAAATATTACAAATATTTCAGCAATATCAGAAAGGTTTTAATTACATGTAGTAGATTTTTGCTTTTTGTTCTCCAAATAATTTGAGGGACTGCACTACAACACTAAACATTCAGCACTCAAGAAGATTTCTTCTCCTGAAAATCAGAACAAATACTAGAAAATCTTAGTAAACATATTAACAATAGTTGGCACATCTATCCTAGTAGCATTCATATGGGGGAAAAAAAAAAAAAAAAAAACCTGAAAATTTTTATATACAACCTGTACATTGATTTTACCCAGAAAGCAAACTGTATCTTCTGAAATACATAGATTTACCTTTGAGATATTTATCAATTTATATTATTTCTGGCACATAGAACCATGTAAGAAAAAAAATCCACAGTTAGTGAGAAGTAGAATTGTTTTCAAGAAGAATAACTCAGGAGAGCTATTTCTGAATCTGGTAGAGCATTATCATTTTATTACCCATTTTGATGCTATTTTTTCCCCACTCTGTTTATCAAGCCGTATTTTCTGTTTCTGCATATTCTTTCGGTATTTTTTAATCTACTTCAGTTGCTTTGGAAGGTCATACAAAATAAGATAGAGAATGAATCAGAAAATATTTTCCCTAGGAATGATTGTTTAGAGTTATCTACCAATTTGTTTTGGAGGTAGATTTTTATTTATTTAATTGTTTGTGAAGTTTCAAAAGTGTTGCTTTGTTGGATCACTCCAAGGGTCTACGTGGCAGCTGTCCCATTTTCAGTGGTTGTTGACTGAAGTGATAAGTGCAGCACATTACAAGTACACAGTCATCCCTGTCATGAGTACTCTCAGTTTCCAGTGAATTGAGGCTTTGATTTTTGATTGAAATATGTTGTGAATGTAGCTTTAGGCTTCAAATCTGAAAGCAAATAAATATTATCAGTATTAGGAGTCTTTTAAATAGATAAATACCAAATCCACTTAATCTCCTTTTATTTATTGACTATGACATGAATGTGACATTTGTACTATCTGCTTCCACTCCTCTAGAAGAAAAGAACAGTAAGCAAAACAGGCCTTTTGCTGTTGTTGGAGTGGGAGAGAAACTATCATACTAAGGCCAGACACCTCTTGTTCCCCCTCCTCAAAGGAAGAAGAGGAGAAAATATGACGAAACCCAATACAGCTACATATTGACTCTAATTTTCAATGGACTCTGACATCGCTAATAGACAATTTTCCTTCAGAAATATAACAACAGTAACCAAAACAGCAAACTAAAATTCATCAAACTCTTTGGAAGATTAACAGATAAAAGTTGATACTTCGGGGTTTGAGGGCAACTAGTTACAGCTTTCCAGCAACAGTAAAGGCAAAAGATTTCCGTGCAACACAATTTTTTCCTTTTAGTTCAGAATGATTTCTATATCATCATCTACAGTGTAGCTTAGGGAACCATCATCCTCAGAGTAGCTCATACTATGGTATGGTAACGTCTTGCTGGTTCCAAGTATTTTCATGTTATTTTCAATATTTGAATATTTCTGTAGATTAAAAATTAAGATATTTTTCTCCTTCGAGTTTGGAATTCCACTGAAAACATTTATTTCTTTTCACGTGAACAACAACAAGGAGAAAAATGAGAAAAGGAAAATATGTAAGTATATAACCGCTGAATGAAATTAGTGGGAAAAAACAAAACAAAACAAAATAGATAGTAGGAAAGATGTCTCCGTGAACATTCAGTTTTGAGAATAATATAATAAAAATTGTAAAAGGGAAAAAAAAAGTCAGTAAAGAAGCTGCAAATCCTCACTCTCTCTTTTTTTCTTTCACTAGATATTTGTAATGCACGTAAAGAGAAACACAAGGAATAGAAAAAGAACACCCAGAGAGGCTAGACAGAAGTGAAGAATGCACAGTCCAGCAAACGATCTGAATTTGAACAGTTATTCTAACACATGCCCTAAAGATTATTTTCAATCCATAAGAAAAGTTTATAGAAGTCTGAAAAAATAAGAGCTGCCTGTGAATTTAATGCTATTGCAGACTCAATCTTAAATTAAAAAAAAAAAAAAAAGGGAAAAAGAAGGAAAAAAAATAAAAGCAGAAGCTACAGAAAGTACAAGATTCCAGAGGGAAACTAACTTTTCCAGTCTGGTGAAGATTACGAAGCAAATTAAATAGAATAAACTGCAGTAATATCAAATTAAAATTATGTCACTGCAGCAAAAGGAAGATTTTTTTTTTTTTTTTTTTCTCATTTGTATAGGAGATTTCTGGGGGCTAGATATCTTCAGGCATGGCATTTGGCATTTAATTATTTTTCAACAAATGAATCAGACATTTAATTTTTCTATTGATTTATTTTCTGTCACTGTCACATGCTACTTGTATACTAAAGAAATGTGTGGGAAGAGAGCAGAGAAAATATGGTAGTACAGTGTCAACACACAGCAGCTCTGCAAGCAACTGCTTCAGGATATGCCTTAAGCAACTTCTGTATGTTAAGTACCCATATGAAGAGAAAAGTAATTTTCCCAGACTGATAGTTTTCGGGTTTTTTTTGGAATCCCAGTTACAGTTGCTTCAAGGACTGACTTAGCAAACCAGATGTCAGGTAAATGGGAGACATCAGATTATTCAGGAGCAGATTAATTGCTATTTAGTCTTAGGAAAAAGTAGGATATAAGATGCCCTCAGTTTGCACTATACAGACAGTCACAAAACAATAAGTATGTTATTGCAAATAAGCAAAATACATCTCCAGTTTTCCTCTGATTTTGATTTCAGCTCAAGGTGAAATATATAGTCTTAGATAATTACATTAATACATTTGAATATATTTACATTAGTGGTGTCCACAATGAAAAAAAAAAACCAACCAACAAACAAACAAACCCAAATCCCTAGTTTCTACTATTAAACTAGTTAGTCTTGTTTCTAACTTCATTTTATAGTACATAAAAATAACTTGGAGTTCCTCAATAAAGCACCTAAACTGATTAAGTCAGTTAAATAAATCAAGTATATTCCAAGATAAAAATAAGCAATTTTTTGGTAGTATTTTTCCTCTCAAAGAGCTACATAAATTTGCAGACTACTTTATGCATATAAATTATTTTAGCACTCATTAAAATGAATCTTTTCAAGAATGAACAGCCAGTGAACAGCATATGGCTGTAAGGAGAATTATCATATTTCTTATTTTGGTAACGAATAAAATAATTTTATGATTTAGTCTTCTGAGCAAACACTCAGTGTGAACCTGGTATCACCTACATGCTTCCCATGGCCTATTCAGACTTGCCTACAGCTAGTACAAGTGTTGAAACTTCTGTTCTGACAGTCTTCTGGGCATATAAAACAGCAGAGCAATTAACGAAAAGCCATAATAGGTAGGTCTCTCCAAAAGTAAAGCCTCCTATTTATTTCCAGAGAAACTACAGTAGATACAAAGAACACAATAACACTACTAGATAGAGCAAATTCTCACCTACAAAACACTATTTCTTAACATAGTCACCACCATAAGCTATGCATTTTCACTAGTGGTTAACAAGAGTCTACATGCTGTGCTTGTAAAAATCTGCAACAGTGGAGGTGACCCACCGTTGCTATTGCAACTGCTGACATGCACCACCCACAACCACACTGTGCTCACAACCACTGTTAGGTCCAAGAAACATTCAGCAATCATCAGTGAACATCAATGGGTGTGATTTTTCACAAATGGAGGAATTCAGTGACACATCTTTGCTTCCATGTCAGACACCATTCTGTCAGACTGCCCCTCTGCTGCCATCTGTCACACAGCAAAAAAATTGTAATGGAGTATTACAAGAAGTTTTAATTTTACTGCCATGCTACCAACATCCATCTCTGATGCTGTGGGCTAACATAAAATAGGAGTCAGTACTTTTCCTCATGTATATTCAAAAAGACATTAAGTAAACACATACCTTTACAACTATGGAAATGGATTCCGAGTAATAACAAACACAACTGCTTGCAACATGACTTCTAACCTTATCTGAACCACTAATCTTACAATACCATTCTGCTCACAAAATCTCACTGGAAAAACACTGGCTAAACAGAAATCCAGAATAAATACTGACTATCAGTACCACTTTCTGTAACATGGTTGTCTTTGCAGAGTGTTTTTTCTCTAAGTCTTTTTTATCTTTTTCTCTAAGTTTTTTTTTAAGTCTTTTAAGACTGCACTGGGCAAGTGATCTGGAATTAAAAAAAAAGCTCTTTTTAAGGCTTTTTTGAAGCCAACAGCAGTGCTGCACTTGTGCTAGGGAGCTGACAGCTTGTGGTCAGGCTCCTAAGTCAGCAATGGTGGAGCTGGCACATTGGCGGCACATTTTAAACACCTGCTGTTAAATGCTTTTTTCATAGTTTTATGTTTTTTTGATTTTCAGTATTCCACATCAAAACATCATATACTGGAATTAAAGTGTTACTGCTCCAATTCTAAGTACCTATCCCTATACTTACGGAAGTCATGGGATCTGACCCCTCCGGCTGGGGCGGTCTCTTACTGCCTGGCAGTGGGTGCTGGAGGGTGCTTTCCTAGCCGTTCCAAGCTTTTCAGGTTTGACTCAGTCTCAGGAACTCTCTCTCATATCTTACTTGATTTATTAGTCTCAATTTCAACTAGATTGCATTATATTGTGTTATACTGCATTCCGATAGTTAGTAAAATAAGTTTACCTCCATAGATTGTTGCTGCTGTTTTTTTTCCTCCCTTCCTTCCTTCCCATTTTGTGGATCCAGGCAGGGGGTGGGGAGGGCAGGGGCCTACTGCCCCCTGTCATGGGCATAAATTGATCTAGTTAACTCTATGACAGCTTTAAATAGCTTCGGGGAGCTATACTTTTTCTCACAGAGCATACCAGGTGAGTAATCATTGTTGTTGCCTACTGAGAAAGGGGAGGCTCAGTGAGTGAGTGAGTACAACCCATGCTGCCCATATGGTGCTGCAGCTGTGGGTGTGAGAGGTGGGTCAAGTGGTGAGGATTGTAAGTATTGTCCCTCCTTGCTTAGGAGACTGGCTTTTCTCTTGGCAGTTTATGAGACTGCCAAACTAACACTAAACAAGGTCTCCACCAGACAGTCGGCTTATTCCAAGAAGACTGTGGCAACCCAGATGGAGGGCCTGCCCAGAAATGTAGCTGTTCTCCAGCTGCAGGGAGTGCCTGAGCCTGCTAATGCCTGGGGAGGGTGGCAGGGATTCCACCTGTGTGAGGTGTGAGCAGGTAGATGAGCTGCTTAGCCTGGTGGTGGAGCTCAAGGAAGATGCACATAGACTAAGGACCATTAGGGAGTGTGAGCAGGAAATTGACTGGTAGAGTGACTTGCTGGTGTGTTGGAGGGAAGGGTGCCAGGGTGATAACTACAGAAAAGTGGTGGACCCCCTGCCATGTCACAGTTGGGAAGACCTGACTGATGAGGAGGGTTGGAAGAGAGTCCAGACTTGGTGTCACAGGAGCCCCTACTACCTGCCTAGCCTGCTTCTCCTGCTCCCTCTAATCAACAGGTTTGAGATGCTGGAAATTGAAGGGGAAATAAGTGGAGAGGTGATGGAAGATTTGCCTAGGAGGGAGCCTAAGGTGAGGCAGTCACCTCCATGCCTTGAGCCTGCCTCTTTCAGGAAAGAAAGAAAGGTTGGGTGACTCCCTTCTCAAAGGAAGAGGGCCCCATATGCAGACCAGACCTGAGCTACAGGGAAGTGTGCTGCCTTCTGGGGCCTGGCTCAGGGACATAGCTAGGAAACTCCCAAAGCTGGTTAGGTCTACTGATTATTTTCCATTACTCATATTTCAGGGGGGCAGTGATGAAATTGCTCAGAGAAGCCTACGAACTATGAAAAGAGATTTCAGGGGTTTAGGGTGTTTAGTTCAAGGAGCGAGAGCTCAAGAGACCTTTTGTTCTATACCTTCAGGGGCAGTGAGGGACATGGAGCGGTCTTGGAAATCACAAGCAATGAAAATTGGCTGAGAGGCTGGTATCGAGCTAGAAACTTTGGGTTGATTGTAGGGCAGTTTACTTGGCCATTGTCTTAAATGGGGTAATAATCAAAGCACAGGAGCTAGCAAGGCTTATAGAAAGAGCTTTAAAGTAGCTACAATGGGGGAAGGGGACTATACAGTCATCACAAGAGCAATGCTTGAGCTGGACATGAGGCAGATGACTCAACTGAAGTGCATCTACACCAATGCACATAGCATCTACACCAATGCACACAGCATGGGCAACAAGCAGGAGGAGTTGGAAGCAGTTGTGTAGCAGGCCAACTATGACCTGGTTTCTATTACTGAAACATGGTGGGATCACTCCCATGACTGAGTGCTGTGATGGATGGCTACAAGATCTTCAGAAGGGATAGATGAGGAAGGGTGGTGATTTGGCCTTTTATATTAAGGACTGTTTTGATGTTGAAGAGCTTGGGGCTGGGAATGATAAAGTTGAGTGTTCATGGGTTCATCAGGGGAAAGGCCTGTAGGGGTGACATCTTGGTGGGAATCTGTTATAGAAAACCTAATCAGGATCAAGAGATGGATGAGGCATTCTACGAGCAACTTGTGGAAGTAGCATGATTGCCAGCACTCGTTCTCATGGGAGACTTCAACTTCCCTTATATATGTTGGAAATATAATACAGCACAGAGGAAGCAGTCCAAGAGGTTTCTAGAGTGTGTGGAGCTGGTGTGAGAACCTACCAGGGGTGGTGCCCTGCTAGACCTACTCTTCACTGACAGAGAAGGACTAGTGGGAGATGTGAAGGTTGGGGACTGTCTTGGGCAGAATGACCATGAAATTGTAGAATTATCTATTCTTGGAGATCTCAGAAGGGTGACAAGCAAAACTGCTATCTTGAACTTCAAGAGGGCGGACTTTGACCTGTTCAGGATGCTTTTAACATGGGTCCCTTGGGAGTCACTCCTTAAGGATCCAGGAAGCCTGGACGCTCCTCAAGATGGAAATCTTAAAGACACAAGAACAAGCTGTCCCTGAATGCTGTAAAGTGAGCCATAGGGGAAGAAGACTGGTTTGGATGAACTGTTGTTGAAACTCCGGAAGAAAAAGAGAGTCTACGTCCTCTGGAAGAAGAGACAGGCTACTTAGGGAGATTACAAGGAAGATGCTAAGCTATTCAGGGTCAGGAATTCAGGAAGGCAAAAGCCCAACTTGAACTCAGATAGGCCACTGCAATAAAAGAATAAGAAATCCTTTTATATCAATGGTAAGAGAAGAACCAAGGAAAATTTCCATCCTTTACTTGATGCAGCGGGGAATGTGACCACTGAGAATAAGGAGAAGGCTGAGGTCCTCAACACCTTCTTTACATCTGCCTTGTGAAGAAGAAAGGGACCTGGGGGTGTTGGTTGGTGCTGAACATGAGCTGACAGTGTGCCCAGGTGGCCAAGAGGGCCAATGATATCCTGGCCTGCATTAGAAATAGCATGGCCAGCAGGAGAGGTAATCATCCCCCTGTACTCAGCACTGGTGAGGCTGCACCTTGAGTACTGTGTTCAGTTTTGGGCAGCTCACTACAAAAAAGACATCGAGGCCCTGGAACATGCCTAGAGAAGGGCAACGAAACTGGTGAGGGGTCTGGAGCACAAGTCTCATGAGGAGTGGCTGAGGGGGCTGAGATTGTTTAGTCTGGAGAAGTGGTGGCTCAGAGGAGATCTCTGAGCACTCTACAACTTCCTGAAGGGAGGTTGCGATGAGGAGGTCTTTGGCCTCTTCTCCCAGCCAACAAACAGGCCCTGAGCAAATGGCTGCAAGTTTTCTCTCAGAGAGTGGTCAGGCACTGGATTGGCCTGCCCAGGGAGGTGGTGGAGTTGCTGTCCCTGGCAGTGTTCAAGGGGTATCTGGATGAAGAGCTATGAGGTACGGTTTAGTGGTCTGTGGAAGGATGGTTGGACTAGGTGATCTTGCAGGTCCTTTCCAACCTTGTGATTCTATGATTCTCTAATCAGAACAAATGTTACACTAGACTCACCAGCAGAGCTATGGCATTGTACTGAGTATGGCTTCCTGTACTTCAGAACTGCCTGAGCAAATTGTGGTTAGTTTGCTAATATAACAAACCAACTGATGACAAATTCTCTGAATTTTTAGAATATTCAGGAAAAAAAAAAAAAATCCTTCATCTTTAATAAATATTTTTGAAAATTATTTAGGCAATTATTTTTTTTTCTTCAGAAGTGTTCTTTTTCCCTAAAGTGACAGAAAATTGTGCTGTTACCACAACAAAACAAAAATAAACTAAACTATGTAAGCTTAAAACAGAAAAAGGACAAATCAATTCAAACAAACAAGTGTTCCACATGAGCATTTTTCCCTACTTTGTAGGTTGATTTTTCTTTTTTTTTTTTGGTGGGGGTGGGGGGCAGGATTGTCATCTTACATATTTCCTTGAGACAGAAAGGCATCCCTATTTCAAGATGAAGAAGGTTCATACTAGGAATGTTCCAAAAGTAGCAGCTCGTATTTTATTATGTTGGCCCATGACATCAGAAGCATATGTTAGTATGGTAATAGAAGTTGAACTGTCCCACCAATATTTTGTTACATGTTGCTGTGTGACAGATGGCAGAAGAGGGGCAGTCGGACAAAATGACATCTGATGTGAAAGTGCATATGGAGTAAAGGTGTGTCACTGAATTCTTCCATGCTGGAAAAAATGGCACCCACTGACATTCGTCAATGCTTGCTGAACATTTCTGGAGACCAGACAGTGTCTGTGAGCACAGTGAGGTCATGGGTGAAGTGTTTAAGCAGTACCAGAAGGGGGCCTATAGGAAAGCTGGGGAAGAACTTTTTATGAGGGACTGTAGCAACAGGACAGGGGGAAATGTCTTTAAACTGGAAGTGGGTAGATATAGACTAGGTACTAGGAAGAAATTCTTTACTGTGAGAGTGGTTAGACACTGGAACAGGTAACCTAGCAAGACTGTACATTGCCTCTCCCTGGAAACATTCAAGGCCAGGCTGAATGGGGCTTGAGCAACCTGGTCTAGAGGGAGGTTTCCTGGCTTATAGCAGTAAAGTTGGAATGAGGTGATCTTAAATGTCCCTTCCAATTCAAACCATTCTGTGATTCTTGTGCAGAATTTAGAACAAAAATAATAAGTAGAAAACTGCAGCTTTGAGTAATTATTAAGGCCTGGAAAGTAACAGTGGAGGGTGAAATTGCAAACCCTCAGCTAAATACATTCTTTGTTGGTCAGTTGCCAGTTATTAAAGGAAAGATAGCTATTTGGTGAGATTGCAAAGGTTTTAATTTATATATTAATATTGATGTATTGTTCTGTTTTCCATCCCCACCCTTGAGCCTCAGTCATAATTTGCATGTAACATCAGAAAAGCACTAGTTTAATTAGGAATTACTGGTAAACCTTCTGCCAAAAACTGCTGATTTCTTCTATAGCCACTTTGCCATACTCTGAAATTCAGAGTATTCAATATCTGCTCTACAGATACTGCAGATGTAATACTCCAGACTGCAAATGTTTAAACTCATTAATCACTTGAATCCAATTGTTTGAATATGACTGTATATATATCATGTAGCTTTCTTTTCTTTCCTTAAACTGAGAAAGCCCATAAAGCAGGCAATGAATATGCAAAAGGGTCATTTCCATGTAATTGACAACTGAAGAAAAATAAAACAAACGTGAATGAGAATGACATAGAACAAGAGTAAAAAAAAAAAAATCAGTCTTTCATTTCATACCATCAACTATTCAAAGCAGTATAAAAAGGATGATGCGCTCACTCTTTCCTTCAAATTTTCTACTGTAAAACAAAATGTCAACAGGTTTTGAGTAACAGTTAAAGGAAATACACTGAGGCATAGAGAAGTCTGCCAAAAAAAAAAAAAAAAAAAAAAAGAAGTCAAGCACCATGTATTCTTTAGAGTAAAAATTCACTCTAATTGCTAAATTTAAGTGCATTGCTGTGAAAACATTACTAAATGAGGAGGGGAATAAGGACATTTATTTTAATCTATTTGCATATAATTTTAATCAAGTCATTTTTCATCAGATGAACAAGGTCCTGTTCAGGATTTTAAAGCCTAGAGTATTCTTAAAGTCAGTAACTGAGGGATATCCATCTGAAAGCCTAAATTCAGATGGAATTAATAGATCTCTAAAGTTGTTGGTTAATTTTGCAGGCCAAATACATGACAGGCAACTTAATAAGAACTTCCTGAAATCTAAAGTTCAGCTGCAATCATGAAACACAAGATTATATCAAAAAGGCTTTCCAAAGTTACAGTTAAGAATTTTATCATCTAAATTTCTATCAAGTAACATTCTAAGTCCAAACTGTCTTTCAAAAAGATCAACAGAAACAAATGAAAACCATATGAATTTTGATTGAGACAAATTTAACTGTAAATTTATGGAGACAAACAGACCTTGAAGGCTTTTCACTTTATATAGTATCTAATAATATAATTTGCTTCATAATTTGTGGAGATAAAATTGAAAACTTCAAACTGATTTTTAACACAAATTGTTTATGTAACATCTGTGCTAAAACAATTCACTGTTATACTGCTTTTTTTTTCCCATTATTATTCATTTTCTCAGAGATCTAGATTTAAGAAAGTGTCGAAACCAAGAAAGTGCATACATCCTGTTGACATCTTCCAGCCTTATATGCTGGTTACAATTCACAGTCCTGCTAGAAATGTGAAGGATCCCTGACAGATTTCTTAGACAAAATGAATGACTCCTTGTACCTATGTATGACAGGCAATATAGCTGCATCTGTATGGCCTTTCTCTATGGATCAACTTGGTGTCTCCTGCTGAGGAAAAGTCTACTTCTCTAAAACAGAAGAATATAGCTTCTAGCAGTTGCTGAACATTTCCCTAATATTTGAACTGGTTTATCAACAGTTAGAAAAAGAGAAACCTGAAGGAGGTATTATCTAAAGTTAACACAGAGGTACCAAAGCTGTGAAATGCATAGAATCACAGAATGTCTTAGGTAGAAAGAGAGATCCACTTCTACCCCCCTGCAATGAGCAGGGCTACCAACCACAAGCTAAGACTGTCCAGTGCCCCATCCAACCTGGCCTTGAAATCCTCCAGGAATGTGACATCCACAGCTTCCCTGGGCAGCCTGTGCCAGTGCCTAACTAGTCTCTGAGTAATGAATCTCTGAGCATCTGATCATAATCTCCCCTTTTTTCATTCAAAACAATTCCCCCTCATCATATCGCTAACAGATTACGTTATAGGCTCCACTGAAATGTTGGAAGACAGCAATGAGGTGTCTCCACAACCTTCTCTTCTCCAACATAAACAAGCTTAACTCCTCAACCTTTTTTTTCATAAGAGAGGTGTTCCAGCCCCTTGGTCATCTTCAGGGCTTCCTCTGGACCCATTCCAACAGCTCCACATACTTCTTGTGCAAGGGGTCCCAGGCCTGGATGCAGTACCTCAGATGGGGCCTCATGAGGGCAGAACAGAAGGGGGCAGTCACCTCCCTCACTATGCTGGCTAACTATCTTCAGATGCAGTCCAGAAACTTAATGTATATTGAACAAGTGTGGAAGAAAAAAATCCAGTTTGTTGCTGCTTTCTTCTACTAGAACTGAGCTCTTTTACTAATTTATTTAAACAATGAAACAAACAAACAAAATGATTTAAAAAACAACAACTGTATTCTGATAACTTTCACCTTTCCCCTACTTGAAAAAGATCATACAAGGCTTGAAATGAAGAGAGGGGAAATATCTCCCTGAAAATCAATGATGTATAAAGATTATAACATTTCAATATAGAAATACAACAAGCACAGACTGCAAACAAATGTGTTTGAGAGTGTTGCCTTAATAACACAGATACCAATACACTTTTAAAAACCAGAGGGAAAGAGGCCAGAGACTGCTGAAGCAAAACTTGGATCTGTTTAAGAATGAGCATCAAGGAAGTAGGCAAACAATGCACTGACACGTAAGATGTGAATTTGAACGCTCAAGAAGGAGAAAGGTAAGAAAGTTTATAAGGTCATTGCTACATGATTGCTGTAAACTATGAAAAGCTGAATACCACTGAAGCAAGACAGAAAGGTTACAAACAACTGGCCCAAGGCTAAAAATGAAAAAGTAATAGCTCAAAGGCTAACCTGGCACAGGACAGAAGGTTACTACTGTAAATCAAAAGCAGGTCTCTACAGAAAAGGAAAGAGAAGTGCTAATGAAAGAAATGTGAACAAAAACTAAAGAAACAATGCAGTCTGATTCAGATTTTTATGAAGATCTTATTTACTGATGGAATAACATATAATTTTGGTGAACATACTTCTGATGTAAATTATATCAGAATCAAGCCCACAGGGCACACAGATATCACCCCTTGAAAGAGTTGGTGGATTACAAAATATGCAGGTTTTGTCTCAATGGAGACAAAAATGAGACTTTTTTTACCTAAGAGAGAGTATTACATTTTTTTCCAGAAACTTCATATATCAGTAATAATAGGTTGAATAGTACCTGATAAATGACTAAATTAATTCTTTACAATGTATTACCCTGATTAAGATGGTTTAGGCATGAAACCTCCATCCTGGCAAGCTGCTTTAGAAGTAGAGGTCAGAGTCAGGAGATGCATATAAAGTGCAGCTGTCTTAAATAGTATCAGCTAGTATTGTCACAGGGTGAAAATAAAAGCCAATTAAGCTGTTCTGTTTCTTGCCTTACTATGGATTCATTATTGCATGACAACTGGAATGGGATGACTGCTTTATTAATAAAGAAATTCCTCTTGGAAAATATATTTTCCTATTTTGCAAAATTTAAGAAAGAGATTGCAAGTCCGATTGGTGTAGGCCCTGAAATTAACCCTATTAATCCTAACAGCTCAGGCTATGCTTAAGCAGTTAAGCACATATTTAGAGAAATTAGAAGATGAAAAAGGGCAATGTAGTCTGGTTAGATCAGGAATCTTACTCTCCTTTGTTCACAAAGAGATCCTTGAGTTACAGGGTATCCAACCAATGACAAAAATCAAATAATTTATTGGTGTCACATAAATTTTGAGAATTAGAAAACCAAACAAGGATAATAGGTGATTTTCTGCTTTACACAGCCAACAGTAAGTTACATATAAAAGAATGAAAAGGAAGTATTTTATTAGCTTGTTCTATGCAAAATTTTAATCTCTTTCTCCTAGGATCTACAATAAGATATAGAAAAGCTCCAGTGATGAAAAGGACCATGAGATTACATTTAATATTTTTATTATTTTTCTGCACTTAAATTGAACTATCTTTGGAGTTATTAAGAGTATTATAATATTCATGGCAGCCTTAGCTAGCCATGGAAATGGGATTTTGAATGCATATAAACATTTAGGCACAGAGTATCTTTTATCTATGTCAACAGTTTACGGGCTGGTTCTGCCCAGTTCTGTGACTAGCGGGGTGGAGGGATTTCATGAAATCCGCGCCTCCAGAAAACAGGAACAGGGGACACCAAAATAATTAAAAACAGAGGCAACAATCTGAGAAGAAAACAAACTAATTTACTAAATATAGTATCAGAATGCAAGATAACACACTATAATACAATATAATTAGAATTGAAGCTAATAAATCAAATATAATGAGGGAGAGAGAGTGTCCAAAAGGTGGATAGGACTCACCATAATGCTGAGGTGAGATGTGCAGTCTGGTTGAGCAGCAAGGAGAGCCTGACGAAGAAGAGAAGACAAGGAAGAGCCAATGAAGAAGAGCACATCAGGTGACCTTGCCAGGAGTTATATCTCCTCTCTGACTACAAAGCCCCCTAGGGTGTGTAGTTCTTCTTCTCTTCCGGACAGGTGCCCGGAACTGGAGCATTAACACCTTAACTCTCAGTGCATTACATGATGTTATGTACATATATACTGAAAACCAAAAGTCACAAAAGCATGACAATCTATAAACCTGGAATTCATTGTTTCCTAAAGTCTTTGATATATCCTAAGGCTCAGAGAGATCATTAACATTTTCCGCATCAGCCAAACTGTGGAAATTGCATATGATCTTTTAAACTGAGGCAAGCACAAGGCATTGCATCTTAGTTTAATCCTCTTTCATCAATAGCTGTACTGAGTCATACAGAAACATCCATACAACCATCAATAGTTATTCTTTAAATATAAGAGACTTGTGGAAAAAGGTACAAAAGAACAGTTTGTGCAGAGTCAGCTCTGTATTAAGCTAGCATACACTGAATATCTTTGCAGTAGTAAAAACATAGTCGCATCATTGTCATCTGTGCCACACCAGACAGACTGTCAAAATCAAAACAATGATTTCACAGCTTGAAGCGCATGACAGAGGGATGATAGAAGTCTTCGGTTGGTGGCTGCTCCATTCATTGTAGCTTGACTTGCTTTTCAATTTTGCCTCTTCTGACTTCTAGCAGATAGTCTGACCAACATAATATCTTCCATGACAGCAAACTCTCCCACACCCTTGCTGATGTCAGTGAGTGATAGTAAGGGCAGTGGATATGGTAATGAAACCTTGGGAAGCAGAGTCATTGGACATGCTTCCACCCTGGCCAGTTGCCATCCCTTACTCCCCAGTGAGTCTAACTGGAGTGAGCAGGAGCAGATGACCGTAACCAGGTACATCCACCTGATACAACTGTAGCCCATGTGTATGCATGTCCCTTGCCTATCTGGGATGTCAGGTCAGCAGGAGATTAAGATCAGCAAAACTGAACACAGGCATAACTACAGCATAACTCAAGCAAATTCAAAGCCTGTGATCCATAAATGCAGCTCCCAAGGCAGTGTGTGGAAGCTCCAGATTAGGCTTCTCAAAATTCTTTCTTACCTTGTAGGTGTTTTTTGCAATAGTCTGATCTGAGCTAATGCAGCATCATATGAAAGCTGGCCTTGAACAAATGCAAGCTAATCCATAGAATCATAGAATCACCGAAGTTGGAAAAGATCCACAAGATCACCCAGTCCAATCATCCACCCATCACCAATAGTACTCACAAAACCATGTCCCTCAACGTACAAACTTTCCTTGAACACCTCCAGAGTCAGTGACTCCACCACCTCCCTGGACAGCCCATTTCAGCACCTGACCACTCTTTCAGAGAAGTAGTATTTCCTAACATCCATCCTGAATCTCCCCTGGCACAGTTTGAAGCCATTCCCTCTAGTCCTATCACTAGTTACATAAGAGAAGAGGCTGACCCCCAGCTCACTACAACCTCCCTTCAGGTAGTTATAGAGAGCAATAAGGTCTCCCCTGAGCCTCCTCTTCTCCAGACTGAACAATCCCAGCTCCTTCAGCCGCTCCTCATAAGGCCTATGCTCTAGATCCCTTGCTACCTTTGTTGCCATTCTTTGAACACGCTCCAAAGCCTCAGTGTCTTTCTTGCAGTGAGGGGCTCAAAACTGGACACATTACTCGAAGTGCAGCCTCACCAGTGATGAGTACAGGGGGACAATTACTTCTCTGTTCCTGCTGGCAACACTGCTAATGCAAGCCAGGATGCCACTGGCCTTCTCGGCCACCTGGACACACTGCTGGCTATGTTCAGCCAAGTATCAATCTATCAAGTCTATTTCCTCTACACAGTCTTCCAGCCCCAAGACTGTAGTGTTGCCTGGGGTTATTGTGGCCAGTGCAGGACCGGCCTTTGGCCTTGTTAAACCTCATCCCAGTGGAAGTGGCTGCAGATAGAGGTATAGAATTCAAGAGCTTTACAGAGACTGTCCTTACCAGACTGAATGTAATTTGTTAGTTGGAAAGTTGGCTTGGAGAATTTTCTGACTGTTGATCACTACAGCTTGGAATACTGATAGCTTAAACATCTGTAATTCTTATGCAAATTTACACTGCTTTAGGTGATATGCTCTGTGCCCATATAATCTCTACATCAGTTGTTGCTGTGGAAGGTTTGTAGAGAACATCAAAAGTAATTTCTGCCTGTTAGGGAAAAAAAGAATGCTCCATCTGTCGAGCTTTCTTGTACCATTCTTTATAGATTATATGGACAAATGGGATTTATTTCCTTATTTTGAATAAGTAACTGAATATTGGAATTGCAGAAAAATCCCAAGTTCAAATATAGCCTAGGCATTGAGTGAACCAAGAGCAGCCCTGCAGTGATGGCTGACTGATGAAAAACTCAACATGTGCTGGCAATGTGTACTTGTAACCCAGAAAACCAGCTGTATCCAGGGCTGCTTCAAAAGGAGTGTGACCAGCTGGTTGAAGGAGATGATTCTTCCCTTCTATTTATTCCACTCTTCTGAGATGTCACCTGCCCTACAGCATTCAATTCTGGCACCTGCAGCACAAGGAAGACATTAATCTGTTAGAGCACGCCCAGCGGAGAGACACGAAGATGTTTAAAGGGTAGGAGCACCTCTTCTATGAAGACAAGCTGAAAGACTTGGGGTTGTTTGGTCCTGAGAACAGAAGGTGCCAGGGAGATCTTATAGCACCCTTCCAGTATCTAACGGGAATTCTACAAGTAAGATGGGGAGGGTTCATGAGTGCAGTAATCGGTCAAGGAGTAATGGTTTTAAACTAAAAAAGAGAATGTTTAGATTAGAGAAAGGGAAAAAAAAAAAAATCACTATAAAAGTGGTGAGGCTTTGGAACAGGTTGCCCAAAGAAGTTGTGGATTCCCCATCTCTAGAAGTGTTTGAGACCAGGCTGGAGGGGGCTTTGAGCAATCTGGTCTGCTGGGAAGTCTCTCAGCCCATGGCATGGAAATAGATGATCTTCTGTGATTCTATGAAAAATGGTCTGCAAAGAGAGAAGCCTTTGGAACAGAAATACAAATATTAGAGATGCACATAGTGTGATATAAAAATAAATAAATCATAAATATGTTGATATGAGCTGTAAACGATAAAATGGCTTTGCAAATTCTGAGTTAATTTTAAAATATATCAGGACAAGTCAGTACTGGCAAAATAATGAACTTCCCAATTCCCAGAATCCAATATAGCTGTGTATATTTATGTTAGAACTTGATTATTATCAGAACTACATTAAATTCCTCATCTAGATTTCCCCAGAACATACACTTCCACCACGTGCAAAAATTGTGCATTAGATACTTCATGCTATGAAGAATCTCTTTATTCTTCCACCTAGCATCCATATAATGATAGGTTTCCAGCACACAAGGTTACTCTAACAGTTAGCAACTGGAAAGTATTAAAGTATCCTAGCTAGACTATTAGTATTATTGTACAACACAAGATGTGGTGTCAGGTTCTAGAATGGGACAGATTCATGAGCCCCCTCCAGTTGCTTTCCACTGCTTTGGTAATGGAAAGCAGCCTTAAACCCACTTTAGCTGAACATTTAATCTGAGTCTATGGTTATTTTGCACTGTCTGTCAAGCACAAAGCAGCTGGAGCCTACTAACAAATCTGGCTTTCTATTTATGTATTCTAGTGGTGAGGGATTAATTTTCAGACCATATGCAATTGCTTACTAGTGAGAAAGGTTTTTATACTTTCCACATAGATATTATGCAATATAACATTTTAAGAGGGTATAATATTACAAGCTGCGAGTGATTCAAATCAGACACACACAGCGGTATGGAGTCAAACACTTTCCTTTTCTAATTTGAAATTGTTTTCACATACAATAAATAATGCTTTATCCTTGAAGGGTTTTCTTTCTTTCTTTCATTTGTGGAAAGACTGGATGGGTCTCAAAGGTCATTCACAGTGAAGAGAAAAACATTAAAAATAAATAAATAATAAATCCCTTTCAAGAGGCGAGATATCTTGTATTCTTTACAGGAAAATAATTATTTACTTGGATGAAAACCTTTTGTATTCCAGTGTAATTGTTAGTATCTGTAGGGTGTCTTGGAAAATGAGTTACTTTGCATCACAGAGTTATAACTTATCCCTGTGCGTAAGATCTAAATTAAAAAAATGGAGCAGATCTTAAGGTATCATGCAGGGAGGAGATACAAGGAATACAACTGTGAAATCAGTGAAAAAACCTCAAGTGATAACAAGTGGACAAGAAAAAATTATTTCACAGTGGGATTGGGGTGATCTGCTTATGTTTTTTGTTGTTGTTTTTGTTGTTTATTTTATTTTGTTTTTCTTGTTACTGGGAAAGAAATAGCAAGAGATTTCCTTTTGATATCATGTTTTATACAGAATCTTCAACTATTTCCTGCTGTTGCAGTAAAAATAGTTTTTACTGGAGAGGTCAATCAAAAATTGCTTATTTTCATCTTTTTTTTTTTTTTTAACAATGTTTTTTAAAGCTAAGACTTTGATAAGTTATTCTACATACACCAGAAGGGAGAACAAGCAACAAGATTACAATCTTAGGAAAATTTCATGAAGGGGTAAATTTCCACCTGGTCTGAAGAAGCCACATATAGACATGATGAAAACATGAACAAACATGTACATTTACAAGTAAGATAGATTTACATATTATTTACAGAGTATTAAGAAAATTCAGAAAGACCTTTGACTGTGAGAACTAAATAGTTTACATTTTCAACAGAGCACAGAAAGAATATGAACAAGCCACTGTAATGTATTGCTATTAATGAATAATAGGTCCCTTTTAATGGGCGTATGCCACTACAATTTTCAGTGCTTTCAGCTATGAAAACTTTTCCTCAGAGAATGAATCTGCACAGAAACATTCTCACTGGCAAAGGAAATGGAGACAGCTGGTTTATAATCAGCCTTGGCATGAATCTGTGTAACCTCAGCCTCTGCAGATCAGAGAGCTCAGGGCAACAGAAACCAACCATTCAGGATAACACCACACAATCTCTGGATCAAGTTCTGAATTAGATGAACTGTGTTACTGAAATACCTCCCTCATTTGATTTGCTGTAAATGAAATCTAGGGGTCTAGTTTCCAAATCAGTGCATTGTGGGAGAAATGGCACAAGAAAGAATATGAAAAAGTTTAATAGAGAAAACACCTTTCAGAAAAATGATCAGTGAATACAAGGAGACATGAGATTCAAGGCTAACACTTAGAGAAAAAGAAAATAAATAGTTAAATGAGACATATTTTGTAAACAAAACAGAAGAAATTATGAAAGTAAAATAATAGTAAAAATATTGTAAGAACCCTTGTCCAGATGCAAGGAATTTGGGAAGGCAGGAATGCCAATCATTCAGCTTCAAGTGTCAACACGTGCATGGTGTCCACGGGATCAGGCCCAGCCAGCACGGGTTCATGAAAGGCAGGTTGTGCTTGACCAACCTCATCTCCTACGACTGGGTGACCAGACTGGTAGATGAGGGAAAGGCTGTTGATGTAGTCTACCTAGACTTCAGCAAAGTCTTTGACACGGTCTCTCATAGGCTTCTTCTGGGAAAACTGGCTGCCTGTGGCCTGGACAGGTATACACTCCTTTGGGTAAGAAACTGGCTAGAGGGCCGAGCCCAATGAGGAGTGGTTAATGGAGTTAAGTCCAGCTGGCAACGTGTTTCAAGTGGTGTCCCCCAGGGATCGGTACTGGGGCCTATCTTGTTCAATATCGTTATTGATGACCTAGGCGAGGGGATTGAGTGTACCCTCAGTAAGTTTGCAGATGACACCAAGTTGGGAGGTGGTGTGGATCTGCCTGAGGGTAGGGAGGCCCTTCAGAGGGATTTAGATAAGATGGATCGCCGGGCTGAGGTGAATGGGATGAGGTTCAACAAGGCAAAGTGGTGGGTCCTCCACAACAACCTCATGCAGTGCTACAGGATTGGGGACGATTGGCTGGATGATTGTGAAGAGGAAAGGGACCTGGAGGTGTTGGTCGATGTTTGGCTGAACATGAGCCAACAGTGTGCCCAGGTGGCCAAGAGGGCCAGCACTATCCTGGCCTGCATTAGAAATAGTGTGGCCAGCAGGAGCAGGGAGGTAATCATGCTCCTGTACTCAGCTCTGGTGAGGCCACGCCTCGAGTACTGTGTTCAGTTTTGGGCCCCTCACTTTAAGAAAGACATTGAGGCACTGGAGCATGTCCAGAGAAGGGCAACTAAACTGGTGAGGAGTCTGCAGCATAAATCTTATGAGGAGCAGCTGAGGGAGCTAGGATTGTTTAGTCTGGAGAAGAGGAGGCTCAGGGGAGATCTCATTGCACTCTACAACTTCTGGAAGGGAGGTTGTGGTGAGGAGGGGTTTGGCCTCTTCACCTAGGCAACAAACAGGACCTGGGGAAATGGCTGCAAGTTGTACCAGAGGAGGTTTAGGTTAGACATGGGGAAAAACTTTTTCACTCAGAGAGTGGTCAGGCACTGGAATGGCCTGCCAAGGGTGGTGGAGTCATCGTCCCTGGCAGTGTTCTAGAGGCGCCTGGATGAGGAGCTACGAGATAGAATCATAGAATCATAGAATCACCAAGGTTGGAAAAGACCTAAAAGATCATCCAGTCCAACCGTTCACCTATTACCAATAGCTCCCATTAAACCATGTCCCTCAACACCACATCCAGTCTCTCCTTGAACACCCCCAGGGTCAGTGACTCCACCACCTTCCCTGGGCAGTCCATTCCAGTGCCTGACCACCCTTTCTGAAAAGTAATACTTCCTAATGTCCAGCTTGAATCTCCCCTGCCGTAGCCTAAAACCATTCCCTCTGGTCCTATAACTAATGACCCGAGAGAAGAGGCTGACCCCCAGCTCACTACAACCTCCCTTCAGGTAGTTACAGAGAACAATGAGGTCTCCCCTGAGCCTCCTCTTCTCCAGGCTGAACAATCCCAGCTCCTTCAGCCGCTCCTCATATGGCCTGTGTTCCAGACCCCTCACCAGCTTTGTTGCCCTCCTCTGAACACGTTCCATGGCCTCAGTGTCTTTCTTGCAGTGAGGGGCCCAAAACTGGACACAGTACTCGAGGTGCGGTCTCACCAGAGCTGAGTACAGGGGAACAATCACCTCTCTGCTCCTGCTGGCAACACTGTTTCTGATGCAAGCCAGGATGCCATTGGCCTTCTTGGCCACCTGGGCACACTGTCGGCTCATGTTCAGCCGAGCATCAATCAATAGCCCCAGGTCCATTTCCTCTACGCAGTCCTCCAGTCACTCCGCCCCAAGCCTGTAGCGTCGCCTGGGGTTGTTGTAGCTGAAGTGCAGGACCCAGCATTTGGTCTTGTTAAACCTCATCCCATTGGCTTCAGCCCAGCTCTCCAGCCTGTCCAGATCCCTCCGTATGGCCTCGCTACCTTCAGGCAGATCCACACTTCCAGCCAATTTGGTGTCATCTGCAAATTTACTGAGGATGCACTCGATGCCCTCATCCAAGTCATCAATAAAGATATTGAAGAGGACAGGCCCCAGCACCGACCCCTGGGGAACACCACTCGTGACCGGTTGCCAGCTGGATTTAACTCGATTCACCACCACTCTCTGAGCCTGGCCCTCCAGCCAGCTCCTTACCCAGCCAAGAGTGTACCCATCCAAGCCTCGGGCTGCCAGCTTCTGCAGGAGAATACTGCGGGAGACAGTGTCAAATGCTTTGCTGAAGTCTAGGTAGACTACATCAATAGTCTTTCCCTGGTCTACCAGACGGGACAGTATATCATAGAAGGAGATCAGGTTGGTCAAGCAGGACCTGCCCTTTGTGAACCCATGCTGGCTAGACCTGACTACCTGGTTGCCCTGCACATGCTGTGTGATCTCCCTCAAGACAATCTGCTCCATAACCTTCCCTGGACCGAGGTCAGGCTAACAGGCCTGTTGTTCCCCGGATCCTCCTTACAACCTTTTCTGTAAATGGGAGTCACATTGGCAAGCCTCCAGTCTTCTGGGACCTCACCAGTCGACAAGGAGCACTGATAGATGATGGAAAGCGGCTCAGCTATCACCTCCGCCAGTTCCCTCAGCACTCTCGGGTGGATCTCATCTGGCCCCATAGACTTGTGGCAGTCCAGTTGGAGTAGCAGGTCTATGATATGGCTTAGTTTGCCCTTTTCCAAATTTTCTGGTAAATAGTTCAAGCTCAGATTAGCAATATCAAGCGTGAATTACTGTCTCATAATTTTAGTTTTATGAGATCCACAAAACTCCCAGTTTGGCCCTGGGAGAATCATAAGAGGGTTTGGGTTGGAAGGGATCTTAAAGATCATCTAATTCCAACCCACTTGCAGCAGCAGGGTTGTCAACCACTAAATCAAGTACTAGATCAGCTAATAAATCAGGTTGGCCAGGGCCCCCACCCAACCTGGCCTTGAACACCTCCAGGGGTAGGGCATTCACAACTTCTCAGGGCAGTCTGTTCCAGTACCTTACCACCTTCTGAATAAAGAATTTTCCTCTAACATCTCCTATATCTCTGCTCCTTTAGTTTGAAGATATTCCTCTTTGTCCTATCACTAATAGACTTTTTAAAAAAGTCATTCTCCCTCCTGTTTATTAACTTCCCTAAAGTACATGAAGGCCTCAATGAGGCCTCCCCAAATCCTTCTCTTCTCCAGGCTAAACAAGACCAAATCTCTCAACCTTTATTCATAAGAGATGTGCTCCAGCCCTCTGATCCTCTTTGTGGCCCTCTGGACCAATTCCAACAGCTCCACATCTTTCTTGTCCTAGGGGTCTAAGGCCTGGATGTAGTACTCCACATGGATCCTCACAAGGGCAGAGTAGAGGGGAACAATCAACTTCCTGGCCCTACTAGCCACAGACAAGCTTACATCTGGTGATACCATGATAAGAAACTTCATGTCTGCTTACAAATTGTTCTTCAGATTCAATGCCACTATACACATCTAAAAATATCTGGATGCTGACAGACATTCTAATAATTACTACTTTTTATTTTTATTTTTATTTTTTTTTACTATTATTTTTATTTGCTTTTAAACAAATTGAAAGTCATCCTTCTGCATAAAGACCTGTTATGCTGAGTCTATAAAATAAGCGTTAATTAGGATATGCCGATGAATGACCTTCACAGGTATATTTCACCTGTTAGATATTCAAAAGGGCAAACAGGCAAATAGTTAACACGAATGGAAAGGTAACGTGCCATGAGTAGTCCAGTGAAAATCTGGTAGTCAAAAGACAAGTATGTATTTGTCCTTTTATATCATATTGAAGGAATATCTCTTAATGCTTAGAAACACAAAGTATTCCTTATGATGTATTGGAGAGATTACAGGATAGGATAAAGATGACTTTACTTATTTTTTCTGATGTGCATTTTTCCCTTCAATTCTTTCACATTCAAATGCCAGTGCTAAAAATATATTTTGCTTGTTACAGTAATACTTGTAAAGTAGTTTTCACTTACATTTCATTCAATATTTTCCAAAAGAAACTAGCTGTCTATGCATTAGATCCAAAGCCCATTGATGTTAGAAAATCTTCAGTGGGTTTTGCCTCAGGACTTAAGTGCATGAAAAAGCTCATGACAGTACCTGTCATGATTAATTTGAAAGAAAGATTAATATTTGCAGACTAGGAGTAACAACTGAAAACAAGTTGTTTGACCTCTTCCAATGAATCTCACTTAGACATGTCTACACCAAACCCAGAAACTTGTGGATTTCCAAAAACAGCACAGTTTTTGGAAGCTATCTAGCCATCCTGCAAATACAATATGAGGAATGCAAGACTTCACCTGATAAATTACTCCAATAATTGTGTTGGGGCTTTTTCAGTTTCTTAAGAAGAAGTGGAAATTGCACTTGATTTTCCATTTCAATTTATCTAGGTTCAGTACAGGGAATTTCTTAATGCTTTTGTCTGGTAAATAAAGAGCCCTCTACTGTTAAAAGCATTCTTCCTGTTTAGGTACTTGCAGAACATGATCAACTTTTTAACTTTCTGTACAATAAACGGAACTTACTGCAGAATAAAGATGTTCTTGTCATAGAAGGAAAAATGAAAATATTTTGCACAAATAATTTGCAGCAGAACAGCTGGAAAGTTCAACAGTTTATCCTTACCACTCAAAACATCATACAAGTTGTCCTGTACCAATCACATGCAGTCATGCAAAAGGGATTGCTAACAGCAACTGCAAGGCATTTTTTTTTTCCTTTTTCTTTTTTTTTTTTCTCCTTCATGTTAAGCAGCTATGTGTGATATGGAATAAAGTAAGGCAGTGAGGCCTTTGGTACCGTGACTACTTTTGAAAAGGAAAATATCAATAAAATTTCCATGTATATATATACATATACATATGCATCTCCATAAAAATTAAGGTTTCATTAATGAGTTCCAAAGCTGAGCAGACAGAAAAATCCTTGGGTGTCAACATTTCAATACTAAAGCAATTTCAACATATGAAAGATAACAAAAGTCATAGAATCATAGAATGGCCTGGGTTGAAAAGGACCACAATGATCATCGAGTTTCAACCCCCTGCTAAGTGCAGGGCTGCCAACCACCAGACCAGGCTGCCCAGAGCCACATCCAGCCTGGGTGGATGCACCCATAGGGCAGTAGTGGCCTCCCCTATCCAGGGACATCTTGAGGATCCCATTCCAGTGCAGCCAAATGGATTCACTGTGCTCCAATAGCTACAAGGATGTATCATCCCCTACAGCGAGACTTTCACCCCAATTCCTACAAACAGCAAGACCAATCTGCTTTGACAGTGCTCCCTTGAAATCATTGGACTTTTGGTATGTTGTTTGAATTCCCCATCAGCACCTTAAGGTGCTAACACAGCAATTGAGCTACTGATCACCATTCCAATGGCACAGCAAAACTGAGTCGCTTTGGATTCTCTTTAGGTTGAGCAACTTCTGTACCAGTGTGTCTCTTTGGTTATGAAGGTAGCATTCCTTATGGAAAGGATCCACCTCAACTTGTCTCCTCACCGTGGGTTCTGCTGGGTGGCTGTGAGGCAAAAGGAACAGATACCAATGGAACACAAAAGGACACAGGACTGAAAAGGTTCTGCACACTCCATCTGAAGCTGCAAAACTCTTCCAGATTCCTTCAGTGCTGAATTCCTGCTTTCCCTGCAGCCTCCCTCCTTGTGTCTTCCCTCACTCTTTTCTTTTTTTTTTTCCTTTTAACATTATTACATGCTCAAATCCAACCAGCTCAGTCAGTTTTAATATAACATCCTGTCACAAATATCTTCTTTCCTTGGTACTAGAATAGTATTAATGCACATTGGTGCAGCAGTTGCAATACAATGTGCCATAGTAATTGCTGTTATATAAGAAAATTGTATTTGCTTAGAAGACAGGAACCTAGCAACTTAGGACATTTGTATCCTGCCGTATTAAAATTAAGTTTGAAGTAATGCATACATCATATGACAAATAATAAAAATATTTTTGGACAAAGAACATGGCTATTGTTAGATTTGATTCCAGAGGACAAAGTGATTTTTTTCTAAGCAACAACTATTCACTCTTCCTTTACTAGTCTAACATCATTTCTGATATTTACATACACCAATAAGATTAAGCAGAATAGAATAACCTAGCTAGAACCAATAACTGCATTTTTGTGCTACAGAAAACAAAAATGCCAATTGCTTTTTTGAAAATTAATTCTATAAACAGCTATGAAGATAACACTAATTCTTATGTTTTGCTTACATTAAAGTAAGTCTGTCATAATAAACAATTACTATAGCAAATATTTATCCTAGCTTCTTTGTGCATCAAACATTCCTTTCTAATAATATGGTTACACACTCAAATCTGTATTTTAAAACAATGATTTAATCATAAAACAGCTAACAGGGTGTTATTGGAAAAATTGACCCAATTGAGTTACAGAAGTGTTGCAGAGTATTTATTATTTATTAAAATAATATAAGCGATTGAAGCAGAATTTTTAGGATGTGAATGGCCTTTTCAATCAATTTTATACATTTGGGTAAATGAGTAATTAAATTTACCACTATACCATGACTGCATTTTTTTTTTTTATTTTTATATTTGTGTCTAGAAAACATGACAGAATATTAGATAAGTTTGCTGAAGTGTTTCCTCATTATGTTTTCTCCTTTCCAAGAAATTTAAAACTTCTAGAAGGAAGAGGAAATAATTTATTTGAATAGGCACTATGCACTAGAAATCCATCTCAATTATGCAAAATATTTTCAAAATTGACTCCATCTCCAACATGTAGATTTGCTGTACTAACAAAGCAGACATATACTTTCTATGCTTGCTGAATTTTTCCTGACTAAGTATAAAAGTTTCCTTCAGGATACAGACAGAAGGACACACATGTATTGATTAGTGTTAGAAAAGGCATGTGAAACACAATCAACGCTTAACCAAGCTCCAGCTATTTACTTACATTCTTTTATTCAGATTTTATACATAGTGAATACACCAGGTATGAATATGTGTATTATATCCTCAACTTAGTAGTTTGACTGTAAATTTAACTGCCAAGATTACAAGGAAATGTCGTTTCAGTTAAACAATATATCAAATTTCTGAATCTGCTTACAACAGAATGTTCATCTCATTAACAATCTAAAATATTTGAGAATTTAAAAACAAGGAAATTGCTCACTACCTTGTAACTTTCACATTTCACAGACAAAAAGCAACTGACAGAGACTTCAGTGTTATGTTTTACTACACCCCCCACAGTCCTTAATAATTAGCTGTTTCATCACAAGTCACAGTAAATACAAATATCATCTCAAAATATTCTATGAAATTGCTTTTAGGCAGTAGCAGTATGAACTTGTAGTTCACAATCAAAGAAGATGTTAAGAATGTATAGCCACCAATGACTTTTTCTGTGAGATAAACTGTTGTTGTTAGAATGGAAAATCAATTGTTTGAGAAAGGTAGAAGTGGATCCCTATGCTTTGATGCATGGGAGATTACTTTCAGTGATCCTCCCCCTTCCCATCATCTCTTCTTATGAATGAGTTTTTGGCACCTCCATTATAGAAAGAGATAATTATCTATTATAGTCAATATAATACTAGCATATAGGAATGTCACTGTCGCTTTAGTTCTCAGTTTGCTCAGGGTAAGATGCAACTTTGGAGAAAATTCCCAAAGGCATCGAAAGCATCAGCTCACTTATGTTTAAGACTTCAAATATGAACATAATTATGCATCTAGATAATATCAACTTTGTACAGATATGAAAGAGAGAAACACTTAATTTTTAATGGATCAGAAAATGTACAACTTTTTTATGTTGCTATGGTCATCTTCCTTACAGCATGATATAAGCCTGGTCAAGGATAAGATAGACAAATTGCAAGTTTGTTGTATGGAATCTGTATGAATCTGTATGGAGGAAGACATCTTTCATGAATACAGGACTATGTATTTGTCTAGCTACCTGAACTGAAGAAATCCAGATTGTGAGAACTGTTGGTGACCCTGCACACAGCAGGGGTTGAAACTAGATGATTATGGTCCTTTTCAACCCAGGCCATTCTATGATTTTATGATTCTGTGAAATGTCAGATTAACTGACAGGGATGTTTGGAAAACAGTTTCTCTTCTTTCTGTTGTTTCTGTTACCTAATATACTTTGGTCTAATGAGTTCATCAGAAACTCTCCCTCTTTCCAGAGATGTGAACTTGGATGAAACAACACCCACAGAACACGTTGTAAAACATAAGAAAGTTCTTTTCTGGAATATATTACACTCTTAGATTCTCCTGGTTTAGGATATTGTTTCTTTGTGTGAGAACAACAAAAACTTCACAACATTGCAGCTAAACTGAATCAACAAGATTGGATTGCACTCAGTTTGATGTGTCTGTGAAGCACCACCAACCACATCTTCCATGTACCATTTGGGAAGTCTGTTCTCTTCAAAATGCACCCCCATGAGATCAAAATAATTATTTAAAGAAAAACATTGTTTTTAATCATCTTTTAAGGTATACTCTATTTCCCTGTCATAGTCACTTTTTCTTCATGAGCATTATAGTATAAGAAGATTCTGAGAGGAAAGCACTAAAATCCTGAACATTTTTCTAGAGAAGCATTAACTCTCAACAGATGTCACTAATGCACCTCATTTATGGAAACATGCACTTTTACATTTTGTCATTCCTATTGACTTCCCATTTGACACTCTCTAATGGGTAATTAAGGTCAACTAAAGCATAATCAATTAGTCTGCATTAATTGGTGGCCAGAACTACATTTTTCTTGTGATTTCTTACATATCCATGTATCGTACATCTTTCAGCTTTCCCCGGAGCCCCCCTCAAGCTTCAGAGTAATTATAATGAGTTAGGTTGTCTTTGTTCAGCAAATTACTCTACAGGAGCAACAAACAGAAGATAGATTTGGCTTTACCTATTCAGTGTTTCTACCAAAACTATCATTTCTTCTCTTACTTATTGACAGTAATATTAATAAAGATATAGTGACAGAATGGCAGGTAGAAAGGCAAAATAAATTAAAAAATAAAAAATAAAAATGCTGTTTTACAGAATGCTGCCATAAAGGAAAAAGAATAAATGTGTTCTGTTGCAGCCTCCAAACATTTCTCTTCACATATACCTCCAAGGGAGAGTAGACTATGTGTGGATGTTCTGAATCAGGATGTGGATTGAAGAGGAGAAAAAATAAATAAAAATCTTTTCTACCTTACAAAGACTAAACCTCGGTTGGATAAGCCTATTCACAATTCCCATATTTTACTCTATCATGCTATGCTTTCTAACTTCCTTTCCCTACCTAACCCTGTTAACCTAAGGTTAACTAGCTTACCCGTAGTTATCCTAGCTTTCCATTAACTTTGAGAGAACTGTGAATTTCTCTTCAAGTCTTCTGTGAAACACAACTGAAATTCATAGAATTCTTAGAAAACTTAGTAAATTCCTGATTTCAAAAGTCTTTGCGGAGTCAAGAAAGTCTTCTAGTCCTATTTGTGAGCCACCTGCATGAATGCCTTGCCACTGCCTTATTTTCTTCCAAACAGACAATCCACAATATATTACCCAGCTGCTATGTTCTATGTGTTCTGGTCTGTCCCTCAAAAGATCAAGGGATATAACCAGAAACTTGGTTCTATCATGATATAACCTTGCCCTCCAATGTATTGAGTGCTGCCTTCAATTTGGGATCCATCATATGTATGCATTTGGTCTCATTATTGAGATGATTAATGAAAATATTAAATGTGACTGACCCCAGAATGTGTCAAAGATGCTGTAGTAGAAACTGACTGCCAGCTGGAATTTGCCCCATTGATTATAACTTATTGAGCCCATCAGTCCACTCAAGTTTATTGCTACCTATGTCAACTATATAGCCATCAGCTTGAACAGTTTGTAGCTCAGCAATTGAACTATCAAGATGCACTGGGAAAGTATGTCAAAATCCATACTGGAATCAAGGTAAGAAATACTGACTGATCTCCCTTTGTCCATTCAAATAATAATCTTATCATATAAGCAATTAGTGTGGTCAGCTACAACTTGCCTTTGTTGTTAAGTCTGTGCTGACAGATCCCAGTCACCTTGTCCTTCATGTGTGTGGACATGACTCATAGCATACTTTTTGAAGATGAGTGGGAGACTGCTCAATTTTTGGAAACAAGAAACCTCTCCCTTGCCATCATCATCTTCTAAAAATGATAGAAAGAACCATGCAATGATGTAAGCCACTTCTCAGCATGCTTGAAGACATCCCGTAGAGGTGGGACACACAGGAACAGTGTACATGGATACATGGAAGTTACACTACCAGAAGAATCCATAGCAGTGACATTCAGTCTTTTCAGTGTTGTCATTATACCCAATGGGGCAGTAAGCACACAGATTCCTTAATCTTTCTTTTTTGCTGCCAGTTGCCAGGAATATCTTCATTCTAATGGTAGTCCCTTTTCACTCAGTAAAGCAGTATTGACTTATGTAGACAGCAGTAACAAGCTGGAAATAACCAGCACTTTCCTAGAAATCATATTCTGCAAGTGCAGAAGCAGGATATTCACATGAGACCTCTCAAAGAAAAAAAATAAAACTAATGGTCTCTGAAAGCTTGATACCCAAAGGTAGTCTAAGATTCTAGTTCAAGGGCTTCATACAAGTAGAACAATTATGTATTTTGTTGCTATAGAAACATATACTGCTGAACCACGCAGATGGCACGTTGCAAAGCTAATGAAAATTGTCCATGAAAAGGAATGTGTTTGTTCCTTTTGATGATACAGACTAGAGCATTTTTATTTTTGTCAATCAAGAAAGCCATATTAAATTTCAGGGATATTCATGCCAGATCTCCTTCCAACCGTATCCTCAAATTGGTTTTTGTGGCACTCCCACCATCAACATACACCACTCCTACACTATCTGTATTGTTAAACAGTTATCTATGATAACGTCCAGTGTCAGTATTCCTTATGAGACGTGGAATATGTGTGGAGAGTGGCAACATGCAAGTTATTTCATTTGAAGTATTGTGTTTTGGTATTAACTGCAACAAAATATAACAAAAAAAGTTCCTACTCACTATAACTACTACTGACAATACACGCTTACAAGAGAGCGATACTTGTGAGGGTAGAACATGATAGAAACTTTGCAGAGCTTGTCAATCCATTCTGAGAAAACGCTTTTTTTGAAACAGCCATGAAGCAAAGAATGTTTGCCAACTGAAAAATTGAGAAAGTTAATTAGCATTTGTTTTAGCTGTCCTCTAAATCAGACATATAAACAGCATAAAATGCAACATCTTATTGAACATACGGTCCCATTTGAGACCTCCATCACCTTAACATATCAAAATTGAGAACAGGTGTCCTATTCACAAAAAGATAATATGTAAAATCATGGACCATCTCCAAACCTCGCTAAGAACTAAAGTAGAGATTAGGTTGATCTCTTCAGATTGAGGGGAAAAAAAAGATTTAAAATTATTTTATTCAGTTACCTTAGCAACAATGACTGGTGTGGCTTTGTGTCTCTTATTGTGCAAGACATACAAGTGTACTTCCTTTAGGTGAAGCAAGAGAAAATAGACAACTAACTGATTGGTTATAATTTCTTTCCAGCTATTACAGAAACCTACAAGCAAAAGGAGAGATACAGAAGCACAACCAGAAAAAGAGAGGATGATCAGAAACATTCAGAGCAGATGGAAGCCAGACACCTCTAACAAACTTTTATACACTGTTTTTACACAATTTGAAAATCAGAATCACAGCCTAGCCATGCACAGAGTGCAACACAGCCAACAGTGGCATCCCTCATAATCCGTTTATGGGTCTATCCTTTTCTATGTCACATGAAAGGAGAAGCATGATGCCCATGGTTCTTAAAGCACAGCCAACATCAAATTTGCCACTGCAAGGGTAAGGAGAAAACTATGAGTATATATCTGGCCACTCTCACTAGGGCCTTCAGGAGTACTTTAAGCCTCTCAGACTAAAATTTTCCCACACTTTCCATAGTGCAGGGTAAAAATTTAAATACCAGATCTGAACTGCTTATTTTAATGGCAAATGAGTGAGGAATTAAGATTTGTAAGGAGCTACTTGCCCATAACTTGAATGAAAATAATCAGTTAGTATTCTATCCTGTCTATTCTATTTCCTATGATAGTAAGGCAAAAGTAAAAAGGAAGGCAAGAGTGAAGAACAACAACAACCAATTAGTTATCTTTTTTTTTTTTTCTTAAATACATTAAACTTGCTGCATACAGCTTCAAAAGGGATTATATTATTAAGAGTTTGTTAAAATACATGTAAGTTTTCAGACTGAGACTAAAGAGCCATTTTTTGGCTTGTCTCAAAGATTGCAAAACTTTGTTTGAAGACATCAGACATGTCAGACAAAAAAGTGTTTGAGTGCTGAGTAGAGCAGAATGCCAACGAAAAGGTGAAGGATTGTTAAAAAATCAATATGATGAATTTATCTATTCAAAAAGCGGATGGCTTAATCCAGCAACAAGCAAAACAGTACTGAGTTTGTAGTTAGCATCATGTTCTTTTATATTATTAGTTTTCTCAAATGCTCATACAGCGGTGCAAGAAATGTGAAGGAGGTGCAAGAAGAGGGGAAATTAATTTCATTAGAACTGGGTTGGAATATAGAACCGTAGACTCTTTCATTTTGTTGTGTTTTTTTTTTAATCACTAAAGTAAATAAATTTCAGTATGATATTTTTTTCCTTAGCTTACAGAAAAACAGCCTTATACCATCAGTTAAAAATTGGTCTAAAATGCAAATATTTGTTTTCAAAATAGGGTGCTTATGCAATCATTCAATTGTTTTTTTATTATAATAAAATCTTGCCATATAATCTGGTTATTTTCAGTGGTGGCTCCATGCTGGTCTACAGCATTAAGGACTAAAGACAGAATATGGCAAGTAGATACTCCTACTGGAACCTATCTGAATTACTAGTGTCAAGTTGAATGAAAACATATATGTTCTGAGGCATTTTGCCTTTTGAGAAGCATGGAGGGTAGAGATTTCTCAAGAAAGCTGTTTTTGCAGAAAATCTGTATCACCACTTTAAATTGGGGTTATTGTAGGATGACTTTTTTTTCCCCCTATCTAGATGCATATGCATCTTCAACACTGAAAATGAAGAATAAGTAGACATGCTCATAAAAATTGTCATCAGTTACAGAGATGAAGACACAACAATGCTGCTCAAGCTGTTACAAATAGTTCAAACTGCTAAGGCTATTATCTACACTGGTTAAGTAGCTAGCAACAGCAGAAATATGGTCTTTCATTCTGCACACAGTTAACTGTGTTGAAATAGATTTTATTAGAAGTAGCAATGCTCTTTGGGTTGAAAGGACAACCTTAGTTCTTGGAACTGTACAGAAAACATCATTATGCTTAAGTGTACACAAGCAAAAAACTGAACTACCTTGTGCAGTGTGCGCATGTATGTGCACATAGCTAACTTCCCCAATCTCTCTACTTTCATCTTGAGTTTATCACATCTACCCAGAAGAATCTAAGCAGTAGAGAACTGACAGGAAAATATCAGTGTGACATCTTATTAAGTAACGAAGGTCCATCCAGTCTTGCTTCCAATCTTCCTGTTTTCTACTAAGAGAATTAGATGAAAGCACGAGAATTTCCTTCATAACACAAGATAACTTGTTGCATCACATGTTCTTTCCCCTGCATTTTCTCTTCTTTAGATTAAGAGATTGACCACAAAAAAGAAAAAAAAAAGAAAAAAAAAGAAAAAAAAAGATGCTCTGCAAAAATTAAATGTCAGTGCAGTGTGAAAGCTTGTAGCAAAAGCAGTAGAATCTGAGGGGGAAAATATACCTATCTATCTCCATAGTTAAAGATGAAGTATCTTGCTGAAAATGGCAGAATTTACATACATGGTATAATTTTTCCCTGCTGTTGCAATTTGCATTCCTTCACCTGGAAAACAAAGTTCATGTGGAAGTTGATAGAGCACTAACCTCAGCTTTGTTTTTATCATTGAATAATAAAAATATTGAATATAGTAAAAATACTTTATAGTAAAAATAATCTATTTAAGTAAATCTTTCCTTTAAATGAAGATAGTTGAGGATCCAATTCAGTTCAGTTCTATCATATTTTTTTCACATCTCTTGAAAAACTTGACATAGACAAAAATGTAGAGAATTGAACTAATGTTTAGAATAATATTAAGACAAAGACTTAAGAACAGAACACTACAGCTATTGCATTTGTATACTTTTTTCTTCTGTTTCCTAGCAATCAAAATGTCACATGAAAAAGGATAAACTACAGAAGCATCGACTAGTGTGGAAGAAGAGGTGTTTTTAAGGGCAGATTAGGTAACCAGATAAATGACTCCCTCATCTCAGAATCAGATCAATCTCTCCTCAACTGCCTTCTTCGTAAGAAGGCTATAATACTGGGGAAATTAAAAACAAAATTAAACAAAACAAAAAACAACACCAGAATTGCAGAACTGGGAAGTATTCTAGTCAGAATTCAGTTTTTTTTTTTTTTTCCCCCCCATGAGTCAATGTTTTAGCAACATCATTACAGTGAAATCACTGCATAATCACAGAACAAAGTGTTTCCAGCCAAATTTCCCCACATGCAATTCCCAGAAGACCTGTCCCAAACCTGCAGGAAGAAAATCAAGATATAGGAAATGTTTTAATTAAGCTGATACTCTATTAACTTAAACCACCTGGGAACTACTATCAACAACTTATTCAGTTTAAATTGTCACTCTTTAATTTTTTTACTTAGCAAAGTGCTGTCCTCAGTCCCCAGTCTTCCACAGGTGGTCCACAACCTGCTGTGGGTACTACAATTGGTCCACTTTTCAAGTAGGGCTGAAAGGGAAGCAAAAGAGGGGCTCTCTCCTTGCTGTATTAGAAGTCAGATGTTCCAGCTTTGTTTCTCAATTTACTTACGGATTCCCTTCACTCTTGTTCCTATGTCATAAATCTGGCCTAAATTCCCACCACAGAACTGAATCCCTGAGCTGTTGTGTAGAGAAGAAATGAAAAAAACTGAATTAAGTGCAGGAGAAGGAAGAATGAACACTTATTCAGATTTACCATAAATAAAGGGCTTTGCCAAGCACTCCTTCAACAAAAGGATAATTGTCAAGATAAGCAGAAAAGATGGGAATGACTGGACACAAACCATTGAAGAATTGCTATCCAGACTGATAAGGACTGCTGCATAAAGCAATCCAATGTTAATACAAAAGACTTAATTAGTGAACATGTTTCATTCACCAGATCAAGCAATGATGAAACACTTCTTTATAAACGAGCTGTTTTCCTCACTGTTGATATGCAGATAGACACATTAGTAGAAATGAAATAAGTAAAAAATACCAACTGAGCTATGCAATGAGTATGTGTAATTATCCATAGAATCATAATGGTTGGAAAAAACCTCTATCATCTACTCTGACCATCTGCCTACCACCAATGTTGCCCAATGGCTATGTCTTTAAGTACCACATCTACCCTTTCTTTAAACACCTCCAGGAAGAGTGACTCCACCACTTCCCTAGGCAGCCTGTTCCAGTACCTGACGACTCCTAAATCTTCTTTATATCAAGCCTGAACCTTCCCTAGCACAGCATGAGGCTATTTCCTCTTGTCATATTGCTAATACCTGGGAGAAAAGATTGACCTCCTGGAACACTATTGAAAGTGCAGCAAAGACAACAGAGCAGCAAGGTTCTAGGCTGCAGCAAGTGAGGATTTACTCAAATGCAACAGCCATGAACACAGAAATAAAGGAGAGAAGCTACTTACCTTCAGAAGGCCTCAGGTATGCAGCAAGATACCCTTGCCTCCACTGCCAACACTTAAATGAGGTCTGGGACGGCGTGGATCCTGGTTCCACCCATTCCGATCACTCAGCTGCACTGCTTGACCTGAGCTCCCCTGGTCTGGCCCTGCCTTCCTATCAGGTATTCAATCACTGTTTCAAGCTGTGACTCAGCATTTCCAATACACCTCCACTTTACCACAACTTCCTTCCAGGTCACTGTAGAGTGATAAGGTCTCCCCTGAGTCTTCTCCAGACTAAATAATCCCAATTCTATCACTGTTCCCCATAAAACTGTGCTCCAGACCTCTCACTAGTTTTATTGGCTTCATTTCAGGATGTGCTCCAAGGCCTTGATGTCTTTCTTAGTGAGGGGTCCAAAACTGAACACGGTACTCGAGATGTGGCCTCACTAGAACCGAGTACAGGGAGATGATCACCTCCCCACTCCTGCTGGCAATACTATTTGTGTTACAAACCAGGATGTCATCAGCCTTCTTGCCTTCCTGGACACACTGCTGGCTCATGTTCAGATAAGCATCAATCAACACCCCCAGGTCCTTTCCCTCAGTGTAGTAAATATATGTATTTACTACAGAGAAGATTAAAATAACAAATCATAAATATTTCACTACACAGGCAGGAGTCATTGGGATGCTCCCAACAGTAGCACCATACTGAAGAGCAGGAACTTGAATTCCCTCATGTCATTGATAGCACAACAGTGCATGTGTGAAGTCTCCAGAGTCATAAACCTTGTTTTAAAGTTTAGAGTATATGTTGCTGCTTAAGAAAATATACCAAGTTTATTAGAAGAATATCAACATATTAACATTAAGTCTGCCTAGGAACCTGTCTATTTGAAATGCTAAAGAGTATCAAGTAAGCAGGCTTTAGCTGAATCTTCCAAAATGCATTGCATAGCAGTTAGAAGGCAATCTAGTATTGTGACTCAATGTGGAAGAAATGCAGTGAAATTATCTGTTGTTTTGTAATCAGTTACCTGTGACCTCTAATTTCTGAAGAGAATTGGAGTGGAGGAGTTAAAAGGTTTAATCCAAATGTGAGGCTCTGATCTGCTAAAAAGAAATTTTAGACCTGAATCTGAAAGGAGTCAGAGCCTTGATATGATTTACTTTCTTCATTCTCGTTCAATTGTCAAGCAAAACTGCCATATGCCAGCCTTGTGATGGATTTGAGTGAGAACTCTTTCTTTTACCAAAGATTTTCAAGGTATTATCTTGGATGGAAGCCTGCTATATAAAAAAATCTTTTGTTAACAAAGTTTGACATCTTCAGCCCTCCAAGATTTCTTTCTTAATAAGATGATGTACTTGCAGAAAAAGGAAGATGGCTGATAAAGGAAGGAATAAACTGTAATATTTTAATTAGCTTGTTATATATTTTTTTCATTTGACTTTACTAGATTCAAGTGTTTTGCAATGTAAATTTACCAGTAGAACACCAAAAAAATAGGTTTGTTTTGTTTTGTTTGTTTTGTTTTTGTTTTTTGTTTTTTTTTAAGGGAAACTACATATAGATTTGCAAACGAACTAGGAATACTCAGTATCCTTATATCCATGCTACATTTATGCTTGAAAGATTTCACATGGTTTGTGTATTGAAAATACCATGGTTTATTAATAGCATTATCACATGCTGGTGACATTATATTGCTTCTGGAGGAGAGGCAGTAATTAGAAGGTTATCACAATGTTCTAACCCTTCAAATACTAAGTACTACTAATGTGATTAAATAGATGTAGAGAAATTGCAAGCGTTGAAGCTGCTACTCAAAGGCTCAAAATCACTTTTCACTATCAACATCAATGCTCTGAAAAATTCAATTAGAAGGATTTCCTGATATTTAAAATGACGTCATAGCCTACACAGCTCAGTGGTCAAGATGCAAGGCCAGTATTTTTCCAAATAACAAAAGAGAGATTCAGAAGAGTTTTGTGTTATGTAAACTTTCTATTTCATAGAAACCTTATTGTTATGAGAACAGGATGTATGTAAGAAAGTAGGGCAGTACTGGAGAAAAATAGAACGACTTTATCTTCTGCAGATAGAGGAGGAGGAAAATTCTAAATCTGCAAGTTCCAAAAAAAACTGATGGGGAAGTGGATCAGAAAAACACCCCAAATTATGCAACAATTATAGTCGTAGAATCATAGAACTACAATGGCTGGAAAAAAGAATTCCAAGATCATCCAGTCCCACTGTCCACCTATCACCAATATTTTCCGCTAAATCATGTCTTTCAGTATAACATCTAAATGTTTCTTGAAAACCTCCAGAGATGGTGACTACACCACCTTTCTGGGCAGCCTGTTCCAGCACCTGACCACTCTTTCAGATAAGTTTTTTCTAGAGTCCAACCTGAATCTTCTGTAGTGCAACTCTATAGCGCCTTTCTACCCCCAGGCAGATAAACACTTCCTGTCAACTTGGTGTCACGTGCAAACTTACTGAGGGTCCACTCAATGCCCATCCAGGTCATCAATAAAGATATGGAACAGAACAAACCCCAATACCAACCCCTTTGAAACACCACTTGTGACCACTTCTCCAGCTGGATTTAACTCCATTTTACCACCACTCTCTAGGCCTGACCATTTAGACAGTTCTTTACCCAGCAAAGATGTATCTGTCCAAGCCATGGGCTTAGCATCAAAGGCTTTGCTGAAGTCCAAGTAGACTTCATCAACAGCCTTTCCCACATCCACAGGTGAGTCACTCAGTCATAGAAAGAGATCAGGTTGGCCTGCCTTTTGTGAACATATGCTGGCTAGGCCTGACCCCTGGTTGTCCCGCACATGCCATGTGATCTCCCTGAAGATTATCTCCTTCGTAACCTAACCTGGCACCAAGGTCAGGTTGATAAGCCTGTAGTTCCCTGAATCCCTATAATCCTTCTTGTAGATGGGAGTCACAATGACAAGCTTCCAATCCTCTGGGATCTCTCACGTTGACCTGGAACACTTACAGATGATTGAAAGTGGCTTGGCTATTATCTCTGCCAGATCCCTCAGCACCCTTAGGTGGATCCCACCTGGCCCCATGGACTTGTGTTAGTCCAGTCAGAGTACTAGGTCCATCTGAATTATGAGGAGTTTATTCTGCTGCCCATTTGAGACTTCTTTCAGGTCAGGGGGTGAAGTATCCTGAGGATAACGGGTTTGACTTTTAAAACCAGATGTAAAGAAGGCATTGACTGAACACAGTTGTTGAAGCTGTTAATTATATAAGTTTTGTGTAACATTCTTTAGAAACACGCCTTCAGTTTCATACTGGTATGACTCTTTACAATGGAGAATAAGGTAATTTGAATGCATATTCCAGCAACTGAATGCCTATCACAAAAGGCATAACTAGCTGGTCGCCTAATACAGTTCTCCTTTCCTTGGTGGACAATCTAATTGTTAGTTTCAAACTTCCTCTGACTGCTTTAGCAACATCCTTGCCTATTGTTTCTTCCAAAAAATAATCAACCTGTATCATTACCTGCATATAATAGAACTTTTTGCACTTGCTACCCTTCCAGAGCTTTCTTTGGGTCTATATTATTCACTACCATTTTCACATTTCTCCTCCACTGTCAAGTTCTCAAAATAACTTTATTTTTATAATTAAGCTTCATTCTTCCATTAACATTCATTTTTAGTTAGCAGTAATGCCAAATTCTCAGAACCTATTTGTATTTCAGCCCAACTCCCCTGCAATGAAAAGGGATATGCACAGCTAGATCAGATTGTCCAGGGCCTCATCCAGCCTTACTTTGAAAGTTTACAGGGATGATGCATCAACCACATCTTTGGGCAACCTGTTCCAGGGCCTCACCACCCTTACTATGAAATACTTTCCTTTCAAGTCTTCAAGCCTGTCTAGGTCCCTCTGGATGGAATCCCATCCCTCTGATATGTAAACCGTGCCCCACACTTCAGTGTCATCAGCAAACACACTGAAGATGCACTTGACCCCACTGTCACTGATGAAGATATTAAAGAGAATCGGTCCCAGCCCTGACACCTGTGGGACACCATTCATCACTGATCTCCATCCAGACATTGAGCTATTGACCACCACTCTCTGGACTTAATACTGCAGCCAATTCTTCATCCATTGAATAGTCCACCTATTAAATCCATATCTTTCCAATTTGGAGAGAAGGACATTGTGGGGTACTTTGTCAAAGGCCTTGGTGAAGTCCAGATAGATGACATCAGTGGCTTCTCCCTTGTCCACTGATGTAGTTATGATATCATAGAAAGACACTAGGTTGGTTAAGCAGGATTTTCCCTTGGTGAAGCCACACTGGTTCTCCCATATCACCTCCCTGCCTTCCATATTCCTTAGCATAGCTTCTTGGATAATCTGTTCCGTGATCTTTCCCAGCACAGAAATGAGACTGACAGCGCAGTAGTTCCTGGAGTCATCCTTTTACGCCTCTTAAAAATGTATGATGTTGCCTTTTTTCCAGTTACCAGGGACTTCAGCTGAATGCCACAAATTTTCAAATATTGTAGGGAATGGCTTGATGACTACATCAGTCAATTCCCTCAGGACTCTAGGATGCATCTCATAGACTTGTGGATGTTGAGGTTCCTCAGGTGGTCATGAGCCTGATCTTCACTTACAGTGCGGGGTGCTTCCCCAGTCCCCTCCTACCAAACCAAACATTTGAGGGCTGTGTGATAAGCACTTACCAGAAAAGACCAAGGAAAAAAAGTTGTTAAATACCTCATCCTTCTCCATGTCTGTTGTTATGAGCTTGCCTGCATCACTTGCTGGCAGAGGGGGAGGATATGACCTTCTGGACTTTCCTTTTCTGGTTGAGGTACCTGTAGAAGCTTGTTCTTGTTCCTTTTGGCACTTCTTGCCAAGTTTAGTTCAAGCTGGGGCCTTGGCTTCCCTGACCCTATCCCTACGCAACCTAGCAGATTCCTTGTTGTCTTTCCATAGTACCTGCCTCACTGCCTTTGTATTTTCTTCTTGCTCTTTAGTTTGATCAGCAGGTCCTGGTTCAGCTGTGCTGATCTATTGCCTTCTTTTTCCCAACTTACTACACCTGGGGATGGAGAGCTCTTGTGCCCTGAAGAAAGCCTCCTTAAAGGTCTGCTCCACATGCTTGCCCATAAGGATAGCTTCCCTGGGTGTTTTGTTGACTAACTCTCAGAAGAGCCTGAATTTAGCTTTCCTAAAAAAATTAGCATTCTAATTTTACTCTTTGCCTGTCTCATATAAGTTCAGAGCATGAACTCAACTGTAGCATGGTCACTATATCCCAGACAGCCTCCAATCCTGATGTCACCAATCAGTTCATCCACATTGGTGAGCAACAGGTTCAGTACTGTATCCCCTGTGGTGGGGCTGTCTATTACTTGTTGTCCTCAATGCATTCCAGTAGCCATCTGGATCGCCTACAGCTTGCCATGCTATTTTTCCAGCAGATGTCGGGGTGGTTGAAGTCCCCCAGAAAGATGAGCACTTGCAATTGCAATGCCTCGTGTACCTGGAGGCAGATGTACTCATTGACAGGCTCAATTTGATCGGGTGGCCTGTAGTAGACACTGATTACAAGGCTACCTTTGCAGTCTTAGTCTCTGTTACCCATAGGCTTTTTAACTTGCTCACGATCATAATTTAGGAACAGCTCTTAACATTCTATTCATTTTCTGATGTAGACAGCAACACCCCCTCCCTTCTCTCTTTGCCTGTCCTTTCTGAATAGCTTGTAGCCACACTTTAGTCATGGGAATCATCCCACTAGGCTTCAGTGATGGCAACTATATCATAGCTTTCTAGTAGCACAGTAGCATCCAGCTCCTCCTGTTTGCTTCCCAAGCTGCATGTGTTGATGTAGAGGCACTTCAGCTGGGCAGCTGGTCTTGTCACCTCCTGAAAAGATAACTCTTTGATTCCTTTTAAGTATTTTCCTTGATTTTCCCCACTGCCTTCTCCTATTGTCCCAGCAGTCACTGCCTCATCATCATAGGATTTTGTACGTGCTGCAGTGTTGCCAGCATTTCTCAAGGCAGCAGGTCTTTAGATTAGTGGGTATTAGATTTATTCTTACAGAGAAAATAAAGAAGGAGAAGAAGCAGAGAAAGAGTTTGAAGTGTCAGGAGATTATTTCAATGAATGAGTAATAACATGACAATAAGAAGCTGCTTCAAAAATAGTACAGAAGCATCTCAAAACCTTTCTGAAGTTTTTTTTTTTTGCTCTCAAGATCAGAGAATACAGACTGTGACAATCCTACAGGATAAGCACAAAAGCAAGAATATGAACTATGCAAGAAATAGATGTAGAAATTTGGGGTCTTTTATAATTTTTCTAGTTAAATTCTGAAGCCTGATTATATTTACCACAGACAGCAGACAACTGTAGAAAAGAAAAAGTATTACAAATCCTCAAATTATGCCTTCATGTTTCTGTTGCAGTTCTAACCTCTCTTCCTAAGCAAATATATATACATGAATATCTGTCTCAGCATCCCAACTAGAACTCATATGTTGCATCTTAAATTATTTGAAAAGTATAACTTCATTGAAGAACTTAACCTCAATTCCATCAAATTCAGCAGCAAAATTATGGGCTTTGAGAGAAGAAAATAAAAGAATCACACAAAAAGAGGAAAATCTATTGAAATTCCTCGTCAATAGTTCATATCTTCCAACCAAATGTTATTATCGTAGGAAATCACTGTAAAAATCATGCAATTTGTGCAAGGTGGAGAAGGTCACACAACACACCTCAAGCAGTCAGACAGACAACAGAGGACACAATAGTCATGTTCCTCCCCTGATACTTCCAATGGAGAACAAACAGAACCAGATGGTTAAGCCACAAACTTTGCTGTTAATATGCATGGATTAAACATCTCATAAAGTGCTTTTTATCACACTGGTTTATTAACAGAAAAAAAGGTGTGGAGAAACTAAGTAACTGTTTCAGGGTGGTCCAGTGCTGGGAAACCTAACTTGAGATGCCTTGGTATTGATTTTAAGAAGCTCACAGGCCTTACTAAATTCTAGAACCCTAGTTCACCCACAGAGTGTTTTATACTGCTCCTCACCACTCTCTGAGTGAATTTTTTTCCTCTAACGTCTAATATAAATTTCATCTCTTTCACTTTAAACCATTCCACCTTGCCCTATCACTGTCAAGTAATGTAAAAAGTTGTTCTCCCTCCTGTTTCTAAGCTCCCTTCAAATACTGGAAGGCTACAATGAAGTCTCCCTCGAGCTTTCTCTTCTCCAAGCTAACCAAGCCCACCTCCCTCAACCTTTCTTCACAGAAAAGGTGTTCCAGCCCTCTAATCATATCTCTTCTGATTAGAGGGATCTCTTCTGGACCTACTTCAACAGCTCCATATCTTTCTTGTGCTGGGGGACCCAGGCCTGGATGCAGAACTCCAGATGGATCTTCACAAGGGCACTGTAGAGGGGGACAACCACCTCCCTGCTGGTCACCCCTCTGATGATGCTTTTTCTGTCAGAGAGGGTGGGTAGAGGGCTATTACATATTATTGTAATTGAATTTAGAAACCAACAAACAGTACTATAAAAAACAGCACATGAAAAGTAAGTTCAAATTGGTGAGCTCGTAAAGCATTTTAGTGCACCATATGCACATACTGATTCAGGTCAGAAAGCTTTGAGTTTTCTATACTAATGTCTACTGGATGATGGTGACAAAGAAGAATTCCAGAGAAATTCACAGCAAATGTGGTAGAAAAAAATATCTTCATTGTATTAAGTAGCTAAAGCATTATGGAACCAATTAGAGTTTTTGAAAGAGAAATTCAAGTAAGAATAATTTGAATTATCTTCTGAAACACCAGGGCTTGCATTTGCTCACAGAAAACAATAAAGTAAGCAAACTCTAGTGCCATCAAGAAATTGTCCAAATTCAACATTTTGTCTTGTGCAAAATACTCTAGAGGAATAGTATAGATATGCATAAGGTTTGCAGATACCACGTATATCATCTCATAACATTACACAATGTATTAAAGAGAAAGGTTTATGTAATAAAGAACGAGAAAAAAAAAAAACCAAAAAACAGAAGTTTCCATTATAAACTGGCAGGCCATAAAATCATCATAAAAGGCATTAAATCCACCTGAATATGTGAAGTTAAAATGCAACTTATTTTGTTCCCTCTACATTTTAGCCACAACAGAAAAAGTTGCAATGGGCAACAAATATTTAACAAGCTGCTTTATCAAAAGCTTATCATGGGAAATATCTCAAATTAATTTATTTAATAAGATTGCCATGATAGCCAATAACATTTCAACAGAAAGGTTGCTCTTCAGACTAATTAAAACTAAAGCTTATGAGACCTCTGTATTCTTCTTTTCCCCCTTCTGATACATCTTCAAAGTATGAGAGAGGAAGAATATTTTTGAGGTTGTTTATTAAAGGTAATTTGATAGAGTTTTGAGCTCTACTAATGAGCTCATGTGCCTTGCATATTAAATAATATGACAGAATAAATCTACTAATTTAGTCCTTGGGCACCGGGCCACATAAAAGAGCAGATCTAGTAGAGCTCTCAACACTTCAGCTATCCATTGTGATTTAGTTAGTGCATATTCCAATTATATTTTCCTAAACTCAAATCTCATGACCACACTACACATGGAAGGAAAAAACAAACAAACAAACAACAACAACATTATAATTTTGAGATGCCTTCTGTTGAATAAACTTATTTTACTGTAAATGCAGCAAGGAACTTTTGTCTTAAGATTTAAGTGTGGACTTCAGTTTTGTTTCTATTTGTATTAAAAGGTTTTTAAAAATATTAACAGTGATGATAGACTTACAGAGAAAAAGTAATCTAGAACTATTTAACCAATATCATCTAAGCTTACATATGAGGATTTTGTTGCTACAATCATCAACAGGTTTGGAACCAAAAGACACCATTGTAAAATGCCCTTATGGAAGATTTCCCTGATTTGAGTGCACAAGAACAATTCTGACAATGACAAATCTCACTTACTCCAAATACATCACATCCCCTATAGGGATGCTTAAAAAGTAAGTTCTTTCATTCTGTGAGTCTATTGCCACATAGGTAAGTATACACTAGAATACATACATAAGATTGAAAAGGATGAACACATGAGCAAAATCCAGAAAGAAGATATAGATCAAATGGGTATGAGAGATTATTCTTATAGAATCACAGAATCACAAGGTTGGAAACGACCTACAAGATCATTTAGTCCAACTGTCCTCCCATTACCATAACTACCACAAGCCACTAAAACATATCTCGTAGCTCCTTATCCAGATGCCTCTTGTACACTGCCAGGGATGGTGACTCCACCATCTCCTTGGGCAGGCCATTCCAGTGCCTGACCACTCTCTGAGAGAAAAAGTTCTTCCTTATGTCTAATCTAAATGTCCCCTGGTGCAACTCGGGTCCTGTTTGTTGCCTGGGACAAGAGGCCAAACCCCTCTTCACCACAACCTCCCTTCAGGAAGTTATAGAGTGCAACGAAGTCTCCTCTGAGCCTTCTCTTCTCCAGACTAAACAATTTCAGCTCCCTCAGCTGCTCCTCATGAGACTTGTGCTGCAGACCCTTCACCAGTTTTGTTGCCCTCTTCTGAACACGTTCCAGGGCCTCTATGTCTTTCCTGTAGTGAGGGGCCCAAAACTGAACACAGTACTCGAGGTGCGGCTTCACCAGAGCTGAATACAGGGTGATGATCACCTCCCTGCTCCTGCTGGCCACACTATTTCTAATGCAGACCAGAATGACATTAGCCCTCTTGGCCACCTGGGCACACTGTTGGCTCATGTTCAGCCAAGCAGAGAGAGAGCTTATGCCTACTGCACATGACTGTTACCCAAGCGCCCAGGAATGCTACACTGGCAGAAGAAGAAGAATGAAAAGAGGACTTACAACCATGAGATTAGGTTTTCTGACAACAGATTCCTCATGAAGAAGGTTTTTTCTGACTTGAGAAGCCTTACATTTTCTCTCCCTCCTGGACTTGCTCTGTGCTCTACTTGCTTGCTGCCTGAGGCCGGCCATGCTGCTGCTGCTCTCCCCCGAAAAGTTTCTGACAACAGATTCCTCATGACCTGATGCCTGCATGAAGAAGAAGAAAGGTGTCTGCCATCAGATCCCTCACTGTGGAATGCCTGCATGCTGATGGACTCTCCTGGGCTTGCTACCTGAGACTTGCTGCTTCTTCCTGGGCTTACCCTGCTGCTTCCTCCTGCTACCTGATTGCTGCCTAAGGCCGGCCATGCTGCTGCTGCTCTCCCCCTGTGCTTTTGCCTCGGTCTATCAGAAAGTCATGTAATGGGATGCCTCTGGATCTTGGTGGTGACTATCACCAATTTATGCAATTCTTGCTTCTTTTCTACCTTTTCTATCACCCTCCTTCCCTTCCCCATCACCCTAATTCATAAGAGTCTCTGTCCTCCTCCTCCCCATCTCCCTGATTAAGATTTGTAATAAACTGGTCGGACCATCATTTTAACCATTGCTTCTCAATCTCATGTCGGGTATACTTATATCAAAGAACCTCCTCTCCCTCCTATAAATTGGAGCAAAACAATGGGTTATTTCACATTCAGTGATGACATAAACCTCTCATATCAATAAGCTTGTATCCACGGTTTATGGGCTGGTTTGGTCCAGTACTGTGACTAGTGGGGTGGAAGGATTTGCAAATCTGCACCTCTAGAAAAGGGGAAACAGGGACCCCAAAATTATTGAAAACAGCAGCAACGATCTGAGGAGAAACAAACTAATTTACTAAATATGGAATCGGAATGCAGGATAACACACTATAATACAGTATAATTAAAATTGGAGCTAATAAATAAAAAAAAAATGAGAGAGTATCTGAAAGCTGTAGGCCTTACGCTAGTGCTGAAGCGATGCTTGCGGATGGGATGAGCACCAGGGAGAAGAGCTGAAGGAAAAAAGGGACATCAGGTGACTGTGCCAGTGGTTATATCTCCTCTCTGAACGCAAAGTGTTCTGGGTAATGTAGTTCTTCTTTTCTTCCAGAACTGGAGCAATAACTCTTTACCTCCCAGTGCACTACATGATATTATGATGTAGAATACCTATAACCAAAAATCATAAAACCATGACAGCTTGTCTTACTCTAATTGAGGTAACTTCCCTTCTTATAAAAGTGGGGGAGGAGGATGAAGAGAAGGAAGAAAATATAATGATTTGGCTTTATTTGTCTTAACTGGTTTAATATTCATTCTTAAATAATGAAAAAGCAGTAAACACATAAAAGCAGAGCAATGTTTTAAAGTAACATCATCTACTTGACTAGTTTCTACCAAAGAAATGAAAGTAATACTTCTAATCTTGTCTTCTCTTTTATTTTTGCCAAAAAAGGAAAAAGGAGTCTAAATTCTATCAAGCAATTAGTACCTTCGCATCATATATAATATTTATTCTCTATACTGTGTACATAATTATTTTCTGCATCTAGATAACATTTTAGTGATCAGTGCTATGTTTTTAAAAATGTTTCCACAAAAGCACAGAGGCAAAATGAAACCAACAGTAGCTTACGCCTCAAACAAATAAGAAAATACTTTCACTCAGAAGTTAAAAAATTGAGAGGAAAAAAATCATTTTTAGAAACCAGTCTTTCTTTTATGAATCCTTTGAAAGTGGAACTTTTCAGGTAATTAAAAAAAATATATTATTTTAACTATTTAATTAAGATTTTGCTGAAGTAATGCATGTAGCATCCTATTCAGATCACAGCTCCAACACTGAGGCATTGCATATATTTATTATAGATATAAATCCAACTGAAAGAGTTTATTATCTACAGAAAACTCAGCCAGACATATGTAGTTACTCAAAGAATATCACAATTAGCTGAATGTCAGTCATGATTCAAGTTATTTTTCTTGCTTTTCATAAATAATAAAATGGCATAAATTGGAAATAAATTATGCTACCTCCAAAATGGAAGATCTCCCATTTGCTCTTTCCCAAGATATATACGTTTGGGCATAGAATTTAAGAGGTAAATTTACCTGATCCATTTCAATCACTGGTATTCAAGAAAAAAATAAAAAAAAAAACTAAAAAAAGAAATCAAACATCTGCAGAGGCTACAGGATATTTCTGTGGATTTGCTGGAAACATAACACACCAGAAGATGTTCAGCTGTCATAAGTTCCAGTTCTAAACAGAGCACAGTTTTCATGCAGCTCTCAAGGCATGATTTTTTCAGACCCTCTGGACTGCGACAGCTATGTTCATCTACCATAATGAACTGACTACTGCATATTTTCTGCCACAATACCTTAAGCTACCATTTCTTACACTTGCCTTTAAAGTTCATCATCTACATCAGAAGATTTCAATAAAGTACTGGACACCTGATTAGTACTTAAGCTTTTAAGAATCGTACACCTGTTCAGCTAACTCATGCCAGTCTATGAGTAAAAATATTTAATAATAAAATCTATAATTAACAGTGCAGCTATGAAGGTATGTAATGGTATACAAGAGAGATGACGAAAAAAAGTCTCACATAGTCTGCTTATATCAAGGTTGATAGAAAAAATAGCACTTCTCCCTCTCTACACGCTGTAGATACACAACTCACAAACCCATGAATCAATTTCTTATACACTATGCCCATTGCAAGGCAATGTGCACATCTGAGATTCCACTTTGTGTTTTTGCCTTAAAATCTTACTGTTGTACTCACAGAAATACATATTCAAATTTTTGTGTATCATTTCTTTTTACCTCTTCTCTAACTCCATTAGAAACTACAATAACATAAAGTGAGAGCTACTATGTGCCACAGCTTGTCAGGAAGATTACAGACTGTCTGCTGAGCAGAAAGTTTAACATGACCCATTAGCAGAAGCACACAGCATAGCATTTTTTATCTGAGAGTTTGCTTTATCAAATAGTTTTATTGTACTCTTTATACTTATTATAGTTTCTATGGAAATAAACATGAAGCATTACTTTTGGAGTGACCTACATACAATGCTGCATATTTTGGTCACTGTACATTGTGCAACTGTACAGGTGAAGCTGATGTGCTCAGAAAATTGAAATCACTCCACAGTATCCTTCAAAGACTGAAGCATGAAAAAAGAAAGAGGTGGACTGACATACTTTTTTTTGTTATTAATGTACCCCAAAGTATTTTTTTAAAGTCTATAGTCTGAAAACTGTAATGTGCTTAAAACAGAATGAGAGATTTTATTTTACTTTATTTTTTTTTTTTTTACTTGGCAATAGTAGAAAAATTTCTATTATAAAAAACATAAAAGGGAAGAAGGTAGAACAAATGAAAAAAAATATTTACATCAGGCAAAATTCATAAATGCTTATGCCTGATTCCTTAAAAACCACACCCACTATCAGGGCAATGAAGGAAAAGCAACACTTTTAGTAGAAGTTCAACTCTTATTTTGTTAGAAGTTACGCAGCAAGCAGCTTACTGATATACTTTCTGGAATGAAATATATACTGAACAGAAAATTTATAGAGGAAAAAAATGTAACTAATTGTGATTAGTTGTGATTCCAAAAAGTTGACATTCTAGCTGCAAATTACTTCACAAATGTTTCTGATTTTACACACTTCATTTGCATGCAGAGCTCTGGGATCACAAAGCAGAATTTCATTTGCAAATATTTTCCAGAATTTCAGAAGTTTACACATCAAACTGCCCCAATCTATTCTTTAACAAATGCACAGCAGAAATAATATAGATGTGTCTGTAATATCTCAGCAGTGTAGAGGAAAATGAGGTATTCCATTGAATAATAATACAAGAAAAAATCCACATTGCCCTACCAAAAATGGACAGATGCCCTTGATTTGCCAAGAACCATCTGTTCACTACTTCTGCTTCACTCCCCCCCACTAAAAATAAAGAAATACAAAACAATAACAAACAAAATAAACCCCACTGTTTTCAACTAAATGCCTTTGAGGCTACGTCTAGATAATTAGCATGAGATTGTAATAGCAGAAAATACACTATTTATTGTACAGCTAACAAAACATGAGTAGCCTGTATTCATGAAGTACCAAATCCAATTCCTAGATAAATTCAATTGATTCCATTATGTAGACAATAAAAGTTCAGGATGTAGTACAAGCAAGCACATGGTCCAGCGGTATGTGACAACTAACACTCATAATTCTGTTTCAGAAATCTTGATTGCCTCAAGCATTACTATCTCCTGGGCTTCACCAAAAAATCTAATTTCTTACATCTGTTTCTTTTGAGCAGCTCACATTTCTCCTTGAATGGCACTGATGGTTATTTATCAAAAAGGAAAACAAATAAAGATAAATTGACTTTTTTTTTTTTTTTTTTTTTTTTTTTTAAGTTTAAATTCTACCTTGATAAAGTTCTTTCTACCTTCTTTCCTCTCGCTATCACACATCTAGAATACAATCTAAATAAACTGTATCACAGTATAAGAGGGGAAAAAATGAAATGTATTCACAGGGAAAACTAGCTCATACATTTCTATAGCATTGAAAGTGCATTGTCTATTCCATTTCCCATTTTAGTGGACTTCAGAGGGAACACTTGTGCTAAATTGATAAATAACTCAAAGTTATCCAGGCAGCTGCAGTCGAATTTATGAAATCTTCTGTGGCTGCTAAATAAAAATAGGAGACTTGATGTAGCATTTATTAATAATGATATGTCCTTCAAGTAACACAGGATATTAACTTGCTTGAAAGCTTCTAGATCAGAAAAACACTACCACAGTAAGCAACAACAACAAAAGAATGGGATCCCACAAGATAACAGATTTTTTATTCGATTTGGTCAGGTCATTTTCTTACAATTTTCTCATATCTCTTGCCAAGCCACTCTAGACATGACAAAAAAGTTGATGTGATAATGTTTGGCTATATACATATAGTTTTTATATCATAGAATCACCAAAGCTGGAAAAGACCTCCAAGATCATCCAGTCCAGCCATCCACCTACCATCAATATTTCCTCACTAAACCATGTCCCTCAGTACAACATCCAAATATTTCTTGAACACCTCCTGGGATGGTGACTGCACCACGTCCTTGAGCAGCCCATTCCAGTGCCTTCCACTCTTTTATAGAAGTAGTATTTCCAAACATCCAACCTGAATCTCCCCTGGTGCAACTTGAGGCCATTCCTTCTAGCCCTATTGCTAGTTATGTGGGAAAAGAGCCACAACCTACCTCACCACAACCACCTTTCAGGCAGCTGTAGAGAGCAATAAGATCTTCCCGGATCTTCCTCTTCTCCAGACTAAATAATCCCAGTTCCCTGAGCTGCTCCTCATTAGGCTTGTACTTCAGACCCCTCATCAGCTTCATTGTCTTTCTCTGGACACGCTCCACATGGGCCTCAATGTCTTTCTTGTAGTGAGGAGCCCAAAACTGAAAATAGAACTCAAGCTGTGGCCTCACCAGGGCTGAGTACAGAGGGAGATGTGTATATATGCAAATACGTTAACATTAAAGCAAATAAAATATGAATACATTTACAAGTATCATTAAAAGAAGTTTTATTTTAATATTTAGAAAAGGGAAATTTACAAGCCACAGGTTTCAAAACTCACATTATGATTTTGCTCCTAGGAGACTTGACTTCAAAAGATATAGTGCAAGAAGAAAGGAGACAGTTGTGTGCTCATTGACAGTATGTGCAAAAAACCAATTAGATTGAACAGTCACAGAAACTCTGAAACTGAGGTATATTAACAAACATTTTACTGAAATTAATGAAATTAAAAAAAATAAAATCAGCATTATCCAAAAGAGAGTGGGGCTTGCTTGTGTTAACAAAACTCATACCAAGGATCAGTTCCACCCTGAAATTGTATATTTGATTTTAATGTAGTAAACAAGAGTCTTCACAACACACTAATGAGAATATTTGTGTATTTCACATGAAAGCAGCTAACATCAGTAAATACTGAATGAGTAGAGCAGACAAAGTAATGCACTTTAAAAAGTTGAGTTTCCACATCATGGTTGTAATAGTTGAAGTATTGCCTAAGACGTAATTTGTCCAACTTCTTTATAAATAATGTTATTGAAAAGTCTACTAGAAAAAAAAAAGTGAGAGCTAGCTGCAGAAAAGTCAAATTTTGTGGTCCTTTTCTGGATTTATTCCAACAGATCTGTGCCTCTGTTGTACTGAGGACTCCACATCTGGACACAGTACTCCAGGTGAGACCTCACCAGTACAGAATAGAGGGGCAGGATCACCTACCTCGACCTGCTGGTCACACATCTTTTGATGCAGCCCAGGATATGGTTGACTTTCTGGGCTACAAGGGCACATTACTGGCTCATGTCCAGCTTCCCATCCACCATTACCATCTGATCTTTTTTGTCAGGGCTGCTCTCAATCCTTTTATCCCCAGTTTGCATTGGTAATGAGGGCTGCCTCAACTCAGGTGCAGTTGGATATGTTGAACCTTTAGATGTTTGCTGCTCAAGCCTGTCTAGATCCCTCTGGATGGCATCCCATCCTTCTGTTGTGCCAACCCACCCCACAGCTTGGTGTTATCAGCAAACTTGCTGAGGGTGCATTCCATCCCACTTCATTACTATAATTTGCAAAGCAGTGTTGCTAGATCGATTACATTTACTTTGTACTTCAAAATAAAGCAACAGAACCCAGTAAATTTGTCAAAAAAAGAAAAATCTTAAAGGCACATTTTCAGTTTAGTTAACTGTGAGCAACATAAATATTAAGCAGGCTGTGCATTTTAGTATAACATGAACAAAGATTCAGCACACTGAAGAGAAAACCAGACAAACCAACACAATGTCACTGAATATAAAAATATATTTTTTTGTCTTCCTCCATATATATATATTTTAAAATAAGGCTAGAAAAAAGGATAAGATAAAATTCTTCAGTAGGGAATAGAAGTAAGACTCCAGTACAACAAAACAGCTTTCATTTGTACTATCATGCTACATTAACAGAATATATTATTGATATTTTTATAGGTCATCATGTTAACAGACAAATCATAAAACATTTGCAAACTGCAAAAAAGTAGAAAAAAAATGCTTGGAAATAAAATGCTAAACCCAATTAGAAAAGACATATCTTTCAGAAATGAATTCAGAAGAAAATAGAAAATTCACTAGAAATCCTTGAAGTCATCTTCTTAGTATTAGCTCACAGAAATTACAGTTGGTGACATCTTGTGTTTTATTGCGACATTAATTTATATGAAACTGAACTTAATAATTTTTAAAAGTTTAATTGGAATTCTATATGCAGCAAGTCTCTGTTAGAGGTAGAAATTTAATGTGTTTTAACTAGCTGTAGCTTTAAGCTCCTCTGAACCTTTTTTGATTTGAAGTTTCTTTTACTACCAGCTATTATATCACCCAGGTTGGAAAATGTTCTCATGCAGCAGTGGGCAGAATGCTGATGATGTAATTCATGATTATGTAGAAGGAAATTGTAATTACTGACTTTTAAAAATAGCTAGATAATTCTCCCATGACCTCTTCAAACCAGTAGAAGCTGTTGAAGGAGATGTCTTCAAAGAGTAATTAAGAAGCTTAGGGATGTGAACACCTTTGGGAGGGCTATTTTCATTTCATATTCTACTATTTATACTGCAAGTTTTAATACAACTAATATATATATATATTTAAACACATCATGATGTATCAGCTATTAGATTGATGTGAGGAGAGAGAAAATAATTAAAAAAAAAAAATGGCCTGGAAAGTATAGTGCTCCCCCTGCCCCCCCCCCCCCATATTTGGCAAGACTGAATCTTCTACTATTATTAACCAGAAAGACTGAGTTACAACTTAAACCCCCAAACTTTTTTTTTTTTTTTTTTTTTTTTTTTTTTTAATATTAGAAGGAAGTTTTTCCACACAGAGGGTGGTGACACACTGGAACAGGTTGCCCAAGAAGGTTGTGGATGCCTCATCCCTGGAGGCATTCAAAGCCAGGCTGGTTGTGGCTCTGGGCAGCCTGGTCTGGTGGTTGGTGACCCTGAACACAGCAGGGGGGTTTTAACCCTCAGAGCAATACAGATTGCTCCACTGAAATTAATATTTTGCTATATCCACTGAATAGCTTGCCTTCTCTTTATAACCTCTTGCAATGAAAGTTAAGCTTCCTACAGCCCACATGACACAAACAGTGTGCCAACATGAATACAAGGTATTCAGAAACACCTGAAGTGTTGGCATTTTTTTAATGATCATGGTTAAAATAATGTAGGTAGCCAAGATGCAAATAGAAGAAATGTTTACTTTTTATGTACTAAATAACTCATGTTTTATACTTACTTTTAAATTTGATGTAATACATTTGAGAATGAATATATAAATTGACTTAACCACTGCTAAGAGAGGTTGTCCATGTCCCATCCCTGGAGGAACTGAAGGCAAGGCTGGATGTAGCTCTGGGCAGCCTGGTCTAATGGTTGGCAACCCTAACAACAGCAGGGGAGTTGAAACTAGATGATCTTTAAGATCCTTTTCAATTCAAGTAATTCTGTGATTAACATTACAGTCTTTTTCCCTGATTACTGATAGGAACAGATACTGACATAGCAATGGCTAGAACTTCAGGAATTTCATTTAAAAAAAAAAAATATCTGTGAACAAAAGACATAAAAAAAAAAAAACCCACAAACTCTAGAGTATACAGAAGGGGATATGAAGTATGCACTTTCAATACTATAGGCTGCCTTTTACAGGGACCTAAATAAACACAAAAACGTAAGGTTCTCTTTCATGTCCAGAGAGTTGTGCTGACTTTTGATTTGATGGTGACAATTTAAAATATACTGTTCAAGTTTCTAACTTACTGTAATACAACTGTCTAGAATTATACCCTAAATTATAATGCAAATAAATACAGACATCATACCATTTGTTGCACTGTTATCCCTGAGACAATAACTCAAGGTCTTCCTGCAAAGGGCAGTGAAAATTAATCAAGGATATTGCTAATAGACTCAGATTTTATTTTTTAGTAGTTCTCCTTACGTTTTTAGATCATCAGCACAAAACTCTTTTTTTCTCAAGAAGCAAACATGAAAAGAGAAACAGTGGTTATAGAATAAACCAGTTCATAACTTTCTTCTTAGATGTTTCCTTGCATTTATCTAGGATCAGCCAACACTTGGGTTTATCTACTGTAGTCTGATTATATTCCTTGTAATAAACAAAATTAAGCAATTGTTTCTCGTTTTTATCTGCATGTACAGACTTTTCATAGCCACATTAAGAGACGACATAGGTCTTCACCACGGGAAAAGGCAGTAGTAAAATGCATGTTTAACAACTTGAAACTGCAGTAAACAATGGCCACTGTTCTCACCTTTCCCACACAGCCCATAATAACATCACATTAGAACAGCACAATTCTCTCTTGAAAAATACGTGCAAATTCCCCTCACACCTGAGTAGCGCCAAATCAGTGGAAAAATAGCAGGATCTACCAATAGGCTCAAGAAAACAAACAAACAGCAACAACAACAACAACAACAAAAAAAACAAACAAGGAAGCAAGTTAGATCCAAGGCCTGTTCAAAACATCAACACAGGAGCAATAGCAGGTGGATCCAGACTGTAGACAAACTATTTATATTAATAATAATTTAGAAAAAAAAAAAGAAAAAGAAAAAAAAAGTGAACAATCCAGAAGACAGGACCAGATTTATGATAAGAAAAACAAACAAACAAACAAACACAAACACAACTACTTAAAGAGAACAGATCTAGGGCCCATACAGGAAAAGCATCAGTAAGCCCAGACAGTAGTAAAAAGGGCTAAAAACAAACACCTACTTGTAACTCAGGGTGAGACTAGGCTCCTGGAACTTTGAACTGTGAGTGTAGGCAGGGAGTCACAAATGAGGCTGGTCAGGGCAATTAATGCCTACAGGTGCAGCACCCTTTTGCAATTTATGCCCATGATTTTTTTAGCTGCCTTTTTGCTGCCAGTATTTACAGAAACACATTTGTTGCCCCTCACATTTCAATTCTGACTTCTGTTTTTCCTAACTTTGTCTGTGTACACTCAGACAGCATACCTATCTTTCTCCCAGGTAGCTTGTGCCCTCTTGCACCCATTTGTACTACCTTTTTGTGTGAGAGCTCAGTCAGCAGTTGTCTGTTAATCAGGGGTCCTGCCAAGCATATCTCTCAAAAACCTGAATTCTGTTGCCTTAAAGTCCAGGAATGAGGCTCTTCTATTTGTTTTGTCAACTTTTTTGAGGACTGTTTGTCAGTGCACCCAAGGCTGAATTTGACCTCTACATCTTCATCCAGCTCTTGTATGCAACTAAGACATCCATCAGAGCATCCCCCTAATTGGATCATCGAACACCTACATCCAGACATCGCTATTAACAACCTCCCCAACACCTAATCTGCATTGTTGGTGCCCAGACCTATTGCAGCAGATTTGGGAGGGGAGGGGGGGGTTTGAAGTCCTCTATGAGTACAAAGATCTGTGATCATGAAGTTTGCAGCTGTATGAAGAAAGCTTCATCTGCTTCCTCTTCCTGATCAGCTGGTCTGTAACAGCTGTTGCTGACCCATTGGATGCATTTGCTTCCATATAAGCCTTAATCTCTTCTTGGCAAGATCAAGACAATATTTGGGCCTACATGTCCTGGACCCTCATTACTTTTAAGATACTTACACCCTTGGCAACATTACTGATGCCCACATGGATGAGCAGCAAGCAGTAGTAGTCCAAGGACTTAATAAGCCTTGTCAGTCTCTCTTCAATATTCTGAGTCCCAGACAAGCAGCAAATTCCCTGAGACATCAAACCATGTCAGCTGATGTGTCCATCCACCACAGAAGAGAGTCCCTGATAAACCACCTTCTTCTCTTCATGTAGACCTTCTGTTTCAGACTCAGCTAACTCTGCTGTCTGCACTGACAGTTCTTGTCTCTCCTTGCCAGTTCCCAGGGCAATGTGCCTGTTCTATAACTGCAGTTGTACAGGATGAGAAGGAGCCTTCCTCCTGCTGCCAGAAGTCATACATTCCTATCCAGCCTTCTCTCCACAGTATTTCATTCACTTCTCTTCTGAACAACTACCAGCTGTCTTTCCATTCATCCATCATGAGGCTTGAGCTTTTTTTCTTCACTCTCTCCCTAAAGAAAACATTCTGTTTATTCACCTTGATACAATTCAGTCTGCTCAAGTCTTCTTACAGCTCCATTAACTCATCAGTCAGTATCTCAATCACAGCTCACCTCCCAAAGGTAAGGGCACCCTCGGCCCAATCCTAGGGAGTAGCACCAGCTACTACCTGCAGTAGTAGGCTTTATCCTTACCTCAGAGCTCCTTTTGAGTCAAGGCCTCAGATTTCCTTTAAAAAGTTCCAGCTGATGCTGGAGACCACGGTGAGTTGATTAGATTAACAGGCTCAAGCAGTCTTCAGCAGAATTTCCAGGCCCCTGTGCATTAACAGCTGCAGCAACTGTAGAACTCCACATCCATAGTCTTTCCAACTGGCTATATACTCGCTCTCCATGTAGCAGCTGCATAAGTTTTTTTACAGCCTCTGAGTAGCAGCCAATTGGAAAGAAGAACTGTAGGCACCCCCAAATCCCAGAACTGTCAACACAAGCTGAGTTTCAGAGCTGACAGAAGCCTCCAAAAGCCGACTCTTACCTGCAACTAGCTGCCAGGAGATCCCCCAAAAAAGATGATCCCTGTGAAGAAACATATGGAATAAATTCCCTGAAGAAGAAATCTAGAAAGTGCTGTGACAACTGTTACATCTCTACTAAGCTGCTTCCCTTTGTTGCACTTAAGCACAGGCATAGTGAGAAGTACTTGTTAGCATATGGGTGTTATGAATGTATTAAAAGCTGAGGAGGTTTCTGAGAACCCAAGCATAGTCATCTTGCATGATGAAAAGGAAAAGATTTTCTTAAGGAATTTGAAGGGATTCTATCACAACCCAGAAAGCTATTAATTGAACATTGTCAAACTAAAAGTCAAACTGAAGAAAAGGATGCTCTAAGAAGAACGTGCAGGCAAATAGATGATAGAAAAGGGGGCAGTTAAAATCAGATTGTCAAAGCTCTGAAAATTTCTGGCATCGCTTGTAAGAAGACCCTTGGCCCTCCCTCTACTAAAATATCCTGAAAGTCCTTGGGAACAAAATTGTACTGTTCATACAGTCAGATGTATCAGATTTTCAATCATTTCTAATAACAAGTTTTTCCAGATATTAAACATACATGTCAGTGAACAGACACAGAAATGATTTACTATCCTACGTGCACAAACTGTGTGTATATATATATATTTACAGTACTGAGTAGCACAGCTCAAATGAGGCAGATCTGAGCAGCACAAGAACTGTGCAGACAATTAGACAATGATATTATTTGGGCTTCAGGAGATTTTATTTTAGTCGTATTCTGAGATTGTGGACTACATGCATATTAGCATCTGGAAAATACTACCCATGATCCTGGAGTACATCTGCTGCTGTGGCTTCATCTGAAATGATCCCAGTTCATGCTTTCATGCTTTTTGGAAACTGTTCTGTGACATGAAATTTTTGAGGTAGATAGATTTGCTTCACAAGATTCAAATTCAGACGCCCATATACATACACCCACTCTCTGGAGGAATACAAAAAATCCTCTTCCTGTTAACCTACCTAAACTCTAAAACATTTTCATTGTTTGGAATCCTTGAATGAAAATATCAGCCTCTTACCAACAACACATAGATTCTGAAGATTCTTTGTCCTTCTCAGTCTGGCTTTTTGTCTAATGATGTTATGGTTTGTTAGCTCCACTCTCCATCAGCTGAAGCAGACTGACTACCAGTGTGACCTTGGAGTGGAAAAAAAAGACATCCATGTAGAATATAGTTGAACGTGACATATATAATGTGTTCTGCTTATCAATGAGCTTGCCATCGATCATTCCTTTTGAAACAGTCCCAGAAATTAATTATAGGCAACTTTTGCACCCTAAGCACATCCTTCCAATGACAAACAAGATGTTTCAGGGTTCAGTGATATCACAGTTCTAGCTTCAGATATGCAACATGTGAAGTTTTGAAATAAGCTAAGTGATTTGCAGCACAACTCCGTATACATTTGTAGCCACAGAGGATTCCAGTGAGCATATGGGAGATCTGTGGTGAGATCAAGGGAAGACAGAAGAAATGCAAGATATAATACTGCTCATTTTAAAATGATAGCGAGCTTTCCTTTCCAAACTTTAGAGACTCCATTGAATCCTCTTAATACAAAACATGCACATAATAACTGTATTCTGCAACTAAAGACTCTGTCTGCCTAAGATTAAACAAGAAATTACCTAATAATGCATAGTTATATACAACTCCAAGTCTCTCTCACAGAAAAGTAATAAAAATTCAAAATAATCAAAATTGGTAGGGTTTCTAATATACTACATTTTCCTACAATTATGAGCAACCTTCTGAATTTATTATAGGCTGTGTTTAACTTAACTCCGTATTTGTTAGCTAAAAATATTTTTAAAATAACAAAACCTTTTGAAATGATGACTCTTCTTATTCTTCAGAAGAAAAAGCATGAAGAACATTATACCAGGGTTCTACTATTGCACACGTTTCTACTATTGGTCAAATCAATTTTAATGATTCTGAGTTTGATGTATGGACTGTGTAAAGTGAGATCTCCCCTCCATTGTCATCCATCTTTGCTGACACAATAAAGTAATACTTTGTTAAAATCATAGAATCACAGAATCATAGAATCACAAGGTTGGAAAGGACCTACAAGATCCTTTAGTCCAACTGTCCTCCCATTACCATTACTACCATTACTACAGGAGCATGATTACCTCTCTGCTCCTGCTGGCCACACTATTTCTAATGCAGGCCAGGATGGTGCTGGCCCTCTTGGCCACCTGGGCACACTGTCGGCTCATGTTCAGCCGAGCATCAACCAACACCCCCAGGTCCCTTTCCTCTTCAGAATCATCCAGCCACTCATCCCCAAGTCTATAGTGCTGCATGGAGTTATTGTGGCCAAAGTGCAGGACCTGGCAAATGCTTTCGGGTTAGTCATAACTTGTATTTTCAATCCTTGAACTGTATTTAAATATTATAATGACACACACAATATAAATATTACATGTGCAGATGCCAGAGCTTGATCTGTATTTTCTTTGAAAGGCATGTTCCTTTCCAGTTAAAATATCATTATAGACAACATGACTCTATCAAATCAGGTTTTTTTCTGAAGTGCACTAAGTTGCCCTGCAGAGAAGGACCTGGGGTCCTGATGGGTGAAAAACTTAACATGAGCCAGCAGTGTGTTCTTGCAGCTCAGAAAGCAAATGGTATCCTGGGCTCCCTGGGGTAGCCAGCAGGGACAGGGAGGTAAGTGTCCCTCTTTACTGTGCTCTTGTGAGGCCCCATCTGGAATACTGTGTCCAGGTCTGGATCCCTCCAGTACAAGAAAGACAGAGAGCTGTTTGAGAGGGTCCAGAGGAGAGCCACAAAGATGATCAGGAGGCTGGAGCAGCTCCCCTATGAAGACAGGCTGAGGGAGCTGGGCTTGTTCAGCCTGGAGAAAAGAAGGCTGCAGGATGATCTAATTGCAGCCTTTCAGTGGCTAAAGGGAGCCTACAAACAGGAGGGGAGTCAACTCTTTGAAAGGGTAGACAACAACAGGACAAGGGGAAATGGGTTTAAGTAGAAGGATGGAAGATTTAGGTTGGATGTCAGGGGGAAGTTCTTTACAGAGAGAGTGGTACTAGAACAGGCTGTCCAGAGAGGTTGTGGATGTCCCCATCCCTAGAGGTGTTCAAGGCCAGATTGGATAGGGCCTTGGGCAGCCTGTTCTAGTATTAAATGGGGAGGTTAATGTGATTCTGTGATTCTGTGAAGTTCTCAAACTAATGGAATAACCTTGTTCAAGCATGGTAGATCTTCTTAGCTTTGTTTCTAGACTGTCTCACAGAAAAACTTCAGTGTCTTTAAATCCCCTGTCAGTGTTTAATTCCAAGACCCATTTGCCCAGCCACCAAATACCAGCTAATAGAGAACACTAATCCATTTCAGAGAAGCTTTTCAAGAATCTCTTTCAATTCTTACAAACTTCATCTCTTTGTATCTTAAACCCCAGGATAGAAGATGACAAATGCAGAGACAGTATAATAAAAACACTACTGCTGTTAACTAAGGACTTTCAACCACTTCCCAGCATTTTTCCAGTTGTTATTTTTCTTGTTTAAAGTCTCACATTTTGTTTTTCCCTTGACTCTGCACTGTGATATTGCCTCTCTGAAAACTGAAGACAAAGTGAGACAGATGTCTAGAATGCGTAAATACCAAGGGAATTGCTTATCAAGAAGCAGTGGGCATATGTAGCTCTCAGGACTTTCTCCCTCCTCTGTTGTCAGAATCTGTTCATAATTTGCATAACAAGTAGAGAAAACCAGCTACAAACTACTACACCTATCCAAATACACTTCAGAAAAACGCTGGGAAATAAAGCCAAAACTGTGGTGGTGAAGCAGCAAGTCGGCTGCTTACAAGTTAAAGGAAAAATTTCCAAGTCAATACGTTTCTGAGATGTACTAAAATGAAATGTAAGTTGCAATGAATGGTAAAGAAGCCTATATGTTTTTATATGATTTTTCTATATCATATATCATATATCCTATACCTATATCATATATAATAGTTTTTTAAAAAAAAAAAAAAAAACACTATTTTTTTGGCAAAAAGTTTGTTTTCCTTTGTTTTCTATGACAAAAAATGCTAGAACTTATGAATAATATATATATATATACTGTTAAATAGAACTTCCTTTCACGTCTTAATTACATTCAAAAATCTTTTTTCTGCTTTTTTGTATACATGATAAGCTTGAGCATATTGCTTGTAATTTAATCAAATGTAATCAAATATGTGGTTATTATCTGTAAGGTAATGAATGAGAAAGAATAGATTACTGTTCTTAATCATTGCAGAGTCCAGATGATATCATTAACCAAAGGAGTCTAGCTTGAGTGGTTCTGTAATAACATCTGAACTCTAGTATTGATTTCTAATGTGTAATCTACCACTTCTCTCACTGTGACTCATATAAGTAAGAAATTAGTTTCTTTTTGCAGAAGTTTTGAATAGTGAAACTATGTTAAAAACTTTCCTTTCCTGAAATAAAGACCTGAAGTAAAATTTGATAGCAGCAGAGTAACAAGTTGCTTTGTGCCAATATGCAAGCAATGACTTTATTTCATTAAGATGAGAACTGATATTTTATACTGTAGATTTTTAGGTTCTTTTTTAATAATTTCTACTGGCCCGATACTCTTATTTTTCATACAACATGCTTTCAATAGACCCTGTATTCTGGGCTCTGATACAAACCTGTGTGACCACTAAATCATCAGTCATTTTCTACTGTTAGTGAGGTGAAAAATCCAGAATTCAATTTGGACCCATACTTGAATTTATGTACAACTCAGGAAAAAAAATCTCATTTATTTTCATAACTCAGAGGATGCCTCAGAAAAGTTCTTTCCTGAATAACTGTTCTTGACGTTTCTTCTCACTTCTCCCATTTGTGGTTGCAAAATAGCTCTTAGGCAATTAATGTGGCTATTGCTAATGCTAGTCATTGCCATTATCAACATCATCACCACCATGTGCATAAAAGGTTTTAAGTTTCTTTTAATTTAAATGAAGAACGTAGGTAAGATTCAGAACAATGATGTTGGTCATTCAACTGGAATCTCTCTGTCATTTATATGAGAACTTCTATGCTATCTCATTTTATTCAATTAAAGACTCAGAAGTATGATTCACAATATGAAAGAATGAAAGTCTTCCCCCCAGAATATAAGTACTTATTTCATCCTTCACTCTAAGAGAGGATCCAGAGAAATAGCATGGAGGAAATATGAGAATTCAAGATGTGGTCCATAAAAGTAAAACTTCTGCACCTACTTAAATATGATCTTTATGATCTTGACTAGAGAGTAGACTCTGAAATATTCTCGAGTTAGTTATGTATAAATCAGTAAGACACAAACAATATACAGTTAAATTTCTTTAAATATTTTGGTTGATATATTAATCTCCTTGGCAAGAGATCATTTAAAGGTGTTGTACACAGAGCAACAGGTGAGCAGTAGGGTGATGGAATAGGACCTTGTGTAAACAAACTGGAATTAAGCAGAACATAAGATACACGTTGGAGAGATGGCTGGGAAACAGAAAGATGATGGTAACATATAGTAGACATAAATGTATTGATGAAGACTCTGGAGTAGAAGGTAAGGCAAAATGACAATAACCTCAGCCTACAAATATTAAAATTGGTATTTGGAGTAATTCCTCCAAAAATTTCAGTATTCACATGCACCAATGCCAACTTGGAATTCCTCTAAGAAGGAGAAGAATCTTCCAGTCTTCACCTTCAGTCAGTTCTTTGCCTTCTTCATTGTTGTTCATCATTCAATTATGCATTAATGCCGTTGACTTAACATGTTTACTTTGAAGAGCTATTTTATGCTCCTCTTCTGTACTACTCCTGTAAGCTGTGCAGTAGGTTGTCATTATAGAACACATACATTCTGACAGAGATCTGCCTCCCTAACCCTATTGCTATCTAGCTGACAACTTTATTGTAGAACAACAACAGAAAGATGTGCTTGGCATATTTTTGGCTCCCAAACAACTACATTATGTTAGGCTGCAAAATAATTGCATGACATTCTTTCCTTTCCAAATTCAGGATTATCTGGCCCGTGCCTATGGCACTAATGGTACATCTGCTGGTGTTATGCATGACAGCAAGAACAGACACTGATTTGCCATTGCAGATGCCATTAAAATAAGCTGCACTGAAAATAAAATAATTGTATTAATTGAACAATGCCTCCACAGCACTAGCTTAAATTTGCCTTAGCAATTAACAGTTTCTCTTATCTCTGCAAGGATACATATTAGGACATATTAGGACAAGTAAGAAACTATTCCACAGTGTCTTGGTTTCATAGTAGGCACACTCAGAAACAATCTGAGCTGGTCAAAAATCTTCTTTTCTTGTCAGAAAATATCATTTAACCAGAATAAAAACATCCTGCAGCGATGTACTGATTTTGATAAACCTAACTAAACATATATATATACATATATACATACATACATACATACATACATACATACATATATATATATATATATATATATATATAATTACCTTTTGGTATCATTATGAATCACTAAGAATTTTATTTTAATATGATTTTAATTGAAGAGAATTTTTTTGGGGGGAAAAAAAAACCAAACACCTACACATTAAAGCCAGTTTTATTGAAATTGGATATTTGGACTGAATCAGCATTATCTTTTCCAAGAATCATAATAAAACCAGTTCAGAAATCAGTTTTCCATTTGACAGACTTTAAATTTCTGGCATATTCCTGCAAAGCTGATATAAAAAATGACCTCACTGCGCTATTCAGAAACAGATAAATAGTTCTGTAGGGGACTTTCACAATGCTTTATTCCAGAAGAGAGATGAAGTTTACAGGCTGATGTTTCTACTAAATGTTTTCTAGAACAGAACAGATCCTAAAGTGATATAAATCAGAGAAGTCCACTGTGATCACAGCAGGCAGTGCTTAATGCAATCAATCATCATGAATGTTCGGGCATTTTGGGTACACTCAGTGATGGGCATTTGCAGCATGTTTTATAAAGTTAGCATTTAAAGAGCTTACCACTGCTGTTCAGTTTGCTGTTCTGCTCTGTAGGGTGAATTTTTGGCAAGCCACTTAATCATCCTCTGTCTGGTCTCCTGTAAAATTGAAATTATATTTTCTAACTGTATTTGATCTGAAATTAGACCTTACTCCTGCACTACCAGAGTAGCTGGTAGATAGTACAGAGCAAAAAGGAAATAGCAACTTGAACATACAGTATGTGGTTAAGGGAGAAATTAGCTCTTCAGAGGAGCAAGTATCTTCTAACGTGTTTTCAGAGAACCTATGAGAAATCTGTATTTACACAATGTATTACAATATAAATGGAAAATAAAACTGTCCTCCTTTTATGGGGAACTTTATTGCATTTTTCTCTAAGTTTATGTTTTTCAAGTTGCTATTTGGTAACCTCTTCATATTTTATATATTATTTATATTCTTTAATTCTACTAATCATCATCATTATTATTTTTTAATTCAACTTTTAGACAGCAGGAAAGCATATCTTTACAGTAAGATAGTTTTTTCACCTTTTTCCTTTTTTTCTTAATGTTTTCAAATTAAAATATTCACTGATGGTAAGAATGCTGTATTACAAATCCAAGCCATGTGAACAGAGTCTTAATTTTAAAAATTGCTTTCCGTAAACCCATGTATTCTTGAAGATCACAGGGCAAAAGTTATTGATATTGGTGTATGAATTAGATTTTGACTAAAACCTGTACTGGAAAATACCTTTACAAACTCAGTAGTTCAAATTCCTCTATATTGAAGGTCTTCTGTATGAAGAACAAGATTGACAATCTCTCCAGTGTCATACCAGAGAACTGCTAAAAAAGAAAAGCCAATTACTGATAGGAAATTATCCTGCAGAATGGTGTCTGAACAATGCTGTTTGTTGCTATTTATTTACTAATTATAATTGTATTTATTGTTATAAATAACTCCTAGTTTACAATACTATAAGAGAAGCAAAAGATTCTTACTTTATCCCAGGAATCATTCATTAGCTAAGAATCCAAATTTGATAAATGCAAATATACTACAGAATGGTACATAGAACAGAACTCGATGCTCATGCTGTTAGCAATATTCCTGATTTAATGCAATGTGTGGTTCACAGCTATGCAGGAAGAAAAATTGTGGATTAGGTGTAAGTTAGAATATAACACTGTTAGTTGACATGGGAGACAAATGCATGCCAATTGCTCGAAGTCTCTATGTGTGGTCTGTAAAATGCTCAGCAGCAAAGCATCTACAGTTCTGACATTCATTAACACAAATTACCTTGTGGTATATCAGAAGAGCTTGTAGCAGCATGCCATATAATAATTGTCTAGCATATAATGCTATGGATTCTACAGTGCCCCCCAGGAGCCTGCCAACTTCACAGCAGAAAGCCAACAGTTTGTGTGCAACAGCTACGTATGTGGCCTGTTAGTGAACCAGACTCCTTAAATCGTCAGGAGTAAAATGAGAGTCTCCATTAGGCCATTACACAGACACTGGGTATTTTTCTTGCTCTCCAGAGCAATACGAGTTTCACATGAGCTTTGAAGTTACATGACCAAAGAGATATAATTGTCTTACAAACACAAGTCTGGAACTCTAAAAAGTTTCTTTTGTAACATTTCTTAAGTGAAATAAATGTTTTCTTGGTAGAAAGTTTTTAATTGTAGATATTCAAGACAGGATAAAAAGATACTCTTTAAAATAATCTTTCATCCACATGATGAAGTAATTTGCTATCAAATTGCACAGTCTGAGTCTGTTTTCCTACTGGCGCATCTACAGAAATCAAGCTCATGCTATCCTAAATTATCTTAATAGCTGCATGGACCATAACTCTTTAGAGTCTTCTTTATCTCTAATTTTGTTATTAGTTTCCAAATAAATGCCAACATCACATCAAAGTTTAACAACATCCCTTCCATTTCAAGTATTAAATAAAACACAACTCAATTCAGGGATAATTCAAGAGAAAAAATAAACATGATTAAAGTATATTATATATACATTGTAGAGTATATACGCATTGTAGTTTGTGATGAAACCAGACTGATGTACTGATAAGGTAAAATAAGTGGCTCAATTATTCTCAATTACTATATAATTCAGTAGACTTACACCATAAGGCAAAAATGCATTTTTACACAGGTATATATATGTATTATCATCTATATGTTACAGTTGTCATGCTAAAATAGAACAGACATCAATATCATTACCAGCTCTATCAGGTACATTTTTTCACTGAATAATTAAAAAATAAAAAATAACAGATCTAACTTCAATCTGGATATACCACAAACGTCAAGATCATGACAATGTTTTCAGTCAGTGCATTACTTCCTTTCTTTTGTGGTAATTTCTTCTAGATTATGTTCTAAAGTTTCAGAAATATCTTTGCCTCTACAGTAGAAGAAAGGTAGGACTAGAGTTCATAGATCTGCAACTTGCAGTAAATTAATGAAAAGGATACGTTAAGCTGGGTAATCCCTGACAACGCAGCTTTATTCTGCTTAATGTACCCACTAATTCCTTAAACATCAAATGCTGGTTGTGTCTCTACATCCCTCAAGATGTTACTTTGGTACAGTAAGTCCCCAGAAAAACCTTTAAATATATGAAGAAGTGCACATAATTAAGTATTCTTCTGAAGAAGGTTTATGATTCTTAGAAGTGAAATGAGTTCGACTTTTTGTTTGTTTTTACATTTTGTTCATCTAGAGGAACTTACAAATGACAAATATGATCTGGAATTCACAAGTTTAAACTTTTGTTTGGAAGTTAATGCTACATGTGTTACTGAAAAGACAGAAATATTACTTCACTTCCTTTTCAATAATGCCATTACATTTAAAGAATAATTAGAGCTATTTTTCATTCAGTACAACATATATTGACTATCTTAGTATATTATGGTAAGCCATAAAAACAGCATAGGAGGCAAGCAGATGTTGCTATCTTCAGAAATGTATGGACAAAAGGAAACACTTGTACTGAGCTGGATCAAGAATTTATTTCTAGTGTAACTGAAATCCTAATCATCTAGTCAAACAACAATTATTTTTCAAATCTGATCACTACAGGAAAGAAAAAAGAAAAAAAATATCATTACAGAAAAATATTTCAATAATAGTAGAGTTAAACTTTTTATACAGACAATTCCTAGTATCTTTTCTAGTCCCACTCTTATGGTTTACCCTTCCACTATATTGAATCACAGAATCACAGAATCGCAGGGATTGGAAGGGAGCTCCAGAGATCATTGAGTACAACCCCCTGCCAAAGCAGGTTCCCTACACCAGCTTGCACATGTAGGTGGGCAGGCGGGTCTTGAATATCTCCAGAGAAGGAGACTCCACAACCTCCCTGGGCAGGTTGTAAGGTTAATGGCAAACTGTGAGCAGTAGAGATCTGAGAGTAAGTTTTCAACACCCTAAGTTCTTCAGAGAAAAGGATGTGGTGTTGATGGTGTTTTGTTTGTTGCTCAAGGAGGGAAGGTTTAGGTTGGATGTTAGGCGGAAGTAATTTAGAGGGAGTGGTGAGGTGTTCGAACAGGCTGCCCAGAGAGGTTGTGGATGCTCCATTCCTGGAGGTGTTCAAGACCAGGTTGTATGGTGCCCTGAGCAACTGGTTCTAGTCCCAGATCTGGAGGTTGGAACTCAACAATCCTTAGGGTCCCTTCCAACCCAAGCCATTCTATGATACCATTACCTTATCACGTAGGATAAAGAAACTAGAGCAAAGAAAATAATAGTTCAAACAAGCCACACTTTCTGGGTTGGAGTAAAATGCCAATAACCTACCAGAATTGTGATATTACTCACTTTAATACAGACACATATAGATTCCCACAAAGGGTAGAAACATTTGGACTGTTATTTTTAATGGCCTTTTAAAGACACTAACAATAAATGGAAATCGTAAAACATTTTTATTACATTTCTGCAGTTTGCAAGAAATTAGAGATATTTTATATTATGGCACTGACTGCATTTGTTTAAAAGCACTGGGGTAATTGTCACTGTGTTCATGTGGCACAGAATCAAAAAGAAGAGAATTGCAAACTCAGAGTGATTCTCCAAACAGTAGGTATTAATATGTTATTTTTGATTACTAGAACATAAAAATAACATCTTATCAAGAAAGTTTAAATGAAATAAATAACAAAAAGTTAGCTGGGTCTGATCCTGAGGTCAATTTCAAAGCTCATATTTATTCCAGGCTGTAAAAATAAGTCTCTGCAGGAGAAGAATCAGAAATTAAATACAGCCTAGTTTACAAGAGAAATTATCCTGTTAATAAGAAAATTTCCAAAGCACTATATGTAGCCTCTCACCCTCAAATGAAGGGGGAACAATTATCAATCATCTAAAGCCAGAAAAATGCTATCATTTGTTAAGTTGTGCATTCAGTATGCAGGATCTTACAAATTCATTCAAATAAGTCTTTAAAAAATGTAGTCAAATACTAATGCAAAGTGAATATTAAAATATGCACTTTGAAGAAAATAAAATATTTGTTCTAAAGGGATAGAGGTGTTTCCTGCACATTCAGAATAACATCCATGTTTCTCTTTTTCTCACAGATCTGATAGAGACTTCAACATTCTTGAGTATGTGATAGAATGCTATTGCAAAAAATGGCAAGGTAAAAAATATATAAGTAATGCTTCAATTGCTTTAAAAATAAGTTAGCATCTTATCTATTTTATAGTTGAAAACTGGATCAGTAGGAAGTCATTCAATCACAGTTTGCCCAACTAAGAGGAGAACTGTCTGCAACTTGAGTCAGAAATTAAGAGCAAGAAAGGTATCCTAGATATTTAACTTTGCCTGCATGAATGTATGCACTCAGGCTCCAGTTCTTACTATATGTCTATTTGCTGTATTAATCGATATTTTATTTTATTCCTTTTTATTATTTTTTTTTTTTCTTGAAAGCTAAGTTATTCATGCAATTAAACCTGTCTCCAGCTGTTCCCACAATATGCATAGACTTTCAGCTGCAAATAGTTGCAATACTTATGGTCTTTCTTCCTCTACCTATCGCTTCTCATGACAAAGAAACAGGAGCGGAGTTATGTCTGAATAGATGAAAATTGCATTCTATCATGTAGGTAATTTTTGTTGTATGCTAATTTTCTGAGGTCTCAGCAGAGCAGATTCTTGCATACCTGTAACACTTCATATACAGCCCTCTAAACAAACTCGTGGCTTCCTCTAGAAGCAGTCCAATAGCTCTACATCTTTCTTGTGCTGGGGACCCCAGGCCTGGATACAGTACTCAGATTGGTCCTCACAATGGCAGAGTAGAAGTGGACAGACTCCATTGCCCTGCTAGCCACCTCTCTTTTGATGCAGCCCAGCATACTGTTGGCCTTCCAGGCTACAAGAGCACAGTGCTGCAAAGAAAGTCTTTTTAAAACATCATATATTTCAAATACTTAATAAGGAGATGTTCTCTAAAAACTTTTCCAGTCAGCCTGGTAAGGCACATTATTGTTTACATCCTACAGATTTTTTTTTTTTTTTTTGAACTGGTAGGATTGTATTAGGAAAAAATAATGATTTTTAGCATAGACTAGCCCACACCCAAATGAACAAAGGGAATTAAAGAAGGTCTATCCTTATTAGTGTGACCCCTTACACTGACTACAGTTTGTCAGTTTTCATGTTTCTCCATAAACGTGGAAATATTTTACTCTAGCTTTGTAGTAAAAGATCATTTAATTTAATTTTTCCATATTCTGATATGCACTTATTTTAAATACTAACAATAGTAGATAAATACAAACATATGTAAACAAATATGAGTAAGAAGCCATTCATCTAATCTTAAAAAACACTCTAATGAAATTCCCAACAAGAAACTGTAATGGAAGAGGATGTGAGCTAAATTTTACCTCAGAATCAATGCAGCAGCAAGGGAGCCTCCTGAGCAACCAGTTTTTGTTCTGTTGTCCTGAGCAAAGAGTGCATGACCATGCACCTTCTGCATCAAAAGATTTTTCAGGTTGCAGTAGATAACGTAGGCCTCTTTTTCAGATATTACTGAATGCTGAACTGAGCTTCCACTTTTTTGTGCATACACTGAGAATTGAAACGTAATCTCTGATAATGAAGGGCACCAATTTGGGGGTTTAAAATTTCATCTCAGTCCTACTGTCAAGTTTCTTGAGTTCATGAACTGAATTTAATGTGTCTCTGCTTCACAAGTCCCTGTTAGTATAGCCTGAAGAAATGGAAACAGATATAATATTTGATGGTTTCTGTTAAGTGTAGTTATATGATGCAATTGAGCTTTTCTTGCCAGAACAGCCATACATGTTGATGATAATTTGCTCAGCATATTTTTCAGCTATATTCAAAACATGGTAAACTAATAATGTTTGAATTTTAAAAGCAGACAGGTTAGTAAAGAAAATTTTAATTGACATATTTCACTTTCTTCATGTTGTTACCATCACTGTTTGATGTCAGTAGATTTACTTACCATCTGTGGAAGAAGTACATGGAAATTCAATGTATTGAGCTGATTATTATGTTATCAAAGCCTGAAATCCATGCAACTCTGCAGTAAACAGTCATTTCTCCTGTTGCATCAATTCCTTTATATTTTTCCCTCACTATCTAAATAGAGATAGGCATTTCCATTCCAAAATATATATTTTACATAAAGACAAGAAATTTTTTTCAACAGAAAAAAAAAAGTGTACTTAAACAAAGTGAATGGTATTTAATGCCCTGATTAGAATAGCCTGCTCTACATGAATTTGAAACCGTCACAGTGTCACTTACATCTCTGGCACAGTGGAAAATGCAAATTTTAGATATTGCTGCAACAATTCCTGTAGCATTACTACCCTTTCTGCCCTTCATACAGTTCTGTTAAATCTTCACATCTATTTTCTCAATTTGCTGTTTCTGATAGATCTAGTGAATGCTATATTCTGTAGCATGTAGACTGGTTAAAAATATTAAGAACAAGGACAAGATTGAGGGAGGTAAAGATAAATAGCTTATCTGTGTCCTACATCTCTTTTTACCTCATGTATTTTCCTTGTCACAGATATCAGTAATGCTTCATCCACCATTTAGAATGGTTGAGGATTTATATGTCATCCTTCATCACTGTTTGATATGATAAAAGTTTTGTGTCACAGACCATTGTAGAAAGGATAACTGTTTATCCAATTCTTCTAGGAGAGATATTAAATTTGTTTATTAAGTCAGTGCTTTATCAGAAGATTTTTTGTTCTCAGATATATACACTATTAAATGGATTTTACTAGACATAAAGTTCATCTAGAAATGTATTTTATGTGTTTTTTTTTAAATGCTTATTACATGTTTCACATTTAAATATTGTCAGGTAAAGGCTTGATAGCTTTTTCTTTTAGGAGCCACAGAGGCTAGGTGACACAGTACATTAACGTTAAGACATTCAGAGCCATAGGCTCCCACAGTCTGCATACCTATTGGAGCAGTGAATCATTGTAACCCCACCCACTTCAGAAAAAAACTGAGATTCTGAATCTTCCTCCAAGTTCAGTGTGTGAGTTAAAAGCTTAGTCAGCACCCTGCCAGACTAAACTAAAAAAGGCCAAATCAATCTGTGATTTTGTATACCAGACCACAAACTTCTCTTAAAAATGTGGCATTCCGGGACTCCTACCACCAGTGGTCTCTATTTTATCATCCCTACCCCTCAAAAATCCTCAGAAAACTGTGAAAGCAGAAGAGCCCTTATCCAGAAGCACCTTATTTTCCCATATCAACTTCACCCACCCATGTGAACTGGGTCCCAAGGACAAGGTGCCCACGATAACCTGCCCACGTTGGGGCACAGGTCTGAATTCTTTCTCTCTGCTTTCTCACCTCAGCATCTTCCCACCTCACTGCTGATGGCCAAATGGATAACCAGGGCTGGCAGCACTCACAAGAACAGGGCTTGAAGGGACTGCAAAAAGCCAGAAAGCCAGTGCTCCCAGCCCAGGAAGATCACTGCTGATGGTAGCAGAAGTGGCATTTATCAGCCTCACCTATGCAGTAAGCACATCCAGTGCTTAAATAAAAATATCCCATATACATTAATTATTCCTACTTGGCTTCCTGGGTAGAAAGAGGTCCATAGTGAAATTGTTATCTGCATGAACAGAGGACTGCCAATGCATGTACCATTGTAATTTATTTAATTTTTTATCTATTATACTGAAAATGGAATCAATGTGCCAAGTCCCGCATTTTACAGTATTCTTCTCAGCTGTTTGCTGTTCAAAAGCACAGTGTATCCATGCTTTGTAGCACTAGAAAGGATGAACTCAGCTGTCTCTATTGACTTACCCATTAAAAAAAAAAAAAAGAATAACCAACCCCAAACCTAGACAAATCCAGGCACGTCTTCTCCTAGACAACATCCAAAACAGCCCAGGCTGCACTGTCATGAATGTTGCTCCTGTCCCAGTCAGTAAGCCAACCCACCATCCACTGCCACGCTTTGTATATCTAAGTGTGAATAAGAATAGAATAGAGCATTTCAATTGGAAGGGACCTTCAAAGATGATTGAATCCATCTGCCTCACTATTTCAGTGCTAATTAAAAATTGAATCACATTCATTAAAGTATCATCTAAATGCCTCTTGAGCACTGACAAGCATGGGGCATCAAACACCCCCCTAGGAAGCCTGTTACAGTGTTTGACCACTCTCACAGCAAATACACTTTTCCTAATACTCAGCCTGAGCCTACCCCAGCTATGTGCAATTCCCATCCTGTCATCAGTTTCCAGGAGCAGAGCCCAGTACATCTCTCTGCCTCCCCTCTATGGAGAGCTACAGGGAGAAGTGAGGTCACCCCTCAGCCTCCTTCAGACTGGACAGCCCAAGAACCCTCAGCCTCTCCTCACAGGACATGCCTTCCAACCCTGTTACCAGATGTGTTGCCCTCATCTGGATATTTTCAAAGACCTTAACAACATTTTCATATTGTGAAGACCGAAACTGTATACAGTATTCAAGGTGAGGCTATAACAGCACTAAGTATAGCAGGAGAATCACCTCTTTTGACCACATGGCTAATAGGTATTCTCTAGCCAGCACTCACAGGACTGGACATCATTTTCTGTATTCGCAGGCCACAAGATATGCATTTCCTCTGAGGACACCACTTTCAACCTCAGTACCTTTTGGATTATACAGATGAGTTAAAAACAAAGCCTGTCAGAATAATCATATAATGGTGGCTGCATAATTAATTTATGATTACTGCTGAGGCAAGTTCTTATACTATGTAGTGTGTAAATATTGTAATTTGCTACTTCTGTTCCTTGCAAATGCATAAATACAGACACTTAAATTTCTGCAATTATAGAAAGGTATATTGTGTTTGATTCCATTACCGTTAAATACATTTACTTCTTAAAAACACTCTCCTTTCAGAGTTGTGACTGTTTTAATTTTTCTTACTATTATGTTTCCTCTTCTTAGGATTAGGGAAAGATTCTAACATGGGTCCTTCGTAGCTCTCAGCTTTAGTTTTTTGGTAGTTTATATGCAGCATTATTAGATTAAGGAAGCTTACAATTTCTGCTCTTCTGCTTTGTGAAATTTTCATAATTAGGTATGTATAATTAAGATTTCCATTAGTGCTTTTTTTTCTTGTTGCTGTGTGTTTTCCCCTGCTCAAGTTCCCTTATCCCAGAAGGATGACAGTTAAATGCCTTGAGACTTTGTAATGCCATCATTGTTCCTCAAGAATTAGACTGCAGTTAAGATCTGATTCATGCATATTTTATGCACCATTTCCTTGGCTTTTTTTTTTTTTTTTTTTTTAAGTTTTGCTGAGAAACTTAACATTGCTGAGAAATGTGCCAGTACTTCTTATTTACATAAATCTCTTGAGAATTGTTGCCACGTCTTCCCTTTTCACCTCATTATGCATTACATGCATTCCAAAGAAGAGGAAGAATCATCTAATAACAAGGCATGCACTAGTCCAACTAACCAAATATATACAGCTTTTTGTTCAACCTTTCAAATAAATAGTGCCTTGGATTTCATCAATATAGATGTAATGTACCTCAGAGGCATCACCCTGAATTCACATCAGTGTAAATAAACACAGATTTTTAATGCTAAGAGACAGCCATCAAAACAATGATCAAGAAAATGTGAGTGCACAAAGCAGTCTGTTTTTCAGACTTCATAAATATTTAATCATAAAACCTAGTTACTGTTATGCAGCGGTGAGCTGTTAAAGTATTAAAACAATTGGCTTAAGAGGCAGACATAGAGTTGGTGGAAGAAGCATTGTGCCTCTTTCAAATGGACATGGAACCTTCTTGTCTGGACAAGACACAGTAGGGTCTTCATGAAGCAGTTGGTACAACTTCCAGAAGAAAGGAAGGAGTTAGAAAGAAGTAACTGGCAGCAGTTAGCTCTGACTGGAACGAACCATTTCCCTCTCAGCCCCGTCACTGTATATGACAGTAATAAATCAACTGTAGTGCAGTGTAATTGGTAAAACTAGCCACTGCATATCTATTGCAAAGAAGTCTAATTCAGCATAAAACCAGCAAATTAACTTTCTTTAGCTTTCCTGAAAACTTGCCTATAGCTTCAGTGTCCAAAAGAACTGAAAACAATAATCTGTTAGCCTAAAGAACATTGAGCAGGTAGGAAGCAGCAATGTTAGTTGTCCTCTGCCTCAGAGATGTATTCTAATTAGTGAGGTCTCATTTCCTGCACTGAGGAGCTGGATTCTTGTCAAAGAAGGAAATCATTCAACAGAACACCTTTCTGTTGCATTGTGAAAAACTTAATATTTTTTTCTTTGTCGGAAGGATCAGGTAAAAATGGTGGAGATTGCTCTACCATCCCCTGACACTGAATTTATTTTATGTGATTGTTGGAATACAGATAGCCCACTCTAATTTTTGTTGTTAAAACAAATACTGATTCTCTGTAACAAAAGTAATAACGTAGAATTTAATGAGTTTTCCTGCTTAAATGTTGTATTAAAAGATATTCAGCAGTGAAAAATAATATTTAGGTTTTCCAGTATTGGAACAAAATAACAAAGGGGAAATGGACACTGAAAAGAGTGAGAATTCCTCAAAAGAGATTGAAACCCTATATCTTTGAGATTTGGAAGAGTAAATAACTGATTATGAGATTTTTCAAATGCTCAGAGAAGCATTTACATGCAATTTTTAAAAACTTTTAAAGAGATTATGTTATTTCCTAGACTCCCTTTTCCACCTCCTTAATCCTTGCAAAGAAGAGTTATGATGTTACTTTTTTTTTTTTTTTTCTTCCTGTGAAGTTTAGGAATGTGTAAAACTTCAGAAAAATATCATTTTTTAAAGGAACTCAGGTAGAGTGAGAACTATGGATAGTGCATTTGGAGAAGCATTTGCACTAAAAGATTTTTTTGTGAATTCTAGAAATATTTTGAGGTTATCTTGTAGTTAATAAGTAGATTTAAAAAGTCTGTATTTACTTTCACTCACCCTCATCTAATACTTGACCTATTGCATTGACATTTAAGATGAAATCTGCAGTTTTAATCAAAATCCAGAATTACTGTATGTTTATTCACAAGGAGGTATGTTTATATCTCAAAGCCTAATCGATGTGATTGTAAATCATGATAGAATGAGACATTTACTGTATCTAAAGTAAAAATAAAGATGTTTATCCTTAGCCCTGCCTTTTGCATGCATGCAGTACAAATTCTCCTCTTGAAGTAATCCTGTTCTTGTCTGCACTTCTAGAAAGTTAAAAAACATTGGCTTAGTAAAGCTTATTTTTTTCTGTTATACGTATATGGATGTTTTGTAAGATCATCCTGCTTCTATATTTCCTGTTCTTCTAGAGGCTTGAGAGAGATTGAATCTTTATGATTCATCTAAGAACCTTTGCAGAAGTTTTCAGATGAATATTAACTGAACAGAAGGAACCAATAAGAACTAATATGTTGTAAACGATCCTGAAAATTACTCCTTGCCTACCTTTAGAATACAATCAATTGGATTTTGTTTTGTAGGGCAACAACTGGCAAATGCACATTCAAAATTAAACGGTTGTTCCTGTATAATTATGCATGAGCACACATACTGGATGCTTACTGCAGCAATGAGAAATTAGTGAACCATAATTGCCAACCAAAATTACACTTGAATATTTATCATTCTAAGGTAAAGAGGATAAATTAATATTTCCTGGGGATATACACAAGTTTTTGAAACTGTGATTATAACAGCTAAGAAATCTGTAATAATTAACCTATATCTTAAAGGCCAGTAAATATATGCTTTTCCCTGCCCCTCATTAATCCATACACATTCATGCAGGTTTTTTTTTTTTTGATATAAGCTATTCACATCAAAACAGCAAAGCATAGAACTTGCTATCACCCATATAGAGAAACACATTATGAAAAGATATGTCAGATTTCCTGTGTTTTTTCCTCACACACATACAAAAAAAATCTGAACAGACTTCAAAAGGAAAGAAGAAGCTTGCTCTCAGATCTAGCAGGTGCACTGGTTGAAAGACTATCTAATCTTGTGGGATGTTCACTGTAATACACATCTGTATGAAAAGACCTCTGAATCACACAGTCTCACAGACTATACCAAGGGTTACCCAGAAGATACCTTAAAGAACAGATACATTTGCTTCAACAATATATCATACTTCAGTACTTATAGCAATTCCTATATAGCCACCCGAGAACTGCTGTACTGTGATAGACTGTAATGGTAAAAAAGAAATAGTGGGAAAATACAGAAGATTGTCTTCTACTGGTGCATTTTTTAAATTATTAAATTACTGCTTTAAAATAAAGGGTTTTTTGTTTCTTTCTTTCTTCTGATACATTTCACAGCTATGCTTCATGTTTACAGAGAGTTGAGATGAATTTCTTGTCTTTACCTAATGAGATTTTGTAAATACTGCAAGAATCTCGCTGTTCTTCTCTTTAAGAGCATGTTATTTTCAACAATCGCAAATAAATAAATAAATAAATAAATAAATTGTTCAAGTATCTTACCACAGATTAGTAAAAAAGACACAAGTATACATTTTGATTGATAAGATGTGCTGATACAGATTCCACATTACACATTCTGACATCAGTGACACAAGCAGGACAAGTAGATTTAAGTCTTGGCTGAGAGCAGAATACCTATGTTTCATGGCAAACAAACCAGATGGGTTGTCAGAGGAAAATAAAATGCTACAGTAACTGGGTTTTTCATAAATGCCTACATCACCAGTTCACATCTGAGAAAGCAACCTTAATCTTCGTAAATAAATAAAACCATTTGGGTTGACAAGAGCAGACCAGTTTATTGGAATAAATTACTCATATGAAAACATGTCACCCAGATAAGTCTCACAATTTTTACAAGACTTTTTTTCGTTTTTAAAAAAAATGAAAAAAAAAAAAAAAAAAAAAAAAAAGATGTTCCCCACACTTTTGAAAGATCTTTAAATACCCTACACCTTAAATTAAATATGCTTGCTCTAATAATTGGCAGTGATCTAGGTAGAAAAAAGTGGGTATGTTTTATCTTTAGCCTAACATTTGACAAAGAAAAATGCTGGAATTCAGTGACAAGACAAGGGTAAAGACAAGGTTTTAAACTGGAAGATGGTACAGCGAAGCGATTCAGGTGGAGACAGTCAGAGAGCTCCTCCTCCATCTGGATTGTCACAAGTCCATGGGACTGGATGGCCTACACCCTCGGGTGCTGAGGGAGCTGGCAGGGGTGATTGCTGAGCCGCTCTTGGCCATCTGTCAGCGCTCCTGGTTAACTGGAGAGGTCCCAGATTATTGGAGGCTTGCCGATGTGACTCCCATCTTCAAGAAGGGCCATAAGGAGGATCCGAGGAACTATAGGCCTGTCAGCCTGACCTCGGTACCAGGGAAAGTAACAGAGCAAATGATCTTAGGTGAGATCGCACGGCATGTACATGGTGTCCACGGGATCAGGCCCAGCCAGCACGGGTTCATGAAAGGCAGGTCATGCTTGACCAACCTCATCTCCTTCCACGACTGGGTGACCAGCCTGGTAGATGAAGGAAAGGCTGTTGATGTAGTCTACCTAGACTTCAGCAAAGTCTTTGACACGGTCTCTTACAGGCTTCTTCTGGGGAAACTGGCTGCCTGTGGCCTGGACAGGTATACACTCCTTTGGGTAAGAAACTGGCTAGAGGGCCGAGCCCAATGGGGAGTGGTTAATGGAGTTAAGTCCAGCTGGCAACGTGTTTCAAGTGGTGTCCCGCAGGGATCAGTACTGGGGCCTATCTTGTTCAATATCTTTATTGATGACCTAGACGAGGGGATTGAGTGTACCCTCAGTAAGTTTGCAGATGACACCAAGTTGGGAGGTGGTGTGGATCTGCCTGAGGGTAGGGAGGCCCTTCAGAGGGATTCAGATCAGCTGGATCACTGGGCTGAGGTGAATGGGATGAGGTTCAACAAGGCCAAGTGCCAGGTCCTGCACTTTGGCCACAATAACCCCACGCAGCATTATAGGCTTGGGGACAATTGGCTGGATGATTGTGAAGAGGAAAGGGACCTGGGGGTGTTGGTTGATGCTCGGCTGAACATGAGCCGACAGTGTGCCCAGGTGGCCAAGAGGGCCAGCGCCATACTGGCCTGCATTAGAAACAGTGTGGCCAGCAGGAGCAGGGAGGTAATCATGCTCCTGGACTCAGCACTGGTGAGGCCACGCCTCGAGTACTGTGTTCAGTTTTGGGCCCCTCAATGCAGGAAAGACACTGAGGCCCTGGATCGTGTCCAGAGAAGAGCAACAAAACTGGTGAGGGGTCTGGAGCACAAGTTCTACGAGAAGCAACTGAGGGAGCTGGGATTGTTCAGCCTGGAGAAGAGGAGGCTCAAAGGAGACCTCATTGCACTCTACAACTTCTGGAAAGGAGGTTGTGGTGAGGAGGGGTTTGGCCTCTTCTCCCAGGCAACAAACAGGACCCAGGGAAATGGCCATAAGTTGTACCAGAGTAGGTTTAGGTTGGACATGAGGAAAAACTTTTTCTCTCAGAGAGTGGTCAGGCACTGGAATAGCCTGCCAAGGGAGGTGGAGTCACCATCCCTGGCAGTGTTCAAGAGGCGTCTGGACGAGGAGCTGCGAGATATGGTTTAGTCCTTGTGGTAGCAGTGATAATGTGAAGACGGTTGGATTAGATGATCTTAGAGGTCATTTCCTACCTTGTGATTCTATGATTCTATGATTCTAGGATTTAGACTAGATATTAGGAAGAAATTCTTTATTGTGAGAGTGGTGAGACACTGGAATATTTTGCCCAGTGAGATTGCGGATGCCCTCTCCCTGGAAGCATTCAAGGCCAGCCTGGATGAGTTTTGAGCAACCTCATCTAGGGGGAGGTGATCCTGCCTATAGTAGAAGAGTTGGAACTTATTAATCCCTTTGAACCCAAATCATTCTAAGATTCTATGAATTATCAAGAATTAAAAAACAAACAAACAAACAAACAAACAAACAAACAAAACAAACACATTCTCACTTTCTCATAGATCATTGTCTCCTTTAAAACAGACTAATATAATTCTGTCCCCATCGTACTAATCACAGAGACCACACCTCACTTATTATAGTAAGTGTCTGCCTGGTTATCTCACACCAACAGTGTGCTGTACTCATTGTTCTCAAACTGGCATTGGCATTTTTTTGTTCTCAATCAGTTGTCCTAAATTGTTTCATATGTATCCATATGCACAGAAATTAGATCTTCCCTCAAAGTATTTCAGGCCTATAGCTGCTCAGTTTGAAAATCAGCTCCCTTCCTCATGGGCCACTAAATCCCAGCTATGTTAAGCTCAGCACAGGTTTAACCAGCTACTTACAAGAAAAAAACAGCATTCACCAAGAGGTTGAGGAGGTGCTGGTAGAACAGTAATGGCATTAATTAATTCATGATGTGAAAGTGTCTTCTCTCTGATGCACAATATCTTCACTTGAAGTGGGATAAATCATCCATTTTGGCACTGTTGTCAAGATCACAAAGACAACCAAAACTTGAAATGGATATTTTTCATAAGATATTTGCAAAATAACTGTGATGTGTAATAGTTCAGCTTGAATATTGTCTGCTAAATTACTAGTTCATTTTTCTCTGCAATAAAGAAGACCAAGTGACCTATGCCTCCAGAGATAATGGACTCTGAGCAATATTCAGATTGGTCTCCCTCCCGCCACTTAATACCAAATTCATTTTACTACTCATTCTCCAGAGGTTTGTTCAATATTAAAATCTCTTTCTAAAGTATCTTTTAATGCCCCTTTCTGTAGATTTTTTTTTTTCTACTGCTACTGGAAAAGTCTTGCTAAGTAAATACTTTATACATTTAATCTTTTATTTACATTATTTTTCTGAAAAATTATCTTTTTTCTTTTAAATCTATAGTTCACCCAGGAAGTTTAGTGAAAGATTATCATTGAATTAAGTTGTATGCTCAAGCCATTTAGATACAAAACATAATTAACCAGGAAGTTTCTATTTTTATTTCAGTCAAAAAAAGAATAAAGAATTCACATTCAGCTACAGTAAAATCATAATAAATTAAGTGATTCCTAACTCTATTCTGAGAGGTTGCAGTTATATTTTGTTTCTATTCTGGAACCTGATAACTCATATATTTTATCTTCTACCTGGATTGTTTATAATCTTTTCCTATTTCTAATCATTCAAAATATCAAAAAAAGTTTTCAGTACAATTTACATGCCTGTGTAGATCAATTGTAGATCATCTCTGAACTATCAGATAATGAATCAGCAGGTGTACTACAAGCCCTTCTGTTGACCCAGGTTCCTGGAAATGACAGTAGACAGATGTCTTGTTCTCATATCTTACTGAGTGTATCATTCCTACTTCTAAAATTTTGAAAATTACTACAATTAGTTGTAGTGAAAATTGTCTCTCTGCAAATAGATCTATTGACCTATATAATTAAGGATTTATGCGTTGTTTTTTTGTTTGTTTGTTTTGTTGTTATTGGTTTTTTTTCAGGGGAGAAGGGAGGAGATTTTGACTTTGAAACCTACTTCTCAGTATGCCAGGTGCTCCATATGTAACATATCTGAACATAAAATCAACATGAAAATACAGGTTAAAACCCAGACTAAAGTATTTCTCTGTTTATGAAATTCATCTTCGAACACCATGTTCAGCTTGTATAAAGAGTGGAACTATTGCTGGAAGTTGTAGTATCTTTGCTAGTGTTTTAACTGCTGAAAAGCATAGCAGATATGGCCATAAATGCTGTGTCTAGCCATAAAAGAATCTAGATGCTGGGAAAAAACAAAAAAACAAAAAACAAAAAACACTAACAAACAATATTTCCCTATTACTTAGAGTATATTAACATTTAAAGGTTTAAAAATGTTCAACATATGCCAACATTAGACCATCTTATTCATCAAACCAGCATGGCTTGGTTCAAATGAGGAACATGCAATCTATCTTTTCAACTAGGTGACCCTGTTCAGCTATAACTAAAAGTATGTTTACATTGAGAATATTTCACAGCTAAATAGTAGTTTGTAGTTCCACAACAGCAACTACAAAATTATCACAAAATCATCAGAGAATTGCTTGGTTTGGAAGGGACTTTAATGATCACCTAGATCCGACTGTCCTGCCATGAGCAGGGTTGCCACTCACTAGCTTCTTCAGCCTAAATAAGCTCAAGTCCCTCAGAATTTCTTCATGGGAGAGGTGCTTCAGCCCTCTGAGCATCCTCATGGCCTTCTCTGGACCCACTCCAACAACTTCATATCTTTCTGGGGTTGGGGGCCCAGGCCTGGTTGCAGTACTCCAGATGGTGCCTGACAACTGCAAGGAGTTATACAAACACTTGCAATTTTGGAAATAAAAATATATGTCACCCTCACTGTTGCTTATTAATGATTGTGCTTCTGCACACTTCTGTTAGAAGACTACGGTGTCAGTGCAGTCTAAAACTCCTTCATATGACAAAATGCAAGTCTCATCATTTCAGAGCAAAAAGTATCAGTAATTTGTTTATTCAAAATCAAGTACCTCATACTTCAGCATAAAGTGGTACAACATCAAAATCATACCCGAAAGGTCTACCTTGTGGATTTGGCCATAAGAGTGCTCAGAAACAGCTCAGTCCAAACACAAGGAAGACAAATGGCTGGCTAATATTTTGGAGATAATGCATTATCAACAGCTGATTTTGCTTTAGATATTTCCTAAATGATTTAGAGTTTCTTGGATGGAAGATGATCTTCAAGAAGTTTGGAGATGCACACGAATTGCTTGTGTTACTTTTTTTTTTTCCCAGCTTCAGTGCAGACCACTCTTATAGATAGCAAACTATTAATATAGACAATAACTCAGAAGTTTTTGTGAATTTTGAAACTGTAACATTGATCATGAGATTTGTTGTGCTTTATCAGCAATTATTTATAAAGTTTCACTGCAAAGTATTGTCTATATCTATTGCCTTTTTAAACAGTCTTGGAAATAGAAGAGTTTATGTTATTTCTAAAAGTTGATTCTTGGTGGGGGAAGAAAAAAAATGATTCTATTTCAACAACACATAGTATTCTAGTTATTTAAAGTTGCCTGTGCTTAGGTTAATTACAGAAATGATATTTCATACAAATTAGAATTCATTCCTCTTAAGAAAAAGGAGTAACAGAAAAAATAAGTTTCAGTTCCAGTATTTCCATTCTTCTAGGACTATTATCCCTGGATAAGTGCCACATCTGCCCTATGTTGTTTAATTTACTGGTGATTTTACTTTTTTGCTCAGGAAAACACAGTATTTATTCATATAGTATGACATGTCACAATATTACAATGATTATCCAGTTGCTTTATGTATGGTCATAATACCATCTGGTAGAAAGCTAGCCTTCTTTTTGCATGTGTACCATCTGGAACATCTATCTATATTCTAATTATTGTACAGATGAGATTTTGTTTATACAGAAACAACATATTGGCTGAATCCTTCATTGATTGCTTAATTTAAAAAAAAAAAATACAATGCAAAATAATGTAAAACAGAAGCATGAACTTGGCATCTTAAATTAGTTTTTAGCAATCACATTTTTGACATGCATTTCGTCTAAGGATTTTTTTTTTATTTTTTTTTTTAAAGAACTACATATATTTACAGCTACTTAGCTATTCATTTTATTAGAAATAGTAGAAATCCGATTTGGTTATTTAGGTGAGATGAGTTGACATTTATTTTAAAGTCTTTTGGAAGTTCTTTATGTACCAAAATCTCCATGCACTGAACAGAATTCAATTCATCGCTGTTCTCTACAAGTCAGAGTTTCTAAATCCTTCCAAAACTCAGTGCTTGGCCATAAACTCCTCAGTTATTTGTATGTATTTGCCTTACTTTGACTATCAACTCTTAATATTTTCTTAGCAAAATAAGCACTAGATTAAGACCCCACAGTAAATATATCAAGTCTTACAAACCTCATATCCAGCTATAAACCTATAGCACTTAGGCATCATTTGAAGTAGAGACATGATCTGAACCAGTGGCAGGGGAGAAAAGTAAGACATTTCTTCCTGGATCTCAATAAGAAAGGCCTGAAAACAAATGATAGAATAAAATGTTTATTTTAATAAAATTGAATAAAATTAGGAAAAAAGATAGTGAGTATATCCTATGTATGTATAGTATATCCTATATATGGGAATTCTAATTTTATCATCAGTGAGTGGATCCTGGGTGGATTTTCCCGTAGGACATTGCACAGATTTGGTTCACAGAAAGGTCCCTTTTCCTTCCCATGCAGCTGTGTGTATATATATGCATAACAAAACCAAACTGAAGATCTTCTCCTGATTCGTTAGAATGTTTTCTTTTATACTGTCCACAAATGCACAGCATAGGCTTGCACAGCATGCTGCAGCAGATTTCCTTGCAGTAACATTCAGGCTTCTTGTGCACTAAGCACACAGCCCAGAAGAGCAGACTCAGATCACCAACTCAAGAAGATGAATATAATGCCTTCTGCAAGGCTTCCAAATGCAACTAGATTGCATACAATTTCTCCATGCTTCAGATTTTCTTCCCAAGAGTAGAAGCTATGGTTTCATTCCTTTTACGAAGACAAATATCTAGTACATCATGACCACAAGATGCAGTGTACATCATCCCTTTTCCATAGCTAAGATGCAGCCTCATCATGTAAGATGAAACAAATATTGCTGGGTGCATCAAGAAGGCTACAGCTCAGTGTGGAACTGAAGCCGGAAGCCCGCTCCAGCTTCATCAAGGTGTTCGCAATCGTTAGGGACATCTCGGTCTGTCCATCTACCTCGGTGCACACCAATGTGGTGGGTGGTAAAATGGCGTTTATTAACTCGTGACAACAGTTTATATAGCCTTGTACACCTTCGTCTACGCCCCTCTTATCACACGCAAGCACTTACATCACTACTTCTTATCTAGTTACTACGAGCAACTACTCGAAAGTTCTCTGCTCACTGCTACATCTCCCCCCCCCTATGCACAAGCATAACTACCCTATGCACAAGCGCAACTACTTTATCCTGAGAGGACCCTAACCGCGTACAACCGAAACCCCGCTTTGCGCCTATACATGCCACTGTCCTCTCAGTCAAGCCTTGCCCCGTTACATCCCGAATCGCAAAATAATCCCGCGCTACCCTTATATCGCTATGTTTTCTGACTGCCTACAAGCCTTTTGCATTTTACTATATTCTACGCGATAATTGACTGTGCGGTCAATCATCCTTTGAATACAACCTAACATAATTTGTAAAAAGCATGGCATACACACTATCAAAAGCAGGATAACTACAAGTCCTAAAAGCAGTCCCTTCAATAAGTGCACACCCCATTCTCCGATGTCTCCAAACACGCTTCTCAACCAGCCTCCGATGGCGTCCGTCTCCACGCCGATCTTCTCCGTATGGTCGCGCAGGGCTCTCAGCGCTTTATGGATGGATACACTGTGGTCGCTGAGATTGCAGCAGCACATCCCTTCTAGGTCTTCACATTCATGCCCCTGTTAGAAACGCGTTTTCTCGTTGGCAGCAACAGTTTCTTCTCCGGGTCTTTCTTTCGGGGTTCCTGGGCTGTCTCCTTCTTCTTCGGTGTTAACAGGAGCCATACCTGCAAAACTCAGAGTCCCTCGTTACTGTTCTCTTTCATCAGATCTGGTTTGCACTGACAAGCCAAGGACCGCAATAGCTACAGCCCAGTGGGCCTGGGCCGAGGTAGAATTAGCTTTTCCGTGTTGGGTAGCCACGATCATCGTGGAGGCTGTGTCAACAGTAACTGCCAACCACGACCAAGGTGACATTCGCGGCTCCCACGTAAAGTCCGTCTGCCATATTTGCAGCAGCCCTAAACCACGGGGGTTGACCCCCGCCCCAATAGCAGGAGCTGAATTACAGTGAGGGCAGGCCTGCACCACATCCCTTGCAGCTGTAATGGAAATACCACAGACTCGAGCGAGTGCCCGTGCGCCTATGTGAAGCGTGGAGTGGAGGTCTCTGGCCTTCCGGACCGTCAGGACACGGGACCCTGCAGCCGCATCTGCGGCTGCGTTGCCCTCTGAAAAGAATCCTGGTACATCCGAATGACTTCTTACATGCAAAATTGCTATAGGCTCTACTCGGGTGCACAAAGCATCTTCTAAGATAAGCGCTGCTTCCGTACTAGGAATGTCTTCTTGGCCCATTTTCAAAGCGAGCTTAGCTGCAAAAGCAGAATCTGTGACTATGTTACAGGGAAGGAAGGGCCAATAAACAATCACCATCGCAACAGCCCTGACCTCGAGCATCTGAACGCTGGTGCCCAACGTGGGGCTCGAACTCACGACCCTGGGATTAAGAGTCTCATGCTCTACCGACTGAGCTAGCCGGGCCTTGTTTGTTACGGACAGGAACCGTAAAGGCAAAAACCTCCCTGTCTTGCTCAGCCAGGGGTATGGAGAAAAAGCAATCCTTCAAATCGATAACAACAACCCCCCAGCCTGCAGGCACGGCGGATAGTACGGGCGCACCCTGCTGAACTACACCAAAAGGCACTAACTGCAAGCGATAGGATCCTGACCGCTTCTTTATCACAAATACAGGAGTGTTCTATTGACTAAGAGAGGGTTCTATATGACCTAAGCGAAGCTCTTGCTGTACTAATGCGTGAAGCGCTACAAGCTATTCCGTCGGTAAGGACCACTGATCCACCCAGACAGGTCGCACTTCCTGTCTCCAGCGCAGTGGGATCACATACTGTGCTGACAATTGACAGATCGTGGCCCCCACTATAAATTGTTATGCCTGCTGCCCTGTTCTGCTGTAGCAGAACAGGCCTTTCCAGGGAACCATCCCTGCTGATTACGATAATCTCAACCATCTGGGCGGACCTCCGAGTGGGCGTTGTTCCTCCCACTCCTGCTATCATCTGTGCCGCCCCTGTAGGCCATGTAGAGGGCCAATCCGATTCCGCAATAACCCGATGTGATAGAGAAAGCGCCCGTGTTTGCAGGGCTGACTATAAACGCGGCTGGATTCGCTACGCCCTTTTCTTTCGCTTTCTCTTTAACTTTAGCCCAGTCAGTCAAAGCTGGCCCGGGGGCCGAGTCGGAGCACCCCGGCTCCACCTTTCGCTCTGCCCCTCGGGGCGGATCGTCCCTCCCCGCCGGTGACGTGGCTACGCCCTCCCCGCTCGGCCCTCCCAACCCCTCCAGAGAAGGATACAAGCCGCTCCCCCCGTAAGGAGGGGGGGCCGAGGGGGCAGCTGTGGCGCAGCTGCAGCCTGCGCCTGTCCCACAGTGATAACAAGATGTTGTTTTTGGCGCGATCGCCTCTCCCGGCGCCATCTTCGTGTCTTGCTGCGCAGCTGTAATCTTTTCCTCTCCGCCGTTCTGAGGCTCCGCGACCGGTTTCCCTGTGGAATCTGCGGGAGAGACCTTTCCTCCCCCCAAGCCCAGCCAAAACTTCGCTTGCTCAGATGTAACCTGCTCCTCTCGCGCTGCCTTCAGCGCCCCCCAGACCAATCCCCAGGTTTTCAACTCCCCTGACTTCCCGAGTACCATCGCCCGCTGAGAAAGCGCTGCGGTGACAGCATCCCACGACCCCGGGGTATATAAATCTGAGGGAGATGTAAGCAGCCCCTCCTTTAATAACAGTGATAACACTGTACCTATTTCCTTCTTAGAAGGAGCATTTTTCCCGCAATGGGTCTTACACGCGGACGAAATCACCTTTATGACGGCTTCCATCGCCGGGCGCAATCTCCCCGACGGATCAAATGACCACCAGGCTCCTCTTCCGATGGTCCCCTGGGTCCTCGGACAGGCCTTATAGGCTATCGGCCATACCTTCCGACGCTACCCAGCTTCCACTCTCCTAAGCCGCAGCCCCCTCTTCTAGGGTCATCACCTCCTTCCCCAAGGGAGGTGGATGAGAGCAGGATCCTGCCACGCCGCCTGTGGCCGACCACTTTTCCCTAACGATCACGTCGGGGTCACCATATGAAGCCGGAAGCCCGCTCCAGCTTCATCAAGGTGTTCGCAATCGTTAGGGACATCTCGGTCTGTCCATCTACCTCGGTGCACACCAATGTGGTGGGTGGTAAAATGGCGTTTATTAACTCGTGACAACAGTTTATATAGCCTTGTACACCTTCGTCTACGCCCCTCTTATCACACGCAAGCACTTACATCACTACTTCTTATCTAGTTACTACGAGCAACTACTCGAAAGTTCTCTGCTCACTGCTACAGGAACTCAGCTATTAACTCTTAAGCATTACTACTAGGGGGTACCTGATTTTATGTTTTATTAATAACAAAAAGAATAAATTCTCTTCATATCTGAATGTTCTTCAGTATTTCCATGCAGAAAAATGAAAACAAGACAATTATAAATCTTCCATTCTGATCTCAGCCCTATCTGAAGAAACTTCAGGAAGCCTCATTAGTAATAAATTATCACTTTCTTTAGGTTGGAATGAAGTCTCATGAATAATTGATATGAAACATCCATAATTGTTAACATTACTTAATAGAGTTGTGGTATACAATCCATTAGTCCCATGTTCTAAACTTAGTTTACTTCCTGTAAGCTTTATTTTGTAGGACAGATGCAAAAAGTGTATGTCTTACTGCCTTTCACAATCATGTTTTACCAGATACCAAAATTAGCTTCTTATCATAAATATCTTCAAAACATGCAGATTACAGAGAACCTGCGGCTGATCTATAATATATTTTCATTGCAAAAATACGAGTCAAATGTATTTAGCCACGTGAAGCCTATTTTTAAAGTATATGTAAATATAAGATAAAAGAGATTTCACTGTTGCTTAAACATCTACAATACAGTGGTAGAAGAGACTTCTGCAGGCACGCAATAATTAACCAGACAGAGGAGAGAGCAGGAGAAAACTTCCAAATGAAAGAAAGAACAACACTTCCATCTGAATGCGACCTCAGTTTGGAGACAACTTGCAACCTTTAAGATTATGGTCATGTGTTTAGAATATTTTAACTTGAGTAGGACCTCTGATTTGTTATTTATTCTACTTTTAACTCTGTACAAGACTTTCATTTGTGCTTGCAAGCTTTGGTTTGTTCCTGTTACTTTTAAATTTATATGGCAGTGGGATCCTAGATAAAACAGAAGTATAACACATTAGTTAAATCATAAAACCCTTAAAGCCAAATGCTCACATACGCTATCAAAAACACTAAGAGTTACTGCTTCCCTAGTGTAATCTTACTTGCAATTAAATTATTCAGATCTGGCAGGAAAGCAATAAGATACAGAATTCCTTTAATTGGAATTTCAAACTAAACATCCTTTCAGATTTGAAATCATTACAAAAGTAGGAAAAAGACTACATAAATTAATTCCTTAAAGAAATTCTGTACAAATTGCAAGATGTTATTTAATTCTCAATTAATTATGTAAAATATTTTCTGAATGTTTTCTGGACTGTATTGTGAAAAGTGATTCTAAAAAAAAGTGATTGCTGAGCTGCTCTTGGCCATCTACCAGTGCTCCTGGTTAACTGGAGAGGTAAAGACAAGGTTTTAAACTGGAAGATGATACAGCGAAGCGATTCAGGAGGTTGTGGTGAGGAGGGGTTTGGCCGCTTCTCCCAGGCAACAAACAGGACCCGTGAAAATGGCCATAAGTTGTACCAGAGTAGATTTAGATTGGACATGAGGAAAAACTTTTTTTCTCAGAGAGTGGTCAGGCACTGGAATGGCTTGCCAAGGGAGTTGGAGTCAAGAGTGTTCAAGAGGCGTCTGGACGAGGAGCTGCGAGATATGGTTTAGTGCTTGTGGTAGCAGTGGTAATGTGAAGACGGTTGGACTAGATGATCTTAGAGGTCGTTTCCAACCTTGTGATTCTATGATTCTATGAAATCCATGTCCAAAATCTTTACTCTATACAGAGGCATACTGGGCAGTCAAAGCTCTGTATCTATCACTGAAATTAAAAGAGCTGGAAAAGAATTCAAGCTACACATAATTTTTAAAGTTCAACTTTTTTTTTTTTTTTCATTTTGTTTAAGATAATTTCTTGCATATGTTCTTAGCTTAGAATTTCTTTGAAAGTAATTCTTTTGGTAGGATTTAATTGAGCTAATAACTTTAATTGAGCTAATTTCTAAAGTAATCCTTTTTAATATTCAGACGATGCGCCTCATTAATATTCTTATTATTAATAGTACTGGAATTATAATTTAAATGCTTATTGATGAACCAGCACTGACAAATTTGTGGAAATATTATACAATATTGAAATAATGTAAAAGTACCTAGGTAACCAGAGCTTCAGAGTCATCATAAAAGCTATCTCCAAGTTATTAGTGATTATTTTCCACATATTGGGGTGTAGGTGTAATGTCTGAAAGACCAGTAGAAAATAAAACTTTGTTTGTAACTTTTAAAGGTGCAAAAACAGTACTAGAAAATCATGTCTGCCAGCTTCATTGAAGTACCCAGAAAGTTGTTGGACAAATTAAACAACCCATTATAAAGCATTATGTGACAAAATGACAAAAAAACTGCATTAAAGAAGGCTAAATGGATAACTGAGAGAAGCCGTAAACTTTTGTACATGATATTCAGAAAAATGTGGTCATTCAGAAAAATAATGTCAAAGTGAAGTTATTTTGTGCAGTGGATACAGCTATTAAAAACAAAACAAAACAAAAATAAAAAGTCCCCAAACCTAATTAAAGCTTTAGCCATACGCAGTACATTGATCAATACACTGATGTTACTTCTCAGTTTAACATCAAATGGTGTTCTGCAGAAACCTACTCTAGTTTCAGTCCTTGTCAATAGCTAGTAATATAGCCATGACTCAAAGTACAGACCAGATTTCCTGATATACAAATTACATCATTTATGCAGCATGAAGATTTTGCAAACAAAATCATATTCTGTGACCTATAAGTGATTATGACATGTATGAGATGCATGAGTTTGCTATTCTGCTGTATTTACCTATCATGGCACTTCAGCTTATTTATCTTTTGAGCACTGTACTTTAAAAGTGTAGACAAACTGGATGGAACATACTGAAAGATGTATTTTTAAAGATATTGCATTATAAAAGGTTAAAACATATATGCATTTATTCTTGAATACTATTCTACTGTTGTCTTTGAGGACTGCAGGGATAGACAGTGGAAGGAAAAGCTTACTGTTTCAGTGAGTTATTTTATTTTATTTTATTTTATTTTATTTTATTTTATTTTATTTTATTTTTAATATAAATGACAATAAATAGTTTTTCCTTCACGTTCAGGGAGGTTTGATCAGGAAATGATGATCAGATAGAAAGAAAATCTTTCAAACATATGAACATAAAAATTAGTAACCTGGAATGGGTGAGAAATAAACAACTCTTCAACAAGTTTAGACTTATATATGAGATAGTGACCAAATCTACTACAGATGAACGCTTTGTAACACTAGTCTGAAGAAACAATATAGGACTCATTTCCCCTTGAAATGGACTTGAACAAGAAAAGCATATTTGAAGGTGATTTTACTGCTCATCAGGACCACATACAACTAAGAAAAGCAACCTATTAAATGTAATTATACAAAGAGGGAAATAATGATTCCTTCCCAAGATATTTTTCCACTTCATTGAAATTGGTAAAAATGTATATATAATTGCACTTGTACTTACTGATAACTAATCTCCCAAAACCCAATTGAACAGGAAAATACTTCAGAAATTCCTGTTCATCACCACTACATAAACAATGCGTATACATCCTAGAAAAAAAAAAGTCAAGAACAGAAAGAAGGCTAATAACTGTAACATCAATGGGGGGAAGCTTATCGTATTTCTGTTTCCCATCTTGAATCAATCACTTTACAAAAATTGCTTCAGTAAATGAAGAAAAGGTAGCACTGCAGGAGTCTGAGACCTGCTTATCACATTCATTGCCCACAAAGAACATGAACAAGAAGTGAATCACAAATTCACCTTTGTTCAACTTTTCTTCTGTTCAGAGAAAAAAAAATAAAACAAACCACTGACTTGTACAAGTGCCATGGAATTTTACTTTTGAAGATATGGTTTCCTGGATAAAAAAATAATAATAATAATTATATGAAAAGTATTTCAAGTCCAGAGTTTATATATCTTAAGCAAACTTTGTCCTTAACTACATTTTGCATCTGATTAAGTATATTCTATTGTTTAATTTAAAAAGTCATGTTCTTCCGTGCTTGTTCTGAATCAATTAAAACAACAACAATAATAAAACCAACAACAAAACACACATAGACCTAATAAAGACAAGAAACACATAGCAAATGTGACAACTGCAAAAAAACGTAAGTGCAAAATAATGAAGTTAACTTTCTGTTAATAGCTATGTTCAGATGAAGATTAAATTTTTGCCTAAGGACATTCACTAACAACAGTTACCTGTCTCAAAGCAAATATCTCTGGGAACACATCACAGTTAGGGAACAAATAAACAGTTTCCCAGTGGCATCTGGTACTACTTGAAATGCCATAGGTTATCCAGTCTTGTATCCAGATAACACTGTGAAATGCACAGATCACCTGCATTTCTGGTGTCACATCACAAACAGCCGCATGGGTCAAGCAGAAACTTGAAAACTCTGCCAGGGCGTAACAAGAGCAGGGCTGTGCCACAAGGAAGGAAGAAGCCAAAAGTGTTCCCAGCACAAGCAGTACCTCCCTTGTGAAGCACATCTTTAAAGTACCTGAGCAAGGCAGAGAGAGCAATGTTCTGACAGTAAAGCAAGAGACTGGGGACAAGGCTCAACCAGAAGAAGACAAGGACAGCATAAATAGGGCAAGACCAGTGTCCTATTCTGAAATGAATAGGGTAGAGCTCAAGGGTAAGGGGGGTGTGGATAGCAAGGGAGGATTGGATATTGGGAGGAAATTTTTTATTCAGAGGGTGGTGAGGCACTGGAACTAATTACCCAGAGAATCTGTGGATGCCCTGTCCCTGGAGGCATTCCAGACCAGGTTGGATGGGTTGCTGGGCAGCATGATCTAGTGATTGACAATCCTGTCCCTGGTAGAGCTGTTGGAACTGGATGATCTTTAAGGTCCCTTCCAGCACAAGCCACTCTATGTTTCTATGATAAAATGATTCTATAATCATAATTTTATCTTATTTATTATATGTAATAAAAGATATTTTGATTGTTGTAAGTAGCACTTTATCCTGTTGTTAAGTAACACTTTCCTCCCTTCTTTCCTTCCAGTTCTATAGGTACCACTGGCTATTTTTACTCTCATGCTTTCCCACTTCCACATTATTGCCTTATTTCTGATTTGCTACTTCCTCTCATTACTTAAATAATTATTTCATGTCTCCCTTTAAAATTATATTTACTGATCATTATCTATTTTGTTTTTAAGACTCTCTTTTTCTCTAATAAAAAAAATGTTTAAAAATATACTGATATTTTACTGTCACAGAGCTAACTAGATCAATCTATGCCCGTGACAGGGGGGCATTAGGCCCCTGCCCCCCACCCCACCCTGGCCCCACAAAATGGGAAGGAAGGGAGGGAGGGGAAAAAAAAAAACAAAAAAACAACAGCAGCAACAATCTATGGAGGAAAACTTATTTTACTAACTATGATATCGGAATGCAAGATAACACAATATAATACAATCTAATTGAAATTGAGACTAATAAATCAAACAAGATAGGAGAGAGAGAGTTCCTAAGACCGAATCAAACCTGAGAAGCTTGGAACGGCTAGGAAAGCACCCTCCAGCACCCACTGCCAGGCAGTATGAGACCACCCCATCCAGAAGGGTCAGATACCATGGCTTCCATAATGTACAGGGGACAGGTACCTGGAATTGGAGCTTTAACACTTTAACTCCCAGTGCACTACATGATGTTATGATGCAGAATACTGAAAAAACAAAAAAACGTAAAACCGTGACATTTACTCTAACTGAAATTGGTTATTTTATATTTTAACAAAGGGATACACAAAACAGCTGGCAAGCATTGTGTACAATTCTCAGTAAGGATGAGTTATTCACCACCAGCTGTTTATAGTGCAATGATGATTGTGGACCAATTGACCAGGGATTATTGCTTCCTCCCTACTTAAGGTGAAGTGTTTACATATTCTATGAATACTGCTGATGAAGAGTCCTGTGGGAAATGGTTGGAACTATGCTATAATCAGATTGTTTGTGAAGTTTTTTCAAACATTTGTGATTTTAACTCTGACCTACATATGGTAATACTTTAAATTGTTAAAAAATAGATATTACACTATATTGCTTACATATTTGAAAGAGATGAAACTAAAATGAAAGCAAATCAATAATTATGTGCCAAACAAGTCCAAACAAAAACAGTATTAAATTAAAATCTTTCTGAACAGCCTCCCTCTTGCAAAAGATGTTAGTATTAGTAAATGTTGTTAGTATGTTGTTAGATGTTAGTAAAAGATCTTTCAGTAACCACATAATTGTATTTTCTTAATTGTGGAGTGGCAGAGTGAAATCACCTACTCCCTAGGCAGCCTGCTCTAGCATTAAATGAGGAGGTTGGTGGCTCTGCGTGTGGCAGGAGGTTGGAGATTCATGATCCTTGACGTCCCTTCCAACCCTGGCCATTCTGTGATTCTGTGATCCGTGGGGTAATACACTGATCATAGTGTAATTCATTTTAATTTACATTATAGCCATTTATATAATTTATCCATCCATTCATGGAAAAACAAGAAAGCCAACAATCCTCCACCCCAAAAAAAAAACACTCCACACTCAAAATCACTGCAAAAACAAAACAACAACAAAAAAAACAACAACAACAAAAAAACACCAAAAAACACCAAAATCCAATAATTAGTAGTAAAAAGACATTGAAAAGATTAATTTAAACAAATCAATCTTGATTGCAAACATACTAAAAAAACATACTAAAAAAGTCTAGTAGAATATAAGAAACACAATATAAAGTAGACAAAATCTGAACAGTGACTCAATTTCGTATGAAAATGCTTTCATGTGATACATTGTACACAGAATGTGTTAGCAATACACTTATTAAATGTACAGAATGAAGTATATCAAAGTCAAGGGGAAGAGATTATTTGCATTGCCTTTGTGATAACCAAGTATGCAATTTAATAACATTTTTAAAGAATAAAAAAAAAAAAAAAAAAGGTACACAAAGTGGTAGCAGTATTTATACTATATCACTATAAAAAGTAACCCATTTAAGAATTACCTAGCTGATTTGGTATCAGTTTTCCTCAATTAAACATAAAAGTGAAAACTATAACTTTTTATAGAACCTGAGTATCAACACACATTTAAAAAGCTTGGAATTTCAGTTATAGTAAAATATCTGTATATTTTAAAACATTTTTTTTTTTTTTATTAGAAGAAAAAGAGAATCTTAAAAATGAAAAGACTTCCTTTGGTTAAATCTTTTCACTTTTGAGAGAAGCAGTTGCAGATAGTGGGTATCACTGTGCAACCAATACACTTGATTGCTTATGCCCTGATGTGTGACTATCCTTGTTAATTATGTCATTCTACTGTAGAAACAATACTGCTGTTTGTTAACAAAGTGGGTGGATATGACTTTTTTTTTTTTTTTAATGTCCATTCCCATCATCAGTTTTTTGTTTCAAAAGTGAACATTTTGTTTGTCATTTCTTTCTTTCTTTGTTTATGACAATTGAGGTCTTCTCATTGGCTGTTCTACTGTCAGTAAAAATCCAGACACAATTACTCTCAGTGAATAAAACCCTCCTGAACAGGCAGTATAATGGAGACCACTGGAGCTATTCAGAGAGACAGATATTACTCAGAGATGTAAAATCATACTGTACAAGATAATCCGCAGACAGTAAGATAATACTGTTTTACAAGATTAAAGAATAGCCATAACCTTTTCATAAACTACCTGCTGTCACCTCTTTTTAGACTGAAAATGAGGAGCTAACATTAATTACCAAGTGAATCATTTGCCATCTTTCACCAGTTACATTTGCATTCCATCCTGTGCTATAATTGCTGCCTGAAGTCCTTTACACATATGCCTCCAAGCGTGCCCTATAGTTTTCCATGGAAGCCTTCCTTATTGTGTGAAAACTTTACAGGGATTGCCCAAATCACTGTAAAATGTAAAAAGTATATTACTTTCATGTTGACTACAAAGTTTCACCATTTCTACATCTTACTTTTTATAGTCACTGAAGTTTAGGGCTATCTATAGCTCAACATTTTTACATCCTTCTTATGTGACTATGAATACTCACAAGTTAGAAACTGTGTCACAGTCAAAAACTACTTTACCAGGAAAAAAAACTTCACAAGCAGAGATCAATAACCGTTTAGCAATCCTTCAGGAATTAAGGAAGCTACTGAAAAGAAGTAAATTTCAGCGTAATCTCTCTTAAACAGCCACTCACAGCCAGATGTCAGTTATAGAGATCTGAGGTTGCATATCTAGATGTCCTCTAATCTTAGATTTAACAAGTAAAACACAGATTCTCACCCTGTTTATTAATGTAATAACTGGCTGCAATTTTAGAAAAGTTATGGAACTATTATTAAAAGCTGTGCTCTTTGCAAACATTCTGTCCCACCATTGCATAGGGAGTGGACAGCTTCATCAGGAACACAACATTGTCAGCAGTGAGAGCAGTGATTCCTTATGCTATTCCTAGCCAAAGCATTCTCATGTCTTGACTATTAGAGATCTGAACTAACTTGCATTCTAATATTTCCTGACCTCTTTGTGCTCATGCAAAATAACAGAATGGATCGTATCTGTATGAACTTATAAAGTCTTTCCACTTCTAATGTGGGTTCATGCATATCCCACCACAGATCACCAAGGGAAAATTAAAAACTTAATGAGGATTTTAGAACATTAAACTCTTTTCTGTTAGATTTCTTTAATCTCATGTATTTTATTCCTGGATTGTGTTTGCTTTTTCAAATTTGCTTTTGGTTTGTATACAGTGACACCACAGCTATTCATAAATAAATATGTTTTCACCAAACTTCAGATATTAGGAATTTTCATACAAATATTAATGATTTCCATACCTTTGGCAGTATGTAATATGAATGGAGTTAGTGTGGAGCATGCCATAGAACATGAGAGAATAGAAAACTACTTTGGTGTGGGAAATATACCTTCAAAACAAAGCCAAGAAAAACTGCCAGCAAAATGCTATAAACCATGCAATACAGCTCTTCTATTGATGTTCTAAAAATAATTCATATTGGCTTCATCAAGGGCAGATCATGTTTGACCAGTCTGATGGCCTTCTATGGTGAAGTGACAGCATTGGTGGGCAAGGAAAGGGCAACTGATCTTATTTACCCGGACTTTTGCAAAAGCCTTTGGCACCATCCTGTACCACATCCTTACATCTAAATTGGAGAGATGTGAAGGCTGAACCATTCAGTGGATAAAGAACTGGTTGGATGATTGTAGCCAGAGGACTGTGATCAGTAGACTTATGTGCAGGTAGAAGCCAGTAATGAGTGGTCTACCTTAGGACTGCTGTTCTTCAACATCATTATCAATGGCAGTGAGATAAAGTATACTCTCAAAAAAGTTTGCTGATGACTGGTAGAATTGAAACAAAAGAAGGAAAGAACGTTACCCAGGAGGACCTGGACAAGTTTGAGAAGTGGACCCATGTAAACCTAGTGAGATTCAACAAGCCAAATGTGAGGAATTGCACTTGGGTCAGGGAAATCCCAGATATGTGTACAGACTAGGAGAAGAATTTACTGAGAGCAGCTCTATGGAGAAGGACTTGATGATCCTTGTGGATGAAAAATAGGACATGAGCCAGCAGTGTAAGCTTGTAGCCTGGAAGTCCAACAGCTTCCTGGGCAGCATCAAAATAGGGGTTGCCAGCAAGGAGATGAAGGTGATTGTCCCCCTCTACTCTACCCTCATGAGGCCCTATCCAGAGCACTGCATCCAGACCTGGGGCTCCCAGCACAAGAAGGATATGGAGCTGTTGAAGAAGGTCCAGAGAAGAGCCATGAAGACAACCAGAGGGCTCCAGCACCTCTCCTATGAAAACAGGCTCAGGGAGCTTGTTCAGCTTAGAGGGGAGGCTCTAGAGAGGCTCAATGCCACTTTTCAGTAGTTGAAGAAAGCTTAAAAACAGGAGAGAATTTAACTTTCTATACAGACAGATAGCAATAGGACAAAGGGGGGTGGTTTTAAACTAATAAGGGATATTTAGATCAGATGTTAGGAAGAAATTCTTTACTCAGAGGGTGATGAAAACTGGCACAAGCTGTCCAGAGATGCTGTGGATGCTCCATCCCTGGAGGCATTCAGAGCAAGGTTGGATGGGATCCTGGGCAGGCTGATCTAGCGGCTGGCAACCCTGCCTACAGCAGAGTCCCTTCCAACCTAAGCCATTCTATGAGTCTATGATAATTATGATTGTGAACTGTCAGAAGGATTCACTACACCAATTATATTCATCACCAACTGACATCCTACCTAGGAAAACCCATCTAAAATCTGTGCCTCCAACAACACTAATGAGCATTAAAGAACAAAATATATGACTCCCATGAGTTGAAGGCATAGCATCATAGCTTAACACTGCTATAAACAGTAAATCTTTACACATGCCTGTTGGCAGTGATGTTCAACAAATGTCAGCAGACTCTTGTTTTCAACCATCATCAGTAATGCTCCTATTTGTTACAGTTATAATGGACAACCCAAAATCAACCTAAAGAAATGTGTTCCATGCAGAGATTGATATTTCCTCTTGCAATGGGTACAAGCAGGATGGTGAGGAATGAGTTTCAAATGACATTCAAGAATTGAAAGCTCCCCTGAATATTTCTAGGTCTCTCCCAAAAGACTGCACTACTGTTTACTTACAGTGAAGGTTTTATTTTTATTCTTAAATGCAGTGCTGGCCATGGAAAAGTGCCACAGTCTCTGTCATATTCTGTGCTACAGTTTAGCCATTTGTCACAATGTCATATGCGCTACAGGATCTCATTGAGGTGTCATGCCCTCAAAACCCATTCCTGCTGCCAAGAATGAGACACAATAAAACTGGAGTATGTGCTACTAAAGAATGAAATTGTTTTGTTTGTCAGGAACGTTGAGAGCAGTAACTTCACTCGGAGGACTACTCTCAGATTATTTTAGCACAGCTGTCACATACACAGATAAACCCAGTGAAATACAGTTTTCAGGATCATTATTTGTACAGCATTTCAAAACAATTTGCCTTGACCTAATGCTTTCATAAGTACATGATACTTGGAACTCCTGGGTGCATCAGCAGGCCTCTACAAAACCTAGATAAATGTAGCAATCAACTGTGTATTGCTGTATGTGGAATATGTTTTTCATTCAAAAAAGGCAAAGCAACAAACAGAACATCACTAAGTAGAGATTTCTAATAACATGCCAGAGAAAGAAAAGGAAAACTGTTTCAAATGTGAAAAACTTTTCACCCCAAATTTAATAAAAGGAAGCTGTTTTCATTAAATAGGTACAAGAATACCAAAAAGAGGTAAACAAAAAAGTATGCTGTTGCTGTCACTGCCAGTACAGTTCCATGGCAGCCTGCCCTGTCCAAAGGAAGGTAAGGCAGACAGAGAAATCTTCATGTGCATCTTTAAACTGGAAAACCTTTAGATTGTAGGAAAACCTTCCAGCATATGGCAGAACATCCCTGTATATGCAACATAAGTCTATAAAAATACATATTAAATAGTTATTGGCAATCATAATCTATCCTATATACACTATTTTACCCTCATGACAAATTCCTATGCCCTTGATTATCTGCACATAACACTGAAGTACAAGTCAAAGAACAAATACAACTAATAACTAAGACATATTGGGAAGTACTCCTGTCTCTGGAATTATATATTTGGAAAGGTTTCTGGCAGGAACTTCTTTACAATATCACATTTCTGTTTGCTCAGTAAAGAAGAGATATAAGATAAAAAAAAATAAATAAATAAAAAGTAGAAGAGGAGAATTTGGGCCTCCAAGAATTCCAGATGGAGACAAAATCAACAAAACATCCAACATGTCCGCACAACTGCAGGCTTCACATTACCATCTCCATAAAGGAATGTGAAATATATAGAATATAGAACTACTCTAATTGGCAGTAGGATATCAACCTTCAGGGCACAACCATGGCCTATTTTGGCTGGCAACCCTTGGCAGTGGAATAGTGAGGTCTGTTACTCCTTTCAATAGCCTATCAAGCAGCCAGCCTTTTTCTACCTAGAAATAAATCAGAACATGAGAAATGGACTTTGCTCATCTTGCTGTTCCTGTTGAAATGTCTTTTATGACTTGCTTCAAGTCATAATCCTTTGGAGGAAGAAATGTAAGCAGAAAGCAGTCAAGACCTGTGGGGAAACTCCAAACAGAGTCATAAGAAGCACTGACCATGCAAAAAAAGCCTGAAACAGACTAGGAACTAGCATAAATCAAAACACATAAGTAGTGCCCCTTGCCTAGTAGATGTGGTGCGTTGCCACAATAAGACATGGCACTAGGTACCCAACTTTAGAAACTGATCTATAGAAAGAAACCAAATCCACCTAGTTACTGTATGAGAGCAGAACATGCAAAATCGGACAAGAAAGTCCTGTTCTGCAATGAATGATAGCTTTTCCTGTTTTCAGCACAAAGATAGGGAAACAAGATACTTTCTTGCTGTCTCTTGCTATAGAGGCACAAGTAACAGATGACATGATGCTTTCATTATACATGGGATTGCTTAACAAGGAATAACACATAGGGACAATTTAGGGAGACATCACGTAAACCATAGAAGTTATCATGTTGAGAAAAAAAGTACAAAACCAACAGACCACAATATGCCAGCAACATTCGCACTAAAAAAAAACAAAACAAAACAACATTCTTGTTCAAGCACTTCTGTGATCTAAATGCTGCTTGCAATGGTAAGAACAATAGCTACTCATGTCTGCAAGTATATCCTCGGACCCTGATTATGGCTGGCCCTTTGCAGGCTAGAGAGGACCCACACATCCCCAAACACAGAGTAGATAGATCTCTCAGTGGTAGTTCTGAAGATGGACTCTTTACAGCAATATGGGGTGATCAAAAGAAACAAAGCAAAGAGGGCTGCCTTCAAAATAATGTCTGGAGTGGACTTGCCGGTGCTCAATTTTGGTGTTACAGATCAGTAGTTGGTAGGGTAATCTTCTGGCAAGGAGTTTGCAAGCATTTGAGAAGTTATTGCAGTTAGTACATAGTGCAAAATATATGAATGCACTTGTTGATTAGCTGTGTACTGTAGCTTGGTCATATGTAAGAAATGCATTTGAGAAGTTATGTTCAGCCTAGAAAAACTATTTCCTTTCAAAGGGTTTAATATTTTCTGTGTTTTAATTTAATTAAGTGCCTTTCTGCACTTCTGGTAAAAAAACAGACATTTTCTGCTCTTGACTCCATTCATTTATGTGTGTCAGAAGAATAAAAAATCCAAGCTCCTCAGGGAGGTTGAAGTCCAGTGCAGCTCTTTATTCATCTTGCACAAAAAAAAAAACAAAAAAAAACCACCTTTTGTATCTCTATTCAATAAATATGGGATAACATTTTTTCATAAGTCCTTAGACCACTGTAATTATACAGTCCACTTCTTGCATAACCTAGCTTTTCACAGATGTACTACTAAAGTGATGTTTGTAATAAATTTTACCTACCATTTGCCAAAATCTCTCATTTAAGACCTTCAGACACACATAATAATCCTGCCATTACTGTTCCTGGAGGACTATGCAAATGCATGAGTGATCTTTGCAGCTGGAATTTTAACACTGCTGAAGATAATATTCCACATATGAAACAGTAGCCATATGCCCAGATATCACGCCTTGCCCTTTTTTCATAAATATAATCCAAATCTACATTCTAGAATAAGCAGTAATTTGTGAAAGGAAGGCTCATTGGGAAAAAAAAAAAAAAATAAGCCTAGAGAAAAATTAAGCAGGAATAACAGTTCAGAAGTTATCAGACCCCTAGCTATTTGACACCTCCTTTTCTCTGCAAAATACAAATAAAACCTCTCCATCCTGATCAATGCAAGATAATTTTTAAGTAATTTTTAAGATCATTGGAGTTATTTAATCTTCCTTTCTGCTTGTATTTTTTGGTTGAGATACAGCAGACCTTCTAGAAAGTTAACCAACTTTTATGATATTAAGGCATATAGGCTCCTTATGCAGTCTATAAGGGAAAAGCAGACATCTTAGTTTTGAGGCATCTACATGTGTGCCAAAAGGAACCAAGGTTTGTCTTGATAATTTACAGAGTAAAGTATTCAGTGATCAAGTAAAAAATCATAGCTTGTCCTAATTGCTCTAGGGATACTTGTAACTAGCACTCATGTCTTGGCAATGCCCTTTAAGCAGCTGCTATTCCCAAGGTGCAATGATTTTCCCGCTCTGCTCTGAGTTTACTTTCATGTGGACAACACAGGTATTCACTCAGAAAGAGAAAATGCAAAGATAATTACTACTGTCCTTGCATTTCCTCTCTGACAACTACAAAATAGGACCCTGTTATCCTCCTTTCCAACAGAACACCTTGAGGAGCTCCTGGATTGTTAATCTGGAGTTTTACTTCCGTTCTTGCTTTCTGTCTCTCCCACTGCAACATCACTGCAGAACTCAAATCGCTCAGTCTATTTCATGCTTGGTATTTACCATAATTATTGTACACAGAAATGTAATTATATTAATGTTGGAGTAGCTGTAATAAATATTGAATTTTAGCTATGGAAATTGCAAGGTACTATTTAATAGAAACTTTCAATTCGTGATGGACTTATCTGGCCTAAGGAAATGTGAATTTGCAGTACTATCAAAGAAGTTACATTTTCATGTGATTTCCAGTTCTATACAGCAAAGTCTATTCTTCAGATTATGGAATGTGGAAGTCACACAACCTGTTCAGTACAATAGCCTGACAAGATCAGTACTCTTAATGACATAAGATAACATAACTGATATTTCTGAGGGAGGAAGGATGGGTATTTTCAAATATTTCATGTTCATCAAGTAATTTGCATCAAAAGAAATGAGGGATATGAGGCAACTATGTCATGGATGTCATAGGTCTTTATGGCAGCTCAGCCAAATAAAAAGAATTTACTGTAAAATATTCAGGTTTATCATTCGATATTTTTTATAAAAAAAAAACATAAGTTATTCAGAAACAGTTAAGAAAAAAACAAAAAAACTTCAAAAATAGAATATTTTTGAACTATAATAATCTTTCAGTAAATCATATTGCACAGAAGCAATAAATATGTTTGTGTTACCAGAGATTTAGACCGTGATAAATGAAAATAACATTTGGCCAGAAATTGTCCAAGAGACAGAATAAACTAAGTAGTTAAATTCTATTCTCTGTTCCCTAGAGATTCTTAGAGATCTTTCTTCAAAAGAAAAAAGGAGGTTGGAAGGAACAAAATGAACTGGTAAATTTTAGCTGTAATGTTGATGGAAAAAAAAAAAACAAAAAACAAACAAACAAACAAAAAAAAAAAAACAAAGAAAGGAAGTAGAAAAGACCAATATCACTCTCAGCTAGACACTAAAAAACTGTAATTGATTCCCATAAGTGTTGCACAGGTGAAGCATATAGCAAATTGACCCTAAGATACAGAATAAGAAATTTTATTTTTATGAAACAGACTTTTCTATACCTTCTATCTTCATTGTGTTTCTCATACATGTAGGTATGTAAGAAAAGATTCAGGAACTCCACACATTTAAATGATGACGACAAATTTTTCACTCTGGTATCTAAATGAGCTCAATATGCTAATGCTGATATACTGAAAAACTATTCATGGAAATAAACTAGCTTAATATCTGAAGCCATGCATCTCTGGCAAATATTGACAAGAGCTTCTTAGAATACATCACCTGTGAAAACAGTAGTTCCCAACCTCAAGTGTTTTTAAAATGTTACTTAATTACTTAAACTATTTCCATTTTGAATTAGTACTTTCATGTAATGGTTATGATAGCTAATTAACAGAACATTAGTTCCATTTTACATTATGTCTGATGAGTTATTGATTGCCCTTTGCTTTCAGGACACTTAGGACTTTCCTGGTGATGCACATAAAAGAATGAAAAACCCAACCCTACTGCATCAGTAACACATCCTAGTAGGGCTGTTGTGAACTACCATATAAAAGATCCCAAACATTGCTGTGCATTGATCTAACAGTGTGTGCTGCATTCTAATGTTATAAACAGTTTGGTTTTTTTTCTTCTCACAGATCCAGTCTTCGCAAGAAGAAAGCCAAAACTCAAAGAATTGACCCCTTCACTTTTTGAGGCATTTACAGCTAGACGTCTGCTGCCATTCTAGCTATGCTTACTGATCTCAAGGAAGTACACAGATCAAACCTGAGTTTTTCAAGAACAGAAGAATTTTCCATGAGACTACATGGTAGCCTCTAAATCCTCTTACTGAGCTATTGTGCTTCAGCTCAGTGGGCAGTTTAAAGGCTTTATAAACTGCTTTTTCTTTTCAATAATTTCTTTTCCTTGCTGTCATTTCAATTTTGCCAAACGAAAGTGAGCACACATTGCAGTGAACACTAAAAGAACACAAGATTAAGATGTTTGTATTGGTTAAACAAGTGAAAGAAAACTATCTGAAATGGTCTATTCTGAGGATACTTAATCAAGTAGAACAGATGTTTATTATATAATTAGGGAATGCTTTGCTACCAGTATGAGCAAATCATCAAATCAAATTGCTCCAAAATATTTTCCATTATTTCACAGACACTTGCTATGAAGATTTGAGGGTAAGAAACAAGCCAGATACTGCATTATTCTCCGGCCCAAGGCACCATTTGATTACCCAGCAGGGAAAACAATGCTGCCTGTTAGCATAAAGCCAGAAAATCTAGAGCCTGATTCAGCTGCCAGCCTAGTACAAAGGAGTTGCAGAGAAGTGAGGAATGTGTTTGAGATGTGGCACAACTCCACTGTTTTATTCCCATGTTTTACAAATACAAGGAGAAAAGGTAACATAAACCCATGGCATAGCTCCAGTGACTTTTACAGCAGGTTTGAGCAGATGATTCTTCTGTTCTTGTACCAGCAATGAACTTCATATTAACTTCTACATTGTTGTTCATATAGAGACATGATATCCTAGAGCAAACACTGAGAAGCTCTCGTTTATGCAGAATTTTTACAGCCAGGCCTATCCCTCTAGCATTTCCAGGCAGGAAAGCTATATCTACGTCAGAAAGATGAACATAGCTGGGGCAAGGACCTCAAACTCAGCAAGCAACTAATCAGTTAAATTATCGGTACCTTGAGGTCCAAGCCAGCAAAAATGCTCCCCATCAGAGCTCTGGCAGAGTTCATATGATATCATAGAGCAGTGACTCTTTTCTCTAGGTAGCATGAGAGCCAAAATAGTGGAAGACTAGTGCCTGCAGCAGAGGAATACTCACTGGAAATCAGCTCCAGGCTAGTCATCTGTCAAACTTATTGGACTATCATCTTCCTGAGATCAAGACAGTCAAAAAGAAGGAAGCTACATCTGTGACTGGAACAAAGACTTACCTGACTGAAGTCTTGTTACTGAGATTGCAGTTCAGAGACTTTGTTGAGCAGATGCTTCCTTGAGCAAAGGTCTCCTTAGCAGAGTAAGGCATAGGCATCTAGCACTCATTGCAAACAGATACCCCAGTTTACTACCCTAACAGTATTTCCCAGTTTGTACCTGTGCATATGGAAACCAATTCCAATTCCAGACATGTCCACTCACATTCTCAAATTCATTCTGATAATCCTTGTTAGAGAAGTGCTGTGTATCTATATAAACAGAACTGTCTAATAGATAAAATGCCAATAAATGATGCTTATGAAAGCATAGCTTTACTCCCGAGCTTTGCAAGACTGATATACCTTACCTTTTTGTGTGCACAACAAATGATCTCTGTGATGTCAGTTAGAAAGATCAAACTTAAGGCTTTACACTATTTTTTCTTCGTGTGCTGAAACCTCCTAAGTGACATTAAAGGAAAAAAAAATTCCACATACAGATACTATGAATCTTTTCAGGTCTAGATTCAACATTTGATTCCATGTCTGATTTCTAGAGTTCCTCAGTAAAATCACTTCCCACAAAGTCTGTCTTTACTGCTTTTACAATCCTCTCATCCATGTCTAGTGGCAGCCTACAAAAAATGAACAAATAAAATGGATTCCTGTTCCTCCTCTGATGACAGTGATATACTCTATGTTTCTGTAGCGTCTGAACTCCACTGCAATACAGATTAATCTTAGTTTTGATATACATATTTCTGCTTCCAAAGCTCTTAAATACTTAGTCCTATCCAGAAAACCTTTAGAGAGAAAAGACAGCAATATAAAAGAACTTAAGGCAGAAATAAGATAGCTGATCTCCAGTTGATCTCTAACTTGTATTTACCAATGGTAACTTGGAATAGCTTTGAAAATACTAAAGTCCACATCATTTATGTACATGATTCTTATATTCTTGCTAGATATCATAGATATGACGTGATAACGTGACTGGTCTTTTCCTCTTTTTATTTTTTTATTTCATACTCACTGAGTATTATTTAACATTTGCAATATGTATTATTTAACTAAAAGTTCTCAGATCGCCAGCTTCTGCCAAAAATTCTAAATACAAGGCCAAATCATATGATTACTCTAAACTGTCACAATCAATGACTGATCAGCTTCTCACTAAAAACAATATAATATTCATTTTCAGTTCATTTTATGGTAATTGTTTTCTTAAAACATATTGCTTTCAGTCAGTGTGAACCGACAAGAAAACCACAAAAGTCACCAAAACCATTCTGGAGAAGCAATACACAATAAAGGATAAGAAACCTAATATAATTCTGGCTTTAGAGTAGTCAGACTTCTTGTGTTTGAAAAATATTTACTCTTCTACAAGGCACTTCAGTGAGTTCCTCTGATGTTCTTTTACACTCCAATGAAATAAAACTTGCTCACCCCTCAAACCCCAGTTTCTGTGAAACCTTCAGTAGCACATGCAACTTTCAGATGTTATTTCTTTTACTTTATGTTTTGTTTATACTCAGGCTGGTCCAGTTTATTTCTCTGAGATCTAAATAGAGAGACTCCCCTAGGAAGCACAGTGCAGTCTGTCTATAAAAAAAAGGGAAGGAAAAAAATAGTTTTAATGCAGGTGACAGAACAAAGTATCACAAACTAAAGCTGAGAAGGGATTAATCATGGTAATTTTTTTTAGGAAATCTAAGAAGCATAATACTGCTTTGAGGAACACTGATCCTGTGGAAAAGTAATTGATACTAAATAGCCATGATAGATTTTGAGAATTGCACCACAGATCTTGCTGGAGCCATGCCTTCTGAGGCAGATCAAGAAGAAATATTAACCAACAAAGAGATCCCTCCACTGCAAGTTCTGAGGTTTGCAACCTCCTGGTGGCAGTTAGAAGTGGCATTTCTTGCTCAGCTTCCTGGAGGGAACTCTGAGGGCAAAGGCTGTAAAAAATAAAATTAAATGAAACTCTTTGTTGCAGCAGCTGTAAACCACCTTTTATCTCCTTTGCCTTCCATTCAGCAAACCTCTCAATAAGGAGGTTCCTCTAGTTCTGTGTTCAACCCTTGCACCTAGTGTCCAACTGCAGATTTTCCCTGCCTTCTAGTTCTCTCACTACATAAAATTCCTTTGAACACAGTTCAAGCTTGACTGTACCCAGTGTGTTAAGTTCGATGCCAGACGGCAAAGCAGAGTACCTAGTCTTATAAATAAATAATTTCCATTGGATCTCTGAGAGTAGAGCTACAGTCTTCCTGCAATTGCTTTCTTTTGAAATCGGCATGCAGAATTGAAGTTAAAAAGGACACATGCAGAACACAGTATTTGGCACACAGCTTTTTTTACTATGTAATATTAGGTATCTTTCAACAGCTACTTAGAGCAAACAAAATCTTTTGAAACATTTTTCTACTGTCAACCTTATTACGTAAAAGTTTCCATTTGAAGTAGTTCATGACAAATAAACAACAAAAAAAAAAAATTAAAATGTAGCAGATTTTTTCATGAATAGCAACAGCTCCTTCAAATTTATAAATTTACCGTAGATACTTTAATAGATACTGAAAATAATGTGGCCAAAGAAACAAAAGGATTAAGAAAATATTGCTTGACAGTGTCCATTTTTACTTCATTAACTACTTCACAATGAGCTGTCACTAGAAGAAGACTTTTCCAAAACAGACAGATTCCAGTGCCTACCGCTGAAATACTGAGCAAATTCCACCAGTCCACCTCAAGCATTTCTTATGATACAGTTACAAGGTTTGGAGGATTCATGTTTAATCCAGTCACATCAATGCAATGATTAAGACTGGCTAGTCAGCTAATTATGCTTTTTTTTTGTTTGTTTTGTTTTGTTTTTTAAACTAGAATCATCAGAAGCTAACAATATTTTCTGCTATAAAGGATCATCAGCCAAGTTCTATTCTGAGCCTACGCGTTCATGAAATGAAAGCTGATACACATTGATGAGGCAGTAAATGTAAATGATGTGTTAATGGAAGATACTGTTTTTGAGTGCGAATTTATACTAGAATGCTTGAGTTTCAAGAGAAATATCTTATTACTCTCCCTCTAAAATCCTGCCACCTTGGACATAGCTGTTAACCATTAAACCTGGAGTTTCTTTGCATGAAATATATGCATCTGTCTTGACAATTTTGCAACACCACCTTCGCAGTCTTTGCATGCCTTTCGATAGCAAAACTTAAAAATAATACATAAAATAAAAATTAAAAGAAATCCACAGTTAAATAGCCAAAGCTGAAGGAAACCTAGTAGTTACCAAGATTGCACAGCAGGCAGACTGTCAGTGTGCTGAGATCTGCCCTCTAGTTAAGGAAGTTTTCTATGAAGCCTGAGGTCCACAGCTATAGAGCAAGGACACATGGGAAGTCTATTTACATTCCACTGAATGCCCTCTGCTGACAGTAATTACATCAGTGCAGTTCTAATGTTGAGGAAGAAAACATCCTGATCCTGGATTAAACAGTCATTATTACTTCCTGAGCCAAAACAAGCAAGTGGTTTTACAGACTTGTTCAGAATTAACACCTTCCCATGGAATTTTATATTTGAGGACTGTACTTCACCATTTTTAGATGCACTGTGGTGAATGGAATCTCCAGAAGATTGCTGCCTCTACTGTAGCGGATGACGAACACACACACAGACACACACACAAAAAAAGAGACAGTGAGAGCCTGAAGACTTTTTCAAGATAAAACAGACACCATTGCATGGCCCACAGATAGGTAGCACATGACTGGTCAACGTACAAACATAATTCACTTGAATACATGGCACTGAACAAAGCTTCCTACCTTAAGCTTTTAATAGGCTTTTTGAAAAAGTTCAATGGCTAATAGTGTTTTAGAAAAACAAAGTAGACCGCTTGACTGAAGGGGAAAAAAAAAAAAAAAAAAGGCAACAAAACCAAAAACCCATTTACTTTTGGAGACAAAGGGTAGTAAGGATTTTTGGTTTCATCTGAGTTGATATTATACCAAATAAAGCACAGCAGTAATTGCACAGATTTTTCTGTATTCTGTGTGCACTGTGCATGGTTTTTTTGTTTTTTTTTTTTTATTTCATATATAATTTATAACCTGCTGCACAGAATCTACCGAGTTAATGCATAGGTTTAACACAAATAAAAGAGGAAGTTTAGTTAAAAGGAAAACTATTTCCCCTTCAGTTGAATAGGTGATATCCATTGGATGGCTGGTCACTTTTTAAAATAAGCTAGCATTTGCTTTCCTACCATAAATCTTATCCACAGGGAGGAAAACCAGAGTATATCATTAAACACACATACACACACACACACATTCTTCATTTTGTGATTCAAAACCTGCCCTACTGGGACTCTGAAGATATATTAGAAATAGATTTCATTTTGTTTCACTCTACCACTAGCATCTCTGGTAATAAATAAATACATTACCACAAACTGAAAAAGATTTAGGATTTAAAATTAAAGACTTATGCATAGGTCACCTTTTCCAGTATACCCTGGATTTGATTTTGATTACAGTTATTTCATAAAGCTACTCCTACAGCTTTAGGCTGGTGCAATGACTTGCAGCAAAGAAGTTAATTTGGGGACATATTCTTTTAAGCCATTTATGCAGTCTACAGGGAAGTATCACTGCACCTTTGAGTTACAAACAGATTTGTTTCCAGGCGGCTGTGGATTGCTGAGATCCTGCCATGCAGAGGCCATTGCCAGATGGCTATGGATCAACAGACTGTGTTATCTTGCCCATGGAGACACAGAAGCTAGAAAGTTGCTGAGTGAGCCCCCAGACACTGCCATTTTGCATACAAATTGGAGACTTTTCACACTCTAGAGTGTGAAGAAGTCAGTCAAGACTTTGTGGGTAGTTTGATAGGTTTAACAAATAAGTGATTTAAGATTTAGTTCCAGTTCGGGTGTATTTAAGATTCTAGGAGAGGAAAGTCCATGAACTAGAAAAATCACTGAGAACCTATCAAAGAACATTTAAAAAAACAACATTAAAAAAAAAAAAAAAAAAAAAAAAGAATAAGCTTAAGCAAATCTTCTCTAAGAGACATTCTTCCACACAAAAACAAACACAAAAACAAGTCACTAGATTCTTGTGAGTTTTCCATCTATGGTGTTTTTCCAAGGTAGAAGAAGGCAAAGAACATAGTCCACATTGCCTGACTATCCTAGCTAGAAAGCCGTCTTTTATTTCTAAATGGCAACTGAATTACTCACAGAGTAGCACTTCACATATGGAAGTCCCTTTGAAGTCAAAGTGGGTAAAGACATTACACTGGCTCTTAAATATCCTCTGCAGTACATTACTTCACAGTCTGCCTCATCTTGCAAGATACCATCACAACATTATTATTACAGTGTTTCACATAATTCCCTTTTTCTGTATGCATTATCCCTCAGAGACACCTTACTTTGCCAAACCCACTGATAAAAGTCAGAAGTTTTTAACAAAGCTCCATTTTCAAAAGTGTTGATGAAATGGAAAAGTAAATTGGGAAGAGGAGGGACCACAGTCATTCCCTAGGGGTTTTACATATACTACTCTATTCTAGTTTCAATTTCTTGTCTAGAAAGGGTATGTGACAGCTATCACAGAGTTACTCATTTCTTCAATGTCATAATTATTTTGACAACAACATATTATACTTACCAATCTGAGCCATAGGATAACACAACTCTAAAGGACTTACAGGCTTGGAAGAAAATAAACTCAAGGTGTAAACTTTACTAAGGAGAGAAAAAATAGGAGAAGGAGAAGAAACAACTTACATCTTTTGTATTTCTTATCCAGGAAAAAAAAACCAAAAAAACCATAAATGTAAAGGACAAAAATTGCAGTAGCACATTCTGTTGCGACTTCAGCAAAATCCTGAAATGCCAGTCAACTTTAGATTACACAATATATATAAGCAAAGCTAGTAAACAGGAAAGAACAAGCCTTTAAATTGCATGCAAGGATCATTCTAACAATCTGACACCAAAACAACAAATAAAACTGCAATGGCTTTCTTCTCTTCTAGTAATTCTTATATTGTATACTTACTTTTACAGGTGAGAATGAGATAGAATTGTAAAATGGCTTGAACTGGAAGGGACCCCAAGAATCTTCACATTCCAACTCCATTGCCACTTACAGGGTTGCCAACCACCAGATCAAGTACTAGGTCATATTGCCCAGGACCCCATTCAACCTGGTCTTACACACCATCAGCGACTGGGCAACTACAACCTCTCTGGCAGCTTGTTTTAGCACTTCATCACTCAGTAAAAAACTTCCCCCTGACATCTAATCTGAATCTAATCTAAATCTTCCTTCCTTAGTTTAAAATCATTCCCCCTGATCCTATGACTGTCTACTCTTGTAAAAAGTTAATTTCCCTCATGTTTATAAACTCCCTTTAAAGCATTGACTGCAATGAGCACTCCCCACACCCCTCTCTTTTTGAGGCTGAACAAGCTCAGTTCCTTCAGCCTATCTTTGTAGGAGACGTGCTCTAGGTGATCCTTGAATCATCTTTGATTCAAGGTGGCCCTCCTCCAGACCTTCTCCAAAACTTCCACCTCTTTCCTGTGCATGAAGCCCCAAACCTGGATGCATTCCTCCAGCCAGGGCCTCATGAGAGCAGAGTAGAGGGGGACAATCATCTCCCTTGCCCTCCTGGCTGTCCTTCTGGACTCTAAACACATACTGCTGTCTCACGTTAAGTTTTTCATCCACCATGAACCCTAAGTCCTACTCAGCAGGGGTATTCTCAATGAGTTCTTCTCCCAGTTTGTATACATATCTGGGATTACCTCAACCCAAGTGCAAAACTTTGCACTTTGCCTTGTTGAGCCTTATCAGGTTCACAAGCACCTACATTTCAAGTTTATCAAGGTCCCTCTGGATAGCATCCCTTCTTTCTTCTGTATCAACCACTCAGCTTGGTGTCATCAGCAAACTTGCTGAGGGCACACTCAGTCCCATCATCAGTATCATCAATAAAGATGTTTAAGAGCATCAATCCTAAGACAGACCTCTGTGGAACACTACTTGCAACTGGCCTCCACCTGAACACAGAGCCATTGACCTCAACCTTCTGTCTGCAAACTTCCAACCATTTCCTTACCCACTGAATATTCCACCCTTCAAATCCATATCTTTCCAATTTAGAGAAAAGGAAGTGGAGTGGGACCATGTCAAAGGCCTTGCAGAAGTCCAGGTAGATCACATCAATCGCCATCCCTTTATCCACTGATTCCATCACTCTATCATAGAAAGCCACCAGATTGGTCAGGCACAACCTTCCTTTGATAAAGACATGCTGGTTGTCTCAGATCACATGTTTCTCCTTCATATGCCTTAACACATCTTCCAGGAGGATCTGTTTCATGACCTTTTCAAGCACAGAGGTGAAGCTCATCTGTCTGTAGTTCTTCAGGTCCTGCTTCCTCCATTTTTTTGTAAATGGGAGTAATGTATCCATTTTCCCCTTTTCTGGAGACTTCACTTGACAGCCACAACTTTTCAAATACCACAAAGAGTGGTTTGGCAAACATATGAGCCAGCTCGGTTCAAACACAGAAACTGCAAGTATATTATATCTTCGAATCCATTTATACCTTACTTGCTGTATTTCTCTAGAGGTATTTACAGGACAAGTTCAACTTGTTGTAGGTTTCCCCCTGGGACTGTTGGAATCTCCAGTAAAAAAAAAAAAACTTTTAAGAAAGAAAAACTTCCTTAAAACTTCCTGTAGACAGAACTCTATTCTCAGCCAGGGAAAGCTCCTTTAACACAAAATGGGATCAAGAGGCCATGTATATGAATGTAGCCATGGAAATGTGGATCCAAATGTAGATCCTGCAGCCTATATTAACACTGCTGGGAGGAAACACCTCACAAGATCTCAGAGAAGTAGAGAATGATAAAGGAGTATTTCCTGAGGACTCAGAGAGCACTGCATGGGCTTCACTGTTCCCTTCATAACTATTATGTTCATAGACAAAACCATAAGAAGAGCATCTGCTGCCAGGACATAATGGACAAGGGAAAAATTATTGATAAACCTATTTATTTGCATTCCATCTCACCTTCGGTTTTCTCCTTGTAAAGCTCAGCCTTTATAGGCTTTACTATTATTATTTCTATTTCTTATCCTCACATATAGATAGTTCAGGGACAGTGCAAAACTTCTTTCAGATGAATTCCTTTAAAACAGTAGGCAGAAACAGTGTCTATATGAGGGGGAAAAAAGTTCCAGTAAGTGCAACAATGTAGTTCAGAATCTTCAACAGTAAATTACTGAAAATTGAAATCTGACATGACCAAATACAGATACACGTCTAGTTCTGATCTCCCACTTCTTCAAACTAAGGAGCATGCTGAAATACACTAACAATTCTTCTTATACTTTCAGTGGAAAATTTGGCTTGGAGACTATCAGGCTGCATTGGAATGAGACCTGGATGTACGTTGGGAGATGCCTACAATATGTAATAAATAAAGTTTACATTAAAAAAACAAACAAACAAACCAACCAACCAACAGTGCTCTTTGGCTCCTCGAGATATATCAACTGGATGACCTGAGCCATGCTTTGATTACGGAATTCTGAATATTTTTATTATGTCTTTAAATTGTTTATAGTAAGAAAAGTGTTATTAAGCAAAACATTTGTCCTGAAAATTAAAGACTTTTATAAATAAAATATTGAAACAGACTAATATATTGAAAATATTCAAGATGGTTTTAGTCCAACTGCTTTTTAAATAACTATATTTATTTAAACAATTTTCAAAGTCCCTGTCTTCTACAATTTTTTTTTTTTTTTTTTTCCTGTGATTGTTACTACCACACATCTGTGTGAGTAGCTGTAGGAAACTGCCTATCTCTATACCATTAAAAAAAATATTGGTAAAATATTTGGATATATAGTATACAGGGATTATTTGCCTTCTACCACCACCAGTATGATATTAATGTAGACAGAACTATGTTGACATCTCTGATTTGCAAAAAGTTTGGGTAACTGGCACTACCAGGAAATTCATACTGTATTTGCCTCCTCCTTTTGATATTCAAGTTTAGATAAAACCAAATATAATACATAATACAACTAAAACACAAGTTAGAGAAGTTGGAAAGCTGAAGAATGCACAGTATCTTTACACTTCAATAAGAATTGCCATTATGTGACAAAAGATAAAGCAAATAATGATCTATAAGGTTTTGAAACAAAAGAGGAAAGTATCCTAGAATCACCCGAGTTCAAATTTGTTGATCTTTGTTGTTTTTGTATAAAACAAAAGAGTAAGAGAAATCACACGTTCTAATGTTTATTTTTTTCAATTACAATACAAAATTACCAAGACTAGCAAGATTCCCACAACTTTTAATCACATATCAACAATGTTACAACCATCCTAAAACATCAAATTTTCAAGCTCTTTCATTCTATTTTTGTACTTCAGAAGTTCTGGGAAGTATTGGGTATTACAATCAAAGCCTTCATATTATCTAATTCTCAGACAAACTTTGTGGTTTTTTTTTTTTCTTTCTTTCTTTCTTTCTTTCAAGCTTTCTGAAAGAAATTTACAAAATCCTCTTGCAGATTTTACTTTCCTTTCAAATGTTACTCATATAGTAATCTAAATCTAGTAGAAGATCTCCACCATATAATGTCAAATAACAGTTTTAATGTTGTATAAGTAAAACATTTTAATTTTCTTAATGTCAGAGTTCTTCCATGGAAGAGATTCAGATATTTGATATGTACATTGGATACTCTGAAAACTTTCTCAGGTAACCAACATAAGTTACCAGTAGATCAGGCACTCGGGAGAAGAATCTAGTAAAAATCATACAGATCAGTTCCTGGTGGTTGATGAAAGTATTTCTGCTGAATATGGCAGTAAGAAGAACCACTTGAGTGAAGAGCTAGGAAAGGTTAACAGGGCACTACTGAAATGCTACCCTTTCAAGCTGCACATCTCTACATGGCAGCAGATAGGAAATCCATTGGGATGATTTTAGGTTGTTGGTTTTTTTTGTTTGTTTGTTTGTTTCTCCTATGAAAGTTTAGATTAGTTCATGGTACTATTTGAATTGGAACAAAATAAAGACCATCCACATGGACAAGTAAGACAAAGACTCTTGAAATACAGTGTACATTTTGTATAATAGCCATCTCCTACCACACTGAAGTGGATCAAATACCTCTTGACATCTTTTCACTGGATACAAATAATGATAAAATGTATATCAAGTACTGAAAGTATATTATGTGATGTGTCTAAGTTTACACAGATAGTTAAATCATGCAACAATAGTTTGAGCTAAGGAGCACATCTTGTAGAAGCAGACTTAGAGAAAGAAAAGGGTAGTGGGGAGAAAAGAACACTTAGAGAAAATTTTGCCTGCTTGTCATAGTCAGTTACTTATTTACTTCATTACTTATCTCCCACTATAAACAATAAGCTTCTGTAGTCTCTTCTTCTGAAGCGATCACTAGTCTACCTTAACAGACACAACTGCATCACTGGAACTCTTCTTATATGATCAGAATCACTTAAAAAGAGCCAAAGGCAGGTTTCTTGGATGAGGCAAGTACTTGAAAGTATTATAGTTTCTGTTTGACCTGAAATAATGGCATTTTGCAAATAAAAGAAAACATCAGTCTGGGTTTGAGTATCAAAGGTGAAATACTACTTCCATTAAAGCTGACTTCACTGTTGTATGCCAGTCAGATCACAATGTGTGAATTTATGGGATGTATAGAAACACTTTCTGGGATTTATATTCATAACAACTGGTTATCGCCTTCCATTGCTGACGTGTTTTCTATTGCCTTCTCAAACAGACTAACTAGAATGTTTTCCTTTTCTTTCTCAGAAGTCTCATACTTTCTGGATTTCACATAAGCTTGTACTCACATCAACTCCACAGTCACAATGTGCAAAAAGATTGAATTGTCCTTCTTCTAAAGCTATAAAGATGTACAACTGCTAGTTTTTGGCACCGACATTTATTAACTTTAAAATCTGTGAGAGAATTAATCAAAAAGAAATGTTTTACTGTGGGCAGTCTGTGCAGCATAGATTCTGTGCAGTCTGATACTTCTTTCTGCTCTCCACTGCACCTGCTTCATACTGGGCTTTGTCCTCAGGTTTCCAACAAGGAAACATAAGAAAATCATAGAATGGTTTGGGTTGGAAGTGACCTTTAAAATCATATAGATCCAACCCCCCTCCTCTATGCAGGGACACCTCCTTCTAGATCAAGTTGGCCTTCTGGGCTTCAAGCACACATTGCTGGCTCATGTTGAATCTTCCATCAACTGCCACTCCTAAACCTTTCTCCTCAGGGCTGCTCTCTCAAATCATTCTTCACCCAGCTTCTATCTGTGCCAGAGATTGCCCAAACACAGGCGTAGGACCTTGCACCTAAAAAGGTTCATAATGTATTTAAGCTCAAACTTTATTCTGCATTGCCAAAGAACCAGATTTCAGTTTCTGTATGGATCCCCTCATCTCTCTTTCATAAAGCTGTTAAGTTAGGCAAGTCTCATTTTGATTTTTTATAAAGTCACAGTTCAGCTGCACAGCTTCAACAGACATAACTGTAAAATGCCAATACTTTTAAGATAATTGTAGTACAGATATTCTCATTAAAACTGATGATATTATTTGGACCTTAAATATTGTTTTACCTTTATCTAATCTGAGTGGAGGTTTGATTTGTGAATTTGCTCAAACCTCCCTCCCTTCACAAGTGAGACCTGACACATTTATGAACTGGAAATCTAATCTGCTAAACATGACAAGGTTAAGTCTCCAGTGTTTTCCTTAGGAATGAATAAGTCCTTCTGGAAAGCATGAAATGCCTCTGTTCTGCAATATAACCCATTGATGGACTGACAGCAAACTAAGTATGAAGCTCAAGCTCCTAGTTAGTTAGAAACTAGTTGGGTATAGCAAAGAAGAGCTTGTTAAACCACCCCAGCTGTAACTGAGAATATTTACCTTCAGCCAGTGCTGAAAACGACTTTTATTTCCTCTCACACTGAAAGCATTAGGATTACTGATCAGTGGTTGGGTCATTGAGGGATTAGGAGGCTAACTCTTCACTGCCTTTCATATGTTACCTATTGTCTCCCAGTCAAGGTGCGGTTACTGGACTTGCAAAAGTTCATGAGAGTGCAATATTAGAGAATAGTGTCAGCATATCTCAATGAAGTTTAACTTCTGTCTGAAATGGGCAGGAAGACTCATCTGCTCACGGAATCTCATTTGGCAATCTGAAATAAAGAAACAGTTAAGATCACAAGCAGTATCACAAAGGGTAAATTCCTTTGGAGGTTCACTAACTGTAGTGTGCTTTGTGCTACAGGAAAGACTTATGAACAGAATAGCCATGTGCTGTGTCAACACACACAGCTGATCTCTTGTCAATAATCAAGCAACGTGTTGTTTGATTCTATGTGCCCACCTTCTTCACATGCTTACAGGACACTGCTTCTTCACTTGCTATTCTTACTAGCTTGTACTAAGCAGAGAATTCTTCCACTAAGAGTATCCTTAACATTATGATATGCATTAAAGCTAAAAGAATTATTTTAGCAAGGAGAAAATATGTGCAAATACACGATCAGGTAAAAGACTTACAATGAATTCTCCTTTCTGGCACAAAGAACAATAACAGCTATCTTCCCTAGCTGTAGTTCTGCTGATTAAACTGAGTAAAACATCTTCCCTGTACCTTTGCAAAGCAATGTCCACTGGACAACACAGTGCAAAATAGCAAATTCCTGAGGGAACGGGGAACAGAAAGTATGACTGGAGCTGCACTCAGAGTTTTACAGTTGAGTTACTTGAGAACAAGACCAAGAACTACAAAAGGGAACCATTTCAGCTCTCCTATGATTTTCCTCTGACTGGGTCAGTTCCAGCCCTGTGCTTGTTATTCCACAAGGCTGCCAATGACTGTGAATTATGAGGGGGAGAAAGCCAAACAAAACACACATCCCCTAAGCATTCCCGTTAAGTCCTCTACAGTATGAGCTCTACTAAGAGATTGAGACTACTCATTACCTTCCTGAGAAGCCACCCAGCTTCACTGAAATCAAGTTACCTTGTCCACAGATGTTTTAGTGTCAGTCATCACAGCCCTCTTATGTTTGCTATTTCAGTACCTGCTTATTGCTAGCTAATAATGCTTACTGGCAAGTTTTAATTTCATTAGAGATATCTTTGTAGTACATGCTAAATGAACACCACCAAAAAGTAGCAAGAGAGTGCAAGAAGTCATTAAATTATTACTCCCAGAGTCTCATGATGATTATTGTTAATAGGGCAATCAAATCCTGCTGTATTGTTCCCTAACTACATGCCTGCTTAGTGGGTGGCATACATTTCCATTAAATAAAGACTTATGGTTAGAAGAAGAATGTAATCAACATTAATGACCTGAAGAGTAATTGAAAATACAGTCTCAGTCACCACCCCACCCAGCTATTAAAAAGAACAATCATTAAAAGGCTTCTCAACTAATTCCATTTTGTCTCTCTGCGTGTTTGTAGACAATCATTCACACTTTCCCATACTGTTATCTTTCTTTTTCTATTTGAAAGAACATAATGAAATACATAGAATGTGAAAATAAAATTTTGGTATTGGCCACTCCTGATAACAAGGACTGCAAGGAAGAGAATTATACATTCAACATACATTCATTACCAGTGACCATTTCTGCTGACTAGATCATCTGAGATTAAACTGATTTAACAACAGTGCACAACAATTACACTCCATGTACACTAATATTTTTTTAACCAGTATTATCAACCCCAGTTTTTAACAATCCGGTAAGTTAGGCAGAAAATAGTTTGTATTTTAAGCTCAAATAAAAAAAAAAAAATCGAGGCAAATCACAGCTGTTTCTTTTGAACTCAGAAATTACAACATTCATCTGTAACTACCAAACCCTCCTCCTCTTTTTTTTTTTAGAAAAAAAAAAGAACTCAGTATAAAGTACATTGCTTTTATGCAATCGTAAAAAAAAAAATATATATATACAAAACAGAACAGAAGAAAAAAAGCTGAATACAACAAGAGGTCATTTTAATTTCCCCATCAGACAAACGACTAGAACTTCAGTTTAGACTATCAGCAGTTTGAAAGATCAACAATTCTAAAATAATTCAAGACTGGGGACTGACAGGAAGGATTTAAAATACTCAGTAATTTTTTCACATAATGACAACTGAGAAATAACATCAATCCACTACTGCACCACTACTTTTGCATTTCTTTTTCACTATGGGAAAACACTTTTTTTCAGGAAGGAGTTTCAGCACAGTTGCTTTCCTCCCCAGACTCTTATCTGTAAGCAGGCAGATGTTTCTGAATTAATGCATGTGTGTCATTGACCATTTGTGGAATGCATAAAACAGTTTTTGTGAAACTGGAAGAGAAAAAGAATTACCACCATCAGTATGCATTTTTCACATTGACTTTTTTTTTTTTATATATATATATTTATGGGATTAGTATCAATTCTTAAAAACCTCTCTTTTGTTTAAATCTGCTAGTACTTTAAGAGAGTATTGAATATGAGAATGAAAGAGTACATAATACAAGCAAACATCATTCATTTGATTTAAGAAATAAAAATACTGATCTAACCAAAGATTGTAAAGCCGTTCCAGAACAACCCTCAAAATGATAACCTCAAAAATCATCTGGTTTCATTTAATCACTTTTTTTTTTTTTTAATTAGATCACATTTTTTCCATTAGTCAAGAATTAAAAATTAAAATGAAATAGCAACTGGGGACAAACAGCTGTGGAAAAAAGACAAAGAAAATGCTACTTTATTCTGAATTTACCAACTATTTTATCCACTTTTAGAAGAATTTACTGTTGGTTTTTTGTTTGTTTGTTTGTTTTTCCCTGCTTTAAACTAACTTTCTTATGAGATCATTTTGTCTGCTTCATAATTTATTCAATCATCTACAACTGTGCTAATGGCACAGAGAAATTCCTATTACAGGCTATTCAGGTAGAAGTGTTTGACACCTGTTACACAGGGATTAACAAAATTATGCATAGTAAAGAACTACAAAAATAAAAAATATGATTCTGCATTTCTAAACTTACACCGGAAGTTAAAACAACAGCAATAATATTCTTTTAGTATTGGTTCCATAAGAACTTCACGTAGCTGTTAACAAAAGCTATCAAAATACTATAAAAATATGTATATTTAGAAATGGTACTGAAAATGTGCAAGTTGCTCTTATACAAAATGCTATATTGAATACATTTGTATGTTATTTCATATTTTTTTTTTTAAAGAGCAAGTTATTGCCAAAGCCATTAATAGATGTTGATAGCATAATACAGTCTGCATTCAAGATTACCTTACTATAGTTATGATTTATATAATTTTTAAAAGGTTACTTTGAATAAACATCCCTTTTGCTATCTGACTGCACTCAAGAAACATATTGCTGAGAAATATTCCCATGTCATTCAGAAATCTTCCATTGCATCTAAACTTATCATAACAGTACTTCTCCCCTATTCTTTATGGATAACAGAAGTGAATATTTGCCTAATTTATTAACCAGAGAATTCTGACCATTAAATTTATTTACACTCCTTTATTTATTGAACAAAACAAGAAAGTTCTTCCCAAAGTTCTCCTGTGATTCCTTGTAATGTTACTAAGAATTATCAATTGAATTTGCTTTCCAATATCTACAATCACAAGGAACAAGTATGTGTGTATCTACAGAAAAGCAGTATAAATCACATCAAAGCAAGAAGAGTTATGGATTTGTATAATCTTAACTTCAAAGGAATCATCCACACGTGCACTCGTATACATGCAACAGCAAAAATTGTAGCTGGAAGAGAAAGGTCAGTCAAATAGCTACTACAGCCTAAGTGATGCTGACTGAATTCAGACACTGCCTTATATTGTAGCAACATGTATGCGTAGCCATAGTCTCAGAATCTTTGTCTATCCATTATATCCACTGGCTGGGTACCACCAACACTATGATTGGATAGGAAGCTGATGTTGGCTGCTTATTTCACATCAGCTGAAATGCTACCCTGCTTGCAGGCAAAATCAGCTGTCTACCTGTAACGCAGGTCTAGCAAACCCATGCAAATTGAGATCCACCACCCTCTACCCAAACAATGCGATTTTCAAAAAGTTTGCCTTGGCTACTAGAAAAGGACAGATTGAGCCTACAGTAAAGTTAGCAGGTTCACTGTATAAATCACTGAATTCTCATAAACTTGGAACGCAACATATACATTTTAATAGTAAGCTTTGAAGTGAGTGCACTTCATAGGCCTTTTTTATTTGATTATACACTTGCTTTTATGGTTCAGATCAAGCATATACTACAGGTTTAATATTTACCATGCCGTCTCCAGGGAGTTCATAATACATGCACATAAGATTTTTTCAATATTCAGTAATTCAGAACTTGCAATTTCTAGGAATTGTAAGAATATACAACAAAACCCTGGATTTTTTTCAAAAAGTAAACTATTTCTGAACATTTACTGCTTTTCGAGGGTAGAAATATGACAAGAGAATATATATACATATATAGCTTGATCATTTATTTTTATAAAACAACCTTTAATCTCTCTTTTATTTTTCTTGCTCTGTATCTGACTGGTCAGCTCTTCCTGTACCCCATCCTGGTTTGAAATGTTCCGTTTTAGAAGCTGTCATTTGAAACAATACGCTTGAATATATTATTTACATTATTAAATGTGACATATTTGGAAAATGAAAAGTGACACATTATTTCCCCTTGTGCTTGTCAGGAAATGAAGTTGAAAGGATACTAGTAGGAACATAGTGAAAATTTAAATTAGAACTAGTTCGCTGTTGTTACTAATGTGATCTGACTTAGTGTACTAAAGGCGCATATATATACACGCACATACATACACAAATCTATACTCAGGTTCTGTTAAGCCATTTTTCCTCCACTCATATTATATATTAAATAATAATAGGATAGAAAGTCACTGACAGAAGTTTCTTCCCAGATGTCTGACTTTATTTCAGACATAGTAATCATAATTAAGTACTTATATTGAAAGAATACATACACAGCCCTTAACTCACACTTATTCTATTCTACTATATCCTCTATGCATGTTCTTGAAAATTACCCATTGCTTTCCCTCCTTACTTTTTTAGTTCATATTATTATTTCTCTCTTAATTCTCTTGCATGTGTCAATTTATGAGAGCAGTCAAGAGTGCAGACAGTATGTAGATTAGATTCAGGAGAATATGAGTAGAGATTTCTCATTTCTCTGTGAGATTTAAAGGAAATAACAAGGAGAGTGAGAAGAAATCTTCTGGATATCTGCAGTACTAAGATAACTTTTATTATGGTTAAAACAGTTTAGCCTCTTAATACAAGATATGTTTTATGATTCACACAGCTGTTCCAACAGATTATCTTCCAGTGTTAAAGACAGAAGAAGGTAAGATCTAGGTATTTTAAGTGAAATTCCACTTTAATTATTTATTAAGAGAACACTGTTCAATTAAATAAAACTACACTGTGGAAAAAATAGGATCAACTGGCTAAAGAGATCAAAACACATCACTGAGAGGTATTTTGGAAGGATATGCATATGGATAGAGAACACTGAAAGAGTTCTAAAGAGGACAAGGCAGAAGATAAGTTTTATCAGGTGGAAAAGCAGTCATTTTTGTTTACTGCTGTTCTGACGTTAATTATAAATGGCAGATCTGCTGTCAACCAAATAACGTATTTTTCCAAAGTTGGAGCACATAACATTTTTTGCTATAGTTTTACTTCACAAAATGACAACACACACACACAAACCAAGTAGAAGACAAAACTTCCCACTACAATTCCAGCTTCTGTAAGATTCTTTAAGTTTTACTTCTTCAGAAAAGTTTATTTTCTCTGTAAAACTATGTTGCAAGTTTATGAAAATTGCACAGGAGTGTTCTTCGTTGCCTTTTAACAAGGGAGACTAGGATTTCAACTGGTTTTCATACAGGCTATGGATATCTCCTTACAATCTAACAAAAAAAGCAAAACTCACAAATAAGTCAAAAGCAACCAAAAATACTTTAAAGTCTCAGTGGAAAAGACAGCTGATCCCATAAGAAAGATGACCTATATTACTAGTGTGTTGAAATAATAGAGTCAGAGTCAAATAAGAGAATGATGCTTTCAAGAGGAATGAGAAAGGTTAGCTGTTAATTGTGGAATGGAATAAACATTTGGCCAGTGCACTTGAAAGTGATGTTTGGTATATTTTAATGTACAGAGACTACTTCATTGCTAGTCACCCCTCTGGATACCAAGGGATTCAATTCATGAGACTTCCCAAGTGTTCCTGCACCTATAGTCACTACACTGTAAAATCTAATGTTGAAAAAGTATTTTGATGAAAAAAACGCAAAGAGACTGATCCAGAAATTTAATTATTCCACTAGTGTACTCTTACAACTAAATTAAGGACACACTGTTTAATGTACAGTAAAGACTAGGAATTAATGCACTGTAGTGAATAGATAGAATTGTGAAATGAATTCTACAGCTTTAACAGCAAAGGCTCAGTGGAAAAATAGATCTTTAGAGCCCCTTGCATGACAGAAGAACATTTCAAAACCTGGCTCTATTCTTGCATTATGTGTGGTGTCCAGTACAGTGATTTTCTCCACACAATGGAAAACAGAAGGGATAAATGATATATTTTTGGGGCTTTAATTCCTCCTTCTCTATCCACACTTTCCAAATGCATTGCAAGTATTAAATAACTTCACAGAAATTATTTTAGTCAGGGCATTTCATACATGTCATGTTCAGAAAAAGAGCCTGCAGAGCCTGATTTATCACACAGGCATGAGGCCACCCAGAAGCAGTGGAGGGCTCCACTGCAGCCATCACCCTAGCTCCAAGGATACCCCTGCGGGCAGGCTGCCTGCTCACCACACTGGGCAAACATGAAGGGATGGAGAAGAAAGCACTCAAGAGGCCTAAAATGTTGCTGGAGTAGACACACTGCTCCACCACATACTGCTAGAGAAGAGTTTCAGTTCTTTATCATTCCGCTCAAACCAATACCTCTCAAACACATTGCTGTCTGAAGTATAGGAAAAATGTTTGCTGTATTCTATGATATATTATCCCTTCACTGTCCATAGTCGGTGGCAACAAAAGCAAATCCCTCACACATTTCAGCTCCAAGTGTCCCACACTTTGCAGATTATTAGATTCCAAACACACACAGTCTCTATGCACAGGGCTCAGGGATTTGAAAAACACTAAATGTGAGAAGAACATCTGAGAATTTATTTATTTATTTTTCAAATTCTGAACTCTTCCTGAGTCTTTGAAGGAATCTTCAATTCAGGGTTTGGGAAATATATTAAAGGATAAGCAGATACCAGACAATGAAAAGCAGCGTACACTGGGGTTTGTGTAAGGTCTTGAGCATGTTATAAGAAATAATTCAGAGTTTCATAACTATATATTTTGTTGAGTTGGTCTACAAAAAAAAATGTCGAGAAATATTTACATAAATACTTATGTGCAGATGCCACAGCAGTGTCAGGGAGACCAATAGGCTTCTGCTTGAGGCAAAGCCAATGCTGCCATGTGCTGAACACAATTGGCTCCAGCCAGCTCCAACATGGCATTCAAAAAAGAAAAGAAAAAAAAAAAAGAACAAAACATACCACCACACAAGCCTTCGTGATTTTATGCCCCTTCACTCCATCTTCCTATAAGATAAAGCTCACGTGTGAAAGATGTCTATTAACTTGAAATATAGTCAAACCATTCATGGTAGTAATAACAGCTTTTTAAAGGCCAGTACGGACTAAATTGCTTTTCAGTGAAAAGAATCTGCACAGTGAACTGGAAAATCCATGAGCTTTTAACACAAGTTCTTACCATTTGATTTGAGAAACTTTCATCTACTTATGGCACTCTGGGACTCTGTGTGATGGAGTAGAATACAGATGTTTCACCTTTTCATGCTGCTATTACCAGAATACCTGCATAATTAATTTTGACCTTTTCTCCTTCTTCCACGCAGAGTAAATAACATGCCTAAATAAAGTTTTCATTTCAGCAGGAATAGTAAGTACTATGTTCCACTTCTGGATGTATATTTTGTAAAACCTGGTGAGTAAGATAACACCATGGAAATACCATTATGCTGCTTTATTTATCTGCCAGAAGGAGTGCTTCTTGATTTGCCTGGGAACGTTTACAAAACCAAAGCATCATATTCTAAAGGTTTGTAATAAATCAATGGACCACAATGGTTTTTGACTAGAACATCTAATTATTTAGTCATAGGTGATTCATTCAGTAGGTTTTAAAGGATGTTTTAACATGTAGGGAACAGATTGATTCTGAGTAAATTACAGGTAAATTACACCAGACTGTCATAAGTTCTTATGTTACTGCAGACAAATTATTTAAAATTATATTTTCAAAAATTCTTTGACACCCAAAGATACTGTTAAACTCACACAATAATTTTCTACATTACTTGAACAGTAGCAATGAAGTTCCATGGATTTCAAAGATGCTGCAGAAAACACTATTGCCGACCCTTTTTGTCAACAGAAAAGCGTGAGTACCTTGGAAAACAAAAGTCCTGAATATGTAAAACAAACTTTTAGTGATTTTGTAGAAAAACTGCATTAAAAAAAAAAAAAAAAAAAAAGTATGTTGGAAACTTACAAGGAAAGAGAGCTCAGATGTGTTTTTTCTTCCTTTGAGTAGTTTTTTTAAACTTTGAATTTAAATTTAAATGTAGATTGGATAAGAAAAGGGTTGTTTTACATTGATTAGCTCACAAAGATTTCTACATTGATTTTGAAGTATAACATTATACTGTTTGTACAATCTATTAAAAATAATTTACAGGTACCATAAAACAGTACTTCAGCTCTTTTATTTCATAATTATATAAAGTTATGTAGTCATCTTTCCTGCTAGGCTGCCCATAGTGGGAGCAACTATTTCTATAACTGGTAGTTTGTCTATATTCTGCTGAATGCAATAATTTAGAAATGAAGAAAATAATTTTTTCTTCTAATTTTGTTAATTTCATACAAGCATCTAATAATCCTGATTTGAGTTGTAATCTTTAATTGATGATATGGAAACTGTTCAGGCTACCTCTCTCTTCCTTTCTTTGTACTCTCTCCCTTCCCCCCCCCCCCCAAGGCAGCTCCAGAATTCAGTCTAGGACACTGTTCTGATCTTCTTGGGGAACGGAAGATTAGAACAAGAGAAATGGGTAATGATCATTCTCTATCACAAACATGTAACTGAGAAGAAGATTAAAACTTTAGCAAATGCTTCATTTCCCAAAGCCCACTCCTAGCATCCTCTGGATAAGCATCCATGATCTCATCCTTCATCTTAGGGTCTATGGAAGAGAAGTCCACTGCTTTGCTCTTCACTCCCACAGATTCTCACCACTTTCTTGAACAAATCCTATTGCCTTTTGGAGTGCTAGAAAATAACTGGCATTCTTTAGGATATAGAATAAAATAGTTATTTTACCATGCAACAACTGGGAATCTCCTCCAGGCCTGATTCTGCCCAGTTCTGTACACAGCGGAGCTACAAGAACATCTCAGTATATAGCTAATAAGATATCTGTCTTCTGAAGCTTTCCTCATGCTGATGGAAATTTGGCTACTTAATTAAGAAAACTTCTTTGGAGTTCTTGTCTTTCAAGACGGACAAATTGAGAATTAGGATCTGATTACTGAAGTGTAACTGCTATTTTTGACTGATCGAAAAACAGCTAAATTATCCTTTTACGAGTTTTATCTCAGTTGCAGAATTATAAATTTGAAAACATTATTTCTTTTAGCTTAGAATGATATGAATATCTTCACATATTAAATGCTGTCTTCTACAGAGCATTATTGCTTAATATTTCCACATACTTCAAAAGTTAGAGAAAAACAGTTGAAGTTAGCTTCTTTTTCCCCAAAACAAAGGTACCAGTGGACTTGATTAATGTACTGATGTTGTACACTGCTCAGGCTATGTTTTCCTGTTATCGGAGTTCCGCTTATGCTTTTGCGGCTGTGTAGATTTATGTATTTTGCATTTTAAGATAATATATGAAACTTAACATTGTTATGCAAAATGTCTGTTTAAAGCATAGCACTTTTAATCCCGAATGTGAAAGTAAAATGCACTGCATTTGCATAACACTTAAATTTGCCACTATTTCTGCATTGTATAAGTATATGTGAGAGAGAGGGAAAAAAAAAAAAAAAAAAAAAAAAAAAAGCTTCATTTTTAGTTTAAATAGATCACAAACCAGGAAGTAAAGTTATCTACCAAGTTGTTCTGCACAGATCTAAATGTAAGTTGTGTCTGGATATGCATGCTACTGGAGATATCGTAAAGAGATTTGGCAGACAAATACAGAGGTGTCTGCTGCCTGACAAACATAAGACAGTAATTTTTGTGCCTCACATGGCAAATTTTTTTTTTTTTTTTTTTTTTTTTCCCCTACATGCCTACAAACAGGAAACATACTTACTGGGCAATCTTCACAGGCTGCAGCGCACTGTGGGCACTATGCAAACACATGTATTCATTATATGACAGATTTACACTTGTAATAAAGGCTATAGTGGATGTACTTAAAGAAAAGGCTCAAAACCCAAAAACATAGAATGACTCCCTATGACACTACTAACTTTTTTCACTTGTGTTCATCTTCCCTTACATTGTTTTGCACAATTCTGGCCTTATTAAGTAGATTCAGTTCTCTCTTCTTATACTGTAAATTGCCTTGCTACTTTGCCAGCATTGCTATTCAAGTTGATGCCTGTTCTTCTATTTCTATTATTTCTTTCCCAACCCTTCTATAATTACCACCCATGAAAAAACAGGCCAGGCATAAACAGTAGTAAGATTATCAGTAAAGTTCTTGTGAATACCTTCACGAGAGTGAGAAGCACAGAAGATTGATAGCTACTAACTTGTTCTTATCCTGGAGTATGCAACAGGATAGAAAGCATAACAAGACAGCAGAGCAGCAAGGTCTTCAGCTGCACAGCAAGTGAGCATCTGCATAGATGTGATAGCTATGGGCACAAAAATAAGAGAAACTACTTACCTTCAGAAGGTCAACAAGCATCTCAGGAGAAAATCTCCACATACGATGCTTTCACTTCCACTGCCAATCCTTAAATGAGGTCTGGGAAGGAGCAGATCCTAGTTCCACACCTTCTGGTCGCTCAGGTGGATTGCTCCCTGGGTTGGCACTGCCTTCCCAACAGGTGCTCAATCAGTGGTTCAAGCTGGGACTTAGCATTTCTACTACGAGCTGTCAAAAAACTTATTCCCAAGTATCCCTGACAGTTGCAGTAAAGAAAAAGCTTTCCACTTTCTTTGAATATGTACATATAAATATATATCAGAATATATAAAAATAATGAAAAATTAAATACCTGAAGGCTTTTAATCTCTTGAAAATCTTCACAGCAGTCAGTGACTTTGTAAATTACTATAATTGGATACACAGGTTTCAGTGCTAAAACAAGCTTCAGGCCATAAAGGGTGAAAACTGAAAAGTAAAGAAGACACTGAACACAAGTGAAATTACTCTAGACTCAGCAGGTATTTTGAACATTTCTTTTGAGGAAAAAAAAAAGAAAAAAAAAAAAAAAAAGATGAGGGAACAAATTAGGGAATTAACAGAGACAGGAAAGAATAAAAAACAACAGCAACAAAGAAATCTTCCACTTCCATTCAACACAGTCATTTATTTCTACAAGGCATTTAAACACTTCAAGCAATCCAACATTTCCACTGGTTAGATTTTGTCAGGTTTAAAACAAGATGCAGATACTATCCAAATTTAATTTCATCATCCAGGAGAAATTTGCTTTGTTTCACTGAGAAACATTCTCACATGTGAATGAAACGTGTATGAATTTATCCACATGTAGTGTTATGAATTCTTTATGGGATCATATGATCAGTCTTTTCTTGTAACAGGTTTTCCAGTGTTCATAGTAAAGAATATAACCATATTGTATCTGTATTGGAATCTGTGGGACAAAGGAGGATAGCATATAATAGGTGCAACTCAATGCATAAATTTCTGATGTTATCCATCATCCTTTGATTTAGCTTACTTATAGCAGCAAAGCTATGCAGTATTCTGTTTTTGGAATAAATATGTATGTTACTGCAGTGTCAAATTTTCAGTCTGACAAGTCAGGTGTTCTCAGTATCACTCATGACTGGAGAAATGTGTGAATTAAAGTTTTGTATCACCATTACAAGACTAGTGTATATACCTGTATATTAGAGTTCCAGTGATCATCTATGAGTATCTTCATATTTTATACAATTTTCTTTATGTATACCAGACAGCTAACCTGCTATGAAAAGGACAATAGTAGGAGCAAAGAATGTAATAAATTCTGATGCCCTTATACTTGATGGGTTTCTGATTTTTCTGGAATAATAAGGAAGAAAAGGATCAGTGCACTGTTAATCAAATGCACACAGCTAAACCTTCATGACTGTCATATCAGTTGGGTTTGAAGATGTATCGCAATATTTGCAGATAATACAAATAAACTATGAGAACACATGCAAAATTGTGTATTAATATAAATTAAAAAGTAAATGATAAGTTACCTGAATTTACAAATTCTTGTTCAGGTAATCAGGTCTTTGAGTCTGACACATCACCTTAACTGCTTTCTTGTGATGGATCCTGCTACCTCCTTTATTATTTTACTTTCACATTAATCATGGCTGAATCTAGATGTAAGATGTTCTTCGTGGTCTCTTTGGTAAAATGAGTGAAAAATGAGGCATTAACTTCATTCATAATTAGTTTCTTCAGAAATCAGTTAGAAGTGCTGAAATTACTAAGAAAGCTACAACAATCCACAGTTACAACCTTTTACTGAGAATTTTACATGGTTTTAGTTATCAATTTTATATCACACTCCTATTTGATCTCTATTTCAGGATCACAGGGTTTTTTTTGAATAACATAAAACAGCGTATTTTCACTGATGTGAATAGGACTGTCCTCTGATTTGAAGTCAGAGAAGTATTTCTGAGATCTGCTGAGAATCTCAGATGTAAGAAGTTTCTCAGTGTTTCACTGAGATCACAAAAGTATGTCTCAGTAGGATAAAAGTAGTTTCAAGTAAAAAAAAATACTTCTGAAGAAATACCAAAACCTAATTGAATGTTTTTGGTTCTTGGGAGATGTTAAAAATACATGAACGTATGATTTTTCAACAACAAATAAACAACAACAAAAAAACACAAGTATACCAAATAAACCAGCTACCATGTAAGTCACTGTTCCCATAGGAAGCTTTTGATAAAAAAAAGTATTTACAATGATATAAGTTCTTCATAATTATTTAAGCACTATGAAATATACTGATGGCTGCTGATAAATCTGCTGTCCATTCCTCACAATGAGAACCGATTATAATCATCATGTCGTATTTACTACTGTCAACAAACTACTTATTTCCAGCCACAATTGGCTACATAAATGCTCCTAGGAGAATTCACATTTCCTAATAAACAGAGGAAGCACCCATTTTTACTACTCATCCATCCTTTTCTTCTACAATTTATTTTGTAATAGCAACTAGATGTAGAACAGAAAGTCAGACTTTATCTACTTTGGATTCAGGACATTCCAGCAGAACTCTTAGTGAGAAATTCTACCATTTCTTAATGTACTTGGACAGAAATACAGTAAAGTACACTGCTCAGAGATTTAGCTGCTGGTTTTAGCTTCTTTTCTGGCTACACCTTGTAGTGTAGGCTTGCACACTGGGAACAGAATCATTATAAGGCAAAAGATATAAGGAGAAGTCACTTCTACAGAAAATGTACGTGGCATGTACATTTGTCATCTTCTGGACCTGCCAAGTTGTTACCGTGCCTTTGTCCAGAAAGTTATTGGAATATGTTTAAGGTTGGACTAGATGATCTTGGAGGTCTTTTCCGAGTTTGGTGATTTTATGATTCTATGATTCTATGCGTGTCATTGAGAATGAAGTCTATATTGTTCCAAACAGCACAATGTCTCCAAGTATGGCATGACTTTTACATTGTCCAACAGATTAATTTTAGTGAAAAAAAGGTCAGATAAGATATGATACCTTCAGGCCTAAAACTTCTAGACGTGGTGCAGGTGGTGATTCTCCAGTGATCAAAGAGTGGGAAGAGATGCCACACAGGATCTACACAGGAAAGGTGGTTCAGTCTTATAGTCAGAGTGGGGGATCAACCTCCACTCTATCTGAGGAGCAATACTTCGTCTGCAGAAAAGCAAATCATAGCAATTTAAAAACCTTGAAAATGTTTATTTCAGATGACATAAAAAGGTTTGTACAGTTTTCATTTTGTATGAAAGTCTTCACCTCATTTTAATGAAATGCGGAGCATTACTGAGAGTTTAATTATAAGGAAAAAGTTAGAAATGAATGATTTAGTTTTAGAAACAGAATTTTTCAGATCCAGCTATTATTTTCCAAAACAACAAAAATAAATCACTGAATCTTCTATGTAGTTCACGGTGCATATTCTTTGGTATAAAAATACTTAACTATACAAGAGCTCCTAAATACTCATTAGTGGTTATTAAGTCAAAGCCTGTATTTGCAAGGGCTCAAAATGTAAACTTTCATTCCCTAACTTATTATTTTCAATTTACAGTGCCATTAGTTACACAATTTGGCATGTCTTCATTTATTATTTGATGGTTTGCACCTGCCTGAAATTGTTGGTTTTTTTTTAAGCCAACGTCAGCAAGTGATACAGAGAATAAACTCTATGGAACAGTCATGGTCTACCAGCACAAGGTAGAAGTAAAAACAGTTTTTTAACTTTTTTCTTTTCTTTTTTTTTTTTTTTTCAGTAAAGTGAAAGTCAGTCCATAAAGTACAAAATGTTGTCCTTTAAACTTTTTTTTTTTTTCTTTTAAAAATGCAAGCTTACTTTTGTACTGGATTTTAGCCAAAGATTCTGACACAGGATTATAATTCCTGTCTCGGATACGGATATATCTTCTGAATTGTGACTATTTCTCAACTTTTGGCATGGTTGCTGCTATGGAAAAGATTCTGAAGAGATGGCATAGTATTGGTGCAGACAGCTGCATTAGAGAAAATTGGTCCTATGTTATCACAAACTTCCTCACAGATGAGCAGATTGCTTATATAAGGACAACCTGTATTACTGGCCTTGAAATACTTTGAAACATAGCTAATCTTAGCTAAAAAAAAAAAGATTTCAGAGTAGACAAACTTGCAAATATGCAGTGCATATAATAAAAGCTTGAATGACAAAAAGAAGATGGATTATTTTCACAGTTCTGCCTACTTTTATCTAAATGAGTGAAGAAAAAGTAAAAAAAAAAAAGATTGATCAAGTCAAGGACAAAAGGGGGAAAAAAATATATAATGATAATTACCTTTAAACCTTGGCACAATGTATAGGACAGTTTATTTTCCAAAGCTAGATTTTCTATTTCTCTGTGTATAATTTGTTATTTTATAAATACTTTGTTATACAGAAAAAGAAAAAAAAAAAAAAAAAAGCCCTCACTTTTTTTCCTCCCTTCTAATTTGTTTTTTTAAACAAGAAGGCACATACTTAAAGGAGCAGCTTTAATTGGGCAGAGTTAGTCTTCAGGACACTTTACTGTACAGCTTTGAACTTCATATAGTGGTATAATTTTAGTTCTGTTTTGATAAGATCTATCAGGGGAAGAGTCAAGTGGGAGGCAGAACTGGAAACACAAGAAGTTTCAAATAGTGAGCTTTTTAAATATGCTGTTTCTACTGTTCATTTTGATAAATGCTACTGTTTAGGGATTTTAAACCACATCCTGTTATCTACCATTTTAAAAGTGATGAAAGATAAGTGTAGTCTCAAGCATGGATGACAGCATCTCAAAGGTGACCTCCATTTGTACTTACTGCAAGCTCTCTTGTGTGCTTTCTGTGCCCAGCACTCATTTGGTTTGAACTGCAGTGTTATGGTAGCATATGCTAATACGGTAACTTTGTGTTGAAAACAGCATAATGGAAAAATGAACTTGCTAAATTCATACTTGATTACTGCACAGTTTAGACTGTGATTGGGAGGCATTGCAATTTTAATTCCACTACACTACAGATGAGCATTAATAATATACTTATGTAATTGAATATGTTCTTTTAATCAGAGCCAGGAAAATGGATAATTCAGTGAATCAGTTTTAGTGCTAGATCTTCTAGAGTTGAACATTCCTACATAATATTATAGAACTATCCTGACTTAAGAGGCTTTAAATACAAAAGGAAACCTCAACTACATAAAAATTTCCTCACTAGGAAGCGTTTACGGTTCCAGATTCAAGTTTGGTAGATTTTGAACAATTAATTTTTATTCCAGGAGTAAAACCAAGGGAATAAAAATAACTCCACTGTGTCCACCATCCTGGGTTAAGGCTAAAGCAGTCACGAAGTCACTGAATCAATCAATTCCAGCATCACTGCCTTTTTACCTCCTGGGCAACTGACACTTTTGGACCGCATGCTCAAATAGAATACGTCAATGACCAGGCAAACCCTAAGCTATTAAAGGGTGAGCAGTCTAGAGTCCTAAAGTTACTCCAATTAAGCTGTTTGCTTGGACGCTGGCAGCATGCACCAGGAAGAATAAACAGTGGAACATGCTGCTTCTCTCTATCCAGTGATATGAAGTGCAGTTGTGTAGACATTGTATGAGCCAGTTATCACAAAGTAGCTAGAATTAAGCTGTTACAAAGAGGTTTCCTGAGACAGGCAGTAATGCTTGTTCTATAACTTTTTTTTACACTACTGAGTCTTTCCTCAAATAGAATAAAATTGGGCTGCATCGTGAAGCTTTTCCAGCTACTTTTATGGTCTGCAGCACAGCATTTTCTTAGGATTACGCTGTATCTTTTTTCAATGAAGTAGTTATCAAACGGGTTATACATATCCTCGAGCCTAGATGACTTAGGCAAACCTTAATATTTATTTACAAATACAGCTACATGTAAAATTGAGCCATTTTCAAATGACTTTTAAATCCACATTCAATTTAACTCTGTATGAAATTTCTTGTGTGTACCAGATAGATTTCAACTGACCATTAAGAACATAATTAGTGTGAATTACACATAGCATATAAATGTGTGTTTTCAAAAATGTTCTCTCACATTTCACAATAAATACACTTCAGAGCTAGTGTTTAACGAGGAAACAGTAGTTTTTATTTAGCCTACATTTTAATGTGTTCTGTATCTAAATATGCAAAAAAGATATTCCCTCCCCCCACAGCTACAAATGAAATAACAGCAACATGCCGGTAAGTGTAAGTAATATAATGTTACTTTTGTCCTTCACAATGCCTATTCTGCTTTTCAATCACAAAATTTTGACACCTAGTGAAAATGTTTTTGTGCAATGAAGCACTTTGCAGTGGTTATAGTTAAAATACATTTTAAAGATGAACGCTTTCTCTGGAGACTAGACTTGCAATCGATTCCCTCATGGCTTTCTAACCAAAGCTTGGAAAAGAAGTAATTATCTGCTGTGTGTGGAAATGAACTGAAAAATACCATGGTTCACCAGCTACCTGAATTACTGTAGCTCACTATATCTCCAGTAAGAATACTTCCATCAAGCGTATTTTGTTTTATTTCAGTGTTCATTTTAACAAGATTAGGGTTGGTTACTGTTACATCTACCTCAGGTGTTACTGATTCCAAATCCTACTTTCCTCCTCTGGAATTTAGGATTATTTTAGGTATTGCTGAGCTTGACAGTGACTCTGCCTTACTGCAAGCTGCAAGTATCCTTTCCGCCAACTGGTACAAACTCATCTGTTTAGCAACATGGCTTGCTGCAAACACATTGTCCTTGCACTCAGATCCCTGCAAATGCTACCCACTGGAAGTAGAGTTCAAGTCACAGTCACCGGCTTGCTACTGTGAGCTTTAATGCAAGCTGAGTAAGATCATTCTTCTAAAAAATAGCATATTCACTAACGAAGCAGTTTTAAGGAAAAAACTTCAAGCACACTTTGTAGACCAATGCTTATTGATGCCTTTCTGTTATTCCCCAAAATCTTTTATCAGCCAGAGATCACTAATGCAGTATAGACTAGCTCAGTAAAGACATTAATGTATGCGATTAATTTCTGTTTAATCTCTGTTCAGTGTTTTAAAGTGATTATGATTAGCATAAGCTGCTTAATAGAGATCCCTGAAATCTTCTGCTGATCTACTAAATATATTGGATTTCTTTGTAGAAGTACCAGTCTTGCAGACAACTGGTTTCTTTGGATCTCAGCCCATTTTCAACTATGATTCTCCTTTATTTTATTGTGTTGTTCCCAGTGGAAAACAAAGCAAAACAAAAAATACCCTTGTCATACTAATGTCAGAAAGAATTAAGTCCTCTGAATATGAGGAATTTAAAAAATTTATTCTTTATCATCTGTTGTTGATTACCACGAAATGCAGCCTGATTATGAATTTTTGCATTCCTGTTCCATATAAATTTATTAACAACTGCCTTTTGGAGGCACTTTTCCTTTCCTCTGCACTGAAATGCAAAATTACTACACTGGCAAAGCCCAACGGGAAAAATACTACTTGGGACTTTTTTATGGCCATAGCTATGAAAATAATGCAAGTGTTATATAAGGGTATGTAAAATTGACCTGATACTCATGCAAAATTATAATAATAATTAATGATTTCTTTTCTTTTCTTTTCTTTTTTTTTTTTTTTTTTTTTGCAAGAAAACAACAAGAATAGTATTAAATATTCATAGAAGAATATAATAGTCACTTGTCTTCTAAACACTCTTAAAATATAAATATTAACATTTTTGCTGCATTGGACTCCTAATAATGTGAAATATCCAGAAGTTCTTAATTATTAGCATAAATCTATGGCTGGATTGGGATTTAGTCTCACTAAGTTAAAGCATTATTATCTCTGAAATGTTAATAGTTTGAGTTAAGGAAAGACAGTCTCAGCTGCTTACATATGATTATATGGTTTGCATAAGTAAAATATGATAATTATGCTGAATTAGAAAAAAATCTAGAAGCTTATTTCTCTGTTAAGTTAGGATCTATAGCAAAGTTTAATTAACTCACAGACAGTCTAGGACAATTTCTACATTCGTTATAATACTGCTAGGAACCATATAATACAACAAAATCTTATCCTCTTTATTTTAACATGAAGAAGTTCTTGAAAATATGACTAATGGCCTTTTGAACCAATGGGCTCCCTTTAGGGGGAGCAATTGCTTGTTTTACCTGAGATGTAGGGTGTACTACTGGGTCATAGTGTTTTTTTTTCCACTGTTCTGTCTGTCCATGATGGGAATATAGTTCTTGCCCTGATCACTCTAGTAATAAGGATATGGTGGATCTAAGCCCAGGTTTCCTCCAGGGTTGCCCCAGCCACTGGGTAGGGTAATTATTCTCTCTTTTTCTTAAGGGAGAAGTTTTTTGCTTTTTAAATTTTGCATAAATATACTTACCTAACCAGCTAAAAACAACAATTAGCCAGAAAGAAAGCAACCAGAAAAATAAAGGAAAATTAAGATGTTATTGCTGAAGAAACAATATGTTGAATATAACGTGCACACAAAGTTCAAACAGCTCTCACTTAAAAAATACAGTGCTATTTTTCCAAAAAGAGCTAATAAGGCAAATCATCTTGTAGAAATTCTGTAAAACTTAATACCTTAACCAAGGAAAGACCCCAGTTAAAATCAGTGGATATATAGGGCAAGAAAAAGGAAGATGTTTGTAAAGCATATCAAGTTCAAAAGGGTTTACTGAAAAACTCAAATGGACTTTAGAAGAGCTGGACCATGGTTACTTAAGGAAAATGTGTTGGCACCAGTGTATTCCCAAGCCAGCTCAAACAGTGACTTTTTAATGCAATAAAGCAAGAATTCTAAAGAAGGAAGTGCTCCAACATACACAGAAATCCCACTCTGCATGTCTAGGTAGTTCACAGTATTCCCTTACATTTCTATTCCGTGAAAGTCCTAGGTAGGTGTAGCCCCGAGCCTTCACCTTTTTTTCAGCAAAACAGATTTATTACAGTTTAGTTTGCTCAGAGCTGTTCAGCTACCTATTGAGTTGACTCCTGCTGTTCCAGCTATGCAAGAACAGATTGTCTTTAATCTACAGTTTTCAGAAGCACTGACTGGCTATAAACTGAATGGTTACAATGGCCATTGGTGTTAGTACAAAGCTTCTCTCTCTCAGTTCTCAAGAAAAACCGTACCACCAAAACATCTAGAGCTAGCAAATTCATAATTACAAAAAGTACATGAAGAATGTACTAGAAATTTGACATATTTGATCTTGAATAATTTATTTGGTGAATACCATTTAACTGTTTACAGAAGTGTCCAGGTAATGAGGAAAGATTTTTCAAGCCTGTTACTGAAAATGTTCGTGGATGTTATTAGTATGCATAAAATGCCCTGTTGTAGAGAGTTACATTTTCAAATTTATGTCAGACTTCAAAATTCACAACCCTTAAACAACTTATTTCTTATTTTCAGATATCTTTAGCAGCATTAGTGTCCATTGAAACTCTAAGTTTCAATGCAGTAAGCATGCAATGTTTGCAAACTAAATGCAGCTTAGCTGACTTTTTCACTTGGTCCATCTCATTTAACTTAGAAACTCAAAGCACACAACATAGTTCTTGTGTCCCCCAAATCTCTTTAAAAAATTACTATTTTGAATGCAGCTTCTATATAGCTGTGGCTTCTTAACTCTCAACTAGGGCTGCATTATTCAAGCATTCTCACCACTTGCCACCTCCCACTTTACAGTGTACACAACTAGGTATGTTGCTACTGTTTGCACTGTCAAATAGCTGTTTCACATTTCCCAGTCTTCAGCAGAGGCCTCAGCCAAGCTCTATCCAAGACACGTACACATCATAAGCAGTAATGATCTTTCAGGAGGATTGGCTGCTGGAACCTCAGAACCAGCAGTGTAGACACAGAGCATGAGCCATGTTTTAGCATGCTAGTGGCTCAGGATCCAGCAATGTAGATATATATATATATATTTCATCAGTGTGAGTTTTTAGGCTTGCATGTTCACATATACAATCTCCCTGTAGAAACATGTGCTTCTCTCACTGAGCAGCTATTCCTCAGTCATTTAATCTAGCAACAGGAACAATAAAAGAGGAGACAGCCATTATATTTAACAGGGCCTGCGTCTGATCCTCGAGACTGAAAGACACAGCTGAAGGAAAATGCCTTCAGCTTTCCCACAGCTCAGCCAGATGTGAGAGATGCCTCTGAGGTGCAGAAACGTGTGATGGGACTGCTGAAGTGTGACAATGACAAGAGATGTGTTGCATTTGCCACCTGGAGACCCTAGCAGGCTCAGCAGCATCTAATTAGCTCCCAGCTGGGAGCACCTCACCAAACACTCCTACTGCTGTCTGGAAATTAACCTCCTTCAGACCAAGCCATTTTCTGGATCAACAGATCCTTCTTCTAGGTTTATTACATATACTTGTCCAGAAGACTTTTGTATCGCCTGCAGAATGCAGTATAATTCCTGTATATGCTTTCATATTCTGAAAACCAAAGTATTTCACAAGCACACTTGCAGCCATGCTAAAAGTGATTCTCCACAATTTTACCAGACAACAGTATTACATGCTTTGAGGATGACTGAGGAAGAGAATTGCATGTTCTTGCTCTCAAACTAACTAATTTGAAGCTATGGAAAAGGGAAACAAATTGAAGTTCTGTTTGACTCATGTCATATTTTTGTCTGATTTTAATTGCAAGCACAATGAGAAGAGCAAGCAACCACTAACTTGATTACAGTGGTAAAAGCGGGGCTAGAATACATATTTAGTGATCACAGGTTATACATTGTCTCATTTGTGCAGTAAATGGATGTGATCACATAGCTGCTCGAATAATGAAAATAAAATTATGTAAAAATTAATTGTATCCTCAGCAAATCTTCTAGCTCAGCTCATCTATTTATTAGCACGTGCAATTCTGTCATATGCTTAACACGTGCAATATTAAGTACTGATAGCAGACATTGCTAACAGGTAATGCCTCTAGTTATCTATTCCTGGCTAAGAACTGCACAAGAACATCTTGAAGTGTAGTGCCAGAATCACAGAAGAATGAGTTAAATAAGGTGACTGATTAACTGTCCACAGAAAGCTCTTTTTCATAGTCTTTGTTTTCCTTTTTTTTTTTTTTTTTTGAAACCACAAATGCAATTGCATGCTGCAAGCCTTGGTTCCTATTTGCTGCAGATTCACCATCTTGAAGTCTCAGCCACCCTACACTAGGAATGTGAAGGAAGTAAGAAGTTGCAAAACCTTAATTATTAGACTCAATGCACTGTGACAATCCACAGGCCTCTGGTGCTTCCAGGACTCCTGAACTGGAAACTGCAGCTTCTGGAAAATATTAATCTCCTTAAAAAGATGGTTCCAAAAATATTTTCCTTGTCAAGAGAGAACCAAATGACCTTCGAAGGAGCTAGAACCTAATCAGAATTAAATATCTATGTCCACCAGCAGTGATGAGTTGCTCTACGTTATCATTCATTAAGTATATTTTTTCAGTGCTTTGCAAATTATCTTGTATTCATACAGTCTCGTTGAGTTCAGTGAAAAGAGAGCCAGAACAAGAACTGGACATTATATTAATATTCTATTTCACACCTACTTTGACCTAACTCAACATGTTCAGTACGCAGAGTAAATTTCAAAACTTTTGTAGTAGTCCAAACTTTTGTTCAAATATAGTATTCCATTAACTGCAGCTAGTAATAATAAACAGCTGTATTTGCACAGTAAAGGCAAATACTACTGTTGCGAATACTTTTTTTGGAGGCATGTGGATCACATAGCAAGTATTCTTCCTAGAGCTACAATGACAGCTTAATGGAAATAATAAATAAATAAAAGACAAAGCTTTTAAACTAAAATGGTACATTTTATTAGGAACACAATATATGTATCTGCTTAATACATCCCTTAAAAGGAGGAAAAAAGAAGACCTACTAAAAGGAACATATATTACTAGGAAGTTTATTTCTCAAGCACCTGTTGCAAATAATGGACATCAACAACAGCTGTACAGATTGCTTAACAGTGTCCTTTAAAGCCTTTAAAAAGAAGAAATGACTGAAGTCAAGCTTGAAGTTCAGTCTAGCAAACAAGGTTTGGCTCGCTTAATTGCATGACATTAATTAATTGAATCGCATGTCATGGAGAAACATCTGAAATAGATAAGCTAAAGTGAAGGAAAAAAAGCCTAAAGGTTTTATTGAAACTGTAACCTTCTTGCTTCCTTACGCGTTAGAAATTAGACTTTCAATGAGGCATATAGGTAGGTAGGCTTGGTATCAGCTAAATATTCTTCCTGAACATCCTAAAGGACTTGAAAATGTCTTCCTTTTTTTTTTTTTTTTTTTCCCCCTTAAAAACAATGTAAGTTTAATGGGAATTAAGACTATGCCTTTCGGTTCTTTCCTTCTGCTCCAAGCAGTGAGAAGCAAAAGCATCATTGTTGTATAAACCTGTAGGAACTCAGACTCTAGAAAGTATGTGGAAATAACCACATTCTCTAGACCCGGCTCACTCCCTTCATCTTATCATTCCCTCACACCCTGCCATATTCTTTACTGAAAGAACTGGTCTAGAGGTCCTAGAGAAGATGTCTTATCAATCAAAAATACATATGCTCTAAGATTGCTTCTCTGGAATCAGTCTGTGACCCCATTAATATCTGCTTACACAGTACAGACTCTATAAAGAAACATTAATGTATCAGAATTTGCCTCCTGGTTTTGACTGTTTGAAGACTTATCTAAATATAAAAGCATATTTCTCTTTGTAAAAAGCTTGACCTCTCTTATTTTGACAGAATTTCCTATTTTCCTTAGTTTTAAATGAGATACAGAGATAACACAACTTTACTAAAGTGCTAAGGGAGTTTGCTGGTTAGCAACCTAGTTTCCTGAGGATTTAGTCCGAGAAGACAGATCAACTGTTCCTGAAGCTTCAGTATTTCAAACTCTAGGGAAATCCATCAAGTGGACTGCTTCTGAGCTAGTCACAGAGAGCTCCCAGAGTCTGCATTGCTATATTCTTTCACAGAGATTAAAAAGAAATCTAATCATACCAAATTAAGAATGGAATACAAAAACACAAAGACTTAAATTAACTGAAAAATTATTATTTTTTCACCTATTTTCATTACTAGTCTCTCTCCCCTTTTATTATCACTTATGCAGTAGATTCAAGGTTGTTTTTTTGTTGTTGTTGTTGTTTGTTTGTTTGTTTGTTTTTAGGGAAAAATGGGCTAAAAATCATATGGCACTTAAAAGCTTTTTAACACTCATTTTTATTTTTGTCCTCAGAGAATGACTGTCTGGAAAAAATATGGAAATAGAATAATAGGAATCTTTATGGATACTTCTGTATGCAAATAAATGCTGTAATACCAGCCATTTCTCTAAATGGGTTCTGCCATCAGCATTCACCTGCAGATAGACACTCCCCTGGGATTTAGGTAATGCAATGTACAACATGGATGACTGGGTTTGTCGACAGTAGTCATTTCTCTCTGAAGCTTATCATCATGCAGTGCAGTATCTTGAAAGGCAGAAACCAAGGTGAGCAGAGAAGCTGCTTACAAATATATGGTGGGGAGTTTTTACACAGTAAATCACTAAGAGGGAGGTAAACAGAAGATATATGATTATTGGAAATTACATCCTAGGAAGTGACATCCTATCAATTTCTTGGTCAGGGTGTTACAGTAGTCTGGAACCACATATTCCACCTCACATACGTTGTATTTTGTATGTTTTATGAGTTATTATGAGAAGAAGAGGGAGTCCAATTGCCTCCCCCTCCCTATCTAACATTTGGAAACGAAGTGAGCCCTAATCATGGTGTCATAGAAGTAGAGGAAGGCATCTGCAAATGCCACCTGCTATCAACAGTGCAACTAAAAGGGCTGATCTGTTGAGTCAGGTGATATGTATTCTGCCCATTGCTTTCCCTTGACACACTGTTTGATTGCATAATAAACCTTTTTCCTTTGCTTTTCTTTTGGTAAGATGAAGTATTATCAGATATACTTTCTGAAAAGAAGCTTGAAACTGAGAAGAACGAACTGCCTAGAAACTGTGAGAGTGCAAAACAATACTGTTAATTATTTCCATAAGGGCAATACCTGGAACTTCCAATATGTTGTATCATGCTACATTATGAAGAAATATAAAGAAAAAAACAACAGATATCACAAAGGTTTTATTAAACAAAAACCCTAAGCAAAAGAGGCAAGGGTACTGAAAAGTAGGTGGGATATTGCAACTTTCCAAATTAATCTTGGTTAGAAAACTGGTAGTGAGTACCATCAGATGCTTCTTTTTCTGCAAGACAGAAATCAGCCCATGAATTGAAAATAGCTGACTGGTAAAAGTAGGAGAAAAGTAGAAAACAGATTTCTCTGGAAATACTTTCAGGTAAGCTTTGGATACTATTACCACAGTTCAACTTCTAATATACTCCCTTTGAAGTCAATTTATAACCAAGCTGGTAATGCTGCAGCATGGCTAAAAATAATTTGGTCTTTAGTATAATCCATTCTTAAATCTATCTTACAAATGCTGTTTGGGGATTTTGCTGATTTAAATTACTTTTTTTTTTTTTTTTTTTTTTTTTTGCTGCCAACCATTTTTTTGAAGCCTGTTCTCAGCAAGTATCTTCACATAAAAAAAAAAAAAAAGAAAAAAAAAAGAAAAAAGAAAAAAAAATTGTAGACATCTACATTATAAATACTTATATAAACAAGAATAATATGCAAGTGTAGCTTTTAGTAGAGAGGAACACTTCCACACAAGAGATATAAAGATGTTAGAAAAGATTTTATGAAGACAACATGTCAGGAAATGTCTGCTAGATTTTAGCTTTGAACAATAGTACACAAAATATTTAGTAAGGTTGAAGTTTCACTCTAAAAGAGCTGGCTGTAGCCTTGATTTGAGTCTGCACTTGCCTAGTCTCTCTCCTTACCAGGAACTCTGAGAAAGAACTCGAATGCCCCAGGATTTTAGAAGATGACCAGATTATCTCATTTTTAAACATAGAAACACAAGTCAACTATGTTAAAAAATTAGAAATACAAAATTCCACTTGCTTGGTTTGTAAACTTCAGTTAGTTGATGATTCTCAGAGCAGAGCTATGCTGCCACAACTGTTTAGACATCTCTGCTCATCACTACAGTCTCGAAGTGTCTCCAGGAGCTGTACCTGGCCACACTCTGCAGTCTCCTAGACCACCCCTAAAATGAATCTGTCCTGCTCCAATTTATAGGAGGGAGAAGAGGTTTTTTGATATATGTACACCTGGTGTGAGATTAAGAAGCAATAGTTCAAATGTTCTGACCAGTTTGTTACAAATCTTAATCAGGGAGATGGGGAAGGGGAGGACAGTGACTCTTATGAATTAGGGTGATGGGGAAGGGAAGGAGGGCGATAGAAAAGAAGCAAGAATTGCATGAAGTGGAGATAGTCACCACCAGGATCCAGCAGCAGTCCCGTTGCACGCCATTTCGAAGGTCCAAGGCAAAAGTGAAGGGGGAGAGCAGCAGCAGCATGGCTAGCCTTGGGTAGCAAGCAGGTAGCAGGAAGAAGCCGCAGGGTAAGTATGGGAGGAAGCAGCAGGACTCAGGTAGCAAGCCCAGGAGAGTCTGTCAGCATGCAGGCATTCTGTAGTGAGGGATCTGATGGCAGACACCTTTCTTCTTCTTCAGCATTCAAGCATCACGTTGTGAGGAATCTGCTGTCAGAAGCTTTATGGGGGAGAGCAGCAATAGGCCTTAGGTAGCAGGCCCAGGAGACAGAGGGGCAGGATGTGGGGCTTCTCATGTCCAAAAAACCCCTTCTACTTCATGAATAGTCTGTTGCCAGAAAGCCTAAACCTCATGGGTGTAGGTCCCCTTTTTATCCTTCTTCTTCTGCCAGTGTGGCATTCCTGGGCGCTTGGCTAAGAGTCATGTGAAGCACCTCTTGAGATAGCCACACAAAAGACTGCTTCCCAGACATTAATCTGCAGCTTATCTCTCTCTCGTTGCCCCTGGCCTTGTCCATCTGTGTCCCTCAGACAAAGGATTTCACAACTCTTGCCCAGGAGTTCTCCATCTGTGTTCTCCAGACAAAGGATTTCTCAACCCTGGTCAAGGACTTGCTTTGACTTGTTCATCAGCAAGCTCTGAGGCAATGGCATAAAAGAACAATCTCTTACAGAATCCATGAAGGCATGAAGGAAGGAACTATTTCTCTTTCTTTCTGGAGGACTTCACCTCACTGAGGCTTCTTAAAGAGAGACAAAATCAAGGGCAGGCAAAACAGATGCCATCTGTCACAACTGATTTGGGCATATTGTGGTCTAGTATTTTCTTACTTGAAAAGATCACTTTTAATTATCTGAGTTTGGTGATCAAGTTTCCTGCTCAGCCCAACACAGAACAGATTCTGTGCAGCGGGGGAAGTAGGTGAGAGGACAAATTGAACCATGAGAACAGAAGAAATGACCAAAGAAAAAAATGTAGGAACAAATTCTACCAGTTTTGCAGCATGAAGTCTGTGTGGGAGAATACGTCACTCTCAGAACAATAAACCTACTTGCTGGAGATCACTGGAGAAAAATCTTCCTAAGGCACTTCTGACTTAGAACACCAAGTGGTAAGACATCTTGCATTGCTCATTCTTGGCAGGGCAGTCCTTTACTTCTGTGAAATGTCTCAAATCCATTGCAAGCTGGCATGTATGTAGCAGCAGATCCAAGAAAATGCAAAAGTTTGCAGTACTAAAAGAAATAATGAAATGTCTTTTTCTGTTATTCTGACACTGCTGTGTGATACTCACTTGAAAATTCAACAGTTCCCCCAAAAATTACTAACAGGAAATGTGAATGATAAATACAAACTCCCCAGGCTTTAGATCACTAGAAGCTCGTACATTTTAACTCAGATATCACTTAGCAGTTCTAGCAACAGCAAATTTGTTGTGGTTATAATGAACATAATAATCATACACCCTGAAAAGCCCCAGGCAAACATTCTTAGAAGTTAAGGCACATGTCACCTTTACAGGATAATGCATAAAATACTGTGTGGTGGTTTCACCCTGATGGGCAGCTAATATCCATCATGCCATTTTCTCTCTCCTTCATGAAAGGAAATGGGAAGAAAATATGATGAAAAAGAGCTCAAGGGTTGAGATAAGGACAGGGAGATCCTTCACCAATTATTGTCACCAGCAAAAGAGTCACAGCATAGGCAGATTATTGTAATTTGTTACTATTGCTAATAAGCTAGACTGTGAACAAAAGGGAAAAAAAAAAAAAAAAAAAAGTTTCTTCCTCCCATGCATCCTTTTCTACTTTCTTCCTGCAAGCAGTGCAAGGGAAATGGGAATGGGGGCTCTGGACAGTCCACAGTATTTCCTCTCTTTTGCTCCTTCATGATCACTCTTTACCCCACCACAATGCCATCTTCCTCAATCAATCCCACACAGGCTTTCCACAGGCTGCAGCTCTCCAAGAACCACTCCAATACATCTCCATAACATGGGTACCACACTTATGAAACTGCTCTACATGGGACTACATGGGCAGCAACTCCCCCAGCCTTCCTATCTCAAAATGTGCACCTCTCCATGAGCTGCAGCTCCAGTGAATTGTTCTTGTGGGGACTCTCCATGGGCTGTGCCTCTTACAGGCCTCTTTCACTGCTGCACTGCAGGCTCCTCTATAGCTGCACAGGGATCTGTTCCAGCTGGGGCCTGTGGGCTACAAAGGGAGAGCCTGCTCCACCATAGGCCTCCCCTGGGCTGTAGGGAACTTCTGTGTGCCTGGAGCCTCCCCTGCCTACCTTCTGCGCTGACCTTGGTGGCTGCAGGGCTGCAGTCCCCCTCTATCAAAACGTTGCCACAGAAGACCAATACACATACTTATTGAATCTACTTAAGAGGCTAAATGCAAAGGCATCTTGATTTCAGATTAGAAGATGTAGAGATGCTAGTGTCAGACAAATAGTCTCTGGTTATGTTACTAGTCTAGCTGGTCTTTTCTCAGGATCAATATCTGGACTTGCTCTTTCCCAGGTTATTGGATCACTGTCCTTAGCCTGCTGATATCAACGTCTGAAGTTAGTAGTCTCTGATTTCAGGCTTCTGCAGATAATAATCTGGCTCCTGCAGATAATAATCATTTATTAGAGCATTATCTTTAGCTTATTGGACTTAGATCAAAGATCTGTTGTGCTCATGCGGGCTATGCTGTGCCCTGAAGCAGCTCTATTTTGATTGCATGCTGCAATGTCAAAGCCCTTGTGACATCACTGATGTGGCCCCTCTGTCATACTGAGTAATGATATTGTCATGGGCTTTAGATGGTCCTGGCTCAAGTACCCTTGACCTCACCAAGCTAAGAGTGATATCCTTATCATAAAGCATTAAGGAAAATGAAGTGGTGGCTAAGTACCAAGTAAAGGGGACAGAACTACTTTGATAAATGCCTTTCTGTTCAGGCAGTAAACAACAGTCCACAAATATGATAGGAGCAGTACTCCTGAAACAGTGCATCTAAGGGAAAGAGAGCAAGACAGAAGCAGAATGTGGTGATACTTCAAGCACTTGCTGCTCTACCACCAGTAGAAATCAGCAGTAGATCTGTTTAGTTTTCAGACAAAGATTGTGAACATGGAGGGTAATTATAGGACAGATAACACTGATGCGGAGCTAATAATAGTTGATGTAAACCAAACAAAATTGCGTCCCAATTTTCTGGGTCAAATCAGTAAGGGGAAGATGGAAAGTAAAAAACAAGTTGATATTTTTGTCTGCTTATGAGAGAATGGATGATGTTAGAAGAAAAGGTGATTTTATGGTTTTTTTTTTGTTGTTGTTGTTGTTTGCTTGTTTGTTTTTAGAAAAAGCAAATAGCTTCTCATATAAAGTTTATGGAGGGAAGATTTAGATTGGATGTCAGGGGGAAGTTCTTTACTATGAGAGTGGTAAGGTGTTGGAACAGGCTGCCCATAGAGGTTGTGGATGTCCCCATCCCTGGAGGTGTTCAAGGCTCCAGGATGGGGCCCTGAGCAGCCTGGTCTAGTATTAAATAGGAAGGTTGGTGGTCCTGCCTGTGGCAGGGCAGTTGGAGATTCATGATCCTTGAGGCCCCTTCCAACCTGGGCCATTCTGTGATTCTGTGAAATATCATTACAAATTCAGTGGTCAAACCGATTTCACCAAACGTGGAACATGTCCCATTCACAGGCAGCATCATGTGCATTCTTATGGCTTTTCTCCTGAATAGCAGCAGGAAGATGTTGTCCTTCTTGTTCCATACTGTTCAGGGATTTTCAAAATTTACAGTATAAGTAATACCATCCCAAAGGGGATTGCATTATTACTCAGATATTATTTCAGGTATTTCTTTCTCTGGCCTTGTGTTGAGGTGAAATAGCCAAATAGCCACTGTTACATTGGCTTTACTTTTGATGCTGAACTTTATTTTTAAAAGCTGTGAAGCTGTTCTACTGTGTTTATTTTCACTAGTTATTTATTTCCCTTCTAGCTAATGGAGAAAAGAGATCCTAATCTCACTTTGTAAAAAAAACAACAACAACAACAAAAACAAACAAACAAACAAACGTATACAGCTTATGTAGTTTTTCTGAGATTTTAGTTAAATATCAGTGCTTTTCCTCCCTCTGCATTTGAATGTGAATATCTGAAAAAAATAAATAAATAAAATAAAAGAACCCCACAGCTGCATCAAGAGATCAGAGAAATCCTAACCCTCTAACTTGTCTATATCTGATAAAGCCCTTTACTATCTCAAAGGAGCAAGAATTAGTACTACAGTTTTTCTGTTTGGAATCCTTTTTCAGGTTGCTTAAATTTTGTACATCAGGGTGATCTTGGTATGTGGGGAGAAAATAGATTTGACAACAGTCTTCAGAATAACTAGCTGAATTTTTCCAATGGAAAAATCAAAATTCAGGGGTCTATTTTCCAGTTTAAAATTCCTGAACATTCCTAACATCTCAGTTACTAACTTACTTTGTTGCTAGGCTGCAAATAAAAACACGTACTGGCATTTATTTATATTCTTTCTATAAGCTGAAGAAAAGAAAATAGAAGAAAAAATATTGCAGTGTTTTCTACATAGTCCAGAAATGTGGCCTGGTTTTCATTCAGGTGCATTATCAACAGAAACAAACAAACAAACAAAAAACAAAACAAAAACTTTACAAATACCTATGGAACTTCCAAGATATTTTTAAGTGTAAGTGAAAGAACAGCATCTAAAAGTCGAAGCATACAGAAATCTAAAATGAATTAAGATACCACTGTATTATCATTATTTAATTCATTTAACTTCTCTCTAGTTCATGAAAGGGCAATGGTTCTCTCTCCCACGTCTAAGTTAGATTTCTGAAGTCTCTAACTGCAAAAGAAAAGTCTATGAGACAGACAGATGACAAAGAAAAAGATGCTGAATTATAAAAGCATCAAAACCGAAGTCAAAACCTTGGATAGATCACTCAAGCATCACTTCTTGTTAGCGCAGTTGATGCCAAACCTAAAGTGTTTAAAATTACTGACTTGGCACTTCTTGCTTACCAGGCTGATTTCAAGTCAAAATCATTCAGAAAGGCAAATTCATCACCTTTATTTTCCAGGGCCTGTGTCAATGTAAATGCTTTGATGTGGTCAATGGATAAATATTTCCTATTTGCACAACTGAAACTATGAGTAGGTTAGACCCTTAGCTGAACAGGGAAATGTCAAAGGAAAAAAAACTGCAAAAAATAATTTTCTAAGCAGCCAGCACATCAAACCTCCTTGGCTAGTGCCATAGATAAAGCTTTGTGACAAAACAATATACTTACAACACATCTAACTTACTGAACTTCTGCCAAGGTATAGGCTTGCATAAGCTTATTAAATTGATACTTTAAGCTTTCTGAATTGATGTCAACTTTCACTTACCTGAAGATGAATCTTAATTTCTGTGAATTTTGTTGTCTCGCGTGACAAATAAGATAGAAAACCCTGATGAGCAGCAAAACAATGTTCAGTCTACACAGGAACATACAAGTTTCTGTCCTTGCTTCCCAAAAACTATCTCACCTTGATCATCTCCAGGAAACATACCTTACAGTTTTGTAGCTAAGTAAACAAGAGAAAACACTTGAATAATTTTTGAGTGTTTACATGAATAAAAGTAGTTATTTTAGTTAGTGTAGTTATTTAGTTATTATAAAAAAGTAGATATTTTTATATCATAACTCCATAATTCTCCTTATTTATAGAAAACATTATATATAATCTGAAAGCATCCAAAAAATACCCCTTGGATTGCATAATCAGCAGAAGTTATTTGTTTGATAACACAGGCTGAACTCTTGTCATGCCTTACAGGGGTGCTGTCCCATATTATTACCTGATCAGGAAAGGCAGCGTAAGCTCAATGACAGTAGGCAAGCTCAGCCATGAGTCCACATCTCCAGGCAATCCACAGCAACTAGGCAGCTCAAACTGGAACATCAGTCCACTTGGTGAATCAGAGTTCAGATTAAAGGTGTTCTTAGTCATCATACAGCTGCAATATTGCTCAGGCAGAGAGCAGGGCCCAGACCTTCAACTTAAATGCAGCTCCTAAGTTGCAGGTGGTTTGATCCTTAATCAACATACCTCAGAGCGACTCTGGCAAAGCTGTCCTGAGAGCAGAGGCAGCTGACTGCTGGTAGAGGAGGTGCAATCACTGCCCTGATGAGAAGTGAGCTGCTCCTTGTCTCTGTTACCCAGCTGCTCTTTAGTAGTTGTCTTTACCCAGGACATGACACTGACAGGAGGATGCAAAGGGGTGGAGCTGACTGTACAGCCATGTAGGCAAGAGGACTCATGTCAGAAGGTGCTAAAGTCATTTTTCTTCCTAGCCTTCACTTTTGCACTTGAGTTTTCAAATGTCAGAAGACTGTAGCCTGTAAACAGATACATGGACTCTCATAGTAGCAGGGCACCACCAAAATTAGTATAAAATTATCCAACCTCTGCAATTATTTCCTGATATATTAATGAAGCTTCAATTTTCATTGTCTTCTGTTTAAGCCCCTGTTTGAGAAAGATTTACAGAGAGAGTGGTGAGTGGTGAGGTAGTGGAACAGGCTGCCCAGAGAGGTTGTGGATGCCCCGTCCCTGGAGGTGTTCAAGGCCAGATTGGATGGGGCCCTGGGCAGCCTGGTCTAGCATTAGGAGGGATGGTTGGTGGCCCTGCATGTGGCAGGGGGGTTGGAGATTCATGATCCTTGAGGTCCCTTCCAACCCTGGCAGTTCTGTGATTCTGTGATTCTGTGTGATTTGCTGCGTTTAGAGATGTGGTGGCAAGACGATAAAGTCTAGTAAGCTTTTTCCATCCCTCAGGCTTCTTTGATCCTTAAGAACACACAAGATACAAACTTGAGTCAGATCCCCAAAGTATGTAGCGTTGCATTTATTTTTCTTCCAAATGGACATAAGGGGCTGTTCAGAGAGCTATAAAAATTAAAAATGATTCTGTATTCTCCTTTCCCTGGTCCCTTGGGACACAGTAATAAACAAAGACAAGACACTGAATTCTTGTATTTGCAGTAGGGTAAATAATTAAAAACTGTTCAGTGTATAAGGGAAGTTTTCAAGGTTGCTATTGATAGCAGTAGAAGATGGTAATTAGTAGTATTACTTTTTTTTTTGGCACAGCTGAATATAACTTGTGGCTTTTTAAAAGTATTTAATACTCTTTGGGGCATGTTTGAATGTTACTGTTTTAGTTGTTTCTTTTTTATAGGAAGTTACAGAAGATACATGAGAGAAGCTTGGAAGGAAAAGAGAAGCTGTAGTGATTAAGTAGGCAGCATATAAAGAGCAAAACAAAAATATAAAACCTCAGAAACTGTGGAGTAAGAGACAAGGGAAAAGAAAGAAAGAAAGGGGAAAAAAATAAAAAAGAATCTTGAAATAAATAAGCTATATCAAAGCTTGAAACAGCTACAGAGTAAGGGTAAAAAGATGCCTGTATGAGAGGGCTGGTATACAAATAGCTTTTTCCATAGCTGTGTCACCTCACCAAACTCTATTTTTTAATCAGAACAAGTAGCACATAGCAAAAAAAAAAAAAAAAAAAAAAAAAAAAACAAACCAAAAAACTAATGACAAAAATGGCAGCTCATGAGACCAATTACACTAACTATCAAAGATAATGAAAGGTAAGTGACCTAGCTACTTCTCCCATGAAGGGACTGTGGCCATGTGGTTAAGAAGTGTGATATGGATTCATAATTTTTCTAGTGAAGCCTTACTGTAGGAAATCTGCCTGTACTCTAAGACTCTAAAATTATTTCCTCTTCCATTTTTTAGGCAAATAATGACAAGTTGCAGTCCGCAGTACACAGTTTTTTAGTTTAGAGGTCTTCCATGTAAGCAATGGAGCAAATAAATAACATGGCAAAATGCATGTGCTTGAGTTTCTCAGCTAGAAGATTTGAACTTTATGTTTTTTAGAACTTACTTTATCTGGAAACCCATAAGCTACAACTTTGTCAGAATTTCTTAAATTTAGTACTCATATTCAAATCTAACAGCTAATAAGACTCAGTTTATTTTCTTTAAAACAAGTTTCAAGGCTCAACTACAGTAATTTTCTTCCTCTTCATTCTACATTTCTGGTGAATTTCATTGGAGTTTCTTTGGAAAGACCACAAAAGTGGCGATGTGCAACAATACAGCTCTGACAAGTGGTAGATGCTGGAAATGTGTTCTGCCTTAGGGGACTTCGTGTGTTTAGTTCACAGCATGTTAGCCACAGTGAAAGAGCAAACTTGTATACAATACATTACAAAGTTGAAGGAGCACATCTTCACATCAGTCTGAGATTCTAGATTCAAAGCATCAGCATTCACCTTTCTCACTCTCTCTCATGGAAAGCAGTTGACTGAGAGCACTATGGAAAACTAGACAGTTGCAAACTACATACAGAAAAAAAATCAACCTAATGAGAATGAATAGGGACTCCCAAGACACTGAAGTATGAAAGTGTCTTTACGTGATTGATAAGGAAGTGGTTCTCTGGTTGTATTGCTGCTGCCACCATGTTTTTCTTCATCTTAATTCTGCTTACATGTCTGAAATATCATTCTGGAAACAGCTGCCAGATGTTTAGAGGAAGGTGACAGAAAGGGTTATAATTCTAGATGAGTCTGGCATATGTGCGTCATCTATAATAAAGTTCTACCTGCAAGAGCAACAATAATTTACATGATGAACTTTGCTGAAGAGAAGTTATGGCCAGAACTGAGTAAATGGCATGAAATTCTGTTATCCACTGAGGACTCACTGTGAGCATATCTTTAAGAACAGATTTGGAAGTAATGGTACAAAAGGACGCTAAAAATATTAAGAAGCATTTAGCTTGGGAAAATTTATGCTTTCAGTGTTTGGTCCAGAGCTTAGAAAGCAGTTAAAAGCTCTGGTCATAAAACAAAGACCACATGGATGCTTCATACTTCATAGGCGCTTCCAATGGCAACATTTCAAAAGAGAGTTATTTTAGTGGTTTTTCTCTTCCTTCCTGATATCAATAAATTGGTATCCAGAACTTTGTATTCATTTTCCTGTCTTTTTTTTTTTTTTTTTTCCATTGTTGCTGTTTTCCTGTGTTTTTCTGTCCATTTTGCTCTTATATTTGTCAGTGAAAAAGAAAGTAGAAAAGATATTAGTTAACAACTTCAGAGAGAGAAATCATCATTATATTCTTTTGCTTTACTATTATCTGCACATCAGCATTTATCTTAATACATATGTATAACTACACATAAAAAAAATATAGTGCAAGTGTATATTCACATGCAGAAACTCACTGTTACACGCACTTTTCATAGCAAAAGCACATAACATACCACTGCACAATGTACCTGAAGTGTAAAGAGTCCCAGAAGAAATTTAAATTACAAATACTCTAATTTTAACTCCCCAGAGTAATTTCACTTAAAGTGAGATTAAGATCCAGTATAAGTATTATGAATGGGACTATTATTCAAGCTACATGACAGTTCCCATTACAAAGCCCTGGTTTGGTGACTTATCATTTTGCTGAACTTTCATCTTTCAGGCTTCTATGTTTCTCACTGACAGGATGGAGCTGGAGGGTTTCTGTTTCAGAAGGATGGCCTGGCTGTCAGAAATACAGCCTGTCTCCCAAAAGAAAACTTCATGGTATCTCTCCACAGCATGTTCTTGCTCCCTGTCACCAATTTAAGCAAGTACTCCAGTGGCTCAGAGACATCTTCCTCCAAGTGTAGCATTTGGGCAGGATGTGTAAGAGAGAGTTGTGAGGAGAGTATAAGGGTTGTTCCTGCTCCAACTGTGAATGCTGATAGCAACCTTCCCCTTTTGCTCCATCCTTCCATTTTAGATTTGAACTCCACACTTCCAGTCCCCATGGGAACCCAGAAGATGAACAGTTCTATACTTACTTGCTGCTTCTCTGTTACAAGAATACAAACATACACCTATTCCAGCCAATTCTGATAAGGTTGCTAGTGTGAAATGTAATGAAATGCAGCAAAAATTCTAAACTGATTTGTATTTCTCATTTTCTGCATATCAGCTCTAGGATCTGAGGATCTCATTTGCAGAACTTCCGAGTATACACAGCACCAGCTGCCATCAAGAGAGCCTTTATGGGTAACTATATACTGATTGACCAAAAAAAGCCTGAAAATACAAGTCACTCGTGTCTCTGAGAAATCAAAACAAATAATTTTCACAAACAGAATGTTACAAAACTCAATACTACAATCTTTACAAAGGTTCCAGATGTTACTATGGTGAACAGCATGGCAAAGTTGACAAAGTTATTGATAGTTCTGTTTCCAGTTCACTTTAAAAAGACATACAGGAAAAAAAAAAAAAAAAAAAAAGAAAATAAAAAAAAAAGAAGAAAAAAATTAAACAGCTTTGTCAATAAGAACACTATCTGCTCTGTACACTGCATGGGCAGGGATGTTCTAGACAAAAATACAGTGGAATCACATTTTTAGAGGCCTCAGACTAACAAATATGTGTGAGTAATTTGATCACTGTCTTTCTTTGTTTCTTTATGTTTGTCTTTGTAGCCTTGGTATTAGGCAATAAGTGGTGTGCTCATGTACTTCCCATGGGGAAAATCAAGCAATTGAACCAATACAGATGAAAACAAAAATACTTTTTCACTGTACACAGGGGCAGGCAAGAGCAAGATGTTTCTATCTATGCTTGAGTTAATGAGAAATTATGGACCTGTCATTTTCAGCCCTGCATTGAACAAGAAATATTTTTTTCCCACACATCATTGAATCAGCACTTAGATTACTTTTTCAAAGTTTTCTGCTTGAAGTTAAATATCCACAGCAAGCACAGCAAATAAATAAATAAATAAATGAATGAATGAATGAATAAATAAATAAATAAATAAATGCTACGGCTAGTACCTCAGTATCTGTACTACAGTATTTTGGAACACATAAAAGATGCTGCAGGCTCAAAGTTAACAGCTGCCAGTAGACTAGGGTAACTGTGCTGATGACAAGTATTCCTAAAGTAAGATTATTCATTGGTGAAACAGGGAGGAAGCTACTTCATATACAACTGCTTAATTAGCACAAAGTAGTGGACATGCTGCACATTCTTCAATTATAGAAGTCTGAGGAGTGAGCTTGGTTTGCTACACTACTGATTTGAACACAGATAGATGGACTTGAGATTTGAGCTGGCAGAATTCACAAAGTGGAGAAAAGCAAAATGAATTGCATTACCTTACAATTTTGATATATATATTTTTCCTCTACAACATTACTATCAGATAAAAAACAATTCACATGAATAAAACTGGGGTATTACCCCTCAGTAGCCATGCAAAACTGTTTTCATATCATTCTCTACTCACTGGTTTTCTAATTAAGCTTCTTTGTACAAGCTTGTTTCCTAGTTTATTCCATATCTTTTTCCCATTAATTCATTTGAAATAACTAGGTGTAATGCTATCACGATGGAAAGTACAGCAATAGTAGAAGAGTGGCAAAGTCTTTGGCTGCAGCAAATGAGGACAAGAACAAATGCAGCAGCCATGGGCACAGAAATGAATGAAAAGAACTGCTTACCTTTGGAATGCCAATGCTAGCCCATGGAGCTAGCATGCATTAGACTAAAGGGGAGAGTAGGAGGATATCCCTAGGCATCTGGAGTGGTATCAGCACTCTGTGTGTAGCGAACTAAATATGTGACATTTATGTGATATATGACATTTAGTGATGATTTCTGACAGTGACTAGAGATTTCTGTCCACCAATATTTGGTGCTCTCATTTTGAGACAAATATGGGTGATGGCTATCAGAGTGTAAACTGCCTCCACAGCTTGTTGACCTCAGAAGGAAATACTTGAATCTAAAATATTTATACAAAAAACTGATTATTTATTTATTTGTTTATTTATTTATCTGGCTACTCTCAGGCAGCCTTAGGTATTGTTTGGAGCTGATGTTGTACTTCATTCAGATGATCACTTTTGAAATGAGAACAGTCACCTACATGCTATCAGCTCAGCTACAAACCTACATACAAACACACATATATATGAATATATATGCATATATCTATAAAATGCACATGTATATAAATGTGTAAGTATTTGTATAAATATACGCACACAATTTATATATATATACATATATATAAAGTAAAATCAGTGCAGAAAAACCCTCATATATATATAAATATATAAAATATATAAATAAAATGTTTTATATATATATATGTATGTATATAATCAGCCATAAGAAAAAGTTTTAGCACTCCAGAGAAGAAAGAAAAGCTTCTATGCTATTTTGAGCTAACCAATAAATGAAACAGATAAATGCGTTAACTGCTTTCCTAGATGATGCCTCAGGGGATGTTGAGAGGAAACATATGCCAATAATTGTAAAGAGGTACTGCTGCTCACTTGTAATTTTAAAATATATCTTTTTTTTTTTTTTTTTTTTTTTTTTTTAGTTTTCAAAATACTTTTTCATAAGTAATACTTCATGAATATAAAATCCAAATAACTGAACAATAACTACTGTAAATATGAATAGGCTGTATCTTTGAGCATTAACAAAATAGTTGCTTTAGAAAGTTCAGAAACTCTAGTTTAGGCAACTGTCATTTCACCATTCATCATTGTAATTTCATGTCAGTTTAAGAGTTAATTATCTATTGATCTTCTTCTTTCCTCTACTCTCTGTCCTTCATAGTTTCTATGAGATTACTAATGAATTGCTTTTATTATATCCCTAAATACCACAGACATAAAATGATCTCAGAAAATATTTAGAAGTTCTTTCAATATTGCTCAAATGCAATGACTGCACAGATACTTACCTTGTTTAGAAGTACCACTTTGTATCTAATTCTTCCTATATTAAATATGTTCCAATATGCCCCTTTTGGATGGGAGGATATGTTTATTTCCAGTGTTTATTTCTAGTGGAATCCATATTTTTATTCTCCTTCCTCTGATTATGTCTATTCTGCTCTATTACATTTTACATAACTACTAGAAAATTACAAGCACATTTGAAAGAAAATTACGAATATAAAAGAGATTAAGTTTTAAAAATGAGTAAAGACTGCATTAGTTTCATCATTGAAAATGACTGCAACACCAGCCCAACCATTATGGCATACTTCAGTAACCCTATAGGATACCAACAGTGTAAATGACTTAGATATGTCAAAAGATTAGATCCCAAAGATATCATCTGTGAAACACATTATATGGAAGTAAGACTTTATTAACTTTACTCTTCAAAGAACAAGACCTTTTTCTCACTCAGTTACGTTAAGATTGAGGTTACTAGTTTAAAATCAAGTAAACCCAAGACAAATTCACTTAGCTAAAAGCTCCCTGAACTGCAACTTTTGATCGTTCATGCATCAGAAGTTCTTGTGATCAAATTTAGGTTCAATGACATTACTGCAATATATCAAACAAAAAACATCTGAGATGTTTGTAGCTTGCTATATGAATGATGTACTGTAGATCAGAACAAATACATGATTTATTTATTTATTTATTAAGTTTTTGCATTCTTTTGAAATCTATACTCATTTCCTCCCACTTTACTCTTTAATGTATGTGAAGTTGGAAGTAATTATGCCTGGAATTCGAAAAATTCTGACTCATAACGGTGAAGGTTTTTATAAGACAAGTATTTTAAACAGTGATTCTTGTCTAATTCTGAATACCTGCAGCTTAGACAATGACTTTTGAGAATTTCTATTGTTCTTCCATTGGTCATTCCACAAAATATTTTGTTAGATCTAAAAGGCTGACTAAGTTTTATTTTCTTCGGGGACTATGAGTCTCTTAGTTAAGCTTCAGTTATTTCATTCAGATTTTCTTCATAATCAGGGGAGCTAAAAAGATTCTTACAGAAGGTACCCAGTCTAACCATATTCCTCCAATAATTGAGGAAAAATGCCAATTTTAAGTGCTAGCTGTCAGAAGGCTGATAGGAGCATAGCAATGGTCCCATGTAAACCACTGCAGAAATATATCACATCAGTATTCTGTACTGTGATTAAATTCCAAGAGCTCATCAGGTATGTAACTAACTATAAGAATCTCTCAGCATCCATATAGAGTCTATCTGAATCTCATCTGTCCAGATACTGTTTATGAACAGTCTATCTGAAGATGGAAGTTATCATTACCTGTGATTTTGATAAAATGAAGCTTGCATACCATGTATCTGCCAACAGTTCTTGCTATCTTTGAGTTATTTTGATTTTTAGAGTAGTTTGGAAAAAAATGCTCACCATTTCCAACAGTCTCCATGTATTTGGCTCTTAGACTGAAGCTCTGGCTTCTGCTGAAATATTTGCTGCCTAACAACACAATAGAAGTACAGTGTGGTCTAAACTTTCCTTAAACTTCAAAGATTGTTTTTTATATATCAAGATTATCATAAAGAATTAAGACTTCCGGAGTACCAATATGTGACTGCTCTGTAATATATTGTGCCATGAAAATGAATCTACAAAGAATTTAGTTTTTATTAATGAAGCTAATGGAATAAACTTTCGCTTCCCTTCCCTCCCCCTTCCTTTCATTTTTTCCCTCTATTAATAGATCTTTAGACCAAAAATTGAATTATTTCATGTGATACATTTTTCTCTCTCAACCTTAATCACTGGTCTTTGCTGTTCTTCCTACAGTTCTGTTGGGACTATCCTCAAACCTAGCATGAATAGAAAAGTCATCCATGTTCCTCCATTTCCTACAAAACTTTCAAAGCCTTGTTCATTACATGAATGTGAAAGAATTTATTAGAATTTTATTTCCAAATACACCACTATCCTGCTATATTGCTATGGAGAAATTCGTTCATAGCTGTGCACCCATGTCCTGCAAATTCTTGCTGCTTAAATTGTAGACTCTCTGTGTAAAAGAGCAGTATATCACTGACCATATAGAGAACACCATACAATATCAAACCTAACTAAAGAGTCAGAGCCCCATTCTCATAAAAATTAACGCTGAAATCTACAGAAGATTGCATATCAAATGTAGTATTGCCTTTAATTTCAGGTGTAATGTTCCTGCACATGTTCAGGTATGGGTTAGGAACTCATTTTGATGCAATTTCATTCACTGCCTGGCACTCTATCAATAATTTCTATATTTGGGCCTACTTTAAAATCTAATTCTTTAAAAGTGCCACATTGGGAAAGAAGACTGTTGGCAAAAGCCCATTACTGACAGAAGTATTTTACATTCTCCTTTCCTCTGTGGCTAGTGTGGTCTTTTAATTGAGTAAAAAAATTCCTGAAATCAATTTCAAATTCAACAAACACATTGCAAGAGATCAATCAGCTCAAGCATGTTTTTCAGTTGTTTCTGATGCATTTTCTAAGTGATGGGCATGTGCATTCCATGACTAGATCATGCTGCTTTTTGTTGCAGCAGACACAGTCCTAAGACTAGAGCATCAGTTCTGCTGATTTTGCACATGCAGTTAAAAAGGAACAGGCAGTAAACAGCAGAAATAAAGTACAAAGTGAATCTGAGTAGCTATTAAAAATAAGCTTAAAAAAAAAAAAAAAAAAAAAAAGCCCTGCTTTTTCTGGGAAAATCTCAAACAAATCTAGAATACAGCAACACATAGATTTTTCCTGTTAGTGCAAAAGAGAATGAGGAAGGAAAACTTGACTGAAAAACCACATAACAAAATATATAAGAATGTACAATAACAATAACAACTACATAAGAAAACAAGTTACGAAGGTAGTTGGGGAAAAACAATGGGATTTGTTTTGCTTCTTCTGGGGGGGAAAAAAAAAAAAAAATCAACTTAAAGCATCCAGGAATTATTTTATTTCAGATTCATACTATTTGAGCAAAAATATAAGTCAATTTTTAAAGAAAAAAAAAAATGTCATTTTGAATCAAAAAGTCAAAGTTTCACTTTACAAATGTCAAAATGAAATGGTTTGCCATTTCTGAAATGAAACATTTCATTTTTGAAAGGTCAAAATGATATGTTTTGACATTTCTTAAATTCCTCCCCTCTTTGTTCTTACCAGAACTATTAACCAAATTCAACCTTGATTAGTTTCAGGCCCCTTGATTCTTAGATTTCTAACAGGAATGCTAGTCAGAAAATAAAATTTACCCAGCACTATTACAACAACAAAAAAAAGAAACAATACCATCTTTAAACCTATTATAACCATGTCTGCTACGATACTCTCTGTGATCCTCCTACCCAGATTCGGCCTCCAGCATTGAAGTATCTACTCACATATTTTCACAGCTGTGAATCTTGGCTTCTCCCTGATGTGTGGCTTAAATATGAAACAGTAACACAGTCAAAGGCACAATGTCTCAATTAAACCAGAAGCTGGACAGAGGATTAACTGCCCTAATGGACGGTTCTCAACATTTTTATAGTGCATGTACATTGCCCAGGTGTTACAATTACTGTCACTATAAAAATGCTTATAGATGAATAAATGCACCCTCTGAATCTAATGCAGAGTAATCTGCCCATTGCCCTTAGCAATAACGACAGCACTTCTCTTCCATGTCTCATGGGCAACCCAAGCTAAACTCAATATTGTTAGTTTAGCATCTTATGAATAAATAAATCATATTAAGCACTGTAACCAAGATTGAGGTCAAAACAAAAAATAAGAATAATGAAGAGAAACTATAGTATCTGCTTGCTGGCTAGCTAGGAGGTATGTGTAACATTTATAGATCACTTCACCTCTGTGCTGCCAGTTATCATGGGAGCAGTGAGGGGCAGGCAGAGGACAAGAGCAATATTACTGTGCTGAGAACAAATGGATGGCATTGGAATTACTGTGAAATCCTACAGTAATATCTGTGATCAGTCATTTCTCCATGAGCGTTCCTAGAATAGTAGAAGGAAAGAAAGAGAAGTATTCCTTTTACATATCCTATAAGGACAACCAAAGAGGCCTTAATAGAAATTCAACATATCTAGGAATCTTCAGGTGTTTTTATTTGTTTTTAATTTTAATTTTTGTTTTTTAATGGTGATTTGGCATCTTTTGGCATAAAACTGCCTCCAGATCAACTCAGGAAGCTCACAGGCAAATATATTTAGTAAGGTTTCTCTTACTAGATCTTCCTGAACATACCTGTACAGTAATTTTCTGTGTCCCAACCATGTTTGGTCTATCCTGTTCATGTTGAATATCCAGTTCCTTACCATTTACATGAGTGAAAATGTAGAATTTGTTTCCTTGTTTTTACCCTCAAAACTAGCAGTTTGTCAGTGTCTGCTAGAGGTAGCTTTCTTTTATTTTAACTCCAGGAATCTTTCTTAGCCTGATGACTTTCAGGTTCTTATACCTAGGTATGTAATTTGTTGTGTATAATGTTATCTGCTGACAAAATCAAATACTATGTTATTAAAGTTTGAAAGGCTTTATCTATTTTTCATAAACACTTTAATAGACAGTACATACACTTATGCCTTGCATATGCTCCATAGCCAAACTGATATCCAACAGGACACTGTATACTTAGGCATGTATTGCAGCACTTATCCCAGAGATGGTAGAAAGAAGAAATAAATATCTAGCTCTAAAGCAACAGCTAGTCTTCAGAGTTCAAAGTGCTGCACCTTGAAGGTATTTTCCATTCCCTCTCCTTCCCCTCCCCTCCCCTCCCCCTCTCCTTCCTCTTCCCATTCCCCTCCTCTCCCTTTGTCTTCCCCTTCCCCTCCCCTCCCCTTCCATTACCCTTTCCCCTTTCCTGCTGTAATGCTGGATTTTGAACTATAACTGCATTTGTTCTTACTATATGTAGAGCTACTTCAGGGTTTTTCCATTTCTCCATTTTCTGTTTGGGAATATCACTCTCAATAGAAGTTTAAATGGATGAGTTCCAGCATTCACATTGGTGGACCGTGGAAACTGTTGATCTCCATAGACCCACCCCCCAACCGGACCAACTACATGTCATGTTGTAGAACCATCCAAAGTTGGTGGCTTGAAAAACTGCTGTAGACCTTTACTTCTTAAGATATTTCTTAGACATTCTTCTGGTGAAAACAAAAACAATTTAGACATTGTAATTAAGCCTGTCTTATATATGGAGGGAATTTCAATTACCCACCTTTTCTTCAAATGCATTTCCATTTCAGATGCCATTTTTCAGACTGCCCCTCTGCTTCCATCTGTCACACGGCAATCACACGTAATGAAATATTGTTGGGAAGTTTCAGCCTCTACTGTCATCCCACCAACATCTGCCTCTGATGTTCTGGGCAAATATAATAAAATTGGAGGCATTACTTTTGGAGCAGCCTGTGTGTATGTGTTGATTAGAATTTTAGAAAATGAATTTTTCTTTCAAATAAAAGTTTACAACTAGTTTTTCTCACTAATATTATATGAAGCTAGATCTTAGTAAACAAAGGGTATCCTACTGGAAGATCTTTTGAATACCTTAGAAAATGTTTGACTCCCTTCATACATCTAAATAAAAGAATTCCACAGGAAGATACTTAATCCATGGACAAGCAAGCTATAAAAATCCAAATTCTATGCTCACACAGAACAGAAACTGCAATTTTGAGTGCCTATTGGCCACATCTAGCCTGTACAGGACTAGGCCTTGGATCTACTGTGTTTTATGTGCCGATAATTCAACAATTATTTTGGCTTGGTTTCCATTGTGTCTGAAATAACGTGAGGTATTCTGGATTCACCAACATCGTGTTTTTATGACAAGATGATGTCTCTGGGAGTCAGGACCCCTATATAGTCCTAGAGGACTGTGTGGAAGGAAGGGTGATAAGCAGGGTGCAGTCTAACACCATTCTGGGCAGCAGCCCTTGTGAGCTATTCTCACAAGTACACCTATTTTTCTTCTATATAAGCCTAATTGGGCACTCTGAAACAGAGACAGGGAGCTGGCATGTCACTCCGAGGTGATGACAAAGAGGTGAACTTTCTTGCCAGATTTCTTTTACTTTTGACTGTAAATATCGAGACTTCATGTCTGTAGTGTGTGCAACACACATACTTAACAAATGTCAGAATGCACTGATTTCATGTATTGCCAAAATGAAAGGATACTAAAAAAAAGTAAACAATCTAAATGATGATGTAGCAAGGAGGAAAAGTTTCCTCTCAGAACTCGAGATATCATTATTTTTCCAAAATCACATAAATGCTCTCACCTTAGGCTGAAGACTCAGGGATAATGCGTCTGGTATAGTGGCCCATTGTAGTCATTTTCTGAAAAAAAATCATGAATCCTCTACCTCCATTTCATTCTCTTCAAAGGATTCAGAGTTTTGTGGGTTTCTGTCACATCACTTAAAGTTTATTATATATTATGACAGAAAAAACTGCATATGTCTTTTTGTTTTGTTTTGGTTTTGCTTGATGCTACCTTTCAAGCTGCAATATTTAGTTAAAAAAATAAAAAAGAAAGAAAACACCAAAAAAGCCCACAACAAAACAACATCAAAAGCAAAGCAACCAAACAAGAACAAAGAAAAGAAAAGAAAAAAAAAAAGACATTTTAGGCAAGGCACAAACTATTCACAGTTGCAATGTTTCCACCTCAGGTTGCTAATTCTACCTTAATTTATTTGTATTAACTAGGTTCTTATATATATAAAAAACCTGACACTCTATTTCAGCTAGATATTTGTTGTGGAAGAACAGGAATAAACCTGAAGTATTATTACATATCGGAAGGAATAGAAGACTTTGTCCAGCTCTTTTCTGAAAAACAGGGTGCAATGAGTGTGAGAGTCACTTTTACCAAAAGCAGTTGTTGAGGACCTTGCAGAAGTGAGCCAGTGCAGTCACAGGCTGCCAGAAGATTCACCCAGGAATCCCTTCATGCAAGAGGGAAGTGAAAACAGCAAGAATCTTCCCATTTCCCAGAACAATATCAGAATTTGCAGTGCACACGTATCTCCTGCTCCTGGGAAGGGAAGGGCAACAAAACTGGTGAGGGGTTTAGAGCACAAGTCTTATGAGGAGCGACTGAAGGAGCTGGGATTGTTTAATCTGGAGAAGAGGAGGCTCAAAGGAGACCTAATTGCACTCTACAACTTCCTGAAGGGAGGCTGTAATGAGGAGGGGTTTGGCTTCTTCTCCCAGGCAAAAAACAGAACCCAAGGAAATGGCTACAAGTTGTATCAGAGGAGGTTTAGGTTAGATATAAGGAAAAACTTTTTCTGTAAGAGATGGCCAGGCATTGGAATGGCCTGCCCAGGGAGGTGGTGGAGTCACCATCCCTGGCAGTATTCAAGAGGTGTCTCGAGATATAGTTTAGTGGATGAGGAGCTACGAGATATAGTTTAGTGACTTGTGGTAGTAATGGTAATGGGAGGATGGTTACACTAGATTACCTTGTAGGTCCTTTCCAGCCTTGTGATTCTATGATTTGTCAACACTGTCTGGACTTCCCAGGTCTGGTAAAGCTTTCTTCACCCATGGCTGGGTCTTAGCTGTGCGGACAAAGAGCTGGCAAGAAAAAATTGCTCTTCCCCATGCATTTGAGACTACTTTGTGATTTTATCAGATCTCATCCAGAATTACATGTCTATAAAGCATCTACACACCTTGAGTTATATGAAAAGGATAAACTTCAGTAGAAACTGTTCTACCAAAATGCACAGCTTCCTCCAGTGGGTAGTGAGGAAGGATTAAACTACCAAACAGAAGATAACAGTAGAAAACAGACCTGAGAGAAATCACAAATACTAAATCCTTATTATAGCTGAAATTTAAGCATATGCATAAATTTTCTGTTTAGTAAGAGTTTTGAATAATACATACACAAATATTTTGTGTTTCTGAGACACAAGGAAAGCTATTCAAACCTCATGGTGAAAATAGTCTCCTCTTTTCATTAAGTATCTAAAATGAAGGTTGCATTCAATTAGAAATTATAGGACACATTTCATATGTGGAAGAAGAAAGGTATGTCCATACAGACACTTTCATTAGCTGTATGAGTTAATCATTCTGAGATTTGGTGCCAGTTATAGTTCTGAGTCTACAGCTCAACATATCATATGCTCTTCAATTCCACAACTAATGGATCAAAATAGTTAAGAAAAACTGCACTATGACATTCAAGTCAAGAAGTCTTGAACTGCTAACAAACCATGAAAGAAGAAACAACCCCATAAGCAAGAAAATCATAACTGAATTTGAGCTTTGTAGTGATGGAAAACATTAGAATGTCAGCTATACAAATGCTTTAGTCATTTGGGAACTAAAATAATTCAAAGATTAAAAAGCTTAAAGATATTATGGGTCAGGAAAGCAACTAAAATAAAATATTAACAAAAACAAAAATAACGTAGAAAATAATACAAAACAAAACAAAAAATAAACCCAAGCACTTGAATCTCTTAGACATTGCATTATCCAATATAAATTCATAGAGGATGAAAAACATAAGGTATTAATGGCATGATAATGTCAGTCAGTGACAGACAGTAAATGTAAGACACGGAGGACCTTCATTAGAAGATAGGTCTTCATTTTTCTGCCCCTACTCACTTGCTGGAAATAAAAAATTCAAAAGGCCACATGAAGAGGTTCAGCATTTGGTACCTCTGGAGACAACTGTACCAGTAATTTCTGATGGAATCAAATTAATCTAGAGACATCGGAGAAATGAATTCTGAGTCATTATAATGTAAGACAAGGTCAAACTTCTATAAGGAGACAAGAAAAAATAATATTTTTGTTTGTTTGTTTTAACCTAACAGTCAAAAATCCCAGTTTGCTATCTAAGGGTAAAATTAAAAGCCTAAAACATCTTGGGAAAATTTCTATCAGGAATAATACAAGTATAGAATGATACATGTCTGTCCATACACCCACTGGATATTTAGTTTTTAAAACACTATCTACACAGGTGTGTTTGTCAGATATGCACAAGTATGTATGCACAAAGCACACAGTCTCATTGCATACAATATGGAATAAGAACTAGCACGGGAAGCTTAGTGCTGGCTTTGTTGCATGCTGAGCACTCTAGTGCAGATCTGTGTCATACAAATTCCACTGGAGAGAGTCTTTCATCATTAGCTGATCCCTGGGTCTCCTGGAGATTGTACTTCATTGACCGATAGTGTCTTGCCTTGCTCCACTGAGAAATGTTTCCCCCCCCCCCCTTTTTTTTTTTTTTCCTCTCTCCAAGCAGAAGTCAACTATGTGAGTTAATAACCATTTTTAAAGGCCTCAAAGGATATGTATGTGTGAAAAGCTGATCGTGCTGGAGCAGGAAGAAAAGAAGCAATCAGAACTGCAAATAATAGCTTTCTGAAGCTTTCTGGAGTAAAATTTTGTTCCCACTGACGTTAAGAAGAATTTTGTGATTGATTTTAGGGGAAAATATTTTTTTTTTTAAAGTAACAAGTTAAATAGAATATAAAATCTTTTCAAGACCAAGAAAAATCAGCAGAAAAAGAAAGGGAGGAACAGTTAACTTGCTAATGTCATAGAAGGTGAAGAAGGGCACATCATGGGGTTAACATTACAAATTGTTCAGCAATTCAGAAGAAAACACGTAGGTTGCTATAAAATAATTCATTCTGAGCACTCCCTTTTCTTCAGCTAATTATTTTTCTATAGGAAACAAAAGCCAGATAGAGACTGAAATGTCTGGCTTCTTGCTTATATACTGTACTTGATTGTCACAACTCATTTATAAAGGAAAATTAAGGTTAACATATTCTAGGAGAAGAATAACCTCTAGAATTTTTACTATACAATTTCAGCTTCCTTACTGCTGTTCTCCTGAAGGAGTTACTTTCTTTGTTTGCTTGTTTTAAGATTTACTAAGAGTTAGTTTGCAACTTGCATTATGCTTCCTCTTATTCCCAGATCACACATGGATGGAAGGTAAGAAGCAGCAAAGGATCTGCCTCCTTCTTGAACACTGCAGCTTGCACAAAGATCTGGTTTGTGGATGTTAGAATATGAAACATCTGAAGCTCACTGCCAGGGAGAAATATAAAGCAGCTGTACTTCACAGAAGATGTGTCAAATGCCATCATCCAAATATGAGCTTGAAAGGCTACAATTGATGTGCAGGCCAAGGTACCAGGTCTGCTCCGGGACTGGAAGGCAGAAGATCTCATTTTCCTTTAGTCCTTGAGAGAGGAATGTTTCCAAATTTGTGCCACTTCTGCTCATCTTACACCTAGATTTGGAGTAAATGAGTGCCTTTGATCCTTACCATACCATATTGCTACAGATTAAGCAGCTCATGTGCGAATGAGGACAGTATTCAGCATTGGAATTTTGCACCGCTGGTTTTCCCTGCTAAAGAGAAGCTTTTTAAAGGCAATTTTTTATCTATTTTTTTTTGTAGATTAATTAGCTTTATTAAAGAGCAAGCAATCTAGTACTCAAGAAAACACAGAGGAACAGGATTCCAAAAATATGCCTGCCACCTGGTATTGCCAGTTACATGTTCTTCCTTACAAAACATAGCTGCAGCTGTAAATTTAATTTGTTTCCATAGGCAAAATTGATGCAACACTTTTCTCTGTTTATCTAAAGTATTTGCAGTTCTTGATTCATTAATTAACACATTGATTGGAATATCTGTAAACTGGAGTAAGACTCACTTTATTTGAACCTTTCTGACTTGAGATTGCTTCTGCATTTACTACCTATCCTGATAGCAACTGTGCTTCCGAGGGAAGCTATTTTATTTACTTTCTAGAGAAGAACCTCCTATGTGCTTTCATGCTGCCTGAATGCTAGGTCAAGAGTTCATTTAGAATGGATAAAATCTCGACATTAAACAGCTGGTTACAACAAAGAGCATCAAAAATATGGTTGTTGGCTCAGACAGACAGCCTAGCAATGAAACAAGAAGGTTTTTTTTTGTCATCACATCGCTGATTAAAAATGTGTAACATATCATGTATAGCTCTTTACAACTACCCAAAAGAAGGTGGTGATGAGGTAAGGGCTGACCTCTTCTCTCACATTACTAGTGATTAGACTAGAGGGAATGCTGTCAAGTTGTGCCAGGGGAAATTCAGGTTTGATGTGAGGAAAAAATTGTTTTCAAAAGAGCAGTTAGGTAGTGGAATGGGGTGCCCAGGGAGGTGGTTGAGTCATTGTTTCTGGAGGTGTTCAAGAAATATTTAGATGTTATACTATGGGACACTATTTAGCAGGGAAGTACTGGTAGGTGGATGTTTGGACTGGATGATCTTAGAAGTCTTTTCCAACTTTGATGATTTGATTCTATAATTCTATATATGACTGCTTCTTTTAAATGATTTACTGTCAGTCACAACCACAAGAAATACTCAACCTAGAACATTCAACCCAGTTCACTCCTAGGTTATGCTTACCATGTGCTCTCTGAATGCTGCAGCTCATTCATTGTTCATATTCAATTAATTGGATTATAACTTCTCACAATCTAATATCTCAGGACACTCACATTTCCTGGCTTAGACAAGATAGACAACAATACCTATATCATGGCCACATTAAAATGAGCAAACTTATTATTCACCATTGTAGAAAATGTCTCAAAATCCATATGTAGCTACATTTTTTTTCTTTTTTTTTTTCTTTTTTTCTTTTTTTTCCTCCACTAAGAATGATCAGGAATAAAGGAATAAGTGCTCATTTAATGCCTTCATGTTCATTCGGGCAAATGTTGCAATAGAGGGCATCACACTCCAGCCTATTTGTGCAATTGCTTAATTATTTGTGATTCATGCAAAGTCATCTTCCGTATCTATTTAAAAAGAAAAAAAAAAATTATGCCAAAAATTATAAGAAATGAAAAAATATCCCTTTTCATCAAATTATTTAGACAGAAGTATATAACAGGTAACAAAACCTTTGATTTTAATAAAACTAGTTGAAGGGAAGAGTGCTCTGAAACAAACTAAACTATAATCCCAATTCAGATCTTCGAATTGTTTTCCTGAAATTATATTTGACTGAAAGAACTCTATTAGTTGGATAATAAAACTGAAATATACTGTTATATAACTCCTAGCACTACACCATACATGTACCTCTTTTCTCCATCTGTCTTATCACTCTCTTTTTGAAAGTTATTTATGTATCGGAGATGTATTCTACTCAGTCACCTTGGCAACTACAGCTATTCCCATATGGAACATATTGTATTTTCATATTTTGTATAGTAATAACAATAGCTGTTAGTATCTGAAAACAGCAAGAGAAGTGGTTCTTCTGTGCCTTTTATTTGAGGTCATTATCAGAACAGAATGCCTGTTCCTTTTTTTTTTTAAGCTTCTTATTTTATTGTTTTATTTGGAAATATCCTAAAACTATTTAAATATAAACTCGGAATCCAATCCAAAACACAAAATAATAGCCTAACATCAGACATAAATAGAAACGAGGTGCTTAAGTCGAAAATTGTAATCTCACATTCCACTCATCTCACTCATCTGTCCCCAGTTAGAAGTTATTAAAGGCTATAAGTACTTCAGTTCCTAAGTCTGAAGTTGGTTGTGGTATGCAATTTTTTAATGCTGAGATAAATCAGAACCCAGCTAATCTGCCTGTGCATCTCTTACCACCTGGCCAGGGTCCACGTCCCCAGCTCAGCTGCCCTCTTGGCCTCCCAGTCCTTGTTCAAGCCTTCATGCTGCCTCCACACTCTCCCTCTGCCATGCATCCTTCCCCCCTGCCTGACCCTTTCCAGAGGAGAGAGCTCAGCTCTCTGTAATTGCTGGGTGCATGAAAGGGCAGACGAGCAGTGACAGTGGCCCAGGAGTGAACCTGGAACGCAGCCCAGCGTCTGCCTGTGCAGTAGCTGTGGTAGCTTCAGGAGTGATGGCCTTCCAGCTGCTCGCTGCCATTCACCCTTCAGTTATTAGTTACTGCTTTGCAATGGGGACTTGTAAATTGACCATGAGGGCACTCACAGTTCATTGCACAGTCAGAGAGGTCATTTTAAATTACTCCAGATGTCATGGTTTCCCAAAGCCCTGTCTGCCAAGGCTTTCCTACAGAGCAGGTTGACTTTTGACTGTGCATGTAACATCAGGGCTGTGCAAGAACCCACTCTGAGATTCCTGCCAAGATGTTAGTGGTGGTTATGCTGCAGGATTTGGTAACTCCAGAAATGAGCTGTCTGAAGTTAGTTATCACAGTGCTCAGTACCACCATTTTAATAGTAACTAAGTCCTTACACTACTGACAGACTGCAATGCATCTACACGTGCTTTCAGAAGAAAACATATTATCTACCATTGGCAACACAGCCAACTTTGAGATAGAAAAAATAATATTTTAAGAATGCTCAGGAATACATCATCATTGCTGAGATGACCAAAAAAGAAAGAAACAAGGAAGGAAAGGGGGAAGGAAAGAATTCCTCTCTACTTAGAAGATGGAGAATTTAATTTTAAATGAAAAAATACTTTTAAGTATTCTCCAGGCAGATCACAGGGATAAGGATCTTCACTCTTAAGGGAAAAATAAACTCTACTTTCTAAATGGCAACAGACTTCTAGACTCTTAGACCCTTAGTTCTTTGCCTTTAATTCCTGTGTTTATGGCAGTCTTATGTTCCTATCTTTTGTGTGAAGAACTACAATTATCTTACCATTTTATTGGATGATTGGCTCCTCATCTTCAAATAAAACTGATTTTGAGAGAGGTCAAAGAAGTCCCACCTCCTGCTCGGCACCCAGAAAGGCTGCTCCTACAAAGATGGTAATGAACATGCAAGGGTAGAAAGGACAGGGAGAAGAAGCAGAAACACACATCAAAACAAAAGGAAGGAAAGAAAAAAGGGGGAAGACAATAAAATTTCCCTTCTGCTGATCTCTTCTCTTGTGTATTAAATAATTTCATTCATGGAGAATAATTGATTAAATAGAGAAGTATTTTTAACAACTACAAAAAAAAAAAAAAAGCTCCTGTGTTTGAAACAAGCAACCAAACTAATGTTAAGTGCACTTAAAACAGAGTTAACACTCTATGTAGCAAGATTACAGATATTATAAAGCTACTTCATTTTATTCATATTACAAAACTGCCACATATAATTTGATAATTTTAGCTGTCTTTGATCATCAGAGGATGAAGATTTATCTATCATAAAGGCTAATTACTGCTATCATCTTCCAAAGACAATGGTCTCTATAGGCCCTGCTTGTACGTTTTGATGGAAAGAAGAGGGACAGCCTTTGATGATTTCAGACCCATCTTATCAAAGAGCCAGTGGGGTACTAACCTTAATATATTCTTTTCTGAAGAGATGGTAGGAGCACCGCCATCTGCTTTACACCACAAAAATCTACCAAGAACTCTTTGTTAAAATGAAGACATCTTATCTTTCATTGGAGATATGGACACAGACTTGTGAGCCTTTTGGAGAAAAACAGAGAAGAGAAAGAAAGGGAAGCTATGAATATTGCAGTTGTTCCATCTTATCAGAACCTGTCTCTCACTGACTTTATGACCTCTATGCAAGTAATTAGCACGCTCTATCTCTCTGCCATTAGCAACACTCAGCTTGGGAGTCTAATGCTATTAACACAGTACTTAAAGAACGAAAAAAAAAATAAAAGAAGGAGAATGGGAAAAGATATTGAAAGTATTGAGCGTTTTCTTGCAGAAATAAATAATGTAATTTCTTTCATTTAATATAGCCAGATTTTGGGACATCACTGATTGATTTTAAACCTTACAGATGAAAAGAAATGGGTAAATAAACAAGCTGAATTAAGCTGTTATAAACAAAACATTCAAATACTCAGAAAAAGTAGTTTCTCAAACCTAAATTACTTCTAATTCCTGAAGAAATTAAGTAACTCATTTCATCTTGTTTGGGTTATTTAATTATCTGATAGAATTAAAAAACAAGGAGCAAGGCTGAATCAAAGAAAAGAAAGATTGGCTTTTTGTCTCACAGTGAGACATACAGCTTAGCTGTTAACAATAAAATGCTATAAGCCATATGTTTCATGTGGTTTTCTTTTAAGCTTGAAATTAGAATGTGCTAATTAGAGTGTGGGCCACATATAAAAATACAGCACTCCATTGCAATTGTGCCTGTATGAGGACTACATTGTTGATGAGAGGAAGACTGGTACTATAATTATCTTACAATCCAAGGAGTAATTCACCTTAGTAATTTTTGAATATGTCAAGAGCCTGGTTCACAAATCACTTAATTGCTTTTTATGCACTCTTTGTGCTGCAATTTACCGTATATGAGAAAAGTGACTTGTGTACCAATATCATATAATTTGCCTTACATTTACCAACCTTCCAAATCATAGCAGGGTAACTAACAATGCATGGTTTCAGCTTCATTTCCCAGGATTCTAAAAACCTAAGGAGATGTGAAGTTGACAGTATCTCCAGCTGGGAGTAAATAGCACATTTTCAGAAAGGGAGCCATGAAAAACTTCCCAGAAAGCTAGTAAAATAAGTTTGAAGATCATTCCTCCAAAACACATTGCACTTTATTTATTCAAATAAATAAGGGTTGGAAGGGACCTCAAGGATCATGAATCTCCAGCCCCCGCCACAGACAGGCCACCAACCTCCCCATTTAATACTAGACCAGGCTGCCCAGGGCCCCATCCAATCTGGCCTTGAACACCTCCAGGGACGGGGCATCCACAGCCTCTCTGGGTAGACTGTTCCAGTACCTCACCACTCTCTCTATAAAGAATTTCCCCCTGACATCCAACCCAAATCTCCTCTCCTTCAACTTAAAACCATTTCCCCTTGTCCTGCAGTTATCAACCCTTTCAAAGAGTTGATTCCCCTCCTGTTTGTAGGCTTCCTTTAGGTATTGAAATCAGAGCAGAACTCATGTTTATCCTTCAGGGAAAAAAAAAGGAAGGCGGGGAAAAAAAAAGGAAGGCAAAAATCAGGGAAGCTAGATGTGAATTGAACAAGGAAGAGAAAATTCAATAAATGGAAAATACATTTTAATGTGTTTTTCTTATATGATCCATAGAAAAAAAAAAAAAAACACAGTTATATTCATTATAGAATATGTATCAGTTTCTTCTAGTCAGACAGATGCCATCGCATGAAACATACTGGCCAACAGATCTAACTGGGAACATTGCACCAGAATGTTGATGAAAAACTGAGATTATTGCAAAAGTGAATAATTTTTAGGGAAAAAAAGCCAGTTTTTTAGGAATTAACATTATTTCAAAGAGGTCTAAGATATTATTTCTTTGAAAATCCAAATAGAAATGTTCCCTAGCTCTCTCCAGTGTGCAACCTACCTGTTACCAAAGATGCTGGGATACTTTGAGGACATTCAGGCAAGGAGAGCAAAACGGTTAGCAGTTAGCATGTAAGTGTCAGCAGTTTGCATACGCTTTGTATTGATGTCACTGCAATCTGCTTACTAATGTAAAATCCAACCTTTATCCCATGTCACTTCCCTCACATTTTCAGGGAATTACAGAACTGCAGGGATTGGAAGGGATCTCTGGAGATCATCTAGTTCAATCTCCTGCAAAAGCAGTTTCCCTAGAGTAGGTTGCACAGAAAACCATCCAGGAGAGTTTTGAATATCTCCAGAGAATGAGACTCCATAACCTCTCTGGGTAGCCTGCCAGAACTTTCTTTACCTTTCTTTCTCATGTCTATATGGAACTTCCTGTGTTTCTATTTGTGCTCATTGTTCCTTGGCCTGTCCCTGGGCACAACTGGAAAGAGCCTGGCCCCATACACTGTAAGTCAGACACATCCAACTTGTGGCCCACAGGCCACATGCAGCCTGGCCCAGCCCATCTCGTGACTTTAATAGGTTGTGGTTTTTTCCTATATATTAGCTATGTTATATATTTTATAGGTGATCCAAAGCTATTCCCCTTCACTCAACACAGCCCAGGCAAGGCAAAAGGTTGGACACTCATGCTTTAGATACTTTAGATATTCATAAGCTTTGATAAATTCCCTCTCAATCGCCTCCAAAGTAAACAGTCCCAGATCTCTTCCTGAGGGATCCTAAGGGAGATGCTCCAGATCCTTAATCATCTTTGTGGCCTTTCACTAGACTCTCTCCAACAGTTCCTCATCTTTCTGGAACTAAAGAGACCAAAACTGGACACAGTACTCCAGATCTGGCCTCATCAGGGCATAGTAGAAGGGAAGGAGAAACCCCCTTGATTTGCTGGCCACTCTTTTTTTAATGCACCCCAGAAGACCTTCTTGGTCAAAAAGGAATACTGCTGGCTGATAGCTAATCTGTTATCCTTTAGGACAAGCAGGTCTTTCTCTTCAGAGCTTCACTCCAGCAGATCAGTCTCTAACCTGTACTGATGCATGGGGTCATTCATCCCCAGGTCCAGGCTCCACATTTGCCCTTGTTGAACCTCATAAGGTTTCTCTGTTTAGCTCTCCAACGTGTCCATATCTCACTGAATGGCAGCACAGCCTTCTGGTGTGTCAGCCACTCCTCCCAGCTTTGTAAAATTAGCAAGACATTCTTCTCCTTTTCATGATTGGAAAAAAACTTCTAAATCCTAATTTTGTATTTAGAACTTGCTTGAGTATATTTGACTACACATTCATACACTGATCCTCTTTTCCATAGTTCTTTCCCACAGTGTGAGAATTCCTAATCCTCTATCTTTCTTTCTCTTCAAGTTTCTTATTTGCTTTGATGCTTACAATTAGGCCAAATAAATAAATCATTGCCCAACATCTATTTATTCTCCAATCTATGTGGATTTTCCACAAACTAACAGGACACATTTTGTAGGTGTGCTCTGTTAATACTTCAATAATTTATTACTGTCAGTAGTGGAACAATCCACTTTAATTATAATTAAATGGAGCACAAAATCCAAAGAATCAAAGATGAAAGTAGAAAGCCTTAGTTTACAAAAGCATTCCTTCTACAGACACTAGCTACCTGAGCTTAATTGCAACTACAAATTTCAAGAATATTATCTAGTTTTGAGACTGACAGGTTCATGCCACACTGGGTGATGAACTGGCTGAACAGTAGGGCTCAAAGGCTTGTAGTTGTAGGAGTACATCTGGCTGGTGGCTGATCACTAGCAGCGTTTCCCAGAGCTCAATTCTAAGAGCAAGTTCTGTTTAACACTTCCATCAATTACCTTGATGCAGAATTTGAATACATCCGTAACAAGCTTGCTGATGATACTAAACTGGAAGGTGCTATTGGTTCTCTGGAAGAACTAGAGGCCTTACACAGGGATCTAGATAGCATTGGTGTCATCAGTGACATAAAGTCCAGCAAGGGTAAATTTCATAAAACAGTCTTCCTAATGAGGTGGTAGATGTCCTATGCCTGTCAGTGCTCCAGAGGCATATGGATGATTCCCTGAATAACATACTTTAATTTTCATTAAGCCCTGAAGTGTTCGGGCTTTTCGATGTGATTTTTTCAGGTCCCTCCCAACTATTCTATCTATTATATTTTAGAGTAAAGATGTTTAAGTATCTCTAATCTAGTAAATAAAGTAAAAAAATCTCTAATCTAGTAAATAAATGCAGTAGGGTTATTGTGTCTTTGCTCTTCGCAGTATGGAGCCTCCACTATATAGAAAATTTATATATTGGGAGAGGTTTCTCACTCCCATTAAGCGGATATACTATATTTATAAATACACTAGAAGCTAGTTATTCAAACTTCAACAGGTAAATGCTGCCCACTAACCATAATTTCATGTGTACATAATAGAAAATCTATCTTAACATATTTCAGGATATCTTCTGATAATCCAGTGTGGTGGAGTTTAGCTAACTACCACAATATTGAATGTAAAAGCTTGAGTGAGATGATACACTTTTAAAACTACTTTATATCTGACTAGCATATTATGACCAACTGTGTGCTTCATAAACTTAGAAGAGCATAGGAAGCAGGACAATGCAATATAAAGCAGCAAAACTTAGTACAGTCCTGCAAATCACATTGTGAAGTACTAACCCTTTGTATATGCAGCTTAATATATTCATCTCCAGCATGTACTTTTGTGAGAACTCTAAGAAAGGTGAATTTCATCACCATACTTCTTATTTATCACTATGTTTGTTTGTATAGCTAATGAATATAAAGATGTTATAATTATGAAATGAACAAGAGATTTAGGCAAAGCAGATAATAATAACAAAAAGAGAATAGATAGAAAGCTTACCTGTGTCCTGGGCTCACTGCAAAACTCCAGAGGAGGAATCTCCTGAAGAGATCCTTCCCCACTAGTAGTCAGCTCTTAAATGGTCTAGGCTCCACTCCTTCCAGCAGTACAGGTGAAGGCAATTCACCTGTGCTCCCATGGCTGACTCATGGCTCACCTCAGGTGATCAATCAGAGGTTCAGGCCATGATTCAGAGTTCCCATACACTCCACCCCTTCACAGTGTGAACCAATGATCAGGTTGACTAAAGGGTAAGCTTTTCTTAATACAGAGATCCGCTATATCATGACGCTTATACAATTTCCATCGCAACGCATGTTGGTACAATTCAAGACAAGTGACGATCGGTGAACGTTGATATTCTTTTAAGGGCCAGTGCTCGATGATGTTACTGGAAGCAGCATGCAGTCATGAGGTTCAGGTCTGTCCTATGTTCCATCAGTCCCATGTAGACCATCACTGGATGTTGCACGTGATCTGACAGTAACACTGGAACACTTTGATGACATTTCATTCCTTCCGGTGATCCTGAGGCTCAAAGACTCACAGGGAGTAATACAGATGTTTCAGGGGTACCAGGAGGGGAAGGTCTGCCCTCCAGGGCAAGATACAGGCCATATTTCTATCCTGGGTCAACACTTCTGCTTGTACTGGGGCATGTCCCGGCCACCTGTACCACATCTTCTGGCCAGATGCCTGCGGCTGCATAACTATATCAGGCACCAAAGGAAGTGTCCTGATCTGCCATAGGGACATGATGGAGGGGTCCCTGTAGCAATGAAGATTGGACTGTTGACCACAATATCAGTAGGTCATGTACCTATTACTGGAGGGACTACTGAGCCTCCCACCTCCAACAATCTCTCCCAAGGTGCAAGTAGGCCACACCACTTCAGTCCTACCTGCACCTTCCAAGGTATTTTATTCTATGGGTACCCAGATCTAAATTCTCAGGGGCAGGGAGCAGAAGATTATTTTCATTACCAATCTGGGGTCTTACCTGATGATCAGTGCCCATAATTTCGATTCTAAGCAGGGTGGGCCCATGTTGTCTGCAGCATTCTCAGGGCACTGGATTTGCTGTCTCGGGGTCTTTCATTCAGGTCCCACAAGGTTTCATACAGTCTTTTCGTCCACCCCAGCAGGGACTGGGAGTCTGTCTTCAAAGCAGCCTTAAGAATACCGTTATAACATTCAATGAGGCCTGCCCCTGTTGGATCATATGGCAGGTGGAATCACCATTCAATGTTACTTTCCTCTGCCCAGCACAGTATCATTGCACCAGTAAAATGAGTCCCTTGGTCACTCTTGATGACTTGAGGTGTCCCACAGTCAGACATCAGTTTAGTGAGTGCCTTGATGGTATATGCCTGGTTTGCTTTTGGTACTGGATAGGCCTGCAATAGCCCACTTGCATTGTCGACGCAGGTCAGGGTATATCTCGCCCTCTCAGACTGAGGAAGGGGCCCAGTGTAATCGACCTGCCATCGAGACCTGGGAGGCAGACTGTGTTCTCTAGCAAGATGGGCTGTCGTTTCGGGCAACGATCTCGGTCTCATCTTAGAGCAAGCATTGCAATCCTGGCATGCCTGAATGATGTCAGGTAGTTGCATATGTAGTCCCCATGCTTTAGCAGCTGCCCACATTGTCTTTTGTCCCACATGCCATAGCTTCTGATGTAACCAATGGGCAATGTTCTCAGATGGTGAATTGTCAATCCATTGAACTTAGGCCAGCATGTCGGCTTCATCATTTCCTGGTGACCGTAGGGGCTGATGACCAGAAACATGGTAGACACATGTAGTCCTGTGTTTGACTATATTCCATATGTCTACCCACATGTCTTTGCCCCAGATTGGTCAGGCATGGATAGTCCATTCCTGGGTGGCCCATTATGCAATCCAAAGAGTGAGCCCCTGGTACACAGTCCAAATATCTGTGCAGAAATTCAGAACACCATGACTGGGTTCCTTGGTTATAACCATCCACACGCCTCGCAATTCTGCCCATTGGCTGCCCTGACCATCCCCCTCATTAAACCAGGTTGTCTCGGTGGAAGGATGGTATGCTATTTCTCTCCACTTGCTTGGGTTGCCCTTGCTGGACCCATCTGTGTACCAGGCATCTTCAGGGATAGGATATTTTCCCTCCTGAACGGGACTCTTCTCAGGTGGAGAGACCAGTGTTTCTTTTGGTGCATCACTGTGATATGTCACTGGGCCTAGGATCTTCTGGAGTTCTTCCAAGGGTGATGAAGACAGACTGCTCCTTCAGCTGAGGTAGGCGACCCATCGTGTCACTGTTTGTGCTTGGGCCACCCCTGTCTTAGGAAGGTGGGTCAGATCTTTCACTCACCCCTGAATCAGAAGAGTGGTCTTCACTACAACTTCAGCCATTTGAGTTATTGGCTCTACTGCCTGTAATGCAGCACAGGCAGCCAATAACTGTTTTTCAATCATACTGTATCTTTCTTGTGCTCCATGCCAGACCTGAGACCAAAAACCAATGGGAGTCCAAACAGAACTCTGGCGTTGCCACAGGCCCCAACCAAAGCTGTCTTGAGTAATGTGAACATCCAACTCAGCTGGGAGGGTAGGATCAAATATACCCAATGCCTGGGCTTGTTTAACTGCCAGTTTTGCCTGTTGGAAAACATCCTGTTCTGTTTTCCCCCAATCCTATAGCTGCCCCTTTTTTGTGAGTCTGTACAGTGGCCTTAGCAGCTGCACTAGGTGAGGTACAAAGGAACACCATTAACCCAATGTACCTAGAAACTCTTGCAGCTGCTTCAATGTTGTAGGGACTGGGAACACCTGAACCTTATCTATGACAGCACTGGGGTGTACTTGGCTCTTTACTGACCAAAGCACCTCCAGGAGTTCTATGGACAGGCCTGGACCTTGCACCTTTGGGTATATACAACCCATCCCCTCTGTTGTAAATAGGCAGTTAATGAATCTGCACCTGCCCTACTGCCTCCAGTGAGTCAGATGTCAGCAGGAGATCATCAGTATAATGATATAAGTTAACATCATCAGGTTTTTTCCAGTCAGCCAGGCCACACATCACTAGATTGTGACAATACGTTGGTGAACGCATATACCCCTGCGGCAGGACCTGAAATGTCCATTGCCTGCCTCCCCATATAAATGCAAACTGATCTTGGAATTCCTCAGCAATTGGGATACTGAAGAATGCATTTGCTACATCTAGGACACAATGACAGGTTTTTATCTCCCTACTCAATGTGTCCATTAGGGAGGCAATATTGGGTACAGCTGCATGAATAGGTGGTGTGACCTTATTTAATTCTCTGTAATCCAGTGACATCCAACTTGCACACTGGCCATATGGGGGAATTACACGGGCTGTGTGCAGGTCTCAATGTCCATTTTTTCCAATTCCTGTACTGTTCTCAATATTTCATCTTGCCCACCTGGGAGTCTATACTACCTTACATTAGTAATCCAGTGCAGTTTCAGCAGGCAAATAGGCCCACGTTTCACATGGCCTCTTAATATTGCCTGTACCTCCCGGATACTGATGCATATCTGTCAAAGTCTGAACTCTCCCACAGTTGTCTGGAGAGCCAGACCCCATAGAATATCTATGCCCAGGATGTATTCTTGGACTGGGGCAATAGACATCTTATACTCCCAGAGTGGGAGACGCCCAACCCCTAATTTCCACCATGTTTGGGTGACAGGAATAGTCTGTCCCCCAGAGCCACCAATCATCACTCTGTCCCCATCAAATTTGGTTGGATCTCTGTAGATAATTGATGCTTCTGCTCCCATGTCCATTACTGCCATAACTCTCTGAATCTTGTTTTCGGGACCAATAGATCATTAAGTCTACACAGGGCCTCCAGATGGGACTAAGAGGGGACTAACATCCCTTGTCATGCCATGAATTGTGCTACGGCCAATTCTTTTGCTTCCAGTGGCTCAGGCATCGTGGCCCAAGACACCTGAGGCAGCTTTTTTTTTTTTTTCCTATTAGGAACAATGAAGTCTTCTAGTGTCCATGTCATTGTTGGTATTCTCTCTATAACCCTTACCCTTGGTTTCTTAGGGTAGGTCTGAAATTTGATTGTCCTTTAGTTGTCTCCAAAGCTGGAGAAGGACATGGTTGGGCTGGCAGTCAATCTTAGCAAGTTGGACCCCATCCTGAATTAAATCATTAAACATTTGTTTTTGGGAGACCCTTATGGGTCCTGATTGAGGAGCTCGAGTAGCTGGCACCTTGATTTTAGTCACAGGCAGGACCTCAGCTTCTTCTAATGTCCAAATATTGCACCTGGAATGCAGGTATTCTGTTTCTCCTCGGTTGGCCACTAGCTGGGCAGCCTGCTGGACTACCGCTTCTGAGGCCACCAGGGGATTTAATACAGAGACCAAAGTACCATACAAATGACAGAGAGCTTGCTGTAGAATTAAGTCTCTCATCCCTGCTGAGAATTTGACCATATCAGGGCCATCAAATGTGTCTTCATAAATTGCTTCCCATACACCTAGTTCACAGATATAATTTTGAAGATCCTCCATGGAGGACCACATCCCTGTATGTAGAGGTATATCAGATTTATTGGGCCATACCATATGGCAGGCTGCTATTAACCATTCTATTATAGAATGGTTTTCATTAAGATATTGATTACCTGCATATAACCTCTGCCTGAGAGCAGGATGGACAGTCATGGTGGCCACCTTGGCTATTTGCAGGACATTCACCAAAACACTTTCTGCTCCAGGATCCCACAGTATTAATAACCAAGCTGGCACACTTTCTCTAGGCTTCTGCTGAAATCACTGTACTAAATCCATCAATTCTGTTGCCATGTATGGCCAGGCTGTTACAAGCAAATGAGTCTGGGCCACAAATGAGGGAGCCACTGAGCAGGTGGCACCCCTGCTGGTCTGTCCTGTACTTTTTTTCTTTTCTGAGTTATAACAGGATGCACTTCTAGTGGATTTGTCAAAATCAGAGATTTGATATTTAATTTAGATTTTTTATTTTCCTGATCAAGGAAGTCTGTTGATTCAGGAGTCTGGTCACTGTCTATTGAAGTGTTACAAACTTGTAAGAGATTATTGTTTTACATCATCATCTAAAAGTTTGCTGGGGACACAAATGAACAAGTCCAGGCAAGTCCTGGGCAGGGGTTGAGAAACCCTTTGTCTGAGGGACACAGATGGATAAGGCCAGGGTCAACAAGAGAGATAAGCTGCAGCTTAATGGCCGTGTAGCAGTCTTTTGTGTGGGCTTATCTCAAGGAAGATGGCCATCTCAGGGGGTACTCACATGACTCTTGTTCAAGCACCCAGGGATGTAACATAAGCAGAAAGAGAAGAAGGATAAAATAGCGACCTACAATCATGAGGTTTAGGTTTTCTGGCAACAGATTCCTCATGAAAAAGGGGTTTCTACCACTAGAAGCCTCACGACCTACCCCTCCCCCTCCTGGACTTGCTCTGTGCTCTACCACGATGCTGAAGAACAACAAAGGTGTCCGCCATCAGATTCCTCACTACGGAATTCCTGCTTGCTGACGGACTCACCTGGGCCTGCTGCTTCCTCCTGGATTGGCTCTGCAACTTCTTTCTGCTTGCTGCCCAAGGCCAGCTATGCTGCTGCTCTCCCCCCTTGCTGATTCTGCCTTGGACCTTTGAAACAGCATGCAACAGGACAACTGCTAGATCCTGGTGGTGACTATCCCCGCTTTAAGCAATTTTTGCTTCTTTTCCATCTTTTCTGTCACCCTCCTTCCCTTTCCCATCTCCCTGGTTAGGATTTATAATAAACTGGTTGGACTAACATATGAACCCTTGTTTTTTAATCTCACATTGGGTATACAGATATTAAAAGAACCTTATCTCCCTCCTACAAATTGGAGCGAGACAGAGCTTGACCTATTGGAAGATTGGTTTCTTCCCTGTTAATATGCCAAGTTCTTACTCTAATTTTTTGATACAGTCTTTCAAAAGTTGGCTTTCATTCTCTGAAGTATTTTTCCTCATTTCAGCATGATTTAAAGCATTTAACAGTGGCCATGCCACTGTGGAGGCAACTAACTGTCTTTCTTTCATGATCAGTATATCTTTGCTAAGTCCCTGAAAGTAACCTGCCATGTGATATGGGGAGATATTTCCCATAACACATAGGGGACCCCATTTTTTCAATGGTAACTGACAGTTCATAATAGGGAGATTCTACAAATCCTGGGATCTGCCCTAGAATCATTTTATCTAGTGAGGGTAGCATTCTCCCCCCGACCCATTTATAGAAATTCCATAGAAAGGACATGATGTACATTTTAGTATATTTGACCTGTCTGACTTGCCAAGTGTATAGTCAATGAATATAATGATGTCATAATTATGAAATAAACAAGAGAGTTTGGCAAAGCAGATTATAACAACACAAAGAGAATAGATAGGATGCTTACCCATATCCTGAGCTCGATTATGAAACTCCAGCAGAGTGGATCTCCAGAAGAGATCCTTCCCCACTGGTAGTCAGCTCTTAAATGGGTCTAGGAGAGGTGGAGCCAGGCTCCACCCCTTCTGGCAGCACAGGTGAATTGCTTTTATCTGTGCTCCCATGACTGACTCATGGCTCACCTCAGGTGATCAGAGGTTCAGACCATGATTCAGCAGTTCCCATACATTGTTTCAACCTAATTCCACTATTTCTTTGATGATGGTTAGCGCATAATCTTATTCTTTGAAATAAGGTTCTTCTTTGAAATGCTAATTGTTTCAATAAAGTATACTGAAGCTACTGAGTGAGACATCTTTGTCTTCAGGTTTTTCTTTGCATGAGCCAGAAATGCAGTCACTTACAAATATAATTTTGTAATAAGATTCCTGACACTATTCTTGAAGCATGTAAATGAATTACATTAAGTTCTATTTTGGTGGAATCCATCTTTTTTTTCCCCCTGCGTGACTGTGAGCTGTCTCATGCAACCCTACTGGAATGTTTGAGCAACAAATACAACTTGAGCCTACTTTATAGCATTTATAGCACTAGAAGGAAAAGACACACACAACTCATTCTATCCTTCCACTGCAGAGCTGATGCATGATATTGACCTTCTTATCTGAGCATTCACATTTCCTCAGGAGCATTTGAGGACCATGAAGTCTGACTACAACAAAGGATTCTGTCAGAATGACAAAGATTATATAAGTATCTCTACTTTACTTCCTAGATATTTTTTGCCACTCGCAAACAGTGAAGATCATGTCTATAGCACTATGCCACAGTCAGAGTTTTACTGTGTTTCCAAGAATGTGGTGTCTATTACACTGGACAGTAGACAGCTGAGAAGAGCTCCTGTCAATACTTTGTAGGCAACAGTCAGCTAAGAAACATCTTTATAATTACAACACTTGTCATTTTTTTTTTTTTTTAGCCATTTTGCTTGTAAAAGTGGGGAAAAAAAAATGGAGTTCTGTAAGTTATTTTTTGCAGACTAGCACACTGAAGTAGTAGGAGCACGTTGTCCTATCATTGTTTCACATCTCTCTAGGAAAATAGATAAGCATTCTACCAGAAGGATGTTTTTTTACTCCCTTTCTCCTTTCTCTTTTGCAAATAGAATCTATAAAAATATTATTTCTAATAAGGTGTATTTCTACTGGGGTCAGGGCACTTCAGATCTCAATATTTATGAGTGAAGTAAGCTAATGCTCATACCATCAACGATGGATACTTCTTTCCTAAGCAACTCATTTTCTAATATATGTATTACTACCAGTCTTGTACAGAAGACTTTACAGATAAATTGTTTTTCAAGCCTAAACACAGTTCTAATTCAATAGCTCATCCCCACAAGAATTATGCATGAATTCAAAGTGAGTTAGAATTTTGTTTGGTTATTGTCTCCACACATAAATAATTGTGAGACTGTGAAATTGTGAGATTGTGAAATTGAAAAATGAATGAAGTCTATGGAAATATGTAAACACCAAATTTTAATTTTTTATGCCTTAACCCAATCATACTCCAGCAAGAACTACTTTGGTCCAGTATACCCAATGCATTATTCAACAGTGCATCAGTAACAAATAACAAGATCTTTCAATGTGATGCTTATTTTACTCTGAACACAGCAATAGGGGTTTGTGGACCAATAAGATCTTATGGTTGGTTGTCATAGCTGTCCCTTGCTGTATAAAGTAGCTCTAACTGCTAAGAAAATGCTAAGCTCCAGTAGCATGTTGATCCTCAACACTGTCTTAAGCTATGTGAATAGAAAAATTCCTTGGGTATATCTAGGAGAGTAGCAGACATAAGGCAGTGATGTGAAATGTAGCAATAGCAAACAAGGAATGAAGGATGAAAAGCACTGAAAAGAAAAAACAAAATCTAGTAAAGAAGAATGATGGATATTTTTATTCACCAGGGTTCACTGCAACTAATCTGTTCCTTCTTTTAGTTAAGAAGTAAATGAGTGTGAAAATAGAATACTTTTAATGAAAGAAATATGATTCTAAAATAACTTCTAAAAAACTTCTTTAGTGGAACAGTTTGGACATAAATTCTCAAATTCATGTTTTCTTATTTACAACTATTTGATCTGTGTGATCATTCTTCAGATATTCTGATGACTTGAAACCTGGCAGCTTAGCAAACTGAAAAAAAAGTCACTGATGCTGTGCATCAACAGCTCAATGTAACTGAAATAGAAGAATCCATTAGGAGCTCTTGATTCCCATTTTTCCTCCAAACAAAAAAATGGTCAAACAGAACAGGGTTTTGAATACAACTATATGCAATTTCACTTTTTCCTCAATTGTTAGCATTTTTTCAGCTATAGTTTTTAGGAAATAAGGCTGCTTACTCTGGTAAGCACTTATTTCTTCTCCAAGCTTCCCAGTTAAACAGTTCTTTCCTCACCAAGCAGTACTCACAAGACCTGACTTTCAGCTTTTGCTAAAACTCAAGTTGAATTCACAAAAGGGTTACCAATGTTATTACCCTAGCAGCTTGCTGTTTGTCTATCAACCAAAATTTCTTCCAGTAAAGTATATTCCAAAACTGAAGGAGCAACTTAAAGTTATCCTACTTTCAGGAAGTTCCTGGCAGCTGTCCTCAGGACAACCTCATTAAAGTTTGAACTGATTGTTAAGGAAAAAGGTTAACATTTAAGATCCCAGATCTTCAATTGGTCAATTTTTGTATTATGCTTGCAGTATCAGACAGAGCACAGTAATTGTAAGAAACTAATTGTCAGTTGCTTCATCCATCCAGTGAGCACACATGTGAAAGAGTTAATATTTCTGTGTAATATGGTAAACCAGGGGTAATCATAGCAGGCTGCCCAGATACAGAGCTACTGTTCTGACTGCCACAAGATACAGAGAGCTGCAGCACTCTTCTCTTGTCTGAATTCTCACTGTGCCATGCCTATTCAATGTTGGATCATCTAAGAATATAACGATAAAACCTCTAGATAAATTAGACAGAAGTAAGGTATAATCTCCAAAAGAAAATAAACAGTCCAGGTAAGTCTTGTTTCTGCATTTAGAAATCTAAGTTGTAAATTAAGTTTGCTTTTCTTAGATTAGCCTGAAAAGGATAGCCATTCGGACTTCCATAAGAACATACATAATGTTTAGAAACCAACACAACATAGTACACAAATCTTTAGATCTGGTTTGCAGTTGGTTGAAGAAACAACTGGAACTCTATTTCTTTCCATCCTCAGTCACGTCAACACAGGATTCACAGTAAATTAGGTTCACAGATTGAAAGCCATTTTCTTGACTTTCCTGATTTTTTGTTAGGTATTGTCTGATGCTGTGTCAGCATGCTTCTGACAGATTAACAGCTCCTGTGCACAGGGAGAAGTCAACAGAAGATGACGCTCAGCATTCCTCAGAGTAGAGTTTCCTTACTGGCAATTTCTGTACCTTTCAAAAGGTTTTGTTTTTCAAAATAAGTTTATGATCTCACAATAAATTACACATTCTACAAGTGCTGCTACTGAATTAGACTTCTCATGGAGAGAATAGTATTAAATACAAGTAAGCAATCAGACTCTGACCAGCAATCATTTGTTTATGTCCATGTAAAGATTGAATGCTTCACTTTCGTCCACCTGGTACTCTATTTAAAAATCAGAGAATGCTTGTTTAGTAGAAACAGTTTCAGAATTGACACCTATTTGAGGTGTCATTCCATGTCTTAAATCTGTATGTTTCTTTTTTTTTTTTTAATGATTGTTTGAAAGTTTGTCACTGACTTAAAGTTATTACATTTTGGAATGATATCAGGATGAATGGGTACCTACATGCATTTTGCGCATTTTGAATAACATCTTAAACTCAGTGTCCGGTACAAATATATGTACCTAATGACAGTTGCAATTAGAATGGCTATGTTTGTGAGCACCTCTAAAATCAGCTTATTTTCCTTGTTTTTGTTGAGGACAGTGTTCATCATTAATGTATTCAAAACCTCTCCCCAGCAAAACCAAGCCATTTGAATGTTCTTTGATCCTTAAGGACAAAATAAGTTGTATAAATACAATGATTTGGTGGTGATAGATTGGCAGAGGAAGAGAAAGCAATGCTGTACACATGACAGACAGTTCTGCTTTTGCCCTAGCATCTCCCTGCTCTCCAATGCTCACCAAATTGCCACCCCAGGGGCCACATGCCCACACAACTCACCTCTGATGCTGCGTATGTGCTCTGTGGGATCCCAGCTGCCTGAGCCGTGTAGACCAGAAAAGTGCAAGTAATGGCTATAGGGATGGGAACCAAGAGCTGCTTCCAGCAGACCCTGAAGCACAGCCCACCACCCAAACCAACTGTTCTCTGCACCCCCAAGCTTTGCACATAGCATTGCTTAATAGGAGTCCAGGCATAAGACAGAATGGGCCATACTCTGCCAGCACCCAAAGCTAAACAGTAAGGGTGGTGTGTCCACAATCCATTGCTCAGTGACATCACAGCCTGTTGTACGTCACTGCAGTCCATATGTCCCCACAACACTCACTCCAGCAACAATTACAGCAGGCTCTGAAGACTGTGATATGTCTTTCCAGAATTCTGTCATGTGCCCCTATGTCTCTCTTTGTCAAAAATGTCTCCTAAGCTAAGTTAGAGATTTCAGAGTTTTGAAAAAACACTGGACATTTCTGCTTTACTTTTTTTTTTTTTTTTTTTTGCAATTTAAACATGCCTACAAGAGCCAGTTTCATAGCTAGTGCTTCAGATATTGCCTGATTTTTCTATCCCTAATTTATACATTTGATATTAGTGGACAGGTCTTAATTTTTCCCTGATTAAAGTTAACTCTAATTGGCCTCGAGGTTATGTTTCCTCAGATTCTGCATCTGCAACTGTAAATTTTTCACTAATCCATTACACAGAAACAGTGTTAACCCTCACCTGAATTTTTCTGTTCTCCAGGAATGCTTGCTCAATCCTTTCCTCATCCCCACTTCTGTAAGGATCACCCTTGCCTTTTTTTTTTTAATCTCTTCAATTGTTAGAGAATGCTCTTCCTTCTAGAATGAGCAGCTTTCACTGATAATCACTCTTCCTATATCTCTCAAGGAGGGCAGAACAGTTATAACTAGATGATATTTAAAGGTCCTTTCTAATCAAATCATCCTGTGACTGATTCTGTAACTTCTGGTGTCTTAGTTCCAGCTGGGATAGAATTGTTTTCTTCTGAGTGCCTGTTGTATTGCTATGTTTTGGCTCTAGGAGAAGGACAAGGTTGATAACACACCAATATTTATAGATGCTGCTAAGCAGTGTAGTACAGAGTCAAGGCCATTTGCAGTGAAGGGCCTAAGGATCTGGGAGGGAACAGAGTTACAGCAGCTGACTTCAACTGGCCAAAGGAATATTCCATACCATAAGGCATCATGAGAAAGGAGTTTTAAAGGGGATGGGTGTTCATCTCTCTCTTCTACTGCTCTAGCAGCTAGCTAGGCACTGGTTGGAAGTGGCGAACAATTGCTTATGCATCACTTGTTATGACTATATACATATATAAATATATATAACATTATCCTTTTCCTTCTGTCTCTCTTGGTAAATAGTTTCATCGCAACCTACAAGTTCTACTTCATTGTTTTTTTCCTGATGCTTCCCCTCATCCCACTGGGATGGGGGAAGTGAGCAAAGGACTGCATGGTGATAAGCTAGCTACTTGTCAGGTTAAACCAGAACAATTGGGTGAGCTGGTAAAACAAATTGCTCAGTAACTGAGGTACTTATTGGAACAATTGATATTCTGTGATCTGTAGCAAGGACTTGAATCTTCCCATAAAATGCCCTAATGGTTAGCCTGCTTTGAAATGACTGAGTTTCATTTGTTGAGGTAACACGCTTAATCAAACTGAAATTAACTGTGGTCTAAGTTACTTCATGTATCAGTGCTATTAATTTTGGTTAATGGCTACTACTCTTGCTCCTCTCATAGATTTCTCTACAATTAATGAACTATATTTTTTGTGTCCTTATGTGCTTTTGTATCTTTGCTAACATGAATATAAACTTTGTTTAAATGATCTCTGGTCAATATTTGTCCAACCCCTAAATCTCCTAATATACATCCAATTACCTCCTGAGAGAACCTAATGCAACATTGCTAGCTTTCTTATTTTTAACATAAAGTTTCCATGTTGCTAGGGAATAAGGATAAGCAATGGGCAACAACAACAATTTATTCTCTTTTGTGTTTGCAACCACTTGAAAAGATCACAAGGTGAGACTAGAGACAACTGTAATCCTTTCATCTTCTTAAAATAACTACAGATCTTCCACACTTTAATAGATCATGTTTTCTCAGTGCCTGATCATTTCTGTTGCTGATCACTCAGAGGGAAGAATAATTGGCACAGAAAACACAAGGGTAGCCAAGAAGTTATAAATGGAATGGCATTAATAGCAGGCATGCACTGAAAGATACAAGTTGATTGTTAAGCTAATTAAAAGTAATGGCATAGAGACAAGAAAATATGTACTGGCTCATTGTTAACTGGTTATGTAAAAAAATATAATGGAAATTAATTTATACTATTTCAAATGGTCTAAATAGTGATTAAATTGCGTTTATGAACCCAAATAAAGGTTTGTTATAGAAATTCTGTAGAGATTTATTCTCCTCCTCATGAACATGCGTTTATCTATATATAGCTCACAGAGGTCTGAAGAAAATCAAAATTAACAGGGAACGAGGAAGAACATGTCTAAGGTGATAGGCACACACTGCAGTGTGAAAATAAACTTCTTCAGTAATTATTCTCTTAATGATTTCTTATGAAAAAGGCGGCAGGGAAAAAAAAAATCAAACCAAGTGAGTGTACAGGAAAACTGAATTATTACCACTGGAAAACATAGTCTAGGATTATCCTGTTTCACTTCATTGTGAATCAAATACTCACAAAGAGTCACTGAAGTTCTGTGTAATAAAGCACAATGGCTCTACCATTCAGAATAAAAGCCCAAACCAGAATTAAATACTTGAAGGTCTGCCTTATGAAAATGCTAGATTCTATTTTTGTTTATTTCTACTCCATTCAGATATTTCAAAATCTTTTTACCCTGCATATCTAACAAAAAGGTCAACAATGAGCACAAAATAACAAAATTAAGTAAATAGCTTTAATGAAATGTAATAAACAGCAGGCTAATATATATCAAATGGGTTAGTCCTCTGCACCACTACATACTTAGATTTTAACACAGAAAAAAAGGAACAAGCAATCAGTCCCTGAGGTAACTTCCTGTTTGATTTACAAAATGGATGCCAAGATACCTCTATATCTTCAGTGAATCATATCAATCATGCCTTATTGTTCTGCTGGAGATTTACTGTTCTAGTCTTTCTAAAAATGCCATGAGTTAGCAACTATTCTAGTCAGTTTTCATGAAATGCTACATTTCATTTCAATAGAAGAAACATTAGTCATCCCCACTGCCAATCACTGGCATCCAAAATATTGACAGAAATGCTGTGCATTGGAAGTAGAACTACAAGGAAATACATGAGATAAGAGAAAAGGTAACAGCAAAATACATGCAATGCTGAACATTGGAGTGGTTTGTGGAATGTTGTAAGTACTGAATGACATGCTAATGTTGTGTTCTGCAAGAATGCTGCAAAAAGTAGATACACAGAGTTAGACAATAATGCTTGGAAAACCCAGAAGAGCAAAACTGATAGAAAGCTGCAGTACCATCCCCCAGTTTTACATGTCATGTCCTACCTCAGTCCTTAAGAGACTGTAGCGCTTAGGTGTATGAAAACAAAGCGTGGCTCTATGCAAACATCATAACAAGTAAGCAGTATGCCTTAATGATGAGGAATAGCAATCAATGCTTTAGAAAACAAGCTTCTGAAGTCTAGGCCCTGAGCTTGCAGTACTTCTCAGAGCAAAGATGCTCATAAAAGAAAAAGTTAGGAGATCTCTTGAATGTTTTTTTTTTTAACATCCTTTAGACAGCAGAACTAAAAAGCCTCTCTCACTTTCAGCAGTCTGCAGCTATATACTTTGTAGTAGGCATTCCACTAGTCTGAACTCTGCTTCTAAAATTCATGGGTATATTTTATCACATCCAGAGCCATCCTTACCAAAACTTTATCATAAAGAGCTAGAAACAATTTTCTCCTTAAGAAGAAAGTGTAGGTTTCTATTTCACTATGCCTATAGGCTACAAAATAGCTTTTACAAATAGCAAGTAAAATATTTTAAAATTCTGGTTAATTTTCATGGAACAAAACCTTGTAAATTTTACATTCCCCTGCAAAAACATTTCCCAAACTCCACTAGCACTAAGACAGCCCTTATGATGATTTCCTTGAGAACTACAGCACCTTGATCCCAGTCAACTGGGTACAGCACATCTGAAAGCTGGTACTTCTGAGGCCTTCTGCTTCCTGTCAGTCCATCAGGATGCTAGCTGGCAGCAAGGTAGAGTGCTTTTGCAAGGCACCCACTTTCCTTGTGGAAATTTACCTGAAGTAATGTGTTCTTTTAGAATGCAGAAATTGACAGCCCCTGACAACTTGAGCATTGGTATTTGAACAGTTTGTCAAGTGAATGAGAAATTTTAATTGTTTCTGAGATGCAGCTTGCCAATTTATTAAAAAGAACTTGTAATGTGCCTGTTTATAGCAGATTAGTTCCTCCCAGGTATGTCTTCTGACCTGTCTACAAGTGTAGGCTAGGTTTCATGCTGCATCCTTTGCAGTCACAGTGTATCAGAAGTCATATACTCTTCATACACTCAGGAGACCTAGCCTTAGAGGAGCACGCTGAGAATAGAAATGAGCACATGGGAAACCTAAATTGCATTTTGCCTGAAACAGCCCAGAGCTGAAACAAAAAAACAGCAACACTTGGGTTTCCCAGTGATTTCATCCTACCTGGGGGCAAAACAGTTTATGAGATTTCTAGTACCATTTCAGGTAGCTTTGCTATAGAGAATGAACCTCACTCACACTTTGTACAAAAAACACCCCCTAGCATTCTATAGATCATTTATCTCACATATTAGTGTAACATCAATAAGTATACAGATGTTGTAAAGTATTGGATGATCAATAAGTATATTGAAAAATCAGGCTTAGTAAGATTAGCACATCAGAAAAGATTATTAAAGACAAACAGAAAATACTCACCAGTATTGTAAGCCCACAAGAAACTCCACAAAGAGTGATCTCCAGAGAGAGATCCTTCCTCAGGGGTAGTCAGCCCTTAAATGGGGTCTAGGAGAGGTGGAGCCAGGCTCCACCCCTTCTGATCACACAGGTGAATTGCCTTCAGCTGTGTTCCTGCGGCTGACTCACTGCTCGTCTCAGGTGGTTAGTAGAGGTTCAGGATGTGATCCAACAGTTCCCCTACAATCAGTAATCTGAATTTAAACAAGTAGCCAGATATAGACTAGATTCTTTATTGACTAAGTGCACTATTCAAGGTAGACAATGAACTGCTAATTAGAAAAATATATGTTCTACTAGTCTTGGCAAAGAGCAATATAACATAGAAACAGCGCTGTTGGCGTTGAAGTACTGGCTCCTTTCAATCAGCTGAAATTTTAATATCAAATTAAACAGAGAGAGAATTTTACTTTATATGTACTGTGAATTATTTCTTTCTATACTAGAAACAAACAAGCAAGCATTCACCTGAGTTCTATGTATTTGGATTATAATGCAACAGATTCTGTAGATGTAGGAGAATTCCACTGAATCCAAAAATACTGATTCAAGTCCTGCATCACATATGTAGGTAGCTGAACATAGCTTATTTGAGTATGTAGTGATGCTGAGATGAAATAAATACACTTATGCATGAAATGCTTTTGAATCTCACACTGAATCTTAAGTATATTTAATTTGAATGTGAAATTAATCATTGAGCACTGAAATATCTGTTTTTTGTTTTTTTTTTTTTTGTCTCTAACTTGTAAAAATCAATAACAATACAGCCCAACAACAGTTTTTGTATCCCAGAACATCAAATTCAAATATATTTTCCACACCAACAATATTTCTGCTATGTTATAAGTATGTGGAAGAATACAAAAGAACAAAGCTAAATAGCAAATGCAGTTCTGTAGTAAAATAGTGCATATGTGAAGCTTCTATGTGGAAAGTCTATCAACTTTAAAAACTCTTATACATATTAATGTAGATGTGTTTTTTTTTTTTTTTCCTTTTTGCATTGAATTGTAAAGTAGTTTATAATGAGAAAATGACTCAGTTATCCCCACTTGTGCTACATTATCTGCTGTGGGATGAAGAAGGAGTGATAATGAATATATATACATATATATATGTATGTAATGTGGAGGATTTGATGTGGGATTTAGATAGACCATGGGCCTAGTGCTGATCACCTGCCTCAGGCTGAATTTCACCCATAGCACAGATGGAAGTATTAAGTATGTGAAAGCTGCAATTCCTTTGAATTGATGGATTCTTTGAGATTTTTTTAAATTGAATCTATTTATTGGTGAGTAGGAAGAACCTAAAGTTTTCTTCCCTCTCTATAGATGACTTCAGACAGGTTCTATGGAAAGATTCCTTAATCTTTGTGCAGATAAAAACTATGATGGTATCTAGCTGCAGCAGGTCAGGCTTTTCCAGGAAACTTTCGTACACACACTGTCCCTCCTTCCCTCTGTAATCAAACTCAAAGAATAGTCAAACAAGACATCCACCAAAACAGTTTATATAACCACAGAGCTATTTAAGAGAAACAAAGAAAAGAGAAACTGATAAAATATTTTTGTGAACTTTTTAAAATATACTGAATCAATTAAGGGTTTCACAAATGGCATTTCATTTCAAGTTATACCTAAATATCACATATTTTGAGTTGAAAATTCCTTGAGAAATTGTTAGGGTTTTTATTTTCAAGTAATTTTTTTTTTTTTTTTTCCTAAAGCAATTTCTCTAAATGAGAAGTTAGAATTACTTCCTAATTTATCCACAGCATTTTTCCTGCTTTTATTATGACAGAATCATAGAATAGCCTGGATTGAAAAGGACCATAATGATCTTCTAGTTTCAACGCACCTGCTATGTGCAGGGTTGCAAACCTCTAGACCAGGCTGCTCAGAGACACACCCAGACTGGATTGTTGATGTTGTTGTGGAAACATTATAGAAACAAGTACAAAATCTAGTTTTTTCCTCACAGTTTCATTTCTTAATGTTTAGTTATTCCAACCTGATAATGTAATTTTCTGCTGTTGTAACATATTCTGCTTTTGTTGTGTCACTTACTTCATGACATATGAGTTCTATTTTCCTAGAGGAAGACTGGCTACAGATCTTACTGAAGTAGTTCTCCACAAACATTGTTTTTTCTCTAGGGTTTCCTGTACTTTCCTTTGAAGTCAAATGTTGTTTCTAAAGTTTACCAATATCAATAATTATAACTCATCAAGAAATTAGTTAAATGTATTAGAAGAAATAATCAATTATGTTTACTGGCTTGGAATGGGATGCATCTATATACTTTTAATTAAAACCTTCAGAAAAAAAGAAAAAAAACAGACAACAAAAAAGCTGCATTCTGAAGATTTCACTGGCTTTTGCCACCCAGTCTGCAATTCTTTCATCAGTCATATTCTGGGTTTGGAGAGACTCTCAGCAATAGTAGCAAGCAAGAAAATCTGTTACTCTTGGATATGGACTCCTCAAAGAGTACATGGAAAAGATGAAGAAAGTACAGGAGTGATCTGTCACCCACATATTCCCACAATAAAACCAAGCAATGTAGCTTTGGTTTCTTTGTTCTGGCACCAGTGTTCAAAACCATCAGTCAGACATCTACTAACTTCAATGAGGCATCGACACAAGTGCCAACACTGACAGAGGGTGAACCATAGGCAAAAAGCTCTAGCATCTCTGCTTAAGGGGTAAGTCTTTGCAAACTGAAACTGTTCAATCTTTATCATTGTTTCTGAATGCACTGGGAAATATTGTTGCATAAAACAAGTTAAATGAAAAGTGTCTGGATATGTTCTATGATAGTGTTGAGCAAAGTACCCTTGCTACAATGCCATCATTAAATAGACTGATAATGACAAACATCACTGGCCCTTCAAATTTGAACAAAATATTCAGATTCCTTGATAGATGTAAGGCTCTGGTTATGTCTCCATCATCTATTCTAGTCTCTTCAATGAATATTTACTGGACTTCCATGGCCAGGATAAGACTCTTGTATTTTAGTTTCCAAGTCTTCAAGGATCAGTTTACATATTAGTTAGGTTTTACTATCAACTGCAGCAGTGTTGAATGACTAAGTTAAAAAAAGGTGATTCTAACTCTTACTGACTACATAAGTACTGGCAATATATGAAAAAAAGTCTTGCCTTCTTTATCCTTCGTATGTGATCAGCTAGCTACAGATGACTGACTACATGTGAATACAGCAAGATATTTTAAGAATTTTTTTCCACATTGTCCTTAAGGTGTGATTAGTGGGTCCTTGTTGAACTGCACAGATAATGATAAAGTTTAAATACCATTGCTGCAAAGACAATTGCTGTTCTCTAGTTCTCAATTTGTACAAGCCTGTCCTAAATGTTCCCGCTACATCTGCTTAGCATAGCTGATCAAGAATATTTCAAGAAAAGTTTTCTATGCCAGAAAATATCTCTGCAAATACTTTCATAAGGGATCAGAACATATTTTGAGACCTGTGAGGAAGATTCAGAGTACTAATATCACAATAGTTTACATACACACCCACGTAACCCAGCTGATTTCAAACAACAGATTAAACCTGGAACACCCACAGTGGGGCAAGTGCATTGATATTTCTGAGTCAACAGGCATTCTAGATTATATCTTTCTCTTTTTTATTGATCTTTCTTGCCACGCATTTCAAATGACCTTTTATTTTTCTTCAAAGGAGAATTAAAAATTTCAAAATTTCTCTCAGTCAGTACTTTTGTCCCTCTTTCCCTTACATGGAGAAGTGAAGGATTTTCTGTATAATTTCTGACAGTGGTTATCTAAGCAAGAAAGGCTGAGAGAACAGGGCTTGTTTAGCTCAGAGAGGTGAAGGCTCTGGGGGGGATCTCATCATGGCCTTCCAGCACTTGAAGGAAACCTGATCACCTGAGGCAAGCTATGAGTCAGCCACAGAGCACAGGTGAAGGCAATTCACCTGTGTTGCCGGAAGGGGTGGAGCCTGGCTCCACTTCTCCTAGACCCATTTCAGAAGCTGACTACTGGGGGAAAGGATCTTTTCTGGAGATTCCTTCTCTGGAGTTTTGTAGTGGGCCTAGGATATGGGTAAGTTTTCTATCTATTCTCTTTTTGTTATTATAATCTGCTTTGCCAATCTCTCTTGTTTATTTCATAGTTATGACATCTTTATATTCATTGACTATATTGGAGTGTATGAACAGGAGGGGGAATGAAGGAGGAATGGTTTTGAACTAAAACATAGGAGGTTTAGGTTAGATATTAGGTGGAAGTTCTTCACTCAGAGAGTGGTAATGCATTGAAACAAGTTGCCCAGAGAGATTGTGAATGCCCCATTCCCTGGAGGCATTTAAGACTATGCTGGACATAACTGGGCAGTCTGTTCTAGTGGTTTGTGACCCTTCATATAGCAGGGGGATTGAAACTAGATGATCATTCTTATTTTCTGGCAAATTTAGATAAAGCTTTCTTGACTCCACATAGGTACATAATTTCTTTCCTGTTGCCCTCTCACTCTGGCAGAAATGACCTTGTAAATTTTGTAACTTACTTCCTCTGATTAACATTTAAGGCTCTGTTTACAGCTGTGTATATAACTTATCTAATGTTATCAAAGATTCAAGGGTTTCTACATCATGGAAGTTTATGTTCACAAACATGCTTCGAGTAATAGTTTTAAAGAAAACTGATTTCAAATCATTACCAAAAACTCATTGAACTGCTATAAACCAACATTGTCACCAAATATCTTAGCCAGACCAAACTAGAAAACAGAAAACCCAAACCCAAAATTTTGTTGGTTTTAATACCTTTGGAATGGGACTAGACATCCCACCTGTAATTCATAGAACTTTCTACTTGTTGTCATTAAGGATCAGCTGTTAATTTGGAAATTAAATTTAGAAAAGGAGCTGTAAGACACAAAAGCTAGCATTTTCAGATATGGAATCCCCAAGTCATGATATTAATACGTAAGTATTTTCAGAAATGTTTACTAATAAAATCCCTGAAACAGGACATCTCTATTCTGACCTGAGATTTTCAAAAACCCTTAATCTAACTCTAGGATTCATATAAAACATTAAGTTATTAAACCACAGTGCATGATATTTACAATGCTAGAAATGGTACACGAGCCTGTGAGCTTTCTTTTTGAGTGGTCAGAAACAGCACTTGTCAAGGCTGAGCAGCTCAGCAGATTTCTTGCATCTAAGCATTGCTGATGTGCACTAATGAGGCACACCTTTGACTCTTCCTTTCTGCTCTATAGTATGATTACAGCCTGTGCTCCAATCTGTATTCTTAGAAGTATTTCAGCATTTCATCCAGTGTCTGCTTAATGTAGAGCAAATAATGTAGTCAAAGAATTGTTAAAATACAGAATTTCCTTCTTTAAGTTATGTATGGGAACTGCTGAGTCACGGCCTGAACCTCTGATTAGTCACCTGAGGTGAGCAATGAGTCAGCCATGGGAGCACAGGTGAAAGCAATTCACCTGTGCTGCAGGAAGGGATGGAGCCTGGCTCCACCTCTCCTAGACCCATTTAAGAGCTGACTACCTGTGGGGAAGGATCTCTCTCTCTTCGGAAGATCCACTCCACTGGAGTTTCCTGAGCAAGCCCACGACATGGGTAAGCCTCCTATTTATTCTCTTTGTCTCGCTGTGCCTAACTCTCTTGCTTATTTCATTATTATAACATCTTAATATTATTAAATTATATAATATTCCTTCATATAATTTGATTATACAAGTTAGATGACAGAAACTTCCCTACAGACTTGATCTCTAGATTCTTTTGTCTCTCTGACTCACTGGAATATTACAGAAAATAAACAGCTTCTCACAGACCTGCAGATTGCAACAGTTCAAAAGCTGTCTGATGCCTTACAGGCAGGGTTGCCTTCCAGGCTGAACAATGTAGAAGTTCAGAGCCCATGTAGATGAACAATCGAGGTGAACTCAGACATGTGATGTTCTTGATGACTGCTCTTATCACTGGTGCATCAAAGGGGGATGGAGAGAAGATCCTCCGTAAGTTCCCTCTCCTCTGAGGTGGGGATACAAATGAAAAAATAAAAGCAGACATACAAACAAACAAGAGCAGCAGTATCCTTTTTGAAGACCCTGCTATATGAGAATTCCTCAAATAAAGAGCTGCTTCCTGCTACGTGTAAGGTGGCACCAAAGTCTCTGAGAGAGCAGAGTGTGATATAAATCCCTATGTGTCCTCAGTGAGTTACTTTTGTTACCATGGGGAGCTCCCTGTTCTGAGATGTCTGACATCTGTATCCTCAAAGGGTAACGCAGTGCTCAGATTCAGCTCAGATGTCAATGCCATTTTGGTTTCAAAGCCCCTTTTTTTAAGTTCAGTGTGAAATCTAAACTACTTCACAATACAAATTGATCCTAATGCAGACTGTTCCTAAATCAAAGAATCAAAACACCCACAAATGACATGTAAAAACTTCTGTTCCATCCCAGATTGCCAACATGCTCCAGAGACATTTAAAAATCCATTCCTAATTTAGAAATCTTAATAGCTGATTGGTTTTTCAGAAGTACTGACTACTGATGACTCAATATGAAAAATCTTTGCTGCTTAAATAGACTTCCTTAGAAATATCTTTAAAGGTAAACTTGAACCTTATGGAGGTAATTTTCATGAATGTACAGAAACTTGTTCTGGCTTTCATAAATTTTACAAAAATTCAGAGTAGATTACTCTCCACAAAAGCAATTTCTTGTGAAGCAGACACAGAAGGTGGCAAATAACAGCTTGAGTAAGATATACTTTCCTGTGGAACACACAGAATACCTGTACTTGTATACACAAATGAACAACAAGATTATTTGAAAAGCGTATGGAAAATAGATACAGTATTGATTATTATTTGCATGCAATAAATTTTTTTATTTAACCTCATTACTGCTCTTTTAAAATGACATAGCTCTAAGTGTTAACAATGTATTTCCCCTTACACTGACTTATCTCTGTTGTATTATCTGGTCTGTATCAAAGGAATCAAATGTAGAACTCAAAATTTAGTTTCTGTCAATCTTTCTTATGTATCATTGTAGTATCAGTGCATCTTTAAAAACATAAACAAATCCTTTATTCCTAACACAGAATAGTATGATTTTGTATTACTATGGTCTATTGTTATTGAAACTCTCCAAAATCACTGTTCTTGGAAGTGTGAGGCTGACTGCACTGTAGTTTTCTGGATCACTTCCCTGGTCCTGCTGGCAATGCTGCCGTTGGCATTCTTGGCCACTTGGGCACACTGCTGACTTGTGTTTAGCTGAGCAAAGTTTCAGCCAGCACCCTCAGGTCTGTTTCCTCTGCGCAGTCCTCCAGGTACTTTGCCCCAAGTGTGTAGCGTTGCCTGCAGTTGTTGTGGCAGAAGTGTAGGACTTGGCACTTGGTCCTGTTGAATATCACACCCCACTGGCCTCAGCCCAGCTATCCAGCCTGTCCACATTGGTCTGTAGGGCCTTCTTGCTCCCAGTCATATCAAAGCTTCTTGCTAACTTGGTGTCATCTGCAAACTTACTGAGGGTGCACTCAATCCCCTCATCCAGGTCATCAATAAAGATACTGAACAGGATAGACCCTAATACCAACACCTTGAACACCACCCATAAATGTCTGTCCAAGCCCTGGGCTGCCAGTTTCTCCAGGAGAATGCTGTGGGAGATACTATCAAAAGCTTTGCTGAAGTCTAAGTAGACTACATTAATAGCCTTTCCCTCACCCAGCAGGTGAGTTACTCAGTCATAAAGGGGATCAGGTTGATTAAGCAGGATCTGTCTTTCATGAAACCATGTTGGCTAGGCCTGATCCCCTGGTTTTCTTGCACATGACATCTGATCTCAAGATGATCTTCTCCATAACCTTCCCTGGCACAAAGATCAGACTGAGAAGCCTGTAGTTCCCCAGATCCTCCTTACAACCCTTATAGCTGGGAGTCACGTGACAAGACTCCAGTCCTCTGGGACTTCTCTAGCTGGCCAGGAATGCTGAAAGATGATAGAAAGTTGTTTGGCTATCACCTCCACGAGTTCCCACAGCAACCTTGCATGGATCTCAACAAGTCCTGTAGAACTTCCAGATGGAATAGTAACTCTCTGTTTCCACCTTAATCATGGGGAGTTGATTCTGCTCCTCCTCTGAGACTTCCAGTACAGTGGGTAGAGTATCCTGAGGATAACTGGTCTGACTTTTAAAGACAGATGTCAAGAAGGCATTGAGAACCTCAGCCTTTTTCTTATCCTCAGTGGTCATATTTGCTGCCATATCCAGTAAAGGATGGAGATTCTCCTTAGCTTTGTTCTTACTGTTAATATACCTGTAAAAATTTTTTTCACTTTTATCTCAATGGTCAAGTGGAGTTCAAGCTGGGCTTTTGCCTTTCTAATTTTTTTTCCTGCATATGGATTACTATTCCAAAATAGCTTAGCTTTTCTAGGCAAAGCACTCTATCCCTACCAGAATTTCTCTGCTGTTCAGATGATTCATTCTGGGAAAGAAAAAGATTTTGGGGGGGCTATCTTTGTTCTTGCTCATCTTCCAAAAGGATGTAAGTTTTAGTGAAAAGCAAAGTCAGTATTGGATTAATTTGATGCTTGCTTAAGTGGAATCTCTGAAGTTAAAAATCTGCTGAGTAATTTAGGAACACCAATCCCACCACCTTCCAGCAAGATTTAAATTTCTAAGGGAGGGAGAAGCTTTGGAGATTATGACAGCAGGAAAAAAAAAAAAGATTAAATTCTTTCTGAAATAAGCAAATAAAGTTCATTCTATGGACAAAAGGTTAATGACTACTTCTCCTTTTATCTTTCTGCTACCAAAGAAAACAGATTTCTCTTCATGAAAGCACACGCTTCTGTTCTGAGGGAGGATCACTGAACAGAAGGTCTATAATTTAACCTTTTCATGCTAGCTTGCAAGCACAGCAGTCGAAGAGAACTATGTTCTGCAAAGGAATTGTCTATGGGCACAATCTGTGGATATGTACAGCAGGGATTTTCTTTATTCTTTTATCATCCATGTCTAGGATCGAAATTGTACAATTCTGCACCTCCTCCCATGGTTTCATTTGGTAATATGAAATAACAGAGCCTAGAATAAATCAGCAGTTCTTTTCTTTTTTTTCCTTTTTTTTTTTTTTTTTTTTAAGCTAAGTGAAATTAAAGCAAAGTAACTTTGCTTTTAGATAAATAAGGGCACAAGAAACACCATGAAATCTAGATAGCAGAATGCCCAAACACTTGCGGATTTCTTGTAATCTGGGTACAAAAATCTCTCAAAAGAAACCCTTATCAGTTTTAGGCTGTGGTGCTAGGATCAGAAGTAATTGTCTCAATGCAGACAAGTTGCCTTTCTTGTTTACCTTTCTGTACTTTCAGGATAAAGGGTGATAAGCAGATTCTATCTCACTCTACTCAGGTTACATTAGCAATAACCTGGGATTAAATCCCTTGGTGAGAAAATCCATTAGAAATTCAGTGTATGGTTTACTTTAGATAATGCAGGAATTTGGTTTGCTGGAGTTATGTTCCTCTTATTTCTTCCTGTATCTTTCATAACCAGGAGATAGCATAATACCAACTCAATTAAAAGTTTAATAATATATGTTGAAACGAAAAGTGTGAATCTTGGCATTAGGGCTCATCAGAAATATTTGATGATTTCAACATGAACAGATTTTTATGAGAAATAGAGAAAAATTTTCCTCTGTTTGAGCAATTAACTATTTTAAGAAGAAAGGTATGGTGAAAACACTAAATTTCTTCCCCTCCAAACATTAATTTGGGTTTATCATCTGCTTGCAACAGAATAGATAAAAAGAATGAGGTATTTTTTTAACAAGCTTGGTCTATCAAATTATGTCAGTTAATTTACAGTTGATCTAAAATTTCAGATTTGGAGAAAAGGCTTAATGCATCAATTTATACATTTTTCTTCCCAAGTGGAGGAAAAGCTTTCATTTTTCACCTTTGCCCATTGGGTAAAGTCGAGATAAAATTTTCATGTTGACACTTGGAGGCCACAGCATAGGCTCTGCCAAAAACATCTATTTTCCTTCAAATCTCAAGAGATGTAGAAGAACCTTTATAGGAAGTCAATCCAGATTGAAGTCCCATGACAGCTTGAGAAAATATTGATTATGAAAGAATGATTAAGGAGACTTGCTAGTGTGACCTGATGTATGAACTGTAAGTGAACTTAGTCTCTGTATGGATTTGATAAATATGCTGACAAGGTATGTTGAGGTGGTGAGGACAGTTTTTTTGGAGCTGTGAATTCCTTCCTTTCTTTCTTAATCTTGTTGTTGTTTGTTACCATTGAAATGGCTTTTGCCTCACACTGGTTCCAATTAAGTCTGATCTCAAGGCAGCTAATTCCCATCAATATATTCCATGTTATTATTATTCAGTACACAGGGGTCTGGACTGAGTATGACCCTGAAGTCTGTGTTCTCAGGTGTGAAAACTGCTGCTGTTGCCCAGGGTGCTCTCTCACTGTTCTAATCTAGCAGTTTCTGCAGCCAGTAGGCTGAGAAGAGATGCCACATAGAAGAAGGGAAACAAGCCTCAACAAGGGTCTCCCTGCTCTGCTTGGAGATTGATCTGTTCGTCAGGCCCTCATACATTGCCCTGGATCATTTCTGGCTGAGATTAAGCCCTTCCCCTGCCTAGGATCTATTGTGCCAGGCCCAACAACATCCTGATTGGGGAGCTGCTGCTCCCCAATGGTCTGGTCAGGGCTGGGAAATATGGCTACAGCAGAGGATGGCTGGGCTATGGCCAACCTGGCATCACCCCCTTTCTGGAATTGTGGGACAGGCTGTTCAGGGAAGGAGGCAATTCTGCACTCAGCCCATTGCCAGATCTCCTAATGCTTTGCTTCTGGGTCTCTGCTTACTGGCTGCTTTGCAGCCCAGGGGCAAGCAGGTATAGAATCTCAGATGCTCATGATTCAGAAATCAAGTCTATGTGCCGCCTTTTACCTATCTACTTTAAAGTCTACATAGATTCCTATTCACATACCATTAAAGCTCAAATATTGAATCATTCAGTGTAAGCAGATTTGTGAAACACAAACTTCAAGACTGATTATATAATGACTACACCTGACTTATGGGAAGAATTTAAATGTTAGTTCATATACAAAACCCTACAAGAAACTCAGTTTCATGAACCATATCATTTAAAAAAAAAAAGTGTTAAAATGTTTTTTTCCACTTTCCACACATAGTAAAGTGAGAAATAAACAAATGCTTAGCACTATATAGCAAACTTTTAAATAATAATGGGAAATAAACATTTGGAAGCATTTATGACAGCACTGGATACCATGTAGAGATTATCTGGTGGGAAGAAAACAGCCAAAGATATAAATGGTGCCTTTAGGAAGGGAGAATGCATTCTTACGAAGAAAAGCACTTGAGCTTGAGTTATCTGAATTTTTATACAATACATGTATATATACAGGAAAAACAGTCCTTCATTAAAAATCTATGGTATGTTATAAGAAAAAAAGGCAAATACATAATTTTTCAAAGCTCCTTCAGAACTAAATGTTTGAAAATATTCAAATTAAATAAACTGTAATAACTCCTGTATGTGTAGAAACTGCTGAGTCACAGCCTGAATCACTGATTGATAACCTGAGGAAAGGACCAGGTCAGCTCTGGAAGCACAAGTGAAAGCAATTCAGCTGTGTGACTAGAAGGGGTGGAGCCTGACTGCATCTCTCTTAGATAGCATGTAAGGGCTGACTGCCACTGGGGAAGGGTCTCTGATTGGAGATTCCTCCCTTGTGGTGTCCTTCCTGTGAGCCTAGGTCTTTGGAGATGAGTGGTCACCTTTCCTTTTGTAATACCATCTAATTTGTGCTAACCTTTCTGATTGCAGCACCATCCCATCCATGCCAATCTTTCTAGTTATAACACTGTATTAGCATAGTATATAAAATGAAAGGCTTGTATCTTTGGGCATGTTGCAGCTGTGTTTTTAAATTGATTAGAATAGATTAAATATTTATGTTGGGAAACCCATTTATTTATTTATTTGTAATATTTCAGAGAGTTGAGTTCAGAAGATACCTATACAAACCAGAGCTTAACAGACTTTCAGAGATGTAAACTGTACATAAGCATCTGCAATATTCTTCATCTAAATAACAGAAAATCATCCATGAACCTACGTAACAACAGCAGGTCTTTATTTTATTCTATTTGGGTTTCTATTGCCACCCAAAAATTGTGAGGTATTTTCTGTTACATCCTAGGTACTATATATGAAAGATGATAATACTCAATTTTATTATTCAGTTCTATCCTACAGTTTCTTGTTATTACTACAACTGTTTCTTAGTAAGTTGAAATACTACAGGTGTAATTCATTCATGAAGAAGTAACAATACAACTAAAGTATTTCCTATCAGGTGAATTCACTATTATTGAGTCATACCTTGTCTCAAAACACAATCAAAAGCAGGGCTTAGATCTGTTAATATACCAAGATCTTCACTGAATTATGCACACATTTCCTCATATGAGGATTCAGTGTAATAAAATGTGGCTCTAATGACCAACAGTTAGCAAGAAATATCCTCTTACCGGCAGATATTCTTTTTACATGGATATTAGTATCCTAGTATTTAGGTAGTACTTGTAAATTGTGTTCAAAGCAGATGTTATTTTAATGGGAAATTACTTGCTTGCTGACTAAGATAAAGGATTGCCAGAAGTTGCTGTTAGGAAGTGTTTGCGTTGCTCCATCTTTAGTGTTAAAATTAATCCTTCTTTTGTTTTCTAACTGGAAGCCAAAGTAATTACACAAGAAGAACTTGGTATGTAACTCATACCATTACTTTGAAATAGTGCCACTCTAAAAAGGCACCATTGAATATGAAGAAGTTGGAATGTTTTTGAGGATCCTATCCCCATGTTCCCTGACACCTAGAAGGTCATTTTCAGAGTTTCACAGCAGAAGCTGTAGGCCACTGCAAATCCTGAGCCTCATTCTACTAGGCATTGTCCATGCAGTATGACACTAACTGGATAAGCTCACAAAATTGTATCACAGTCATTATATTAAAAACACAGTTTAGTAGCACCTCTGAGCCAGCAACATCAAAAGAGTAAATGGGATTCTGCTATAGACAGACAACAGTTGGACAGAGCTTTGTCAACTTAGTTTATATCATTCAGAGAAATGAGATAACAGCCCTTTTGACAAAAAATTGTCATTGACTTATGCTTATTTTTGACAATCAGAAATTTTTGCGAGCAGTTCTGTCTTAGAAATCTCCCAGTCATATACCATGCAAGGCATTGCTTCCTTAATCTTTGGATCAGTATAAAATGGAGTAACAGTAGGTCATTAATTCCTTCTGGATTCATTCAGATTGCTTAATTTTCTGCCTGACCATTGTGTTAAAAAATGATTTATTCCACGGTAACATGATTATTGTTGTTGTACAAGTAATTGAGCTACAGCCAGCGTATGTTTGGCTTGTGGATTCATTGATAGGCTCAAAAAGACTGAAGATAATTCAGTTGGAAGGAGCTTATAGCTATAATATAGTAAGCATGACGTTTGCACCTCAGCTTTTTCATTCAGGTGGAGAAGTGGTCCCAGCATGGAATATCTCTGGCAAGTTACTGAATAGGTTTATCTTTTGTTTACCTATATGCAAAATAAGCAGAATAATAGTTACCCCTTGGGAATTTTGTCTTGCTTGCAGCACGACCTTTTAACATTTTACATAGGGAGCTCTGTGGGCACATATTAAAAAGGACCCTGAGGAAAACAAAAAGTATCAGTGACTGGAATATTACTTCTGTTATTTTTATTTTTTATTTTCTAAACCTTGTGGAATTTCTCATTCTCTGTCTGTATATAGTATTTCCATGGAAGGAATGACAGTCTTGAATTAATCATGAATAGGGTCAAGCCTGAGATACCTAGAATTTTGCTAGCTGATGAGAATGGCAAAATAAGATTATTTATAAACTCAGTATCTTCCTGAATCCAGGTAAAATTTCATAGAAGTAAACAGCTAACCTATCAGAAAACTGAAACAACACAAGTTAAAAATATATCTAGATTAATTTAAAAAAAAAAAAAAAAAAAAAGATAGGTATAGGAATGAGTTTAAAATCTTCTGAGGAATAATTTTTAAATAAGGAAGAAATATCCTGAGACCACCTTGTTTACAATTGAAAAGGGGGCTGACAAATCCACTTGCTTACTTTATCAAAGTTATATTTTTCAAATGATGTCCTAAGTGTTTAGGGGTTATATAGATTGTAGTTCCCTGTCCTATGTAGAAGTGTATTCTTAGGGTCAAGAACATACATTGGACAAATAGATGTAGTAGAGTAAGTAGTAAATCTTCAGTGGAAAGAAATATAAGCATCTATTTATCTATCTACATATTTATATACATATATATCCATTTAACACAATCAAGTTGTAGCAATTCTGGACTCCAGCGAAGAGTGAAATAAAGCGAAGCTTTGCTATTGATTACAATGGGACAGTAATTTTCTTGACCTGTTTTCTACTGTAACCAGCATTTAATAGCAAATTCTCTTTGAAAAACTTCCTACTTTTTCAAGTCATACTGATTTCCACTAACTAGAGTTTAGAAAATAACCAGAAGTTTTTCAGGAGATATTTCAGCCAGATAAACACTGTCAGACCTGTTCATAATCTGTTTATTTTCTGCATTACTGTTTTTACATATTAGAGCAAATACAGAAGGCTAAGTTTATTACTACTTTTGGAACTCAAAGTAGAAAGTTCTCAAGAACCAATTGCAGAAAAGACTAAGTTACGAAGGATTAAGTTAGGAAGGATAAAGAATTGTTACTAGCATACTGGACTTAGCAGCTGAATACTGAGAAAAATAATTTTAGTTATTTCAATGAATTTGGCCATTTTAGGGATTTTTTTAATTTTGATTGTGTGTTCTTTTGTTTTTATTTCGGTTGATAATTTCTCTGTATAGCTGGTGCAAGAAGTTGAAAATATACAGTACAATTGTATGGATGTTAAAACTTAGTATGTTGACAAGATGCAACTTTAGAATAGCAATGATAACATCCAGGTGTTTTTGTGTAGGTGCTAAGTGTAATGCAGAGAAATGAAGATTGATAGTAGGCATTGTCTGATATGCCCAGTTACTCGATAGGTCAACATATGCAATGTCTGGAATGTATGCCTTATAAAGCTTTTAAAACTCAAAGTTCAGATTTCAGTAACTTTCCTCATTAATCGATTCCATATAGTTTAGTCATATATAGAATGAACATAGATTCAGGGCTTGAATAAAATGTACCCAGAATTCTTCTTACTAAATAAGTGGAGATGCACTTATGCTGATGTACTTGCTAGCACTTAAATGATGAAGTAGAATAGATATTCATTCTAAAACTCCTTTCAGGTTCCCCACAGAAGTACTAACTTGATTAGACATCTGTAAGTTTGTTAATAGTAACACATCCATAATATCAATTTATTATATTATGAACTAAACAACTACAAATGTTTGCCATTGATTTAAAAGAAAGCAATAAGATTTCTACTTAATTAAAACAAAGCTGCACAAATAAAAACAATACAGTGCAAAACTGCAGCAACAGCAAAACAAAATTAATAAATGAATAGGATCATATTTTCAAGCAGACTTTTTACAAGATTTTTGAATGAGGCCATTTTTTGTAATGTCTGAAGGAAGTATGTATTTACTGTAATGCTGGGAAAAGGAGAAACATGAAAAGAAAGTAGTAGAGAGGGAAAATGCGGAAGCAACAATGAGGTACAGAAAATGACATGCTTGTGTTAATGAGAGAAAAAAAGATTTCATGTGTATTACTGCCCATATGTATCGGTTTCATTGGCACTCATTTGGGAAGGGAACAAAGACTAGGGAATATAAAAGCAATGTCCTCTATTTTCCATACATCTGGTTAACAACATGCATGAATTTCAACACTGAAAGAAATTTAATGTATCACAAAGCTAATAATCTCTATCAGAAATCACAAATCGTCAAATACAGCTTAATTTTAAATCATATTTATACAATTTTCTAATAATTAAACAAATCAATTAAACCTGGATTAATAATAAAAACGTATAAGTCTTGCTTCTACCATATAAAAATTTTTGTTTCAGAGCCAATAAATTTGTAATATGAAATTCTACATGCACTGGTAACTTTAAGTTTGGATACCTTAGCTTCTCACTTGTAATCTTTTCAACTGAATAGCAAAGAAATGAGTAAAATAACCAGAAAACTGTGAAAAGAATCCCTTGGTAAATGTGAGGTCTTCCACATTTTTCTGTCAGGATGAATTTTAAACAATATGCTCTCATCCACCCACAATGTTTAACTGAATAAGAAGGCAAACAAGCTCAATTATCTCACCAAAATATGTTACCATTTAGACTTTAGGAGAACTATTTAGTAGTAAGCATATTTAAACAACCAGGTTGTATTATTAATTCAGTAGGAGGGTCAATTATCTTAATAAGGACTGAAGGTGACATAGTGTTTTGTGATTTTTAATCACAATAGATTATTATGAAATTGCCTGAGGGTGAATATAATCAACTTGGAGCATCTAAGCAACGTTTACTTTGTACTAAAACTGACAAACAACTGCAGGAAATTCACCAGTGCTGTCAGACAGAACACTAACACGCAGAACAATAAAAGTATTATTCTTCCAAGGTGGGTGAAAGAATGACACCAGATATAAGATATCTACAAATGTTTGTGCATCTGTTTTCAGAAACATCTTATCTTATTCTGCATTCAGTTTCTTGAAGAGAAAAACTTGAATTTGCCACCTCCCAATGCACAAATAAATGTCCAAAATTTTATGGAAAACTAGAAAAATAATTCCCCAATTTAGAACTCAATATAAAATATCAGCCTGTGCATTCAGAGCAGATATGACAATGTACTGTAAAAGTATTCAGACATTATTTATTAAACTCCTGTGCTGACTGTCAAAGTACTTATTCTTACAGATAAATTATGTATTACTCAGCATCAAGAAGCTGCTGGGAGGTCACTTATCTGAATTTCTTATTTCTGAATTGACATCATTAAAATGCAAGAAAATTTGCACGGCACAAATTCTTCTTTTCTCATTTGATATAAATGGGTAATTGACAAAAGTATCTTGACTATATTTGATTGTTCCAACATTTCAAACAGGGAGGGAAATATATTTTAATATATTGGGCCTACCTAGAAAGAATTAATATTGTAACTTGACCTTTCTGTCTACATTGTTCAAATATATTCTAAATTGTTCTGAATATTGACTTACAAAAACCTAAGATCTCGAATACTGTAATTAGCTTTGCTTATAGCTGTCAAACCATACTGGAATTTCTTGTCATTAAAAGTGCCAGGGAAGAAAGGCATAATGTGAATCTACTAAGAGAGGGGGGAAAAAAGTTTTTTCATGTTATTCTTTGATTTTCATCATGAAATACAGATAGATTGGCCTTTTTTTTTTTTTTTCTCATCATCAGAGAATCAATAAATTGCGCAAAGCTGTGAACATTGGAAGAATGACTAATATCAACGTATTTCCTGTGGTGATCCAAGCCAGCCTCATTCCCAAAGATGAATCTCTGTGGTTATTGTAAAGCTATTAGTACAGCATGTCTTTAACGAGAAATATTTCATAAACCCTGTTTGTGTTCACAGAGAGGTGGCACATTGTTTATCCCAATAATGAAACAATTAGAATGTGTAGCAATTATAAGGAGGATATGCTCTAAATATTGTCCAAATCTATCATTCTCACTTGGATTCCTGCAGACTTTCCAATCTGCAGCACACAGTTACAAAAATCATTTCCTTTGGATTATTTTCTCTAAAATGAGTGTTTCCTTACTTGATTTGGGATGTAAGGCCACAGCACTACAACAATGAAGTAAAATGGAGGTAAAGGTCTGTCATGTCACTCTGTCGGCAAGCAAGAGAAAAATGAAAAAGAAGATTATAGGATTTGAAGAAGTCAAATGCTGTAATAAATTGAAACTAATTTCAAGAGAAAACTACTTTTATCCTTACACAAACTCATTCATGGATTTAAGTTGAGAAAACAACAGTATTACAAGCTTAAGTGAAGACCACTCAGTAAGAACTGGTGATATGGGAGTCTTCAAAGGAAAAAAAAAAACAAAAACAAAAAAAACCCCACACAATTAAGAGTTCTTCACCACTGAAATAAGAAGTTGGGTTGAAATATTTGAGCAATGAGTTTAATTGATTGGATAATTACAAGAACATATACAATGTTATGAATTTGATAGACATTGACTTGGGAATGAAATTGGTAGCTGAGCCACTAAGATAATACCAGAGGCATATCTGCAGAGCAATCCTAAGCTTTTCAAATGTTCAGTACCTATACATTCTGGCTGTTTCTGCACTGACCTGTGATTTTTAGTCTCTAGAATTCTTGCATAAGCAACGTTGCCCATCAAAAGAGGATATATCCACAACTTGTCCTCCTAAATACCTATATAGAGAGGGTGTTAGAAGGATTTAAGTATTCAAATTAATATGTCTACAAACTGAGTGCTTGTTAAGAACCAATTTAACTCCTTTCATTTCCCTTTCCTTCTTCATTTTTACAAGCAAACCTAGAATCAAAACATGGAAGAAATATATAAGTATGGCATGTGTATAGACCACATAGGTGTATCAAAAATCATGTGCTGGAATGCAGAGTTAGACATCCCTTGAGAGGATCTGTAAATATGAATCATTAGTGAATAAATCAGTACCTATGTAACATAAAACACTAAAGAGAAATAGAAATCAAGGAAAATGGCACCTGAAGCGTCTAAGTGAAAAATGAAAATTCATAGATACAAAGATGTAGAACAAATGGGCATCATCATGTGAATGCCCAACACATGGCTGTAATAGTAGCTGTAATCTGAGAACAGGTGAACAGGAAGACTGTATTATGCAAAACCTTCTATAAGGATTTTGAGGCAGATAAGTACACTAAAAGTGAAACCAAGCATACGCTTTTAAAAAAAAACATCTCAACAGTGTAAAAGCAGATGGGAATTCATGGTGCATATAAAAAAAAAAAAAAAAAAAAAAAAACCTGAATCATAAACCAAACAGCTTCTTGTTAAAAATTAGTAGGTCTAAAATATAATGTCTGAGTTGTAACACGAGAGATAAAGCAAATAAGGAAATCAATGAGAATGTGGCAAAGTAGCTAAAATTAGCAATCACTGTCATTGAGCTGTAAATTGGAGAGAAGAAAATGAAGGATCTGTATTGAGTATAGAGGTAAGAAATGACTGGGAGCTACTTCTGTAAGCAAAAACTAAGAATAAGCCTGCAAATCATACAGTTAGAATGCAATCAGGTAGAGGATTTTCAGATTCTTTTTCTCTCTTTTAATTATGGACAATTAGTCTTCTGCTTTGTGACCTTTCCGTACCTCCTTCCCCTTCTATTTCTGAGCAGGTTTCTAGATGGTCTCCCATCCACAACACTTCTTCAGTACTTAAAGAATTTTGCAGCGGACGAAGTTCTCACATTTTATATAGTTTTAAGAAAGTGAGTTAAACTTAATTAAGGCCCACATCATAAATATTTAAGCAGTTTATATTCACATCATCCAATTGTTCCCAAATAACAAATTATTAAAAAGCCCTTACAACAGGAATCCTAGTATGAAAATATCAGGTCTAAAAAAAAAAAAAAAAAAAAGTCATTTTATTTTAAAGAAGATCCACTTTTATACTTTGAAGCTAAATCTATAATTTCATAGGATTAAAATTTATGTAATAATGAAGAGAGACTGCTTGAAAACTGTTTATCTGCACTTTCTGCAAAGAGTAAGTGAAACTACAGATACTGTAAGTGATTACACAGGAATTCTTTTCTGTTTTTCAGTTTGTTTGACATTTTTGCATTTGGCAGCACATTATGTATTGACAAAGCAACTGTTTCCAGTACATGTTCAGTGTGTTAGTCAATTCATGTGTTGCTGACATGACTCTTCCACACAGCAGCTGAGAAACAAAATCTGAAACCCCCAGAAACGTGACTACAAGCCCACAGAAGCTGAAGAACTATGGTGGTCTAGTATATGAAGTAATTAGATTTTGTAAGAAACCAGATTTCAGTTTTTGTTTTGTTTCACCTTTTCCTTACAAACTACTTGTAGCAGATTTCATTCAGAGCTTTAAATAACATTAAATATAAACCTGATTGGCTGTTTTTCAAGTAAAAGCAGATTTTCACTGAAAAATGCTAACATAAAAATTACAAAAACAGAATCAACAACCTTGTGATAACAAGCAAGCAAATAGTTGTTCTAGAAGCCTACTTTTGTCAGACCAGGTGAGTGGAGAATGGAGGGCTCAGCTTAGCGATACCAATTAGGTTGCTCAAAAGACTATCAGGACTTAAAGCTCTCTGTTTTTGTGATCTTGTACCAGAGCCTCACAATTCAAGGTTTTTCTAAGTTATCTTAGAACAATTAGAGTAATTCAATACTGTGGACTATGATAGTACTAGGGATTTCAAGGTTTCTTATCACTAGATTTGAAAACTTTGGAGTTGAAAGCCTATGGGAATCCCAGGTGCAGCAGGGGCTTCCTAGAACTGTTAAGATAACTTTCAGTTTTCTCCACTTCCTGATGAAGAACTACCTTCTACGCTGCAAGAATGCTGGATAATCCATGGATCTCTTTAAAGTTTTAGTCTTTCAGCTCCATAGCAGTTAGAGAAGTATAAGGAAAATAAAACACAGAATTCCTGAGAATCTTTAAAGTCCTCTATATTTCTTTTTTTTCTTCTCAAAATATAATATATAATAATTGAGAATATATATATTTTTATACTTTTTCTCCTGAGTATTACTTTCAAACTATAAAAATACAGTTCTAAAAGCAAAAGAAATTTGCAATGTATAGTTAATCTGACCTCTTTCCATATCATTTCCATTAGAGTAATTTCTCTCTTCATAGAATAAACTACATGTTAAGAAATTTATACTACAGAACAGATGGTAAGAAATCTAAAAAGCAGAAAACAGAATGTTACAAAAATATATACTTTATCATCTTTTTCATCTTTTTGATTGTGACATACTGCAGATGTAAATGTTCTGACCATGGAGAGTCTTTCACATGAGGTTAGCTTTTTCAGTTGTCCCACTGACAGCTGTGAAACTGCTCATGGCATATACACAGCTACTAGGATAGAATCATGAAACAGTCTGAAAAGTAACTCAAAAAATGCAGTTGGACACCTTGCCTCAGACAAGGTCAATTTTATCTTTGTTTTTCCTGGCTGAAGTTATCTAATCCATTAATGAAGGTGTCCCATGATTGCAGTTGCCGTTTTCCCCCAACAATTTATCGTTAGTTTCAGTATCTTTATCATCACAATGTTCTTCATAATATCTAATCTCTCTTTTTCTGCAATCTGGTCTAATTAACTTCTTATTTTATTCACCATGGATATGTTGAGCAAGTTATTCTTTTCCTCTTTGCGAAAGGTTTTTGTATACTATTCATTAAAGACTGGGAACAAAGTTGAATTTCTTTAGCTGTAATCAGATAGAACTGGTAAAATAATGCCACACCTGCTTGATAATCTATGGTGATTTATATTTCATGCAGGCATGCATTGAGAGCACATTTGCTTGAGCAGAGAAAAACTAGACATAAGAAAATCTAACACAAATGTGCGGCTAGGAATTCAAGTGAGACAAAAAAAAAAAAAAAAATGAGGAAAGAAAAACAAATCAAAATAAAATAAAGCAAGAAGAAAACAAAAGCATTTTGTCCTTGTCTCGGTACATTAGTCTAACTGGTTGTGGTTTTCTACATTCAATCAGTTCAGTGAAAGTAATAATAGATTTATAATAATTAAATGTAAATTGCAGTTTGGTTAAATTTTGCTTATAGAGTTAGTGTTCTTAAGAATCACTTTTATAAGTTTTAAAATAAAATTGAATTGGAAATATGAAATGTGTATGCATTATATAATAAGAATTAAGGCACTTGACAGCCATATTTATTTTAGGCACTTGTCGTATGACAAAGTGTCAGTCTGTCCTGGCTCCAGTGCCAGCAGAATTTCATCCAGAGGGCACTCTGAACATCTAGGTTAGTACAGCACAAATGCAGTATGCAGTCTTACTTTTCCAGGTGTTTTATAACACCTGTAATGCACAAGCAATGCTTGCCTCATACCACCCCTGTTGAGATCAGAACATCTGCCGTGTTTATCACAGTGCATGCAGAATATGTGCACGTTGAGTCAATGATAGTGTTTAGATGTGATCCCTCATACTTTACTTTCCAATTTTTCACAATTTAAACAAGCTGAATCTCAAACTAGAAAAACTGAGCAACTGCTTTATTGCAGATTAACTTCCATTAATTATAAAGGCCTGTAACAGAACTCTTACCACATATTTCCTTTTTGTTACAGAAAGAAGGAGAGAAACCAGCTTGTTATTCTAGCGAATGAGGATAGCAAATCCAAGTCCCCTAGTCCTAACAATATTATAATCAAGTTAAATGTCTCAGAAACACTATAAGCAGATGTTATGTCGGAAGTGAGTGCACTGGCCAAAGAGATTTAGAGAATGGATGCCAGGAAAAAACAAGACAGCCATTAGCTTTACTGCCTGTATTAACCTTTCAATATTTTTAAACCACAAATTTTCTCCTGAAACATCATATAGAAGATCTATATTATTAGTGACTGCCACTGTTGATAGGTCAGTATGATAAGCACTGAACGAGATTTTTTTTTTTTTTTTTAACAAGTTTGAGTTCTTCTTACCACTCTTTATAGCCATTAGAGAAAAGTTTTAAATGTCATATTTGATTTGAATTTTATTTGAAATGGAAATAAGCAGCCCACACAGGCTTAATTATTTAGTATTTGGTTTGAAACATTAGGACACATGGCTTAGTTGTCAAAATACCCTCTTTGGAATTGGAAAGGGTACCAGGTCTTAAAATTCAGCTATTCCAATAATCATTCTAAGGCAAATTGCTTTTCTTCCAGATATTATTTGCTATAAGTCAATTCCAAATTTTGTGATGTGGCTGGATACCCTTTATTATTTTTAGTTCAGTTTTTGCACAAACAAAAATAAAGGAAGTGAAAATGTGAATTTTCCAGTCATTGCCTTACTTCTTAATGAAATATTGCAGCATATTTTTAATGCTGAATATTGTTTCAAAGAATAATATGTATACAACCTGGCAATGGGTCACAGAGTTTGCCAAATAGACAACAGCTGAATTAGATCCTGATCAGCTTCTCCTGTCAAACAACAGAACCTGTAGAAAGAAGGAGAGTTACTGTAATTGCTTCTAGTAATTAGACATGAACACAAGTAGTTAAGAGAAAATTGCTAGGGAGGGAAACAATTTAACAAAAAGAAGAGTGTGTGTCGGAAAGCAGAGTCTGAAAAAGAGCAAAACCAAAACAGCATGAAAACAATGGGACATGCTGTCTTTCCAGACACTGTAGTCAGTAGGTTGAGCTGGGGGCAGGTCTCCCACGTGAGAATGCGATGGAAGCTTTCCAAACAGCACAAAGGTGACTTTGTAGTCTGTGGGAGATGTATCACAGGATACTTGGCTGCAGCACTCACAGCAGAACATGCTGTAAGCTTTGCCATAGTTCAGCAGAGGGGTTGGACTGAAGGAGCCTTTTGCCCTGCTATTCTATCCTGAGAACAAGGGTTTAGTGCTAAACACTACAAGCAGTAGAAAAAGGTCTGGATACCAGGAGAATTTAAATGAACATGAGGAAAGCTGAAATCTGTGCTCTATAAATCACAGCACAAAGGTTATAAAAAATAATTCCAACCGTTCTTTCCCCAATCCCAAACCTATTCACCAAGTAATAAGGAACAGCAATTCTTTCCTAAAAATAAATTTTGCCTTTATTATTATTTTTTTAAACATGATAACCTACTTAGCGGATAAAAGAAATGCAATATATATACCTGTAGTCTAGAAAAGTGCTTGACACAATACCTTGCAGAATTGCACTGAAAATTATTTCCCAGTGTCTTGAAGAAGACTCGTGTCATTGTCACGTGCCTTGAAAGCTGGCCATAAAATAAAGCCTCAAAGTATTAAATGTGGAGTGTGTTGAGGAATATTTAATAGCATTCTGTGGACATTCGTTCAGCTTAATGTCTTTATTAATAATGTGGATGTGGGAGTAAAATATGTTAATGAAATTTGCAGGTAAAAATAAATTATAACTTGAGATGAACACCAGAGAGCAAAAAGGAATAATAGAAACTGGACCAAGTGACATTAAAGAATCAGAAAATTACGAAATGGGATACAAATAGGAAAAATACAAACTAATATTTTTGAGGAAAATAACATAAAATACAGATATTCAAATAATCTGAAAAGCTAGTATGAAGTGTTATGCTGGAAGAAGACCTCAGAGTAATAGTTTATTGAAAACTGAGTAAAAGCTTACCATGCAATATGGGTCAGATCATTTTACCTCTGCTCAAGGCTTTCTTCTTCAAATGATGAAGAAACTATAGCATTTCTGCTTTGCTACGTAATCCAACAATTTCATTGGACTCAGCAACTCTGGACCTTTTTAAAAAATAAGAAATTATAAAATAAAAAAAGGTTATCAGTTCTCAATTTCTGTAACTGTAAAGACTATTACACATAAATATATGAGCTCATTGTCCTGACAATGGCATAAGTATAGCCACGTGAAAAATAAACAAACAAACAAATAGAGCATCAATTTGATCCAAGGACTCAGATCACAGAAACAGAAGATGGAAGATCCACCACAAGTAAGCCAAGGCTTAATTGATCTCTGGTTCTTCGGAGGAAGAAGTGTCTGAGTGATATTACAGTGTGATTATACCATGGTGGTTTTATCACTATATACCATGATTTTAGATTATATCTATCACTATAGAGTGTGTTTGATTTAGACCTCATCTGAGCCTGTTCCCTGATAAACAAAATTGTCTACATGTAATTTTTCTAAGACCAGAAGAAAAAACTGTGTTTGGGAATTTTTTGAGAGCTGTCAGAAGCTGTGACTAAGGCCAGAGCATGCAGGATAATGTTAGGAAAATGGCCTTTCTTCCTTGAAAAATGCATAGTCTGTCTCATGAAGAGCTAGCAAGCATCTGGACTGGTGAGGTATCTGAAGGGTAGCTGCTTTAGCAATTTTCACTTCTTTGCCTGCCCCCATCCCCATTAAGTTGGTGTCAATTCCTGCCGTCCCTCCCACACCTAAATTAATAATTTTGAATCAGAAGCAGGTATGATCATTAGCTTTTGTTAAAGACCTTCAGACACTCTAGGCATCGTCTCTTCGAGATTATTAAATGAATTTTTCACTTACTCACCTTCTGGTTATTTTTCAATTTGTTTGAAGATGGCTGCAATTAAGCCTCTTCCAAGAAAGGGATTCCCCTAACGAGGCACAATTTATGTCTCAGCACTCTCAGCTTGCTCTCTATGATCCTGGAGTGGCTGCACTGCATTAGCTGTGGGGAAGGCAGCTGCCAAGCACCTGATCTGCATTTGTCCCACTGCTCACCAGCTCCCTTTGCCTCCATGAACTCTTCTGTTTCATTTCACATCCCTAATGATCTGCTAGATGCTATCTGAAGAGTTGTCCATGTGCAGACATGTTTAGTTTGGTTGCTTACTGTAAGGAAGACTATGAGAAAAGGGGGAGAGGAATGCTTTATGTACCACCAGTATTATACATTCTTATGTCCTCTGCACTCAAAGAGTACTGGGAAAACTGTTGTGAGGCCAACTAATTCAGCTTAAGGCACACTTTCTAGAAAGCTGACAGCCAAAATCACAGCATGCTGGTTGAGAAAGTATTAAATTGATGAGAAGGTGTCATTGACAAAATGGTTGTTTGCTTGTTTCTTTTTAAACGTACAACTTTAAAATTTTGAAATGATTGAATGAATTCCTATTAACCTATCTTCTTTCATATATATATATTTTTTTCTTTAAAGTGACCTGCCATCTGGAAATTTCTTGTTTGTTTTTTGTTTTTTTTTGGTTTTTTTTTTTACATTGCACAGTTAGCATAAAAGATAATGATAATGAAACAGTCTAAGGATGTTTAGAAGGCACTTTGAATATATTATTAAATGAATGGGAAATGATCAGTTAAGGCAGCAGAAGATTGGGAAGGAAAGCATATTTTACTTGCAAATAGAGCACGAGTTGGCAAGTAAAGTTAAGCAAGTTTTAGCACTATTGAAAAATTATGTTAGTACTTCTGAACATTTGCAGGATGAGTCCATGCACCAAAACACTTCTGCCATAAGGAGTGCTGAGAGATTATTTCATAAGAATGAAACAGAAATACTGCCCTCAAGACAGAGAGAATATGGATTTGCTAGAAATATTGTTAAATTAGTGGACATATGCTTTCTTGTTGCCAGATATCTTGTAGGCTAAAAAATTATGAAGGAAATAATCACAATGTTAGAGCAATATTTAATGAAGGCAGTGGAAATTCACATTAAAATCAAAGTTCAAGCTCCTCTGTTAAATATGTGATTGCACGTGCACTTAACCTTTACATTTAAAAGAACAAATCTACAATGAAATTATGCAGTAACATTATTTTCTCCTCATTTTATTGTTTCTAACCACTTTTAAGATCATTTGAAATTATTAAATATTATATAATAATATATAATATTTAATAATATTCAATAATTAGATCTGAAAAGTAATTAATAGTTTAAAAGTTTGTCCTCTGAAGACAAAGTCTCTGAGAACATGACAACAACCTGGAATTTGGGAAAGTATCTGGAAAGGCTAATGCTGTTGCAGTTTTATTGTCCATGAAGTAAGACATGTAAGGCTCTTCAAGTTTTCAGAAGTGAAATGAAATGGATTTTATAGAGGTAGCAGCAAGAATCCCATCAGTGCAATTCCTCCTCAGCAAGTCCCTTTGGTTTAGGTAGCCAAGACTTGTGGGGAGAAATGTGTATGGGAAAGAGGAAGAATGTTCTTCGCTGAGAAACGGTGAAAAGAGAGATCCAAGAAATACTAATTAGAGTATTATAAATACCAAGAAAGTCAAATGTTAAAAAGATTCTTGCCATAAACAGAGAAGTAACTGGAAATCCGTGCTATAAATTGTCAGAGGATTTAAAAGTACAAAAAAATAAGAAAAAATATAGTAACATTAAACAGGAAAATTAGCACATTTAGTAGTCCACGTCAAATAGATGATAGCATTTTTTAAAGTCACTAGGAACTAGATGATCGTTAAGACTTTTAACTAGATAATCTTCCAACCTAAGTCATCCTATGCTTCTATGAAAGTTGTAAATCCCCATCTTCTATTTTGTAATTATTAAAAATTATGTCTATAGCATTTGGGCTTACAAAGGAGGAAAAAATATACAAAAGATGTGTTTTAACAGATGTGATTCTGTCTTCCCAAATTCTTCAGACAGACAGAGCAGTAAATCAGGCTGTGAATTCCCCGAGTGCTCCAATGAGATTATAGAGCCAAGCTTAAGGACAGCAGTAGATTGTTGTGCCTCAGCCACATCCCTCAAATTACAAAATTCACTGAATAAGAGGATTCACTGTAAGACTAACATTCCTTCCTCTACACAGTATCAAACTACAAAAATTATGCCACTCAATAACACAGAAAGATTTCTTTTCCTCAGTTCTCTCGTGGCATATCTGTTAGTGGTCTAACACTTTGTCACTTAACCTTTAAATTATACAATTTTTTAAAATGTTGTAAAGATAAAAGTAAATAACATACCAAAATCTAATATATGGAGTATCTTTGGTTATATTAAAAGGAACAATTTTTCATTTATGAACACCATTAATCATAAAACACTTCCTTTATATTGTAATATTTTTCATAATATTTTTTTTCATAAAATACATTTGTGTTAGTAGTTTACGAGCTGGTTTGGCCCAGTTCTGTGACTAGTGGGGTGGAGGGATCTGCAGATTTGGAAAGGGGAAACAGGAGATCCTGAATAATTAAAAACAGCAGCAATGATCTGAGGAGAAACAAACTAATTTACTAAAAATGGAGCTGTGCAGTTGGGTCAAGCCACAGCGAGGAGAGCCTGACGATCAAAAAGAGGGATGTCAGGTGACCAACAAGGCCTTATATGTATTCCCCCTGAGCAGAAATTGTAACAGAACAGCAAACAGTCTTCTGGGGAATGTAGTTCTTCTCTTCTAGGACAGCTACCCAGAACTGGAGCATTAACCCTTTAACTCCTAGAGCACTACATGATGTTATGATGTGGAATACTGATGAACAAAAGTCATAAAACAGTAACAATTTGTCATAACATCTATTTTGTGATGAGTATCAAGATACGTGATAGGTTGTGGAACATAGTTCTTACAAGATAAGTTAACCACCTTCTGGAACAACAAGAAGGCATTCCACATATTTGAAGGACTGCTATACATTTCTGTTTTAGCTGAGTTATGATGATACCAGTATCACACAAATTTTATTTTATTGTCCCATCTTACTTCCCATAAGACCTTTCCTTTTCCACTGCTCCACTCACTATTCAAATGGTACATAAAAGTATTAACATTGCAGGCCTTTTAAATTATGTTCTTCTGTCAAAGGTAACAGTTTAGCAAGATAGAAACAGTGTGACTTTTCTGTCACTTGCACAAGAAAAATATGAAGGAAAAAAAAAAAAAAAGAAAAGAAAAATATATTGACCAGAGTTTGATGTTAATAAAAAGCCAGTGAATTTGGATAATATTTCCTGTATGGATTTTCATCCTGTAGTAATTCTATTTTAGGCTTTTTGATTGTTCCTTATAGGAGCTGAAGAAATTGTGCAATTATCTTGATTTCAATGTCAGATGATGCAGAGTTATTATTGATCAGAGTACTTTTCCAACACAAAGATCAGAGGGAAAATATTCATTAATTTTGGTTGAAGCCTATCTTAATATGAAAGATTCAGTACAAGTTAGTCTCACATTTCCAGTGAACTCATGTCTCTTAAGAATTATTTTTGGATATGCATAGTTATTTCTTAATCAACATTTTTTTTTTTTTCCTTGGTTTCTAAGGAAATCGGCGCAGTTTTTTAGAAAGTAGAACATTCACCTAGTTTCTAAGCTTGGGACTAATGTTTATTTTTGCTATCTCAGTTGATTTGGTGATTCTAGGGAGTTGTTACCTCTGTTTCTGTCTTCTATGGTTTGTCTCATCATGTGAAAAATAATGGATGTGATCAGAATGTGCAGATTGTAGTAAAAAACCTCACCTGTATAAGTTACTTTAATTTTAATGAAAAAGGAACAGATGATATGCTATTATAGTGAGAACTAATAAACCCTCACAAATATTTTCCTTCATTAAAACCTGAAGCTAATAAAGTATTTTTCAAAAATATCTCTAAGAAAAGCTCTTTTAGAACATAAGAGCAGAAATTTGAGATTGCCAAAAAGGATGTCTTTCCAATTTTAACAGTTTATATGTGGGTATATTTTGTAAGACAATTTTGCTGTGGGTTACTTACTGACTGATTGATTCATTGATTCATTTATTCATTCATTCAGCTTATAACAATATTTTATTGAGTAGTGAGAAAATGCATTTGAAGACCTGCTGCGATTTTCAGATAAGGCAGAAAGTCTGAATGGAAGTTTTTAAAGCAACCTGTACAGATATACTAGCACTGAAAAGATCTAAAAATGTAAAACCATTTATGCAATGGGAGTTTGAATAAACTTCCTTCTGTTATTCACTTCCCAGATTCTTGTGATTATACAGGTGAATACAGATAGACCCTCAAAGTCATTGCTTGAAAACAGTAAAATAAAACTTCCTTTTCCATTCTTGCAGACCTGTATGTATCTGAGTATTGCTAGGTGGGGACAGCATACTGCTATTGTGATGTTTCAAAGAGGACCTTACCCTCTCCAGCTTCCATATCAAAAACAGGATTTCTTTATTCTTCTGCTTTTTCACTCATGGCCTGATACAGTGAACGAAAGTGACAAAACAGCTGCTGCATCCTGTGGGTAAAAAACATAACCCTGAGATACCCTTGCTCAATTATGCAGCAAAGACTTGACTTGGTTATCTACATGAAACAAGCCAGTGAAACCTTCTGCTTGGGATGCCAAAACAGTAACATCTCTCTTTTCTAGTTTCTTGGACACTAGTTATGAAACTTGGGTTATTCTTCACTTTAAGAAGTTTATCTGTCTCATTTTAATGTTTTAATTTTAATAATCACTTGTAATCCTCCAGGGAAAAAGAGGACTATTGAATATTGTCATTTAATTCTTAAAGGTGTGAAAGAGGAAATATGTCCAGATTTTTGTGAGAGCTAAAATTTAAGATATTTGATCAGGCCTGATAATGTACAAACGTTATCTACAACTCTGAAGGAGAATAATCTCATACCTTGACTGTTTTCCATGTTCTTTTAATGCACAATGATTTTATTCAGTGGAGATGAATTTGATTGTGGGTGTCAGTAGCACAGGCATTTCGGAATTATTTTGGGTTTTGGAATTTTTTTCTATGACTGCATGAATCTTTTTCACAGTGTCAAATATGAGATGGCATTTTATTTGGATGAAAGAGAGAAGCTTAAATTGCACCCATAAAGGAGTTAGCATCTGCGAAAATACAGGATTCTTAATTAACGTTTCAGTCAGAAATCCACATTAAGTAAGTGTAAGAAAGAAAATTAATATATATATACATGGGTATAAACCCAGAAATAGATATATACAGACAAAGAGAATTCTACTGTGAGAATCAGTCAGATTGCTTGAAGCCCTCCCTTTGATCGTCTCTCTAGCGTATAGTATTTTTGAATGGAAAGTAAAAGCAGCTTGCAAATTTTTTCAGCATCAGTGCCTGAAACAGTAGCTAAGACAAGAATGTAGAAGTAGCATCTCTATTCCCTTCACATTTTCTCATGTCATTTCCATCCTTTCCTCCTAGTAAGTTAGTTGCAGAGGAGAAAAGAATGTGAGAAAAATCACTTTTACATTGTGAGTAGTCTGTCCAAGACACTTAAATTGGCTCTGAGTAGCACTGCTCCAGAATGGAGGGGAAAAAGCAATAACAAATGCAGGGAAAAAAATGGTAATTCACTTGCCACCACCTTTCCTTATCTCCCTGGTCAAAGACTTGTCTTTCATTAGATATAACAGAAGATATACTGTATAACAGGCATCTCATTTAATTGTCTGAGATTTGTTAATTTAGATTCTTTATGATCTATTCAGGAAAAATCATAGAATATTTTCTCATCTTTTCTAGCTTTTGGAAACTGACAAGCAGCATCTAATCCAGCTTCTTCCTTAGCTGCTATTCCCTTCCTATTTAAAGAAACAGAATTCTTTTAAGGAAAGGAATGTATCTGCTCATTGTACTAATAATTGGAAGCTTAATTCTCATTCCAACTAGCTTTTATTTTCTTCTGAGTAAGTTTCAAATCAGACTGGGAGAAGTACAAATGTCCACCTCATAGTGCTCATTATACTTTGCCAAGCAAAGGAAATATCCAGTGATTGTGTATGACATTTGAGGAGGAAGGGGAGAGATCCATCATGCTTCTTTTGTCCTTTTCTTTAGAAAAATTTTGTTGATGAATTCAAAAACCTACATACAAATTTTCCTGTATGCTCTTATCCATTATTTTTGTTTGCAACCATTTTCTTATTTTCTCAAAACCAATATTATTATTTGTTTTGCTTTAAAAAATATATTATTCATTTTAAACAGGAGTTTAAAAGAATATTACTCAGTCTAATGTTTTTATCTCCTCCATAAATTTTCCCTTCTTGTTTGGAATAGACTATTTTGCTGACAGATCTCTACTTGTAATTTGTTGCTATCCTGCTCTCTTTAATACTCTGTTTATAACAGTTACCATAACTCAGTCTAGCCAAAGGTTGAGGCGTGAAAAAATTGTTGTCCATCTCCTATTTCTAAAAGTACAAACCAGTGAGTAATGTAACTTCAGCTCCAACATGGAAGTATTATTTCAAAGTGAATGGCAATAATGATCTCTAAATTATGTGGCCCAATTTTCTTCTGACTTTTATGTTTTCCTGTAAATCAGCAGTATATTTCTGAAGGCTATAAAGTTGCACTGACCTTTAATTAAGCAGGTAACCACAGAATTGGCTTCTGCTTTTAATACCTTCAGACAGAAAAAAGACACAGATTCCCCATGATTATAGTTTAGTTCACCTTGATAGCTAAAGGAAGGCAAGCGGGAGTCCAGACATAGGTTATGAGGCAATTCAGTGTGCTAACCAAAGTATCCACTTCCTCAACCCCTTGGGAAACAAACAGCTGGTATCTCTTCAGCATACAAATGCAGCAAGGACTGGGAGCTTTCAATGATCAGGAAGAGGTGCCTTTCTCTCATCTCTGGGGAACCTTTCAGTTATGAGGGATCATGTGGTGTCATTGAGTTTGTGTAGACACTGTGTTATTACAGATGTTACATTTATTGCATTTCAAATTTCCCCCAATCCTCTTCCCCAACAAAATAAATATACATTATAGCAGTTATAAAGCTGAGTACTGAACTTAGTAAATGTACCTATAGCCATCAAGAACTTTAGACTTTCAGTTTTGAGCCTCTGGTACTGTTTTTAAACTCCAATTTACTGGAGTTTACATTCACTGGTTGCTTTTCCTCATGTAAACTTTCTTTTTTTAGGCATTATTCATGTTATTCCAGCATTAATGTGATTTGGTTAATTACTCACTGTGGCTATAATCTTCTGACATTTAATAATGAATTGATTATGTGAACTACTGTAACTGTTTTAAAGGCTTTGGCCAATGCAGAAGCTTTGGGTAAGACTGCTCATGGTAGGGGAATAGACAGAAGTGTATACAAAATGTACAGGAATGGTAACTTCCCAACTAGAGAGCAGACTTTTGGTAAGACAATGTTTTTCCATAGGACTTTATCACTGAGCACTTCAGAAGTTTCTGATGATACTGGATGCTTAGCTTTCTTGCAGAACCAGGTGAAATTAAAATTCCTAGCTCAGAAAGTTCATTCATTCATTCATTCGTTTGTTCTTTCATTCCAAGAAAAAAAAAAAAAAAGAAAAAAAAAAAAAAGGAAAAAAATTACAATCATGAGAATTTAATAATAACATTAATAATAACACTTTCCCTCTTATATCTGAATTCCTTTCACAGAAATTACCCAAACTACTCCAGGGTACTTGAGCATTGTTTTTCCTTGTTAGCAGCTTTGTTTTGATTTTAGTAACACTCTATTCTGAATCACTAAACATTTGCATTGTCATAAACACATATTATGCCATGACTGGACAATGTCCAGATAAAATGAAAACAGACTCTAGAATAATCTTCTGTTAACATATGTATTGACATCAATAAAGGCTAAAAGATTATGACAGTTATTTCTATGCCAGAGAAAATACGAGGCAGAAAACAAGGCACAATGTGTATTTGGGTCAGTGCTTGCATCAATGGATGCATGATAAACTTTCAAAAGAAACAGAAGGTAGTTTAGTTTAGGCTCAAAAGAGGTAAGGAAAAAAAGAGGTCTATTTTTTTTTGACCTTGTGACAGGTTGACAAAAACCCCCAGTGATGTACTAGGAAACTCCTCAGGAGATCTATTCTGAATTGAAAGAAGGACCTTTCAAAATGTAATGGCTTTTAAAAGAATTTAAAAGGAATTTATAACCAGAAGCCAGACTTCTTTCTGAGATTACATGTCAGGAGATATTTACAGTATGTTGTGGTCAAGCTCATAGATAGTACTAAAAAATTCAGATTCAAAATATGAAGGTATCATCTTAACTACGGACTTAGATTTATTTTTTCCTAAAACATTTTGTAATGTTAAAATTGTATTTAATCAGAGAGGACATTTCCTATGATATGAAAAGAAATTGAAAGCAATGATAAGTTAAAGGAACCTCAGCCTGAGTCGGCAGAAAGCAATTTAGTTATTTTTGTATTGTTGATGTGTTGCCAAGGTCACAAACAAGACTGATTTACACAGGAATATGAGTTAGAAAGGCTATTTAAGGGAGCCATAAATACTTTCCTTAGATGTGCCTAGATGGATTTACTTCTTCCATCAGTCGCAATGAAAATTATGATTTACCAGTAATCTTCTTGCACAATTCAGTGATAGAGTATTTGATAACTTTTCTGGAAAGGAAATAATTCTCCCCATATTCTGCATTTTAAATTGATATGCAGAGTAGAATTCAAAATCAAACAAGATATCCTGGAAATCTGAAAGGAACTCATCTGTTAAAGAACTCTTAGCATCATAGAACCATGATCTGAAAGGGTTAAGGAAACCTTTTACATGGCTTTGTGTTAATGAGAATGTCTGCCAAGACTTGGAGAAACAAGAGTATACTATTTACATATGGGGAAAAAAAAAAAAAAAAAAAAAAAAAAAAAAAAAAAAAAAAAAAAAAAAGCAAAACAAACTACCAGATCCAGATCCAGTAAGCTTTTCTACCAACAGCCCTCTTCCAAGAACCTTTTCTCAGGATTATCTCTGCACTATTGGAAAGGATATTTCACTACAGTTTAGCAAAATTCTGCTGGTAAAATGGCCTAATAGTTTGTGGTTTTTCCAAGGATTCAGTCAGAATGTACATTCAAGGAAGAAAATGATCAGCATGTGCTTCAGAAACTTTGGTATGAAACAATTTCCAGGGTGGAATCACCTCTTCATCCCCTTAGCAGTGTGCTTGAAGAAGTAACTTGGGTCCCAGTGCAATGCAGATTGAAATCAGTGGCAGCTGGGTTGCACAGCTGATCTCAGCGGGGAAAAAAAGCCCATGTTCAGACAGCAGCTTGAATGGTTACCTCTGCTTCAGATGTGATACATTCGTTAAAGCTTCTCCCAGAAGAAGATCACCAGACAACAGCAACATTTCCTCTCCCCAGACTTTCCAAAATGGCCTAGGAAACTCAAGAGAAGTTACCCAGAAGATGACAAGAAAGAGAAAGGTGCAAGTCTTTATCAAAGTGTTTAAAAGATATCCAGTACCGTGGACTTGGGAAATAAGATAACTAAAGAACTATAGGCTCATGCTAGGAGGGGAGAAGTCAGTCACTCCATTGAAATTATGATCTCTCCATAGCAAGTAACTTTCTCATAGCAAGTAACTTTCTCATGAATAATACAGAAATAAATATTTTGAGGTGGAGGAAGGTTTGTGATAAATTAAAGATTTATGGAAAACAAACAAACAAAAACAACAAAAAACAAACAAAAAAAAACAAACAACAACAACAACAACAACTTTCAAACAAACAAGCTAACTAATCCACGCGCTGCTCACAGACTCAGTGACATTTTATCCCAAAACTTTGTAGAACTGCTACCTTGTTTCAGCTTCAAATAATTCTTAACATGCTTGGCATAACTGCAGTGGTATCTGGAGCTTTACTTGAAATTACAGTAACAGTATCAGAGAGAACTCAGTCAGAAGTAGTCCAGGTAGCTCCTCTAAAATTGAAACAATGTTAAAAAGTAGAAAGCGCTCATTGCAGATGCCAGGAACTGTCACTGCAAGATCACTCTAAATCACTTATTTATCAGTAAGCAATCGAGGAGATTTAAATTAATATTCTTGGCTTTCAGGACTTTATCATGCCATATAAGCCACTAATAAAGTAGTTGCTCAGTGATTAATCACTACCCACAGCCAGTATTCTGCCCAGTTTCTCATTTCTTATATCTTGCATCTTCTGACATATGTACTCTAAAATTCAATCTCCATCTCCATGACCTCAGGAAAGTTTTGTTGTTGGCTCCAGAATGGCTGCATTTTCCAAAGCTGCTCCTCTTCCCTCTTTCTTTATTTCTTTCTTTTCTTTTCTTTTCTTTTTTTTTTTTTTTTAAATATATATATATTTTAATTATTTATTTTTTTCAGGAACACAAATCAAACACAAAAAAGCCTGTGAAGTGCAAATAATTCTATGGTATACCAGTGGTAATGAAAACTCATGCTTCATACTATTTATACTGGTTTTCCTCTCTGGGTAAGGGCATCATACATGCTAACTAACAGAGCTTTTAGCAAAATGTGAGACACTAGCTGAGAAAACACAAAGAGCTGAAAAACTTGTGCTAAGAGAAGAAGGAAAACAAATCAAATAATAAGAGTATTTTGCAGCAAGTCACGTTATTCTAAAAATTTTACTACAAAGAGAAAGCCTCCTGCCAAAATGAGTATGATGTATTTCTGTATTAGGAAGTACTCTTTCTTAGAAGGAAATGGTTTTGGGAAAAGTGGAGAAAAGCAAGAGCAGTGATAATAAAGAACTAGAATTAATCTTCCACATTTTTTCTTTCTCACTGCTCCTCTCTGAATGACATTTCCATTTCTTCCGTACCCAGTATCCCATTCTCATGTATTCTTTTACTGCCAGTGATCTCTCTTTTCCTCACAAACATAACACTCCAGTCAATAGACAGTGTTTTCATCCCTGAAAATCACTTACACATACAACAAAAAAACCCTGAATACCATGGAGAATCTTGGGTAGTAAGTGGGTAACATTGGACTCAGAGTTGACCATGACCCAACGGGAAATGAGAAAAGGAAATTCAACACTTCTCTACAAAAGAGGAAAAATTGAGGTTAGTGATCTACTTGAGAATTGTGAGTATTTTTTCAAAATATCACCTAATATAAACATGAAGGCAATTTTCTCTATATAAAATTGCTTTGCTACTTCCTAATAATTCATAGAATTATTCCAGAGGCTTTAGTTCTGGGGAAGGTAGGAGAGAGGTAATTTTAATTCTGATGTAAGTAAATATAAAAAAGAGAAAACAAATAAACCCTTTGTTTTCATGAAGAATGTTAAATTGTCAGAACATGAGTAGGACTAAATAAATTAAAATCTGAAACAATTATTTGAGAGTCAATAATTAGGGTTTTAAATGCAAAAGTCTTACACATCAACCACTAAATCATTACTGAGACTGTGACAATGTGTCTGCTTGCCATTGTTTTTAGTTAATGGGAATGAGTTTTCTGCTCTTAGTAACGGCCCTTTCTGAGAAAATCCTATTCAAATTTATAAACTGCAGACATTTCTCAGAGCTCTGCCTTTGTAATCCTGAAGGAGTATAGTAAAGGGCACTGAACAAAAATATCCATGGTTTTTAAAATATCTTCCTCGAGTAGATTAAAATAAATTAAAAAAAAAAAAAAAAAAAAAAAAAAAAGGATGTATTTACTGGAACTACAGACATCTGGTTTAGTGTCAGAGTCAGATCATTCTAAGAAGCTTTTCTTAGCATAGGCTTGAGGAAATTTTATAGCAAGATGCAATAGTAACACACTTCTGGTATAACAAATTGCTCTTTATTTAAAGTTACTCTTTTAATATGAATAAGACTTTAAAGCCTGTCAAAGATGGCATGCAAAGATAAAAATAAAGAAGTGTCAGGAACAAAAATGTTCTTTTTCTCTTCCTCTGAATTAATTTGCATGTCAGTCAAGAAATCTGTCAATGCATATGCAATATAAGCAGCATGACTTACATTACTAGAAGTGTAGGGAAAAGGAACAAGAACTGAAGAATAGGAAAAAAAGACAGCTGCGATGAGCAAGGATTCTTCCTAATCTATAGTATGTATTCAACTATAACAATACACCCAAGATGGCAATGAAGTGATGACAGAACTGTCAATTACAGCTGAGCAGAGTGTAAACAGATCTACAAAATCTGCTGAGCAGAACTAAGCACCAGGTGGTTGGTAGGGCTTCTTTTTCAGTCCAACCCACCAGCTGGAGCACAAGCCTTGCCTAGTCGTAAGGTCCCACTTCCCCCCTTGGCAGCCTGTTGGTCATCCTGGGACACCAAGTGTGGCAGGAACAATCTCGGAAGAAACAGGACTAAAATAAATTCAAACCTGATGGAAAGCTGTAGACATAAAAGGTGTTGGCTGAGATGTAAATTGGATTATTGATTGCTGTAGAGCAAATTCATTTGAAGCCTAGGAAGGGATGAGTTGGAACTCTCATTTGAGGTCTTGTTTGTCTAGCTGAAAAAGGGGTAGGGATTTTGACAGCTTATTTAGAACGGTCTTTTAAGTAAATTTTTCATTTGAAACTTTTCTACATTAAAAAATCATTTTGTTTTTCAGCATTTATGTGAAATGCACTGGGAGGCAAATTGGATCTGTGTAAAAAATACCATTATTAAAGCTAAAGTTGCCTTTCAATCAAATCCTGCAAATTTCTCTATTCAGAATCTGAAGCAAGACTGATTTCAGTCATTACATGAAGGAAAAATCCCAAGGGAGTGGGATCAACCTCCCCTCAGTTGCTGTTAAGCTCATCTCTAATGTGGCCAGAAGAATGTAACTAGAAACACTATACAGTACACAAGTTAGAACAGAATTCAGCTTTGGCACTGTCTTGGAAGAAAGGAGAAGCAAGGAAAAAAAAAAAAAAAAAAAGAAAAGAAAAAAAAAGAGCAAAAAAAAAAACCTTAAAATCACTTTTCTCTCAAGCATGAGCAGCTGCAACTGAATATATGGAGATAGAGGATCTGCTGAATAATGAGTTCTTATTTCTTAAGTGCACTCTTGCACTTAACTGGAAGTTTTGGATTTCAAGGTTCCAGTCCAGTCAGCATTGCCAGCACCCAGAGCTGGCATTTTAAGTTATAAGTAACCCTGTGAAAAGTGAAAGTTATGTGTTGTTTCTCTCAAGCATTAAGATTTCATCAATCTGAGACTGTTGCTCATAGAAAGTCTGCCAAGCTTTTATTCCACAACCCAGCAAATAACTTTGTTTTTAGTTAAAATCTGTCTAAAGAAATAATGTTTCATTAGGTCCCCTTCTTAATTCACTTTTTCACAATACTCAACCTTCATATGCGAAATGTGGTTTCATTTTTCTGTCTTGACTGAGCCATCTCAGCCCCCTATTTCCAACTTGCAAAAGCCTTACTGATTCTGCCACTCCAAACTTCATAGAAGAGACACATTCTCTTGCTGTTGTTTTTGCAAAATAGATAGAGTGTATCTTTGGGCCAGAAGATCTATGGAAAATAGATTCACCACAAAATTGAAGATACTTGATTTTCATTCTCTGCTCCAGTGCCATTTGATGATTTTATACTAAGTATCCTATGAATAAAATACAAATACTATTACTGAATCCTGTGGGAACTAGAAGGCTTTACCATACCAGATGAATTCATACATATTTGCTTTTTTTCCTTCTTTCTCTAATTTTGTCCTTCTTTCTGCTAGGTTTGTCAACAACAACTTTGGGGTCAGAAGGAAGAGGTTGTTGAGGATTCCAAATTGGCCTTCAACATCTCACAAGTGAGTCACATTGTTGTAAACAGGAAAGATGGGAAGGTTCCAGATGCAACTCTGGAATTGAAAAGATTTAAAAAATTTTAAAAGAAAAGTATTCTTACTCACAGTCTCTCACACCAGTGGACATATTTCCAACTGATCCTGGCAGCTAGGCTTCAGAGGAGAGATGGTGGCTGCCATATTTTCATATGCCTCTTGAGGTTGATGATCATTTCTGGCTTTGAATGTCTTTTATACTCACTCAGAGCTAGCAGTGATTAGGAAGTTTCACCTCTCTAGCACATCCCATTTCAAGGAGTCTTTGTCATCTGTTCACTGTTTTATTCCTTACTGGGGCATCATAAAGCTTCAGTCATGTTCTCACCTTCTTATCACTGCCTCCTGATGGCTGGAGTCTTTTGAACAGGCTATCATGCTAATCCCAGGGGTACTGAGAAGCTGCATGGAAATGTGCCAGGTCTCTATAACCTACTGACAAAAATGCTTTCAATTCCTGTACCCTTTCTCCCAGTGTTCTTTTCTGGTGTTTCCACAGTCATTCAAATGGTCCCATTCATACCTGCATTTGCACTAAAAATCTCTTCAATGTAAGGCCAGAAATGATGAGTCAGATCCTTTCCTTGGGTTTCCCTTTTAGAGTGAAGAACAGATAAGATTTTTATAGAATCAGAAAATATTAAGAATTAGAATATTACATTCCTCTTGTGCCTGCTTTATTAGACAGTCCTTAATTTTAGAAAATTGAGTAATTCAGTCACCATGATAAACTCAAATGAGGGTGAAGTTATCAGATGTAAGGAAAGGGTGTTTCCTGCCAGTAAGATTTAAAAATAAATTAAAATCTGTGTGTTCATCTATTTTCTCATATTAGTGTTCGATGACATAGGCAAATCCTAACCTCTCAGTTCTCTCCCTATCTACATGATGATAGACACCAGGGCTCACAAAAATTCTGCTGCAATGGTAGTACAAACATAGCCTAAGAGACTGGACTGCTGCTTTACATGGTAGGAGCTGCAATGCTCCAGGCAGAATTTTTGAGATTGAAAATTAATGAAGAAAACACTGGGAGCACATAACACATCGAATTTATTTCTTGTGTATTTCTCTTTCTGCCTCCAAATTTTCAGCATGCTGCTACATCTTTTTTTTTTTTTTTTTTTTTTTTTTTAAGCTCTCTCACATCCAACTTAAAAAATATGAATTTGTTCTTTTCTTTTTTTCCGGAATATTCCTTTCCCTTTCCCTCTCTTCTCTTCTCTTCTCTTCTCTTCTCTTCTCTTCTCTTCTCTTCTCTTCTCTTCTCTTCTCTTCTCTTCTCTTCTCTTCTCTTCTCTTCTCTTCTCTTCTCTTCTCTTCTCTTCTCTTCCCTTCCCTTCCCTTCCCTTCCCTTCCCTTCCCTTCCCTTCCCTTCCCTTCCCTTCCCTTCCCTTCCCTTCCCTTCCCTTCCCTTCCCTTCCCTTCCCTTCCCTTCCCTTCCCTTCCCTTCCCTTCCCTTCCCTTCCCTTCCCTTCCCTTCCCTTCCCTTCCCTTCCCTTCCCTTCCCTTCCCTTCCCTTCCCTTCCCTTCCCTTCCCTTCCCTTCCCTTCCCTTCCCTTCCCTTCCCTTTCCTTTTTATGAAATACTGTTTTGCTGAAATGGAGTGTTCAGATTAATGTGCTTAATATTTATAAAAATGAAGCATTTGATTTCTGTATTTTAATTGTAGAGCAGAATGATCTGTGCAAGTATTTTCTCAGTGGCATAATCTCAACATAAAAAGTAAATTAACCAAAGCATTTTGTGCCCCTTCTTTGCCTGCTTTAATGGACAAAACTTTAAAGCTATGGAAATTTCTGGCGATTTCAAACATACCAAACTTTGCTCACTATAAAGACACGCATTCTTTTTATTATTATTATTTATTTTTTTACTTGCACAGTCCCATTCACATACCACAGAAAAAGTGCGTTTCTTGTAATCCCTTGATAGTGTTTCAAAAAGACAAACATGTTATTCACAAAGTAACAAACATTTTCTAATGACCATTCCATTTGAAGACACCTTTACTGAATGATATAAAGTTACTTCATGCACAAGTTAAGCTCCCATAACCAAAGAAACTGAACTTTGAGATCTATGAATATAGAAACCACTTAGGCTTAACAGTGTTAGTTACATTAATACACACCTTGCAAGGAAGCAAAATATATACATACATATTGCTGAAAAATTCACAGAGTATAGTTTTTATAAATTAGGCCAGCTATTTAATGAATTAAATCTAGTCCCAAATACAGAGAGAAGTACTTTAATTTAAAACACGTTTTAGTCAGTAGGACTACTCCTTGGGCAGTCAGTTTGGAGACCTTGCTGTTTTGGGATTAGAGCTGAAACTCAGAGAGAAGAAAAAAAAAAAAAAAAAAAAAGTGAACCATCTGTCCATTTTTCTATTTATCTGTTTTATTAAATGGATATAAAAAAAAATGTCAGTTTGAAACTGGTGATATTTTGATCAAGAACAAAGCATCACAGTATTATATACTATGCTTGTACTATGCTGCCTGAAGATGAAAATTATTACAGGAGCTTGTAGTGAAAACATGTGAATTTGTTACTGATCTTAAAGGAAAACATCAATGAGTCTCTGGCAAAAGCCCAAGTCAGTCAGCCTAGATTTCTAAGATTCCTAATTTTACCTTTTTTTTTTTTTTTTTTTTTTTTTTTTTTTTTTTTTTTTTTCCTGAACGGATATTTGTCTCCTGCATAGAACACCTGGAAATCTGTCATTTTACTTCCTCTGATCATTTTAATGGTTTATTTATCTGAATACCTGAGAAATTATTGCAATAATACTTCAGTTTGCTGGCAGATTTAAAATTCCCTCCAAAATGATAACTCTTTTAGAAGTCATATATCACTTTAGAGAGACTTCCAGGTAAGCTGACTATTACAGTGATCACTGTCACACTGTAGTGGAAACAGAGCTCTACATTAAATAAAAATGGAAGACCAGACACATTCTACATCTCAGAACATCACGTATCACTGCAGATGATTTCAGTATGACAAAATAGAAACACACTCACAATTTAGAGGAACAAGAACAGTCAGCTTGTACTCTGAACAAACCATGGGCTGAGAGGAAACAAGAACAATGGGTGGAATCATACAAAATAAGTATAAACATAAGTTTTGATGCAGAGAGAAAAAAGACTCGGCCCTTAATGTCTCTGAAATATCCATGTATACCTAATTTTCTAAGCTTCTCATTTCTGGAAATCAGGCTTTAGAACTAATTATTATTATTTTAATAGGAAAAAGGTTCTTTGTGGAATCAGGTTCTAATCCTGTTTTGATCAACTTACTTTTACACATAGGATTTAAAAAAAAAAAAAAAAAGGATAAAAAATGGAAAAATCGAATACAGAATTTGTCTTACCATTATTTTGGATAAAGAAAGAAAGTTGCAAAGCCAGATATGCATCTCAATAAGGTACATAGTTACCATACTTAAGATGTGACAGTGCTATTGTAATGCTTGACAAGATCTCTTTGCAAGACCTCTCTGTCCTTAAGTGAATCAGCAGATCCTTCTAGTTTAGTGTTGTCTGCAAAATTACTTATCATATCTTCAAACCTTATATACAAGTAATTGATGAAAACATTGCATAGGACCAGCCCTAAAAGAGAGCCTGTGGAACCTCACTAGTGACAGACTGACAGACAGATGTAACACTGTTTACTATAATTCTTTGAGCTTAGAGTGCTTACCAATTGTTATCCTGTGATGTTTCATTCAACAAGTTAGGAATTTAAACTTCCCCCCCCCCCCAGAAACTAGAAGCTTTTATAATATAATCCATTTAATGCAACATAGAAATCTTTCTGAGTACAATTTCAAAGGCATAATCTTTGATTTTTTTTCCTAGTGTTTCAGTAAAGTATTTGCTTTTGTTTTGTTTCTAGCATCATAACCAGCAAGTCTTCATTCTGTAAGAAACTGTTTTTATTTTAATAAAAACACTAGAAGTATCTTGACAGTGGGAACAAAGATGCAAAGATGCTTCCATCCAAAGTCCGTCTGGCAGAGAAGTCAGGGACAGAACTGTGTACCCATTTCCTTAGGTTATGTATACTACATGATTCCTTAGGTATGTCTTGAGAATACCTCTGAAAGGAAGGAGATGAGGGAAAACTTTGTTTTCATGATTGGGGAATGTTAACATTAAAAATGTATCGACACGCAGTCAAGTGTGTAGTTAGCTCTTTGAAACTCATCTACAGCTCAGCTTTGGGCATATGTACATAAATCCTGAAACCATCAATAACTGTGTGATTAAATCTCTTACTGGATAAGAGATAATACTATTTTGTTAACATTAAATATATATATATATATATATATATATATATATATATATAAATGACTTCTGATTTTGAGAAGAATTTCACCTATGAAAGACTGCATGACAGACTGGCCAGAGGGCAGACTGGAAGTATTTCAGACTTGCACTATTTGTAGACAAGAGTTAAAATCACACCTATAGTCATTTTGGGAAATCCTGAAATCCTCAACTTCACATATTGGCCCTAACAGCATAAAGAAATGATGAGTTTTTGTTGTGGTTTAGCCCAGCAAGCAGCTAGACATCACACAGCCTTTCACTCCCTCCCTCCTGTCCCACTGGAATGAAGGAGAGAATTGAAAAAAAAAAAGAAAAAAAAAAAAAAAAAAAAAGTAGAATATTTAGGTTGAGATAACAACAACAACAACAATAAAACCTATTTACTAAAACAGAAAAGGAAGAGAACAGTAATGATAATGATTACATATCTATCTATTTACAAAACAAGTGATGCACAAAGTAATTGTTCACTAGCCAAAAACAGATGCTTTGTCAGTCCTTGAGCAGCAGCTGCCACCCCAAACAATTCCCCTCAGTTTCATAACTTTTTCACATGATGTCATATAATATGGAATACTCCTTTGGTCAGTTTAGGTCAGCTTCCCTGGTTTTGTCCCCTCCCAGCCCCTAGTGCCTCCTCAGTTCCCTCACTGGCTGGACAATATGAAAAACTGAGGAGCTGAAATGTCCTTGGCTCTGTACAGCACTTCTCAGCAACAACTAAAATATCAATGTGTTATCAACATTGTTTTTTCTCATAAAGCCAAAACATAGCATTATATTGGACACTGTGAAGAAAATAGTTATGTCGCAGCTGAAACTGTGATAGTTTTACAGAGAAATCTGAATCAAAAGAAAGTCAATTTTCCACATAAATTGCAAGTGTAGCAGTTGATCTGGATGCTGAAATATTCTATTCTGATATGATTTTACTAAAGTATTTTTAAGGATATTACTATTGCTATTCTTAACTTTCTAAATCCTGAGTGTGTTCCTGCTTCACGTATTGTTCTTCAAAAGCCATATGTTCAAGCATAGTGACCCAGGCTATATTTTTAAGGTTCTTAAGAATAAATCAATTTACCTGCATTCCCTACTATTCTGTATTGAAGAGCATCATTATATTGCTGTTTCATGTACATTTTTTTAAAGTGAGTTTTGAAAAATAATTACAATTATATGTTACAACACTTTGGCATCTCTGGAAGATATTGCTTACATTGTTTTAGTAGGGGAAGAACAATAGGCAGCTGAAGGGTTTGTTCCAGCAAAGACATTGAGATGCAATATATGAAGGATGGAGTTCAGTTGTCGAAGAGAAACTGTTGGAGCAAGAAAAATGATGACATGGCATCAGAGCTGAAGCAGCTGCATATGGGATAATCCAAGAAGACAATACATATGCTGAGGCAGGAGCAATTGTCAATAGGGACAGCTTGTCTGGTTATTTGGATGCCAGTTCCGTAACACGTGTTTGATTGTTTACTGTGTTAGTGGAGACAGTCACTTGACAGGCAGCTTGTTTGAGAAGTTCAGTGTTACCTGTCTTCATTCCTTTGTTAGGAGAAAGGGATAAGTTGCTGCAGGCAGTGTGAACAGAAAACAAACAAACAAACAAAAGAAAACAACAACAACAAAAACAATAAACAATGTCAAACTAGCCATATTTTCATATTTATATTGAAATTTGTGTTGTCAAAGACAAGTCTTGTTAGAACTAATCAAGACAGCTGACTATGACTCCCTCTCACCTCACAACGATATTTTCAGAAATAGCCACATTTTTCAGATTCCCATTGTAAAAAAAGAAAAAAGACAAATAACATCAGCAAAAAAAAAAAAAGCTGATAAACTAGAGACATCTTTCAGAAATTAACAGAAAAAGAAGAGCCAAATACAGTGGTGAAGAGAGGAACAAGGGGAAACTTACTGGTGCTTAGCAGTGAGTGTAGTGGGTTAATTTTATATGGCAGAAGACAAGTTACATATCTAAACAGAAAATAAATAATAATAATAATAATAATAATAAAAGCAAAAAGCAGTTTAGCACTGGAATTGCTTTTACCACCACCCTCTGTGGTCTTTCTCTCAACCCCTGCTTACTCTCTCCAAATTAATTTTCTCTGAAGTTCATTTTTGCAGTCTTGTTTTTTTCCTTGTTTTATTTTTAAAATGTATTTGTTTGAATCCTCTGTCTTTATTGTCTGCTTAATGTGTTACCTCATGTCAGCTTAATATTCACCATGCATTTGCTCTGTGCATTCTCAAAATAATTTTGTTGCCTTATGCTTGTGAAGTGCAGAATTTGTCTTATCTTTCTCTAACAAGAATGTGCTTGTTGGTCCTGTTTACCTGCACAGCAGATGCCAGTGATCTGGTTTTCAAAACAATCTGAAGAGCAAGAACTTACATGAGATGAATATCTGCCTTTCCTGCCTGTCACATGCTCTAGTTTTGGTTCATTTTCTCAGAAACAGTATATAATAATTTCACTTACCTCATTTTAGAAATCTCATAATTGTGAATCTGAAGGCTAATATTGTGGGCACAGAAAAATTTATAAATAACAAGAATGAAACTTCAATTAAAACATACGCAGCATAAAGACATTGCTCATTTTTACATTTGTATCAAAATTAGTCAGAATTCCAGACAAGGAATGAATGGCAAAAAGATGGGGAGCAATCTGAAGGGATAAGAACAAAGAAAGCAATAGGAAGGAAAATAAAATGAGAAGGGGGCAATTGACTACAAGCTTCCGTCTGACTGTGTACTAAGACTAACTGCTATGATCTGGAAACTGCTTCTTGGAATCTCTGAAGGTACTGACTTGGATGATGGAAAATGTTTTGTAATGTTTATTTGTAGTCTTAGATTAAAAAAAATATGTACTATATAACATATATATAATTGCTCAAAAACACATAAAAAAGAAATTTCACCTAACTTTTCCTGAAATGACAAGTTATGCACTACCAACTGAAATGGATTATAAAATATAGAACATTGGTCCAAAGCAGTTTTTTAAAAGAACTTCTCCACAGATGGCAATTAGGAAGTACAATGGTTGCTGAGTGAAAACCTTTGCTACAGCATTCAGCAACAGGAACAAAATTCAGTAAACTGTAACACCTCCAGCTTGGCATACTGCAGTTATTCGAAGTTACATATTTTATTTTTCTAGTACAAGCTGTTTCTCTGTAACTAGCCGAAGAGCAAACAAATAGCTGTATATTGTATGTCATTTATTTGTTTTTCTATGATTGCAAATACCTCATCAGTACAGTGAATACATAAAAATGAGAACACTGCCATTGAGGGATTTGAAATATATAGTTTGTAAAAATATCCCATCCTACTGGTTAGGGCCAAACTTGAACAAATAAGGTAAAGACACTGCAGAGGCTATGGAACATGTAAACTAGGAGAATGTGAGAAGCTAAAAAGCAAACACTGAAAAAAGAAAGACAACATTTCACTTGTATAGGTGTTTAGAGCTACACTGAGGCATTCTTTTATGGTAGAATGAAGAACTGATGTTGGAATGACTATGCACTGACAATAAATAGCAGTAATTCAAAGTGTAAAATTAATCTGTCATAGGCATAATTTTAAATGTTACTATTCTACTCTATTTTATAGTACTTCTAAAAACCATGCAGGGGGACCATCATAGCTGAGATGCTAAAAAAAAAAGACCCAGCATCTCCACTTGGCGTACTATCCTAGGAGCCTAACAGCTATTGCAGGGAAAATAACATTTAATATTGCAATCTAACAAATCACTCCCCTGAACAATTAACAAAATATTCACAGTCACTTTACAGGACTACTAGCACAAATTAAAAGTAAACAAAAGAAGTTTTTGATTTAAAACAATTATTTGTCTCCAGCTGGGAAGAATTTAAGAAGCAGAACAATAGAGAAGTTCGAAAACACTTTAAATATCCAAAAGGTATAGACAGCTCAAAAGAGGGTCAGACTATTATAAGAGAATATTTTTCTCCCCACAGAACAATAGATAGGAATAACATTTCCTTGAATATAAAGGAGGGTGAAGTCATCACTATAGTGTGTTATTACTTCAGAGTTCAGGTACTCAACTCCTTTCTTTTTTTTTTCATAGGAATAATTCCACTGGGTTCGATCATTAGATGTTCATTCATGAAAAGCATTTGTGTTGTTGGTAGTAGTTTCATTTGGCTTTGGAAGAATGTTTTCCCAAGGCTCAACATCAGAATTGCACATAAAATTGAGAATTATGCAATCTGCAAGAGAAAGAGTTTGAAGTTCAACTTCCAAATGATCCTACTGCATTTTGAAACAGTCTGAGGAAGCAAAATGCCAGACAGCAGTAAGGTATCTGCACCCTTCAGAAATACTTCTCAGATGACTTAGCACTTATTCAAATCCTAAGTCCTCAGATAGTTGACTTGCATAAGTGGAGGGAAACATAAGACATTTCAGTGACATATTTAACAAAAAAGTTTTAGATCCCATTTCACAGCACTAACAACTGCAGCACTGTCACTTTCCTAATATCTAGCAAGTATAGAGGAAGTAATTAGTTAATCAAAAGGAAAAATTATTCACTTCTATATTTACAGGTGAACTTAAATATGCTTAAATATTCAAAGATTTGGCTCATTTATCACATTAAACATTTGTTTTCTTTTAACCTAGTTCAAAAGCTAAAGTAGGATATATTGTTTAATCTAGTAAAATTATACTTTGCTCAGATTATGTAATTTATTCAGTTGCCTTTCCTACTGCAGCTAAGACATCTTTAACAATTAGGATATTCCTAGTAATCTTCCAACATTTGGGAATAATGGCAATCTACCTTTATGGGAAATGTTAAGAATCATTCTTTGGAAAAAAAAAAAAAAAAAAAAAAACATTCCTCAAATCAGATCACAAACATAAGGTAACCACACCTTCATTCTCATGCCTGCACTCACTTGTGCTCTTTCTCTTTCTAAGTCACTGGTTCACTGAAATGTTAAGTACTCCATGAAAAGTGAAACAGCTACAGAAGGAAGAAACAAGAGCATCTGTGACCCAGGTCAGCTTAACTACACTGGGAATTGTAAATTGAACTCCTTTCAGCCAAGGAAAGGAATTGAGAACTATTTCCCAAACCTGTGCTGGCCCTTCAAAACACAGCCTGATAAAACTGGTGGCACAGCACAAGTCCAAGTTTGGGAAAGTGGGAAGAAGCTGGGATGAGTTGCCACCTTCCCAGCAGTTCTATTCTGTGCAGTACAGCATACCTATACAGCTGTTCTGCTTGGACCATTGAATTTGAAATAAGAAGATATGGTGTCTGGTTTCATTTTTGAACAAGATGCATTAGAAACATTTTTCAGGGAAAAATATAGGGCGGAAAAGTGTTTCCTGTCTCACTATTGTGTAAGACATCTGCAATAATCTTGCAAATGGTAGGATAGCTTTAAAAAAATAAATCCATTTATAGGGAATTCTTAAGCATTTTAGGGGACCGTTAATCTTATAGCTGCAAATTTTGCTGGCAAATTAGTAGCTTCTAAGTCAGGTTCTGTGTCTAAGTTATATTTTATGTTTGAGTTTAAAAATCACCTGACAACTACAGAGAGGTGATCAGGTATGGGCTTTGACTTTGGGATCACAGCAGGGGATATAGCCAAGCTCTTGTCAGCTCACTGTGCACATGTCAAAGAGCTTGTCTTCTTGTAGTAGTGATACTTTGAGCACATGCACTGTCAGCCCGAGCCTGATGCTCTCTATGTACCAGTTCATGGGAGTGGAGGGGAGGTGAGAGGCCAAGGCATTTCAGTTCACAGAGAAGGAAAGACAGTAAAGAAAACTAACTCCCAATACATGCCTCCATTTACATTGAGAAAACCTTTTATAAACAAGAGCATAGGTGCCTATTTCAAAACATACGCAAATTTTCAGGTTTTCACCAATTGGTGGAATATTTCCATTTTAGAAATATCTTGTTTCTAAAGATAAGTAACTGCAAGTTATAGGTTGCAAAAATTGATATCATAGACTATTGTATCTTCTTAGTTTAAAATAGACATCCAACACATGACTACCTGAAACATTTTCTTTCCCCATCCATCTCCTGCCAAAGTTCTCAAAGGACAGTATTTGTACAAAGCAAGCATTAAAAACTCACATAGAAAAAAGTACTATTTACATCCTCTATGCAGCATTATTTACAATACCTTTTATCATGTTTGGTCCCAGTTCATAACAAAGCTTTTCTCTTTCACATCCATTTGGTTTTCCCTTTTTAGTAAAGCAATTTGAAGTTCAGTTTCAACTGAATGCATAATGATGAATGTATATTTTGTATATGATTTTAACATTGAAGGTCTGCAGTATTTCACAGCAAATGTAAAACAGTTCACACTTTCCTGCTTTTCCTCTTAAAATCATTATATCTCTTAATTTGCATAGAAGGTGGCCACTGGAATTATTTGATATCAAAATGAAATTGGATGTGTTCATTTGAGTTGTACCTATGCAGTACACGTGTTCCCTGACTAATCACACTCTTCAATGATTTCTGCTGAAGAAAAAGATAAACACAGTTTCCACAAACATTTGTTATTAGCTTTGTTTGGAAATATTCAATCCAGTAACCTTGTATGCTGGGGTACTTGCAGGGAAAAACGTCATTTGGGATGCAAAAATAATCAAAACAACTTCAGTTAAAACTTCAGCAAGTGATTGGAGAATGCTTTTATTAGCATTTGTTCAACTAGAAAGGGAAATCTAATTTCCATACAAAAGCCTCTCAGATGAAATAACAAATGAAAGTCAATACTAAAAAGCAGATGCATACTTTTTTTTAATTAAATGAGCATTGTATAATCAAAGCTAAATTTCTTCTTTTGGTCAAAGCATGATTCTGCACTTATGCGATTATTATTTCAGAATTATCTTATATGTGAGAAAAATAGCTGAATATAATTACAATTAATAGCTTTATATACAAAATGTATTGGTTTTGAAAAAAAAAAAAGGAAAAAGGCAAATCAAATTTAATACATTTACACTTAGAACTATTAAAAATAGACAAAGATTTATCACTGTAAAGAATAAATATTTGACAGAAAGTTAGCATCCCCACAACAATGTTTTCCTAAAATAAACAAAAGGACTACAAATTTTTTTTTAAACAGAGCAGAAATCTTTCTGAATATTTTATTTTGCTCAAGAAGACTTTACACAGCAAATATAAGGCTTCCTTACTCTTTTTATTTTTAAAAAATAAATTATCAATCTGTTGAATTATGCTATTCATTCATTCCTCTATGGCATATTCTAACTACTCAGCAATTAATAACAACCAGTATGTCATATCATATGAAATCAGAAGACAATATCCTAAAAAGGGTGGCAGAGCCATATGTAAAACAAAACTGCCTTCAAAATATCAAATGAAAGGTTATTGTTATCTTAGATATTATATTGTATAAACTCACGTTGTAAATGTGTGTTTGCACTTTTGATTTACAGTAATCACATTCACTAATGCGTGACTTATAAATAGGAATACCATTTAACCATTTATTCATTAGAGATCTCTTTCACTAAGGAAAACTACACTATTTTAAAAATATGCTTTGCTTTCTTATCTCTGAATATGTGTGTGTAGGACCTACTTTCTGGTACATATTTATTGAAAAACAAATCTGGATTTGCCTATGGGGGGCGAATGAACTGAGAAGAAAAAAGTATAATGCAGAAGCTTACTGTATTTGAAGAAATTGGTATAACTAAACAAGTCTATATTTGGTTTAGTAGCCACAGGATAAGTTCATTCTCTGTTTGTTACAGGGAAATAATTCACACAAAAAGTTCTGCACCAAGTTGAACCATGATATGGTTATTGATACTAGAAATAAGAGCACTATTTAACATTGAAGTTGGAGTGCATGTACACAGGTACGTAACTGCTCTAGGATCCTTACACACTGACAGTTTCTATTTTAGCTCAGTAAGCCAGGACACTGTTTACAGGCTGCCAATTCAATTATAAATCTGTGCTAAACTTCCACCTATGGATTTTGGCCAAAGTGCTTTCTAATCCCCCTTCCACTCTTCCTGCAGGATAGTTGAAATTTACTCACAGTCTTTCAGAACAGAAGTCCATTGGCTGCAATCCTGGATTTCCGTTTCTGTTATCCAGCCCTTTGGTGCCTTCTCTTACATCTTAGTTTCTTTAGGAGCTATAAATAGAGATACCACTTGAAAAGCAAAAATGAACTATTGAAAAGTTCTATACTGAGAAAGATCCCGCTGAGTACACAAGAACCTCCTACTCCACTGCCATCTGGCTATGGCATGATGAAGACATCCTAAGATGTGGCTGAGTGTTTAAGGCTGGCTGCGGTTTGACCCTAGCATCAGTATAGATTTCCTCTATGAATATACTGGAGGAAAAATAATAAGAGCTGCTCAGGAAAAAATATTTCGGTGTTTTGATTTCAGCCCTATCACCAGCACCAGCATCATCTTAATCCATAAAGCTAGATTTCCAGACATACCCCACTAATTTAACATCCTTTTAAGAATATATATATAAATGAAGAAGTATTTGTTTTTTTTTTTTTCTGATAACTCATATTTTTTCCTCACCTGCTAAAAGGATTCCACTAGCTCAGAGTCTTAAAACTAATGCTTTTTGAATTAATTCTCATGTATTTTCAAGGATTGTCAGAGGAAGATTTTGACCCTAGTTATCCTATTAAACATAATTAGACAATTTTGAACAGCAGCAGCTACAAGTTATTGGTTTTTCAACTCCTTGCATTCCTTGCATTGTATGAGATTCACCTATAACATTTAGACTGTCATTTTCTATGTCATTATGTTTTTCTCACACTAACGATGCCTTAGAAATGTTATGGAATAAAAGCCTGCAAAAAATGTCATTCAAAATAACACTTATCTGGAAGGTTTTGGAAAACAAAACACAACAAACCAAGAACTCAAAGCTTCTTCTCAGTGTGTAGACTGATTTTTCATAAGCTATATGATAATATCTTGGAGCTTCAAACTTATCAGTGAATTTTTAGCAATTTGCAAGTCTGGCACTAAACTTTTTCAGCTATATCAAGTTGCCCAGAAAAGCAGATCAAGAACTTGAGGAGTTTTCATGTGTTGCAGCTAAGAAGGAGCTTGCAGGATTACATCTGGACATACACACAGAGTGCATATGTGTCTACATACATAACAAAAAAAGCCCTTCATGTAGCGTGAGCTTCTGTCATACACAGAATCAAGTCAATGGAAAGGAGACAGCTTGTTTGTTCATTTAAGTTATACATACATATATACATTAAATATGGAATATCATACGTATAGGTTCTTTTACCACGTGACTGGTAGCAACATACGTGATGTTCAAATTCTAGGTGCCACTAAGAAAGAAATTATAGGTGCTTGTTAGCTGCAATTCCTCAATTAACTAGTGATCCTAAATGATTTACACAACAGCATTGCTCTGACAGGAGAAAGGAAAGAGGAAAAGGCAAAAAAGGAGAAAAATGTACTGTGGTATTTCTTCTTTTGAAGATATTTTTTTCTTTAGCAGATTTGGACTAGATATTAGGAAGAAATTCTTTACTGTGATGGTGGTGAGACACTGGAACAGGTTCCCCGAGAGGTTGTGGATGCCCCCTCCATGGAAGCATTCAGGTCCAAGCTGGATGGGGCTTTGAGCAACCTGGTCTAGTGGGAAGTGTTCCTGCCAATAGCAGGGGTGGGAAGTAGATGATCTTAAATGTCCCTTCCAACCCAAATCATTCTAGGATTCTATGAATTTTGTTCTGTTTAGTTTTTGAACTGTTTTTAAGACCTAATCATTGCTGCATCCACTGAGATACCCATCACCTTTTAGCTAATTCTTTTGCCTAACTGCTCCCAGTTCACCTACTGACCAAATAACTCTACAATATTCTGCCAAAAAGCTTCCTCAGTTATTTCTGCTTTCTATAAGGACAAACATGTCATTAAAATGTGTTTTTTTTTTCTTCTCAAAGTAATTTATTCTGCTGGCCTCATTTTATTTCAGTCCATGACTTTTGCAATCCAAAGCTATGATTCTTTGGTGACTAGCAAACCCAGAAATAATTAAAAGATGAGGGAAAAAATAGTTAATGCCTTAATTAACCTTAATTAATAACATAATATGCCTTAATAATTAATAACATAATATGCCCTAATAATTAATAACATAATATGCAAGCCTACATGTTAGATTCTTGGTTTCTTCTGTCCATTTCCCTTTTTTTTTTTTTTTTTTTTTTTTCCCATCAAACATCAGCAGAATTTCCCTGTCAGGGATTCTTTCACTCCTAGGAGACACTTGTTAAATCTAAGGTGTCAGTCACTAAACTTTTAACTGATAAATAAAGATTCCACAAACTTCACAGTGCTCTCTGAAAAGAAACAGGATGTTCAATAAAGAAAAGATATAGGATGGGTACTCTAAGAACTATTTTAAAGTTATAGTTAGGAATTGATTAAATCTTCCTAATCTGATGCTAGAAATTTTACCGAGATTAAACCTGATACAAATGTTGGACAATCATATGTGATTATGATGAAATAGAGAATCTGGTGGAAAGATTAAAATACATTGGTTTTCCTTCATTTCTTCTTTTTTGTCTGTTTGTTTTGTTTTTCAACAGTTATGTGTTCATGCAGTCTTCAAACAGGTCTGAAAAATCCAGAATGAGATATTTCCCACAATTTAATGTAAAGCAAATGAGATCCCAGACTGAATTTTTTTTTGCCAAAATCAATGAAAACTACACAAACAGTTTCATCTTTTGGGACCACTTAGTCTGTATCATTAGAAGTCCTTAAAATAATGAATTCTGTGTAGTACATTGGCTGGGATCCAGAAGGAATAGGAAGAATAGAAAATAGTTCACTGTTAAAGAATGCATTAAGCTGAATGCAGCCAAGTTCCTTGATCTTTCAGATGCAGGACTGCAAAATATATATATAAAAAAAAATAGTTAATTAATGTATTAGTAGTTTAAATTATGTCCTTCTTTAAAGCAGTTGAGACCTCGTAGATCTCAGAAGAATCTTTTCTGTACTTGTGCTTATGATGCAAAACATCTTAATTTCTGGAATGAAGAGAGAGTAAGAGCTTGACTAAGACCTGAGATCAGCACTTTGAGAAATACCAAGAACAACAACAGCCTGCTCCTGGAAGAAATGGTAAAGAACATATCCATTGTATTTATATGTTGTATTTGGAATGGCAACTAAGGAATAACTTATTATTCTAGTTCTATGTGAAAATAGAATCATAGAACATAGAATCACAAGGTTGGAAATGACCTATAAGATCATTTAGCCCAACAGTCTTCATATTACCACTGCTACCACAAGGACTAAACCATATCTCGCAGCTCCTCATCCAGGCGCCTCTTGAACACTGCCAGGACGGCGACTCCATCACCTCCCTGGGCAGGCCATTCCAGTGCCTGACCACTCTCTGAGTGAAAAAGTTTTTCCCCATGTCTAACCTAAACCTCCTCTGATACAACTTGTGGCCATTTCCCTGGGTCCTGTCTGTTGCCTGGGAGAAGAGGCCAAACCCCTCCTCACCACAACTTCCTTTCCAGAAGTTGTAGAGTGCAACGAGATCTCCCCTGAGCCTCCTCTTCTCCAGACTAAACAATCCCAGCTCCCTCAGCCGCTCCTCATAAGACTTGTGCTCCAGACTCCTCACCAGTTTCGTTGCCCTTCTCTGGACATGTTCCAGGGCCTCAGTGTCTTTTCTGTAGTGAGGGGCCCAAACCTGAACACAGTGCTTGAGGTGCAGCCTCACCAGTGCTGAGTTCAGGAGCATGATTACCTCCCTGCTCCTGCTGGCCACACTATTTCTAATGCAGGCCAGGATGGCACTGGCTCTCTTGGCCACCTGGGCACACTGTTGGCTCGTGTTCAGCCGAGCATCAATCAACACCCCCAGGTCCTTTTCCTCTTCACAGTCATCCAGCCACTCGTCCCCAAGCCTATAACGCTGCATGGGGTTATTGTGGCCAAAGTGCAGGACCCAGCCTTGTTGAACCTCATCCCATTCACCTCAGCCCGGCGATCCAGCTTATCTAAATCCCTCTGAAGGGCTTCCCTACCCTCAGGCAGATCCACACCACCTCCCAACTTGGTGTCATCTGCAAACTTACTGAGGGTACACTCAATCCCCTCGTCTAGGTCATCAAACAAGATAGGCCCCAGTACCGATCCCTGGGGGACACCACTTGAAACACGTTGCCAGCTGGACTTAACTCCATTAACCACTACCCACTGGGCATAGCCCTCTAGCCAGTTTCTTACCCAAAGGAGTATATACCTGTCCAGGCCACAGGCAGCCAGTTTCCCCAGAAGAAGCCTGTGAGAGACCGTGTCAAAGGCTTTGCTGAAGTCTAGGTAGACTACATCAACAGCCTTTCCCTCATCTACCAGTCTGGTCACCCAGTGATAGAAGGAGATAGGTTGGTCAAACACGACCTGCCTTTCATGAACCCGTGCTGGCTGGGCCTGATTCCCTGGACACCACACACATGCCGTGCAATCTCATCCAAGATGATTTGCTCCATTACTTTCCCCGGCACTCAGGTCAGGCTGAGGATGTAGGCTATCTGGTCCCATGGACTTATGACAGTCCAGATGGAGGAGGTGCTCTCTGTCTCCACCTGAATCGCTGTGGGTGTTTTTTGAGTAGCGTCCCAGACTTCCAAATCAGGGCATAAAATGCCCAGAGGATAACTGGTCTGGCTATTAAAAGCAGATGTAAAGAAGGCATTGCGGACCTCAGCCTTCTCCTTGTCCTCAGTGGCCACATTCCCTGCTGCATCAAGTATAGGATGAGAATTATCCTTGGTTCTTCTTTTGCCGTTGATATATTTATAAAAGGATTTTTTATTGTCTTTAACTTCAGTGGCCAATCTGAATTCAAGTTGGGCTTTTGCCCTCCTAACTTCCTCCCTGCATACCTTAGCTACTTCCTTGTAATTTCCCCAAGTAGCCTGTCCCTTTTTCCAGAGGACGTAGACTCTCTTTTTCTCAACAGTATTTCCTGGCTCATCCACACTAGTCGTCTACCCCTGCAGCTCACCTTACAGCACTCAGGGGCAGCCTGTTCTTGAGCCTTTAAGATTTCCATCTTGAGGAGTGTCCAGGCATCCTGGACCCCTTTACCCTTAAGAAGTGACTCCCAAGGGACTTGTGCTACAAGTGCCCTGAACAGATCAAAGTCCACCCTCTGGAAGTTCAATAAAGTAGTTTTGCTGGTTGCTCTTTTGACACCCCCAAGAATAGAGAATTCTACAGTTCCATGGTCACCCTGCCCAAGACGGTCCCCAACCTTCACTTCTCCCACCAGTCCTTCTCTGTTAGTGAAGATTCAGGTCTAGCAGGGCACCACCTCTGGCAGGCTCTCCTACCAGTTGCATAAGGAAGCTATCTTCCACGCAGTCTAGAAACCTCCTGGACTGCTTTCTCTGTGCTGTATTATACTTCCAACATATATCAGGGAAGTTGAAGTCTCCCATGAGAACAAGTGCTGGCGATCGCGTGACTTCTGCAAGCTGCTCATAGAATGCTTTGTCCAACTCTTCATCCTGGTTAGGTGGTCTGTAGCAGACCCCCACCAAGATGTCGCCACTACAGGCATTTCCCCTAATCCTTACCCATAGACACTCAACTCTGTCATTATTAGCCCCAAGCTCTTCAACATCAAAACAGTCTTTGATATAGAAGGCCACAGCACCACCTTTCTTTCCTCGTCTGTCCCTTCTGAAGAGCTTGTAGCCATCTATCACAGCACTCCAGTCATGGGAGTGGTCCCACCATGTTTTAGTAATAGCAACAAGGTCATAATTAGCCTGACTCACAATCGCTCCCAACTCTTCCTGTTTGTTGCTCATGCTGCATGCATTGGTATAGATGCGCTTCAGTCGAGTCATCTGCCTCATCTCTGGCTTAATCATCATTCTCCTAGGCTCATCTCTTGTGAGACCTGTTTTGTCCCCTTCCCCCTTTGTAGCTAGTTTAAAGCTCTTTCTATAAGCCCTGCTAGCTCCTGTGCTAGTATTCATTGTCCCCTTTCAGTTAGGTAGGTTCCATGGACAGACAACAGGCCAGGGGCTGAGTAAACTGCTCCATGATCAAAGAATCCAAAGTTTCTGGCTTGACACCAGCCTCCAAGCCAATTATTCATTGCTCGTGCTTTCCGATCCCCCTCGGTGTCCCTTACTCCCCCCCCTGAAGATATAGAGCAGAAGATTATTTGAGCTCCGCCCTAAATGCCTGAAATCTTTTTTCATAGTTCATAGATTTGTCTAATCAATTTCATCACTGCCCACCTGAATTACGGGTAATGGAAATCAGATGACCTAATCAGCTTAGGGAGCTTCCTGGTTATGTCCCTGACCTGAGCCCCAGGAAGGCAGCACACTTCCCAACGGCCAGGGTCAGGTCTGCATATGGGGCCCTCTGTTCCTCTGAGAAGGGAGTCACCCACCATGACCACCCTTCTTTCTTTCCTGTCAGAAGCAGTCTCAAGGCGTGGGGGTGACTGCCTCGCCCTAGGCTCTCTCCTAGGCAGATCCTCTCTCCTCTCCACTCACCTCCCCTTAAACTGGAACCTGTTGCTTAGATGGTACCCCGCTGAGATGGAACAGTCAAAACTCATATCATAGCTTGCTTTGTAGCCGATTCCAGTTTCATTTTCATAAAGAGCGGTTCAGACATATGGTTTTGTCAGAGTGCACAAGGTGCTGCAAACAAGTACTGCAACTTTCCTAGTGGGGACAGCAGGAGGACCTGCGGAAAGGTGGCATTATAATGCCAATCACAAGAGCAGTGGCTTTCCAGGTCACAAACATTCCCTGCTGAATACTAGAGAATACAAGGATTGCTATTCATTGTCCTCTTGCTTTCTTTCTGCTGCTTTGACTGACAAGGGAGAAGAAAAGGTGGGTTCTTAGTTTTTCTGACCCCTTTGCATAACTTCTGACAGTATTGCTCAGAACAGCAATGCTCTGGTTGAGGTGCTGCATGTTTTTTGTTTACAATACGTACAAGAACACATAGTTCAACAATAGCAAATCTAAGACCTTTCTATGTAAGCTAATGTTTTATTTGCTATCCTTAATAAAGCTTGATTTTTATTTGCTAAGCTAACTCTGTTTCAAAGCAATTTTCTTAATGTTTCTAATTCCTTGACTGAACTTTTGTTTTTGCTTCACAGAGAACACAGAATGAGAAAAGATCTCCTATGTCATCGTATCAAGCCTCTGGAAACCCCAAAGCCAGAAAATAAAATACTTCAACACAGAAAGAGATGCCAGACCGAAAGGAAGGATGCAAATTACAAAAGCATACGGCTGCTAAAATGTATTGGTTGGATAGTGTTCAGCTACACAGTGCTTGGATATTCAGGTAGAGATTTTCTGTGATACCAAAGAATCCCAGCTTTAAATCTATGCTTTAATAGATATGAATAAAGGATATGTAAGAAAACTGAAGGAATATTCTTGCTGATCAACATTACGACCCAGGGGGACATTGGAAGAATGCGTCTCTGTATACTCTGAACAAAGAGTGGATATTAGTTTTCCTATGTAGCAATTTTAAATTCTTCTTATCATTTAGTCCTTTCTGTATGTATTTGTGCTATTACATACTTTAGTGTATCATTGTAATCGGACTAAAAATTTGGACTATTAAAATGTTAAAACATGAATTGGACTAAAAATATGTGGGTTTTTTTTTGCTTCACATAGATTGTGTGATTTGAATGCAGTGTATTAACTATCAACTGATAGCAACATATGTTTTAGTGCAGGGTATCTCCTTCATACTCTGCTCTGTTTTCTCAGATGAGTTGACATTTGTAAATTACTCCTTTCTACTATGGTTCAACAGTTAACAGTAAACAGCGTAACCAGTACAATGCTAACTTATCTGCTTCTATTACTGCAACTGCATGACGTTGGTCTGGTTGGCTAAAGAAATGAATGAATATCTGGAGATTTCTAAGTCCTTACTTTATATGTCAAGGTTTTGGGAGGAGAAGATTGCTGGGGGTTTGTTTGCTTCTAACTGTCATTGATTAATTTTTATTTTTAGAAAAAAAGAGAAGTGAAAAGATGGAAAGTGCCTACCTGAGAACTACTGAAGCAAACTTGGAAATTTCAAAGATGATGTTTCATTTATCTTCTATCTGAGACAAATGCACTCATTCAGCTTAATGCTTATTAGTACCACTATAGGGCACATACAGGAAATGCAGCATAAGATTTGATTATTTTATTCTACTTATGGACTGAATACTAAATCTACACAAACACAAAAATCCTTACAACAGAGTTGCTTTAAATTTTAATAAGACTCAGTGAATAGACTGAATAAATTATTGAATGCATGCAGCCACCCAGGACACAGGAAAGAGAGAGAGAGGGAGATAAAGAGAGAAATGGTTACTAGTAATAAAAGAAAAGTAGCAATCCCAAATATGACAGGCAGACAGTTGGCCACATTTTCTTCTTTGACTTAAGAAATGGACTATATAATAAAGAAAAAATATTAAATTCACTCAAGAATATTTTCAGATTTCAGAAATACAGCTTTCTCTGTGGAAAAGCTGAAGGATATATGCGTGTGTACATACACTGATTACAGTGTATGTACACACACATAAAAAAATGTACATGTGTGTGTACAGCTTAACTCTACAGGAAATATTTTGATCTCATTCTCCAAAGTGTCAAGTTTCATGGCACTTTGAAAAAAAACACAAAAACATCTTTCTACCGAGGCAGCATAGAGCCAAATAATGTGAGGAACATCACCAAAAAATTAGTTGTTCATCTCATACTGTCTTTATTTGGACAGCATAGTTAGTAATATTTCTTCTAGCAAACAGTTCATTGAACTTTACTTTCAAATAGAAGAGAAGTGATGACAAGCTTTTATTTAAATTCCTATAAAGAGAACTAATTAGAAACAATTTACTTAAATTCCTCCTAAAGCTATGGATCACTACAAGCAGTTTTAAAGAAAAAGCACTGGATCCATACTTGGCAATTCATAGTACTGTCAAAGTGACAGCAGCAGGAATACTTCATTTATGTTATTTTCCTTAACCAAATTGTCTCCCTCAATACTACTTTCTGTCAAGTACTTGGCAACTTCAAGTACAGGATTGATAAAAGGAAACTATTATAAATGAGTTTTTTATTCTAGGGAACATTTCTCTGTAACAAATACACAAAATAATACAAAAATGCAAGGCCCTTTTGAGACTTGTTTTCTATGATTGTTAGCTGAAGAGTACTGGGAGGTTAGAACTCAGCATTTCATGAAGAGCTGTTTGAAATAAAGAGAAAAATGTGAGAATTTCTAGGAAGTTAAGGGCTCTAAGGGGAATGGATGCTCCAAGTATTTTGTTAAAACTTGTATTAGTGCATTATTAACAACTGTCACTATGCTGTAAGTCTGATCCCTGAAGACTCATCATTGTGCTTTCATAAAAGCAAAACACCTACCAATTTCAAATTATCCATGTTGGCATTTTTGCCTGTAGTGCAGTCATGGCACCTGGAGTAGTTCCCTAGAAATATTTAGATTCAAGATTTCAAATGTTATGAGGCTAATCTATGGCATAGTCTGAGTCAGTGAATAAGTTTAGTCTTTATAGTCATTCCCAAAACAAATTAGTCAGACAGACTCCTTAAAAGGCAAGTAAATATGGGAGAATACATGCTGGAAGTGAATTTTAAGCTCACAGTACTCAAGAATTTCATGAGACTCAATATTATCTTCTGAAGGAAAGAAAAGTATCACAAGTGGAATGTTTATATATATATATATATTTCCTAATGTATGCATTCAATATTTTTAGTAAATTAGTTGTACTCTTGGCAAAACGTCTGGATGCCAACAACTCATCAGAAAAAATATGTATAAAATTATTTTGCAAAATGTCTGAAGTCAAGAAAATTTTCTGTTGCTCATAGATAATGTATCAAGAGTAAAAAACTATAAATTGGTTAAATACATTATTTAATGTAAAATATATACACAGTTCTAGTCTACAAGTGAAGCTGAAGTAATATTTTTCAATTTGTGGGCAGTTCAAAAACAATCTGTGGTCTCAAAAAGACAGAATTTTTTAAGCTGATTAATTTCTCCTTGATAAAGTGTTTATAACTACTGAAATATGACTGTGTATAGATATACCATTTGCAAGACATTCTAGTAGCAAATTGACATGATATAAGAAAATGTGAAAATTCGTCTTTAAATCTTTCATAACATTTTTAAGAAGGCAAATTGTGTTTACTATCCAACTATTTCATGTAACTACACAGTATTCTCAAAGCCCTGAGTTGACAAGTGTGATTTCCTAAAAACACACTGTAAACATATATGCTAGGAGATGTACAAGGTCAACAGCTATGTGAACACTGGTGTTTTCCTTCTTCCTCACTAAAATCATCTCTCACTCCTAAATCTTCAACTAACAATCCTTCATCTCTAAAGATGTTTATTTGTATTCTAATATTTCAGAAGTTCCTACAAAATACAAAATAAAGTATTCCTAATGGAGTAAGCTTTCTTATATCTATAGCAAAAAACAAAGGAAAGGATTTAACCTTTTAAACTTTTTCATAACCGAAGTTTCTTAGTTTAGATCCAGTATTAGATCACAGAACTAATAGTGAACTTCCCTTCCCACACACATTAAAATAACTGTCTAATTTCTAAAACAGCTAAAAGAATATAGGTGAGTAGCTCTGTTCAATGCTAGAGTCAGTACTGACTATATATATATATATTTAAAATAATGAACTATAGTTTTAATAGGAAAAGTTGTTCATAACCAAATATTTTCCCCTTAAGACTCAAAAAAAAAAAAAAAAAAAAAAAAAAAAAAGCCATATCTACATTTCTTTTCCAAAAAAATACTTTGTAATTGAGACAGCTGTTAATATTATTATTTTTTTAACTAACAGAGTTTCATTTTTGATTCATTGAAGCTGTAATTTCACCATGACAATAAAAGCCCCTTTAATCTCCTAATTATTGGCCCTACACAGTGTTGTCCATTCCAGGCTTGGGACTTCAGAATTTTATGAAGCAACTTTACAACTGGGCAGAACTGAACATGACAATTCTCTTCCAGGCTGATTTTAAACTGCTAACTGTACATAGAATTGGCCAAAGCTTTCATAAAGTCCTGAAGAATTAGTGTTACCCATAGGTAAAAATAACTGAGAAGCAGAGATCCACAACAAACCTATTCTTCACACAGATTAAAAAGGTACAATATTCACAAAATATTTTTACATACTTTATGTATACATGTGTATATATATATATAAGCTCTTTTATATATGTCATAACAAACAAGACTCTAGCCCACAGAAATAGGTATGAAGGGGGAAGGGTACAAAATGAGGGCTGCTGGGGTTGAGCGGGTTGTTCAAGGGCTCATACCAAGCTTGATGGGTGAAGATGGTGGAGTACAAAGGGATGGAGGGGGGCAGGAGAATGTTGGGGATGCTGCTGTTCTAGGGGATCCTAGATCCTCTATAAAGGCGGTAAGATGGAAAGCCCAGCTGAAGTGACTTTATACCAATGCACACAGCCTGGGAAATAAGCAGGATGAGTTGGATACCATGATGTGCTTGGAAAGTTATGACCTTGTTGCTATCATGGAAACATGGTGGGATGACTCCCATAACTGGAATACCACCACTGAGGGATATTGGCTCTTTAGAAGGGGTAAGTGAGGTAGGAAGGGTGGGGGAGTTGCCCTCTATGTCAAAGATTGGATAGACTGTGAGAAACTCCCTCTGAGAAACAGTCAGAAACAGGTTGAGAACCTCTGGGTTAGAATTAGGGACGGGACTAACAAAGGCCAGTTGGTGATAGGTGTATACTACAGGCCACCTGATCAACAGGAGACTGTTGACGAGGCTTTCTTGCTTCAGATGCAGAAGGCTTTGTGCTCACAGGATCTCATCCTGATGGGGGACTTCAACTATTCGGATATCTCCTGGAAAGACCACACAGCCAGTTGCAAGAGGTCCAGGAGGCTCCTGGAATGCACTGATGATAACTTTCTAGTCCAGGTATTGGACAGACTGACCAGAAGTGAAGCATTTCTGGACCTGCTCCTCACCAATGCAGAGAATATCATTAAAGGCATTAAGGTTGGAAGCAACCTGGGCTGCAATGACCATACCCTGGTTGAGTCTGTGATCTCGAGGGATGCGGGCCTGGTGAAGAGTGGCATTAGGACCCTGAACTTTGGAACAGCAAACTTTAAGCTGTTCAACGGATTGTTGGCCAAGATCCCCTGGGATGCTGTCTTTAAAAACAAAGATGTTAAGGAGAGCTGGCTACTCTTCAAGGATGCCTTCCTGAGAGCACAATAGCTCTCCATCCCTCTGAATAAGAAAACAAGCAGAGGAGATAGGAAGGCAGCAAGGACCTGCTGGGCACGCTGAGGGTAAAGAAAGGTGTGTACAAGCTCTGGAAACAAGGTTGTGTCACCTGGGAAAAATACAGGGATGCCGTCTGGACTTGCAGATCTGGGATAAGGAAAGTCAAGGCGCAGGATGAACTGAACTTGGTGAGGGACGTGAAAAACAATAGGAAGACTTTCTACAGGTACATTGGCCAGAAGAGACAGGCCAAAGCGAGTGTACCTCCTTTGGTAAATGTAAAAGGAGAACTGGCTTCAACAGACAAAGAGAAGGCTGAGGTACTGAATGAGTTTTTTGCCTTGGTCTTCACTGGGGGCCAGCATTCTACTATTTCTCATGTGCCTGAGCCCTGCATCCTAAACCTCTAGGTGAGGACCGGGGCAGTAAATCCCTCCCACTGTAAGGACAGAGCAAGTCCGAGACTGCCTCATGAGACTGAACGTGTACAAGAGTATGGGGCTGGAAAGCATGCATCCCAGGGCTCTGCAGGAGCTGGCTGAGGTGGTTGCTGAGCCACTCTCCATCATATTTGAAAAGTTCTGGCTGTCAGGTGAGATTCCAAATGACTGGCGGAAGGATCACATCACTCCCATTTACAAGAAAGGGAGCAATGAAGACGTGGGGAACTACAGGCTGGTGAGTCTCACATCTGTCCTTGGAAAGATCATGAAACAGATCCTCCTGGACAACATTCTTGATCACATGAGGAATAAGCATGTGATCTGAGACAGCCAGCACAACTTCACCAGGGGAAGGTCATGCTTGACCAATCTGGTGGCCTTCTATGTTGGAGTGATGGCATTGGTGGACAAGGGTAAGGCAACCAATGTCAATTAGCTGGACTTGAGCAAGGCCTTTGACACGGTCCCCCACTGCATCCTTATCTCCAAATTGGAAGGATGTGGATTTGATGGGTGAACCACTCGATGGATAAGAAATTAGTTGAAAAGCCACAGACAGAGGGTGGTCATCAATGGCTCTATGTCCAGGTGGAGGCCAGTAACAAGCAACGTCCCACAGGGGTCTGTCTTGGGACTGGTGCTCTTTAACATCTTTATCAATGATATCAATGACAAAATCGAGTGCACCCTTAGCAAGTTTGCTGACGACACCAAGCTGAGTGGTGTGGATGACACAATGAAAGGAAGGGATGCCATTCAGAGGGACCGTAAAAGGCTTGAAAGGTGGGCCCAGGTGAACATAATGAGGTTCAACAGCAAAGTGCAAGGTTTTGTACTTGGGCTGGAGGAATCCCAGGCATCCATACAGACTGGAAGGAGCGGTCCTTGAGAGCAGCCCTGCAGAGAAGGACCTGGGGTCTTGATGGATGAAAAGCTTAATATGAGCCAGCAGTGTGCCATTGCAGCTCAGAAAGCAAATGGCTCCATCAGAAGAGGGGTGGCCAGCAGGGACAGGGAGGTGATTATTCCTCTCTACTCTGCTCTTGTGAGGTCCCATCTGGAGTGCTGTGTCCAGGTCTGGAGCCCCCAGTACAAGAAAGACAGAGCTGTTGGAGAACGTCCAGAGGAGAACCACAAATATGATCAAGGGGCTGGAGCACCTCCCCTACAAAGTCAGGCTGAGGGAGCTGGGCTTGTTCAGCCTGGAGAAAAGAAGGCTGCACAGTGACCTCATTGCAACCTTTCAGTACCTAAAGAGAGTCTACAAACAGGAAGGGAATCAACTCTTTGAAAGTGTAGATAACAGCAGGACAATGGGAAATGGTTTTAAGTTGAGAGAGGGAAGATTTAGGTTGGATGTCAGGGGGTAGTTCTTTACAGAGAGAGTAGTGAGGTGCTGGAACAGGCTGTCTAGAGAGGTTGTGGATGTCCCGTCCCTAGAGGTGTTCGAGGCCAGATTGGGTGGGGCCCTGGGCAGCCTGGTGTAGTATTAAATGGGGAGGTTGGTGGCCCTGCCTGTGACACGGGGGTTGGAGATTCATGATCCTTGAGGTCCTTCCAACCCTGATCATTCTGTGATTCTGTGAAATTCAGTGATGAAGACAAATATCAGTTACATTTACCCAGGAATCTCCTTACAATTAAATTGATTGAGAGCCACAGAGAGGCTATTGAATTGTTTCAAAGTAATGGCTAAGGAAATCCAAAATTATGAGTGTTTTTACTGGGTAGAGAACAGAGACGCATGCTACAATAACCATGTTGAGAGCATTGCTAAGTGGGAGCAAGCATATCAGAGTTCTTCTACAAATCCCCTGGCAGCCTGCCATGAAACCAGTCAGTTTTGGTGGCTGCAAGGAACAAAGTTGAAAAACAAGCAAACAAACAAAAGAGTCTGGATATGAGCCAGATTAGGCATAATGGGTAAACAGCAGAAAGCTATTTCACAGCTGGGAATGGCAGGGGAAAAAAAGTATATAGTGAAGGGAAAGTCAGGATCCAGGTACAAAATTTATTCTTTTTGTAGTTAACTACACATCTGAGGGTCAGAAGATCTGAGTTTTAGATGTGGCCAAGCTGACAATGCAACTATAACATGGGGCTAGCAAATACATTCTTCTCTTGCCACAAATGACAACATTCTGAGAGTTGTTCTTGTGCTGAGTAGCTGGGAGTGGGACTGTTGTTTTTTTTTGTTTTTTTTTTAGACCCAAATCAGATAGTGAAGTTTGTATGTCTCCAACAGTTATATATTGTGCTATCATTTTGAGATAAAAGAGAATAATATTGTATTTTAAAGTACAGAATTACATCACCTCAGGACTCCTAGGAAAATCTTCAGGAAGTCATTGTCCGTTGTTATTTTGAGTTTTTCTTCTATCTGGTTCAGGGGAAAATACTAAGTGTCACTTATGTGGGTGAGTATGACTTCCAGTGAAAATAAAACTGTTTCAACTTACAAAAAATACACTCAGAAGCTGTCACTATGAGGAACTGAGTTGTTATTAGTTGTTTAATGAAGAGATTTATGGTCATGCAACAAGAGTTTTAGAATGTTTATACCAGATCATAGGCCAGAAAGTGAAAAAAAATAAAGAGATTCAACATCAGCCCTAACTGCTCCGAACTGCACATCAGATATTTTCCACTATTATTTTACAGCTCTAAATAAATTCAACATAAAGACTTTGTCATGGTTTTATGTTTTTAGGCTACTGGTATTTCACATCATAGCATCATGTCATGCATGCACTGTGTTCATGCTCGTGTTCTGGGTACCAGTCCCGGGAAAGAAGAAGAACAACATCCCCCAGAGGACTTTGTGTTCAGAGTGGAGATAAAGCCACTGCTAAGGTCATGACACCTGTCTCTCCTCCCTGCTGCTCAATCTGACTGCACGTTTCATCTCAGCATTAGAGTAAGACCTTCAGTTTTTGGATACTCTCTCTCATTATATTTTATTTATTAATTTCAATTCTAATTATATTGTAGCATATTGGATTATAGTGTGTTATCTTTCATTCTTATATCTTATTTAGTAAATTAGTTTGTTTTTCCTCATATCATTGCCACTGTTATTTTTTTTTTTTTGGGGGGGGGGGGGGGGGGGGCAGCATTTCTCTACCCTCTTTCCCTTATCCCCCTTTTCTGGAGTCTCTCCACCCCACTAGTCACAGAACTGGGACAAATCAGTCCCTAAACCACTGACAGACATTTAGATAAAAAAACAAAAACAAATTAATTATGCTTTTGGAAAAATAGTTGCTGAATGTTCTACCTCACAACTGTAGGTTCATAATTTTTCCTATATAGCAGTAATAACAGTTTTATCATTTCATTTCCTTTTTCCATTAAAAAAAAAAAAACAAAAACAAAAACAAAACACTATTATTAACAGTATTAGCATTTAAGTAGTGGCAATTAAACTTGAAGTTCTTGCACATAAAAAAGTGTAATTAGAAAAAGCCTCTTCTTCCCTTTGCAGATTTTGTTTGGAGACATTTTCTTGAAGACAAGGTGCACAGAGTAGCAAAACTTCTAGCTCACAAATTGTTATGCCTTTAGAAAGGGGCAGGAAAGAGTGAAAATCTCATCCACAACTCTTTCCCCTCTAGATACGATGTATTTAAAGTCAAAGAACACACACTGATGTAAAACTGGCATAAATGAGAACATAAAAGTAGGACTTCTCTCCAAGAAATTGCAGATTATTATATCATGCAGGAAGTTGCATAGACTTCATAATAGCGGAATTACCCAGTAATTTATTTTGCTCCTGATATTGAGGCAATTAAAAAAAGAGAGAGAGAGAGAAAAAAAAGGTTTTCCTGTTTCAGTTAAACTCAGCAAGGCTACAACTCTATGAAGTTGCTGAAGTAGTCAGGAAGGAACACTGATTTCATTTTACCCGTGTCCAAGCCAGTGCAAGAAAGCCATATACCAAAACAAATTACTAGATATAGGGATTTAATAATGTGGATTCATTCTTCTTTTCCCATTAAAATGGGCAAAAGTAAGAATTCATTTGTAATTTAAACCAGAGACAAAAACTTCTGTTTGAATATTGAGGAAGACAACTCAAGGCAAACCTAACCCCTTCTGATCTGGGCCACTGCCATAGTAAAATGCGGATATTACCTGGTTTATTCCTTGAATAGATTAAAGAAAAAAAAAAAAAACCAAAGATGGAGCACATACATGATCGTGACATCTTGAAACATGATTATATGCAACAGACATGGTATATTAGAAAAAAAACACTTTTTGAAAAATAAATCTTGTTTGCTATTTACTGAATTACTTCATGAGCCTTCTCAAGAACTCTACATCTTTTAGGTTTTTATTTCATTAGCATGACCTCAGAATGCTTGAAGTAATTCTGGCAGATTTAGGTCAATGATTATTGAGCTACACATATTGTGCAAAACTTTACTACAAAAGATTTTGTTTTGAGTTTCTTTTAATTTAACTATTCTTCACATGCACAGGCAAATAGCAGCTCCATAGGACTGTAAAATCTTAAAAAAAAAAAAAAATCTTTAAAATTAAACAAAATGAATACACTTTAATTCTGACAAAGCATACTGCCACTATACCCATCACTGTCAGATTCAACTCAGCATTTACTCCTGGACCCTCTGTTTTGCCTTTGTGCCTGAAAAATAATGGTAAGGGTAACACAGGAGAGTTTAGAGTAGGTTTTTGGAGTTCAAATTTCTGTTCCTTCAGATAATGAAAGAGATTATGCTGTACTTTTTCTCTTCCACTTTATGAAACAATATATGATATTGTAAAGACTCTTGAGAAAGAGCAAGAAAGGAGCGTGACAGCTAGAAGTTGGTGTGCAAATAAGAGAGTTTAAGTCACTTTGCTTACATGGTGACCAAAGTCTTTCATTTCTTCTACATTGGTTCTTGTCATTTGATTGACTCAGCTGCACATGGCAGATATGTGTTTACTATCTGTATGGAAACCAAACCAAACCAAACCAAACCAAACCAAAACAAAACAAAACAAACAAACAAAAAAAAGGTTACAGCATTAGATACGATTATTTTAGGTTTAATTTTGTACTTCACTGCATGACCTTAAAAACTCACCCTCCAGACTAAAGCTAGGGATAAGAAACTAATGGCTGAAATGAACACCAGGTTCAAGCACTCTCTTTTGAGCAGCTTTGAGAGGATTAGACTATGTTATCTATTTTCATCTCTTCCTTTTCAGCAGTAATTGGCACAAAATTAAGTAGTTTGAAAGACCTATCCAATTCATGACTGGCTTTGCTTTATTTGATGAAGTCTATGAAGGCTTGAGGCAGAAAACAGTCTAGTCTGTCTTCTGAAACGTGTTGCTTACACTAGATATTAAAAGAGGCTCAACAAGAAGTGCTAGTTAATTGGAAGACAAAACAGTACAAAGTGCATCTCTAAATATACAAGTATTTCCCAGCATTGTAAACTCCACACTTTGAGACCAAATGTACCACAGTTTTCATTCCAAATGGCTAAATGCATGACTGGAATGCAATTAGCTGCAACTCAATAGCCACATGAAGGGATGTCCTGCACAATAGGCTTCTGTAATTTGTACCTGAGGTTTCTGAGGAAAAAGTGGGGACAAAACCCTTCCTTCTAAAATAGTTTCCTTTTTAAAAGATGAATTCTCTGAAGTTTTTGAAGGTTCACAGAACTTTCATTTAAAATGTATTGTTTAAGCAGAATTAATATTCTTACCAAAGAAATTTACTTTCTTCATGTCACAGATTCAGCAAAGAATTCGGAAAAAAAGAATTCAGACTTTTATCCTGCAATAGACCTCTCCTTTCATAAGTTCATCAAAGAATATTCTTTTTTTTTTTTCTTTTTTTTTCTTTTTTTTTCTCTCTGAAACTAGATTTAAGATTTCTATACAATATATTGTAGCATTCCTATTCTTTGCACACTTTTAAAGGACTCAATAGGATTTGGCCAAAGCTCCATTTGTTACAGGAAAGAGGCTATATTACTTGTTAGATATAAGACATTTAATTAGTTCCTTAAAAGAATTATGATCAACTCATCCTATGCTGAAAAGAACACTTCCATTTCTCTAAAATGGTGAGGAATATGGATTAATCTCTCTCATTATACCAAGTTTTTTTTTTTTTTTTTTTTTTTCTCTTTGTGTTTTCACAGTCTTAGTAAGTTGAACATCATGCACATGCACACAAAATACTTAAATAGATGTCTAATGGCTAATTCATTTCCTAACCAAAGGATTAAAGTTATGATGAATATATAGATTTGAACTCATTTCTTTCTCTGATTTGTTCATTTGAAAGAGCTTGAATCAGATATAAACTGCAATACTGAAAAATCTTAATAATTTATTTCAAATACATAGTTTAGTGTGGAATTGGTCAAGTTTACAAAGAGCATATGAGATGAAATTCCCTTGAGTCTATGAAAGTGAAGATCATATTCTCAGAAAGATTTCAAGGACAAAATCAGATTATTTCAGGGACTTAAGAATAAATTCATTCAGGATGCCTGGAAGGTTGCCTGAAAACACAGGAAGAAATTTTGCAGTCTGAGTCAACCATTTGCTGCTCAGACATTCTCCAACAAACACTTATAACAAATACTCCATCCAATTTGTTCTGCTGAGCCATGTGAGGTGGTCTTCCAGACTCCATGATTCACAGCCATCCCTTGCCACTTCTATTTCCAGTCTGCTTTTAAATGAATATTGTTTTTCTTGGGTGAGAATTTTGGTTCTTGTTAGGTGCATAGTCTTTGTAACTCTCTTGAATTATTAGTGTTCAGTACCACGTCCCAGCAAGCACTTATAATACAGTAAAATCCCATTTGTAGTATTGTGGCTTGTCTTCTAATCATCTTCTAAGTCAAGGTTTTAAAAGGTCTGTGATTTTTCTTTTTCCACTTAGGATTCTCTCTTCTCTTTCACTATGGATTACTCATGTACAAGAATGTGTATTTTCTTGACCATTGTTTCAAAAAACAATCAAACAACAATATCAAAACAAAAAAGCAACATCAGCTTAGAATAGACCATTCAGAATTACGAGACATTATATTTAATATGATCCATGCCAACTCTTAGGGTCACAATTTGGAAAAGTTTATACAAAAAAATTCAAGGTCTAACAAAAGGTTCAGTGAGGATTATGGTTACAGCTGACAACATGCATCAAATTTTTGGAATGAGAAAAGCCTAATTGGACTTTGCATGTATGCCCAAACTGAATGAATCCTAATGCTGTATCTTGTTTTTCAATTTTTCCATTTAAGTGCTCATCATTAACAGTTTTTTAATGTTTTGGTCCTTGCTGTTGCTACAGGTTGTTTCCTCTCACATATTGAAGCAAAATTCAGTTTAGGATAATTTTTAAGATGTAACCTGCCTCTTGAAAGAAAAAAAAAAAAAAACAACTTGGAAGAGAGTACATTTTTTTCAGTATTTACATGGTAACCATGACAGTTCTGGTATAATTAAACTAAAGCTATTTTGGGGGAGTAAAAGCCAAAAAAAGAACTTTTACTTAAAGAAATAAGACCATGGAAAATCCATCCCAATATTTATCAGTGCTTGATGAAATGTAGTAACATAATATTTCTTCTCATCTTTTTTGAGGAATATAATAAATACATTGACATTAGACTAGATCAATCTATGCATCAAGAGTACAAGCTAAGAAAAAAGAGCAAGAATTTTTAGCTATAAATTATGCTATTTTTTTTTTTTTTTTTTCTTTCTTCTAATAGAGCTCAGATCATGTGGGGATCACTTGCATTAGTGATCTACTCCAAAAGTAGAAATACTGTAATCTCTGATCCTTCATAATTTCTTTGCATGGAATCAGCTATACGGATTTCGGAAATTTAACATAGAAAAGATAATGATACCTCAGGTAATTAGTCTGTATGTTGCTAATTTATTTAGCCCTTAGAAAGAACAAAGAAAATGAGAAAAAAAAAAAATCCAGTATATAAATCATCTTTTTCTTATTCAGACATAAATATTAGCTATAGAGATGGATCATGGTTTGCTATCTTTATAAAATGAAAGTCAGGCTTTGTAGCGAACACGTGAACTAAAATTTCAGATCAAAGAAAGAAAGCAGAACTTTCCCCATGGAGTTTCATTTGATTTAGGAAATATTTTTTTCCCTTTCAACTAGTGTAATCCAAACACACTGATCATTAAAGGCAGACTATAACAGGCTGTCTGTTACGGTCACAGGGCAACATCTATCACAGCACTTACAATCCTTCTCACTCTAGAAAAAATGTATCAGCATTTTCCACTATTGTGTTTATGCTTTCTTATTGGTTTCACTAGTACTGGCAAGGACTTCAGAACAGGCAACATTTTGAAACAGAATTCTGTGCAAAAAATGTAATGTTTTCAAGGCATATGTACTCGTTCTAACTGCATAGCCATTTTTGTCTCCTTACATAAGAAACTAACAAATTTATCTCAATTATTTATTATTACTGTTAGAGAAGATATTCTTTTAAGGATCCTGTTTGAGAATTACAACACACACAGTGACAAACTAACAGCAAATTATAACAAAGTAATGACTGACCAAAATGATTAGTGTATGCCTTAATTCTTAAGAAATACAATGAGGACATTTTAAAGAACAATTATACCAGTGGCATTTCTGAAATACCTGTGATATTTTTAAACCAAACTCAAATTCAGAATAAATTATTAACAACTAACCAGATACTATTTTTTCATAATGTCTAAACATTCATCTTGTCCAGCAGTTCTGTTTCCTAGCTGCAGTGTTCTAGGTACACATCTTTTTTTATGAACATGTGTACATGTCCAACAGGTTGAAGCAGATAAATTCTGTTGAACTCAAAAAGTAAAAACAGTAAAAGATTTTGATTTTTTGCAAGCTCTCGTAACAGATACCCTGCTTTATTTCCCCTGTAGCCACCTCCTTCAATATCCTTTTCATAGATAGTCCTCTTGAATAGAAACCTAAAAGCTGAAATGATATGTAAAGAAATTGAATGAAGAAAGCAGGTGAATTTTTAAATTTCTTTTCTATATACTCAAGCAATTTGCATTTTTAAAAAGCTGTAGGTTTTGTTGGTGGTGTTCAGTTTCATCCAAACTCTCCTAAACATATGTTAAGCTGGGTCTTCTTAGAAACATTAACTTAATTGTACTTGTAAATTTTCTGGAAATGTAGTTAGTAAATTAAATCCTCTTCAGGAAGACATAAATTGATACTTTGTAAGGTGCTATAAAACACTGATGATAGAGACAGAAGGTACCAATAAACTACATATTGATTTTGCTACCAAATCCCCTTGCAATTCTAAAATTTCTCCTGAGCATCTCTGGGCACTTCTCAGAATAAAAAATTGATTTCATAATGTTTCTGTTTTGAGTTGAAGAAGCATCATTAACTACATTTTATAGTCAATACATTTTCAGATTAAAAGGATGCCCTAAAAAACTGTGGGACACTCGTTCACACATGTGAGGGGAATGTGTATAGAAATCCTGGCAAGCAAAAGCTCAGCCATAACTTCACTCACAAAGTGGGTGGGGAAGTCACTGCTTTCTGATTTCACGCCTTTAAGGGTTATGCACTCTTTGCTAATAGCACAGACAAGACCAGGAAGGGACCTGCACCTCTTTAACTACTACAATTTGGCTTAGAACCTCATTTTTACCTAACAGCACAATGCTGTGTTACTCACCACCAATTCAGTGATGCATAATTGGAATACAAGGCACTTCTGTAAAGATATGAAAGCATGTATGTTTTTATTGTTATTTCAGAAATTCTGGAAAATATGCCATTCTGATTCAGTTCAGAAAGTAATTTGTATTTGAGCCAGGTTGTTAGTGAGCCCTTATACTCACGGAGACAGTAAGTACCCATTAGCTAGAAAATGCAATGAACCTAGCAACTTGAATCAAAAGTCTTTTGCTGCTATTTTATAGAGGGAAAGTCAAGAAGAGTTGTTCTTCTAAGCAGCCTCCAGGTTTCCTGAAAACAAAGACTTACTCTGCATATCTGCATAACCATATCCTAGTCATCTGCATAACCTTCAGACCTGAGAAAGTTTAAGATTAAATGAGTTGGAAAAGATTAAGTAAATTACATAAGGCATTTGTAAACTCTCACCACACACAATCAGGTGGAGTACTCTAACTCCATTGCCCAGAAATATTTTCGTCTAGTTTATCTTGGTAATCATAAAAACATTCAATTAAATTCAACGGTAAGGGCATTGAGACATGTGAACACTCATTCTTTTATTTTTGATACTTTGTTCCAAGAAGTAGCTATGAAGCTGCAAGGATAACAAAGAAGAACAATCGGCCTTTTGGATTTAACCAGGTGGACTACCTTGACAAATATTTTGGAAAGGGAAGCTGTTTTACTAAGACTAATACAAGAGACAGAAAAAAGCAGTACTGTTGAAACATGGGCAGTAAGATGAACAGAAATAAAATTAATGGGATACTGTTGTTGTTTTGTTGAATATGGAAGGTGAAATATTTACAACAAATCTTGTTTCCTATGAACAGATGCATAGCTGCACAAAGTCAGATGTAAAATATTGACATATTAATTTTAGCATTGCAAGTATTTCACTGGGACTTCTTTTTAGATCTGTTTTCTTCCTTTGAGAACAATAATTAGGTCTCTTTTTTAAGCATGCAAACCTAGATTTTTATTGACTTTGGAAGAATTTCTTCCACTTTCTACATTCACTAGGCTTGCTGTAAAATATCTGTTTAATTAGGTGGTAAGCCACTGTCTAACTGATTTCCAAAATAATTTGAAATTGGATCAGATATTTTGAGTTGCCTATAAATTCCAGCTTGTGTGAAAGCCAACTCTACATCTCATGACTGTTTTAATAAACTGTTCCATCATTATTCCAATTTTACCTTCTTGAATGGAACTCTGTAAATTCCTAAAATTATCTCTTACTGAGTTCATAGCCATGTCTTCTAACATTTTAAAAGCATTAAATTGCTGAGAAGATTGAATCAGGAAGAAAATACAAGACACATCAGTTCAAACAATCTCATGATGAGTTAATCAGTGAGCAATCTAGTCTTCCTCTTCTATGACACTAGAAATGATAAAATAAAATAGTCTGAGCAATGCATTCTGTCTGCTATATCACCCAGGTATTTGCACAACACACCAGCCTGACAGTTTTTAGAACAATACACTTTCACAACATGTTTTACAGTTCCTTTGCTGGGATGGTATACTTCACTATTCTTGCTCACCCTTATCCATAGCTTAGGAGCAGCTTCACCTGCCAAAACCCAGAAATTTGTGAATATAAATGAAAGAAATGACTACTGTGCTTTGCTCCTTAAACTGCTATAAGTAGATAAACTAGTATAATTGTTTCCTTCCCAAACATTATATATATATATATATGTGTGTGTGTGTGTAAAGGTGTGTATCTGTGTTACAGAAATTGACATCTTACTCCTAATTATAGTTCATAATTAGAACATTGCAGTTCAGCCTGTATAGCACAGACATAGCTAAAAACAACTTTTAAAAATCAAGCCTATTGTTTTTTCTCCTACATAAAATCTAGTATAGATTAACAGATCTCAGTACGTTTAGACTAAGATACAGGGATCTGCATTTAAGAAATAAAGAGAGCAAACTCACTTAGACAATGAGAACAAAGATTTTATCTTTCTCTTTCTCAAGATTTTTGCTCTTTGAAGAATGTTATTTAAAGAAACACATTATCTTTTTTTTTTCTTTGAAAGATCATTTTTTGTATTTGTAACACTCAGTAAAACTTGATTTTCAAATTATCTCCACAAAATTCTGCAGAGAAAGTGGTCTCTGTTGTAAGAAATTGTGATCATAGGGCAAATAATTTTGCCATGTAATGAATATTTCTGTTTTACATTGTTCTAGTGTAAAGAAGAAATTATAGACAAACGTTTTTCAAGTATTATTGTCTGAAAGTACAAAGATCCATTGAACGTTTTTTTGAAGTAATTTCCTACATTATACTACTTATTGAAAATATTTATATACTTATTGAAATAATTATGAAATTGCTAGTAATAATTTATGAAATCTATCTAAAAAACAGCTTTACTAAATAGAAAAGTTGTATCTATTTTATAAATTTAAAGCAGTATCCCAGGTTTTTTTTCTGGATATAAAGTTTTTTCTTGCTGGAGATGCACAAAACAAGTAAATTAGGATCTCAACCAACTCACTGCTAAGCTGCTTTGAAGACCAGCTGCCCATGGAATATCTTCTGAAGAATGTGATGGAGAGTAACAGACTTCTGTGTCAAACTTGATACAAATTCCATTGCAAGGAGACCTACCTTCAACTTACAGTGGTGGACAGGCAAAGCACAGAATTATCTGAAGGTGCTCTCGTGCAACATTACAGTTCTAAGAAGTTCTCCATATGGCTGCCCACTTTCTTAGGATTGACAGCAGCTTGTGAATCTATCTGACCTTTTACATCGTTAAGTCTTGAACATAAACAGTTATATGTAGGTGGCTCCAAAAGTAATGCCTCTTATTTATTTCCATGGAAACTACCACAGATACAAAGAACACAATAGTACTATTTGATAGATCAAATTCTCAGCTACAAAGCACTATTTTTCAACATAATTACCATCATTAACTATGCATTTTTGCCAGCAATGAACTAGTGCCTGCATGTTATAAAAATCTGCACCAGTGGAGGTGACCCGCTGTTTTACAGCTGCGGTGTCATAGCTAGGAAAATGTTGCCTACACAGTCCATCTTTCATAAAATCATACAATCATAGAGTATTTTGAATTGGAAGTGACTTCTTAAGCTTATCCAGTCCAACTCCCCTGTAATGAACAGGGACATTTACAGTTAGACCAGGTGGCTCAGAGACCAGTCGGCTCAGAGACCAGTCCAGCCTGACCGTGAATGTATCCAAGAACAGGGCAATCTGTTCCAGTGCTTCACCACCCTTACTGTAAAAAACTTCTTCCTTATATCCAATATGAATCTACCTTCTTTTAGTTTGAAACCATTTCCCCATATCCTATCACAACAGACCCTGCTAAAGACTCTGTCCCTTTCCTTCTTATAGCCCCACTTTATATTCTCAAAGGCCACTCTCTGGTCTCACTGGAGCCTTCTCTTCTCCTGGCTGAACAATCCACAAGTACCTCTAAGCCCCTTGTGGCAAGGCTGTGCTCTATCCTTACATCCCCCAGCTTGTACTGCTAGCAGGCATTGCCACAACCCAGCTGTAAGAACTTGCACTTCAATTTACTGAACGTCATGAGGTTGACCTGGGCCCACTGCTTGAGCCTGTCTTGGTTTCCCTAAATGGCGTAGAAACATAGAATTGTTAAGGTTGGCAAAGACCTGCAAGATCATCTAGTCCAGACATCAGGTATCACTATTATGTCAAGTCATAGAATCATTAAGGTTGGAGAAGACTGCTAAGATCACCAAGTTCAACCATCAGCACATCCCACCATGCCCAATATATCCCTCAGTGCCACATTTCCATGGTTCTTGAACACCTCCAGGGAAGATGACCCCTTCAATTCCCTGGGCAGCCTGTTCCAGTGCATTACCACTCTTGCATCCCATCCCTTGAGTGTGTTGACTGCACCATGCAGCTTAGAGTCATCCACAAACTTGCTGAAGGTGCACTTGATCACTGCTAGTGTCATTGGTTAAGATGTTAAAGAACACTGGTCCTAGTACTGACTCTTGAGGGACACCATTTGTCACTGATCTCTATCCAGACATTGAGCTATTGACCACCACTCTCTGGATACGAGCACACAACCTGTTCCTTGTCAATTGAAAAAACTACCCATCAACTCTATATCTTTCTATTTTCTAGAGAAGGATGTCATGGGACACTGTGTCAAAAGCCTTAATGAAGTTCAGATAGGTGACATCGGTTGTTCTTTCCTTGTCCACTGATGCAATTACACCATCGGAAAAAGTGACAAGTTGGTCAGACAGGACCAGCCCTTTGCAAAGCTATGATGGTTACTGAGGGTGCACTCAGTCTCCTTATCAAGACCATTAATAAAGATGTTAAATAGAAGCAGCCCCAGTAACGAGCCCTGGGGGACACCACTCATGACCAACTGGATTTAACTCCATTGACCACAGCTCTTTGGGCATGGCCATCCAGCCAGTGTTTCACCCAGTGGAGCGTATGCCCATCCAAACCATCCCCACCCACCACCTCACTGTGCTTATATCCACTGTTTGGTCTCTGTAAAGGTTCAGCAAGCATCAATGAAGTCTGGAGAAGAGGAGGCTCAGGGGAGACCTTATTGCTCTCTATAATTGCCTGAAGGGAGGTTGTGGTGAGCTGGGGGTCAGCCTCTTCTCTCATGTAACTAGTGATAGAACTAGAGGGAGTGTGCCAGGGGAGATTTAGGCTGGACGTTAGGAAATACTACTTTTCTGAAAGAGTGGTCAGGCACTGGAATGAGCTGCCCATGGAGGTGATGGAGTCAACAACCCTGGAAGTGTTCAAGAAACATTTGGATTTTGTGTTGAGGGATATGGTTTAGTGAGAACTATTGGTGATAGGTGAATGGTTGGACTGGATGATCTTGTAGGTCTTTTCCAAACTTGGTATTTCTGTGATTATGTGATTCTGTGATTCCGTGAATGATTGTCAGGTGGGTACTATTTTTTTCCTTAAGGAGGAGTTCCAGGATACAACTTTGCTTCATACACACTTCCACATCAGACTCAATTTTGTCAGACTGCCCCTCTGCTACCATCTGCCACATAGGGATAAATTCTACTGGAATCAGGGAGGAAGGTTCAACCTCTACTTCATACAGCCAACATCCAATTCTGAGATTGTGAGCCAGTGTAAAAAAATAGGAGATACTACTTTCAGAGCAGTCCTAATAGTTGGTTATAAAGAGAGAACTACAGGAAGGGCACATAATGAAAGGAGTTCACTTTAGTCAGCTAGACATGCCGAGTCCTCTGGCTAATTAATTATGGCTTATTCCACTAGTAGTGGAACACATCATTGCCTCTTCCCTGTTGTCCTGTGCCTTGAATATCTCATCACATCTTTTTTCCTACACAATTCTTCCACATCTCTAAGTTTTCCTCCAGAGAAAGCCTTAGCAGACAGACAAAAAGGCCACACACTCTCCCACAAGTCCCACAGTTGATGAAGGAATTGTCACTCAGGCCGCATCACAGCTGCACCCAAAGTTCAGCTGGTGCACATGGGCAGGGTACCCAGCACTGCAGGTTTTGTCCATGGCTTTCAGTGATCTACATTGGTTTGCACCAGGCTGAGGTCTCCTGTTATGCAAGTTAGCTAGCCAGCCTGCAGACTACTCACAGAGCCACACAGAACACTAAGAGTTTCTAATTTTTCCACTTTCAAACTGATTCATAGGAAGTTTATTTTTAGGAAATTATTCTAATTTCGATGAGTCTTTCACTTATTTCAATGGAGAAAAAATAAACAAATATTACAGTGAAAGGCTGGAAGAAAGGATCAGAACAAATTTCGTTTTTGGTGAACATTCAATTGATAACTGTGTTTTTAAATGTTTCTTTACTGTCTTCAATTACTAGAGATTTTATTCACCTGGAACATTGCTGTTTGATCCTGTCCTTCCTGATGGTGTCAGACCCCCTCAAGCTTAGGTGTCCAGTAAGTTTGAGCTAAAATTGAATTTAGAAGCAAGAGAAGCAAGAGAAGTACAGCCATTGAATGAAAAACTAATCAACAAGTAGATTGGATAATGAAAGTATTTTTCTTCTCTGAACTTAATAGATATTTCTCTGCAGACCTTGACTGAGCTGGGCTGTATTACAACCTGGCAGGAAGAGCTATTATCTAAAGATCAACGCATCCTTCATCAGTCATAGAGTCAGCTCAAAGGCCTCTAGGTGCATTCAGTGGAGCAAAGCTGGATAAGAATTGCTCAATTGCTCTTAAAAAATCAAAGAAAAACAAAGAAAAAAAAAAAAAAAACACCTACAACTGTATTTACGTTTAGCAGTACATATAATTTAGTGTTGATGGAATCAAAGCTGTTTTCAGAATGTGCATCTGCCCTTTCCTTATTCATTTCTACTAGTCAAAGTGAGCAAACACCAGTCTAGATATATTAAGGAATAACCAAAATGTTTTTGTTTTGTATGCTACACAGACATCTCTAATCCCTCTAACAGTATTTACCAATACACATACCTGACATCTTGTGTTCTGAAACATATTGTGGCTCGCACTTTTCTTGTTAGCTTTTGGTGTATTTGGAAATGCCTTTTGAGCATGACTGCATTCTGTTCCCTTAATTAAAGATGAATCTGTACTACATTTCTTCCCTCCACTGCAATTATTTAGCCATTTTCTGCCACCTCATTTTTGACACAGGGGGCCCTGCTGTCCAAATGAAATTTTAATGAAGGCTTGAGGATGTGTTTGTGTATTGTTGAGTTCTACTGCAGTCCTGTGACATGCAAAGATCAAGAGTCCAATACTCACAGTTTGTGGGAAAGTGTCACGTTATTACTTTTTAAAAGGAACAAATGCTGGCATATGGTGTATATTCTGCCAGCTCCACTTCCAGTACTTTTTGCCCCATGCACACTTCTTTGCAGTCTCTCTTTGCTGTTTTACCTACCTAAAATGGCCAGAATCTCACATGCCAAGAGAACACTCTGTTTCCTTCTTCTAACCCTGCCACCTTGGCATTTTAATTTTCAGAAAGGCCACATTTCAACACCCATTACACAGACAACCTCACTGTCCTCTATTACATATTAGATTCCATTTCTTCTTTATTATTGCAATCCTAGCTACAACATAAGAAATCCAATTGATCTACAATTATTTTGAATTACAAGTTAAAGAAGAAATAAGATCTTCATTTATTTATTTTTTTTTTTCCTGGGTAGTCCTGTGAACGCTCCAGGGTCAATGATCAAGAGGACCTACTCTATGAGTACCCACAAGGCATGCATTGCCTTCATGGACCTTCTCTTGCTACAATCCCAACTTTCCATTCCCTTCTTGCAAACCTTCTTTCATTCAATATTATACTTCAGATTCATCAAATAAGCCATTAGCCACTCAGAACACAGCCATGCTGACTGGATTATTCTACAGAATGTAAGACACAAGACAGGTTTTCTGGAAAAGTTCAATCACCTGCACGGGTGTCACTAGATAGTACTCTTTAGGATTGCTCAGGAATACTAAACTAAAACTGGGTGATGCCAGTTTTAGTTAATTTAGTTAACTAGTTAATGTCAACTTTTCTGAATTTTTAAGAAATTGATTAAGCTTATATGAAGTATTTCAATAGCCTCAAAAAACTTTTATTCTGAAAATAATGTGTTGAGTTTCATTTGTAATAAAATATAGCTAAGAACTCTCAAATAAATTATTTTCATGAAACCTGGGGTGGAGTAGAAATATGAAATATATTAGACCAAGAAGGTTGAGAGATGATAAAGATTGTATTTTAAAAACGAAGTCCTATTTGATCTTAACACATCAGTTTCCCTTCTAATTACCTTGGTTCAGAAGTGATCTGATGGTGAGAATATAGAATTCTAGATATTTTTAGAGCTACCTTTGCTAGGGAAAATATCTCACAAAATCAGAGAAATGCTAAGAACAAGATATAAGCATCATTTCATTACAAATAAGTCCAGTTGGAAATAGTCTAGGTAAGCCATAAAGTATAAGTAGAAGTGAATCACCTATAGTTTTTAGAAAGATGTCTCCTTTAGAAGTTATCTTTTCAATCATCACATTATTTCAGTTTGTCAAAATTCATCATGACAGCAGCTTCTGCAGATTTATCTGATACATGAATACAGACAAATAGCAAGAGATTTGCCTATTTTCAGTGTGAAAACAGTAGTAGAAAATATATGATAACAGTAACAGACTTATGACAGAACTCTTCTGCCATTTTCCGAGAGGAGAGAATAATCTATGAATTTCTATTTCTGGTGGATTATGATTGCATGTTTCCTTTTTGATTTTCCCTTTTTCAATTTTCTGTATTAAAATCGTTATGTAACAGTCATATGCTTGACATTCATGAAATTGAGGGTAAACCTAAAGAAAATACTTTATGAGGGCAGCTTGTGTATGCATTAAATTAAGAGATAATCACATTATAGAAAAGATATATAAGAAGAAATTTTTAGGAAACACGATGTTTCTGAGATACAATATTCTATCTGAAATATGTCATTCTGTTTTCTCAAATAAAAATAGATATCATATTACCTTCATTTTATTATTTATATTGGTAGCTATAATAGTTTTAAATTATTTCAATATTTAATAAAAAGGACACACTTCAGAACTAGTAGATAAAACTTATCATTTTGCTACATTTTGTCTGTACCTAGCAGGTTTCTGTAATTAATTACATTATATTTCCACAAAAGAAAAAATATAATTTGCAGTGCTTTTCTGAAGTGGATAAAATGAAATGTGCATTTCAAAGATGTGTGAGAAAGTAGGCTGTGTGGAAGAGAATCAGACCAAATAGAAAGTACTGAAATGTGTGTTCATGCTATACAACCTCTTATAACAAACCTGCAGCAATTACAAACCTCCCAGAAGTTTGCTGCTTCCAAAATAGTTTTCTTTCCATGCAGTTTTGCACAGTAGTTACATGAATGACATTCACTCTTTAACGTAGCCTAGCTTTCAACGAATACTATCATAATTTTGAGTGCATGCAGAATTAGTCTCCTAATTTTAAGTACTTTAATTTTCAATACGTATGAAAGAAAGTAATATGAAAGAATCTTCAGTTGTTTCACGTCTTTCTTTATCTTCATCATTCAGAAAAAGTGCAATTTTACCATAAAGCATCTTTTCACAACTTGTAGTGAAATATCCTAGAGGAATATGCTTCCATATTCCCATATAGTCAAAAGAATTATATGAAATATCCTCTGTAACTCCTTCTCTTCTTGTATAGTTGTAGGAGGAACAAAAAGCTGTTATTAAAAAGTTTTCTAGGTCATGTTATCTATCCAATTTGTTCAATTTTATGATATACAAACTGGACAGGGAGCAGCAAGGAAATATTCATTTTCACTTCACATTCCTTTGTGGACAAGTATAATATCTGATGTAAATGTCAGCATTTTCTATTCTACATGATGACATACCAACAAAATTCTAAAGTCTAAACCTTTTTCCCCACTCTCCAAAAACCTAAATTTCTGAATTCTTTCATAATCATTAACTTTATTTGATTTGGGAAAAGCCAAGTAGAGACTAATAAAGTAAGAACTGAATTGTCTGCCCAAGACACATTGATGGAGCAGGATATAGTGATCTACTACTGTCAAGCGATCCCTCAATCTTTAGAAAACAAAATTTATCTGTATGGAATACAATGTAGCTGAAAGTGGGACTTTCATAGATGTAGGCATAGTTTAGCTAGATTAAGCTTTAAAGGAGTTTATAAGATTTTCAGGTACTATATGCTCTCCAGAACTCTATTGATCCTCCTGCTTTGAGAAGTATGTTTTAATTATTTTTCCTGATATTGGAATGACCCAGAGCATACCTTTTTTGTTTTTTGATTGTGATAAGATGCAACTATCACTCCAGAAATCAGACAGAGCTACTCATAGAAGAAAAGATTGTGCCAGATCACTCAGCTCTGCACCCCTGAGCCACAAGCACCATTCAGTTTGGGGTGAATTATTGGTAGGTATCATGCAGAGGGTGATTCTTCAGCTTTTCTTTAGGCTTACATGTTGTACCATTTCTGGCATTGAATATCAAGCAGAGAACTGAAGTGGTAAAATCATGCAAATGCAGTGACACATGCTTTCAGCAATCAACAGGAAAACCAACCTACCAAACAAAAAAACAACAATAAACCATGTTTGCTTACCCTTGCTTCAATCTCAACTATGACTACGATTCAGTCATACTCAATTGACTGATTTTAATTCAGTTCAAAGTACGTGGCCTTGAGACGGAGTAATCATCTACAAAAGAGAGCTAGTAAAATGCCAGAGAGTAGATAAAAAGTTGTAGAAAATCAAAAAGCCAACAAGTCACTCACAAAGTATTTATCATCACCACTGCTGCATATATAAAAAAAATAAAAGGCTACATGACTGAAATGCCACATCTTTAAAATGCGTTATCTAAGTAAAGATCTGTGTGGACAAGTAACCAGTTCAAATCTTGAGTTATTGGCGTTAAATTTCTGGAAAGAGGACTTTAGCAAACCACACAGACTGAGATGATTGCTAATAGAAAATTGCAAATGAGAAGATGATGAATCCTAATGATGAAAGTGTATATAATTTATGCAACAGATAACTACTGTGCATTAAATAAATTTGCAATTTCTCTGATGAAGCTCAAAGATCACATAAGCACACGGTAACCCCAAACTACATTCCACTAATGTCAAGAGCAGTATTCTTGAGGTTGTGATTATGAAGTTTGAAATGAAACTAGTTGTTTAAATGTTTTTTTCTTTTATTTTTCCCCCTCTCCTCTCCCTTTATCATTTCTTTCTCATTTTTTCCCTTTAATTTTATTTTTTTAATTATTATTTTTAAAGTATGCAATGTCTTTATGAGGCTGGTAAGCAATGGACATGCTGTCAGATACAATCTCTTCTTCACAAGCTGAAGATTTTACAGGAATAAAATGAGTTGAACAACGCTCTTTTTTTTTTTTTAATAGATTTTTGTCTTATCAAAGTCACACCCTTCTATTTTAGTAAGAGTGCAAATAAAGAAGAAAATAAACGTTTCTAATTAACTCAACCAACACCATGTTTTCAGGGGGGGGTTGTTTTTTTTGTTTTGTTTTTGTTTTTGTTTTGTTTTTTTGTTTTGTTTTTTCCAAAGTGTAAGTATTGATTTTAAATAAAATGTCTTAAAAGACTTTATGGCTAGAAGGCTTAAGGGACTTTGTTATGATTCTTCCAAATATCAAATGTTAAACTGAAGTCTAATCATAGAGATTTCCTCCTAATTTTGTTTATGTTTAAAAATTTGTTGTGGCCAACTTTATATTCAAACCTTATGTGCTGATGAGCATTTTCTATAGAGTAGCTCTTCTCTGATTCTGTGGATTTGAAAGCACAGCAGCAGCTGGGGAGCATGAGGTGAACTTCATGATAAGATGGTTCAATTTAGTTTTGCCCCTCAAGGCTGCTTCATGATGAAGACCAAAGCACAGTAAGAAGAAATAAAGTGTAAGATACAACTTCAGAGTACTTTTACAATCTGAATGAAAATGGTCATATCAACAACACAGCCACTGAAAACCAAGGTGTCATTTATCTGCATTACAGAAGTAGCCATTTTCTTCTCTATTTTCCTTACTATAAAGACATTTGATTCAACCATAAATTGCCCATTTTTAGATGCAATTTAAAGGATGAGTGGAGTTGTTGGAATTATTGAATGAGCTATACATTTGTCAACGGTTCACGGGCTGGTTCGGCCCGGTTCCGTGACTAGCAGGGTGGAGGGATCTGCAGATCCGTGCCTCCGGAAAAAGGGGACCCCAAAATAATTAGAAACAGCAGCAACGATCTGAGGAGAAAAAAAACTAATTTACTAAATATAATATCAGAATGCAAGATAACATACTATAATACAATATAATTAAAATTGAAGCTAATAAATCAAATATAATGAGAGAGAGAATGTCCAAAAGATGGATAGGCCTCACCACAACGCTTCGGTGAGATGCGCAGTGCAGTTGAGCAGCAGGGAGAAAAGGGAGGAGAGCCAACAAAAAGCAGGCAAAGAAAAGCACATCAGGTGACCTTGCCAGGAGTTATATTTCGAGACTCTCTATGACCACAAAGTCCCCTGGGGAATGTAGTTCTTCTTCTCTTCCAGGCAGGTACCCAGAGCTTGAGCATTAACAGTTAAACTCCCACTGCCCCACATGATGTTATGATGTGGAATACCAAAAACCAAAAATCACAAAACCATGACAACATTCCTGAATATATAGTCCAGCATTACTGCTGGATACAACTCCTTTATTGAAAGATGGAATATGGGCAGCTGAGCTAATAAACTGCTGCCTAAACAAACCTTTAAATTCCAACAGAACAATGGTAAGGAAGATATTGAAGACCGCAAAGTTCTGTTTGTACTCTTTGCATGTTCATGTTCATGTTCATGTTCATGTTCATGTTCATGTTCAAGATATTTTGTCCTGCTGTTTGTCTAAATTTTAACTCCTCTTTAGCAACTCTACAATCATCATTCTTAAATTTTATTCTTTGGTTTCATAAAGGCATTAATGAATTTTATTTATTCTATATGGTTCTTCCATTAGTTGCTTTCCAACAGCAATTGGAGTGTTAAAGGCATTATGTCTAGTAAAAAAATGTTTAAAATATGTCAAAGATATTGTGCTTAGAACCAGAAACAAAGCTCAGGAAAGCAGACAATTGCTAAAACAAAATTATAGTGCTTTGCACTTATGAGAGAATAATAATGAATGAACAAGACTTTAAAGGAATTAATTTGCAGTTTATAAGATTTTAATAAAACAAGAAGGACTTAACCAAGTTTAAATTTTATTTATAGTTAAACAGATCGCATAGAATTAAAAAAAAAAAAAACACAAAAAAAGAAAAAAAAACACCATCAAAAAAACTCAAAATCAAAACAAAAAAAAAAAGCCATAAAGCTCCCCAGAAACTATTTCATTTCCAAGAACACTTATAGCCTCTATTAATTCATAAATACTTTGCATGTATTCTTAATAAAAAGATGATTATTACAAGTACTGTGATACATACCAATTTCATTTATTTTTTCCTGATAGTTCTAGCATATTTAATTAGAAACTCAAAGCTCTCCTTGTGAAATGAGAAATTGAAAAAAATGACCAAGAAACCAGATTTTTCATAGGAGAGCTCTGGTCTTCAAAATTTAACCTTTATATATTTGGAAGCTGCTGATTAAGTTGAAATAATCTCTCAGGACCAGGTTATGTTTAACATCTCATTTTACCTTTACTGTTAAAAGTTTAAAATATTTTCACTATAAATTTCATGAATTTAAATGGTCAAATTGCATTCTTATTGAGAAATTCTTTTAAAAATAAAAACACAACTTTATATATATATTTTTTTTATTTTTAGACTATAGCAATCCTATCTGTTATGAATTTAATATTACAGCACTTTTTCACATAGAGGTTTTTGTTGCTCAAAGTGTGCTTTCTTCTGAAACACAGCCCACAGAAATTGCTCTCATAGGAGTTTTATTCCTTCTTCTTGAGGAATATAAATTTAGATTCTATTACTAATTGCTTCCTTGTAATCAAGGAGTTGACATCTGGGGATTTTGTAATCCTCGGGCTGCATTAAACAGAAGGATAGCTCTAACACATTTTGTTGAAAGAGTGAGTTAACATAAGTCTTAGCACAACTCTACCTTGATAAGAAATTCTGACCTGTTATTGGGATTTTCTAAACCAACTTAATTGTAAATAATATGTAATTTAGAAGGTTTTTTTTCATTAGGGGTGCTCCAATATATTTATGTGACAGTTCACAAATTTTATAATAGTGAATTGGAATTATGCAAAATTTAGAGCTGTGCATTAGAATTAATTAATATTGCATTTTTGGAGTATATTATAGGTATGCAAAGCTTTTGTCAGGTCTTGGAGGCAGTTACAGAGCTCTAAGGCAAGAGGAAAAGCCAAAGGCAGAAAAATACACACATGAATAAAAGTTACTGTTGCTATTGGAGGTTATCACTAAGAACAAATAACATGATTGGAAATAGAAAGAGGATGCAGAATGGTATTCTTAGTTCTTCCTATAAATCTTTTATACCAGGTGCAGATGTAGATGAATTTGAAACCTTCTCTAAAGAGATCTTAGATTAACTTATATTCCTCTAAATGTTACTAGGATTCTGCTGTTGTCTTCTGTCAACTACTTACATAGTAAATACTTAATGTAAAACAGTGTTGGAGTCATAGAATCATAGACTGGGCTGGGTTGAAAAGGACCACAACGATCATCTAATTTCAACCCCTCTGCTATGTGCAGGCTCACCAACCACTAGACCAGGCTGCCCAGAGCCACATCCAGCCTGGCCTTGAATGCCTCCAGAGATGGGGCATCCACAGTCTCCTTGGGCAACCTATTCCAGTGCATCACAATCCTCTGTGTGAAAAATTTCCTCCTAATATCTAACCTAAACATCCCCTGTCTCAGTTTAAAACCATTCCCTCTTGTCTTGTCACTATCGACACTCACAAACAGATGTACCCTCTCCTGTTTGTACACTCCCTACGTCTAAAAGTAATTCACCAAATAGGTATGCTATCCAAATTGGTAAGATAATTCATATTTAGTTTCTAGAATCAATATCTTAATGAAATGCTTTTCCTTAAGTTTCATTACGGCATCCATACGTTACCTTAGAAATGCACAATATGAAATGGGCTACTTGAAAAAAAACCATTTAGCTGAAGGGAAGTATAATAAAACCTACTATTGGCTTCTTCAAATGATAGTGGAGATTATTTTGATCTCCAGATCCTTTAGAGAATATTTTCCTGTTTAATTTATGCATAAAAATTTGAAAAAGGATTAAAAAAATCTCTCAGAATTTTCCAGTATGGATATGATCGAAGCCGTCTCCTGCCTTTGCTCCAAAAACAGTGTTTGTAGCAAGAACGCTAGATAAGATATAATTGTAATTTTTTTTTTTATATGAAATATTAAATGTAACTGTCTTTCTCATTATTATGGTATGCATGAAACTGCATCTAGGAGTGTGCTGTATATTGCTCTTAACTGGAATTTCAATTGTAGGATGTGACATCAATGAAAAGACTGATAACAAATCAAAAAGAACTTCATGAAAGAGGTTATCATTTATTTTTCATTCACACCTGTTTTAAAAGAGAAAATGTAGAAAATTACATTCAGTAATCAATTAGGTAAGTCTCATTAGGTGGAGATTACAAATAATCTCTTTTTAAATCTATTACAACAAAATAGGTCAGTGAATGCATAATATAAAGAAAAATGGAACAAACCAAACTCAAACAAAAACAAACAAGTTCTAATAACAGTCTTTCACAAATAGTACTGTTTAAAAGGCTAATGCATCTATGAGATGCTACCTAGAGGAAATAAAAATACATCAAGAAATCATTTGTATTTCTTTGATTTTTCCCTATGAGATATGTGGAGATTTAAAGAAAGATGCTTAATTCTTTTTCTAAGAAAAACATTGTGTAAAGAACAGAATCTCAAAGGCTTTTCATTTGTAGAAGTAAAGCTTGAAAAAAAGAAAAATAAGTTTCTGAGCAATCTGTTCCTGGAAATGGAGTGTAAGAGAATCAACATAAGACTAGAAGGAACATCCTCAGTTATCAGTATTGTCATTGCATGAATATATCACATGGCACATTCATACATTCATTATATTTATAAAATAACAAAACCCATTCAGATTTGTTGCTGATATATTTTCTAATCAAAAGGCTATATTATATAGCTGTTCTTTTGATTGCTTGAAATCTAATTCCTAAACTAATTTCCTATTCAGTGCATATATAGCTCTTTACCTCAAGAATCCTCTTCCTGCCTCTACTTGCACCTTGTACACAGCTGCAGGCTATCTTCCTTTCACTTCATTAGAACAAGCTTGTTACAGCCTTAAAGAGGTTATCCAGATCCTGAACATTTTGACAATAAATGTTTTCTAAAACTGTTCAAATTTGTCAAATTCATTTTTTCTGGATGATGGATGACCAGACCTGTCTTGTATATTAACATTCCCAATGTAACAAAATACAGAAAATGCTACTCCAGTGCCTAAATTAATAGGAAAGCTATCACTGCCCTGGAATTACTCCTCTTGTTCAACTTATGGAGATTAAATGATCACTTTTTCACTTCATAATTACCCATACCTGAACATTTGCTGCAAAAAGCTATACTGCTTTCTATTTCCTTTTCTTTTTTCTTTTTCAATAATTAAAGGCATGTAAAAGTAATCCACAGTCAAGTAAACAGCTGAAATATAAACAGAAGTAAGAAAGGAAATAAATGACTTGCATTCTGGCTTAATAACCTGTGATTGTACTAAAAGTGAGAGTGCACATACGAAAACAAGTTTTAAAGAAAGTCATGTCAATTGCAGCTTCAAGGCGATTCAAACAGTGTGAAGTTTAAAGTATTCCACAAAAGAGGTTATGAGTGAGTATACACTGCTATATGGGCAAAAGTATGAGCATATATCTTCAGTTTTCAGTTGAGAAACAAAAAAATTGTATCAGATCATATCTACTATAATTACAGAGATAATATATTTAGAGGAAGAGATGTTTTGTGGGTTAAAGAATTTAAGACATATTTGCTGAAAGAGTTTGATATGAGTCAAATGAGATCCTAAACGTTGTATGAGAGCTGTTTGCCCCTACCCATAATTCCTATGTTCTGAACTAAAGAATTTGAGATTTGGACCAGATGACCTCCAAAGGTCCCTTCCAACCTAAACCAGTCTGCCATCTGTCAATTACTCCACTGTCCAGGTGCCATCTCTGGGTACCGAAGAATGGGGTGAACATCTAACAGCTATTTGACCCTATCATGCCTTCAGAGTCTTTCTCCCCCTTCAGCACCACCAGGCCTGATGTTTTCTTCTCTTTTTTTTCCCTCTGCATGGACCAGTAGAGATTGCTCCTATAGAAAACCCTGCACAATAGGGTTCAGTAACACTTCACCTACTCCATGAGTTTATATTAATGTGTTTCTATGCAGAGATTTCTTTCAGCTCTCACAGGAATCTAGAGTTTTATTGGCATATTAAGGGAAAAAAAGATGGAAATCATGCCCTACTCCCAAATCCTGGGAAGGTAGGGGGAATTATGAGTCATTTTCAGGTGAAAGAGAGAAGTCTGAGTTATTTTTATCTCACTGATGCAAAGAGAAGTTCAGAGATGTGTGTTTACAGACCAGAGCAGAAAATGTCTCCTACTCAAGAGGAATGGACATAGCAATAAAGAAAAAATGTTAAAAATGTATAGATCAGTATGTTTAACTCAAGTAAGAGAAAAAAAAAAAAAGATTAAATAGTCAAATTTTCAATGTTATAAACCAGTAAGAGTTCAGAAATATCAGTCCTCCTTTCTGTTAGTTACATGAAGTATAAATGACTGAAGTTCTGAAAAGAAACTTTGATTTTGGAAACCAGTAAATATTCTTTAAATATTCTTCATTTGAAATACTATATATATGGTATATACCATATATATATACACCACAACTTCCTTCCCTTTAAGGATTATTTAATCAGTATTTACATGGGTGTGGGCAAGTTTTATCTCAAACAGAGTGTTCTACCATATTAAAGTCACATGGGGAATGAGGAAAGCATTGCTATGAAACATATTCTCTGAAAATATGATCAGTTGGCTTAGCCAAGGTGAAATGAAAACACTGAGATAGGACACAATAGTGCTTGAACTTCAGCTTGCTTTATTAGCCAACTGTTCCTGCTATTTGGAGCTCAATATCTTAGACATTTCTGCAGGGAAAATTATGCCAAATTGTTTTTTTCATTTTTGAAATGGAGAAATTATCTTATATAGACTCTCATCTAAGAGGAAAATAACTGGATATTTCTGTTCAGTTGACAATGTTTCATAGTTTTCATACAATATGATTTCTTCCAGAATTAAAACATTTTAAATAAATGACAGGATATGAATGAGTCAGTGTGGTGTTTATGCAAGTATCTAACATATAAAAGAGAATGTTAATCAGCAGGCACACGAAATTGAATACTGCATTTAAGTGGCAAACATGTATTGTGATCCAAATAATGCTGAGAGCAAAATGAGGAAAGAACTTTCAGCTTAATTGCCAGACTATGATTTTTATTATAACTATTATTACTTATGCAATGTTTTCTGACAGAGGAGGTGTAAGTAAGTGATATTTAATTGCATGAGTAATTTCAAAAGAATAAGGAAAAAAAAAAAGCAGTTTATTCTTCACATCATATCCACAATTTTTCCTCTTCATAAATCAGTGTGGTTTTCAGTGTATTTTGAATCATTACAGAAGGGCTATCTTCCATGTGTGTGGATTCACTGTCTGTTAGGTTCATAGTCATACACTGCTGATTCACATAGTGATCTATTTGTCCATATGCAGAGGCTGACATGAGAAGGTTGACTTTTATTAGAGCCAAGTGAATAATCTGAAATTGATTGCTGAATGTGTGTTTTTTTTGTATAATTATTTAATCTAGAACACCTGAAATAGAAAAGGAAGGATAAGCTCATGATTTTCTGCAGTGAAAGGATCATGAAATTATGCTGTCTTCAACATTTAAAATCACCTGGGAGTTTCTTCACTGTATAATTCTCAGACTGGAAAGTATCCACACAAATTCATGTGAAACAGTGTTTTCATTATGTTTAGAGAGATTTGGTTCTCTGTTATAGCTATTGGGTTTTTTGTTTTTTCTACTTTTTTTTTTTCTACTTTTTTTTTTTTTTTTTTTTTTCCCTGTAATTACTTCTGTTATTACTGTTAACAGGGATAAATACATTTTTTTTCCTTTAAAATTTAGTGCATGACAAATTTTTAAAATTGAAAGTGAATTTCTCTCCTTCCCTCAAGGAAGAAATTAAGCATATGATAGAACCCATGCCAACTGCTGCAGAATTAATAGTTATTCAGTGTTCTCCCTGCTCCACACCTTATTATCCACAGGTTAATTATGCTAGCTACCACACAGCTTTGGGACCTGCCAGCACCTGGGTGCAGAGCAAGTACTGAGTTTGATTGCTCCCAGTACGATGGAAAATGTACTCTCTTCTCCCTGGTACCCATTTGATAACCACCAGAAACTGGCTCTTTCTGAACATCTCCGTGATCTTTGTCTCTGAGGTTTTGTTTCTTTATGTCAGTATTTTATGAACTAAAGCACTTAAATAATAGGAGCTGAATTCAGATCAGCAGCAGTACTAGCTACATAGACCATAATATAGCAACATCAAAACCAAAAGTATTTGGAGCACTTCTAGCAAGGGCTTTAATCGCTAATTAAATAGATGTTGCCGAATTGCATTGCTACTTGCTATGAATGATACATGCATGCATGCATAAATAATAATCACTAAGATTACAGGTGGTCTTTTGTTAAAATAAACATAATTCTGACTGTCCTGATATCAATAGAATTATAACAGAGGTATTTCTCTAAGGTCATTTATCTCATTAAAGGCAGGACAATATAATTTCTCTTTCATTAATCTTCTACAACAGGAAATTTATTTTTAGTGACCAACTCTTGTCTTGCCAATTAATGAACTCCTAAGCTGAGCCCTCAAAATTGAAGCCAACTTACTTGTCAACAGAGACTTGACAGGGCACCAAAAGTAGAGAGCGTGTTTCTAATGGGCTGTTATTTTTTCAGGTAGCAGACACAAGATGGATTCCAGCCCAGTCCATTACAGAAATTCCATTTGTAAATTGTCCAATAGATAACTCTGCAAGAACAAGAGAGACTGTACAATCTAATAAATCCTACTCCATTAAATCTAACATCTGACAAATCTTCCTTTTTTATTCATATATATATCAAGGAAAACCATAGGGTTAAACCATATGCTTGTGACAGAGATTTTAGGTTAATCTTTCACAACAACCAATTTTAGTAAAGCTATACTTTTCCCACAGAAGGTTCTAATTGACTTAGATGACTGCTCTGTGTTCAGGAGATGTCTTCATACATATGTCTTCATATAGGTCACATAGAACACCAACATTTGCTAATTTGAAATCAGCCATTCATCCTAGTAAAAAGCATTCCAACTTTTATCATTAACCGAGAAAAAAGTGTCTTATAACAAGATCCAAGAATACAAAGAAAAGAAAAGCTTGTGTAGCCTGCAGGTTAAAGGACTGGTCTGGCCTCAGAGAGACTGAAAATTCAGTCTCTATGCATAATACAGAGGAATCTATACAGGCCAGCTATTTATGCTCAGTGAAACAGGACACACATCTTTACATCCCACATCCCAGACAGTGTCCTAATTATCTGTGAACACAAAGAAACCTGTGTTTTGATCCAAAGCATCATATATCAACTCCACATCTAGATTTTTTTCTTGACCTTCGTGGAAAACAAAAACATTATCTCAGAACAAGATTGTCATTAAATAGAACTGACCTCTGTTAAACTCATATTCTGATGGATTATTGATCTTCCCAAGTTAAAAAATATAGGAACTACTACTACTACAAAAAAAAAATATAACTCTAATATAAGAAATAAAGCTTATTTTATATTCTTTTTCCATCTGGCTAATCAATGCAAGCCAAATTTCATGCTAATTAGCCCAAGCAGTTAGCAGGCTATACAGAAATTTAAAACGTCTGCTGATTGATAAATAAAAGAAAATCTATCTGTGATGATTACCCAAGACACCAATATTGCACTAAAACATGCACTTCATAAAAATTTCAGTGATTATAACAAAAATGTTCGTGGCAACAAAAATAACTTACTGGTGTATCCTTTGCAGAACTTACTGCAGCTACTACTTTTCTGTTCAGACTCTAGCTTTAGTTCTAAGTCACTACAAATGCAACACAAATACACAAAAGGCTGAAGGCAAAAAGAGAGATATACAGAAAAAAGATGGTAAGAAAAATAAATAAGAAATGCCAAGGACACAAAGCCAACAGAATTACAGATTGGAAAAGAATTAATCAGAGTACATCTTAAAATTCCACACACCTGCTTGAAGAGTAATTTGTAGAATCCCCACTCTAGATAATATTTCTTATATGTTTGGAGAGGATCTGAATAAAAATTGTTGAGTCCATATGAAAGAACAGTTTTTCCTTAATGCCACTAACAATACACAGACATCTGTACATGTATTCCTCCCCAAATTAATATATATATATATATAATATATATATATATAAAAGAAATTACAGCCTAGAAATTTTACATATTTTTTTGTAGATACTAAAATTGGAAAGGGGTACATTTCTTACTATTTTTGCAGCACTTTCCTTATACAGTAAGTGTTGTTATTGTCAGCTACATTTAGAGATGTCCTGTTACCCAGTTAATACTTCTACAAACATTTAATTTCTAGCATCGCTATTGTGAGTAAATACTCTACAATAGGGTACTGCAGTGATTATAGTAAAAGGGGATGGAAATAGAGCTAAACAAAATTTTGTAGCCACTCACAACTTATGTGGATAACTAGACAATATTAAGCAAATTCCTATATGCCAGACCACATGCATCCTCCATAGTCTTGTCCATGATGTTTTAGGCAAGTCACCTAAATAGTCATTCTTACTCCATTCCCTAAATAGGTCAATACCAACAGGTGAAGGCTGATTTATCAGTAATGAAGCTGTTCTAAAGTTCAAGAAAGAAGGTGAACAGCTGCAGTGGTAAAATGTATGTTACAAGCAGATAGAGTAATATTTGTATATGGTTTACATTATAACCTTTCCTTTTATTACAGATAACAACTAGTGAAAAAAAGAATTCTGGTAAGATATGTTTTAGAGGCTCAGATCAGCAAACCAATTATCAATCCATCAATTGATCAGAGATAGTCTTGGGAGCAGTTTGCTCTTGGAAATGAAGTTCTATGCAGATGGTATGCATGTTCATGACTTGCAGAGCATCTGCACAGAATATATAATTAGACCGATAAGTAGAAGACAAGAAAGAGTAGCTAACTCAAAGAAAACTATGATAGGCAAATGCATGCAGAAATTAAATGATTTACTGTTGTATTGCTATATGAACTGAAATGTTAAACAGAGCTGTAGAGACCTGTGACCAGTCTGACCAAGTTCTTTTAGTTATTCTGTGTGCTGAGGTTCTAATGTTCAATATCAAAGTTATTCATTTGAACATATTTGACATTACTTGGAACTTTTGATGGAGCATATTGATACAAAATATATAGAAATAACTATACAAATATAACACTTAGCGGTACCAATTTCATACCTATCAGCGATCTCCACAGTATTCTTACTGCTATGACACTGGGTGTCCTCAGTCATATTCAGGAAGGAATATGTGCATTGAAAACAGCTCAAACTTGTTGTTCTCTTTGAGCCCACACTGGGCTGAGCAACACGCACAGCCTCAACATGCTGGCCCAGCTTACTCAGGGAGAAACTTCTTACACCACCATTTGATCCACAAAATTGGGATACTGCCAGTTCAGCTGACATAACTGTTTAAAGTGAAGACCACTGTTGGCTCCCTTTGTGTCAAGAAAAATTCAGCTTTCCTTGCAACAGCTGAGGTCAGTCACATCTTACATAATTCCTTGAATTTAATGTGCACATTGCCTCTACTGATTTTCTCTGAGAGAATTTTTTCATTTTAGGTGTTTGTCAGTTACAGAGGCAAGTGACAGGTACATGGGAAGCACATAGGCAGTGAAAATACATAGCTGAGATGTTGACCTATTTTTTCTCTATTGTAGCTGCATGATGCTATAGAAAGTCTAATTGTTTGAGCATTTATCAACCTGCAATGTAATATCTTATATTTAAAAATCTTTCTCCTAATTTTCCATATTGCTACTGCCTCATTTTTCTACATAGAAGAAACATTGGATTTTTTTTTTTAAAGTAACTTTTCATCTTAGTTTTATTATAATTTTTGTCTGTGGCATAACTGTAACATTCTTGGTATTTAAATTCTAAAAATAACCCAATGTAACCAATTTTAGTCTGGGCATTTAATTATCTGATTAGAATTTGAAACCATTTATGAACACTAAATAAGACTCTCCCAGAAGGTGGTATTTCTAAACAGATGGTATCATTCTCAAGCAGGGGCAAGATGCCACCCTCTCAGACTGGCAGTGAGATCACCTCATCCTGTGGTTTGGCAGACTTGCATGATGCTGAGTGCACACATGAAACACACATTTTTACAGGGAAGCCCCTCCTTCCCCTTGCTGTCCCCTGGGACAGGGAAGACATGCCCTACAGCAGGGTGAGCTCAGTGGTAGACCTACACCTCATCACCATACCAGGGTAATTTACTGGTATGGTGCAGATCTTGCCAGGGTTGTCACCAGCCCCTCAGCTGAAGGAGTTTTCACCATCCTGCCATGTACTCAAAGTGACCAATTCTTAAGGTTCTCCATGGAGTCCATCAGTGGTGCAGAAGATTCAGTTACTGACTTCTCATCATACTAAACTCACATGCCAAGTGGTGCATGCAAGTAAAGCCAGAACAAGTACTGTTCTGTTCCTTAATTTCTAATAAGCTTACTGGATAATCATTTCTTTGTTTGTTTGGAATTTTTGCTGTTGAGAGTTTTTTGTTTGTTTGTTTTGCTTTGCTTTTATTTGAGGAAGAGATAAAAAAGAATAAACAGGTATAGACAAAGAGAAAATCTTCTGGAAGACTCAAGTACACAAGACTGGAAGATCCAGTAACATGTCTGTACTCCTGCTGTCTTGTTCCAGTAGCTAATAGGACCATGACAGAAACATGACAGTCTTAATGCCAAGAATGCATGCAGGGAAGGGTAGGCTACACAGTCTCCTTCTGCGAGTCCCAGGCACACCATTACATACTGCCTGCCTACAGACTCACTAGTGTGTATAAACTGCATGAATATAAACATGGCAGAATAGAAATGATCATTCCAGTTATCCTTGAGCTTGCAAAGAATAACAAAGGTGTTTTTTGACCCTTTCCATATCATATAAAAATCTTCTATAATTAAGTACAATTGCAAGTAACTTATCTTAATTAGCAAATAACGATTTTCATTTTAGTCTATTCATGAGATTTTAATTTCATTTGCATAGGAAGTGCAAAGAGTTTGTTAATCCTTCTGGAAAATCATACAGAACAAAGGAGAAACTGACACATGCTAGATTTCTCTAAAGATCCTAGTTTGAAATTAATTTCTACACAGACTAATTAACAGATTTACTTACAAATTGCCATAGAATTCATCATGCATTCGGTTTAAATTTTCCATGTACATTATGGGGTTTTTTTCTTATAGAAGTGAACACTGTTCCATCCAAAAAAATGCACACGATTTATGAGAAATTGGACCCTCCTTGATTTAAAACACTAAAAAAGCACTTAAAAAGCCAATTCACAGGCTAATTTCTTCCTATATTCATACTTTCTTCTATAATACAACCTTTAAAGTGTTTTTGTTTTTTTTTTTTTTTAATATATGTACAACATTAAAAATGAGATAATTAAGTCTACAGCCATTCTCTAATCATGATTGTAACTTATTTTCTGCTAAATTTACCCCTTCTGGTATAGCAGTTTGAAAAGATGCTTAATTCTCTTGAACATGACTGCCATTTTTATGACTTCCTAACACCCGGTTTATAACAAAAATTATTTTGCATGCTTGTTTACTTTTGAGCACTTCATTAGACATCTAAACGGCCAATGGGGCCCTCATATTTTTAAAATTAAGCATATTCATAGATCTTTTCAGGATCAGGACCTGCCTGATTATTTGCACCACGTTATTATTATTTCTTTTTTTATATGTAGATAACAGATCACACACATAGCAAAAGTAAAGAAAAATTAGGTAGACTGCCTTATTCAAGATTTAAATTTAATGATTCAATTTTAACATAAAATATGCTCAATTGTACCCATTTAGTGGGTGGGGATAACATAGAAGATATTGGTTTTAATAAGGGCCTCAAATTGTGTTAAATTTAGAACCAAGAAAGCTACTTGTACTCTGAATCTCTACAGATCTGCACCAATTTATACATTTCTCAAGATTTCAATGCAAAGTTTTCTTTGTTGTTTTCTTTTTTAATGTTCAATAACCAATTTTGAAAGGAAATTATCTTCCTTAAAAAAGTAGAAAATACTTGAAAATTAATCTTCAAAGTGGTAGTATTCAGAAATAAAACACAAAACTGACAGTGTTCATATAACATTCATTATTTACACATAAATTCTGCCTCAGATGTAATTATAAATGACATACTTAATTTTTGCCATGCCTTAACTGATTATACAAAACATTCCATACTTGTGTACAGTTCATATTTAATATAATTCCAACATAAAACTCACAGTTTTAAAAATAAATAAACATCACTAGCTTCTATTAAGAACATACAAATCAGAAATAATTACTTAGTAATTAAAAACAAATCATTGGCAGATTGAAGGTGCTGTAGACAATAATGTACACAAGCATGATGATGAATGTACTCACACATCAATACAAAAATAATAAATACTGTCTTTCCCTCTAGGGGAAAGAATCAAAAGATCAAGAATATAAATAAGCATCAGGAGATGCAAAGTGCTTTAGAGTTTGAGGACCCCCTTTTTTTTCTTTTCCTTTTTTTTTTTTAAGTGCAACTTACTAATGAAAGTAGTGTTCAGGAAATATTGGATATTAGAAGTATGCAGTCAAAGAGTTTTCAGGCACTGGAACAGGCTCCCCAGGGCAGTAGTCAAAGCATCATGTTTGCCAAAATATCTTGGCAGAACTCTGAGACAAAGGGTTTGAATTTTGGGTGGAGAATGAAATTGGAGTCAATGATCCTTGTGGCTCTGTTCCAGCTTGGATTACTCTAAGATTCTACAATTTGTGGAGGAACCAACGAGGCGAGGGGTGTTGCTGGACCTTATTCTTACTAATAATGAAGGGCTTGTCAAAGTAAAGGTCGGGCCCAGCTTGGGTTGTAGTGGCCACAAGATGGTGGAGTTCAAGATCTTGAGTGGAAGAAGCGAAGCAAAAAGTAGGATTGCTACCCTGGACTTTAGGAGAGCCAACTTTGACCTCTTCTGGAACCTACTTGGAGCTATCCTATGGGCTAGGATGCTAGAAGGTAAGTGGGCCTGTGAGAACTGGTCGGCATTTAAACAGCTCTTCTTCCAAGCTCAGGATCAGTGTGTCCCTGTGAGCAAGAAATCAAGAAAGGGTGGCAGGAGACCTGTGTGGATGAGCAAGGAGCTCACGCACAAACTGAAAGGGAAGAAGAAGGTCTATGAAATGTGGAAAAAGGGTCTGACCACTTGGGAAGAATATAGAAATGTTCTCAGGGCCTGCAGGGATGTGACGAGGAAGGCTAAAGCCTGCCTGGAATTGAATCTAGCAAAGGTGATAAAGGATAATAAAAAAAAGGCTTTTTAAAGTATGTTAACAGTAAAAGGAAGACTAGGGAGAATGTAGGTCCCCTACTAAGTGAGGGGGGTGTTCTGATAATGGGGGATGCTGAGAAGGTGGAGATACTGAACGCCTTCTTTGCTTCTGTCTTCAGTGAAAAAGCTTTCCCTCAGGAATCCCAGACCTTGGAGGTTAGTGAGAGGGTCTGGGGAATGGAAGACTCCCCTTTAGTCAGGAAAGAGGCAGTCTGAAAGCGCCTAGGCAACACCAATGTTCCTAAATCCATGGGACCCGATGGGATGCATCCACAGGTGCTGAGGGAGCTGGCAGAGGTGATTGCTGAACCGCTCTCTGCCATCTTTGAGAGGTCTTGGAGAATGGGGGAGATGCCTGAAGACTGGAGGATAGCCAATGTCACTCTGGTCTTCAAAAAGGGCAAGAAGGAAGATCCAGGCAATTACAGGTCAGTCAGCCTCATCTCTGTCCCTGGAAAGGTGATGGAACAGATTGTGCTGGTTGCCATCTCCAGACGACTGGAAGAGAAGGAGGTTATTAGGAGTAGTCAGCATGGGTTCACCAGGGGGAGGTCATCCTTGACCAACCTGGCAGCCTTCTATGATGTTGTCACTGGCTGGGTGGATGGGGGAGAGGAGTGGATGTAGTTTACCTGGATTTCAGCAAGGCATTTGATACTGTCTCCCACGACATCCTTATAACAAAGCTGAGAAAATGGGATAGATGAGTGGACAGTGAAGTGGGTTGAGAACTGGCTGACTGACAGAGCACAGAGGGTTGTCGTTGGCAGTGCAGAGTCTGGTTACGAGACCTGTTATCAGTGGTGTTCCCCAGGGGTTGGTGCTAGATCCAGTCTTGTTCAACATCTTCATCAATGACCTTGATGAGGGGATAGTGTCCACACTCAGCAAGTTTGCTGATGATATGAAGTTGGGAGGATTGGCTAACACATCCAAAGGCTGTGCTGTCATTCAGCGAGACCTGGACAGGCTGGAGAGCTGGGCAGCAAGAAAGCAGATGAGGTTTAACAAAAGCAAGTGTAGAGTCTTGCACCTAGGGAGGAATAATTTCATGCACCGGAACAGGCTGGGGGATGACCTGCTGGAGAGGAGCTCTGCGGAGAGGGACCTGGGTGTACTCGTGGCCGACAGGTTGGCCATGAGCCAGCAGAGTGCCCTTGTGGCCAAAAAAGCCAATGGTATTCTAGGGTGCATTAAAAAGAGCGTGGCCAGAAGGTCGAGGGAGGTGATCCTACCCCTCTACTCTGCCCTGGTAAGGCCTCATCTGGAGTATTGTGTTCAGTTCTGGGCTCCCCAGTACAAAAAAGACAGGGGACTCTTGGAAAGAGTCCAGCAGAGGGCCACAAAGATGGTGAAGGGCCTGGAGCATCTCCCCTACGAAGAAAGGCTAAGTGAAAGGGGTCTCTTTAGCCTTGAGAAAAGAAGACTGAGAGGGGACCTGATCCAGGTCTATTAATATCTAAGGTGTGGGGGGCAGAGTAGTGAGGCCAGACTGTTTTAAGCAGTGTGTGGAGAAGGACAAGGGGAAATGGCCAGAAACGCCTACCTGTGCAACCTGGTGTAGGGAACCTGCTTTGGCAGGGGGGTTGGACTCGATGATCTCTACAGGTCCCTTCCAACCCCTACGATTCTGTGATTCTGTGATTCTACCTAAGCACAGGAAATCCACTCCTGAAGTCATAGGATTTTTTGAGAAAACAAAATGCTTTATAAACATATTTAAGGGCAGGTTAGGAAGTTATACTGAGTTAGAAAAAGGAACAAGACTATGATACTGTAATTCATGGGTTCTGTTATTCTGTACACATAGCCATCAGTGGAATAAGTTACGCTTGCTCAAGCAATTTCAATATTGGTATTTACAATGTCCAAGCCTTAACAGATTAGTGTAGCTTTGATAGGTAATTTCATGTAATTTCCATGCTCCACTAAAAATATGGTTTTAATGCACCTTTTATTCTAGTTCATCTAAGCAAGCATGTCTTGAACTGTTAATTTACCTTCAAGCATGTTCATTCAGAACTTCAAAAGAAATTCGAGAGAGAAGTTAGATTTTTCTTCATAGCAAAAGAAACCCTTTTTCATACTTCATTGACCATTATGCTAAATTCAATGCTTGATGTTAGCACTGTGGACTCCAATGCTGACCTGGGATTATTTTAATTTAAGTACATCAGTGGGATAATGTTCCTACTTATGGATTTCAAATATGTTTCAGTCTGTCTGCTCATATTTGTTTGTGCCATTTCTACACCATGTTTTAGCCCATCATCGTGGATTAAAGACCAGTAACGAGAAGACAGAGATCTTCCAAGAAAGAACTGTACAAGAAGTTGAAATAGTATTTACCAGATAAATTCCATATGAAGAAAAGAGATTTCTGAAAAGTAAGGAATAGATTTATATTTATTTAGACAAAAGCACTGTTCACTTCACAGTGAGTTTTGTAGATTGTTTTGATTATTAAAGTTTCATCAGCTCTTATAACTCTAAGTTGTATCAGAGTTTTTTGAAGTATAAAAGCAGACAATTTCTAGAAACACTATACTGAAAATAATTCATACCCTTTCTAGCCTTATTCTTCTCTCTGTTGCTCTAGCATGTCTCCCACTCAGCTTGAAAGGAAGATGCTTGTTATGAAAGAGGGACCAACAATTTCTTTTCTGATCCTATCACAGAGTCTGCCACCACTATTAAACTATGTTGCTGAGCACACAGCTCCAGTCTAGAAAAGAAAAACATGAGTGCAATTAATGGAGAACAGTACTGCCAGAAACACCTGTTTATTTTCTGACTGATTGTTTTTTAAACTTAGCCCTCTTTGTTGACTCCTACTTTAGCAGTTTTGCAGAGAGCATTATTAAGAAAGCTGTCCCAAAACCTGAGCAATCAAACCAGTTATGCCTTGCCTCCTATAAATTCTCTGTTAGCAGTTTCACTCAAGTCAGATTTAGAATTAAAAAAAAAAACAAAACAAAACAAAACAAAACACCAAGTTCCCTCTCTTCTTCAGCTTAGAATATGAAGTTTTTTACATTCTCATAAATTATACATATGTTTATACTTTTTAACTCATTAAATCTTCTCAAAGAGCAGTAGTGTATGTGTATCAGATCAATGTATGAATGATTTCTCAGTAATTTTATCAAAGTTGTTTCTTTTACAGTATCAGCAAATTAGAACAATGACAACGCATGCCTTTTCCAGGAAATGAGCTATACATCTCTAATGCATATATTTCCTAATTAAGCATTTCAGTATAAAATAAAGAAAGAAAGAAAATCCACCGATTTTTCTTTCAGTTTCTTAATGTATTTTCTAGTTATGTTTTGATCATGTTTGGTTTTGCATGACTGAATTTTACTGCTATTTCCCCCAAGGTTTATTAGGTAATTTGAACATAGTGCAAGCAGTTACAGTTTGACCAGGATGGTATATGTATGAATATTGCCTGTATTTTTCTTTAGACAGAAAACAGAGACAATATATATATATATATATATATAAATACCATAAATAAATAAAAATTTATAATAGATATAAAGTAACTACTCAATTTTAAGTGGATAATTCTTAACCTAAATACATAGAAAGCATTTTTAATCAATGTGATTTCATAAATTTAAGCAAAAACAGAAGAAATCATGCTATAATTCAAAACCACAATGACCAAAAGGTCAATGAAAATATATTACACCAACAGACAGATGTCTATCTGTTAAATTATTTGTTCTTGAATTAGAAATTTCATTAAAATGGTTAAACTGCCTAGAAATCACATAAAAATGAGATGTTTCCAAATTTTTTTTCCTTGTTTCTCCCTCAAACCCAGTACAACCTAGTACTAGCATGAAGCAGTTTAAGTTAGTGAAATTTACTACTCCTCAAACTGAATATAAATTACTGCACACAAGACTTGATGCTGGAAACCAGCAAAGGCAATGATTTTAGAGAAGAGCAGGCATTCATCCCACAGCATGGTATTTTCTCATTATACTTGTATGCATATAAGTTAATTACTTCAATTAGTTAAGTACATGGAAATAACAGTGTGCAATTAAATACAATAGCTAATTACAGCTCTATAACTAATAACTATGACTGAATAAATATGAAGTTTGGCATAAATACTTAAAAAGCATAAGAAAAGTCACTTAACTCACATATGGTTTGAGCATGTATTCAAGCATTCAAATTTTCAGAAGAATCTGATTATATATCTTGGATATTTTAAATACTTTTGGATGTAACATCCTCTAGGAAACCTTCTTTAGCAGAGGGTTGAACTCAATCTTCAGTGGTTCCTAACAACCCCTACAATTCTATCATTCTGTGATTCTGTATAATATCAAGGAGTACATACAGAGATTTTTTTTTTTTTAATTGAACTTAGTACTTCACAGATAGTGAGCTTGATTTGATCAAGCATCTACCAAACCAGAACAGTATTCTGTCTGCCCCTTTTGTGTGTCGTAGAAAGCATCTAAAGTTGAGCTATTTTGTTTCTACAAGCAACAAATTAGCACAATATCAGTTCATATAAATTAGTGTGTAATCATGATCCTATCACACTGAAACAAATTCTGGTTCAGCCTTTCATTGCCAGCTATTTTCTTGACCATTTTCAATTTGAGTGTACAGATTATTCAGTCCTAGAAAATAATCCTTAATTATCACCATTATAAAAAACAGTTTTGAAAAGGAATGGTGATTACACGCCATCTGGAAATGGGCTCAAGCTGTCAAAAGAATCTGCAGATACCTCCTGTATACAGTATTCGCATTTCAGCAGGAAACTAGACTTGGACAAGGGGGAAGAATTCACTCAGATTCATGCACTTTTAAAAATGTGTTTGGCATATCAAATAAAGTTCAAATATAAAGTGAAACAATTTCCCTTTAAGAAGATTTCATAGGATGTGTGCTAATTTGATATATCACCATATATTAATGTACTAAAGAAACAAGTGAATCAGTGCTAAAATAGCATTGATAAAAGGCAAGAATAGTGACTCGAAATCACAGATATGAAAAAGTAACAGAGGAAGAAGGGAAAAGGAATTTATAAAAGATAAAACAAGCCACTCTCACTCCTAACGGACAGATGGTAGAGGCAGCACAGGACATCTCTGGCTCCTCTGTTCAATGGGGGATGTAGGAGGCCAACAGCCAGACCTCATCAGTGCCTATCGAGGTATCACTAGAGTGGGTATCCTGGCAACTGGGTCTTCAGAGACCCCTGCTGGGGACAAAACCAATACTAAGCATCCTTTCTTCCATGTCTAACAACCTGGCACAGCCTCTATTAGCTTGGATAAAAACACAATTAAGCACATCCTCTTGCAGACTAATGTACAGCAAGGAATGTGGAAATTAGGTTCATCTGTGATGCTGATATTCTGGGTATGCAAACTGTAAATAATGGGCAATCATGTAACCGCTGTCTTGGAAAACAAAATAAAAATAAAAGTTCTACTCAAGTGTGTAATAAGAACAACCTTTTGTGCACAGAAGGATTCTGGTGGAAAAAAAAAAAAAAATCAAGTGTGATAGAAATTAAAATACATCTTAGCAGAGAGGTGCAGGTCTAGGAACATCTCAGAAGACACTGCTGAACAAATGAGAACGGGCCATGAGTGAGAAAAATAAAAAAAATCTGTCTTACTCTTTCTTTCTGAATGCAAACAAGGCAAGAGAAGTAGCCTATTGCCTACTTTGTCTTAAAATATTTTTTTAATCAAATAATAAAAATGAAGTAAATTATAAATGGTAGGACATAAGATTTCCCCAGCTTCCTCAAACACAGAAGAAAGCATTACTGTTCCGTGTTCACCTTACCTTCCTAAGCCATTCTAAAGACACCTAGACACAGCTTTGCTAGTTTTTTGTTTCTTTGTTTGTTTTTGTTTTTGTTTTTGTTTTTGTTTTTGTTTCCAGCTCATCTGTAGATTTACAGTGGAATTGCAAAGTGGATCATTGTAAAATTACAGTGGAAGACATTTTGAATCTTCTTAAAATTGCTACACTGAGCTTTTTTATTCCAACAATGTGAACAAAGTTTTTTTTTATGAATATCTTGAATCTTTCCTTCCACTTTCTCTCCTCAAAAACTTTTTTCTTTCATTTTCACATTTCTCAACATTTTCCCCATTTCTCGTTCCTGCTTTCCTCAGGATATTCTGTATATTCTTCTTCCCTGCTAGCATGTTTTCTTCTTGAACAAGATTTCCCAAGGCCTATACAATTAAACAACTATTCAAAAGTCCCACAGTCTCATCAAAGTTAAAAGGAAAGCCCTCTGCAAGTAACAAAAACAGTCTCAGAGTTTTTACAGCACAGCTTAGAAAGCACACACACAAACCTGAATTCATATAATCTCAGGAGACTACAACAGGAAATTGGAAAAGATGCTTGAAGTATATATATTTATTCTGCTTAGTTTCTGTAAGATGACAGAGAGGTGAACACACTGTTGCAAATTCAAAGTGCAGTAGCATGCACTAGCTCCCCCGGTTGAAGGAGCTGGGATTGTTTAGTCTGGAGAAGAGGAGGCTCAGAGTAGACCTCATTGCACTCTACAACTTCCTGAATGGAGGTTGTGGTGAAGAGGGATTTGGCCTCTTTTCCCAGGCAACAAACAGGACCCGGGGAAATGGCCACAAGTTGTATCAGAGGAGGTTTAAGTTAGACATGAGGAAAAACTCTTTCTCTGAGAGTGGTCAGGCACTAGAATGGCCTGCCTAGGGAGGTGGTGGAGTCGCTGTCCTTGACAGTGTTCAAGAGGCATCTGGATAAGAAGCTGCGAGATCTGGTTTAGTAGCTTGTGGTAGCAGTGGTAATGTGAAGATGGTTGGAGTAGATGATCTTATAGGTCGTTTCCAACCTTGTGATTCTATGATTCTATGATTCTATGATAAGCATGTAGCTCAGCAGTGGGCTGTGTGTCTGAGCATGCTCAGAGCTCACACTGGCCCTGGCTTTGGCTTAGCTGGCACAACATTGCTGTCACACCATTGCATAGCAAAGCACCGCATGCTAGCTGGGAGGTAGCAGAAGATGCATGTACCTCTCACAACATCTTTGGTAGCCTGACCCCTCTCCTTCCAGTCCAGCTGACCTCATCCAACCTGCAAAAATCCATGCCAGAAGCTGCACCTCATCAGTTCCCACCAAACCATGGCCTGCCCATGCTGCCCAGACAGAAGCCAGGTGCCAGCTGAGGCAGTGAGCTCCCCCCTGAGCTGTACTGTTGTGCTTGCAGGTCACCATTGGGCATCACTCGGGAGCTGCCACTCAAGCCTATGTCTGAATGAAAACAAGCTTCCAACCTCTGCACTTGATCGCATAAAGCTTTTGCAGGCTAAGAACATTTATTATTCCATGAAAACGATTTAAATAATGGAAAAAAAAAACAAAAAACATTTTTCCTTCTAAAATTTATATCAACTGAATATTTATATTAAGAGGATATTTATTGCCCTTAGGAAAGTAAGTGTTAGCACCCCCCAAGAATGGCATTTTCCCATAAACTGTCAAAAATATAAATGATTTTTCAGCTTCACATTTGAAATGCTGAGTTTTCAACATCAACTGGAAGATTTTGAATGACTTTCAGAGGTTTCTTTTCACTTCTGTTTCAAATAGTTTTCACTGTTTGGGATAAATATTTTCCCATGGTCAAGGATATGAATTAATATAAAATATGAACCCTCAGCATTCATTAAAATATGCAAGTTCAAAAGACTTTGAATCCACTCTTGAAAGACAATCAAGATTTTTTTTTTTCCCTTTGTTCATATTCTGTTAACTGCAAGGCTTCTTACAATTAAAGAAAACAGCTATTCACATTTTATATCCAACACTAACACAAAATAGGTTAGTGGAGAATGAGCTAATAAAATTAATCACAGAAAGAAATTGTGTCTCAAGACATTTCCTATGACATATGTTGAAGTCTTCCAATTGAGTGCCATCACTGTAACAAATTCCTTCCCCCTACCTCCAGAAAGGTTTTAGTCTGTTCTTAAAGCAGTATTACATTTTCTCAGCTACAGATATTTTAAAGTATATGCCACCTCGTAATAGATTTCATCACTTATCAAAGAAATTTCAAAGGGAATGAGATAAGTAGATTTGAGAAAGAAAGCATGTTTCATAATTAACAAACTAACTCTTGTACAGATTCATTCAAATATATAAAGCCTTGAGGAGAAATTATCAGTTCAGATCTGGTAACATTAGACATCACTTACTCCTCAGTATACTTCCTGCTTCAGCATTTTGTCTCTTTTTCTTCCCGTACACCTCCTCAGGGACATCAACATTTGAACATACTGGGCTAAGGTAGGAACAAAGCACATGCATCCTGGGATAAAAACTATGGCCTCTCAATGACACCACAAAACTTTCTTCATCTTCAGCATCAAACAAACAAACAGACAAACATCAACACTCACCTTAGCCATCCCCAAGTAAATTAAATACTAGAGATTTCAATCTTCTTTCCAACACTGGAACTTGAACAGAATACGCGTGTATAATCTCAGAAATAAAATAAGTGAAATAAATATATTCATTTCAATTTGCACTCTCCAACTTTTACCAGAGAGGGAAGACTGCATAGTCAGTCAAAGACAGTGACTCAACTCTAATTGTTTAAAGGTGTTTCAGTTGGTGAGTTTCACATCTTTAAACTGTAGTATTCATATTTGTGCATGTGACAAAAATATGGATTTAATATGAATGTTCCTTATAAAATTCCACTGTAATACACATCTCTTTTTGTACAGTATGCCCACCAAAACTTCTAACAATGATCAAGATGAAAAGCAAGCAACTTAACTGTGAAAGAAAAAGCCATTAACTGCAATCAAAGACAGTTATCACATCCTTTCTGGTACACAATATTTTTGTGTAAAAAAATCTTGTTGTTTGTCAGCTCCCTCCTTGCTAGTGTAGGAACAATCTTGTGTGCATCTTGGAGGTTTTTTTATTATTATTATTTTTTATTTTTCAAATTAAATAAAAACATGAAAAAACAGAGCTGATTCCACCAAAGATGAAAAATACTCTATCAGATGTGTGCAACCACAATATCAACTTTACTGATGACTGTTTAAATACTTTTTCACTTACCTATGTACTTACTAAAGTGTTCACAAAATTAGATTTTTTCCAGCATATATGTAATATTGTGAATTGTTTATAATGTCTAGAGAAAACTTCATTTCAGATAAATACAGTAAGTAGAAAGCTTATTATGGAGTCCTGGGAATAAAAGCAGTTGTAAAACACTGCAAGCCTACCACTTTTAAGCATTGCTTTTCATTTACAGGTGAAATAAGCTCTGTTTGTAGTAAATACATTCAGAATAAAATTATTTCCAGTGAATTTTTCATTTAGTTGTTAACTGAGTGTCATGGGATGAGAAAAAATACACATTTGGTACACTTGTGAAAAATTCTCCCAAGAGCTTTCATCTTTCAATCTTAACATCATTTCCGAGTCCATGTCTAAAAATGTCTACAAAATTGCTGGAACCAGGGAGGGGATGATAGGAACTTATTACTCTGCTTTCCATATTCTTATATCCTTCACTTACTAGCTGCTCATGTGCCATCAGAAGGAAGGCAATTGACAACACATGCCTTAAAGTGACCAAATATAACATGGCTATTACAAACTTTTGTTGTTGTTGTTGTTCTTAAATGATCATCATTATTTCATAAGGTGGTAAAAAATGTTTTCCCAGGGCCACCATTTCTTATAACAGGTACTTTAAAACTGGTACAAGGATGCTGTTCAAATCCACTCAAGTTTGTTCAAAGCCACAAATACACGACACAGTTCTTTAGAGCTTAACAGTAATGTGACGAGTGTTTTGCTTTCAGAAGGCACAGAACTGGACATAAGTAGAAATTATTATCACAACTAGTTTTAACATGAGCACCTTTGCTTCTGGGGCTGTCTTGTTTGTTCTCACTGCTATTGCCTTAGTAGATGAATCCATGTGTTTCAGGAATACAATTCAAAGAATGCAAAAGGAAAAGAAGGTGAGGCAAAGACCAATTGCAGATTTAGGGAAGGCTGAGATGGCAGATGAGGTGAAAAGACAAAAGCTGTGAAGTGAGAAACTACAAGTCTTTAGAGATAGCCTTCCCTTGACCCATCAAACACCTGGAGCCGCTTGGCAAATAAATACTGGCACTTGATATCCACAGTCATAAAACATCATACACTCTACTATCTCAGGGGCTACAGTCTACTACAGAAAGTAAGATTCTAGGTAAATTAATGTAGAATTAGGAAATATTAATATCCAGTATAGATCATGATGCTGAAATTCAAATCCTTTATAAATACAAATCATATCAGACTCTTTAATTATTTCATTACATTCTAATTCTAGTAGAGCACCCATTTCATTCAGATTTCAAGATGGATGCTGCCCAGAAAATGCTATCTGGCAAGACAGAGTTTCTTTTCTCTCCAGAACATGTCTTATTCATGATGGAAATTAAGAATAGTGGGAAGTGAAACTTAAAAAAAAAGTCTGACACCTCAAATTACAAAGTAAAATAACAGTTGTCTTTTTTAGACCATAACATCTCATAACATTATGTGCTGAAGCCCACTTCACTGCAAGAAAAAGGTAAAACTAACTTTATCTAAAAAGCTATTCTTAAGCCAATTTCATTAAATATTGTGAATCATTCAGATTATGGTCATAAAGGCCATAGAAACCCTATGAGGGAAATTAACAATTCTGTGTAAAGTACAGTATTTTGATCACGTGCAAGAAGTACAGCATATAGCCATTACTTAATGATGAACATAGTGAAGAATCACTTAGCAATTTCCCATTTAGTAAGTGCTTTCTACCCTGTACAGTGATGAAGGCTGAGGTGTCATAGAAAGACTTACAGTAAATGATTATGCAATTATTGACTACATCAAAGCATACACAAGAGGGAGACCACAAGAAACTGTGGGGCTACTTTGATTGTGACCTTTTTCTACCTTTTTGTGTTTGACTTTGAAACCTGAATGTTCTTGTTCTAGGACTTCAAATGCAAATGTTGTACAAACTATTCAAAACATTTGGCAGAGCACTATGAACAAGTCCAGACAGCACAGACATATTTTGGATTAATATACATATCTGTAGCTACATTCTGTTTTACACAGCAGTGAGAGAAAATTGCTTAGAACTCAACTCAGCCTAAATGGAAAAATTACACATTAAGGATTCTACTTAAATTCATACACTTTTTGGCCAATAAATGACCTTCAAGTGTTTCTTCCTTGAGAGAAAAAATTAAGCTGGCGTAATCGTGTCTTGCATAAAAGCATTTAACATCTGTGTTTTCTTCTTGTTGCATATATCCCCACTGAGACCAGAAATAGTTTGTATGAAGATCATACACTAGCACTTCTACCAGTTTATGGATTGTAAGTAGGTTTCAGTTTGACAGGAAAGCTCACTGGTGAAACCAAGCTAAGGACATAGGGCTATGCCACAAAAGAGTATGTATAGTTTGAGAAAACCCATATTTAAGGTATATGCAGTCAGAGATCAAGGTAAATCCCTACCACTTTGTGTACTTAAAAATACACATTTTTTTTAGGATTACAGTTTTTTTTCAATGTTTGATTTTTTTTGTTTGATTTTTATTTATTTATTTATTTTCCCTACATTAAATCTCTCTTTCCATATATGGATCAGATTAGCAGATGGTTCTGAAATGGTAGTGACAGGGATCTGACTTTTTACAGCATTCCTACAAACTTTAGTTTGGGGTCTAGTGGGCATAGATACAAGAAATGCAGTTATCAAAACGTTTGCACAGACAACATTTCGGGCAGTGCTAATATCTCATATATGAAAGCTATTCCACAAAACCACAACACTGGGATTCCTATCTAAATGATACTTTTATGTGAATAAGAGTATCACTGGAGTGTGACTAGAACTGTGCAGCTTGAAGCAATGTAGAAATATATACCAGGATGCTTTTGTGTGGTGAGAGGTATGGTGGTATAAATCAGAAAATAGGGTTAGGTCTGAGTGAAAGAGAGCCTCAAGACGCAGTTGTAGTTGGACTACTTAGATAAAGTTAGAGAAGCAAAGAGGCTTATTCCAGATGGATTTATTTATTTATTTATTTAGTCTCTTTTAAGTCCTCCAGAGGAGCAAATTTTCTCATAAATATATCATGTAGCCAGTGCTGATTTATAGAGTTCTTCCATGATATCAATAAAGAACTGAAATACTAAAATTCACTTTTATGTTTACATTTTCCTCGGATTTTTTATTCATTAAGCAGTTTATGATGCAAAGGAGTTTTTTCTGTCTTGCATTAACCATTTCCCCCTTCCATGAAAGATTACCTAAGTTTTCCTCGTGAATTAACACCTACAGTACTGACCTGTCACTGTGGAGACGCCTGATTAATGCTTAACAACTTCAGCTGCCCTGATCTGCTTGAATTTTCTGGGTCTAAATTTAACATTTAGATCCCTTGCCAACCTTCAGCTTCCCTGCAGAGTGCTAAATATTACATGTTGTTTCATACCTGTGCACTGACCTGTGTGTTGTGTGCACAAATGTCACTCTCATAGAAAGATTTCAGACTAACAAGCTTCAAAATTCTTTTTTTTTTTTTTTTAAGTTAGAATTGTTTTTGAATTTGTACTAAGGACTTCTTTCTTAACAACAGAAAGGTGAATTACATGACAGAAGTTGTCAAGATAAAATGAAATGTAAAAGTAACAAAGAAACTCCTAGGAATAGTATTTCTTTTGTCATAACTTTTCCATGAACAACTATTCCTATCACATACATTTGATAACATGTATCAGGAAAAAATATGGTCATTTTAATATTTTGGCTATAAAGCACTTAAAACAAACTTAAACTTATACACTTCAAATGCAGAAGAAATACTGCACACAATACATCCACTCTTCAGTTAATAGCAGCATTTTTTTCTTCCAGTTTTTCCTTGAGATGAACAATCCCTTTAGAATTTGTTCCAAATAAGATTTCACAATCTTTGCAGCATGTAATATTATGTTCATACATATATTAAAAGTCCATTAAAACATTCAATTTAAGAAAAAGAATCCATCATTAATGAGTCACTAGAGCATAAAAATGTCCTAAACCATGAAAGATTTATTGTCCAAATTTATTGATTTACTGTCCCTAATAGTCAAGGACTATTGATGATATGAATCAAAATACTGGATAGAAAATACTGCAGTAGAAAGCCAAATTCTGTCTATAGGTGCATAAGTACTTAAAGATTACTCAAATTTTGTCAATAACACAATTGAAAAAGGTATAAAATAGAAAGCAGATTCTTTACAGTATTCTTAGTTTGAAGTAAAACAGAATGGAGAAAAGAGGAACATTAATGCTTACTCTTTTACATGTGTTGTTAAGAAAACTGCTTTAGATAACCTATTTTGCATAACATTATTCCTGTCTGCCTACCTTCTTTCCTTTTAGTGAAAATATATTAGAACTAACAGGATATAACCTTCATGTTGTCCAGAGTGAACAACATCAATACTTGTAAGCGTCTGCTTCCTTTCCATACTAAAAGTATTTGAAACTATATGATGTTACTATATTCCACACTATAAAACAATTACTAAATCATATATTGACTCGTGTTTCTGCTTTATTTTCTACTGAGGAAAAGATGGCATTTAAATAAATAGAAGGATTTTGGTCTCTAGTTGTTATATCACTTTCATGTTTTAGAATAAGTAAGCCAGGAGAAACTGAAATAGAAATGGAAAAATTATCAGTTTCTGCATAACAACTAGGGTTTTGAATAGTTCAAAAGTTTAAGAACTATTCAAATCAATACTGGGGGAAAAAGAAGCAAAAATAAACAAACAAACAAGCAAAGAAACAAATAAAATCAAGAAACAACAAAATAATTAAAAATACATATTTCTCTAGTCTAAATTACTCTTGATTATTATTTATTTTATTGCAGCTGTACTTTGAGTTATTATTCAGTACAGAAACTTAGTACTGGACCCTGAACACATTCAAAATGAAAGATAACAATGATCTGACATTCCAAAGCAAATCACAGAGACAGAGGAAAACTATTGAAAAAGATTAGTAATTCTTAGCATCTCATAAAACAGGGATCTTAGTAGTCTAGAGAAATATGATGGAAAGAATCTCATGAAACTTGACAAGTGGAATGCAATGAAATGCAAAGCCACGTGACTGGCCAGCTTTGCAGAAAAAGACTTGTAGGTTCTTGTAGACCAACAAGCTGAACACAAGCCAACGATGTGTCCTAGCCACATAGAAGGGCTAATGCTATCCTGAGCTGTAATAATCAAAGCATTGCCAGCTGGCAGACAGACACAATCCTTCCATTCTCAGCATTGTTGAAGACACCTGGAGTGCTGAGTCCAGTCCTGGGCTCCTCAGTACACGAGAGACATGGACGTATTAGAGAGAGTCCAGTGAAAGTTCATAGAGATGATGAAAGGACTGGAATCTCTCTCCTATCAGGAGAGAGAAAGAGTTGACACCTATTAGCTTGGAAAAAAAGGTGGTTGATTTTGTCAATGTCTATATATATTTGAAGAAAAGGTGCAAATAGTCAAGTTCTTCCCAGTGGTGTGTAGTGACAAACACTAACACAGCTAGTGCTATCCAGGCATTGGAACTCATTCACAGTGAGCATGACTAAGCCCTGGTACAAGTTATTCAGAGAGGCTGTGATTTTTTTTTTTTAATTATTTCTTTCCTTGAAAATATGGAAAGCCATTTGGACACGGTCCTGAGCATCCTGTCACCTGTAAAACTGGCCCTACTTGAGCAAGGGAGTTCTCCAGAGGTCTCTTCCAACCTGAACAATTTTCTGAAGCGAGTCACATGCACATGGGCTGCATGTGTGAGTAGGTATTTTATCATCTTAAAATGGCAAAAAAATGATTTATATTCATCTATTTCTGTACTCAGCACTGGTAAGGCCACATCTTGAGTATTATGTTCAGTTTGGGGCCCTGATCTACAAAAAATACATTGAATTCCTGGAGCATGCTCAGAGAAGGGCAACAAAGCTGATGAGGGGTCTGGAACATAAGCCTTATGAGAAGTGGCTGAGGGAATTGGGATTATTTAGTTTGGAGAAGATGAAGCTCAAGGGAGACCTTTTTGCTCTCTACAACTGCCTGGAGGGAGGTTGTGACAAGGTGGGGGTCAGACTCTTCTCCCACATAACTAGCAACCAGACTAGAGGGAATGGCCTCAAGCTGTGTTAAGAAAATTCAGGTTGGACATTAGAAAAACCTCTCTGAAAGACTTCAGGCACTGGAACAGGCTGCCAAGGGAAATGGTGGAGTCACCATCTCTGGAGGTGTTCAGGAAATGTTTAGATGTGGTCCTATGGGACAAGGTTTAGTGGGAAATACTGGTGATAAGTTGGACTGGATGATCTTGGAGGTCTTTTCCAACCTTTGTGATTCTATAGTTCTATTACATCATTTTACTCAATATAACACTAAATGGGGAAACAGGCATTCATATAATTTTGCTTTTAAATTTGACAGAAAGTGAATGCCTAAACTTATTCTAAAATCAATATTTAGGCTTGGCTCAGAATAGACTATGCACATGCTTTGCTCACCTGCCTGAAATTTCATCATTCTGATTTCTCACAGCAGTTTTAAAGAAAAAACAAGTGTTTAAACACAAAGTGAAATACATAGCAATTAGATGAGAGAAGGAAAACTCATTAAGTGTAGGCAAAATAAGATGCTTTATATTTGGAGTTGTTAAGCACCGACAAAATTGAGACTCCCAGATGAGGGAAAAACAGCAACAAACAGAAATAAATACGTTCCCTTGTATCCAAACATAACTCTTAAAGTTGTCTTGTCAAGGCCATCAAAAATAAATAAATAAATAAATAAATAAATAAATAAATAAATAAATAAGCTAAATTATTGAAGGTGTGTAACAAGCAAATCCAAGTATTCCTCTTCACATATTAAAAGAATTTTATGCGTTTCCTACTTGGTGGTCAATACCTGTGTCCAACTCACAGAGCTCATTAGATGACATTTATAAAATATTCTGAATTTCCATCTGACTGCTAAGTTGTTTAACAAGTTTATTACCATAACAGATAAAATAATCAGATATCTTCCTCACCTCTTTTGTGCTGCACAGTGGTTGCTGTACAACAACTGAAACTGCAGTGTCCTCATTATCAAACTGCTATCATCTTTTATTTAAAAATAAATAACTTCTTAAGTAGTATCAATTTAATGAACTGCAGCAATTATCCATGTAGGTGTTGAGACGCCCATACTGTGAAAAATACTTAAAGAACAAAAGATAGATGGGCAAGAGGATAAGTAATTGGTGACAAGTTTCTGACTGCCCACAGTGTTTTGTTTTGTTTAAAAGAAAAGCATCTTTTCTAGTCTCTTGGATATCCTTAGTAGCAGTCCTGGTTTCAAATTGCAGTCTGCTCAGTCAATCCCTTTCTTGCAGAAAGGGCATACAGATCTTAAAATGTATTTAATGGGTAACTGACATGTAACCAACTCTGAAGCAGTTCTTTTCTCAGAAATAAGGGCAGTGAAATTGGCACAGTACATTGACATTACAATAAATATTTTCTACAAACATTTTGTGGCATTGTCTTACAAAATTGTACAAAAAACTTCCTTTGTTGGACAAATAACTAAAAAGAACGAACTTGAGATTAGCCACGTGGCCTCAGGCTGTGGGTCCAAGTGTCTTAGTAATAACCTAACACTGACTGCTGGCAAAAGGCATATTTGTAAGGATCTTTTCACTAATATGAGAACAAATTCACCTCAGTTACCATTCAGTAATTGCAAGAAATAAACTTGAAATAGAAACAAATTAAACACAAAGCACAAAGGACAAAGACAATTGTGAAGTTTCTTTACTGATCTGATAGAGCTGGCCCACTTTTCTTCATATTACTCATGCAAGGGATTTGGAAATATTTTTGTCAAAGAACAAAGCAAGAACCACCCCAAACTTTCCCTTTGAGGGTAGAAATCAATTCAGCTTGTATACAGCTATTTCGGTAGAAATTTCTCATCGTTAGATCTGATTTATCCAGTTAGAATGCACACAAAGCTGAAAGAGCAAGTGCTGGATATTCATGCAGAAAGGAGGAAGAAAAAAGAAAAAAGGAGAGAAAAAGGGAAAAAAGAAGAACACAAAGAATAGTTATTTCCTCTTTTTCATCTAGTTCCTGTGCACAAAGCTATTACCTTTCACCCAACACCACTTCAAGGAATAAGTACTGTAATTGATTTGGTGAACTCAAAACTCAAAATCCAAATATTTGCATGGTTAATTATTAGAATACTTTGTTTCCTTCCCTCCCCTTCTAAAACTTTTCTTCAACATTCCATACTCCCCGCAGGAAAAAAAAAAAAAAAAAATCAGCAAAATTCTAGCAATTTCAAACAAATGTATTTTTTACTAACACTGATCAGATGAAAGTCCAGTGGGCTTCATTTGCCACAGGAAGTTGTCCTCAGCAACTGAGCGGGTTCTATAATTTCCCATGTGGTTTCTCAGGATACTCTGCCATTTCACTCCAGAAAGCATTCACAGGATCTGCTATAAAAATTTCCCTCCTATAATCTTACATACCGTGAATTCCACTGAGACATGCAAACTGCATTTCTGATGTTCAATGACAACACATTAGGGCTATGACTTCATACCAAATTAGTTTTTAACCAAAGTGGTTCTCTTTGCATGTTATCAAACATGCAAAGTGAGTTCTAAGCAATCTGTTTTTACTCACTGATAAGTTTAAAGAAGTACTAGTGATATACAAATATCACTTTGTGAAGAAATCACTAATGAAAACTGCAGTCACATTCCAAAGTCATTTAGGAAGAAAAACACAAAAGTCTTCATCATGTGTTTCTATTCAAGAATAAATAATTCTAACAAACTAGATAAAGTTTAACACTCTCTTTTTCCGAACTCTAAGGAACAAGTCCAAAAGTTAGAACAAATATTTGCTCAGTGGAAACTGAGACCATTATCACTAGGCTCTTTAAGAAGCAGAATCTTACTCTGTAATTTATAATTACCATTCACAGTAGGAATACTTTCATGTACATACCCACAGCATGCAATACTTTTGGAAGATTTTGCTGTGCTTAAAGCAGTGGCATTAGAGAACCCAGGAAGTTTCTGTCCCCAGAAAATATATACCATTTCACTTCATCCATCCTATTCACATTGTTTCTCAAGTCTTTAAGGGCAGAGGTCTCAGTCCTGAGCCTTGTGCTACTCTGAACTATTCACATAATTATAAACTCAAAGAACAAAGTTTATGATGTATTCTAAGTCAGTTGCATAGCTGATATTGATTTCTGCTGTGAAATCAATGCTCTCATTTCTCCTATACCATCAAAGAGACCATCAAAGCATTATTGCAGAAAAATTAATACATAAATTGAGTATTAACACAGCCTCAAATACAGCAATTGTTTATTCTTTCCTTTGGTTTCTTTGAAATGTAAGGCCATGATACTAATTAATGTATTTACTTTTTATACAAGCTCTGTACAGATACTTGACACGCATTGTTTTAAAATGACATACTGAATTATTCTTTAAAGCAATAAGAAAAAGTGAGAATTGATCCCTAAATTGCAATTTTTTATTATTATTTTTTTAAGGCTGGGTTTGTTTTTTCACCTTTAGAACACATTGACACCTATGAGAAAGAGCAGTCCCTTTCTGAACATCATATGTGTGGAGAGAGATGAAAGCATGCTTCTTCATGTCAAATTGCAAGAGATTTCTCCAAATTTCCCATTCCCTTCAAGGCCCATCCATTTTGTTCTTTCGTTGGCCATGCAACTCAGTTCAAGATATCTATAGCTCCTCACAACAGTACCAAGAGTGCAAAAAGAGGTAAAGAATGGAGAACTGCACTGTGGTTTTGAACTTATATTAGAACAATACCTTGACCAAAAGATTTCTCAAGTCTTATTTTTGTGTGATTCATTCCTTTGCTAAACCAAAACAACAATACACAACAAGAACTTTAATATCGATTACATTCCACTTATCTTTTAGTCAAGTCTAGAATTTATTGTATCAAACTTTACTTTAAACACAGGTTTCAAAACATATGTGGATGCATATGTATAATGTTAACAGCTTTGATTCTTTTTTGGGAGACTGCTGAGAGAGTATTTTTCATTGAACAGGAAGCTGGTGCCATCTTCAAAGGAAAGCTGCTTTTGCTGTTAACACAAATATAGCTTGTTTAAACAGGAATTGACTATCTTTGGATTAGAGTGGAACAGAAAATACTTGCAATTGTTTATATTTCCTTGTTAATGTATAACTCAACTAGGAAAAACTCACTAGGAAAGCCTAGAAAACTTTTTTTGGAGTTAAACATTTAGGAGAAAGACTAATTCCTTTAGGTAATATTGCATTTTCAGTCTTATATTTTATTGGGTAATAAAAACTCCTTACTATACATTTACTGCAAAACTGAATACAAAATTTCTGGTACCACACGCTGACCTGCATGGGCATCATAAACCCATAACACTTCCAGGTTCATGGGATTTTGAGTAAGCAAAGAACTTACCTGTACTACTTGCAGAAGAAAATTGCATATGTACAGTAAACATCTATATTTATAAACTGAGGTTAAGGATGACTTACTCTCTAATATTCTCTTTCAAACATCTACATTATATACAACAGCTGACCTACCCTGAAGCTAAGTGAAGCTTACTGGGGCTTCAAGCAAGACAGAATATTAAAATATGGCAACAGTACTACATACATATTTTTTCTTTTTTTTTTATTCTTTCTTTTTTTTTTTTTTTTTTTTTTTTATAAAATGGTGTAATATTTTTTGAATAAATACAAAAATGTTAAAGAAACACCAAGAAAAAGAAAATATAAATTACTCAATCCTTTCTTACAAGAAATGAAGAACTTGATCAAAACCAGGAAACTAACACAATCCCTAGAGTTTTTCTACCTATATCTTTCCTGTCCTCCTGATTGATAGCACTCTCAGCAGTATATTAGCATAACCTGGAGATGATCAATACCACTACAGAAGAAAAATGCCACCTAATGAATGCCCAGTGGCACATTCATTAGCACCAAGTGTGTTTTGCTGCAGCCTAGATCAGATCAAGACTATCTGTTTAGGTCCTACATGCCCCAAAATGCGAAGCTTTAGGAATGATTAATTCAACTGTAGTACTGATCTTTATATTCTCCTTTTCTGAAGTCTCACTCGTATCAAGTGATATTCTGATATTCACAGTATCCAAATGAAACTGCAAGTATTCCCACTTCCAAAAGTATGTTCCTACCTAAATCAAAGAGACACAAGTGGCAATTCCATATGAACTAGATGATTATTAAAAGTTTTTCTGATGTCAGTGATTCTGTTTCCTTGTTTAGGATTATGATATGGACATTTACATAACTTAGTGAGACTTCTTCCTGAATCAATATTCTTGCCTGACAGTATGGAGAAAAATTTAGAAGAATGTTTCAGTTAAATAATAACAAATTTTTAGAAGACAATAGTTTTAATCACAGGAGAGAAACAAAGAAGACCTAGTAATATCTCTGATGAACAATGCTTTCTTTGTGTTTTTGTTTATTTTAATATCAAACATTCTCTAAACTCAAAGTCTTATATTTACCATTACACCTCTTGCTGAAACAATGGGTACAAATAGTGAATAGAACATACGGTTACATATCTGCAATAGTGGACACACTTGTATAGAGGAAATAGCAGTTCTATACACTATACATGACCTGCATCTTGAATGGTACCAACCAAATTCATCGCTGGTGCAAAGCAAAGCATTCAGTGAAGCCTACAGCAAAATTATACTGCTCATTACAATTTTTAACATTATAAAAACTCAGTGTAAATTTCACGACACTTCAATTTTTAGTAATGCCTGTATTTCCCTGGTATTTAATTATACCATGGAAAAGAAACTTAGCTCTTTATCCCATAAAGATAGGATTGCAATTAAAAGCCAAAAGCCTTCTTCAGAGAGTCCCTTAAGTGACTGTTCTTTCCAAAAGTGGAAAATGATCACTTCCATGAATGCCATTCCTTCTCTCCCTGCCCAGACGCAGTCATGGTGTAAAAGAGTGCAGGCTGCCTGCTTGGCACATACACCACACTGGGGAAGCACTGCACAAAACTGATCGGTGCAAAACAATACAAGTCAACAGCTTTTTGAATATATTCATAGTATGCATAGTATGTACTTCATACTCAGTTCGTGGGCAATCTCAACCACCTATAGAGACACGGTCTCCTTAAAACAGCCTTCTTAACTTTCAAAATCATTCTCATACACATTTCACAGGGGTACTTTAGAACTATGTGCACAAAGAGGATAGTGAAAGAGCCCTTAGTAATTATTATTTATAAACGTATAAGTCATTTCCAGTCAAAAACAAAAAACATGACTGACTGACATTTTGAGGACTTAATATGTCTGATGCCTTCTTTGGAGAGATGACAGTTTATAATAGATAAAGATCTGCACCTTAACCTTTTAGGCTTTTATTTAAAAAGCTTAATTTGGAGCTTTAAAAGCTTAAAACATAATCTTTCAAAATAAAAATTGTAAGGTCAAAAGCAGCTGGTTTTCCCTCAATATTAAATTACAAAACCAGCACCACTTCACTAAAACATCAGAGGAACAGAATGGCAAGTATTCCATTAACAACCAAGTCTTGTCTTCCATTTTCACTGATGCTCAAATACAGCCTCTCTGAAGAATTAGGAGGCAGAAAAGCATTTCTATAATGTTATTACATGTTATTATAATGCTAACTACTCTTTGTAATAAGTGGTTTAATGAACAAAAATTATTAAATTATTGCTATTTTAATTATTTTGTCACCATAATGAAATTCCACTTAGGATGCAAAATAGCATTTCAATCCAATATTTGGTTTTAGAAATCCATTTTAAATGTCATTTTGAGACAACTGAACTGTTTGTAGGTTTTTTATTTTATGTTCCTTTTATTTTTTCTCAATTTCATATTGTCTTCTACAGAAGGAATAATGTCACATTTTGTTCACCTACCTGCAGAGCTGCCCCTCCAGGATCTCTCTCTTTGGAAAAGTGAAGAAGTTTCAGAATTTTTTTGTTCATATCTCCCGTTCTCATTTTCATGTATAACAAGGCACCATTTTGGTAAATAATTATTTTGGTAAATAATTATTTTATCTCCTAAAATAAAAGTAAGTATTAAAATTGTTCATTAGAAATTTCTATTACTATAAAAAAATACAAAATATCCAGGTTGCTCTGAAATAATGTCACATGTTTATATCCATGGAAACTACAAAAGATATAAAAAATACAATAACACTATTTGATAGAGCAAGTTTTCAGCTACAAAATGCTATTCTTCAACACAGTCAACGCCATTAGCTATGCATTTCTACCTGCAATGAAGTAGAGGCTGCACATCACACACAAAAATCTGTATGGATATCTAGAACGTGACTTGTCTTTCCTGTCACCATTATCACTGCTGAAACACATCACCCACAGCCTAACCATGCTCATATCCACTGTTTGGTCTCCAGAAACATTCAGCAAGCATCAATGAGTGTCAATAGGTACCATTTTTTCTTCATGAAGGAATTCAGTGACACATCTTTGCTTCATTTATGCACCACCTCAGACATCGTTTTGTCAGATTGCCCCTCTGCTACCATCTGTCACATGGTAACAAAATGTAATGGAATACTGAAGAGAAGATTCAGTCTCTACTGTCATACCACTAACACCAACCTCTGACTATGTGGGTCAACATAATAAAAGAGGAGGCATTACTTTTGGAACAGCCCTTATAGTTACATGCTTGAGAGAGAATTCTACAAAGCAAAAGTTACCATTACCTAAATCAAACTGGAAGATCGTTTTCACAGAAAGAATGTGCATTTACTTCTAACCACAGGTGAAAGTGATCTAATTACCTAGCACAATATTTCTTCTACATAAACTAGCAGGTTAATAGTTCTTCAGAAACAGTTAAACATTGAGTACAAGTTGAGTACATTGAGCACAACAGAACAATCCTTCTCCCTGACACTCCTCCATGAAGTTTTTTTTCAAATGAGAATTCATGATCAAGCATCCTTCACATAAACTTTTCATAGACACATTTAATATAATACAGAAATACAACCCTGATTATTTTTAAAAAGACTGGAAGATGACATGAAGCCTATTTTGTCCTCTCTTCAACAGAGAAATTATTTAATCAAGATTCACACTCAATAAATGTTGGTCATGCCCCACACAGTTCTGCAGCAGCTTGCACTGATAGATGTCACCTTTGACATTGAACTGCACAATATCCTGGGTGCCAAACTGGAAAAAAAATGGATTTGATGGATGGATCACTCATCAGATTAGGAATTGGCTAGATGGTTGCATTTGAGAGCTATAGTCAGTGGCTCAGAATCCAAGTTGAGACTGGTGACAAGTGGCATTCCTCAGGGACCAATGCAGGTACCAGTGTTATTTATCATCTTTGTAGACAACATGGACAGTGGAATCAAGTGCACTCTCAGCAAGTTTGCAGATGACTCCAAGCTGAGTGGTACAGTTGACAAGTTAGAGGGAAGAGATTATCTAGAGGGATCTGAACAGGCTTGAGAGGTGGGCTTATGCCAACAGCATGAAGTTCAGCAAGGCCAAGTACAAGGTCCTGAACCTGGGTTGGAGTAATCTCAAGCACGGATACAAGCTAGGCAGAGAATGGCTTGAAAGCAGCTCTGTGGAGAAGGATTTGGCAATGTCAGTTGATGAAAGATTCAACATGAGCCAGCAATGTGTACTTGCAGCCTAGAAAGCCAACTATATCCTTGCATCAAGAGAAGCGTGGCCAGCAAACATGTTGAGGGAAGTGATTCTGCCCCTCTACTCTGCCCTTGTGAGACCCCACCTGGAGAACTGTGATCATTTCTGAGGTTCCCAAGATAAAAAGGACATCAAGCAGCTAGAAAGGATCAAGAGGAGAGCCACAAAAATGATCAGAGGGCTAGAATGCCTCACCTATGAGGACAGGCTGAGAGAGCTGGGGCTCTTCAGCGTATTGAAGAGAAATCTCCTGTGGGATCTTATAGCTGCCCTCCAGTACCTGAAGGGAGTCTACAGAAAAGTTAGGAGATTCTTTATATAAGGGCATGTAGTGACAGAATTGGGGGAAATGGCTTTAAACTAGAAGAGGGTAAATTTAGACTAGATTTTAGGAAGAAATTATTTACTGTGAGAGTGGTGAAACACTGGAACATGTTGCCAGAGGGGTTATGGATTCCCTCTCCCTAGAAGCATTCAAGGCCAGACTGAATGGGGCTTTGAGCAACCTGGTCTACTGGGAGGCTTCCCTGCCTATAGTGGAGGGGGTGAAACTGGATGATCTTAAAACATCCCTTCCAACCCCCAAAATTCCATGAAACCAAGCTGAGCAAAAAAAAAAAAAAAAAAAAAAAAAAAAAAAAAAAAAAAAAACAAACCCAGCAGTCACACTGTATCCCTACAACATAAATAATAAAGAAATAGTAACAAAAAAACATGCAATTCCCTTTCCCTCAAGTTTCAATAGAGTATCTGAGACGAACATTAGCGTAAATAGTAGGCTAGCAGACTACATGATTTCAATCCCCTTGTTGTTACTGATACAGCCTATAATGCACACAGTGTTTGTACTGTTGAGCTGTTTGAGTATGACAACAGTGATGAGCCAAAGGGCTACACAGTCATCAGGACATAAGGGATATGTCACTGCTATTTATAGATAGACATCCAAGTACTACTTACATGTATCACTTGAATGACAGAGTAATGTAACATATTGATTTACACAGATTTCTCTAGAACTGAGGAATTTGAACACTGTTGTCTTCTGGGGCATTTTTTTTTCCTTCTGTTTTTTTCTTTTTTTTTTCTTTTTTTTTTCTTTTTTTCTTTTTTTTTTTTTTTTTTGAAGTACCCTTTTATTTCTCTTTTATTTGCTCTTTCTACTGAGGTTCAACTCTTTCTTCTGAACACTTTGAAATTTTGTCTCTGATCTTACTTCCATTCAAATTGATTGCTGTGTCAATATATTCCTAAATTGTTGCAGCAAGCCATTTATCAAGGACAAATTTGATGGAGTCTCTCTCTACTCATGCACTCGCTTACCATCTTTCCTTCCCATCCCTCCCATCTACATGGAAAAGAAAGTTTTCTTAAGTTCTCTTAAGAAAACTAAAACCAGTATAAAGATCAATTATTATCTTTTTGTCTTCATAACCATACAAGCAAAGTCACTAAATCATTTTTATCGCTGGGAAAAAATAATTCAGAGAGTCTAGCAGTGGAACAAAAGGAGCAATCAGAGAGTAAACAAGCAGTACTGGTGCTGGTAACTTACAGAAACTAAAAATAAAGCATAAAATAACAGATATCAAGAATTTAGACATCAACAAATAAAAGCTGATAAGCAGAATTATATCCTTAGTATCTCAAAGACACAACAAGAGACCAATTTATAAATATCACTACGGCACAAAATCTAGTCTATTGCTTTTCTAATTATTGTATGCCTAAAAAATATCCAATGTAAAAAGCAGAAAAAGATCTCTTTATCTTCAGACCAATAGCAGAAACTTCTAATAAAGTTTAATTTTCAAAGTTCCCAATTTTAAACTAATTTGTTTTCAATTAAATAAAAACAAAAGGAACAAATAAGAGAGGATACCCAAGTAGAAGCTTCAACAATTTAGAACAAAAAATTACACGTCAACATTGTTAACATCTTTGCCAGTTCCAGTAAGGACCAGAAAACATCAGAAGACCCTGAATGTCAGGAATGATTCAGTTACTCCTCCTTTAAATACAGGTTTTTTTAATCACTAAAAATCACATACCTTATTTTTTATGATAAAACTGAGAAAAGCAGAATTTGAAATACAGATCCTGTTTTCACTTTGAAAACATTTGTTACGTAGTTCACTATAAGAATTCCCAGTCTAAGGAGACTTCAGTTATAACAGAATAACGTTCCTCCCAGAATGAACAAAAACTGTCAGTGTTGAACACTTTTTTTTTTTTTTTTTTTTTTTTTTTAAACCTATAAGTAGAAGTAACTCATTAAGAATATTTATCAAGGAGAAAGTTTCATTGACAAGAGAAATTAATTATGCAGAACTGCTGGTAGAGCAAAGCTCTATTTAAAGTAATTATCACCCTAATTCAAAATCAAAAGGAATTAATGTCAGGATTTTATTCTCATCATGTAAAGTTAGTAAAGCTGTCCAAGTCTCATTATAATTTTTAGTTTATAGGGCAACATTTCAGTCAATGCTTACAGTATTTATTTATTAGAAAAACAAAGCAAAATGAAAACATTAAGTTCTACAAGTATTAGGATGCTGAATTTTAAGGAAAATTTGTTCGTTCTTTTAAATTTGTTATTTGTGATTATTTTTCAGATACTGTAGTACAATATTTAAAATTACGTATGAGATGTACCAAGGCACATGAGGTTTCTAGATTGCTATAATCTCTGAAAGTTTCACCAACCCACTTTAATAAGTCAATGCAGTTACTGAATCCCAATCGTTGTTTTATCTAATTGATGTAACTACTACAATACCAGGGTTTCTGCAACCCTGCAGATGTTTGAAACAAGTCTACCAATTTCAGTAAAGCCAACTCCTTTTCTAATCAATCATTTCCAATTTTTTCCTACTCTGTTACATCAGTCCAGTAGCCCACAGTAGTTAATGTCTTGACAATAATATTGCTTTAATGTGCAATTCACCAGCTGAACTAAATCAGCAGACTTATTTTACCTTGAAGAACTGTGAGATATTGTTTAATTTTCTCTGCCTACAAAAGAGTTCTCCTGTTGAGACAAAAAGTGGGGTGGGGGTGAGAGGATAGAGAGAAAGGAACTTAGGTAAGAAATGTTCCTTAAGTTGGTAAGATTAGTTGTTTCCAGTACCATACCGCCTGCTTTCAGACTGTTATCTCCTTTCAGTATGTATGATAGAAAGAATAATAAGATAAAAGATAATGCCTTTACCATAACATTAGTAGAGATAGTTATTAGTTGCTTTTTGGTGCATGCACTTAAGGTTATTTTTTTTTTGTTTTTCTTTTCAGTTCTGCTCAAATATGTGAAGTTATATTTGCTGCTATGCATTTGATAATATTGATTCCTCAGCAATATAAATATATATTTACAGTTTATTCTTCCTTTACATTGTCTTCCAAAAGTAAAAACCTGTTTTCCAAAAGTAAAAACTCTGTAAAAACCTTTTTTAATTTGGCTCAGTCTTCAGTCCAAATCAAAATGATTTTGTAACATTACTTTTAGAACTAACATTTGTTTAGTAAGATCCATCTCCATATACCAAGCAGCATATTAATGTGTATACGAGAGGAAGATTTATAGCTACAATTAAAACTGAGATAGCACTTCCCAATCTATAGATTTAATCTATAACTTCACTAAATAGACTATTGAAAATGAAAATCTATATTTGGTGCATATATTCCTTTTACAGGAGAGGTTCCATAAACATAAAGCTTACCGATCTGAAAATAAATTACTTTTAACAATAGTAAAAAAAAGAAGTTGTATTTCTTTTGGAAATTAAATATGCAAATCCATTGCCTCTCATATCTTTTTAAGTTTTCAGTTTGACATAAAAACAAATTTCAAGTAGGAATTCTACTCTTTCCCAAGCACAACAGAAACAAGTCAATTATAAATTTGCCCACACGGAGGAGGGTCTCCATAGTTCCATGTGATTTAGCTCAACTTCCAGATCTCCAAATAAAAGATGTTTACATAGCATATAGCAGTAAAATCTTCAGAAGGCTCTGAAGTCTTTCATTTCTCTTGTTTCTTACGTTTCATAACATATTCATTTGTAGTATACACATAGTACTGTATATATAGTACTATGAAAATCTCATATTAAAATGAATATGAAAAAGGCTGTGTTCTCTAATATTTTTCAATAAAGTTATCATAGTCAAAACTGAAAGTCCCCCAGTTCAGTTTACATTATCAAATGAATTGTATACAATTGTTATATCTGTAATTATTTTTACTGCTTGTTATTTATTTCTATTGAGTAATATATGCATTTCCACACTTCAGAACCCTCAAATGAAGTACCTCCACTGACAACTTTATACTGTTTCCATTTCCTAGTAAGGAAATCCAATGAATTACCTAAGAAAGGAAGTGCAACTATCTCAGACACTATGTGGATCTCAAAAGTGAAAGGGAAAGATGTAACTATGATGTGTTGCAGAGAGGCTCAGTATCTTCACTGTATACTCTGAGGTGGCATCCTTTGAAGTAATATAGGGTTTGTTTTTTTATGTTGTCCAGATCCAGAAAAAGAATGTTCTAGATTTTTTTTTTTTTTTTTAACCTTGGAAATGAAATAGAAGACTCTTGTATAACAGACGTTTCTATTACACAGGATAAGAAACCTCAGTCATTCTTAAAATAGTGTTAACTAATTAAGACAATAATCTGACATTATTTCACATAACATGAAGTTTCACTTTCTTACATCCATTGCCCTTACTTTTCAGATTCGGCTTTATCTAGTACAATAGGTTTCATGCTTTTCAGAAATGCATATTGGGAAGCAGGATGCAAAAACAAATGAGTGACAGCTGTCTGCATGAATCTTTAGCATCTACAGTTACAGAAATCTGTAAAATTGTGGCTTTGGGCATCTGATTTTACTTTTGTTTGTTTTTACTTAAAGAAACTATCTATTTTTCAGATATGGAAAACACTTAGAAAGATTCTTAAATAGACAAAGAAATAAAAAAGCCACAATTTCACATGCACATCTTCAATATTGTACAGAATGATTCTTTTCACAGTACCCTTCAAGTAGAATGAGACATGTTTCATTACCCTTTACCACACTTACTATTTTTCATAGTTAATAACCATCTAGCAGTAAGATTAATTACTACATATGGTGCCAAAGACTGACAAATATTTTATTTAGAATAAAGCCTTAAAACAAAGAGCTTGGGAAAAAAAAAAAAAAGAAAGAAAAAAAAAATAGTCTTACAATTATATTATGGAGAAGTATCGTAAAGACCTGTCTTGGTTTTTAATACCTAACTAGTTTATTAAAAGTGACTATATTCATTTTTGTTGTCATCATTCTCATTTCAAGTTCTTATAGCTTGGAACATACAAGTACCATTGTGCTGAATATGTTTATGAAGTGTATCTATATAAACTATATATAACTCAGGTAATTAGACTATGAGGTTAAAATAACTTTCTATTATTTGAAATAAAAGTTCATTTATTGCTATTGCAGTCTCTCTCTTCACTGAGATATATGCCATATCCTTAAAGCTAATAATCCTAACCACTACCTTTCAGATGATATGAAATACAAGAAAAGGTTTAGGTTTGATATGAGCTCACCTAAAATGCTGGTTCCCTTATTACCTTGTCACTTTTCAGAGAGTCTACATCAGTCCTTGATGATAAAGTTCAGCACAATTTTGTGTGTTGGAGAAGTACCTGAATGGTCAAGAATTATTTGTTCCTTCTAGTGTGTTTTTTTTTTATTATTGTTGTTGGTTTTCTTTGTTTGTTTGTTTTTCTTGGTTAAGTGTATAGATTTTAGAACATAATATTAGCATTCTTTTCCTGTTAACCCAGCAGGATAGCCTAAGAAGTCCAAAGTGGAAATGTTAACAGGAACATTAATGCTATCCTTATGGCTACAGAAGGACTGTTCTATCATAAGAACCAAACTGAGTGACAATTAGTTAAAGGACAATCAAAACTCCCAAAAGCCCATGGTTCAAAATGGATGACCATTACTTCACATTACAGTAGACAGTCACTCAGTAAACCTTCTCCATCCTTTAAGAAAATGCGTTCTGCTCAGCTTTAAATACTGCAGTGTAAGGAAATTATTGAATCACAGCCTGAACCTCTGATTGATCACCTGGGGCAAGCAATGAGTCAGCCACAGGAACACAGGTGAAGGCAATTTACCTGTGTGACCAGAGGGGGTGGAGCCTGGCTCCACCTCTCCTAGACCTCATTTAAGGGCTGACTGCAGCTGAGGAAGGATCTCTCTCTCTGGAGATCACTCCTTTTGGAGTTTTTTCTTGTGAGCCCAGGACATGAGTAAGCTTTTCTATTCATTTCAGATTATCTTTTTTTCAGCTTGATAATCTTTCTAGCTATATGCTCTCTAAAGGCTATCTTCACTTCTCTGTGTATTTGTTATGTATACATCTGTATACTTCTTGATTACGCGTTTGGTGAGTCAGCAGGTTAAATGTACTAAAATATATATAATGTCTTTTCCATAGAATCTCTATTAATGTGTTAGGGGGGAGAATGTTACCTCCCTCGACAAAATGATTCTGGGACAGACCTTAGGATTTCTGGGATCTCCCTGTTATGATCTAGTAAACATAGTTGAAAAATAGTGGACTGTTTTCAGGGGCTAAGCAAAAATATACAAATTACAAAAGAACAGCAGTTAGCTGCCCCTACGGCATCAAATGCTTTAAACCAGGCTGGAATAAGGGCCAGTACTTTAGAAAATGAAAGCTAGCTTTTGAGAGACCATATTGAAAAGTTAGAATAAGCACTTGGTATACTGACAAAGAAAAAAAAGACAACAATTTTGCATTTTCCAATAGGGCAGGTTCATAATGTATCAATAGACAATGACCAAACTTCTGAATCAATGGACCTGGTTGATCAGGAAAATAAAAATTCTAAATTAGATTTTGAAGCTCTGTTTGCAACAGATCCCCTAGAGATCCATCCTATTATAAGCCAAAAAAACAAAAAAGATACAGGATAGACTGGCGGGGGTGCCCCCTGCTCAGTGGACCCCTGCCCACACTCACTTGCACATAACAGCCCAGCCATACACAGCATCCAATTTAATGGACCTGGTACAACAGTTTTGGCAAAAGCCTAGAGAAAGTGTACCAACCTGGCTATTGAGTCTCTGGGACTCGGGCAGAAAGCATTATGGTTAATGAGCCAGAGATATCTAAATTGGCCACCATGACTGTGAACCCTGCCCTTAGGCAGAGATTATACACAGGCATCCAGTGTGTTAATGAAAACCATTCTATAATAGATTGGTTAATGGCAGCATACTGTATGGTATGGCTGAATAAATCAGATAATTCAGATAAACCCAGAATCAGTAGTCCAGCAGGCTGCCCAACTGGTCGCTGCCCTGGGAGAGACAGAGTGCCTGTGGACCAGGTGCAATATTTGAACACTAGAAGAAGCAGAAGTTCTGCCAGTAATTAAAACTAGGAGGCCAGCTATACAAACTCTTCAGTCAGGATACATACAGGTTTCCGGAAAGCAGATGTTTAATGACCAAATCTGGGCTGGGGTCCAATTTGCTAAAATTGATTGCCCAATCATGTCCTCCTTCAGCTTTGGAAACAGTTAAAGGACAATCAAAAATTTCAAAATTACCCCAAAAAACCTCGAGTAAAAGTTACAGATAGATTGATTACCAATGACAACAAGGAACTTAGAAGATTTTGTAGTCCCCAGTAAGAAAAAGAAGCCTCCTCAAGTGTCTCAGGCCACAATGCCTGAGCCACCAGAGACAAAAGATTTGGCCATAGCACAATTTGTGGCGTGACAAGGAGTGTCTCCCTAGGGCCTCCAGATGGGACTGGAGGCCCTATGTAGAATTAACAATTTTTTGGTCCTGAAAGAATATTCAAAGTAAGGGCATTGGTGGAGATGGGAGCAGAAACATTAATAGTTTACAGAGATATGACAAAAGTGATGATTGATGGTTTTGTGGAACAGATCATTCCAGTCACCCAAAACATGGTTGAAACTGGGGGTTGGGTATCTCCCACTCTGGGAGTATAAAGTGTCTATTGCCCCAGTCCAAGAATACATCCTAGGCATGGATATTTTATGAGGTCTGGCTCTTCAAACAACTGTGGGAGACTTCAGAATTCGCCAAAGGTGCGTTAATGTCATGCAGGCAATATTGAGAGGCCATGTGAAGCATGAGCCTATTTGCCTGCAAAACTGCACGGGATTACTAATGTAAGACAGTATAGGCTCCCAGGTGGACAAGATGAAATATCAAGAATGGTGCAGAAATTATAAAAAGTGAGCATTTTAGGACCTGCATATAGCCCATATAATTCCCCTATATGGCCAGTGCGAAAGTCGGAGAGAAATAAGGTCGCACTACCTACTCATGTGGCCGCACCAATATTGCCTCCCTAATGGACGCATTGAGTAGGGAGACAAAAGCTTACCATTGTGTCTTAGCTTTAGCAATTGCATTCTTCATTATTCTAATTGCTGAAGAATTGCAAGATCAGTTTGCGTTTACATGGGGAGGCAAGCATTGGACTTCTCAGGTCCTGCCAGAGGTGTGTCTATTCACCAACATGTTGCCATAATCTAGTGGTGCGTGACCTGGCAAATTGGAGAAAACCTGATGATGTTAACTTGTGTCATTATATTGATGATCTCCTGTTGACATCCGACTCATTGGAGGCGGTAGGACAGGCAGCAGATTCATTAACTGTCTGTTTGAAACAGAGAGGATGGGCTGTAAATCCTCAGAAAATGCAAAGTCTGAGCCTGTTCGTAAAATTCCTGGGGGTAGTTTGGTCAGGAAAGACCAAAGTACTATGCAGTGCTGTAATAGATAAGGTTCAGGCATTCCCAATCCCTACAACACCAAAGCAGCTGCAAGTGTTTTTAGGTATATTGCGATACTGGCACTTCTTTATACCTCATTTAGTGCAACTGCTGAGGCCACTGTACAGACTCTCAAAAAAAGGGGCATCCATGGGACTGGGAGAAAACAGAACAGGATGCTTTCCAACAGGAAAACTGGCAGTTAAACAAGCCCAGGCATTGGGTATATTTGATCTACCCTCCCAGCCGAATTGGATGTTCATGTCACTCAGGATGGCTTTGACTGGGGCCTGTGGCAGTGCCAGAGTTTTGTTCGGACCCCCCATTGGATTCTGGTCTCAGGTCTGGCACAGAGCAGAAGAAAGATATAGTATGATTGAAGAACAGTTATTGGCTGCCTACTCTGCATTACAGGCAGAGCTGATAACCCAAATGGCTGAAATCTTAGTAAAGACCACTCTGCCAATTCAGGGGTGGGTGAAAGATCTGATCCACCTTCCTAAGACGGGGGGGGGGCAAACACAAATGGTGGCATGATGGGTCACCTACCTCAGCCAGAGGAGTAATCTGTCTTCATCACCATTATAAGAACTTCAGAAGATCCTAGGCCTGGTGACTCATCATAGTGATGCACCAAAAGAAACATTGGTTGCTCCACCAGAGAAGAGTCCTGTTTAGGAGGGAAAATATCCTATCCCTGAAGGTGCCTGGTACACAGATGGGTCCAGCAAGGGCAACCCAAGCAAGTGGAGAGAAATAGCATACCATCCCTCCACCGAGACAATCTGGTTTGATGAGGGGGATGGTCAGAGCAGCCAATGGGCAGAATTGTGAGCCGTGTGAATAGTTTTAACCAAGGAACCTGGTGATGGTATCCTGAATATCTGCACAGATAGTTGGGCTAAGTACCAGGGAGTCACCCTTTGGATTGCACAGTGGGCCACCCAGAAATGGACTATCCGTGCCTAACCAATCTGGGGAAAAGACATGTGGTTAGACATACGGAATGCAGTTAAACACAGGACTGTATATGTTTACCATGTTTCTGGTCACCAACCCTTACAGTCACTGAGAAATGATGAAGCCAACACACTGGCCCGAGTTTGATGGATTGAGAATTCACCATCACCTCTGGTTACATCACAAAATACGGCATGCTGGACGAAAGACGATATGGGCAGCTGCTAAAGCTGCTCACACAACTGTCTGACATTGATCATTGTCAGGCATGGTGAGACTGCAATGCTTGCTCTAAGATGAGACCGAGATCGTTGCCCGAAACAACAGCCCGTCTTGCTAGAGGACACAATCCTCTTCAGCAGTGGCAGATTGATTACATTGGGCTCCTGAGGGGGCGAGGTATGCCCTGACCTGGATTGATACTGCAAGTGGGCTACAGCAGGCCTATCCAGTACCAAAAGCAAACCGGGCATATACCATCAAGGCACTGACTAAACTGATGTCTGCCTATGGGGCACCTGATGTCATCAAGAGCGACCAAGGGACTCATTTTACTGGTGCAATGATACTGTGCTGGGCAGAGGAAAGTAACATTGAATGGTGATTCCACCTGCCATATGATCCAACAGGGGCAGGCCTCATTGAATGTTATAACGGTATTCTTAAGGCTGCTTTGAAGACAGACTCCCAGTCCCTGCTGGGGTGGACGAAAAGACTGTATGAAACCTTGTGGGACCTGAATGAAAGACCCCGAGACAGCAAATCCAGTGCCCTGAGAATGCTGCAGACAACATGGGCCCACCCTGCTTAGAATCGAAATTATGGGCACTGATCATCAGGTAAGACCCCAGATTGGTAATGAAAATAATCTTCTGCTCCCTGCCCCTGAGAATTTAGATCTGGGTACCCATAGAATAAAATACCTTGGAAGGTGCAGGTAGGACATAAGTTGTGTGGCCTACTTGCACGCTGGGGGAGATTATTGGAGGCAGAAGGCTCAGTAGTCCCTCCAGTAATAGGTACATAACCTACTGATATTGTGGTCAACACTCCAATCTTCATTACTAAAAGGAACCCCATCATGTCCCTTTGGCAGATCCGCACACCTCCTCTGGTGCCTGATATAGTTATGCAGCTGCAAATATCTAGCTAGAAGGTATGGTACAGGCAGTAGGGGCATGCCCCAGTACAAGCAGAAGTGTTGACCCAGGATAGAAATACGGCCTGTACCTTGCCTTAGAGGGCAGACCTTCTCCTGGTACCTCTGAAACATCTGTATTACTCTCCATGAGTCTTTGAGACTCTAGGATCACCAGAAGAAAAGAAATGCCATCAAAGCATTCCAGTGTTGCTATCAGATCATGTACGACACTGGTCTACATGGGACTGACGGAGCATAGGATGGACCTGCATTTCACGACCGCATGCCTCCTGTAACACCATCGAGCACTGGCCCATGAAAGAACATGAACTTTCACTGACCATCACTCGTCTTAAAATTATGTCAACAGACATAACGACAGGAAAATTGTATAAGCGTTGCGATGCGTTGGATTTCTGTATCAGGGAAGACTCATCCTTTAGTTAATTTAATCATTGGTTCACACTGTGAAGGGATGGAGTGTATGGGAACTACTGAAAGCCTGAACCTCTGATTGATCACCTGAGGCAAACAATGAGTCAGCCAGAGGAACACATGTAAAGGCAATTCACCTGTGTGACCAGAAAGGGTGGAGCCTAGCTCCACCTCTCCTATACTCCATTTGAGGGCTGACTGCCATTGAGGAAGGATCTTTCTCTGGAGATTGCTCCTCTTGGAGTTTTTCTACGAGCCCTGAACACAGGTAAGCTTTTTCATTCATTTCTGATTATCCCTTTTCAGTGTGATAATCTTTCTAGCTATACACTCTCTAAAGACCAGTCTAATGTCTCTGTATATTTGTTAATTATACATCAGTATACTTGTTGATTATGTGTTCAGTTATATTTTTTCCTACTGTAGTATTTGTTGAAATTTCCCCTTTATTGTTTGCCTTCTTTTTAATATCATCTCAGTTGCTCCAAACTCCTATTCTGCTAGTAAGACAGAAACGGTGTAAAGCATTATTTGTTCCAGACCATTTTATTTTAGCCGAATTCAGACAGGCAGCCCTTTCAATGACTTCAATGATTACGAAAGAGGTTGCGTCCTGATATTGCTCTAAACACTGTTTTATGTTTCTACTGTAAAGTGATTACCTTGTTTGAAGCAGGTTTAATGTAAATGCTTTTAAACTTTGTTGTTATAATGCTTAGTATATTAAGTTTGCTTTCTAAGCAACTTAGTTGTAATTTTATATCATTTTCTAGATATGAAACGTAAAGAGGCATTCTTATGGGTCATACAAATATTTAAATACTCAAAAATCTATTCCTGACCAAAACAGAGCAGTTAGCCTTCTCTTATGAAAGAAAAAGGCATTCATCAGAAGACAAGACTAAACAGGGTCCTTCACGTTTCCTGAAATATTCCTGTTACCAGTTGAAAAGTTTTTCAAAATAGCACTGTAACGTTGCCATTTTTCGCCATGTGTGCCAGAAATCAAAATGTTCAGAAGATACGGAGAGATCAAATGTGTTTCCTACTTGTGCCTGAGTTGGTTTTGTTTCAGAGGGATTGTTCTCCTGCGATTTATCAATTCAGTAGAAAGAGAAAATCATTGTTTACACTTCCCTAGAAAGATCCCTAGAAAAGATCCCCAAACAATTCCACCAGCAATATATGAAGTGTCAATATTATTTTTTTTTAAATTAAACTATTAAGCTAAAATATGTTTACTCTTTAGGAATAATGTGGGTGAGAATTCCTGTGCTCTATATCACATTCCAGTACACACCGCTGGGTCATACTGAATTATGAGAAAGATTAGAAGTGTGAGATTGTTTCTAAAATTGCAATATTTAACATGAAAATACATGTTAAAAAAAAATGATCCATTATGGAAATAAGTCTTAATTATTCTTGTTCATGTCAATTGACAATGTAGATAATTATACCTGGATGAGTCTGACAAAGTGAATTTACTATTTCTGGGAAGAGAAATACATGTAACCATATCAAACAAGAAAATAAAAGCATGAAAAGCAGACAACAAATGAATTCACTTTGAAGCTAAGCTGTACTCCCAAATCTCACTGTATAGATACCAAACATTTTGGAAAGGTTGCAATCCTGGAGCTCATTGGCTGCTGCACTTTAGTATGGAAAAAATCACATCAGAAGTGAAAATAAAAAGAGACTTGCTTTAAAATCACAATGGCTCATCTATCCTGACTGACTAGAGACAGAGGTGGTTATAGTACATTGTACAAGAATTCACTCCCTAGACCTAAGAGATCTCCACTGAAATTCATAGCTGCAGGTCCAAGAAATAAAAAAGACAACAGTAAATTGGGCACTTCTTCCTTAAGATCTAGATCTCCTTACAACAAATACTGGGAATGCAGTAAATTCAAGTGGATTCATGTAGGGGCCTAACAAATTCACAAGAAATACATAGTGTTCCTAAACACACAGATTGAGAAGTACCCTGAAAACAGCATGGATGAAGATGCAGGAATCACACTAACTTCGGCTGTGACCATTGAGGCTACTTGTATTCACAGTTTCCATTGATATTACTGCTTCTGTTCTGTGGGCAAAGAACTATCAGACTAAAAACATAGCAGTTGTAATTGAAATAATACTGATGAATGTCTGAAGAAAGTGAAGAAAGCAGCTATACTTGCTGAATTACACTTTCAGATGAGAACAGGTTTATCAGGTGCTTTAGAAAACAAATATATGAAGAGGGGATCAGATATATCACAAGTACATGATCCTTTCATGCTTTCTCCAAAGTAAACAGATCACTTGGATTTGATTTGAATGTGAAAAAGTAAATATCTCTAATATCTGTTTCATTTCTTGCTCTGGCGAACTTGTCTTTTTCTAGTTTCTGTCATCTCACTGCACAAGAAGTCTGCTGTGTGAATAATCTCAATCTACTGATAGTAAGCAAGAAGCGAGTTTGTAAGTGAAATTGTTGTAGTTCTGAAGGTCTAAAGATCTAAGCAAGACAAGATATTTAAATGAGACACATTGATGGATATGGAAAGAAAAAAAAAGGGGGGGGGGGTTGGAGGGAGGAAGGAGGAAAAAAAAGTAATTTCCTGAAAAAAGCATTAGCTGCTGAGAAGTACATTATTTAAGTCAATCATATTATTCTAATAAGTAATAAGATGTTCCCCCCACAAGGCATACGTTTATTCAAAAACGGCATGTCCGACAAATTCTACTCCTCTTATACTTGAGTGAATGTAGGTGGGTTAACATTAAATTTGACAAATATTGGGTAAGTAAGAAAATCAGTGATGTTGGTTATGATTAGAATTAAGGACGCCCTGGTTTGTTTGTTTTGTCAGTTATGAAGACTAGATTAAGAATTCTTCAGGTATTTAATAACTATACAGCAACATACAAGGGCTGGAAATAATAGAAAAAGTGATACTGGATATAGACAGACTCATTGTAACTACTTCAGTTCTGCACATCATTAATGTTGCAAGTAATAACAAATGTTAGTCAAATTTTAAAATAACTTTTTGAATAATATAATTAATTTAACCTGGTCTACAGATTATTCTCCCATATTGTAATTAACAAGAAAGTATTATTCTAAGCCACTAAGAAAAAAGTAGATTAAACTACAATTAGAAAACTACATTATCAAAAACTAGAATAGTAAATTTGTGTGATATTCTTGAAAGAAAGATGAATGAAGTACTAAATGTTTTTATTTCAACAAGCTTGACTCAGAACAGAGACTTAAATCACATAATTATTCAGGAGTTTTTGAAAAAGAAAAAAATCAACACCTTAGTTGTGTACATTTTAATCAAGGTAAAAAGTCAATCCTGTAGACCTATTCACGTGCCCAGCCTCAAAAGTTCACAAATACTATTCATCCAGTTGGAGTTTTGATACCGTGTGGGATAAGCAGCAGAATATCATTAAGAGGAGCAAAACACTTACTAAGAAGCAGTTCAAAGACATCTGTAAAAGGAAGGACTTGGCTTGTGTTTATTACAGAGATAAAACTCACAAAGATTAGAAAAGGAGGAAGCCAGGATCAATCATAACAGAAACAGGTATGTGTTGTTATGGAAGTTGAAGACACAGCAGGTAAAGTGTTAAGTACTTTCATTTGTTATCTTTATTTTTAAAAGTAGTGTATTTTAGTTTAGTTAGTGGCATGTGGAAAATCTCTTGTTCATATATAAAAATACTTTAAGAAATATAATTAACACTTCTTCTCAAACCTGAGTAGAGTGAAGGTTTCATTCGTACATGGTGTTCGCTGGTCTCTGTAATCTGCTAAATTTATAAATGATAAAATGATACTAGAGATTAAAATGCATAAATGCACTTCATATTTTATGTGACACTGTATGGGTCCTGTTTTTGATTTGAGTGAATACAAATTTTCTTAATTTTTAATGTCAGTATACATGAAATGTCATACATTATACCATGATATTTACATTGTCTATGGTGTTTATGTGGACCCTGTTTAGATGAGAGAAGTGCTTCTACGACTAAGTGAAGGTGGAAAACTTCCTTCATGTAATTTTTGCGTAAATTGCTAGTGTAAAAAGAAGTCCTGTATAGGGGCAGGTGTTAAATAGAAATCTAAATTACTGATATTAAAAAAAAAAAAAAAAAAAAAGGCAGAAAGATTAATCGTGTTTCCGTGTTTGGGAACACCATCAAAATTCAAATCAAGATTTTCCTTTGAACTCTTGATTTCACCTTAAGGTAATTGCAGAAAGGTTTGATGGAACTAATTCAAGCACATGTTATTTTATATATATAAATCTATTTATTCTTCCTGTTCCTTGATGAACATAATAGCAGGCACTTCTTATTTCATCTCTTATTTTTAAAGTTTAAATATACTGGTAGCTGTTTGGAGAGACACAAAGTAGTAAAGATGGAGTTTTTTAGGTTCATGGGAATTAACAAAGTCTACTAGAGGTTTTTATTTATCTATTTATTTTATTTGGAATTGAAACTCTCATTATGGTGGCTTCTTGTTGTTGTTCTAAAAAATAAAATACTGTATCACATGGATCTTTTCCTTAAATACCCCTTTCCATATCTTTAGCAACATATGTAATCTAGGATTCATGGTAGCTATCAGAAAGCTTTCATTTACCTTACATTTTCTAGTTTTTTAAAGATGAATTACAAGCCTATAAATTGCAGGAGACCTTATTAATAAAACCATGAAAAGGACCTGAACAGCTGTGCCTTCTACAGAACTGAATATCTTGCTGTTGCAGCATTTAAAATGCATCTTGTCATGGGAGAGGGAAAAAAAAGTACAAATGATTATTGTTGAGGGACTTTTTTGTATCTGTGTGCATATACATATACTACCTTCAATTGCTCTTCACATATCTATCCTTGATTTTGATATACTTTCCTGTTTTTAATTAGAATTAAGGCAAAGTTCTCATCCAAACATCCAATATACTCCGGAACTCAAATCCCAGGCAAAAACCAACCAACAAACAAAAGAAGTGAACTGATCACCAAAGAAACTGATGTACATATCATAGACCACATGACAGACAAAACTGTAGGAGGGAAGCTTTAATGACTGATACCACAGAGACTGAATCCAGTGTCTGTGGGTGAGCATTGACAATTTTGCTCTGGAGACTCCCTCCAACTTATTTAAAAGAAAAAGGCAAAAAGGTAACTAAAGCACTATTCTTATGGCAGGAAGCTGATTCTTAAGAAGATCGTGTATACTTTAGTACTCAAGGCTGATTTCATCAGGGAAGCTCAGCATTCTGTTTTATTTTTATTTCCTCAAATCACTGCATCTAGCTCTTTTGCAGTCCCTTCAGGATACCCCATAAAATCTACAAAGTATCCTGTTACAGTCACTTGTAATCTCGTTCAGCACAGAGACTTACCTCTACTACTTTTCATAAGATTTTACAGCCTCCTTCATGCCATGTTATTAAACTAACTCTTTTCATCCACTGGATACTGACTGCTTGACTTCTGCTTCTATTGTTCAAATTTGGTATATTTGGTCTTTTTATGACCATTCATACATTACTTTATTACTTTATTTTAACCTTCCCTAAATATGGATCAATCTCTACCACATCATTTGCAACATCCCCTTTCTACCAATAAAGACTTGATCCATTTCAGACTGAATTTAACCATTTTGAGTTTCATCCCCCCCCCCCCCCACACACACACACACTCTCTCCCCCCTAAATAGGGGAGTAGAGTAAGGGAATAGAGTAAACATATCAATTAACATTAATAAGGATTGTTAATTAAAGTTGTTAAAATTTAAATTGTTAAACTTATTAATTTTATCTATTTATTTTCAGCAGCCCAAACAAAATTTTTCTTAAGATATTGAAAACTTTTCTTACTTCATCTTTTCCTGTATTTATGCACTCAACTTCCTTTGTCTGGTAGACTGGAGAAGCCTTCAGGTAGAGTCTTCCCTAGACCTCAAAGTTATTCTGCAATGTGACAAGGCCCAGGACCAGCTTGCTCCATCAAAACTTCTAATGACTGAAATATAGATAGAGATTTTGTTCTCCATTTCTTCCTAAATATGCCAGAGAATGAAACTCCTACTAGTTATTTATTGGATTATTCAGAATTCTAATTATGTAATTCAGAAATATAACTTCATTTATTCTGTGTTTCTTTTAATTTTAACAACTTTGTTGTACAACAAAAAAAAATTCATTTTAAATGCTTCAGAATTTGGGTCATTAGCGTGCTACTTTTAAATTAGTGATTTCTCAAAAGGAAACTAATGGAGTACTATATAGAGATAATTGTTAACAGTTTCCAATAAATCACTTAAAGCATTAATAAATACACATAAAAATAAAATAAATAAAACTAAGCAAACTTGTTTCCTTAACCATATTAAGGAGCATGGAAGTAATCAAAGAGTAAATAATAAGATTATTTAATATGTAAGAAGTGAATAAAAAATTCTGGCTTCTGGAATTCTATAATTCTCGTTTCCAAATTAATTCTGAAAAAATCACTTTGAAGGCTTGGGAACTGAAGTATCTTTTATTTCAGTTCTCAGTGAGTTTAGCATATCTCATTTGTCCACTTCCAACTGCTTCTTTGTGGGAGGAGCGGCTGTTTATTTTGTGAAGATTGGAAGGATATTTTCTTTATTCATGGAGATTTGAAGATCTGAATGTATACTGAGGTTGAAAGAGATGAGGAAGAAATTTACTTGGAGTGTGGGGAGGGGGCAGTTTGCTAGGTCATACCTTGGGGCAGAGTTTAGTCCAATAACAGTGGAAAACTGTTTGTATCACATGGTACGACACGAGAACTCATCTGGGAAGACTCACAACCTCAGAGAAATTTTCTGACTGAGATAGGTAATTATGGTGGGCAAGTAATAATTTAAAAAAAAATAAAGAACTAAAAACCTATGGATATTTGCAGTCCAGTTTGCAATTAAGCTGTTTGTAGGACTCTTGGTTTTGTTCATTTAAAGATATAGGAGTGTTCCAGATCTAAAGGAACATATACACATAAAAGTAATTCAATATTTAAGATCATTATTTGTTTTTGGACCTTTCAAAATTCTCTTTGAAAATAGTTAGCTAACTACACAAGATGACATAGCTTCTTATCTTTAGGTTTTTGCTTTGAATGAAGTACAACCACCAAGCTAGCTCTATGGACTAATCCAATATTCACTTATTAAGCCAAGAACCACAGTCTTTACAGATCTTTTACCTTAGTATGATATACTTGTAAGGAAGAAAACATACAGGGGAAAAAGCTGAAGAAATAAGCTAATTTTAGAAGTCTTTCAACATAATTAAGCTTCTAGAAAGAATACAAGGCAACTAAGGTCTTGGTAACAAATTGTTTCTATACATAATGGATTTATCCACTTAAGTCAAATTTCAGATTAGGTGCTTTGATCCAAACAGTGTTAGAGGTCAGTTTACATCTGTTTTCTTCTACTGAACATGGAAAAATCCTGAAGTAGCTCTTAGTTATCACAAATTAGCAACACAGAATAGAGAAGATCTGCTCCTTCTTTGAATGCAGTGTTCTTTTGTTACAATGTTCTTACACAATAATTGCTTCACTAGAAGAACAGTCATAAGAGGAAAAACAATGTATCCAACTGTAAACATTGTATACAATTGTACTGAACAATATTTGACATCATGATATTAAGCTTCGAAGCTTGATGTCATTTTTGAAATATCATTCAAAACATCTGGGGCAGGGGGTGTACTTAAACACAGTGCTGCATGTCCACTAGAATGAGAAGGTGCAAAAAAAAAAAAAAAAAAAAAAAAGTGTCATTATTTTTTTTCACTTCCTCAAAATGAACTAAAAGAATTTTTGGGACTTGCCTGCAGTTTTAAAAAATAAAAAGAGCCTATAACCCCTCTGGTTAGCCTTTAACATTGCTATTCAAACAAAGATTTGTCTAAGAAAATCATTCTTCCTTTGCAGAGCCTAAATCTTCAATAGAATTCTAGAATCTGAATGGCTTAAAATATAAAGTCATAAATAATTTCCCAAGGGTTACATTTGTTTGTAGTTGAGATTGTACTGTATTTGTTGGTGTTTTGTTATTCAAAGATAGTTAACACTTCTATTTACATAAAATTTGAGCAGCACTTTTAATTGTATCCAAAGCGTGGCTTGCACAGCACACTTAGGGATACAGCAGTAATGATATCAGAACGTCAAAAGTAAAAAATGCAGTTTAGTTTTCATTTTCTCTTGCTGAGAAAACCTCTCAAAAGTAAGTTTGCTTAAAAAGTAGAAGCCTGAAGCCTGAACTCTGTCCCTTCCATGTCAAAATCTTCCAGAAGACATGCCTCACCTGCTGTTCACCAGTAACAAAGGAATGCCAACACATATGAACACGATCAGATATATCGCTAAGGTTACTCATGCTCCAGTGTGCACCAATCATTTGTCATAAATCAGTTTGACAAAAAGTCATGCATCAAAATCCATCTCCCCGAGAAAGCCTTTATTCTGAAGCATATCCAAAGAGTTGTTATATGATTATTCCATTCTGCATTTATCTCTAGGTCTCCAGCTGGAGGAATTGACCTTCCACTGCCACAGCCAACACCAAGCTACAGAAGGCTGATCAAGCATCCTCTACACAGTGGCATATGAGCATTACCTGCTCTGCTCTTGAGCAAGTATGCTTTTATGTATGGTGCATTAGAAAATATTTGGACTACTTAAGAGAGCAGAATCATCCTGAAATTATAAGAAAAAAATAATAAAAAAAAAACTGTATGTTAAATTTAATACCCGTGTTATTATAGAGAAATTATACGTAATCTATCTCCCAAAAAATGCAGAAGAGAAAAATTGTTAGGCTCTCAAGGAGGAAACTTTTCTTTATCCCAGATACCATCTTTGTGACAGTTTATCAGAGACTGTACACAAGACATTCAAGAAATCTTTCAGTTTCATGAGAGTTGTCACTAACATCATTTTAAATTCTATTTAATAAAGCAAAAATGCTGCAGTTATGAGAACTGAGTTACTTCTAAGGTGTTTTCATTTATTTTGAAAGCCTGCAAGATGTTTTAACTTGAATACTGTTAAGGAGCCTTTAAAAAGAAGGAAATATCTTTACAGCACAAAATACTGCAGGGCAGAGAGGACTATGCCACTCTACCTCAGTAGCAATAGAGCCTTGCCAGAGCCAATTGTGTGGCTCAAGTTTTCATGCACCTCCAACTACACTATCTACTTGCACCTACAAGCATGCAGCTCTTAAAATGAATAATACTCAGTTTGGTAGAATGCTATATTGTATAGCATCACCGAAAGTGAGGTTTCTCTGGAAAGACACTCCAAGACAAAACAGGAGAACTCAACAGAAGTTAACTTGGAAGTAGCAGTGGCGTCATACAGGTATGGTAGTTTAACAGCAAACTAACCCTAAAATGTTTGCTGTCAACTTCTGCGGTGATGAGACTTAATTATCAAGTAGGACTTATACACAGATTCCGAATAGTAGAAATGCTATTCTCTCGTTAATAATTATCACAATAACTATTTTCAGACACCACTGACAATGGAAAAAAAAAGCTGCAAAATTATCTAATCAGATGGCTTTTTGTCATCTGTAATAATGAATTGCATAAAAACAATTCAAGTTTATAGTTCACACTCAACAAAAAGTTTTAGAAGTTAAGCAAATAGATCCATGTAAGGAGTTTATAAGCAGTGTTGCATTCATAATTTCCCCAGTATTTAATGACAATATTGCTCGTGCCGTATTAGAAACTTCAAATCTGTGAGTCACTGTTTTTCAAACAGACCTCTGAAAGAGAATTATCTTTTTTGAACTCTACACAAGTTTAGTCGGTAGCACAACTGTGAATGCAAAACACTTTTCAAAACAGATTATTTTAAAATAAGAAAAAGATCTGGAGAATAATGAGTGTTAGATGCAGAAAAAACTGTAGGACCAGGTACAGAAGTTCTCTTTTATTATTGCATAGCTCATTTTCCTTTAACTTACTACTTCATTAAAATTGCATGTGGATTTATTTTATTATATAATATTCCTTCATGCAAGCAGCCTGAGAAATATAAGGAGCCAGCTATATGCACTGACCTCATTCTGACAAGCTTTTCCTCCCCTAGAAAATTCAACTCTTTGCAAAAAGCCAATATAATCAAAAATTGACATCTGTGCTTCTCACTCATAGCCCTAGTATAATTAGAAAAATTTAACTGAAGATTTATTATAGTCGAGCAGTAAATATTGAAAGCTGTTCTTCATCCAGTTTATTTTATATGGATGATAAACATGGAAGAACTGAGATTATAAGTCACTCAACTGTTCTTATTTTGTGTACATTACAAGAACAAACTGCAAATATTTCCACTTTCATCACTCATATGATTAGGGGCAAGCATGAAAGCCAAGAGGAATTCACCGTAAAACTTCAGCAACCAATTGCAACTCCTTGTAGAAACAAGATTATCAGTACTCTTTTATATACCCTAGAAGTATATACTGAAGGTATTGTAAGCCACCCTATGTTTCTGTTTTTTGATCTGTTTCCAACTCCAAAGCTTTATTTGTGCTTCACTTCTGGAATTTAACCTCAGTGTTCCTTAGAAGAAAATTTGCATCTCCTTTTTAGGTATCATGCTTCTGTCCCAACTGGGAGACCCAACAGATGTAGAATTTTACTTTTTAATGCATTCTCTAATGACTCATTTTTAAAGTGACTGAAACACTATCTCTAATTATAGCTGCAATATGTTCTTCAGTGAATTTCACATCCTGTCTAAGCATCACATTATGTTCTTCCAATAATTATAGCCTTTCTTCCATACTTTTTGCCTTTATTTCAAGCCAGTCAGAACTTAAATTCAATCTTTAACTTCACTCCATAAAGCTTCTCCTCCATAGTAGACATTCTTTGGAGATTTAAAAGCAGTTGCTGTTTAAGACCACCTTACAGAAATATGACCATATTGATTCCTCTCCTCTCCATTAGCTACGTTTATACCCTTCAGTCTGAACTTTCAAAACCAAAATTTAAACTTTATTCTGAAAGCTATGCTCACATTTTATTTATATATCATTAAAAAATTGTATTTTTAAGTCAGAAGTACCTATTGTAATCTTTTCATGTAAATTACAGTTTACCTCATATGAGACTGAAAAAACACACAGATCACTGCCAATTAAATATGCTCTAATAAATAACCTGTTAGTGAATGGACTATGTGAATAATTATCTGCTATTATTTACTTATCCTCTCCTATATGCACACAATTACTCTGATGGAACTACCAACCTACAGTTGGTAGGACAACCCCAGGTGTTTATTCAGAAGCAACACATTATACAGATTCATCAGAATTATACAGATTCATCAGAAAATCTCTCAAGGTATTGCTTGTATCAACAGATACATATCTAATCTTGATGAATTCATCCGCAAATAACTGCCACCGTATTCTTGGATGTGGTCTGAATTATACTGCCTGTCATTCCTGCTAAAGAGCACAGGAGGTCTTGCAGAGGTTAACTGACTCCTGAAGCCCTAAGTTTACAGTTTCTCATGGATGCAATAACACCACATGTTCCCATTGCAGATGAGTCTCTGGAGACTTTCACACTTATCTTTCAACACAAAACTTTCTCCTTGTCCTGTTTTCTGTTACATGCTTCTCTACCTACATGCAAATGTCACAGTAAAAGACAACCACACAAACTGACACCACATCTTACTTAAGAGGATCCCAATGCTATTAATCTTTCTATATCCTGTTTTGATATATTATTATACTATGTGTTAGGAGTGTGTCTTAAGCTTATCTAAGTGATATTGCACTGAAATAGTGTAGGTATTTAAGTGGACATATTACACTGGCAGATGATACATTCATTCTTTCCAAAGCATAATGTCCCTTTCGTCAGATTTCAAAGAAACAGAACATTATCTTCCATGTTTTCCCATGTTTCCTTAAGTAGATGTGTTGTGTGGATATAGGAAGCACACACTGTTACATTACTGGAATTGCTTTTCCTTTGTAACCTAACAGTCAAGAGAAGCATCTCCCTTGATTGCTTAAGGATTCATTAAATCAGAAAAATAAGTTGCAGAAGAGCAAAACAATTTTTCATAAGAGCAGGAAAAGATTTCACCTGCAGCATGTATTGACTTGTTCCAAGTTTTTCTATTAAAAAAAAAACAAAAAAACTGAGTTTTGACTAAGTGCACTTGGTCACCAGCATAGCATTTGCATGTCTGCCACTCTACTCCTGCTAAAGCTACTTCTCTATAGCTTTACAAGTGAGCAGTTCTGCAAACTTGGCCCACTAAACTGCAACAACAGAGCAAAGTGTATAGCAGAAGTCAGTCTTAGAATCACACTTGCCCTAAATGTCAGATCCCTCATCTCACACTCTCCTTCTACCTGTTTTTGGAGATCAGCAAGCCCAGGTCACTAGAAGAGAGACCAAATCATTCTCTGGAGGCACTTTGTCATCCAATATAAAAAAAAGCCAAAGATAAAAGTACTCAAAATCATTAAAAATTGTTGTAATTCAGAAGTCAACAACTCCAAATACCAAGTTAACTTTTGGCCCCAGAGATCCTGTCTCTTCCAATCATTAGTTTTCCTAAGTTCCCATAAGTTTTCAGGGAATCCACAAATGTATTGTTGCACTCCTGAAGTCAGTTACACACATTTAAAACAACTACTTCATTTGCAGCTAGACTTCAGCCTAGACTCCGTTAATGCAGGAAGAAAAAAAAAAGAAAAAAAAAAAACAAAAAGTGCATCTTCTCCCTTAATATACAAAATACAAAACCAAAACAAAACACACACACACACAGACACACACACACACGAAAAAAAAAGGCAGACTAGCCTCAGATATAGGTAGCTGTCCCTGTTCTGATCCTGATCTACCAGCTCCTTTGTAGCTGTTCATCCATAATGTTACATCTAGTTTTGTCCTTATGATAGCATGTCAGATGCTGGTTTTCAGGAAGGATGTCGTACTGATTTAGTGCAACATTGTGCATCCTCTTGATACCTTTTAATAAGAGCTAGTTAAAAGCTGTCCAATAAAAGTGAAAATTTATTCTCAGGTTGTAAAGTCACAATGAAAAATAAGAGATGAATCAATTAAGTGAGCTAACAGTTTAAATGGACTTATCTAGTTTATCATGAGAAACATTACAGTGCTCATAAAGATGGTATAAAAATATTTCAGTCTGGCTGTCAAACTCAGCAGGAAAATATTCCCATTGACAAAAGAATCTTGTAGCTACCAGATCTCGTGACAGCTGCCATCCTCCATTAGCAGTACTGAGGAATGTGGAAAGGAGGAGAAAAGCTATTTTGAAAAGAGGAGGAGGTAAAATCAGGTTTCAAATTCAGAACTGAAGGTACACTGAACACACAGCAGAGTTCACAGATCCCCAGATTGCAGTCAAATAGACCCTGTAGGAGAACTTGTCCTGGCACAACCACACTTATCAACCTGAGCTTAAAATATCTCTATACTATGATGCTTTATACCAAGCAGATGTACTTTGGATATGGCCAGGAATCTTTTCCTATTAATCTGGTATTTTTATTCATCTTATACTCACAGTAAAGGCTGCCTTTCCAAATGACTAGGATTTAGGTCTTGTATCTCAGTCTTATACTTCAAAAGTACATTTGGGCGAGAATTTGAATTAGGAAAATATTCAGATTTAATGTAAATGACTATTTTTAATACTAAATTCTTAAGTGCCTCTTCAGAAGAGTCTAGAACTGTTCTAATGCATTTATTACAGGTAGAATTTAAAAAAGGTTGTTTCCAGTTAGAGATTATTTGAATGTTAGCATTTCATACCTGTACATAGCCAGTTCAGCTTTTGTGTGTTTACTCCAAGGACCTATATAACTGACTACAGTTTTGGTTTAGTATTACTGGAGGAGTCTAGGTGGCTAGATTATTGGCAGGAGATACTAAGCTTATGTTACTGTATCAGATGGTAGTAAAAGTTGATAGGAAGTGAGATACACAGAACAGTGAAAAATGTTTTCAATGTAAACACATATAATTCACCTCAATATAAGTTATATGTTGGCAGAGTCAATAAGATTTTAACAGCCAAGTGATTTGCTGCTTTCAAACATTTGTTGTATATAATATTAGGAGGGCAAGTAGGAATACTGCAACAGATGAAGGACTATATTCTATCAGTGGGCCTTTTTACTCCTGAGTGGATGCCAGTGTCAATACTGCTACTTTCTGCAGAGCCCTTGACTTGCACAGCATACAAAGAATCAGTGTTTTATGCATATATGTACTTTTATAGGGAATATGAATTTTTGAATGAAAAAAGGTCTACAGTTCCTTATCCTCCCAACCATGTAAGTGAGGAGAGCTGCAGTACTGACAATTTAAAGCAGGGCTTTTAAAATTCTCTTTTTCTCATTCATACACTGAATTAAGTTTTTTTCTTGCTCCAATTTTGCTTCCTTAAGAACAACAAGGATCATTCACAATCAAAATACAGCACAAAAATAATATGTCATTCAATACAACGTTTTACATCAGATACATACCTCAAGAAAAAGAAACATAGAAGACAAACTGCAATGATCTTTGAATGACTAAATTAATCATGATCTCCACAGGATGAAGAGAACAGTGCATAGCAGAAACAGGACTTCCAACAAGTCCAATAGAAAGAAGTATCATCATAAAAAAATAAGAAATGCAGTTGCAATATCTCACAGGTACACTAAAGGAATAATGGACATAAGTTTTAAAATTTTTAAACAACTCCTTTTTAAGAGAGTAATAGAGTAATAAAAACATTGGAATTATGATTATTATACTATTTATTTCCTCTGTGTTACATATTTTCAAACTGTCCTTTTGTTGTTTTGACTCCGATCTCAATCTAACATTTTCTGAAGAGACACTCCTAACAACCAAACCAGACAGAAATGCCTGGAGGGCCAGGGCAATGGGATCATACTTACACTAGAAGAAAAAATCAAACAATAACCCCTTACATCTTGGCTTATACTTCCTTAACCATTCTTATGTATTAGATAGGAGCCTACTGCGTATTTTCAATTTTATTCTCCTCTTCCTCTCCAGATTATAACCCCCAAATTCCTAGCATTTCATACATTCCCTGTTTTTTTTGTTTTTTTTTTTTTGTCTTTTGTTTTTTTTTGTTTTTGTTTTTTTTTTTCTTTTTCATTAAACATATCAGACCTGGTCATGAGAAGTGCTGATTATTATCCATGAATGTTGACTGCTAAATGCCAGCAATTTTCGAGATATAATGGCAGTAAAATTCCATCTGAAATGAAAACAACAACAACAACAAAAAAAACAATAACAACAACAACAACAAAAAACACAATAACAACAACAAAACCCTCTTTGAATCCTATTTCAAAAATATTAGTAAGTAAAGGTATGCAATAAAAAGAGCCAGAGGTTTGCAATACAAGAAGGACAAGTGAGAGGAAACAAACCAACCAAAAAAAAAAAAAAAAAGTTTTTCGTAAGTAATTATGTTAAAGATTCTCTCCAAAGACTCAAATGAAAGTCTATATCTCTATTTGATTATTACTCATTTCCCTCTTTGGGATGTTGTTGCCATTACAAGTATGTCTGTGCACACATGTACATGTGTGTTTTCTCCCATGCAGGCACATATGCATCATCTTGTCACTCACACATGCATAAGAAGGCACAATAGGTACTATGGAAGTAAACATAATGTAACTTATAAAATAAAAAACAGATTCGTTTCAATCTCTTAAGTTATTTCCATTTCCTTTTGAAAATATCAATATGGAAAGTCTTTAAATATGGTATGCTTAGTATAATTACAGAGGGCAGATGCACTTTCAAGTTAATTATGATAGACAAAATTTGCCTTTTAAGTATCCTCAGTGGCCCATGACTGTAACTTTTGAAAAATTATCATTTTCACATACATATTTTAGCAGAAGTTGAAGAAATTAGTGCATAGAATATTTCTACAAGAAACTGAACTTTTATATTCAAATCAGTTACCTTTTTAAAAAGTCATATTGTATGGGACAAAACAACCAAAAAAAAAAAAAAAAGAAAGAAAAAAAAAAAAAGAGGCAGAAGGTAAAATCAAAATGATGCAACAGCAGGATCTCAGAAGGGAAATCGGTGTACTTAAGTATTGTCATACCAGTCGATTTGACAGTATTGCAGAAGACATACTGATGTTATCAAGCCATTAAACAAAGATTGTGCCATTAAACAAAGACTGGAAAACACTGAAAATAATCAGAGGGAATTCAGATTGAGATTGTAACACTGAAAGAGGAAAACGAGACATTTAAAATAAGACCAGAATATAAACCGGGCAGAAAATGGAATAACCTATCAAAATGATTATTCAATAATGGCAATTATACTTTCAATGAAATGAGACCATGCCAGTAAATTAGAATCATAACAGCAGCTAATAAATTCCAAACTGCATGCTGCCTGGGTAGCTATTTGATACATTTCTCTGCAATGACAATTAGAGTTATCGTAGCTTACAGCATAATTAAAAAAAGAGCCTGAGATTCCAAGCTTGTATATGAACACATATTAAACTTTAATTTTCAGCAGTTAGAACCCACACAGTCAAGATACTGCGATTCTAGACTTTCAGCCAGTCTAAGGGGAATACAGTACTATGGAAGTATAATGAAAGTATACTAATGAAAGTCAGTTTAAGTCAGTATATGAATCAGTACGGTCAGTATGGTCAGTATAATGAATTTAACGTGGGTGTTAAGGTGTTAAATATAAAGAAACTTATCTTTATTGATGACCTAGATGAGGGTATTGTACCCTCAGTAAGTATGCAGATGACACCAAGTTGGGAGGTGGTGTCAATCTGCCTGAGGGTAGGGAGGCTCTTCAGAGAGACCCACATAAGCTAGATCACTGGACTGAGGTAAATGGGATGAGGTTCAACAAGGCCAAGTTCCAGGTCCTACACTTTTGCCACAATAGCCCCATTCAGCGCTAGAGGCTTGGGGATGAGTGGCTGGATGACTGTGAAGAGGACAGGGACCTGTGGGTGTTGTTTGATGCTCAGCTGAACATGAACTGACAATGTGTCCAGGTGGCCAAGAGAGCCAGTGCCATTCCTCACCTGAGTTAGAAATAGTGTGGCCAGCAGGAGGTAATCATGCCCCTGTACTCAGCACTTGTGAGTCCACACCTTGAGTACTGTGTTCAGTTTTGGGCCCCTCACTACAAGAAACTCATTGAGGCCTTGAAACTTGTCCAGAAAAGGGCAATGAAACTGGTGAGGGGTCTGGAGCACAGGTCATATGAGGAGCGGCTGAGGGAGCTGGAATTGTTTAACCTGGAGAAGAGGAGGCTCAGAGGAGACTCATTGCACTCTACAACTTCCTGAAGGGAGGTTGTGGGGTTTGGCCTCTTCTCCCAGGCAGCAAACAGGACTCGAGGAAATAGATACAACTTGTACCAGAGGAGATTTAGCTTAGACATAAGGAAAAGCTTTTTCTCTCAGAGAAAACTGGAATTTCAGAGACACTGGAATCGCCTGCCCAGGGAGGTGGTTGAATCGCCATCCCTGGCAGTGTTCAAGAGGCGATATAGTTTAGTAGCTTGTGGTAGTAGTGGTAATGGGAGGATGGTTGGACTAGATGATCTTGTAGGTCCTTTCCAACCTTGTATGATTCTATGGTTACACTAGAGCACTTCTGTCCAAGGGAGGACAGAGATTGAATCTAAGAGTAATAAGGCAACATGTCCCTGCTTTGCTACAAGCCTACTGAACAAATGGACACATCTGTGTGTGCTGGAGTACAGCCTCTACAGCTCACATGTAAATCTGACCATGTTGCCAACTACTGGTTTTAGATAGAGTCCTTAAAACAGTGAGACATTCTAAACCATGAAGTGCTAAACTGTGCTGCTTGACCCACAGCTTTTTTTTTTTTTTTTTTTAATGGAGAGATACAGAGTTCTCTTCACTTGTTCAGTTTATTCCCATTGTTGCCAACTGGAAAAATACATTTAGGCTGTGTCTGATCACAGATTAAAAACAAAATAAAGAGGGGAAAAATAGCAGTAATGCATCCAGAAGCACCAAGTCTCTAAAAGAACCAGAATGGAATTAAAAGTCCAAGAGAAATCAGTCTCTGTTCTTAATGAGCAAAAGCCAACCAGGCTGACAAAAGTCCATGTGGCATTTAAATGGTTTTGTAGTCTTGAAACAATGGCAGTGCCAGTGAAACCAAATGCTGATTCTTTTTATGGAATTCCTTATTCTATTCAAACCAGCTTATCTTTTTAAAGGTGATTAAACAAGGAATGTCAGCATAGCTTATCTTCTCCGTAGATGAATAGTTTTTAGAGTATATGTCTTTTTTAGCTAGCTTAAATTTTTCTCCCTGATTGCACATGAGTAAACTGAAATAGGCCAAGTTCATTACTATCATCATTAAATTCTACAAAACAATAAAGCAAACAAAACAGCATCTAACACCAACAGCATTTCATATCTCTACTGTGGAATATATATTACAAGACTAAATTTTTTGAAATAACTGTGCTTTCTCACTTGCAGCATTGTATTTGATATCTATGTCTGCAAATAACAATCATCTGGGATTTCCATTTTTGGAGGAATTGGTGATCTCAAATAATCTATGACATTTCAGTTTTCAATCAAAAATTTAGAATATCAGCCATGACCTTACCCTGCTCCTTTTGTTGTTAACCACCATCTCTTTCTCCTACTCCACAGTGGTTTTCTAAGTCATCGCTGTGAGTTTTGCCAGTCTACTAGTTACTTTCCTCACAGGAAATTCCTAGGACCATCATATTACACTACCAGTTACCTGTTGTAGTAGGGTCTGAGCTTCAAAACCCTCTCCAAATCTTTGTTCTTAGCATATCTATTTCTTTCCTTTTGACAACATGTGAACATGCAACTTTGCTGCTTTTCGGAAAGGGTGCTACTCATGAACATGGTAGTTGGGAAAACAAATAAACAAAAAGGAGACAAACCCTAATGCAAAGGTTGCTGACCACTTCACCTCCTTCTGTACAAGTGAAGAGATATGAGAACTGCAGTGAATACAGCAGATCTTGGAATAAAGATACTCAAGTACATATTTTACAATTTCATTCTGTGTTTAAATTCAATCTAAAAATCACACTTCATTAAAGAAAAACTACATGCAGAGGATGTGAAGCCTGCTACACTCCAACTATAAAGGAGATATTGGCAGCAAATGAAAAGGTTTGAGTTCCTTCAGAAGTGGCTGGTACTGAAGCACATCTCTTGGCACCCTGACTGACTGTGCTGGATGTTCAATGGAGGGCCCCCTCTACACATCATGCAGCTGATGCTACATGGAGTAAGTAGGTCTCACTGATCACACAACAGGCTTGAATGGGGAATACCAGTTGTCCAGGAATCTTGGAAGTGATAATGGACTGGCCCAAATGCAAAGACTTCAGAATATCACTGGAGGAGAAAGTGGTGCATGATGAGAGGCCTCACCTACCAGAGAATTAAAATAAATGTGCCTTTTTCGCTTATGGGTCCCATCATATTGTGAGGAAGAATCAGAGGTGGAAGGTTGCTGCATGGAGCTCTATATGACAAGTTGCAGAAACTGCTATGAATCCTGTGTATTCAGCCAATTTGCAGAAGTGAAAGTCAACTGGCTTTAGATATTACTGAATGAGAAAACTGGCCACTGCTCTACCACTGTGGATGCTGGCAAATGCCTTATAGGAGTGGCTGCACTAATGGAAGCAGAACAACTGCCAGCAGAGGTAGTGTCATTAGCACATCATTAGTTTGGTTGTTGTTGAGTGAAGGGAGCATGTCCAGGGCTGGGTCAGGCTACTCAGTGAGGAAACATCTCTGCCTTTATGGTGCAGCAGCAGGAGGCAGAGCAGATCTAGGATAGATCACGTGAATTAGACAAAGGTTTATTCTATACCACGTGTCATCATGCAGAAGATCATACAGATGTGAGGAGTTGGCAGGGGGCAGCTGCTTCTCAGGGGTGCAGAGCATCACTCACTGGGTGGTGATATCTTATGCTATTGGAAGTATGCCAGACCACAGGGAGTTATGATGTTCTCTGGGCACTAGTCAACTAGTGGCAAGTAATTGCACTGTGTGTATGTGTGTATTGTTATCAGTCATTTTTTTTTTCTTTCCATTTTCCTTTTCTATATTAGTAAATAGGGTTTATCTCAGCCCACTTTTTTTTTTTTTTTTTTTTTTTAAATTTTGTTTCCAGTTCTCTCCTTTATCCCACTAGATGGGAGTGAGTAAAAGCCTGCGTGGTGCTGAGCAACAATAGCAAACTGCCTTAAAGGTGAAAAAAATAGTATTTTTATTTTATTTTATTTTCATCTCTGCACCTTCCTTTTTTACATCCCGATCTTCTTCTGTAAGACTGCTTGCTATCCATACTCTCATGAAAGTTTTTTTATTTGTTATTTTAAAATATCTCACAGATGTAAGAGGTAAGATATTGCACCATCCCATTTCTTCCTGGCTTTGACCACAATCTTTCCTATTTCATGACATGATTTTATTAACTTTCTCATTTTAATTCAACATACTGACTCTAGTGAATGAAATATTCCTGGAAAACAGACAGTGTCTCAAAATACTGGTGCAGTTGATACAACTGAAACTTAACATGAGCCAGCAGTATGCTTCGGCAACCTAGAAGGCCAGCTGTACTCTGGGCTGCACCAAAAGAGGAGTGGCCAGCAGGATGCAGGAATTGACTGTCCCCTTCTGCTCTACCCTTCTGAGGCCTATATGGAGCACTGCATTCAAGTCTGGGGCCTCCAGAACAAGGAAGACTTGGAACTATTGAAGCAGGTCCACAAGAGGTCCTCAAAAATGGTCAGAGGGCTGGAGTTCCTCTCTTATGTAGAAAGGTTGAGGGGGCTGGGTTTGTTAAGTTCAGAGAAGAAAAGACTCCAGGAAGACCTCATTGTGACATTTCAGTATTTAAAAAGAGCCAAAAAAAAAAAGCATGGAGACTGACTTTTTACATGGTCTGATGGTGATAGGAAAGGAAGTAACAATTTTACATTTGAAAGAAAGGAGGTTTAGATAATATATAGAGGGAAATTCTTTATTCAGATGGTGATGAGACAACAGAACAGGCTGGCCAGAGAAGCTGTGGATGTCCCATCCCTGGATGCATTCAAGGACAAGCTGGATGGGGTCCTGGGCAACCTGACCCAGTTTGTGACATCATTGCCTAAGTCAGTTCCAAGTGTTGGAACTAGGCAATCTTTGAAGTCTCTTCCAAATCAAGCCATTCTATGATTTTTTTTCAGTCCATGGAATTCAACAACAAGCTCAGCAGATGAAAAATGAAAAATATCTGTTCACTGGTATTTACATATTCAGAAAAAAACAGTTCAGGCAATTGGAAGTGTTGCTGAATGTTTCATTTGGACAATACACGCAGTTTAAAAGTATAATAATTTCTCACTCCTAACAAAAAACAATATTTTTAGATGGAAATTAATTTTTGGATCAAGAACTTGAAATTCTGTCTCACTTAATGGTAATTTCATTGCAGATAAAGTGATCTTGCACACATTATATACTACATTCAGTAAGGAAGACTGCATAATATTGGCAGTATATCTACTGAAGTGATGGAGTTCATTAAAGATTTGTATAAACTAATACAATTTTGTAGATAAACTACTGCACAGAGAGTGAGAAAGAGTCCTAAGGAGCAGAAGTAACATATTGAAAAAATAAAAGCATATTCTTAGTTCACCACATAGAAAGATACCTGCATAGATTCCCATGTCTCTCAGTGCTTTCTAAATGGGAAAGAACAAAAATCAATAGCAACAGAAATTGCATTTTCAGGTTTCAAAAGTTCTTCAAATAATGCAAAAGAAGGAAGAAATAATGAAAGTAAAGCAATCACCACAGCCTTTTTTCACACAAAATTTACTTTTGTTTAGCATTTGCATTGGTGATTTATATTCATGTGTCTATAGCTCAAAGTAATGGACTAATCTGCAATACTGATGAAAACTACCAACTAATAAGAAGAACTAGACGTATTATGATAATCTCCCTGTCTGCAAGAAGTCTAATAGATAATTATGAATATTTTAGGGGAAGGGGTATTAATGACCTCATAAGTCAGTGCTGGAGAAAAGGCACTGATTTTTTTAATTAGTTCTTTTCTTTACATATTTCTAATAGATTCAAGGAACAACAGGGAAACTCTACTACTTCTACTTAACATCCAATTTCTGACATACTGAATATGCAATAGTGACTTTGTTATTTGTAATGAATGGAAAAATTATTGACAGCTTATATTGTATTTCAGATTTCTAGTTTTCCTCCTACAGCTTGCTCATTACTTTATTCTCAGTATCAGATGAGCAGTTACAATTTTTGATGAAAGACTATTTAGAACGCATTTAGTGCAAGTGTTTAAACACCAACCAAAAATTTAATGAAGAAATAAAGCAGTGCATCACACCAAGACAGATGTACTTCTCATTCAGTGTGGATTTACAAATGGGCTTTGTTTTCACTACTATTTTATTTGATTTTCCATTAGCTTTAAATGCTGCAAAATGTATTTCTCAAAAATAAATCGATAAATTCAAAGCACACTCCAGAGGCAATTCAGTGTATTTTACATGTTGAAGATGCTTTAGTCCAGTAAGGCAACCTACAGAACACGATATGGAAGAAAGTATCCTAGCTAGAATGTGCAAGTATTTTTAGTAGGATATGACCATTAATGCAATTTAGTGTCATTGTCATAATTACACAAAACCACATTATATAATAATTTCATGTATTCAAGATCCATTAAATACAAAATGCTATTCCACAAGTCTTGTTTTTATGTGTGGACATGTTTTAAATATTAACAAACAAAATTCCATTGCATGAATTAAAAAATGTGAAGACAAATTCAAGTTAAATACAACATACTGAAGAGCTTTATACAGAGGATGGGATAATTTTAAAAACATACAGTCAGGCATTGCTGCTTTAAGACTTAACGCTGGCTCTACTGTAAAGTTTCTTTTCAAGAATTTGTATACTGCAGATACTGTAATATTACTTCTCCCAGTCAGATTATTTTTCAGAGCAATAGGAGTTTTATTCCTCTGGCTACAAAGTGTTTCAACTAGGGTTCAGAAAGATCATTCTCAGTAGATTTTTGAGCATACTTATGCCAACTGTGAAGGAAAATGTCTCAAGCATTTCTTATTTGCAATCATATGTACGTATTACATAAAACTAACCCAGTATAATATATATAAAAAAAATATGTGGAAAGTATTTTGTTCACTCTACAGGGAATTTCAAATATGCCTTCTTGTTTCTGTGATTTACAAAAGAAATACAGCCTGTAGTCTCTAGTGGTGGATATTATTTGTCACTCCCAGTGACAAATAAGTTCGTGCTGTCATTACCCAGTGTAGAGACAAATAGCTTCCTGAAAAATCTTTTAGAAAACTGAAGTGCCAGAGAACACTCTATTAGAAACTCTATTAAATTGCAATTAAAAATATAAATATTATAATAATTCTCAAACTGCACTGTAGACTTTTAAGACACTCATCAATTTGACTCCACTTTATTTTCTCAGAATAGTCTTTCACAACATGCTTTGTTTATGACAGATCAAATACATATTTACATCTTCAAAGCTTTTTTAGAGAAGTTCCCTCCCTCTGCGAAAACTACAAAAAGAAAGTTTTCAGAGTACAAACAAAAGCAAATCAAAACTTAATTTAGAACAATGAAGTGGCTAAAGAACATCACAATACTTTTAGTTAGATGATTTTCCATAAAATTGGAGAAGTGGATTTCCTTGGGAAGAAGAAAAAATATTAATGTATAAACTCGAAATGGAAAAACATTTCTCCAGTTTGAACTACCAGTAGCACTCCCCAAAAATTTTCAGAAAGATAGCTACTCCAGGAAAAAGCATGTTTTACATTTTTCTTTCTCAGAGACAAGAATATTTAATTATTTTACTTCAAGGAAAAACTGATCCTCTTTTCTTCAAGAGAGGAGGGGAGGGGAGGGGGGGGAAGGGGAGGGGGGGGGAGGGGAGGGGGGGGAGGGGAAGGGAGGGGAGGGGAATCCCGTGGTGCATTAAAAAGAGCATGGCCAGCAGATCAAGGGAGGTTATCCTCCTCCTCTACTCTGCCCTGTGGAGGTCACATCTGGAGTCCTGTGTCCACTTCTGGGCTCTCCAGTTCAAGAAAGACAGGAACTGCTGGAGAGAATCCAGTGAAGGATTACAAAGATGATGAAGAGCCTGGAGGAGCATTTCCCTTGTGAGGAAAGGCTGAGACACCTGGGACTGCTTAGCCTGGAAAAGAGAAGTCTGAGAGGGCATTTTATCAATCCTTGAAAATATCCAAAAGGCAGAGGTCAAGTGGATAGGGCCAGACTCTTTTAGGTGGTGCCAAGGACAAGGTGCAATAGGCACAAAATAGAAGAAAACAGAAGTTCCATCTGAAAGCTTTTTAATTCTTTATTTTTAAAGTGACAGAGCCTTGGAAGAGGGTGCCCAGAGAAGCTGTGGTGTATCCTTCCCTGGTGCTATTCAAAACCCACCAGTAAGGTGGTGGATGATGCGTTTCAGCAGTGGTGACCGTGAAAAACAAGTAATGTTTCGGACAGTCATGCGGATTTTTACAGGCATGGCATGCAAGCTCATGTCCATTACTGACAAAAATGTATAGCTAATGCTGAAAACTGGTGTTTTTAGCTGAGAATTTTCTCTATCAAATAGTCAAATAGGTAAATATATTATCATGTTGCATTTATTCAGAGAAAAATTGTTTAAACGAGAACATTGACTCATTTTCAAATCAATTGAGATAAAGCTTAATAGAAAAGAAATTGTTACAATGTAATTTAGAAAACAACTAATTCAAAAACAAACTATCATATATATATATACATCATTATACAAATGTTTAACTTTGTATTGGCTTGGAACAAAAAATAATTCTTACACTGGTTTGAGCAAGTTGTTTACATGATGATCTTGGTCATCTCAGTTCACTCACCTAGGAAGAAAATCCTTGCAGTGGTCCTTGCAGTGCACTTGCATATATTCTTAGGAATAACTCAAAAAGATCTAACATGTATCAGTTATCAAAAGTTTTGAATTATTCATTATTTTGACTTAAAACTAATATTTGCGTATGTCATTATTTTTATCCAATTTTCATAGTTCAATCCCCTTTAGACATCTATTATTTTCCTCCTTGCATTGCTAGTGATTTCAGCAATTGAAGCAATTGAAGATACAGGCAAGTACTTTCTTGTGTGTTATTTCATTCCTGAATGCAGACGCGAATAAATATAGATAGATATATTTACATTTCTGACATGAGCCTAGACATGCTTTTACTGGAATTACTGGAATTTTGTTCTTTAAAGCTTATTTTTTAATGGCATGAGGAAAGTTCTTTTCAGTGCCATAAAGCAGATTATTGAAAAGCACTAAATAAACTCTAACAGTACCTCTTTTGATATCATATATAGTGGTGTTTCTTTGTTTAAGCCAGTGAAAGTGCCTGGAGAGATCCTTCCAGAGCTCGTAAACACTGAATTCATGTTTTAACCTCTGTCCTCTGTGCTCACAATGTTCCAGTATATTTCAGCACTGTCAAATCCTATACAATGCCCAAGTAAGTACTGCAGTTTTGGTCATGACCAAAACTTATTAGTCAATCTGATTCTCCCCTCTGTTAGCAGAAACCCAGAGCAATCTTTCTTTGTGTGGACATCTATAGGAAAGTTAAGTTAGAGACTTCCTAGGAGGTGACATATGGCAGAAGGTAAATTGACTAGAGGATATCAAAGATGGAGGTTGGATGAGAAGCAAAAAGCAGAGCCCATATCTGAGTGCATATGTACATTTCATGCGTATTTTAAAGATGCATTTAAAACCCATCTAATCCTGATATTTATTCATATGAGTTATGTTGTAGTAGAAAAAAAGATAGCTAAAGCTCTTATGTAATGTTTACTTTTCTTAACAGAGGCTGATACAGGAGGAGTCCAGATAACTGTCTTAGTTTCAGCTGGGATGATATTAGAATTATTGCTTTAAATTTATAAAGGGAAAAGTTGTTTAATGTATATATGTTCTATTTATTTAGAAGTGGAAAATCTTCAAGCCTTCAAAATTATGTAAAAGCCAAATAATTATTTGAAATAATATACCTTGGAAATGTCATAGATATTTTTTTTTTAGATTAAAAATTGTTGTAATATAAATTACTTATAAGGTTATGAGCTGCACAAAAAGAAAGCACACTGCTACATTATGTAAAAGATACCACTATGTTCTTTTAATAACATACTCAAATGTGTTAGAGCAGTGTAATTTTAGTAACCATTTGTTTTTTTGACTTCAAGATTGAATTTCCCTTTCTACCTTACGAAGAGATAAAGGATCTTCCATTCTCCCCAATAATAGATCACATCACACTGAGCTGCCCTGTATTTATTTCTAAGTTACACCTGAGCTTACGAACATACAACCAGCTTATCAGAAATTCTCACTTATACTATGTGCAAATGAAGCCCCAAGTCTGTCAAAGAAAGGTCAGATTTCTGTTGCTGCACTAAGACTAGAGCTCCACTCAGCATAAGAAAGGCAGTCCCGTACACCATTAAAACTGATATGCTGAATATTGACAATATTGTCACTCATCACTGTCATTTGTAAAACAAGTTTGCAGGCATAATTCCTGTCTTGTTTTCATACACTAATACAATATCATACCAAATGAGGAATGTAAGAGTAATGATGAGTAAAACTTAAGAAAATACTGCAGAAGAACTGGAGGAATCAGATACCATGATACTTTCCATGTATCCCTCTTTCAGGGATCACAGTGCTCTCTGAAATGAGCTATTTCCCTTCCAATGTCTGTGCCTTTTTAATGACTAACTTACATGTGTGTAGAAGGTCCTAAGTTAATTTCATAGTATAATATTAATTATGAATGTCATGCCTCATACATCCCACATAGAACAGAAAAAAAAAAAAAAAAAAAAAAAAAAAAGTTTTGTAGCAACATTTTCACTAAGGTGAGATTTGAAGCTTCCAATATGTACCTGCAATATAAGGTGGAAACGGCTAGTCATCCAGTTTTTCTCATGGTCTGAATTATGTTGGTCTTTGCCATAAGGAAGCAAATATATTTTAGCAGCATCCTCAGATCAGCTATCCTTCATCCTTCCTATACATGTTCAGCTGTAGTTCAGCCTGCCCCATAGGACAGAGAAAATAAAATTTAGGCTTACACAGGCCTTTTGCTAACATATAAAGAAGTATTTGGGGCCATGTCATACTTCACTGGGATTCTGTTCCTGAAGCTGAACTTGAACAAATTCTGTCTCAAAGTTCACAGTATCTTTAATTCACCCTTTAATGTATGCATTGACATGATTTTGACTGGGATAGATCTAATTTTCTTCACAGTAGCTTGTATGATGGTGTGTTTGGATTTTTGATGAGAATAGTTTTGATCACATACTGATGTTGTAGTTGTTGCAGAACAGTGCTGCACAGAGCCGAGGAATTTCCTGCTCCAAGGAACACGGGCAGGATAGCTGGCCCACCTGACCAAAGGGATGTCCCATACTTTTGGAGCAGTTCTCAAAGATTGCTACAAAATAAAGCTGCAAGATTGGTAATTATTTATTTTTATGACACAAATAGGAAACATTCCACTGGGGACAGGAAAACTGAAAAACATACACCACTGTTGTTTTTTTTCAGTTTGACATCTAATACACTGTACCCTACCTATTTGTTCGGTCAGAAAACTATTAACATTCCTACGTGAACTTATATACACAGAAAGTTTTTTTCTCCACAGCATAGACATGCAATTTTTTGTTTTTAAACAAGTAGTTTTTAACATTTCCTTATACACACTATGGAAAGAAGCCATATCATTACTTAAACACAGTAATTTTCTTAGAGCATTTTATAATAACAGACCTCTAAAAAAAAAAAAAAAAAAAAAAAAGTCAAAACTTGAGAAGCATTTTCATGTAATTTATGTAGGTTTTCACTAGTGGACAGAATGAGGAATTGGTAATTAATTTTTTAAATATTGAACAGAGAGTGTGGAAAGTTTAATGAAATAATTTAGGACTCATCATGGTAGCGCTGTGTATCAGCTAGGAAACAAAAAGAATGCACATAATTTCAAGGGATTGCCTGATGAGAAGTGTTTTATTAATCATTGTTTTTTGTTTTGCTACCAGAGGACCATATTCCTGTTTTTGTTTGTGTCTTTAAAGTTCCTGTCTGTTCAAGAGGAAGGAAAGATAATATATTCTAGATTGGCTAGTATGGAAATGCAATATATTCATTGATAATCAAAGTAAATTTAGTGGAGCCCAAGAACACCATAACTGGACATTTGTGACACAAATGGCACCACCGTAGGAGCATGAAGACAGCAGCTGTCTGCTGTAGAGACAAATTATTTTCATTACACAGATTTGGCTAGGTTACAATTACTCAGTGACTCTAAATAGAATGAAAAATTCCAACTGGTGTTTCTTCTTTACTGCTCTCCTTTTGTCTCTCAAACCTCAAAAGTTTTAAGTTTTGTCCTCACATCCAAGCTATCAGCAATATATTTTAAAATGAGTATTTTTAAGTTTTTGGCTACCTGGGGCCACAGACCCAGCAGGTCAACGACAGATATACTGTTGGGGGACTTTCCTTGATTTTGCTGGAATTAAAACAAAACAGTCTGCAGGAAAGGATCATGAGTATGGTGAAAACTTATTAGTTCAAACACACAAGTCCCTGCAGATCACAGCAGCCTCAATCTGCTTAAAAAATGGCTTCCTTGGGCAAGCCAATCTTTCTGTTAAATAGGTCGGACTTCCCTGGAGCCAAGATCTGCTTCCTCCTGCATGGATCATTATAACAGCACAGGCAGTATTTTGTGTTGTGACAATTTCCAAATAAAAATCAGTCCTACAAAGGCTGTGATTGTTTATTTTTCCTCAGGGCTTTGAGTTGCTATGAATAGGGACAGAGAAGAAGAAAAGTTGGATATTAAAACTGCAAAGCTGTTATGAATCTGCAATGTTATTTTTAGTTTAATTAACAATAGGGAAGATACAAATGAATACAAGTCATATAGCACTTCAGATATGTGACAAGGATACACTATGTGACTTGTCAGGCAAGATCAGTGGAATAAAGACACAAAAGTAGCAAGAGGGACATCCTTCACAACTCCACAGTATTAAAATTCAAAGTAGTCTACTACGGTTTATGAGATTGCTAACTACTAATTGTGCAACACTATTCAAATGAGACATTCTGATACACTTCAAGTTAGACAATCAGTTACTAGAAAAAGTGATATCTGGTTTAAATCCGATAAAACTCCCCATGTTCCATAATTACAGAAACAGTAGAAATATATGTGAACTTATAAGTTCCATACACATACAGTGTGTTTCATCCTTACTTTTTCAATCTAGGCTTCAGGGCAATAGAAAGAAGACCTCAAGCTACCTGCATATTCCAAGTTTTTGGGAACAAATATGAAAATAAATAAATAAATAATAAAAATCTCTTTCCAGCCCATTATGAGGGCTAGCTAATAGGTTTATACCATACCACATAAAGATAATAGTACATTTTTGAGCAGTTACTGAAACAATTAAAGGGGAGTCCTATCTCTTTCTTCTTACACTAAAGATATTGGTATGACAGCAGCCTGAAAGTAGTTCAATTTTTGAAAGACTATAAGTGAATTTACCTCTATCTGGATGAATTTTGCCATGTTTTTGGAAATGTCACCACTCACAATTCATGAGTGTCATGTAGTTACGACAGTAGAGACTACTTTGTACTGAAATTATACAAGAAACTGTACACAAATTACTAAACACTCTGTCTTGTAGAATCAAATCACCAAGGCTTATTCAAATATATGTGCATCATTAAAATATTTAATCTCAGCAAGATTCTAATTCTGGTCCAGGTATTTGCTGTTTTATTTTCTATTTTGGTTACCTTACATCCTTCTAGAAAGACTTTCTTTTTCTTGGCAATCTTTTATGTTTCTTTCCATATACATAGAAGTATCTTTTTTTTTACATATTTTTGCCATTATTAATAATTTTATGAGAGGCTTCAATATGTACAGAGGATTGAATGCTTTAAATACTCCACCTTTGCTAATCCTTAGTACTGCTTGTAACTGCTGTGACTAATTCCAGCTAGTCACTAGGGACTATTTCCCTTTTCTAACAGAGTGAATCATGAGCACTGAAAGAATATTCTCAGTTAATTGGATATTAATGTTAGTAAAATTGTTTAGCATCGTAATTGATCCACGTTCACAGATTCAATCAATTTTTGTGTTGTCTGACTTCAGGAACCAAACTTTGTATCATACTAATAGCTGTGCTTCAAAGCATTCTTATTTTGGTGGGAGAGGAAAGAAAAACAGAAAGAACAGAAGCTGCACTTTTTAGGACAACAGGACAACCCCAGAATAACAGAAACTAAATATCTTTTCAACATTATAACAGGGATGTTCAATTATGGACAAAAGAGGAGAGAGTGGAGAAATTTTATGCACACAGGACAAAAAGTAACCCTTAACATAGTTAAAGGCTCTCTCTTCAGAAGAATAATAGTAAAATCTGTTCAGAACTCACAAAACCACAGAATCACAGAATGGTCAGAGTTGGAAGGGACCTCAAGGATCATGAATTTCCAACCCCCTGCCACATGCAGGGCCACCAACCTCCACATTTAATACTTTTAAACCAGGCTGCCCAGGGACCCATTCAATCTGGCCTTGAACACTTCCAGAGACGGGGCATCCACAACCTCTCTGGGCAGCCTGTTCCAGTACCTCACCACTGTCTCTGTAAAGAACTTCCCCTAATATCCAAACTAAATCTTCCCTCCCTCAACTTAAAACCATTTTCCCTTGTCCTGCTGCTCTCAACCCTTTCAAAGAGTTGATTCCCCTCCTCTCTGTAGGCTCCCTGATACTAAAAGGCTGCAATGAGGTCACCCCACAGCCTTCTTTTCTCCAGGCTGAACAAGTCCAGCTCCCTCAGCCTGTCTTTGTACGGGAGGTGCTCCAGTCCCCTGATCATCTTTGTGGCTCTCTTCTGGACCCTCTCCAACAGCTCCCTGTCTTTCTTGTACTGGGGGCTCCAGACTGGACACAGCACTCCAGATGGGACCTCACAAGAGCAGAGTAGGAGGACTCCCTGTCCCTGCTGGCCACCCCTCTTTTGATGGAGCCCAGGATACCATTTGCTTTCCGAGCTGCAAGGGCACACTGCTGGCTCATGTTAAGCTTTTCATCCATCAAGATCCCCAAGTCCTTCTCTGCAGGGCTGCTCTCAAGGACCACTCCTTCCAGTCTGTACAGATGCCTGGGATTCCTCCGGCCCAAGTGCAAAACCTTGCACTTTGCTGTGTTCACCCGGGCCCACCTTTCAAGCCTTTTAAGGTCCCTCTGAATGGCATCCCTTCCTTCCACTGCACCACCACTCAGCTTGGTGTCATCAGCAAACTTGCTGAGGGTACACTCGATTCCATCATCGATGTCATTATTAAAGATGCTATAGAGCAACGGTCCCATCACAGACCCCTGGGGGATGCCACTCATTACCGGCCTCCACCTGGACATAGAGCCATTGATGACCACCCTCTGTCTGTGGCTTTTAACCAGTTTCTTATCCATCGAGTGGTTCACCCGTCAAATCCACATCCCTCCAATTTGGAGATAAGGATGCAGTGGGGGACCATGTCAAAGGCCTTGCTCAAGTCCAGATAATGACATCAGTCGCCTTTCCCTTGTCCACCAATGCTTTCACATGATCTTCCCAGGCACAGAGGTGAGACTCACTGGCCTGTAGTTCCCCAGGTCCTCCTTGCTTCCTTTCTTGTAAATCGGAGCAATGTGACTCTTCCTCCAGTCATCCAGGACCTCACTTGACAGCCGCAACTTTTCAAATATGATGTAGAGCGGCTTGGCAACCACCTCAGCCAGCTTCTTCGGAACCCTGGGATGCATGCCATCTGACCCCATAGACTGGTACACATTCAGTCTCATGAGATGGACTCAGACTTGCTCTGCCCTTACAGTGGGGGGGGATTTACCGCCCTGGTCCTCACCTAGAGGTTTAGGGATGCAGGGCTCAAGGACGTGAGAAATACACCTGTCAGCAAAGTAACAACAGTCAGAATATTCCCAGCTAGCTGTATGGAATGGTAAAGCAATAAAATGAACTAGAAGCTGTCACTTCAACTATTGTCAAGTACTAGCCAAGAGCCTATCACAAAACAAAGCACTGTGGGTTTTCTTGTCTTCATAATAGACTTTCTTTTCCATTATTAGTTGCAGCTAACTGACTGAAACACTAAAATAATCTATCAAGCTTAGCAGTAAATTAAGGACTGATAGACCAGCTTATCACTCTTTATGCCTTAGCCACTTCTTCTAGCATTTCAGAAATTTCCAGAAATTAGTTCTGGAAGACTAAATCAAATCTATTTATTCTTAAGTATGAAGGAATTTCTTTTTTATATTCCTATAATAGAAGTTCATATAATACTTTCACATTTTGAAAAACAAATTAACTAACAAAGAAAACCCCCACAAACCACCAGCAACCAACCCTACAAAAATAATTTAAATCTACAGCTATGACCACAAAAACTGCTGCAGATGATGCATATTCTGCTTAGGTATGTTTCCATCTGTAATTTCAGTAGAGACATGGCTACTACTGCTACTGGAAAACTTTCTGGGTAACAAAAGCAGTTTAAATGCTAAACTGATAAAAGTAGAGGAATAATTAAGGTCTACATTTTTAGTTAAAGATTGTTCTGAAACTCTGGTTCCAGTAGTAAGTCTTTTATATGTATGATTTTCTGCAGATCTAATAAAATGGTGAAAACTAATCTTACATTTACAAAAATCAAATAACAAACCATATACAAAGAAATTTTGCTAATTTTAACTTACTACGTTTGTTTTGTTTTTTTTTTTAATTAAAAAAAAAAAGACAAAAATGCTTAAAAATTATGAAGAGAAATCATGCAAGCATGAAATAGGCCAATGCATTAGTTATTACTTAGGCAGGAAGTACAAAGAGAAAAATACAGAGTAACTACTATGACTCATCTTTAGTGTGTTTCAGACACTATGCCATGCATACAGCAGGCAAGGAAGACAGGAATTTTATGAAGGTGACAAAAAAAAACGAAACCAAACCAAAACAAAAAACCCACAAAGCAACATGAAGCGAATAGACACACATTTTAATAAACTCATATTGTGAAATAATTGAAAAACTGTTTTGAACCTACAATTCCTCTTCAGTGTCCTCAGACATCGCATCTTCACTGCAGAAAAGGAACCAAGGGACAGCTACACATACTGCAGCAATGCCTTAATTACTGATGTACTACCACAGCGTTTGTATTTTCAGTACAGATAATTCACACACACACAGTAACAGTAGTGACAGATGGGTGTGGATGATCCACAGCACTTACTGAAACATACCAGGGAACAAGAACCCCTGAAGAATCATGAAATCATAGAATCATTAATCGTAGAATCATTGGAGTAGACCTCTAGTCCAACCGTCCACCTACCACCAATTTTGCCCACTGAACTCTGTTTCTTAGTACCACATCTACATGTTTCTTGAACATCTCCAGGGACAGTGACTCAAACACCTCTCTGGGCAGCCTACTCCAATGCCCAACGACTCATTTATAGAAGTTTTTCCTAATATCCAAACTGAGCCCTCCATAGCTCAACTTAAAGCCATTCCTTTTCATCCTATCACTGTTACCAGGGAGAAACGGACGCTCACCTCACTACAACCACCTTTTAGGTAGCTGGAGAGGACAATAATGTCCCCCCTGAGCCTCCTCTTTTCCAGACAAAACAATCCCAGTTCCCTCAGCTGCTCCTTATAGCACTTGTTCTCCAGTACCCTCACAGCTTTGCTGCCCTTCTCCGGACATGCATCAGGACCTAGGTGACTCTCTTGCAGTAAGAGGCCCAAAACTGAACACAGTACGCACAGCGTGGTCTCACCAGGGCGAAGTACAGGTGGATGATCATCTTACTGCTCCTGCCGGTTGTGCTATTTCTGATACAAGCCAAGATACCATCGGCCTTCTTGGCCACCTGGGCACACTGCTGGCTCATGTTTATCCAAACATTGGCCAGCACCCCCAGGTCCCTTTCCTCTATACAATCTTCTAGCCACTCTGCCCCAAACCTGTAGCATTGCATGGGGTTGTTGCCACCAAAGTGCACTGGGTCTTGTTGAACTTCATTCCACTGGCCTCAGCCCAGCAATCCAACCCTTCCAGAACCTTCTAAAAGGGTTTCCTACCCCTAAGGCTAGGCTCTTCCTCCCAGTTTGGTGTCATCTGCAAACTTACTGAGGGTTATACTCAATCCCCTCATCCAGATAGTAAAGATACTAAATAGGATGTGCCCCAATACAGACCTCTCTCAAACTCTCGACTGTCAAGGAGAGTGGGAAATAGATCTTAATAGAGCTCTTCAGAAGAAAATGAGTGTGAAGAAAGTAAAACAAAAATAAGGTATGGGTGACAACCTGCCTCCATCATTAGATGGTGACAGATGCTCTGGAGTGCGTATTTGAAACAACCTGCATAAATGAGAAGCTCCTGAGGATGGTGTCATACCCCAGAAAAAGTTTCTGTGCTGTCTCTGTAGAAGAGAATAACAAATTCCTAGTAATTTTTTCAATACACAGTCATGAATCTGAAAGAGGATAGGACTGACCTACCAGACCTTTTTCCTACGATAAATGAAACAGGAAGATATTGCTACATTCCTTTAAGGACAGTGATTGATTTTACACCTGTTACATCCTAGGTTTAATATTGGTTGGCTTAGTTATTACTGTGACAGTGAACAACATTTGCTCAGAGCAGCTTTTAATATGTGGCAGAGAATGTATAATGTAAATCAAGCACTCCAGCATGACAAAAGAACAAGACAAAACACAGAAAACAGTGGGATACCAATGTTCTTTTTGCATGAATATACAAGAAAATAAATCTATGAACAAAAGAGGAATACTTAGCACATGGGGAGAACAAATGAACAAAACCATTCAGAATGAACTTGCTAAAAATTATCTATTTATGTTTCAACCAAAATGACTCAAAAACTTAGATGAGTTCTGGAAAATGAAGATTATTCTTCCAACAGTTAATCACAAGTGGCTGCCTGAGCAATGTTGTCAACCGTTTACAGACTGGTTCGGCCCAGTTCCGTGACTAGCGGGGCGGAGGGATTTCACAGAATCCGCGCCTCCAGAGAAAAGGAACAGGGGACCCCAAAATAATTAAAAACAGCGGCAACAATCTGAGGAGAAACAAACTAATTTACTAAATATAGTATCAGAATGCAAGATAACACGTTATAATACAATATAATTAGAATTGAAGCTAATAAATCAAATATAATGAGAGAGAGAATGTCCAAAAGGTGGATAGGCCTCACCACAATGCTGAGGTGAGATGTGCAGTCCAGTTGAGCAGCAGGGAGACGAAGAAGAGCCGGTGAAGAAGAGCTCATCAGGTGACCTTGCCAGGAGTTATATCTCCTCTCTGACCGCAAAGCCCCCTGGGGAATATAGTTCTCCTTCTCTGAGCAGGTACCCAGAACTTGAGCATTAACAGTTACACTACCAGTGCACTACATGATGTTGTGATGTGGAATACTGATAACCAAAAATCACAAAACCATGACAAATGTTAAGCCTGTCTGTCCTAGGACATGTCTCAAGTAAATCTACATTGCTAAAAGGAGAATTCTTCTTAATTATTATCCTTTGTAGTCTTTACACCACTTTTCTTATCTGACTTGATTGCCTCCTAACTCACAGCCAAATATCATTGCGTCCATCACAGCATTTTTGATCTACTACTCCATCAGTTTCTTACTACTTCTGTGTGTAACTGTCTCCAGTTATGAGAGGATGGCGACTGAGACTGGGAGATGTCTAAGGCAAGATTTTAAAACTGCCTGACAAAATTAATGTATGAATTAAAAAGCTGAGGTATCTCCAGTTAAGTAAAAATTTTCAGTTGTGATAGGAAAAGCAATCCCAGCCAGAAGAAATAAGATACATTTTTTACCTGGGAGTATTTAGAACAAGTCTTAAGTTATATAGTTAGAGACTGACAAGTGGAGATTATCTGTTTTTTGAAGATGAGTGACATAGAAAGTATGTGTGTCATATGATTATTCAAACAAAAATATTGGAAGACAACTATTTTCAAAACAAGGTGATTTAGCTACACAATTGCCATGTACAAAGTCCATCTCATTTGTCCATTTACTTCCCAAAATTGGACAGCACAATTAATGTATGCTATAAAAAGCAACAAGGAATTCAGATGAAATAAAAAGTATCCAGGGTATTACTGTTTAGCCTAAAGGCAGTTTGAGGTATTACTGCAGTAATTACTTAGTTATTACCAAGTGAAGAAAGGCTCTCCTGCCACCTGCTGAACAAGAGAAAGAACACTTTCCCCTCTCATGGTGCCCTGATGCCAGTACTGATGGATGTGGCCTGAAATCTGAGCCCTGCCTTCCAGTGGTACCACCTTGAGTCACCAGCTAGGACCATGGCTGCAGTTTTAACCAGAGACAATCAAGAGAACTTAGAGTCTATTTGCATGAAAAAGTGAATGTTCATTGCACAGAAAAGATTATTAGAAATGGAAAAGACAATTGAAGCATAAATATATATGGTATCTACATAGCAATGGCTGATAGTAGCATATCTATTTTAAAGAGTGTTTAAATCAGAAAAATCCAAGATAAAATATTTAAATGAGATTTTATCATAAAACATATCTTGAAAGTTCCATAGAATAATATCATCTAAGGTATACTTTAACAATTATAATTGGACTTTATCCCAGAAAAGGCTAAATAAATTGAAATATGTTTCATATCATTATGCATATTCTTTTGTGATAAAAATAGCTTCATATTTCATAGCAGTTCAAAAAAAAAAAAAATGCAACAGGGGAAAAATAATAAAAGAAAAAAAAGCAATCAAAATAAGAAAGGGGGGAGATTCTATGATTTCCTGTATCTCTGTAAAAGAAAAAAATAAGTGGCTTCTGTGAATAATTTCAAAGACTTGAATAAGTTTAATGTGTCTCTCAGATGTCTCGGAAAAAAAAAAAAAATAGAGAAGTGTCTCAGATACTTGTAGCAAGCATATAAAAAAATTTTCAAGATTTTTAATCTCAAACATAAAAATGCACGAACAGCAGTATTTACTGAACACACTTGTCATAGAATCATAGAATTGCTTGGGTTGGAAGGGACTTCAAGGATCATCAAGATTCAACCTACTGCCACAGGCAGGGCTGCCAACCTCCATATTTAATACTAGACCAGGCTGCCAAGAGCCCCATCCAATCTGGCCTTATTGGATAAGTCTCGAAGAGAATCCTGCACTAGCATAATGTCACAAGTCTATAGTGCATTAATTTTCTTCAGTAAACTGACAGTCCTCCCCAAAATGTAGATTTCTTCATGTAGTGTTCAATAAGAAAATTTTCTTAGTGGATTTGCAAGGATTTTGAAAAGGATAGGATTCAATACCTATAAAACAAGTGTGATTCACCTTCCTTCATATCAAAGTCATTTATAGAAAGGGATCAATTTCATTACTGTAAGAGATGGGCGCTCTATATTTCATGGCAGAAAAAAAAAAAAAAAAAAAATCATGCTTTGAATATAACCAAGTAAAGGAAGAATATAATCTCCTAAGTGTTTAAAATCATATTTGCTATGAGGTTTTTTGTTTGTTTGTTTGTTTGTTTGTTTTTAAGTAGGGCATTTAGATCTCAAAAGAAGGAGAAGAAAAAAGAGGTATATACATATGATATTTTACAAACATAACTTTAGATGCTTTATAAACATTTAGAAATGTTTTATTAAACTTTAAAAGTACATTTTATATGCATGCACACACACAAATAACCCTACAAATATTCTTTACATGTTTTTTTCTGATGAAGAGAGGTAAACTATAGGCATGCAGCACAAGCCTACTTTTCCACGTACCCTTCCCCTCTTCTCTCTCCTTTCCTTTCTTTCTTTTCCTCAAAGCATAAATACAACAAAACAATGCATTCATATAAATAGCAGACACAAATGCACTTGGGTATTTACTCATTACTGCTTCATATTTTTTCAATAGGCAACAAGATTGTTATTCTGATGGCATCTTGAGCTACCTCTTCTTTTTGTCCCCTTTCTGTGCACCCATACACAAAGGAATGACATAGCTGCTGACTATATGATTTTTCACTGCATACCACTATAAATAAAAAATTGTGCAAAATAAATTGCTGAGTGTTATCCCCATGTGTACACATATGTAAGTTATCATGATCGTGAACCTTTCTACACAAAGATGATAGTGAAATAGAGTGTTTCTCAAGAGAAAGCCACAACTTTCTCTTTTTAAAATGTCCATTTTATACAGGACATGCTATATGCCATTAGGTTACTCAAGGGGTTAATAACCCTCAGAATCACTTCCCTTGTCTACAGTGAAGTGTCATAATGACTTCAGTGCTGAGTTTTTTCCTATAAAGAGGTACATTAGAAAGAACACAGGAGAGAAATGAATGCACACCCTAAGCCCCTAACCAGTGCTTTCAAAGCCTTTATAGTGTACCTGAGAGCATATTAGAAAAATAAATAAGAATCTTCAATTTTCTGACCTTAAATGAATTTTTTTCCCTTTCCTCTATTGACTGTAAGACTAAATGAGAGAACTTTAGATTTTATTTTATATGCAAAGCTTAAAAACTAATTTACCATATTCCTATCAGCCAAAAGATGAAGTCTATAGCTCAGTGGTACGATAAGAGTTTCCAAGGAGGATATCTAGGCCCAAAGCTTTCCAAAGGTATAACATGTGGGATACAATACAGATGATACACATCAGGCTAGTTGTTTCCAGACCCTTTCCTTTCCTCCTCAGGGCGGCTGTGTATTCAATGAATCTGAAATTCTGTCATCTCCCTGCAAGTGTCATATACACTAACATATATGGATAGCTGCAACCTGCTTTCTTTGCCAGTGCTGCAGTTATCTCAGTTCAAAGACTCTGAAAGAATCACAGAGGAGAAGATAACTATTTAAGCCTTAGGGATTGCCATCTTTGTCAGGGGCAGCCTCACTTTCCCATCAGAGATAAAAGGGACATGGCAACCTGATCTGAAACAAGCAGAACTGCAAAGACCAGAAGGCAAAAGCTGGAAAAGCAAAAAGAACAGAGATATATTATAAAAGCACATAAATTTCTAGAGCATTGATAAATCACTAAACCCTGGTTCAATGGAGCCATGCCTGTTTACTCCAGCTGAGCATCAGGCTTGCGCTCTTTCCAAACAGAAATAAACATTTTATTAAATCAAACCATTTCCTTACTGTGCTGTTACATCTAAGAACTTTTCTCAGTGGGCACCACCCTGATAATGCTGAATGCACTGTTTTAGAGACACATTACCTACGTTCATTTTGCCTGAGAGGGGAATCTTTATCGTTCTCTTGTCAGCCCAAACACCTGCTGCTGTGGCAGAAAGCATATGATGCTTTGTACTTCTGTGCTTCCTGATGCATCATTTTCTTCCCCCACTGCAAGCGTCTGCCTCACCTGTTTTCACAACAGTAAACGATCAAAGGGTTTGGTCATTCTAATTTCTGTCTTTTAAGTAGCAGCATGCTAGTGAATGACTGGCCTTGTGCCGTTCGGATTTCAAATGGCCTACCTCCTTCTGAAATTGATATTCCAGCCCATACATAATCTGTCATGTTTTGATCCATCACAGAAAGTGTGACAGCATGACCTGGTGTCCCTCTGTATCTCAACTGTAATTGCTTGGAATTTTGTTTAATCAGGAAATCTTTAGCAACTGCTAGGCCAAAGTTAGGGCAGGAAGCTCTATCAGGTGAAAAGGGTCATCTGTTTCTCTCCCGCTGCTTGATATTAACACAGTAGACAGTCTCATATTGCTAGATGTGCTGCACTGGCAAAGAGATAATAAAGCTTGCTATAGACTCTTGAATTCCCTTGGGGTTTCAAGTAACAAGCTTGCCAGAAGTGGTTCACCTTATTTTTAAATATTTTATAGCTGCATAAAAAGTGCCAGATGCTGTTTAGAAACTGGACTTACAGCTAACCACTCAATCGGCAAAAAATAAAATAAAATAAAAAAGAAAAAAATATTGAAATGGCTTTTATTTAGCAGCTGCCAATAAAAAGGAAAAATGCCAAACAAAATAGCTATACACATGATATAATTTGGCTGTAGAGCCTCTGTTGAAGTCACATACTCATAACATTTTCCATTCAATTTGTGATGGCAGGTATTGTATTTTATATACAAGAGATTTATTTTCTAGTCAAGACAGAATTTTCCTTGTGTCAGTGGAATAAATGTCTGACCACCTGTTCTCAGAATTGAAATGTTTCATTAAAGAAACATGCTCATTAACTATCATGCAGAAGATAGTCTATACTAGAAATAAACCTTGAAGAGGAAGAGAGTGTAAAGAAAGGCTGAAAAGTAATTAATAGCAAAGAAAAGACAGTACATGAAATATTTCTGAACTTCAATAAACAGCTGATATGGTGCCTTATAGACCATTATTTGAAAGAAAAAAAAATCAAAATTTGCTCTGTTAAGAGCACTGAATAGAGAGTTGGCTAAATTGTCCTAAAACGTGTAATGATAAATTGCAGTGATCAATTTGGAGGATGGATATAATCTTCACACTACAGACTATGGTGTTCACTAACATAAGTTATTAGATATACTAAATAATTTAATTTTCTGTTCAGAAAGATACTACACTGAATAATCAAAATTAGTGGAGAAACATGACAAGACATGCCATGCTCAAATGTGGTTGAAAAAAAAGGTAAAATTTGATTTTAAAAATTGCATGTGTGTTGATGAACAATAATCTTAAATACGTACTTTTAGATGATAGCATAGAGAAGATAATTTCACATAAACCTAGAGTTGGTAGAATAGGTATATAACTGTATAACAGGTATACTGGCAGTGATATATGGCACAAAAGTGCATACATTATTTTGACCACTATTTTTAAACATCTCTATTCATTACTAAAAATAAAAATTTAAATTTTTTTTTTAAAAAAAACAACAGTAATTTCTGTATAAGCTTTTATATACCAAATTCAAATATGTGGGGAAAAAAAAAAAAAAAAAAAGAAAAAAAAAAAAAGAGTGAGAGGGAGAAAAAAAAGAAATAAAAATAAATGGATAGCCATCTACAGGAGCCTAAGTGTTGTAAAGTTAACAGAAATTCATTATTAAGATCAGTTCAAATTATTCTAAAAATACAGAATAGGAAATACATATGAAAAGGCAGAAATTTGCAATGAGATGCACTATCTTGTCAAAAAAGGGTGATCAAAGCTTTCCATTAATCACTTCATATTCAACAGACACATACAATGAAACCACAGAAGCTGAAGAAGTTATTATAGCAGTGCTAGATAAGAAACATTGCAACATTGTTTTTGTATCTTCAGGTCAATTAATGAGAAGCAGGGAGAAACTCAGACTATTTAAGAATCCATAGAAAATATTAAAAACAAATTGCAATAACTTCTGTCATACATTTCAAACTCCCAAAGAGGATATAAGAACTGAATAACAATCTAAAATTTTTTAACATACCAGCTACCAGAAATGGAGAAGGCTCTTCAAAAATATCTGACTATCTAGATGAACAGAAATTTGCTTTGAATGAATTGTAATGTCTGGATCAAGCAGTGACCAACTGCTTGACGGGTATACAGGGATATTCTTAATTTTACTGCCTCTCTTCCCATGAAGCAAGCATGATCTGAAATGTGTTTATTAGAAAAAAAAATGCAATCATAACCTAAAGTATATGTTAAAGCTCTAACAGTCAATTTAGGTAACAGAGTGGCACAATGATGTCCAAACTGGTTAAGTACAAGTATGTATATATATATGGTGCACCTATTGTAAAAAGACACGCGCAAAGGAGAAAATTACTATACCTGTGTTTTAAAAACAAGCAAGCACAAAGGGCTTGTAACAGCTAGTATGTATATATTTTTAGATTGTAGTCACTGCCTAAAGTCCATACAAATGAAGAATATCTCTGTATCAAAAATAAGGCCAGACCAAGGCAAAATCAAGACTGTATCCCTTGAATGTGCAGATATAAAATTACTTGCCATTTTGTTTAAATTGGCATTTCTAATTTTGACGTTTGGAGAGAAAGAATGAGCTTGTTTCATTTAAAGCATATGAGGACTCCTTTCAAAAAGAATGCTTAAGGATTATGTCTATCTGCAGATAAGGCATATATATGCAGCAGCAGACATGATCTCATTCTCTAGCCTTAAAAAGTATATTTTTAATAGTGAGCATCCTATGAAGTTTATAGACCTGGCAAGTTCACTGTAGCCGAAGACTCTATGGTAGTCCTCAGAAATTATACATTCAGGAAGGGCAGGTATGATAAGTTTTTAGAAGGTAATGAATTTCCCATCTTTTATTATTATTTGGGTGATGGTGTATCAATGGAAAGAGCATAAATCTGAGCTAAACCACTTCATTTTATTTGAACATCTTAGTCAAAATCAAGCGTACTGTCAATCATACCATTGCCAACATAGAAACAAAGACAAAAAGCAAGTCTCAAAGGGATTTAAAGATTTGAAGAAGAGAACCTGGGATTTTATTTCTCAAGATTTCTTTATTTCCTGTTATTCCCACATGTCAGTTGGTCCCATTTGTTTTTTCTCATGCACACACATAACAGTGCTGGCGGACATATGTTCACATGAATATCTGAGGACTTAGAACAAATTTTTTTGTTTCATTTTGGTAAATGACTGAATCAGCTTTCTGTAACCTCTCTTCTTAAGAAGATAGCCTTGTAGAGATCAACCAGAGGGCAACTTTGTAGTGATATAATTTAGGAAAAGGAATCAAAAACTAACAACCTCCTTAGTTTGGCAAGAGCTTCCTAATGATTGTCTTCTAGACAATTTATCCAGAGAACTGCTGACATATTGTCCTGATGGAGAAGAAACCAGCAGTTGATTTTTGCAGGAAGAAAAGCCTTTTAAGCTTCTACTAGCAATCTTATACGTGAAGAAATGATTAAGGAAAAGCCACCTCCAGGAATAAAAATAAAAATCCTCATAATGAACCAGATGGGATAAAATTAGAATCTGTTATCAAGTCTGAAAAGCTCAATGCTAATGCTGTAATTGCAGCATAGAGGACTACCATAGAAAGAATTAATAAAATTCCTCTGAATTGAAAATGAGCAAGGAGTATACCATTTGGACATGTAAAAGTTTAAAGAATCAATTCCTCCATATAAGGAAATATACAGTAGCATTTCAGTTGATCTAATAAGCAACTCATTTAATACATAACAATATTAAGTGAATAAAATTTATGCAAGAGTGCTGAGAAGACTGAAACAGTGGCTTCATCACTGCTTTAACTTTTGTTTTGCAGCAGTTTCAGAATTTCAAACTACATGTCTCTGAGACAAAATCAGTACTACGACATGATCATCGTCAGAATGTAAAGTGATTAATAATGGATTAAACACAAACTATGTATACAGAGTGGGATGCAGTAGTCAAGTTTGAACAGACATTAGCAAAAAGAAACAAGAACATGTCTAACAGGGCCTCCTACATGTGCCTGCGTAAGAAGCGAACACAAGACTTTTCTGACAGCCGGACACATAGACTTTTGAATACAATACCCAGAGGTTTGACTCTATAAGGCTTAATGCAACTATTCTCAAGACCCAGAATTTCAACCTGCACATAAGGAATGTGTTCCACTGAAAAAGAAACTCAGTTACAAAAAGAAATGACTTCTGGATTCTTCACTAAGGCCAAACATTATCAAATACTGCAGTGTTTCACAAGTTCTTAAACAGACTTAAATTTTTATTACCACTCCTTGTTTTTTGTTTGTTTGGTTGGTTTGTTGGTTAATACTTGTTGTGGTTGGTTGATTTGTATGTATGTATGTAGGTATGAGTTTTTTTTTCCTGCTCTGTATAGATTATTCAGACTTGAAAACGATAAATTGACAGAAAGATATTTTGGTTGACATTATTCCAAAGTGCACTCTGTTTCCATCAATGGAATTTAATATGGCATGGCCTGGACCTATGGTTCTAGTACATCAAAACAGAAAATATATATGTTATTTAAAAAGAAAAGATCAGTTGTTTTGCATCAGATTTTGAGAAAAAAATAATCTTGCAAAAATCAATAAACTGTGAAATATCTCCATAGAGAAATATATTTTTCTCTTCAACTTGATGTGAATATATTCATTATCCTTTATTCCACTGAGACTATTTATTTGTTTATGTGTCTTTATAGCTTGTGAGTTAGATATTTTCAAAGTTAGTAGAAGAGCTAAATTCAGTGGTCTCAAATATACTGATCTTGGCTGAAGTCACAGATCTAAAAACAAAAATAAAATCACACGTTACTTGCAGGATGGAGGTGACCAGAGTCTCATGCCTAAAGTTATCTGTTTAGTATTTTAGAACGTGCCTTGGGAAAGATCAATTTTCAATTGACAGGAACATTCACTGTTGCAAACTTCTCTGCTGGGGAAGAGAACAGAGGTCATTTCTTAAAAAGAATATCATAAATGGTAGGGCTAATCCTTTTAGATATTATGGACACACACAAAAAATCCATCTAATCAAAGACTGCAAATTAACAATATGTTAAAACAGGCTGGCTTTCTGTGTCTGTGCTTACTGACAAATCAACAGATTATCTAGATCAATAGATATTTTGCATGTAATTATTATTCTAGGTTTAAATCCTAATTACTGTTATGATCTTCAGGTAGTTTTGGCAGACATCATTTACCTTGAAGCTTTACTGTTGTTTCATCAACTAAAACAAAGTGCCAGCATCTTGATGCTGACTCATGCTTTTATTTCCAGTGGCTCTTCTGAACATTAGATGTTGATTCTACACAGTCCAGAGTGACTCTCACAACACAAAGAAATGTTTAAATTGCTTACAAACAATTTAAACTCTTAAACTCTTGTTTAAAGAGAAGCTTTTATTAAACATTATTTTACATTCATTTTCAGGAACAACATTCTGAGTGTTGTGAACACTGACAGTTTTGAAGGGGGTGGGAGCTCATATCTCTCTCTTCCACTGCTTGGAGGAATAGCTGGGCATTGGTCAGGGAGTGATGAGCCATCGCTTGTGCATCATTTGTTGTATATATTAATATATATATGAATATGTATATATGGACATAACTATTTTCCCTTCCCCTATAGAAAATAGTTTTATGTCAACCCAAGTTCTACTTTTTCTTCCCCAGTTCTCTCCCCAGTCCCACTGGGAAAGAGGGGAATAAGTGAACAACTATGTGGTGTTCAGTCACCTGCCAGGTTAAACCACAGCAAAACAATTGATGATTTTTTTTAGTAATCTTGAAACATATTCTGAAATTGCTTTATAAAAGCAAAAAGCAAGGCTGCATATGTTATACTATTCACAGGACTGTGTTTAGCCAATGTATCAAACTGCATAAAATTATTTACAGTGATTTGAGTTAGCCTCTGCGCCTTTGAGTTAGCACTGTGCCTTCCCCATACACTGGTTTCAGCTCAGACAGTACCAGCTGAACACCAAAGTTTGGTTGTTGCTGAGCAATGTGTGTGCATACAGGGCCAGGTCAGGTCATTTGGTGGGGAACAACTGTCACCATGATGGTGCAGGGCAGGGAGTGGCAGCAGAGTGAGTTGTGTTGGGCCACGTGTGGCCTGTGGGCCGCAGGTTGGACATGACTGGTTTAATTAATGAGTGCCACATCAGTCTTTCAGATTGCTGGCAACCAGTTGCACAGCTGAGAACTTCTGCTGGGGCAGTTGCCAGTGCATTTGCTCTCTCAGGCCCCACACAGGTACTGAAACCACCTGCTTATGTAGCTTCAAAATGAAGCTGACAGATACAAAGTGAATTTATCTGCAAAGCCTTGATAGGAGCCATTGTCTTACCTGCAACATCACTCTTCACTCCCTCTGTCTTTGGATTACTTGTCCTTGATCTGGTTCTGCCACTACTGCCTGGTTCTTCTCCTGTTCCAGCCCCTTCTCTAAATATTTGATTGTCAAAGAGTAGAATATTTATTACCTCACTACTGAGTTAGCAAAGAAAACATTTCTACTTTTATGCTTTTAACATCTTATACTAGGCTAAATGATATGGTAGCATACATGAAATACAAGCTAATAGCAGCTAAAAAGAATCAGAAAATTTTCTATTAGAGACCTGTGTGAAAACTCTTTTCATAACTATATTACACTATAAATACTGGGAATTAGGAGAAAAGTGCTAGAGGAAATAGATGAAAGATGACAAGAAAGAAAAACATGGAAAAATGTTACAGCAACTCAGGGATAAGAATATTTATCTGTATCTACGAACAGCCTAGAAAATCCCTTAAAATGATTGATGGGGATGGACATTCTATCAACACCTAAAATATTGAAAATCGATAATAAATTAATCAATCTGAAGTGTGAATAGGATTTGTGTGATATCTGCATATTTATATTCTTTTCCTGTTCTCCTTCATTTATTTAGAAATTTATCTAACTTTAGGCCTATTTATACGTTTTTGCATACTATGGGCATTCATTTTATATTCCATATTATTAGCTGTGACTAATGGCTGCTGCAGCCAGCAGTCTCCCCCAACTGAAACGTGACATTAGGTTCTGCTTAGGTGGATTAGCATCTCAGAGCACTTTTGGTCAGAAATTTTTGATGTTAATACAGGATACAGACTTCTGTATGCCCTGATTTTTCTAGATCACTTTTGAAGTATTCTTTTGTCTCTGGGGCTGACTGTTATCATTGTGCTTATACTGAACTGAACATCAGATGCTCTTTATAATTATTTTTTACATCCAGTGCTGAAGACTCCAATAGTTCAAACAAAAAGGTTATACTTCCTTCTCTTCTTTTTCCATCCTTCCTGCACTGATTGATACTACTTGCATTTAGCAAAATTCCAACTTTCCTTCTGACCCCATTGAGTTCCAGGTCCAGAAAAATAAACAAATTCTCAGCTGCTGCATCTTCTGCCTGTCCTATGGCTCAGTGCCAGTCACCTGCATGTCACACTGATGGACTGACACATCAGAAGCTGAAGCTAGGTGTGCCATGGGATTTATACAAATGCTTAACCAGACATTGGCTAACTGCCACTGTCTTCAAATATTAGTTAAATTTCTTGCCTGCCCATGTGTTTTGCTTAATCCTACTATGTGTTTTTTCGCCTTTTTGAACAGTTTAATCACTTTGTTCTTCTGGTCCCAGGTTATTACCTCATGAAATTCTGCTTTGATATACATCAAAAAGTAATTTACATTAAGTATATAGAGCTTTTGAGAGTAAGGCCATTTCCATGATTCTTGTTTTTAGTGATGATTACTAACTAATAGCTTTAGCATTCCTATAGCTGTGCCATCTGATGACTGCAAAAAGCCCTCAAAATATTAATTAACTGAGCCACACAATGCACCTGTGAACTAGATTTTTATCATTCACTGGCAGATGGGGAAACAAAGACACAGAAAGGTTGAATGACTTACAGAGGAGCCCAGAGGAAACACATAGCAGAGCTGGAAACAGAACAATTAGAACCCAGAGATGTCAACATTTGGTTCAGCGCGTTAGTTTGCATTACATTTCAGATCTTCCTTTCAAGTTTCAGATGAGCACACCTTAGTAACTTGAAAATCTTAAATTCTTATTTCTTAGAGCTCTTTCATTGTCTTATTTCTTTGGACAATACCCTACCTGCTGTGCATCCGTGGGTGACATTTTTGACTCTAGATTTTCATGTTCTGCTGTAGACTTGCAGATATTTCTTTACAGGGTATCTAAGACACAGCTATCCTATCTTGCCTTCACAGATAAAGTGCTTGTTTAAAGACTCGTCATATATCAACAGCTGCAACCCTTTCCTTTTGGCCTTGACAAATGCAATCCCACACATCATGCAATCCCACATCAATATTCCTCCAGAAAATGCTGGTGAAGAGATCATTTCCGTAAGCCCTTTGCTTTGTCATTGTCATTATTCCAATGGTTCCCCTTCATTTTATTTTACAAACGTAAGCTCTTGTATTTGTTTCTTAAGTCCCTCATAGCCTGCTCCTGTATTATCTATAATGGTCATTCAGAATAAAACGGTTAAGTTATACCACTGATGAGCCCCTGTAAAGATGGTGGCATAGCAAAAAGTATGGAAGATAAAAAAGATGGGCTGTTCCATTGAAAAGAAGACTATTTTATTCTGGTATTAGAAAAGTAGACTGTTAAGAAATATGGTTATTGTAACCATGGAACAGCCTCATCTTTTTTATCTCCCACTCTTTTTGCATCAGTAAAAAATAAACAGATTAGCATGCAGATTCCTGATTAATTTCCAACAAGTTAACTTTAGCTGGTGATGTTGTCCTTTAAATATAAGGACTTGATTTTAAAACTCCTATATATGAAGAAGAGTTTAGGGCCAAAAAACCCTCTTGCTTTTTTCCTATCTATTTTGCTATCTATCTGCTGCATAGAAAAAACAATAATTTACCATCAAGGAAAGGGAGAATAAAAAGAAAAAAACTTCTCTGCTCCTTTGCAACAAATCATGCATGGATTCAGGAAGAAATATTTCTATTGAAAAGAAAAGTTTCCATACTGAAGAAAAGCTACTGAACCTGGCTGAAACCTAGTACCTAACCAACAGAAGAAGATGCTTGGTTGGCACAGTTCAGTTGAATATGGACATTTTTATACATTTCAAAAGTCCCTCCCAGAGAAAAGCTACAAAGGCTATGCAGAAAGGCCTTTGCAAACTTGGAGATACACTGCACAAGGCAAATAAGAAAGACAACATTCTTCCCCCCTTTTTCGTGCTAGTGACATTCACCAATTTCTATATACTTGCCAATTTAAGATGTTGTGAACCTGGTGGTGGTGTGACAAAAACTGACACTTCAGATGAAATGAAAATGGAGGATGGGTACGGTGATGAAAATGTATCCACATCAAAGATGACAACCAGCAGCAAAGAAACATCCCAGGTTCCAGTAGAGAAAAAGAATACACAAAATGATAGGATTCAGCTGGCAAAAAGAAGATGTTGGAGTCATTGCTTTACACAAGACAAGAAGGAATATTAGTGAAAAAGAAATATTTATAAAAGTTAAACTTGAAAAAACTTTTCTTCAGTCACCAATTTGCCACTGGTGATTATATACATGGAAGATACTTCTTTCCCACACATTATGGAAAGGGTATGAAAAAAGATCCAGCCTCCTGTTATAAAAAAATGTAAGGATGAATGAATTGCAATCAAGAACCATTTGCACAATATCTACAAACAGAATTGTATGTTCAGAGGACTTTTTTTTTGTCCATCAGCTTGCTTTGTAATAACTCTAGTAGACAGCAATCTGCTCACAATCCTAGACTTTACTTGAGATGAGGGAGAAGGTAATGAAACAGCTCTGTTGAAGGAGCTTTTGTGCAGTAAATTCCCTCTATGGGACAACATTCACAGGTAGTTACTATTCTAATGTTATTATAGTTTCTTTTCTCAGTATTCCTAAAATGGTATTTACACCAGAAACTCTGACTGGAATCATTAGGTATTCCTATGAGCAACAGATAATGAACTGTGTGGAAAGAAGAGCTATCATGTTTTGCATCCTACCCTTCTTGTCTGTTTATTTTTCTTTTAAGGTGTAGTACCTCAATATCTGTGTTAATATTAACGTAACACTAACAAAACATTGTGAATTCATTTAAACAACCATTATAATGGCAGCAAATATCTTCTATTTCTTTGCCACCTACCTTCTCTACAGAAGGACCAAACAAAATAGGGATGGGTGACCTGTCATCAGATTAGTAGGATAAAGGAAATGTATCCTATTTGAGTGGGAGGATTTAGAGAGTCATTTAAATCTTTTATTTAGAATAAAAACTTTGTAGGTGTGGAAGTAGACTTCTCCAGCAAACAATGCAAGCCATTATTTTTGAACAAGATATAGCACCAGTAGCATCTGTGTGGAGTTTCTGCCACAAGTAGAAACAGGGCCTGCAAGGAAGCAGGAATTGTAGAGTAAAAATATTGAAAATGATGGGATAATGGTGAGTGTGGAGGAGATAGGAGGGGTGTGAAAATGTTTGAAAAAGGCAGTGAATGAGGATGTGGTCATCTGTGGGGGAAGACAACTTTAAGGATGGGATGGGGGGACTATGTTAGATGTAAAGAAGAATAGAGGACCTTTGGATATTAGGGGGTTGATATTAAGATGTAAGGTGACTCGGAACTGGGAGAGTTACTGCATTGGATCTGCCCTTTGCTGAGACTCTTCAGACTGGTATGCTCTTAATGACTGGTATGGAGAAACACTGGAGTGCTTAGAGAAATGAGTAAACATGCATATAATTCTTTCAGAAACAGAGAAGATATAGGCAAAATTGATACAACAGCACAAATGCAAATGACAGTAGGTACTGTGTAATGATACTTAACTGAAGATATAGAATCATAGAATCGTAGAATTGCTCAGGTTGTAAAAAAGCTTAAAGATCATCAAGTCCAACCGCAACCTAACCATGCTACCCTAACCCTAACAACCCTTTGCTCAATCATGTCCCTAAGCACCACATCCAAACAGTTTTTAAACACATTCAGGAATGGTGACTGAACCACCTCCCTGGGAAGCCTATTCCAGTGCTTAGCAACCTTTCAGTAAAGAAGTTTTTCCTGATATCCAACATAAACTTACCCTGGCATAACTTGAGGCCATTTCAGTTCATCCTGTCACCTGTCGTCAGTGAGAAGAGACTAACCCCACTCTCACTGTAAGCACCTTTCAGATATTGGAAAAGAGAAATAAGGTCTCCCATCATACTGAATCAGATTGTTGCCAAAAGACAGCTATAAAATCAGAGAAGATTTTAATAAATTCACACCATTTTTTAAATTAAAATACATTAATTATTAATAACTTCTGTGACTTCCAAGTTTGCACTTCTGCTGAACCATTGAGCTAAATTTTATGAACATTTAACAGCAATAATACATATCTTTAAAGACTTAGCACTTGATGCCAAAAAAATCACAAAGCTATCAGAGATGACATTACTTGAACCAAGTACTTTATGCAGCCCAATACTGATTTTGATCAGGAACCAATGATTTTGTTTTTAAAGACTCAGCCATTAGCCTCACAAACAAGAAACAAAAGAAAAAAATCGCGTGGCAGTTACCTATATGAGATGTGTCAAAAAGACCTTGTCATTGAAAGTGTCACAAGCTAATGACAGGTGTAATAGAAAATAATGCTAAAAGCAATCTATCACTGACCCTTGGAGGACCTCTCTCACGAGGAAGGTGACTAATGGGATTGAAGTCAAGGAGACATTTCCTGTCCTGCTATGCTTATTGTAAGATGACTGCTGTAACTTGCTGCTAGATTTGTTCCAAATTGCCCTCACATAAAAATAGAGTATTTTTAATAATGACACAGCAAGCTTTCCAGATCCCTTTAAGAACAGTATCACTTTTTTTCATGAAGTGACTTTTTGAAGATCATCAAGCATGTGTTCAGTTGTGAGACACAGTGTTCATTAATAGTTTCCACCTTGACTTCTGTATAATATGTTTCACTGACCTGTTCACAGGCAGGGAATTTTCTTTAAGTCAAATGAACAATTATTTTGCTTCATCAAATCAAAAAGCTCTGCTTTCTACTGAGGAAACTAGAATTAAATATCCTTCCCAGTAGTTTGTAAGGAATTCTCGTATTGTTAAAATTAAATTGTGGAGACAGAGCCATACAATGCAAGCAGAAGCTGAAGAAAACAGAAACATAATTTATATTTCTGCAGAACTCAAATTGGAAAGAGTTCTTAAGTAAAATAAACTGAGTCCCTCCTATAGAAACTGAAGAAAATTCCTTCTCTGGAATAAAAAAAAATATAAATATATTCACTGATGCATTTAAGCATGAAGCCTTTGACCTAGGAAACTGAAAAGCAAGTCTAAAAAAAAAAAAAAAAAAAAAAAAAAAAAAAAAAAGAGAGAGAACAGAGAAAGTCTCCATTTTCTGAATCGTTATATCCAGAGAATAGCATGAGTAAAAGTAGTGAGGAGTTAGGTTGACATCAGCCTAAGTAAATGGTTGTTATATATTTTGAGTATTTTGACTAGCATTGATTAAAAGACAAAAAGTCTTTCAAGGATTTAAAGTCTATTTTTATTTCATATTGGAACAAATATACTTTAGAAAGGAATCGGACAAATTTCTGTTTTTAAATACAGAGTGACAGAGAAATGCTTCCCCCTTTCTTGGTAAACAGGTGATTATCCAGTATGTGAGAAATCCCTATTAATCAATCATCAGATCTTGAATGCAGGCTCATCTATTTCTTGAAGCAGTAATTACAAACCAGGACCACTACTGGTTGCTGAAAACATTCTCTGCTTCAAGGATACAGATTAATTATATAAGATACATATGAATTTATGCAACTAACTGCTAGAATAAAATTTTGCCGTTCATACTCTTTCTTTGCTTATTTTTTAAATAACCACAAAGTACAATATATGTTGTATAGTCTATGATTCAAGAATTAAGGGAGCTTGATCAATAGTAGATATAAATAAATAAATATAATAACATAATATAATAATAATATAATATAAATAAATACTTTAATATTTGGTTCTGATCACGATAAGTTGCCAGACATGGTCAATGTTTTCAAATACTAAAAGTTAAAAGTTAGGCAACTATGGGCACTTTATTAATTCACTATATCACTGTACCAACAGAAGAGGGGTGGCCAGCAGGGAGAGGAAGGTGATTATCCCTATCTACTCTGCCCTAGTGAGGCCCCATCTGGAGTACTGCATCCAGCCCCCAATACAAGAAAGTCTGGGAACTGTTAGAGAGGGTCTAGAGGGGGGTCACAAAGATAATCAGAGGATTGGAGCACCTCCCCTACGAAAACAGGCTGAAGAAGCTGGGCTCTGTTTAGCCTGGAGAAAAGAAGGCTGCAGGGTGACCTCACTGCAGGTCAGTACCTAAAGTGAGCCTGTAAACAGGAGAGGAGTCAACTCTTTGAAAGGGTAGATAACAACAGAACAAATGGGAATGGTTTTAAATTGAGGGAGGGAAGATTTAGTTTGGATATTAGGGGGAAGTTCTTTACCAAGAGAGTGGTGAGGTGCTGGAACAGAGAGGTTATGAATGTTCCATCCCTGGAGGTGTTCAAGGCCAGGTTGGATGGGACCGTGGACAGCTTAGTCCAGTATTAGATATGGAAGTTTGTAGCCTTGCCTATGATAGGAGACTTGGAGTTTGATGATCCTTGAGATCCCTTCTAACCCGGGCCATTCTATGATTCTATGATTGTGAAAATCAGGAGAGTAATATTAACACAAAATTTACAGTTTAAAAATGTTCTACCATATATTGGTAGAAATTATTTTGTACTTGAGGTTTTTCCTGTAGTTTTATCAAAGGTAAAAGCAATTGTTAGTGAAATACGTGAAGATGCTGTAGCAGTGATTGAGAAAATTATTTTCACCGTAGAGTCTACAAGCTAGGGAAGACATGAAAATGTTCTTTTAAGACAGTTCATTGAATTATTTTCTTTTTAGATATGAATGCAAAGGAAATACAAGATACCAGTTTTATAACATGCTCTGCAAACTTTTTTCAGTCTAATACATTCCCATTTAGTTTACACACACCAAGGATGGCAAGAAATAGCTCCATCTATTTTTAATTTTCTTTTAAATATAGATGTAAGGTACATTAACCATTTTAACTTTATGTATATAATCATTTTTGATGAAGACATAGCACCTCAAACCTAAAACTTCCCTTCTGTATGTACAAAAATAGAAATAACCATGCAACATGAAATGCCTTCAATCATTCTATAATTTAAGTTCAATATGATCAAGTTTATGGTACTGGAACATCAGAAAATAACTAAGCATCTTGCTAAAAATATATTGGTGTTAACAGAGCAGCAATATTCAAAAAGCTGTAAATGTTGCACATGCTTTGACAGATTCCAAAGCCAAGCAATGGCAATATGAAAATATTAGAAGAGCTAACTACATTTATTTTGTTTATTTTTTTTAGTTACTGGTTGTGGGGAGGTGGGAAATGTTTGGATTTCTTTTTAACCTTTTGTTGCTTTCCTACTTTCTCCCAGAATAAAATCTCATTCATTATGGATGTATCTGATATGACGTTTGTTTTTTTACGTATCAACTTTGTTTTACTAGAATCTTCCTTTTTTTTTTTTTTTTTTTTTTCCCCATTGATCTCAAATATTTCAGTCATGTCATCCTACATAAAGCAATAGTATTAATTATCTGAGTACATGCTTTCTTTCCTCCCTCTCCAAAGATAGCTGGCTGGCTGATATTCGAGGAAGAATAATAAAGCATGGGTATATAGCTCTAATACTTTAAAAAAAAAAAAAAAAAAAAAAAAATCTGGTTAGAATGTTCCATGATAGACTCTCAAGAGTTTATGCTTCTGTCTCCAGAGACGATTGCAGACAGTTGTGCTTTTACTTTGCTGTACTCCAAGCAACTACTTGTGAGCCACGTACTAAAGATTTATACTGCAAAAATAAAAGTCTGTTCTCCAATGACTTAAAATTTTATACATGACTCACACTCTACCTTAGCATGTCCAAAATATATACTCACAGATATGAAGCAAGTTCTGTAGTTATCACCTCCATCTCACCATTTGTTAAATATTTTAGGAGAAAATTATAATATTTTAAACATTCCATTGAGCCTCAGTCAGATTCTCACAGATTATACATTGTAACAGATTATTCTTTTACATCATTGTCTCAAGGCTTGCTGGGGACACAGATGAACAAGTCCAAGCAAGTCCTGGGCAAGGGTTGAGAAATCCTTTGTCTGGAGAACACTGATGGGCAAGCCCTGGGCAAAGGTTGCAAAATCCTTTGTCTGACAGACACAGACAGACAAGGCCAGGGGCAACGAGAGAGAGAGAGATAAGCTGCAGCTTAATGGCCGTGAAACCCTCTTTTGTGTGGGCTTATCTGGAGGGAGATAGCTATCTCAGGCAGTTCTGCACATGACTCTTACCCAAGTGCCCAGGAATGCCACTATGACAGAAGAAGAAGGATAAAAAGGGGACCTACAACCATGAGGTTGAGGTTTTCTAGCAAGAGATTCCTCATGAAGAAGAAGAAGAGATTTCTGCCATGAGAAGCCTCATGACCTGCCTCTCTCCCTCCTGGACTTGCTCTGCGCTCTACCACAATGCTGAAGAACAAAGGTGTCTGCCATCAGATTCCTCATTACGGAATTCCAGCATGCTGACAGACTCTCCTGGGCCTGCTACCTGAATCCTGCTGCTTCCTCCCGGATTGGCTCTGTGACTTCTTCCTGATACCTGTTTGCTGCCCTAGGCTGGTCATGCTGCTGCTGCTCTCCCCCCCTGCTACTTTTGCCTTGGACCTTTGAAAAGGCGTGCCACTGGACCGCTGTTGGATCCTGGTGGTGATTATCCCCACTTTACACGATTCTTGCTTCTTTCCTATCTTTTCTATCGCCATCCTTCCCTTCCCCATCTCCTTGATTAGGATGTATAACAAACTGGTTGGACCAACATTTGAACCGTTGTTTTTTAATCTCACACCGGGTATACATATTAAAAGAACCTCATCTCCCTCCTATAAATTGGAGCGAGACATACATACAAATACTTAGGCCTGATATTCATGACACAAAAGAAGAACATTATAAGGTGACTAATTGGACAGAGAAAAGTAATCCACAGATACCCTTGGAAAAGTCAGGAAGTCTGAAGGTGAAGAACAGAAAAACTTTTCTCCACAGCTCTTAACCACGTGTCTAATATGAATATATTTTAGCTTTACTCATTTCTGTGATTATGAAATAAGTAAATTATATTAAATGCATGCCTAACTATTTGTCTGCTTGGGACCACAGAATATTCCTCTGTGTTACAAAAAAAAAAAAAAAAAAAAAGGAACCAGAGAGCCAAGTCCAGTTGACAAGTTTTACTGACAACAGTCATCACTTGAACCTGTTTCGTTTTTGAGGATTTCACTATCTTTTGATCAAAAAGACATCAGCAAAGCAATCTGTTTATATAGGAAAAAAGTGTTAGCATGGTAAATGAAAGGTGTATATAAAAACAGAAACATCTGTGCTGAGCAGTCACTTGAAAAATAACCATGCAATAACTTTAGAAATTTCTGCTTTGTGTCTAGCAGACAATTAGTTATTTGAAAAGAGGCAGTGGTAGAAAACACATATTGTTTTATATTTTGCCGTAGTGTGTTTCTATGTTTTGCTACACTTCTAACCTTCTTCACTTAAAAAACCCAAAACTTTAAGTAATTTAAATATAAATATTTTGAGAGAATTTGACATCATTGAGTAGTTTTTCCTATGCTTAGTTTTAGCCATGAGAAGAACAACATATTGTAATATTAAATTTAAAAATATTTATATCAATATTTTGCATTAAAAGCATTTAAATGCATTGCAAATAATTCAGATGTTTTAATGCTATTGCAAGATGTAGTTGAAAATATTTCTTTAGAATATTAAAAGTTAAAGAAATAGAATTATTGATAGCTACTTATTATGAAAGAATTAACACTAGTTTTGTTTTCTGCATTTTAAGAGTAAAAATCTTTTTATCAATAGTATATGCACAGTACACTGTGATAATCATTTCTAAACTATATTTACTTCTCAGAGTAACTTGTAAGTAACAGGACTATTAAAGTTACAACTTAATAGGCAAATAAATAATAGAGATAGAATAAAATTTCCTTACTTTACTGTGGTTCACCTTTAACCATCATCTTATTAAGAGATTAGTATATTTACAAAATAGCATAGATTAAATTGAGTTGGGGGAAAAAAGCATCAGATGAAAAAGATTTCTCTTGACCTGTGATGCAAAAATCTGGACTTTTAAAGATAATATGCGAAAATATGCACGTTAAACAACACAGTTCCTCCCTCAAACATGTAGCATCTCACTCCATGCTAAGCTCTGTTTGAACACGCTTAATTCTCATTGTAGCAGACTGATGTAAAATTGCTGTCACTCAGCACAGGAAGTGATGGGTAGTCAGCTAATGGTGATGACTATACTGAAAAACGGTGTTTTGCAGCTGAGAATTTTCTCTATCAAATAGTGTTATTGTGCTCTTTGTATCTGTTGTATTTTCGATAGAAACAATTAAGGGGCATTAGTTTTGCAGCAACCTACCTATTTAGAATTCTGTTAGGGACAACAACCAAAAAATGAAATACCTATTATTGTGGGCACCCTGCAGACTTTTGTTTTTCCTTGTCAAAAACTCATCAAGAAGCATGATATGTTGTTCAAGTCCATCGATAATATTACTAAACCTAGTACAAGAAAATCTACCCTCTTGTTTTTTGCTCTGTAGTAAAATGTCTTTAGTTTCCATCAGTATCACTATAGCACACAAATATTTCACACTCAGTAACCTTTTCTTATGTTATTCACACCACTGTTCTATTTGGTTTTGTTCCTTTAGAGCTCCCATAGGTTATTCTGGGTCACTTCACTTGTCATCTCTGGTAGATAAAGCTGTTCCACCCTGAGACTGGCTCCAACCAAAAGTGTGCATACCTGACTCCACCTACAGCAGCAGCCTTGTCAGTTGGTGCTGGAAAGAGAATCCTGGAGTCCTCCTGGAGGGCAGGATGGGATCACAGGAAATTTTCAGGGCACATGAATAAACCCCCAAAACTATTTATAGGGCATCTTAGGAATTATGATAAAGAAAAAGCCAAACCACAGTTCATACACACAAAAGGATTCAAGCTTGTGAGTTAAGGTTTGCCACTAAATGAAATAAGAATACTAATAATTAAAACCACTTTGCATCAGTTACCCACAATATAGTAGAAGAAGAAAGAAAAAGCCATATTTTGAGAGAGGGGTAATCCCCTTCAGGTGGCCATAGTTATGTCACCACAAAGAGCTGCACCGAGACTGAGCACCACAGTTTGCAGCATTGAGGAGTGATGCCTTAACCACTCCTTGTCAAACACTGGAAGAGCTGCAACTTTAAAGAGAATAAAGTTTTTAAATACAGAAAACAGACATGTAATTCAAGCACTCAAAGAAACTGTCATCTAATTCCTCTGTGGTGGGAGGGGACTACACAAATTCTCATCATTAGCTGTGGGGGATGAAACAAAATAAAACCACTTTCCAGAGAAGCTTAAAATCATCAGTTTTCTCTTTCACTGAAGTGGACCAGGAATCGTCAGTTAAAGCAGTAACTTCCAAAAGAGGAAATTAAATCTAAGAAGCTGTAATATCTTAAACCTCTCAAACATGAGACCATACGTATTCCTGTGATTATGTCTGCAATGCTCCATTCCAAATATCTCGAGGTTGGAAAAGTTTCTTCTGCTTAAAATAAGGTACGCCAATTGGCTTCAAATACATTAATAGCAATGGTTTGCTTTCACTTAAATCTTCATGCTTTTAACAAATTAATCCTCTTAACATCCCTGTTGGCTACATAGGCAAAACTTTCCTGTTCTGTTAAACTGAGATAAGAAGTGCCTTGCCCAAGGACTTGCCACCAGGACTGGACAAAGCAGGGTTAAAACTGAGTAAACAGCAACTCTTATTTATGCTCAAACTAGACTTCATTATTTAGTTTATGTCAACTGTTAACAAAAAATACGGAAAAATAAAGACATGCATCTTTTTTCCATGAATATTCCTACTTATGCAGAGATTAAATACTTCACAAAATCTGTATTTCCTGTCCATTCCTTCTTTGTAGGGAAAGAAAAAAAAAAAAAAAAAAAAAAAGATAAAATTAGACACCTACTTTAAATGGTACAAAAAAGGTACATAAGAGAAATGTAAAAATATATGCAAAACAAGGTCATGAAATTAAGTAGGTTTTTTCATTATGTCAGCTGTGCGTTCAAGTGTGAATATTTGATGTCATCTATTTTCATTTGGTTCTTTGATCATGGAACGGTCTACTCAGCACCTGGCCTGAGGTCTGCTGATGGATATCACCTGTTTTGAAGGGGGAAATGGATCCTTGTCCAGGAGCTGGCAGGACTTGTAGGGAGGTCTTTAAACTAGATATGAAGGGGGAAGGGGTAAAACCAGGCCCAGTAGAGATGAGCCTGGCTTATGGCTCATGGAGTGGTAATGGGATTAAGGGTGAGGCAAGGGGCTCAGCTGAAGTGCATCTACACCAATGCATGGGCAACAAACAAGAGGAGTTGGAAGCCATTGTGCGGCAGGCAAGCTATGATCTAGTTGCCATTATGGAAACATGGTGGGACTGTTCCCATGACTGGAGTGCTGCAATGGATGGCTGTAAACTCTTCAGGAAGGATAGGCAAGGATGTAAGGGTTGCAGCGTGGCTTTCTATATTAGAGAGTGCTTTGATGTTACTGAGCTTGTGGCGGGGGATATAAGGTTGAATTTCTATGGGTAAAAATCAGGGAAAGGGCTGACAAGGCAGACATCCTGGTGAGTGTCTGTTATAGACTGCCGAGCCAGGATGAAGAGCCAGATGAGGTGTTCTATGAGCAGCTGGCAGAAGCTGCGCTTTCACCAGCCCTTGTCCTCATGGGGGACTTCAATTTCCCCAACATGTGCTGGGAATACAACACAGAAGAAGCAGCCTAGGATACTTCTGGAGTGTATGGAGGATAACTTTCTGATGCAGCTGGTGAGAGAGCCTAGAAGAGAAGTTGTCCTGCTAGACCTGCTGTTCACAAACAGAGAAGGTCTGGTGGAAGATATGGAGGCTGGGGGCTCTCTTGGACAGAGTGACCATTAAATGGTAGGGTTCTTGATTCTTGGTGAAGCCAGAAGGGGGAGCAGCAAATCTGCTACCTTGGACGAAGGTAGAGTTCCTTGGACCAGGAAGAGTTGGAGATCTGTGTGCGGTCGCAAGGCCATGATCTCATTGCCATCACGGAGCCGTGGTGGGACAGCTCGCATGACTGGAATGTTGTCATGGAGGGCTATGTGCTTTTTAGGAAAGATCGGCTGGCGAGGCGGGGTGGTGGAGTTGCTCTTTATGTGAGAGAGCAGCTAGAATGTATTGAACTCCACCTGGGGGAGGGTGAAGTAGCAGTAGAGAGCTTGTGGGTGAGAATCAAGGGGCAGGCTGGTATGGGTGACACCGTTGTGGGTGTGTACTACAGGCCCCCTGATCAGGAGGAGGAGGTTGACGAGGCCTTCCACAAGCAACTGAAAGTAGCGTCGCAATCCCAGGCGCTAGTGCTTATGGGGGACTTCAATTATCCAGATATTTGCTGGAAAAGCAACGTGGCCAGGCACGCGCAGTCCAGATGGTTCCTGCAATGTGTCGAAGACAACTTTCTGATGCAGATGGTGGAGGAACCGACGAGGGGAGGGGTGTTACTGGACCTTATTCTCACAAATAAGGATGGGTTTGTTAAGGAAGTAAAAGTTGGGGGTAGCTTGGGTTGTAGTGACCACGAGATGGTGGAGTTCAAGATCCTGAGTGGAAGGAGCAAAGCAAAAAGTAGGATTGCTACCCTGGACTTTAGGAGAGCCAACTTTGATCTCTTCCGGGACCTACTAGGAGCTATCCTGTGGGCTGGGGTGTTAGAAGGTAAGGGGGCCTGTGAGAGCTGGTTGGCATTTAAACAGCTCTTCTTCCAAGCCCAGGATCGGTGCGTCCCTGTGAGCAAGAAATCAGGAAAGGGTGGCAGGAGACCTGTGTGGATGAGCAAGGAGCTCATGCGCAAACTCAAAGGGAAAAAGAAGCTCCATGAAATGTGGAAAAAGGGTCTGACCACTCGGGAAGAATATAGAAATGTTGTCAGGGCCTGCAGGGATGCGACGAGGAAGGCTAAAGCCCACCTGGAATTGAATCTAGCAAAGGTGGTAAAGGATAATAAAAAAGGCTTTTTAAAGTATGTTAACAGTAAAAGGAAGACTAGGGAGAATGTAGGTCCCCTACTAAGTGAGGGGGGTGTTCTGGTAATGGGGGATGCTGAGAAGGCGGAGATACTGAACGCCTTCTTTGCTTCTGTCTTCAGTGAAAAAGCTCCCCCTCGGGAATCCCAGGCCCTGGTGGTTAGTGAGAAGGTCTGGGGAATGGAAGACTTCCCTTTAGTCAGGGAAGAGGCGGTCCGAGAGCGCCTAGGCAACACCAATGTTCATAAATCCATGGGACCCGATGGGGTGCATCCACAGGTGCTGAGGGAGCTGGCAGAGGTGATTGCTGAACTGCTCTCTATCATCTTTGAGAGGTCTTGGAGAATGGGGGAGGTGCCTGAAGACTGGAGGATAGCCAGTGTCACTCCAGTCTTCAAAAAGGGCAAGAAGGAAGATCCAGGTAATTACAGGCCAGTCAGCCTCACCTCTGTCCCTGGAAAGGTGATGGAACAGATTGTGCTGGATGCCACCTCCAGACAACTGGAAGAAAAGGAGGTTATCAGGAGTAGTCAGTACGGGTTCACCAGGGGGAGGTCGTGCTTGACCAACCTGGTAGCCTTCCATGATGTTGTCACTGGCTGGGTGGATGGGGGGAGAGCAGTGGATGTAGTCTACCTTGATTTCAGCAAGGCATTTGACACTGTCTCCCACGACATCCTTATAACGAAGCTGAGGAAGTGCGGGATAGATGAGTGGACAGTGAGGTGGGTTGAGAACTGGCTGACTGGCAGAGCACAGAGGGTTGTCATTGGCAGTGCAGAGTCTGGTTGGAGACCTGTAACCAGCGGTGTTCCCCAGGGGTCGGTGCTGGGTCCGGTCCTGTTCAACATCTTCATCAATGACCTTGATGAGGGGATAGTGGCCACCCTCAGCAAGTTTGCTGATGATACGAAGTTGGTAGGATTGGCTAACACGCCCGAAGGCTGTGCTGCCATTCAGCGAGACCTGGACAGGCTGGAGAGCTGGGCAGTAAGAAACCAGATGAGGTTTAACAAAAGCAAGTGTAGAGTCTTGCACCTAGGGAGGAATAATAGCATGCACCGGTACAGGTTGGGGGATGACCTGCTGGAGAGGAGCTCTGCGGAGAGGGACCTGGGTGTCCTGGTGGACGACAGGTTGGCCATGAGCCAGCAGTGTGCACTTGTGGCCAAAAAGGCCAATGGCATTCTGGGGTGCATTAAAAAGAGCGTGGCCAGCAGGTCGAGGGAGATGATCCTCCCCCTCTACTCTGCCCTGGTAAGGCCTCATCTGGAGTACTGTGTCCAGTTCTGGGCTCCTCAGTACAAAAAAGACAGGGATCTCTTGGAAAGAGTCCAGCGGAGAGCCACAAAGATGGTGAAGGGTGTCACGGAATTAACTAGATCAATTTATGCCCGTGACAGGGGGCAGTAGGCCCCTGCCCTCCCCACCCCCCGCCTGGGCCCACAAAATGGGAAGGTAGGGGGAAAAGGAAAAAAACAGCGGCAACAAACTATGGAGGTAAACTTATTTTACTAACTATGATATCGGAATGCAAAATAATACAATATAATACAATCTAATTGGAATTGAGATTAATAAATCAAACAAGATATGAGAGAGAGTTCCCGAGACCGAGTCAAACCTGAAAAAGCTTGGAACGGCTAGGAAAGCACCCTCCAGCACCCACTGCCAGGCAGTAAGAGACCGCCCCCCCGGAAGGGTCAGATCCCGTGACTTCCGTAATGTATAGGGATAGGTACGTAGAGTTAGAGCATTAACACTTTAATTCCAGTACATGATGTTTTGATGTGGAATATCGAAAATCAAATAAAAAAAAACCAAAACCATGACAAAGGGCCTGGAGCATCTCCCCTATGAAGAAAGGCTAAGTGATCTGGGTCTGTTTAGCCTTGAGAAGAGAAGACTGAGAGGGGACCTGATCCAGGTCTATAAATATCTAAGGTGTGGGGGGCAAAGTGGCAAGGCCAGACTCTTTTCAGCAGTGTGTGGAGACAGGACAAGGGGAAATGGCCAGAAGCTGGGGCATAGTTAGTTCCGCACCAATGTGCGCAAGAACTTCTTTACGGTGAGGGTGACGGAGCACTGGAACAGGCTGCCCAGGGAGGTTGTGGAGTCTCCTTCTCTGGAGATATTCAAGACCCGCCTGGACGCCTACCTGTGTGACCTGGTGTAGGGATCCTGCTTTGGCAGGGGGGTTGGACTCGATGATCTCTGGAGGTCCCTTCCAACCCCTACGATTCTGTGATTCTGTGATTCTGTGACTTTGAGGGGGTGGACTTTGAATGATTCAAAAGGCTAGTAGGGGAAATCACCTGGGTTTCCCTCTTACAGAGTAAAAGGATCCAAGATGGCTGGTCACTCTTCAAGAAGGAAGTCTTAAAGGCACAGGAGCTGGCTGTCCCATGGAGCTGCAAAATGAGCCGGCGGAGAAGAAGACTGACATGGATGAATAGGAAGCTATTCTTGAGGCTCCAGGAGAAAAAGAGAAACTGAAAGAAGGGATGGGCAATTCAGAAAGAGTACAGAGAAGTTGTTAAGATGTGCAAAGAGAAAATCAGAAAGGCAAAAGCCCAGCTTGAACTCAACCTGGCTGTTGGAGTAAAAAGGAATAAGAAACTCTGTTAAAAATGTATCAACAGTAAGAGGAGGACTAAGGAGAATCTTCATTCTTTACTGGATAAGGCTGAAAATGTGACCACTAAGGATAAGGAAAAGACAGAGGTTCTGAATGCCTTCTTTACGTCTGTTTTTAAAAGTCAGAGCCATCATCCTCAGGGTACTCCACTCTCTGGCCTGGTAGTCTTGGCTGGGGAGCAATGTATGTGAAGTATTGTATTGTGACACTCAGAATTGCAGTGTCTAATATTTGGTGTCTGGTGAAGATCTGTTATGACACCAAACAGACATCAGAAGGGATGTCCAGAAGTGCCACAGAGGAGGCTGTTGCTGCTGAAAGACCTTGTGCTCCACTTATCTTTTGTACAGTGACTCAGAGTAACATCCTAACTGATAGGTTACAGAATCAGTAGCATCCTTGCCCTTGACTTCTGGTCTTGATTTCTAGAATAATTTTCTGCAGAATTACAGATGTGTTGAGAACATTTTTCCCCCAAATAACTTTGTGATTACACATTATTGGGCTACATCATTCAAATAAAGTTGGGAGAGGAAAGAAAAATCAGATGGCAGATAAAAAGTACAAACCTATTCTGGGAAATACAGACTGAAGAAATGGGCTGACAGGAATTTCATGAGATTCAACAAGAGGAAGTCTAGTGGCAAGCCAAGAGACAATGGGCACAGATTGAAATGCAGGAGTTATCATCTTAACACCAAAAAACACGTATTTTCCTCTGCAGGTGACTAGGCAATGACACAGATTGCCTAGAGAGTTTGTGGAATTTCCTTCCTTGGAGATATTCAAAAGTCACTTGGACATGGGCCTGGGCATACAACTCTAAATGGTCTTGCTTGAGCTGACAGGTTGGACCACATGGGTTCTGGAGGTCCCTTCCAATCTCAACCATTCCATGATTCTGAAGATTCATTTCATACTTCATGCCCCTAACATTTTTCAGAAGGAGAAGGTGGGTCTAAACCCTCTAAAAGAAATAAGGGAATTTGATGTGAGCTGAATCTTTGACTGGAGTTTCAATGATGAAGATTAACATATAAAAGCACAGAGTCACATAGTGTACTTTACTGAGTACAAAAGCTTACTTAATTTAAATCCCAGCCCGGCAGTTATATGGTCAACTTATTCTGAATACTGCCACTAGATGAAATTCTGAGAAGTAGTTGAACATATGCTCTGAGGACATAACTGGGTCTAACAATAAGAACTATGCTCTTAGGCCCCACAATTATAATTTTTCTAACTATTTTCTGAAATATTTATGGGAAAAAAAAGGTAGCAATAAATACTGGAATAAATCTTTTCAGAAGGCAAGTGAGACACTCTGCACGCTTTAAAGCAAAAATACCTATGTGCCTAAAAATTGTATTCCACATTGAGGAACACTGCCAAATAAGGGACTTATTTTTACTGCTTTTGCATTTCTTCAATCAATTTGGACAAATGCTGTACCACACTTTAAAACTACAAAAATAAGAAATTGCTTTGTTAGTAGTGAGATTTTTTTTCTTGGTTAACTCCTGAGTTTAGAGGCAGAAGGTACTATAAGAAGGTTTGTGAGTACTTGCTTCTTCAAGCACTTAACTGTGAAATCGCTTAATATCTGAGAAGGATGTTCTTGCAATATAATGCAGCAAATGAAAAAGCAACTGCAGATGTAAAGCAGATTAGAAGAGCAGATTAACTTCACAATTTCATGCAGCCAGTTTCTAGAGGAAATGTTAAAAAAACTCTCCTTCTAAATTATTGGTATCATTTTATAAACAAAACATACTAAAGTAGAAGATGGATTACGCTGTAACATACAATATCTTGTGAATACAAAGGTGTCCACTTCATAAATCTACAATAACATTCAGATTACATCAGTATGCACTGTTAGGAAAGAAATTTGATTTCATCCTTTCTAATTAAAGGATATTTTAGAAATAAGCAGATTAATGTAGAATAAGAAGGACAAATACAATCGTAGTCAAAATTTAGGAACCTAATCTGGGATTCCATTCTATTTCCCTTTTTCCCATTTCTTTTCTAAACAAAAAGCCATTTTCTAAACAACAACAACAACAAAACAACAACAACAACAATAAAACACTACTATCACAGTGGAAATGGGAAGGAGAAATGCCTTTGAAAATCTGTCCATTCATAAAATCATACAAAAAAAAAAAAAGACTAAAATTTGAAAATTCATATGGAAAATTCCAAAACAGGTGATGACGCTTGCAAAGAGAAAGAAAAGGTAAGATTATTTGCACACTTTCTGCTCCACAGAATGTGAATCCAAACAGAAAAACACAATTAACCTCAGGTTCTTACAAACAGCATGGGAATTAAAGAAATTACATTTACTATTTGTCAGCTTTCTATATAATATTTTTTGCCTAAATTATTTTTCTATGTACTTTCCTGTAAAGTGCTGAGGATAGAAATTCCCATGAAATAATTTATATGTCCCAGCTCTTCGTCACTGAAAATTTTCTTCTGATTAAATAGTTATGCCTTAATGCTGACATGACATCTCCCAAGCTAGGAAGCCTCAGAAGGTCACAGATTCTTTCTCCATAGGAGGCCAAGCTGTTTAGCAGAAAGTATGACCTACTGTGGAAACCAATGACCTAGTAAAGAAATAAACAGTACTGTGCTGTAAAGAGAGCTCAGTAATGAACTGCCTTCCTCCTACAGAGATCAAACCAAGTTAAGCGATGCTATTAAAATAAATCACCTTTTAAATGTCTTTACCTGAGATACTAATCACTTAAATCAGTACACTAACAAAATGTCAGTTTTATTCTTCAACTTAGATGAACACAATTATTCACTCTTTACAGCAGACTGAAATCCGAACACTCAGATCAACATTCACTCAGAAAAACATTGAACATGTATACCTAAGCCAAATGAGCCTTTAATGGTTTTCCACATAAACAAAAAAACCTGGCAAGTTATCTCCTGATTTTGATAATTCTGGGTCATGCCCTCCACTTCAAAATTTCATTTTCTATTAATATTTTCCAATAGTACTCAGTTTAAAGTACTGACAATAAAATGCCAAGGGAAAATATACATATTTTTGGTATTATTTCTTTGGATAGTAAGTTTTAGAAAATTCTCATCAGATATAATAAATAAATAAGTAGTAAATAAAATCAGTTAATGCTATAATAATTCTTACAAAATTCATTATTTTCATGTTAGTTTACAAAATTATGTGTATTGTTTTACATAATAATTTAGATACATGAAACAACAGTGGGACTATGAACATTTGCACCAACAGCTCCCTAAAATAAGGAAAAAATAATAATACTTAATTTAAATTTTTGAGAGCTAAACCAGTGTTTCATGGTACTGTTTTAAAGGTAAACCTGGTTGTCTCTCTACAGAAGAAATCAGAAAGCTTTAAGTAATAAAGATGTTCTGGGAACACTACAGATTGACTGTGTTTTGGGACATGATTTAGCAAAGGGTTGTTAGAGTTAGGGTAGTATGATTAGGTTGCGGTTGAACTTGATGACCTTTAAGGTCTTTTCCAACCTGAGCAATTCTATGATTCTATGATTCTATTTCAGTCTTTTTCCTTCACCAAAGGAAATTTATCTGGCTGAGGGCTTAAAGAGAAAAACAAAAATAACACACCAACGCACAGTGGTGATCACTGAGCAGGACATCAGGATGCTTCTGCAACTGTTATACTCACAAATAATTACTGAGAAAGGAAGAAAAGGTAGTCAGCGTAGTAGGTGCCACACCATGAGGTGATGCAGGGAGCAGAGATTAGCTGGTGAGGTAGATTAAAAGAAAGGCCTTGGAGCATCATTTAGCTCATGGATCCAGATACACAGTAATTAAATTATTTTTAGAAAAAGTGATCTTCTGCTACAGACTGACAGTAGTACACATGAATTCAGGATTCATTGAAAGAATACGCCAGTGATTAAATTGAAGTGTTTCCCTGAAAAAAATTAAAATCACACTGTTAATTTAGGAACTGAAACTTCCCATGTTAGTAGGTTGGCAAAAAAAATCAACAGAACAGCAGCTGTAAGCCTGCTGCAGAACGCAAGAATAATCCAACTTTAGAAGGCATCTTATAAGGCTGGAAGTACAGTAAGAATTAAAAAAAAAAAAAAAAAAAAATCTGCCATAAAGAACATGCCGCATTTGGGATTCTTACTGATTTTTAGCTCCTAGGAGAAAATATGTGTAACTTACAGGAAGAGTTGTCCCAAAGCCCAGCAAGAGGTGGAACTTTTTGTCATGCAGCTTTTTAACTCATTCTAAGACACTTTCTCACAGATCACATATTACATGCATTTCACGTATACCACAAAAGTGTATTCAGGCTAAACAAATCAAATATAAACAGGCATGATGCAAAATGATAAAAAGTGATCTTAGCATCTCTGTCTACTTTCTACAATGCATAATAAGTAGTCATAACTTTCCAGAGGACACAAAGAACAGACTCCCCCATTGCTTACACAACATGTGGACCAAGCTTAGCACACCCTCTAACAATTTGCACAAAATCTATAATAGGAAATTAAACTAATAAACCACAAGATATGGAAAAACTACACATTAGATTACCTATCACATAAACTTAGAAAGGCAGCCAGGAAAAATCAAGAAAATATTTGTAGTCTCTGTAGTGACATTCTATGTTGAACTTTGTTATGATTGGGAGATTTTATCCTTAAATAGAAAATTCATGACTTCTCTTAGCTTTTTGAAATGTCTTTTTAGTTCAGACTTTTTTTACGAGAATATGCCGTACTTAAAGAATACCACAATCTCATTAATATTAACAAATAGGAAATAAATCTTTCACACAGAAAATTATTATTATGAACTCTTAATAAAGCAGATAACATCCAAAATGTTTGAAAGGGTATAAAAAATATATTGGAACAGGCTGCCCAGAGAGGTTGTGGATGCCCCGTCCCTGGAGGTGTTCAAGGCCAGCTTGAATGGGACCCTGGGCAGCCTGGTCTAGTATCAAATGGGGAGGTTGGTGGCCCTGCATGTGGCAAGGGGGATGGAGATTCATGATTCTTGAGGTCCCTTCCAACCCTGGCCATTCTGTGATTCTGTGATTCTGTGAAAATTATTTTACCTTTTCCTTCAATAATTTATTCAAAGTTTTAAAAGTAGCAAAGGTCTGTGAACTATCAATTTTTTTACTATAACTCAAGAAAAATTCAAATACACAATTTTAGTGTTCAATACTTGCAATCCTACTTTTCTATCTTAGACTTTTGGAAATCAAGGTAGCAATGAATTAGGATCTCATGAGAGATCTGAGATCTTCTCTCCAAATATTATGTAGTATAAAGAAAGAAGAAGCAAGAGTGAAGATGAACTTACACTGTTGTGTTTCTCTGTGTGTCATATACTTTTGGTTAATTTCCTGGGGACTAGCAAATAAAACAAACCAAGTCAACCCAAGAACAAAGGGGCAAACTTCCTCTCTTTACATATGTACACATATATAATATCTAATTGATATATATTATCTACATATAATAGATAGTGTGTTCTTAAGCACACAGCAGAGACAAATATTCTACCTAAATATTAAGTACCAGTGGTGACAACATGCTAGAAGATGACAGATGACATTCCCAACTGCCATAAGAGAGAAGAAATTTTATAAGAGCTGTCAACCAGCTACAAAGTTGGCCAGTCTGCCAAACTACCATGAGAGAGATTATGGGAAATGTTTGATGAATCCACACAGGAAGAACAAACAACTCTCATAAATTAGAGTATACATAGCATCTGTAATTTATCCAAAGATGAAGCAGTTTTTAGTTAAGGAAACTACAGTCAGCCTATTTCAATCCAACCAATGTAGTTGCTCTTAGATTAAAAAGCAAACATATCCAAACCCTCACTACCAACAGAAGTAGAACTTTAGAACTTCTTCAATATCTGTTCTTGTTTGAGTGTTACATTTCTCTCTGTGTCACATCTTTTCCATTCAAAAAAATAATGGGGGGGGGGAAACAAAAACAAAAACAAAACAAAACAAAAAAAAAAAACAGGTGTAAAGAATAGTAGATTGTTTAAGGATTCAAGAAAAACATCTTCAATTGTTTTCAACTAACAGAAACATGCTGAGACATAAAGAAAATTAATAGACTGAATTTCAACAATTTGCCAAAAAAAGCCATGAATGGATCAGGAAATAAAAAAATAATAATAATAATTTTAAAAAAGGAAAAAAGTTAGTATAAAAATCCTTATAGCTTTCAGAGTCATTTTTTGTGGTCTAGTAGTATTACCATTTTCATGGACTTATCTATAATTTTATTATCTGAAAATGTTCTGTTTAATGAAAGCTGGAATTCATACATGATTAAGGATCTACCTGAAAAATGAAACACTGTATTATGAGATTAAGAAAACAAATAAACATGAAAGTGGGCAAATAAATTTTAATAAGTATTATATAATATTCTGTCTATCATGTTATCTTGTTTAATGCAACCTTATGTCTCTGTAGTTTCAAATCACTCTCTAATCTGCTACCACTGATGTAAATGTCTGCCTGTACTGTAACACTGATATGACTAATTAGGTACAATCCTTTCAAAGACCAGCTAGAAATAACAAGAATGAGAAGGTCAAGGAGAGCAGCTGAAGAACTGGTATAACTTAGAATAATTCCACACAGTCATGGCCAATAGTGACTTTGAGCCTGACATGTTGCTCTAACACAACAAATACACTAGAGTCATTGAGAGGGATCAAGATTTCTGTCACACTGACTACTTTCCATTCCTACAATATTAGTCTTCTGATTTGCAGAAAAGCTGTAAAGCTTGTAATCTCCTACTAGCACAGTAAAATCAAAGCCAAAGGAGTTTAGAAGATATTTCTACAGAACAGTCACATATGTTCTTGTGGATTCTCTAGGTTTAAATTTATATGACAGATGCCTAGTTTTGGTGTAGTAGAATTATGAGACACTAATTAATGAATAAATTGAGTCTAGATTTTATTTCTCATGGTAAGAGATGCCCAACATCACAATACGTACCACCTACATGCTCTCCCAAGCCTCACAGATCCCATTTGTAACATGGAGAGTATACAGTTGCCTAAATCCCAAAGGAGTTAAGGAGTTACTACTTCAGTTTTCTATGTATCCAGGGACATTTTAGAAAGTATATTATCATGCAATTCAATTAAAAGTAAGGAATAATTAAGTTCTAGTGTGTAAAATAATATATGAGACAGCATATTTTAGCTTCCTGCTGCACTTAATATCTTAGATACACTTTTATGGCTAAACAGTTGAAAGTCTATTTAGATAGATAGATATTTAGACTAATCGAGATAAAAAACGTATTTCAAAGTTATTTCCATGTCCTCAACCTCAGCCTCATACATTTCTCATGATGTACAGTTGAGTTGCCAGAATTTTAAGAGGTACTTTATACCAAGTCTTGGACTATCAATTTCTAAGGACAAATACTTGTCCCTAAAAGACTTAAGACTACTTAGATAGGAACACTAGGTTAGTTTATTATGAATAACAAACCACAGGCACAGATTGGAAACAAACTTTGTAAGGATTACTGATGAAAACTAGGCAAGGGTATTATCACTAGTTGAGCTGGAGAGAAAAAGGATAATATACACCAGAAACTGGAAAGTATCATGTCACTATGAGTAAAGCACACATAAAAAGAGGCATCATGTAGATAAGAGACTGTGGTACATCTACAATAAAATTGTGATAACCTGAGAACTTATTTGACTTTTTGGAGTTGAAATATCCTTACAAGAAGAAAGAAGCAAAAACCCATCTCTAAACATCGCATATATTGCAAGTATATTTCATATGCAAGCGTTTGAGGAAATTAATATAAAAACAAACAAACAAACAAAAAAGCAGAAGATAAAATACATTGTAAATATTCTCTGTAAGTAATATTTATCTTTACAAATTAAGCAGTCTTTCTTTTATCCAAAATGGCAATTACTGTGGAAATATCTGGAACTAAATTTAGTGATTACTGGTTGAAAGTAAGAAGTTGAAATTGTTTTAAGAACTAGATAAAAATTATTTTAAATAGTGTATTTGAAAATATTTTAATTTAATTTAGTCACTATAAAATAATTTAATTACTGTAAATAATATATATATATATATATATAAAATTGTTTTAAGAACTAGATAAAAATTATTTTAAATAGTGTATTTGAAAATATTTTAATTTAATTTAGTCACTATAAAATAATTTAATTACTGTAAATAATATATATATATATATATATATATATATATATATATATATATATATATATATATATAAGTAATAGTGAGCTGAGAGCAGTTACTACAAAAACTAGTAGATAAGAAATTCAGGAATGTTTTTTTCTGGTGAGATTACAGATACACTCAAATACATAAACAGACAGCTTATTTCAACCCAGCATTTGCAGTTTTGGTGTGATCATGAGACTATGCAGCAATGTAAAACAAAGCATTATGTGTTCATTTAAAATCACTATATAAAAATGTCCTCCCTAAGCCTTGGCTTTTGTTCTATCCAAAATGATGCTCTAAAACCATAACAAGAAAATGTTGAATGATTTTAATAACCAAAGCATTAACAGAATGTTCTTTAGCAAAAGAGTGTCAGAGAGCCACCAGCTGCTGCCTATAAGCCTTCATTTCCACCCCTTCTAGAAAAAACATTGGAGGAATTGAAGCAACTCAACATATGACCCCTGGTCAATGAATGTGAAACCTCTCAAACTGCACAGTAAAAGACACCTGAGAGATGATCTCCAGCCATATTTCTTGTATATCATTGATGTTTACCTCAGCTACACATATCATTGAAATGTTCCAAACTCATATCTCTGTTAACATTGACTCCGAATTAAAGAGCCATTGGTGGAGCTAAAGAGCAGCATAACTAATACAATTCATAAAATCCAGTCAGGACACACTCAGTTTACATGGTGATGAATACTGTCTTGCAAAGCAAACAAAGGTGATGACAGAGCCTGTATTTGAGATATAGGAGCTGTATAACAAGATACCAAAGAAAGAAGAATTAACAGTCGTCACAGAAATGGTTCAAGAAAAGTTTAGCTGAGGAATGCAGCCTTCTCTGTTTTGAACTCTGGTGCACATACACACTCCCAGGTGCACCACCGAGAGGGAGAGAGAGGAAGGGCGGATCCAGGCTCCCCGCTATTGGATACCCACATGAGAATCTGGTGTTTTGACTAAAACTAAGCAGAAAAGATAAACAGTATTACATTATAATTTTATTTTTTTTTCAACAAATATTTTTTTTAAAATTTCAGTTTTTGAAAACACAATACACATTTTACTATAATAACAGATATTAAAATTATTATAATTATTTTGGAAAATATTCATTTATAATTCATAACAAATTAAAATTTTGAAATATTCCTACAAAATAGGAATTAGAAGTTTCAGAAGGGTCTGTGTCTTCTCTGGCAGAATTACAGAGCACGCAGCAGGAGATGAATGCAGCACTGGCTGTGATTATTCTAGTGGGAAGTGGTGACAGAAATGTGCAATTATTCATTCTACTCCAGTCCTCTCCTACCCTTGTTAAAACATGTAACAAATGAGAAGCCTTGACTTCCCATTGAAGAGGTAATGATGGCTGTGTGAGGATGATTTTTTTTTTTTTTTTTTCCCTGTGCTCAGTTTTCTGTTATACAGGCATCTTTAAAGGATTTTTCATCCTGGGCATCCCACTGTCACTTAGTCTGTAGTTTTCGTAGTCTAAATAAGCCACTATCTAATTAACAGGACTTTCAGAATTTGCAATACATAGCAAGATGAATACGGATAAGTGAAATGAGTAGCTAAGCATCTAGTTGTTACTGCTTAAAGAAACTCAGATGCAAGAGGCAGAATAAATGTATTTTGGACATGCTCAGTACTACTCCAGCATTCAGTGAGAGTTATATTTCCACTGTACTCTTACCGCCTGTGTTCGCATCATTTTAAATTGATGTTAACAGACTGGCATGCAGGATTTTGTAACATTTGATAGCCATTCAAGTAATAAATGTCACTTATCTGAACTATGTTTTCTCCATTCAGGTATACATATGCTTAACTGTGAACTGAAAGTGAAAATAGACCAGGAAACAATACTGTCTGTACTTAAAACACAAATAAGTGATCACTAGCACCAACATTTAGTCACTTTGAAGTGTCTTCCACTAAGAAAACACACTGATTTTTCAAATTTAATCTGAAAAATCCTGCTTTCCAAGACCACCATGTCCCATACAGGACAAGATAGTTATTTTCAACAGAAAGTAGATGGCTAAAGCTAAAATAGAAATTTTGATCGTTCATATTGAATTTATAATCTTTTATATTTCTATCAAGTTCATATTTCAGTAAATTACTTAAATACATAAAATCTCACATCTGTGTCCAAATGCAATATAAGAGAAGTTCTCCTGCTAACCAAAATACATAACTTATACATAAAAATCACATTTTGATTATTTTATGCGATGAAATAATCATTTATTTTAAACCTATAAAGACAAAACAATATCATTTGTGATATAAATAGAGATTGTAGTGTATAAACATTAAAATATTATAGCAGATCTTATTTGCAACAAGTCTAGTTGTCTTTGATTTGTCTAATTGTTTTTTTGTTACAAGCCCATGTCATGTCTGGAGTGCTTAATATATACAAACAGTCATCATTCACAATGCTATAAGTACAGGTAGGTAAAAGTGGAGAATGAACATTACTTGAACTCAAAGCATGATATCCATAGAATAACTATTTGAATTTATGGTCTCATAGAGTCATTGTTGTTTCATGCCTAAATACGCAAATGCCTAAATGTCATTTACCATACAGAGATTAAATTTCCTTTTGATTTTTCCAGTGACTGCATCAAAATAAAAATAACTGCATTGTCATTCTGCTGTCCTGTCATTCTTTTCACTTTTTACTACTTTTCCCTTCCTTCTTCAGTAGATGCAGTATTCACCATAAATAAATGAATAATAGTAGCATTGAGTTATGGCAGGGCATTTCAACACCTATCTTATTTACCAGGCATATGATGAAACCCATTCATATTCATAGCAATAGCCCAATGCAATCCCTGTATTCCAAGATGAAAAAGTTTAAATTCCTTTACTTACTATGAATATTTACTGATGTTTAATCTACAAAACCAAACATCAAGAAGTGTCTGCTTGTTCTGACCACAGCTTCCATCCTGTAGGTCAGCTGCTTTGTTTTAAAGTCCAAGAGCCTGGCACCAGCAATCTTATCTTGAAGGCTGGCCTGAAGCAGCCTGAGATCACAGTGCCTCATCTCCTTTCTTCTCCTTTCGCCTTTCCAAAGGACACAGTACTCTCACATTTGAGGAATTACGACAAACAAAGAAGCCATTCTTAGTGTTGTGTCCTCCCTTTCTTTACACTATTAAAAAAAAAAAAAAAAAAAAGCGTACAACTGGATGTGGCATAAGCCAGGCAGCCTTCTTTCCCAGCTACTTGAAAATACATTTATACGGATGTATGTTCACTGATAATGTCAAACTTTGCTCTTAAGCTTGCAAAGGAAGTGTTTGAGGCTTTTGTTTTTGTTTTGTGGTTGTTTTTTGTTGTTGTTGTTGTTTTTCCAAGCAGCAAACTCTTTCTCAAGTAAGGAATGTTCAAAACAAAGCTTTTCCATAGACTCTCCTTTGTGTTGCTGTTGTTGTTATCTTTCAGAAGGATGTAAACATATCCCTTTTCCAAATAAATTGATTATTCTGTTATAATTAAATGGATAACATTCTCTCAGGTTTTGTGTATACAGTTCCTTTGTTAAACATCTAGCACAATGCTGGAAGTGGATCTTTTTCTATCCTGCAGAAGATTTTAATATTGCAGAAAAAGAAAAATAATTGTGTTCAGTTTAGTACAATTTCCAGTCTTTGGCACAAAATCAATCATTGGATGAAAATAAGAGCTATATTTAATGTGTATCAAATCAAATTTGAATTACATCTTCAGGGAGTATCTTCAGGTACACAATCAAATCACTGTGCACTAACAATTTTTGGTAGAACAATTTTTATTATTTTAATACAGTTTAGCAAAATGCTCCAAGCTTGAGCAACAATACGCTTTCCTAATAGAAGACACTTTGGGGTGATGAGACGACAATGTTGCTAATCACTTATTTGTGATTTATGTGAGGATAGTATTGTTTTCTATTGTATTTTGACTCTCTGTTCTCAATGAAAGCAATTCTGGTATGTTTCCATGCTTCCTGATTTTAGATCAGGGAGAACAAGTGGATACTCACAAAAACACAGCTGATCAAGCCAGTTCTCATTCATAGGGCATTTAGCCATACTAGAACAATATTGAATTTGAGCTAAGATCAACATTTCAGTCTGCATAAATGGTGCCTGCAAAGATGCTTCACCTTGCATTCAGAGCATACTTTACCATGCAGACATGCCTTCTGCCTCACTTTTTTTTTTTCCTTCATTTTCTTTGGTCCTTCCAGATGTTTTTCCCTAGACATTCATCACCAAATCCCCTTGTACATTTCTTCTATTGTTCCCTTCCTTACTACCGTGCTATACAAAGTACTAATTATGTACCAATTTCTGCTATTGTAATGCAGGAAATGTAGCAACTTGTAATATCTTGATGACTGTACTAAGCTAATTTTGGAGATGCATCCAGCATTTATTATCACACAATGATGTCAAATGTATTAAAATGAACATGAAAAGAAATTGGATGGCTCTGAAGTGGCAGTGGACTACAGAACTATGTATCTATATCTATATCTATAGATATATCTGTATATCTAAGTAGTTCAAATATACCAAAACAGAATAATTGAAGCTAACAATCACTCATGTGAGAACTCTGGTTAAAATTAGTTGTTCTGTCTTGATTTCTAATGGACAGAGCTATAAGTCATAGAAAAGATAAAAATAAAAAATTACTATTTTGCAGATTTCTTTGCTAATAAAATCAGCCAAGATCAATATGAGGTTCTAAGGGCAAGTGAGGCACAGAGGATTTACACTCCCAGCAGTCCTCCTATCCCAAACTAGCTGCCTCATCCTAACAGCTAACTGGTAACTATCATCAACTCATTCTGCATGCAGGACCATCAGAAAGGTGGAGAGCTGGCACCTACCATGGCTGGGGTTCTGCTGACAGCTGTGGGAAGTAGCTTTAGTGTGCAGCCCCATTCCCTCTATTCCTGGCTAAGACAAATGTCATCATGGAGGTCAACAACAGGAATCAATTTCAGCAAACCCTGAACATTTGGCCTTAGTGATCAGTCACTAAAAATTCTCCCCTCTTCTCAAAGCTTCCTACCTACACCTGATTATGTCCTTTTGCTCATACTTGTCCCACGTGCACATACTCATGGCAAGCCTCCATGTGGCACTAGTTATTTCCACCCTTCAGAAGAATAAAAGATTTGTATGTCACATTCCTGACAAAGATGCCTGTTTGCACTGAAAACTATCAGCCTTCCTCCCTCAACTCCCAGACAACTACCAGGAAGAACCTCAAAGGTGGCTGTGAATGCTCTAAGGGGTGGGTATTATGTTTATCAGTTCTAAGAATATGTTAATGAGTTTGAAAAAAATGTTTAGCATATGCACAAAATTCCAGGGAAATATACAAGTGTATAAAAATACAAGTGTATATGAGCATGACCAATAAATGTAATCTGCACGTGAGTCAAGGTGCACATATTGGATGGAGCAATCTTCTATGTGCCCCGAGCTACAGTAAAGGAATATGTATTTGCTACAACTCATTGGTGTGCACTGGTATGTTAATCTACCAATGTTCTCAGCATCAGCTCTCAGAACATTGTTCCAATGTCAACCCACATTAAAATGTCAGATCTTACTTGACCAGAAAAGCAAGCTGTGCACTAATTACTGATGACATTGAGGTGGTAATGACTCAGAGTAATCCTGGTTTAGGGTAATCCTGGGTTTGGAATCCAGACATACTTTGTTTACAAGAGCACAACATACTAAGGACCAAAAGTTGCTCCTAGACATACAGTTTGTCAAGAAGATAAGTATTTCTAGCTCTTTATTAGAAACGGAAATAAAAGAAAGGAACAAGCACTTGACAGTTTGAATTCTGAGTATTTTCTTTGTGAGTTATGCTAACAAAAATCTTTTATTTACATCTTGTTTTCTCTACTTCCCATTCACAAAATAAACTTGAGCAGTACTGGTATGATGAAGCAAAAGTTTTGCGTTATAGATCTCATTAATTTCAGATTAATAAGATTCTTCACTTTTCAAATCTGTTATTAGAGTTTATTTCACAAGCAGCAACTCAGTTAAGCATTGGTAAAAGCAATTCTATTTGTATGGCAATAATGAAGCATTTATTACTTACTGTAAATCAAGCTGAATCGGCCATTCCGCAGCATTTTTCCTTTTCTGTAACACAGTTATTTTTTGAGGAAAGAGGGACAATCAAATCTCATTTTAGAATACCCAGCCACATATTACAAACCTCCTCACAGACTGAACTTGTTAAAGGGAAAAGTTGAAGGTCAGCTCTCAGTAATTGTTTAGGGAAGGATTAGTGTCATGTTAAAAAGCCTGGTTTACTCTTTTCCTGCAAATGCTGATTGCAGCTCCAGGCATCATTTTGAATGAACTGTCTTGTATTTGGCACAGAAGATAATCATCTCAGTCCCACCCAAAGAACTGAGCTTTAGACAGCAGGGACATCTGAGCTAAAAATGAAACAAATACATGTTGAAACTGAAGATACTGTACAATGTTTCCAGTAAGATATTCAGTTTTCTGCCAAGTTAAAATGATATAAAGGCTGTTGCATTCCAATGACCTACAAATAGTGTTAGAGTGGATAATACTGAGTACTATTAGCCAGTTAATAGTATAAGCAAAACTGTTAAAATCTTATTCAAAGAGGCTAAATTCAATGTACTTTACTGTGTACTTGTAATCAACATCTTTTGAGACTACAGAGCTTGTAGTGCCTGCTGACTACTCAGATAGTGGTCAAGACTATGGTGCCTGGGACATGCATTGTTTCAAATCAATGAGACAATCAATACCTTATGGATAGTTTCACATTTGAAAGCATTTCTTCAGAGCTGTTTGCTTTTGAATGGAAGGCCCAGGAATGTTTTCTGGCTGAAGACTTGGCCTGGGAACATAATGTTTCCAACTTGATACAGGAGACTGGGAAATGACATTTTACTCTGTGAAGGCAAGATGCAAACTGACTTCTCCCTGCTTCTTAACTCTGCTGATTCAGTTTGCAAGATCTGGAAGACAGGACCAGAAGCTGTCATTCCAAAGAGCAGGCCCAACTACTCTGGACTGTCAGCAAGCATGTGTATGTTCACTGTTAGTCATTAACTAACCACCACAACCTTGGACAATCTGCCACTACCAAAGACCAGAACCCTCGACATCAAGATCTCTCTCCATTCAGGAGTGCTGAACCGCTTTGCTGCTTCTGTTTATCTGTCTGTCTTCTCCCATTTTCTGTCTTTCCTCTTTATCTTTTTATACACTTTCACTCTTTATAGTAGCCATTGCCTTAGAATTTACAGCATAGAAATAATTCCTGTGCAAAAGTACTCTTACCTGTAATGCTTATTAATTGCTTTTAGCAAATTAGCCAGTTTTACCTCCAAGTACTCCGAGCCTTGGATGACTCCATTGCATTAGCAACTCCTGCTGAGCTAGAAAAAGATTCAGCTTCCTGCAAAGGCACTGAGTGAGACAAGAAATATAATCAAGAGAAAAAATCTGAGTCTTGAGGAAAAAAAAAAAAAAAAAACCAACAAATTTAAGAGTAACCACATCACTGTGTAAGATGTTTCTTATGAAAAAGTTTGTCCGAGTTGAATACAGTATAATTTAAGATGTAAACGCATGCAGAAAGATGAGCAAAGCAGTGTGTCAGCCTCTAATGACTGCTTAGACCAATCCCATTCCTATGAGAAGTGATATTTAGGGGGGATCCTGTTTTTAAGCTAATTTGTTGCCAAGATAAAAACCCTGATTAAGGTATCTTTTAAAATGGAATCATCATAAAGTTGAATTTAGAAACTCATCAAAAGCCAGGTCTGAACATGAAAACTAGATTCACACATCCAGCACTTAGCATTTGAAGAGATAACCTCATTTCTTTTTAAATGAAGTGATTTATTTGTATGAAAGAAGTCTCTTCAAATTTCATGCATCTCAAGTATTAAGCTCACTAATCAATGTTTTCACAATTGGTCCATTAATGAACTAGAGACAACCATCATTTTTTGTCACACAAGATCAAAGCCAGTCTGCAGACTCCCATCTCACTGAATATACTGGAAGATGAACAGATCTTTTCCATTGAGCTGAGCCTGTCAGTTCCTCAAATCTAGAGTTTTTAGTTGACATCACTGAACTTAAAGTATACTATTGCAGCCCATGCAGTATGGTAAGTGGAAAACATTAAATGTTTAGAAAAATATTTGATATGCTCAGAGAGGCTGCAAGAATGATAACTGCAATAGACATGGAGCAAGTGAATTTAGCAAATATTGCAGTAGAACATGAGACAGAACTCAAAATTTTAAGCAAGGTATGATTGCTTTATCAAGGCCCTTGTTAGAAAATAAAAGAATAAACTGGGATCTGACTAGTAGTGCATTGCGGCTCAAAGATTACAGTTGAAGAGCTGTTTTGCATAAAAGTAAATCAAGCAGTCAAAAGATGCTAAGACTGGACATCCATACAGGAAAAAAAAATAACCACATAGATTGATAAAGCATATCACTGCTTTGTAGTAGAAGTTGTGAAAAGGAGAATTACAAAAGAAGATGAAGTTATTGAAAAAAAATCTGTGAAGGCTAGTCAAAAGAGTAAATTCTCACTGTAGGCTCAAAAAATATTAAACAATATTAGCAGTGCAGGTATAAGGTTATATCCATTCTAAAGTTTTTTATAAACTTGAGAAAAAGACAAATAAATATAATGGAGGGAGAAGTTATTAAAATTGAAAGTCAGCCTTTAAATAGTGCATATTTGTGCAAATGAGGAAAACAGAAAGGATGATAACCTTTACCAGGTTATGCGTAACAGACAGGCCAAATACAAGCTTGCAGAACAACCAAACCAAACAATAAATATTCTGACAAATATTTAAGATGTCTGACAAACCAGATAATAAATATTCAAACATTTTCAAGTGTTCAAATCTACCAAAAGAAAGAAACCTTTCAAAAAGGCCATAGAAAAATTAAAACTTTAAACTGTAGAAGTACAAAGAGTAGATAAAGCCAAAGAGATTGTTTTCTTTACCTATGCATTTATCACAGCGATACACTTACGTGCTTATCGTAAAAAATATTTGTATACTATTAAAGTATCAGTTATTAGTACAAAAATGTAAAGCATAAATTGACAAAACAATTTTCCAGCTACTTGCTATATCAAGGATGAAACTGCTGAACTGATGCTTGTAACAAAGAACAGTGAACATCAGAATAAAATACACAGTGAAGGCTCAATTCAGCTCTTGTAAATAGTAATCTTACATCCCAAGGGGTATTCTGGAGGAAAGAACAAGAATGGAGATAAAGCAGACTTTCCTATCATCCACTTATAATGTCTGATGGTACCTCATAAAAACAGTTTGAGCACTCTTAACTACCCTAGGCGCAGGATGGTGGGTAAGTTCCTTATGTGGCTGGAAAACAATAGCGTGACACAGTGTAATCAGTTTTAACAGATTCAGAGATCTCAAATGGAGATCCAAGGCTGAGAGGACTAAGACTATTCAGACTGGAGGAGAGAAGGCTGAAAAGGAGATTTTATCACCATCTTAAAGGCAGGCGCCGTGTGAGTGGGACCAGACTCTTCTCAGTGGTGTCCAGTGATAGAACAAGATGTGATAGGCACAATCTGGAACACAGGCAGTTCCAGATGAACATAATGGAAAAAAATATTTACTTTGAGGATAACAGAGCACTGGAACAGGCTACCCAGAGAGTTTGTGGAATCTCCTTCCCTGGAAATCTGGACAACCTACTGCAGGATCTTATCTTAGCAGATGTGTTGGACTAGATGATCTCCAGATGTCCTTTCCAAACCCTACAATTCTGTGATTAATAAATGATGTGGAAAAAGTGTGCCGGTGGTTGATAGCAGTAATTTATTCATAGTGAAAAGGAAGGTTTCTCTTAAAGAATAAAGGAATGGCAGAAGGCTCAGTGATGGACAGATGAGATTTGCTGTATATATACATACATATATATTTATATATATGTAAAGCAGATCATGTGTGGAACAAGCAATTCTAACTTTCCATATACACTGAGAGAATTTGGATGACCAAGAACATCAGTTTAATAATCAACAGAAATAAGAACAGATACAATTTGGGGTAACTAGGAAAGAAAAACTGAATCTGAAGTTATCACTAGTTAGAAAATATATTTCACCTTCTTGTTAAACATATTACAATCTTTCTAATGTACTCTTTTTGGCATGAGAAAATGTAACATTTCAGAGAAGAATAACAATTATCAAAGTAATTTTTTCCAGTGTAAGAAATGACTAGGACCCTCCAGCAAGGAAAAGAAACAAAGTGAGAGGGACATGGCACAAAATGTATACAGTCTAGAGTGTAACATGGAGAGTGAATAATGACCTTGCTCTCTCACCATCAAGAATGAGAATACATAAAAACCATTTAAAGGAAAACCATTTAAAGGAAAAGTCTTAGTCCTCCTAAGGTCAGAAAAAGCAAAGCATTACATCATACCTAAGAGTGCACCTGAAAAAGGGCTACATGATGTTGAGATTTTGGTCCAGGAAAAGTAATTATGTTTTTGCCATATTCTGGATATTCAACATCAGAAATGGTCTGACCTAATTTGATCTATCCTATGTTCTTTATATAATACTGAGAAAAACCACTGCTGCCTTGACTGAGTACAGTTCTGTGACTCTAGTCTCCATGAAGCTTTCTCTATATATTTATCAGTTCTATCATATTTCTGAATATCTTTGACTAAATACATAAGAGAATTCTAAGGCATTTCATGTTAGTTTACCCATTTAATAATAATCTTTCTGTAGATCTTTCCTTTCTAATAATGAAGGTATCGCCCAATCACTTCAAAAGAAATGATAGTATCAGACAACTCCAGCTGTGTCTTATCTGAAAACAGGAAATTATATGTAAGCTTGCTTGTGGAATAATGAGCAAGCAATTAACAGAATCAGAACATTTTCCAAATGGCTCCCCCCTCCTTCTCTGTACAAAGCTCTGCACATAGGGAATTCCAAAATACATATAGGCATTTTCATCTACTCTCCAATCTCTCTAAGGCTCATTAAGTACACCTCATGTTCCATCATTGCTTTAACTTCAAACATATTAACACCATTTGACCTAACAGACTGACAGTCAGAGGATGGAGCAAGTAAAACTGAATGACCTTCCCTTGTGGCTTAGGGTCTTGTTTGAGTTTAAGAAGTTCTTCCAAAATACTTACAGATGAAACAGTTAGGTTTTCTGAAGTAAAGATTCCACAATTCCTTTGATTCAAAGATGCATGAGGAAACAGACACAGTTCTGAATCCCAATCAGGGGTTAGCTGGGTGCTAACCTGGAGCACAGCTCCAAACATTCTTTCCTCCTTTACAGAATTACCAAGTCTGTGCAGTCATAGAAATGCACTATGAAAAGGAACACTCAGATCCACACTGCAATCTCTGTGCTGTGACACAAATTCAAATGCAAATTCTTCCTTATTTGTTATTGCCTCTGCGGACGTATGCTGTGTATAAGTAGCATCACTATTTAGAAGGGAATTTGACTGCTTCAAGGTATAAAGGAAAATGGAAAATTAAATGTTTTAATAGTGGTATTTACAATACTCTTCAATTTAAGAGCTAAAGCTCCTCCTTTCTAACAACATTTTACTTGATTTTTGTTTTAAAAATACAGTAATTTTCACAGAATATTGCTAAAAATTGCTAAAAAACACTTTATTCATTCAGTTAGCTAATATACAAATATTTTTATACAGATAGAAAATAGATGTATTACAAATAATGAACAATATATACATGCTTGTAAACTAAGCTGTCAGTAATTTAGAAGTTAATTCCACCATCTCTGAGTTAAATTCTTCCTCTTGACCAAGCAGCTTATGAATTTCCCAGGATAAAGAAAGAAACAGACCAAAAAGAAGATATTTAGAATATTTTCTTAGAAACTTCAGGCTTCAGGTTTTTCATGTAAGAGGGGACAGGTAAGGAAGGACAATATCTTTTTTTAAGTAATGAGATTCCATTGCTTTCCTGTGTGTAACCAGTGATTCTCGTTCTTGCCATGTAATTTAGTAGATGTTCCTACTCATAGAAGTAGGAAAAAGTAGCATCACTGCATGAAATAATTTTTAAAACATCTTTTTTTCTTTTAGTTTATTTGCTATTCCTGCTGTTATGCTTTCACAGCATTTTGATTAATTCAACCCTTTTGATGTCATACCACATTGTAATAAGAAGAGATGCATTTCTTGCTAAGGAAATGACAAACTGTGGCAACTTTATATGCCAGTTGTTAAAACATAGTTGATGATACATTATTTGCTCTTTGGTAGCTTAGCTACTTCAACAAACATTCTGCTTATTTCCCTTCATTACTGGAATTATGCCTTTCAGCTACAGAGACCAAAACATTAATATATGATTTAGGCAACAATAATATTAAAAGTGCATGTGAGAGAAATACTGACTAGGCCAAAAAAGAAAATGGGATATTAGACTTTTAATGTTGAGCATGCTCATTCTTCATCGTATAGATCTTATAGGTGGATAAGGGTATGTTTTCAAAGCAAAGAATTAGGTAAGTAGTTCTTCAGTATTAGTAAAAGCTGTAAGCTGTCTTTCCACATAGAAGACAAAAAAGGGAAATCTAAATTTTTCAGTCTCAAGTGATTTTTTTCCAGATTATCCTTGGTCTTAAAGTTATAAACTTGTTTAATCATGACAATTATTTTAGATAGCTTACTTATAGAAGCTCTGTACCTTGGTGAATCCTATAATCCTGCTGTGGTTCATCCCAGTGAACTCCTCAATGCTGATGCAATAGATTATGGAAAACAAACAAAACAAAAAAACAAAAAAACTCACAGCCCTACCCCCAAAGCCATAAATCCTTACATTTAATAGTATCTGGTCTATTTTTTCTATGATGAACTTAAAGAATATATGTCCAAATAAACAGCTACAGCACTTGAAAATTATGCACGCTAATGAATTATTATTAAATTATTATTTATGGAATTATGACAAGAAAATTAAGAAAAAATACTGCAACTGACTCAAGACATTGTCTTCATCACAGGCTATCTAATAACATAGTGGCTTAGTTTCAATTTAACAAGTTAAGTAATTCATTTAAAATTTAAAAATTGCCAGTTGATGAAAGACTCAACATGAGCCAGCAAGGTGAGCTAGCAGCCCAGAAGACCAACCATATCCCAGATTGCATCAAGAGAAGTGTGACCAGCAAGCTAAGGGAAGTGATTCTTCCCCTCTACTTTGCTCTTGTGAGACCTCATCTGGAGATACCGCGTCCAGTTCTGAGGCTCTCTATACAAGAAGGACAATGAGCTGTTGATGTAGGTCCAGAGGAGGGCCATAGAGATACACAGATGGGTGGAACACCTTTCCTATAAGGACTGGTAGAGTGAGCTGGGGCTCTTCAGTCTATTGAAAAGAAGGCTCCTGGGGGATTTCATAGCAGCCTTCCAATACATGAAAGGGTCCTTCAGGAAAGCTAGGGAGGAACTTTTTATAAAGGCATGTAGTGACAGAACAGGAAGAAATGGCTTTAAACTGGAAGAAGGTAGATTTAGACTAGACTAAGGAAGAAATTCTTTCCCATGAGGGTGGTGGGACACTGGAACAGGTTGCCCAGAGATGTTTTGAATGCCCCCTCACTGGAAGCATTCAAGTCCAGACTGGGTGAGGATTTGAGAAACCTGTTCCAGAGGGAGATGTCCCTGCCTATAGCAGGGGGGCTGGAACTAGATGATCTTAAAAGTCCTTCCAAATCAAATCATTCTATGATATGATTCTATTTATTACTTTAAACTTTTTTTTTTTTTTTTTCCTAAAATGATGAGTAGTAAATTCAGCAACTTCTGTTTCATTGACATCTGTATTTTGCATTAACCATTCCTACTCAGTATAATAAATTAGTCTCACAAGCACAAAGCAATGACTTAAAAGAAATTTCCAGTTTTCAAAGCCTAGGTTAGTAAAATAGTTCAGTATTAACCATCACTGCTCCTCCCAAAGGTAACTGTACAAAACTCCCACTATCCTTAATGAGAAGATTAGGACAACGCTGAGAACTTCTACTCCCACAAAGCAGAAAAGTAAAATCAAGCCATCTGATGGTATCAATATTTTTGAAAGGATCATAAATTGTAATAAATTCAAAGCAGATAAAAGCAAACTTTTATATTCTTGATGGTGTCTTCAAGCACAGAAAAGCAAACAAACTGGGATAGGAAAAACACCACTTTTTCCAGCAGTGCTGAAAGATAACAGCATAGCTGTGCTTTAAGGAAAGTACAGTTACTCCAATTGTTCCTGTCCAAATTCCTCTGAGAGAAAAGCATACATACCTGGAAAAATGGAAAAAATTAAGTGAAACAGATTTATTCCTTGTGTGCAGTTATGATTACATATATGGATGGACAACACAGTATTGAAACATGAATGGAGATGAGCTTAAATTTGAGTTAGAAAATGGAAATCGCCTAGAAAGCAGACAATAGAATATTATTACAAGAGCACCAATTTAATAACTTATTAGATTGTGATTGCACCCCAAAGACTCTTCTTGACCTAAATAGTACTCTCCAACAAATAACACAGGAGTGTGTGCACATATTTCTTCTTGTATGTGTTAATGTGTAAATTATTTCCTTTTTTTTTCTTCTAAATAATATTGTGTTTCCCATTGGCTTGAGGGAGTAACAGCTCTGAATTTCTTACAGATACAATACTGAAGTATGACTGAAAAGCAGGAAGGGGAGACAAAATTTTAAGCACAATATCTATAATGGAAACAGCTCGAAGAAAGTCATCACAGATATGGACAAACAGCAAATAGTGTTCCACTGGAAGAGAGGAAATTGTGGAGGAGGAAAAAGAAAGGACAAATCAGAAAAGCAGGGAATGTCATAGATTAGGTGGACATAAAAATAAGGAAATGTAATCTGAATTTGAACCTTTATGAAATTGGGAACCAGAGGATGAATTCAAGGAATAGAAGTGATATAATTGAAGGGGAAGTAAAAGTAAATAAGATGAGTATTTCATCTCTACCAGAGAAAGACAGAAAAGAAAAAAAAGGAATGAATGGACAGGACAAAGGAAATTATGTCATTATACTATGTTTGACTGACAGATAATAATGGCACTATTCTTATCACTGTGAGGGAAAATATAGTTACTTGGAAGTGTAAGGGAGAAAATTAAATTCTAGGTGGACAGCTGGACTTCAGGAAACAAATTCTATAAAGACTGGAAAAAAGCAACTGAAAGGGTGAAAATAAATTGATTCTGGAAGTATAGTTTTCTGATTTCCCAAAGGTATCTTGGAATTTGACAGTTATCAAAGGTACTTTTCTTAAATAAGGCTTACTGCATTGTCCTATCTTCCTTGATTTATTTAGGGAACATCAACATGTCTAAGGTTTATCCTAGAAGTAGCAGCCCCTCTTTTCAAATTATTTATTAAGTGCAAAGATCAGGTGGGTATGCAGCCCATCTTCCCTCTTAAAAAACTTTTCAGTGTTTCATCTGATTCCAGTTATGTCTGATAGAAGTACAGTCACATCATAAACATCAAGCTGAAGAAAATCAGCTACTAGTTAGGAAAAAAGATCAAATTCCAATTCCTGCAGAATGATTAACAGTTTGAGTTCTCATTCATTAGCTGGTCACCCACTCGTCTCAATAAATTAGCTCAGTAGTAGCTTGAAAGCAGTAAGCTATTTTATCCATCCAGGAATTTGGAGGCCTAAGAAATTAGAGGTACTGCAGAAGAGTATAGTGATACAGTGATTGCTACTGGGGCTGAGGTGCAGAAAGAAAGTCTGCAAGCAGGAGCTTTGTGAAACTCAGCATCATGCACTTCAGTGTTCATAACAACACTATTCAATTAAAAGATTCTCTCTTTGAGGTAACTAAAAAAACCAGCAAAATATCTACTAGATTATTTATGAAACATTTTTCATTTCCAGATAAAAACTGGGAGAGTCTATTACAAACATATCAGGAAGAAATCGTTAACTCATTCTATATCCATCACATTTGTCTCATTATAGTACTATTGCTTAAGTATCTTTGACCAGAAGATTTAATGTAGTTCATGAGATGATTACCACCGTACTACTCTAACATAAGCATTTCATACAGTTATAGCTAAAACTTCTGATCTTCACTTGTTCACTTTGAGAACTTGTGAAGAAGACAGATCCAGGCCTATCTTCCTTTGACTCACGTCACCTTGTCACTATTTTGACACCTAATAAAGTAACCCAAATAACCCAGTATCAGTTAACTAAAGGGGAAAAAAAGCATTATTTTATGAGATGGGATGGCACTGCCAAAATACCACAATGTGCTGATCCAGCTTCTGTATAAGACCCCTGTAAAGTCTACTTTAACTGACCAGTTCAAGAAATTTTGACAAATACTACTTTAAACTTCACAGAAGAAAAGCCCCTGTTCCAGGATGTAAAGCTATAACATGATGGAAAGTACAGCAATAACAACAAGGTGGCAAAGTCTTTAGCTGCAGCAAAGGAGGACAAGCCCAAATGCAGCAGCTCTGGATAAAGAAACACAAGAAAAAAAGCTGTTTAGCTTTGCAAAGTCACAGGTAAGAGGCATCTCCAGATGAAATACCTTTGCTTCCCCTGCCAAGCCTTAAATGAGGTCTGGGAAGGGATGAAATCAGAATCCACCCCTTCCAGTCACTCAGATACATTGCTTGCGCCTGAGTTCCCCTGGGTTAGTCCTGCCTTTCTACCAGGTGCTCAGTCACTGCTTCAGGCTGTGACTTAGCATTTCTGCTACACAGGAAAAGGAACGGCAAAAACATATGACTGTATCTAAACTTTTTTTTTTTTTTTTTTTTTTTTTTTGTGAAGATTTATCATTTATATATGTTTTTAATTTATAAAAAAAAACTATTTACATACGAGTTTTAAAATACTTGCAATATTCACAGGTCTTACATAGTAACAGTGCAAACACAATATCACAGAATGGCCTGTGTTGAAAAGGACCACAATGATCATCTAGTTTCAACCCCCCTGCTATGTACAGGGACACCAACCACTAGACCAGGCTGCCCAGAGCTACATCCCGCCTGGCCTTGAATGCCTCCAGGGATGGGGCATCCACAACCTCTTTGGGCAACCTGTTCCAGTGCATCACCACACTCTGTGTGAAAAAATTCCTCCTAAAATATCTATGATAATATATTTATCTATGATATCTATGATAATAGATATAGATAAAATCTAGATAATAAATAATATCTATGATAATATACAATTATATATATATACTCTTCAACACAGGCATAATTCAGTGACTGAGAGCAAAATCCACTGCAGAGTAATGAAATGACAATTCAAAAATTAAGAATCAATGTAATTTAATGAATGAATATACACTCAATGATGTTCTAATGTTCCAATATTTGGAGAAAGTGAGATTATATGAAGTCATTAATAAAGTTTAAGGTAACAGTGTAATCAAATTTGTTTTGCAACAACAGCTGCATATTTACATTAAAATAAGAACACTGCATCCTTACTGCTTTTTGTTGAGGTTTTGCAAAGTAAGCTTTGATTTGTATCATATTCCAATGATTTATATTTATATTTTAATGTACTCATGTGGTATGTATAGAGGCAAGAAGATACAATGCCGTTCTTCTGTGTTTCCCAAATCCCCTTTGACACTGTGCACTAATACAGCACTCAACTTGTTATTTTTTAAGGCCTTACTGAGTAGTGGTTGAATTGTTTGGGTATGCAAAAAGACATAGTTGGAACCCTTCTAGCCCTCCTGTGCAACACATTTTTGGATGTATTATGGGGGGAAAAAGAGATCAACAGTCACATCGCTGTGGGACTCAGGATTCAAATAAAGATTTGTAACTTCTCTTGGAGCTCATAGGTACTACTCAGCATTTCTATGCAGATGTGCCCTATGACAATCTTGAAGAAATAAAGGAAGTATTTAAGGGATGTATGGACATGGTATTAAGGGACATGGTTTAGTCATGGGACTCATTAAGTCAGGCTGAGGTTGGAGTTCACAATCTTAAAAGTCTTTTCCAATCTAGATCATTCTATGACACGAGTTAAGTAAGATTTAGTTAGTGTAATATATATCTGATAATAGCAATACTGTACTTCCTAACACTTCTGGGCAAGATAAAGTGCCTTGCCATCAAAACTGATATACATTTAAAATTATTTAAAAGTTGTAGCAAAGTAGTACTGAGGGTTCCTTTCCCTTCTTTGCCACACTGTTATCTTTTTCCATTTGATGCACCAGTCTCACCTCCTTCCAGTGCCTTTCTGTACTAGAAATAACACTGAGTAAATGAGGCTACAGATTGTGATGATGGTTCTGAAATTCAGAAATTCTGAATCTAGTGCAACCAATCTTTGCTCCTGGAGAGCTCACATCTAACAGAGTTTCATTTTGCTCAGGAAGTGTAGAGGCTGATCAAAAAGGTTTCATTCATGAAACAGTTTAATTGCAATCCAGATGGTTGATATTTCACTACTGCAGCAAAATTAAAATCATGATCTGTAATATTTAATTGATTCCTCATTTTGCATATTATGTCCAGTGTATATACACATACATTTAAATTTATGATGTATGACATACAGAAAGTCAGTCACACTCTTACCCAGTGTGCAGATATTTGGTACTTACAAAATCATTTTTTTCTCTTTTTCTTATTTTTAGAATGTATTATAATAACGCACTGCCACATTTTGAACAATGAAGGACTCCATGAGTAACATAACCAGAGTAATGTATGTAACATTTTACAAATACATAATTCACTGAATTAGTCCCCAGTTATTCAGCATTTCAATTTCAAGATTTCACGTATGGTACATAAGGCATTACAGCTTGGATCCTTCATAAGCCGTTGTAATTTGGATTTGTATCCTCTTCCTCATATGCTGCTTACATTTAATTTAAGGTTTCTTCATTATGACCAACTGTTCAAACATTAGCCTTTTGGGGTAAAGATTCTAGAATAAATTCTTCACTCTGGGAAGCAAATTTAACTGCAAGAATTCAATGACTTTAAAGAACAAAATGAGGAAGAGGAGGATTAGTTCTTTTGTCTATGAACCTTTAAAAGATGGAATTGTTTGTGATTTTAATCAGAGAACAGAAGTATTACCAAGATCTTATCATTGGAAAGAACTTGGACATTGCATCTGAATTGTGTCTGAAATTACAAAAGCTCTGCATAAATGAAAGTACTTGAAAAAAGCATGGGAAAAAGAGTCAAAAAAAAAAAAACAAAAAGTTTCTGATCAATGATTGTTCATAACCAGTCTGAAACTAAAAAGAAGTTAGATTTATATCAGAATATTTAAAGAATAGATAAGATACACAAAGGATAGGGGATAGGATACAGGAGACAGTAAAAAAAAATATATGTATTATGACAAGAAACAAATTAAATATAATGATTGCTGATTTTCTTGCAAAAGGTGTTGATTAGAAATTTCTTCATAGTTTCCTTTCTTTTCAATTCATTTTTCTTCTGTATGTCTCACTTCAGAGGTAAATTAAAAAAGAGAGGAAACAAACAAACAAACAAACAAACAAACAAAAATCTTTTCAAGAGAAATTACCATAGTGTAAAATAAAAGTTTCACACGTTATGACACTCACAGCTGAGAAAAATAAAATGATACATACTTTTCTTAAAGGAAAATTGATAGAGTTACTAATGAAGTGTGGCTGGATATAAGTCTAAGAATAAGAACAAATTCCAGTCGTAAAAAAAGGTCACTAAAACAATAATAAAAACTAAATTGATTTAGTATCTAACAGACTAAAAACTGTGTACTAAGAAATCTAAATGGTCTCCTAATGTCAGTCAGCAACATCTTCTACTGTTTTTCCACTCTTTCAGAAACTCCTTCACCATTCCTTTTTAAAGTACTGCATTATTATAATACCAACAAAATGAAACCACAGACCTAAACTTATCAGGATAATAAATTAATTAGTATTTCCTACATAGCATAATCAACTCAGACATTGTTGCAATGAGAGTCACATTAATTGCAACTATAGACATAAAAATGCTAACATTTTTCATTCCTTTTTCATTTTCATCCAGAACCTGAAGGGGGCTTACAAGAAAGCTGAGGAGGGTCTTTTTATAGGGCATGTAGTGACAGATCAGGGGGAAATGGCTTTAAACTGGAAGAGGGTAGATTTAGACTAGATATTAGGAAGAAATTCTTTTCTGTGAGAGTGGTGAGACACTGGAACAGGTTGCTCAGAGAAGTTGTGGATACCTCCTCCCTGGAAACATAAAAGTCAAGCTGGATGAGGCTTTGAGCAACATGGTCTAGAGGGAGGTGTCCCTGCCTACAGAAGGGGGGTTGGAACTAGGTGATCTTACAGATCCCTGCCAACCCAAAGCATTCTATGTTTCTACAATTCATGGCCATGAACATTTATGGCTTCCAAATTTCCCTTGTCTATAAATGCTCGCTTTTATGAAGAAGAGAGGACGCAGAAACTTCCGTATAAAGCGCAGAGAGGAAAGGGTTTGGATCTCAGATGGAAGCCTTACTTTAACTGACGAAATCGTATTTCTGCATGTACATGTGTAGTTTTGTAAGGAATTTCTATCTGCCACAGTTTAAAAAAATAATAATAATAATTAAAAAAAAAGTAAACTTTACATGCATCATTTTTCCCACAGAGAGCACCTGCATATTTTTTAATATTCATGTTAAATATTCATGGTAGTGAAAATCATACCCACATCCAAAGAGCAGTTCCAGGTGTACATAGCATAACTCATCCATTGACATTCTCATGAATGAATAGGGGGGAGAGATGGTGGTGAAAGGAATAAATCATATTAGCAAGGACTGATATCTACATTAGTAGGTAGAAAAGATGTAAAGGATAAAACTCACTTTTTTTTAGAGAATTACTGTAAAATCCCCCTTTTTCCTGGTGTTCCCAACAACAAATAAGCACTACGTTCATTTGTTCTGGATAAACTTCAACCCACAAAATGGCTTTCACAAGGCACTAGCTTGATTCTAATGACTGACTAAATGTTTTCATGTAAAAAAAAAGGATTTTCATGATAGTAGCCAAGTGTGTTTTAGTAGTTAATTCCTTTTAAATACACTTTTGGAAAATTAGCTATCTTATACCACTTGATTAAAAAGTAACCAGAATTATGGAAGCAAAAGCTTTTATTTTTCTTGTTCCTTCCTTTTCGTGTTCACTAAGTTAATGACAGATACACATAGGAATGAAGTGTAATTAAAATAATTTCAAGTAACAAAAGCTGTGTAAAATGCATTTACTCCAAAACAATAAACATGTACATGATTAATAGCTTGCAATGTGCCTACATTTGATGTGTGAACATAAAGATGATGCAGCAGCTGAGTAACTTTGAATCAATTCAGTGTTTACCTTGTAGAAAAGCTCATTGTTTACTGCAGACTTAGGTTCTATAACATAATTTTCAAGATCTCTCTCTGAAACTCTTCACAACAGAAAAAAATAATTCTTCCTCCTCTACCACCATGATTTAGTTCAATCCCTAGAGCAATAAATCCCTCCAAATATCTACAAAACTGTGTGGTAAGAAACAAAACTAGAAAAATAACTACATATTTCTACACAGTGATAAAAAAAGTATAAGCATTTACATGTTTATTTTTTGCAAAAATTTGTCATAATTTTCTATGCATTTACAGATCATATTTAAACAAGAAAGAAAATATAGAAGGGTCCTTAGTAACAGCTACGTTTTTCATTAATGGTCATTGCACTTTGAATCCCTGAATACAATACTGCTCTAATCTGTAGTACAGTAACACTTATTAACTATGCAAGTACACTGAATATACAAGTACATATACAATGACAGTATAGAGAAAGGGATGTGGTAACAGCAAAGGCCATTCCGTCTATGTGCAGAACTCTATTTTTCTATTTAATTTCAAATGTGTAAGAGAGTAGTTCTATATCAGTGATGAGCAATGATAATACAGACTAACCGAAGGCTTTTTTAAGGTTAATTCTTTATGGTTCTCATCTAAATTGTGTTGCTGTCAAAGCAATAGTTATTCTGGAATCAAAATCTACATTGAATAGGTTCACAAAAATCTTTTATTCCTCCTCAAATCTTCTAGAGTGATCTAAAATGCCTGAATGTCGAGATTTTGAGATATGAATAACTCATATGGAAGAAATGTACAAGTTTGATTGACTGTAAGTCACATAAAACAGATTTTGTTGTATTGATATAATACTTATTCCCAGACATATCTGCACACGCCAGAGACGTTGCACCTACTTTTAAGTGAATGTGGTGAACTAAGAAAGCAAATCAAGTTACTAACCCCTAATTTTGTTTTCTTCTAATACTTGGAGTCTATTAATAGTTTAATAGCAAAAAGAGTTCTGAATGTGGTTATAATAGGATAGTACCTGCAATCTTGAATAATATCATATGATACAGGAAGTACCTGTATTTGTATTTATTTATTATAAATATGACCTCACAAAAGACAGAAAAGTGCATTTCTTTAAATGGATGTAGTAACTTAAATAAATAAATAAACAAATACATATGGAAATTCTTAAAAGATAAAGACTAACAAAAGTAGCAATTTTTTTTTCTCCTCAGCAAATTATAAGAAGCTCAGTCAAATGTAGAGAGATAAATAACACAGTGACTACATGCAACTAGTGTTGCTAATATCTGCTTTAGCTCCTTGGAAATGCGCTGCATTTATTTTACATCAGATGACCACTCAAGTTTCACAGTATGCTCTACAGCTCTTTTTACAACAGGGAGTGTTCTGCTCAAGCTCTGGCAAGTTGTCATTGATTGTTTCAAATGTTCTGTATTCAGCTATTCAAAGAATGATTCCCTCGCTTTTCAAACTGCAAGCAAGCCTAGTTTGTCAAATATGCTTCTGAAGATAAAGGCATTTGTAAATGTAAGGCATCTTTAGATTCAAAAGGTGCTTAACTATATGCAGCCTTTACAAAGCACAGGCAGCAAGCATGAGACTGTTCCTGGTGAGAAAAAAAAACAACAACTCAGCATCATTTTCCTCTTTCTGAATTCTGATTTCAAAATGAAGATTTTGTAGATTCAGTAGATTCAAACATAACAAAGTTAGGAATTTAACCAGTGGATCAGTTTTGCCACACTATTTCTCTATTTTATACACCATAGAAAAGCTAGTACCCAAGAACTGCTATTTCCTTCAAGTATATGCAGTATATAAATACAGGGGCTGGGAGGCCCCACTGGGCAATGAAACAATAAACACATTGGCATATATTTGCATACATTTACTCAGAAAAAAAAAAAAAATGAGGTAATGAAAGGTCTGAATGGAGGGGAAAAGATAGTGAGACCCTAAAATATCAGTATTTAATTACTCCTTAAATTATCACTCCTTGATTTTGTTATATTCCCACTTATTCCTCCTATTTCAAAATCACCTTCCCACAACTCTGTTCCTTTAAACAGAGAAAGGATGCAGCAGATTTTCAGTTCTCTTTTGGTTTAACATTGAGATCAACAGCTAAAGATTTCCATTTTTCCCAATCCAAGAGAGCAGAAATGGATTAATAATAGCCTTGCTATAGAGGAACTCTGCACTAGGCAAGGATAAATGTTCTTGCCTAGCTACCTTTTCCTTGCTTGATTTGGGCTTTAGGGATAGGGACTGGGGTGAGATAGGGATTGGAGGGTTGTAGTGAGGTAGTTAAGATTTAAGAAACCAGATATTTAATGTATTGAAAGAACTGGCCGATGGAGGTCAGTTTATTTGGTTGACCCTGCTTTGTGGAAGGATATGGAAAACAAGACAATCAAACAAGGTGAAATCTGGCCAATCAGAAAAGTCTGAATTTTGTTTTCAGTTGAGAAACAAGTGTAGATAAATCACTTTAGCTCTTTGTGCATTTGATTTCCTACTCGCAAAGTGAGCATTTGATTCCTGAAGCTCTTCATGTGAATGCAAATGGTTTCTGGTAGAACTATATGATAATTTCTTAGAAGGAAAACTCACATAGCAGCCTTCTTGAAGATCCATAGGTTTGTCCCACCAGGGGACTGAGGATGAGCTGCTGGCACAAGAGGGCAGCCTAACCTCTACTGAGGGATTTGTTAGGTCTTTTCTTATGGGACAGTGTATTGCTTGTGGCTTCTTACCTTTGGAGCTTGATTCCACAGGGAACCTAATATATTCTACATCTTTGTCATCTTTGTCTTTTCTGAGACATATTCAGATGTCTAGAGAAAGGTCGTATTTCTTCTATTACTCTCAAAAAATTTCCCAGACTCTGTGATCAGACTTGCCAACCCTACTGAGATGGTCAACTGATTATTTCTTCTCTTGGTAATTTGCTACCCTGCCATTCTGAGCAAGTGCTGCGCTATACATCCAGAGTCCCAGTTTGCTGAGCTCAGGAGATGTGTATTGAAACATGCATCTCATAAGCATACCCAGTAAGTTAGGAACATGGCTCATTAGACAAATAACTTTTAGATCTGTGTATGCTGTGCAGAAAATCTTCTGAGTGACTGAAAGAAGGAAACAAAGACTAATGAGAAATGAAGACATAGATATTCATGTACTGATTTGAGAAAAGATTCTACTTTTAAAGAATGTATTTAGTTAATTTAATTCTCTAAAAGAAATTAAAGCCTTTCTTTTAATGTGTCTGCGGCATGTAAATCTCTGTTTTCACTTATCCTGAAATGGTATGCATCCAATGTTCTAATGAAAATTAATTTTCTTTTTTTATGATATTTCTCAACTTTTTAAATTAAGGCTTTATTAGGGATGATAAACATATATTATGAGAGAAGCTGAAACAGTATTGATTGCGATGTTTTGTCAACCAAGATGTCTTCCAGGTACCTGTAATATAAAACTGAGTATGTGTGCTTCTGCAAAAGAGTTGGGTGACATGGTAGTTATGCTAAATTTTGCAGTGTATCTGTTCAGTTCTCATTCTCTACTAAATTTGGCACTACTGTAGAGATGCACATGAACTCCTTTTCAAAGAACTTCCCAAAACATGTTCAAGTCTTAGCTTCTGACAGTATCTATTAGGTCTTTAAATGGACATAAAAAAGCAAAATATATGCAAATATGACACAACAATCTGGGGGAATTCCTTTCTGATGTTGCTAAAAACATGCCATTTCACCCTACTTCTCCAAGTTTGTTGTTGTTTTATTGTTTTCTTCTCTTCTTTTGTCCTGAAAAGCTCAGCCTCAGGCCAGTAGGGTTCAAATACAAAACAAAGATAACTGGGGGACATTTGTCCAATTATGGAGAGGGGAAAAAAAAAAAAAAAAGAAAAGAAAAAAAAGAAAAAGAAAAAAAGGAGTTGGATAGCAATCTGACTCAAAAATTTACTTGTTCCAAAAATATTTCGAGAATGATGCATCATCTCAGAAGACCAATGCTTTTTTATTTATAGAAGCCAGAAAGGACTCCACACAGAAATTCTTGCAGCCCTGGGGTACAGTCTCACTGTCCAACTGGGTTTCTGGCACACCAGCACAGTCCTCATGGAGGCAGAATTTCCCTGACAATCCACACCGTGCAGCAAAACAGCAGGTGTTACTTCGACCCCGGTATCTGAAGGAGATTACAGATTGCCCTAAACTGCGAGTTGGCAACCTATCAAAGTGGTGTGCCAGACTGCGTGTTTCTTTCCCAAATTAGAGATTCAGCATGCTGAAAGAGATATAAAACATTCATCTTTTCAAGGAGGCAAATTGTTACCTATTAGTTTAGTTTTAACCCACTGTTAAATGTGAGCTCAGCAACATTATTTTACTTCAATATTATACTGTGTTACTGTGTCATATCTTACTCCTGTGTCAAGCAATGATTCAGCTCCCAAAAACTTGAGAGCTAATGTCTACATTTAAAGAGGTTCTACAAATATTTTTGAGCTCCCTGCACCATATCCTAGTTTCATTACTGAGGTTGGACCGCTGACACTTCTTCCCTCCACCCTTCAGCACACAGTAGTCTGCATGGTAAATCAACTAAGTTGCTTGTCAATTTGGAGACATAGCAGTTCAAGAGTCCCAATTCAGACAAATGTGGAACCACAAAAAATGATTAAGGGAGTGGAGCTTCTCCCTTACCAGAAGAGGCTGAGGAAGCTGGATCTCTTTAGTTTGGAGAAGACTGAGCGGTGGCTTCATTAATGTTTATAAATATGTAAAGAGTGAATGCCATGAGGATGGAGCCAGGCTCTTCTCAGTGACATCCAATGATAGGACAAGGGGCAATGGGTCCAAGCTGGAACACAGGAGGTTCCACATCAATATGACAAAAAACTTCTTTACAATGAGGGTGACAGAACACTGGAACAGGCTGTCCAGAGGGGTTGTGGGGTCTCCTTCTCTGGAGACATTCAAAACCTGCTGGATGCATTCCTGCGTGTCCCGATCCAGGTGTTCCTGCTCTGGCAGGGGGATTGGACTAAATGATCTTTTAAGATCCCTTCCAATCCCTGATATTCCCTGATATCCCTGGTATCAGTTACCAATTAGAAAGGAGGCACTGCTGCTTTCAATTTTTTTCTCTCAGGAAAGCATAACTTTCAGTTGTAAAACTTGCCATGTACCATTCAAGATTTGTTCACACCTTCAGCACCATTGTTCTCAGTTATTCATTCGATCCAACCTCAGAACCCCTGTAGTCTAAAAGTCTGGCATTTAGTGTAGGTAGTCATTTACACTCCTGCAACAACAACAGTCAGATAGTTACAGAAGGGAACTTTTCCCCCTTGTTTTAGTCATGTATGAAAGGATAAAAGAGATAAAAAATATTTCATGATAAAGAAAATTTAGAATAAATGGGTAAAATTCAAAATCAAAATGCCAATTACTGCATTTTGCAATAAAATAAAATTCTAAGTACTTCAACTTAAAATACTTGTGCATCTTCCATTACGATTAATGAAAGCAGTGTTTGTATGAAGTGTGGGAGGCTTCTAGTTAAAGACGATTACAAATATGCCCAAAGTAGCTTTAAGTTTAAATGAAACATTGCGTTAGTGTGGGTTAGATGTTTTTTTTTCATTCACTCATGAAGTTGTGTGGTGTACTATAATTCAGAAAATTCCTTGGTGATCTTTCCTGGTTTTATGAATCTCCCTGAATCTTATGCATGTGAAACAAGAGCAGGTCATCCGGAGATAAGAGGAATGAGTGCAACAGAGAAGGCATTTAAAGGTATACAATGCATATTTTAAGCTTGATTGTACTTCTTGTGGAAAAAAAAAAAAAAAAAAAAAAAAAAAGACAAGAAAAATAATAACATCTGTGTTGCTGGGAGAAAATATAAAGTATATGTAAGTTCATAGACTTACAAAGCATATGAATGCTCTCAAAACAGAATTCTCACAAAGTAGAGCAAGTCATAGAAATTCTGTATACTTCAAGAAAAGACAGAAACCAAGTAATATAGCAAATCATTAAAATGAAAGATCAAAAAATAGCACAAGTACAAAGCACTCCAGAGAGAGAATTCAAGGCGAGTAATAGTCAATGTGTATGAATGATGTGGCACAATGGATTTTGTGTACAGTGAGGACCTTTGTTACATCCATACCTAATTTCTAACTTCACCAGAAAAATCACTACCTTCCAGCTGTATGTGATTGGATTATGTACAGATCACAATTATTTGCTGAGCCAAATGGGTAATGTAGATGAGACTCCAGTTTATTTCGACACACTACCCAATTACACCATTGAAGAAATAGGTACAAAATTTGTTATCATAAAAAACTTTGGGGAATGAAAAAATGCACTTTACAGTCATGTTGGCAGTGTTAGCAGATGGTATGAAATTGCCACCATATGTGGTTCTGAAGCGTAAAACAATGCTGAAGGAACAGCTGCCTACTGGAATAATTGTTAGGTGTCAAAACCAGGATGGATGGCTGAAGACTTAATGAAAGATTGGCGGAATGTTGTTTGGAATAGGTGACCAGGTGTGCTACTAACAGAAAGGAGCAGTACTTGTCCTAGATGCTTTCAAAGGGCACCTACCACTAATGATATTATTATCAGAGACAAAATATTATCAGAGAAATTAATACTGTTCTCTGGTAATAGCAGAGGGAGGGCAGACAGACACAGGTGGCTTGATGTACAAGTTCTTTGAAGACCATTTGAAATCTGTATATTCAGAATGGCTCTGGATGGATGATCACACTCTATTTCCTACAGAAAAAGATAATGAAGGTAGGCACCACAATCTTTGTCATTGGAGTTAAACAGTATGGTACCAGATAAATCTACAAGTTGCAGCTCAAAGCTTTAATAAAATCCACATTTCATATTCTGTTAATGGAACCAAAGATGATTTGTTTGAGGTCAAAGACACTGAAATCACTAAAGACAATGAAAACGACCAACAAACTGAACATAAACAGGAGAGTGACAGACAAAAATGTAGAAGTGTAAGATATTGAAACCAAAAAGTATTAATAATAAAGTACAGGAGAGGTAGTTAAAAGTATATATGCTTACTGCACACATTAGACATATATAATATAAAATCTTTGAATTTGAGATTACCTCTCCCACAGCCCAAAATGCAGAATATTATAGACTGAGTCATCTTTCTTTTAGGTTAATATAGTAAGCAAGTCCAACACTCAGTCTCCACAGCACAACTGGCAACTGTACCTAGAAAATGTCAGAGGTGCCTGGCAGAATCACTTGTGTGGGATGAAATAGGACTAGACACATGTCAAAGGAGTGTAATTTTGCAGACAACAAAGCATGTTCTGTATTAGTTCAAATTTTTGTGAACTGGTGAACAGTAGTTGAACGCAACAGCACTACCAAAGCATCTCTGCTTTACAGATTAAAGACAATAGCACATGTAACTGAAGAGACAACCTACAGCTCAGACAGGATCTGAGATATTACCAATATGGCCTCACCAGTGCTTCTTGTTCCTAGAAATAGGATCAAATAATGGTAAACATACAGAATTTCCTTACCCAGAGTAAAATGAAAATTCTATCACAAAATATTTGTATGTATTTATCATGTGGCCTTTGGGATTTCAGCATATCACTGTTGACCATTATTTCTTCTGGAATACAGGATTACACTGATGACTAGATGTCTTTGAAATGTATATTTTTTAAGTTAATAACTGTATGCAGAATAAGAATGTTCTTTAGAACTATTTCTGTATACATATGCCTAGATTGGTGAATATATATGCACAAGAACCCTTACAAAACTTCAAAGCCTGTTCAAACCACTGAGTTGCTTTTTCATATTGCAAGATTCAGAAGCTTATCAATTTAGGCATTCTGTAACGATAGGAGGTATTACTGCATTAAAGATCTCCAGCATGAAGAAAAACTGCCTAACAAGAATATAATCAAGTCCGTATAAAGAGATCAACTGCTCCCTGCCATGCTTAATATAGTCAAACTTTTGTTAATGACAGCTGCTTCTGAAAGCATCCAAAATCTCAGAATTTAAGCACGATTGCCTTGGAAATTTAAAGGCCTGCAGGAATTGACACGGTTCTTGTTCATTTCTATTGAAGTAGCACTGAGACCTGGTTCCTCCTCATTGCTGCTTGTAGAGTATGTTCTTAGAGTGTAGTTTGAAAGGCTGGAGCTGGAAGAGTTTTAAATAGATTAAGTGGATATTTGTGCTTTATCTACCTCCCAGTCCCTGTACTAGTTTAGGACTAAGTCTTTCTCCATCAGGTGCTCTGAGGCTTTTCTTGGTATTGGCAGGAACTGTGTCAGTGCCCAGAAAGCCTCCTCACGAGAGGAATATGAAGTTACTTAAAGTCACCTTTATTCACAAGCATTTCTTGTGAGGTTCTTTTCCTTGATGTTGCATCTTAATCTCTACATTATTTTTAAACTAGTTTTAATAATTAAATTTTAAAATTACGTTTAAGTGGAACAAGCTTTTAGTCTGTGTTGAATAACTTTAGCTTTTCCTCAATGCTTTTGCTAAGAATCTATCATCAAGATATTACAAATTTATCAGTTTTTAATGCTAATACCACGTATAGGAAAGGTACCTTGGCTCATTAAATGTTCCAAAGCCAAGATGTTCAAATTTATAGCTCCCACAGAAGGTTTAACTATTCCTCTGTGTGTATACTTTTCAACAAGACCTTTTACTATGTGATCACAGGCAGTATCTTTGGAGACAACAGACTTCTATTTACTGTATGATGTTAGATTTATCGGGAGAGGAGTGGGGGCAAGTGTAGCTTTAAATGTGATATATACCAGTTGTTTAATCAAGTAAAAAAACACTGCCTTTCTTGCTTCCTGAGAGATGATCTCCCATTTAGTGATCATTTTCTATTAAAATAAGCAATTCTACTGATATAAAATTTCAAGAAACACGAAGAGGTACTGGGTTTACCTTCTGTATCTGTGCAATATATGGAGGATAAAAAAATTATCTCTTCAAAACAGGAGGTGCTCCACCATACCAGTAATATAAAAAGCAGCACTGTCCATCATCTGAAAGTTACTTCCACAGACATTATTTTCTCTACCTCCGTTGCCTTTTTGTATAAATAGAATAAAATACTGTATTCTTTCTAAAATGAGATTGATTTGCTTCTGACAGAATTGATTGGAAAAATTCCTAAAAGTCTCCTTGAAAGCAATGTGATATCACCATGAGCAAAGAGTGATGTGTGTGTCTGACAAAAAAAAGGGAAGTAGTAACTAGAGACAAAGGAATTTAAAAAGTATTTCTAATTGATTTCTCCACACTTTTCTATGCAGCTACTGTTCCAGGGCCAAAGTTTAATTTTCCTTGTATTTAAATATTTCTAAGAGAGAAAAGCATTTCCCCTCCAAATATGTGTTCACTATTAGACCTCTACATTCCTTATATTGGTTTATGCAAAATGAATTGTGGGTCTCAGTCTAGTTTCCAATCTATGTAAAAGCCATTGCAACTGAATCTCATTGTCCCAGTTAAATAGCCAAGCATGAATTAGCATAGAGACAAAGGATAGCTCTGAGCAGCAAGTTAAAAAAGATTTCTTGCAGAATAAATAAGTATATGGTAGACTGGAATAACAGAGGCTTTAGTGTTGTATCATAGTAGACCCATGAAATTTAAAGAGATTCCTATCAGACGTAGCAATGAATGAAGAGTTATCCTTAGAGAAAATAAAATAGTCAAGATCTCAATGTTATTTCAGAAAGAACTCATTAATACCTATTAAAAATATGAATCAGAATGCACATGTCTTTGTCGTTCCAAAACTAAACATCAAAATATTTCATCTGGGAATGATGAAACAAAATGTCCCCCTTCCTAGAGGGAAAAAAAAATATTCACTGTTCTCAGGACAAAATATTGAACTATCAGAACAATTAATGTTTCTTAATCTTTCCCCTGCAAATATTTAAGCCCAAACTCTGCGGAAATCTAGCCTTAAGCATTAAAGATACTGTTAGCTTCAGCAGCTAAGTTGGTGAGGAGTGCTGAAAGGTAAAGTCTGGTCATACTTAGGTTGTTCCTAAACCCACGCCAGCCATGAGGCAGGATAAAACTGTGCAAATGGAATATCCGGTGTGAGACTCTCGACCTGTACGCTTCACAATCTCCTCCATAACCTGCCCAGTCTCTGACCATGCTGATTCAGTCTCTGAGCCTTGACTCCAGAGTCCAGAGTTGTGAAATAAAAAATGTAGCAATGGGCATGTGAAGCCTCTTTTGGAAGGCACAGGACTGCAGCCCAGCTTTCCATAGCAGGGATGTGTGGTAGAAAAGCACTGAAAATAAATGCTTTGTGATCCCAACTTGTGATTATGCAGAGAAAAAAAAAAAACAAAACTAGAAGGTAAGCTGTAGAAAGTAATGTTTGCAGAGATACAGTAGCAGCAAAAGGAAGCTGACAAATCATAACTGAGACAAACAGCTGTAGCCTGATGGGATGAAGCATGCGGTAATTCTTTGCTTCCAAGAATAAAGGGATGTGCCTCCTCCAAGAAGGTAAAGCATGGGGTTGACACACACATGCTCTTCTGTAACAGGCTGGCACAGGCCTGGAGGGTGCCATTAACATCAGCAGTCAAGCTGACTAACTTTGTAAGACACTACTTAAACAGAAATGTAGCTTGTGTTTTATGTCAGCTTTGGAAGTTACTTCTGTATCTGCTGCAACAGAGTTTGGACTTTGTGACCTTGAGATCAAGTTGTAAGTCTCTCAGAAATAACTGAAGTAGAGAAATATATTACTCTGCGGTATTGCAGATGTTGTTTCTCTGTCAATTGTCACTGAGCTATCACTTCAGAAGAGAATACTGAAGTGTAAGATATGTCTGCAAACCTCAGTGAAAACATCAGTCACTCTAATTAAAGACCATCCAGAAATTGCTTTCTCTTATAAACTGTTTACCATCAAAAGACAAACTGGGAAAAGACCGCAGCCTGTTATTGGGATGATACTGTTAAAAAAAAAAAAAAAAAAAAAAAAAATGGAGTCTGGCAGATATTGGCACCTCTACTTTTGGCAGCAGTTTTTGTTCAAAATTCATTCAAATATTAAATAATTATTCATGCAACTAAAGAAGAAACAAGAATTTCAGGACAATATCATCAAGATAACATGGAGGTTCCTGTTAAAGGGAATTTAATCTTAAAGAGAAGATTCTGCTGAAGATCTCTGAAGGGACATATTGCCAGAGCAGTCAAAGTAGAAATAGCCTGGCATAGCCAGTCTATGCTTTGCTCTCTATTCTCAAACTTTTAATACTAGGTAACAGAGGTAAGGAAAGCCACTTTGGTTTTGTCCCTTTCTCATTTACACGACTGGAGAAAATGCATGCTTAGTCATTCCCACAATTTGCTTTGCAAATGTTATCTAACAGAAGAATAGCAAATAGCTGGGGAATGAGAGTATTGAAATTACACTTATAAGAAAAACAAAACCTCCTGCTCTAGTAAGAAGATGATATAATGGTTATCTTAAATGTCTAATGGTCCAAGCTGAAGGAGCAGAATTCTGAGGAAAGCAAGCAAATACTGTGTCATTTGACTGGAATCTGTCAATGTCAAAATAAAACACAATTGCTTCAGTCATAGCAAATCTAAAGCTAACTTAGCAAGCTAAATGTTTTGGTAAACCCCAAATTAGTGGAACTTATGAATGGGATAATTGTATGCTGCTAGCTTTTCTTGTTTGAATAATGCTCTCTTTAAAATGACTGCTGTAGTCGCTTACCTTCCCTTCATTTCATTTTTTTCCAAGACTAGATAAATTATATGGTGTACAATACACACATACGTGCACACAGACCAAAAAAAAAAAAAAAAAAAAAAAAAAATATATAGCACAAGAAAAGGCAAATGGTCTTGTTGTCCATAAGTATACAAACAATTTACCAGACACAAATAAAACACAAGCAGCATGTATCATTGCCTGCTTTCATCCATAAATCATGGCACAAGTTAGCTACTTTATTCAGGGTCAAGAGGGATGATGGCAAAGAGAGAGATAAACAAAGTTGTAATTTTAGTTTTCCTAAGCTCTTAGATTACATTTCAGCTTTAGTAAGCAGTTCAATTTCTGGGTGAAAAAATCAGATATTCAAGGAGTAATATATAGATACCATTATATGTTAGTTATCATTATAACTAATAATCTTCTATATCCATTCTGTTTAAAAATTCAGGCTGAGCAAGGAATTATAGCCTTCTATTAGAAATTATCATCAATGCCTATAACAGTTGATGTCCAATAGTTTTCTCATTATCCTTTTTTATTTAGAGAATCCTGGACTAAATTCTCCCATTTGGACTCCACTAAAATTTTTCTAGTTGTATTTGATATTGATTTTGATAGAAATTTTCAAACAGGAGAGAGAGTTAATGTAACCTTAATGAAAGCTAAAAACAGAGAGCAAGTAAGAAAAGTAACTTCCTTGGTAGATCTGTTCTTTGAATTACTTGGATCTCCATAGGTTTTTCTCCCCACACTTTGATTTTTTTATACACAAAAATTGTATAGAATTTCCTTTACTACTTAAGGGTCACCCTTCAGGAATGGCAAACTGAGCAAGATGACTTAAATTTAACACCACCATTACTCAGTAAAGGAGGCAAACTGCCTTGGAATGTCATGGCCACACTTAAGGGGATTCCATACTTTCTAATCATATTCTCTGCTTCTAATATTGGAGTGAGTCTTAATGCATTGTACTATGACATTTGGATTCTCTGAGAGATAAGAAATAATAGATGTCAATCAGTTGAATGGTATTGTACATTGTAAATGTATTAACATTTTAGAATATTCTATGACAGAAAGACAACCCTGCAGAAAAGGAAAGCAGAAGAACCAAAGGAAGACCACAAGAAACAGTAAGAAGGAAACAGTGAGAGTGTTTGACAGTGACAAGAAAGGAGGGTGAATTTGCCTTATAATCTTTTGAAAGAGTTGCCAATTAATGCTTATGGAGAAGGGAAATTGTTCTTTATTAAGAATAATGAGAAAAGGTAAAACACAAAAATAAAGTAGAATTACAGCACTTTTTGAACTATGTACTCAATGGAGATGACATGAAAAAAAGAACTAAATAATTAAAAGCCAGACAGACAGATGCCCTAACTGTATAATCCTGTATATATATATATATATATATATATATATATATATAGGTAAGTGTTAGAACAAGTTGAACCTAAAGGAATTTTGTGTGTGAAATAAATAAAAATAATCATAATATTAAGCTACTTCAGCAAGAAAACCAGTGTTTAGAATACATGTATATTATCAAAATATGTAAAATGAAGATTAAAACTCTTCTGAATCTCCTACTTGAGAGAATACAGTAATTTGATGTTGTATTTCATAGCTTCATACCTCTATGACACTCATATATAGCAGTGAGCTGTATATTCTCCTTCTTAATATGCATCAGAAATACTGCAGTAGGGTTAAGAGGATATGGTATGCAGTAAGGGCTATTTCCTTGTACGTACAAAACAGTGAATACAACTGTTCTATCTGAAAATGCTTATGGAAATACAAACCATCACAAATTTCTCTTTCTATAAATCTAATAGTTCTAAGACTGCTGCAGCTTTTCTGATAATAGTCAAATGGGGAATTTTCTATAGGGATGAGGAAGGGCAAAGGATACTAATTCAAAAAATGTATATTAATAATAATAGAAAAATGCCATATGTCTACTGAGGACATTGTTCCATCTATAATGAGGTACAAAAAGTCATGGGATCTCCCATTAATGAGATAAGTTGGCCTAGACTACATTCACTTGGGAATTCCCACTTGCTTAGCAAGAGAGGTGGAAAAAAATGAATTTTCCATTACAGTGCAAGTGCGCGACCTGCCTTGTAACCCTTATCATCACATTGCTGATTTGTATGCCTAATGGCCATCTCTCTCCAACTTCAGTTCTGAAAGAACATTGCGAGGTTCTGATTAATTAGACAGAGCACATGGGCCAGGTTCACTTGCTGCAAAAGCACTTCTTTTTGAAGGTTATCACCTTGATTTCTAAGGCTTTAACCTTTGACCAATATTTGCCTTTACTACTCACAAAGGATGCTTATAATATGCACTTGAAAGAGAATTCCTCTAAAGTATAGCTCTCCACTCCTATATGCCATACAGGTGTATAGAGCCTAGAAATAATCTTGCAGCATTCAAATTTGAGAACAATCTGCTGAATATTATCAGACTTGTCTATCCAAACTATTCAATGGTCAATGGTAGGAGTATTCTAATATTTCTTCCTTGTCATATAAATTCATCTCTGTAGTAAAACAGAAAAACTGATATACTTTTTCAAAATTAATTTCATATTTTACAACAAAATGATGTAGGCTATCACAGATATAAAATGGTCTGTCTGAATACAAAGAATACACACACAAACAGTTTTGTTTCAGTGCATGTATTAATCCAGCAGAAGACTGGTAGGATTACAAATACTCTCCTCATGTAATCATTGTTTCCTAATAGGTGTGAGAATTATTGTGATGGCTTTTGTGGCTCTCAGCCAAAGCCATCTAACCTTATTCACTGTACATGGATATGAGCTGCCTAGCCTGGGCTGGTAAATGATTTGGGTCCATGCTGTGGTCCATTACTGTGCTTAGTGTAAATTATTTATTTCCCAACATATAAGTTCTAAGTGCCAGACCTGGAACCAAACCCAGTACAATTAGTTCTCTACCAACCCCCAGCTGTCTAACAGATACCAAGGGGAGAATGAATGTAAGGTGAGAATGCAGCAACATGAGACATGTGGACATGTGGACAAGGACAAAGATATAGCAATATTTCCATAGAGTGCTTCTTCAGCTTCCAAAGTTTCCTAACTCTGATACTTACAGATAACATCATCAACAAAATTGGCAAAGATTACAGTTAAGAATAGTTCTAACAAACAAAGGGAGAGAGATTGGTAAAGAGAGAGATCAGTAAAGAGTCTGTATTTCTTATGTTGGAGGAAACCATGGTTCATAGATCGATTGGGCTTGTATCCAAGAGTTGATTAGCAAATAAGTGATGGTGACCCAGACTAATAGCACCTGTAGATTTTCCTCTACCAAGGTAAAGGAGAATTGAATAGAGGGCTATTCAACACTCTTATTAAGAAAGTAGAAAAAAAAAGTAAACAATGAATTGAAAATCTTTCTGATGTTAAATATTACTTAGAATAATAAAATCCGCAAATTGTGACACAGACTTGCAGAGAAGTGGCCAGACAAGATACAGTTAATGAAATATACTTTCTTCAGTGCACAGTACCACAAATGTGTTGATAAAGTTATAAAAAAAATATATACAAATATATTCTTTTCTTTCTGTCTTTTTTTAGCCATTATTAGCAACACATTTTAAAATTGATGATATGTATATCAGGGCATTTCTACAAATCCATCTACTATGTTTTCCTGTCTCTACTGCAGACTGATTTTAAAGGCTTTTGGAAATCACATAAGAAAAAGGGGAGATATATTATGCTTTTTATCCTCACATATCCTCCACACCATCTGTAATTTAGGGATGTCCTAAGCTCATGGCTGTGTGTGCCTTTATCAGTACTGGTGGATGTCCCATCCCTGGAAACACTCAAGGTTTATGTTGGATGGGTCTCTGAGCAACCAGATCTAGCTGTAGGTATCCCTGGTCATTGCAGAGAAGTTAGACCAGATGACCTTTATAGGTCCCTTCCAACTCAAATGATTCTATGATTCTATTCAATTCTACATTGTCAGTAAGTACAAAACAACTTCACTAGGTTGAAACAATTCTAACTACACATATGCAATGACACACTACTAACATTTTGGACAGATACATAGAAGTCAGTGTGGATATTTCTCTGACAACACCACTTCCATATTCAGCTGTGGTCAGACAGGATGCTAAGAATTATTAGGAACAGAGAAAAACAATAAATCTAATTGCAGTGCTTCCTAAACACAGTGTGGATGCACCTTTTTGAGTATCTCACACTAGTCTAGCCAGCCCATCTCCAGAAGGATAAGGTAAAATAATAGACACATTTTAAATATACATGTGTGCAAAATACAATACAAAATAAATATAATATGAAAATATTAAAAATATATAGTTTTATATGTCCAGAGAAGGACAATGAAGCTAGTGAATGGTCTGGAGCACAAGTCCTGTGAGGAGTGCCTGACAAAACTGGAATTGTTCAGTCTGGAGAAGAGGAGGTTCAGGAAAGATCTCATTGCCCTCCACAATGACCTGAAAGAAGGTTGTGGCAAGGTGGGAGTTGGCCTCTTCTTACAGGTAACAGAGATAGAACAAGAAGGAATGGCTTCAAGTTGTACCAGCAGAGGTTCAGATTGAATATTAGGAAGAAGTAAAGAAAGATAGGTATTGGATTGGAACAGAGTGCCCAGGGAGGTGGAGAAGTCTCCATTCCTGGAGATATTTAAGGAATGGGTAGATGTAGTACGTAGGGACATGTTTAGTGGGTAATACTGATGGTATTGGCCAGTGCAGCCCCATCCATTTCTTATCCCATCGTCATTCCCTCCATTTCACAGTTTATTTCCCAGGCTGCAAGAGATGTTGCTCATGGATTGGTCCCACACTCTTCAACACCAGCTTAGAGCAGGGTCCGTCCGTCCGTCCATCCCCCCCGCCCTCCCCCCCGGTGTGTTTTTTCCTCCATGTGGGATCTTCATGAAACAAAATGAAGCCGAGATTTTCTGTTTGACTACAAACTACCTATCCAACAACAACAACAACAAAAAAGTAAAAGACTTTTCAATCAGTCTGAAGTCCAAAACTGTGGAGACCTATCATCTATCATTGGCTGAAGTAGAAAACCCCCCAAGAGAAATATGATTTTCATCCATTTTAGCATAGAATGTTAACTAAAGACAAAAAGTAAGATTCTGTATTTCACCGTTCTTGTAGAAATTTGATATTCTTGGAGGATTTCAATTAAGACAAGTCTAATGGTTAGGTCTATGAGCAATTAAGTTATGGGGGTAATGCAAGTGTCATTTAGGTCTTATTTGTTTAAAGTCACAGAGGTAAAGGTATTAAACTAATACCACATTGCACAAGTATTCAGTAAATTCACAATAGTTTGGGCTTCTATAAAAAAAAAAAAAAAAAAAAAAAGTCCTGAATGACAACCATTACTCTCACTAGTAGTTATGTATCAGGAGACTTTGTTTTCTGATGGTATGTGTTGTAGGAAAGGAAAGACTAATAATCCCTTTCTTCAAATAGCTGCCTAACAAAACCATCTCTGTATGGCTTCGTGAATCACAATGGAAATGTTGCAAATGTTGCAAATGTTGCAACTCTTGATTAAAAAATTGTATCTTTTTTAATGATAGAAAAATAATGATGAAATGATTTTTTAAATTTTTTTCTGATGGCGAATCAGAGGTAAAAACAATGTATTTTTTTTTCAAAATTACCAAGCCTAGGAAAGTAAAATGAAAATTGAACAGATGCCTTCATGTAGGTTATTTTTTAAACAGTTATTTCTATAATTCAGTAAGAAGAATATGACACTCCAGCTTCTGAATTAGCAAATTCAGTTTTGCATGAGAGAATGATCACTGCATACTTTTAATTTTACTTTTGATAAATGCTTTCAGATATTGCATTGCAAACAATGCACTAGTAGCACATAGCAGTTACTTTGAATTCCTTAGGATTTTCAGTGGAATCTGACAAAATCCCACAGTAAATGTGTTTTATCGAAGGGAACAAAGAACAGTTCTGAAAAGATACTATGTTGATACTTGATTCCTCAATTTTAATTACTTGATTCCAACAATTTTAATTACATGCATAACCAGACTTTTAAGGCAGACAGGCTATCACAGCTTCAGGGAACAGTAGAAAATGGATTGAAGAGGCTAATGTTAGGTGAGGTATAAGGTCTCATATCAGATGTTTAAAACCAAGAGGTCTAGCTTCAAGTAGTTTCGTTTCAGCCACATGACCAATTCATACTAAAGAAAAGGAGATTTGGACACCTAGGTCCACCAAGTTTTAAGTTCTAACAAAAATACTTGAGGTTCAAAGAAGAAACCTCTTGGTTGTTCAGGACTTGAGTGGCTGAATGCACCTGTTTCCCTCTCTACCCAACACAGAAGTCACAAAATATAAGCACAGATCAGAGAAGCACACTGGGCTTGATCTCTCATGACTGCAGACAGCCAGACAACAACATTTTAAGGACTGTGAAAAGTATCTGCACTACCAACCCCAGTTCAAGATGGATAACTTAAGCAGCTTTAAGTACCTTGACACCTGCTCTAAAATTTTATTAAAGGTCACAAGTCCACAGCTGTAATTTGAGACAGAAGGACAGTAAAGATGAACTGCACTGCTACAGAACATGCTCGTTTTACGAATTGGGTGTTATTATATAGAATTTCCAAAAGACATTAAGCATCCATGTTACAGAAGAGGATACAATGGCCTCGCTCCAGTAATCATCAGCCTAATTAAAGAAGAAAATCCACTTTCCCAAATTAGGTACTCAGGTGACATAAATTTGGCTTGTTCTAGGTGTGCTATAGCATTTGAAGATAAAGATATTTTACATACACACACACACACACACACACACACACAAAAAAAAAAAAAAAAAAAAAAAAAGATGGCAGCAAAGTAATTTATTATTATTATTATTATTATTTAATATAAAAGGTACACAGAATACAGACTCTCATAAAATCTGCTCTCTCTGTGCCACTCTGAGAACAAGAAGACCTGGATACCCAACAGATACATTTCTGGCATAAAAGCTCCAGCACCAGCTGACAGAGAGGCCATACACATACGTAGCAGCTACCAACAGACACTCTTTGCCAACGGACAAACAAATCCTAATCAGAGCATTTCGCTCTCCAATAGTTCTTGGCTCTGGAGCATTCCCCCAGTTTCACTGCAGTTAAGCACAATTTAGAGACTGAAATGTTGTGATTGAGTTCTAAGTTATCCAGGAACCTCTGTCCAGGCATTATCACAGAGATGATGACTGTCCTAAAATCACCCTTCCCATTTGCATCTCTTCTGATAAAAGGGTTAACTTCAGAGGATATGTGAAAATCAAAGATCTGAAATAAAGCCAGGTCTAGGAATCAGTAATTAAAAGAATTTTGCTTTTAAGAATTTTCTGGACCTTCCAATGACAATGAGAATGCATTGGTTATGCCAGAAAAGTTAAAAAACAATAAACCAAAAACAACAGCAAAAACATGTGTAGTAATTTAATTGTTCAACCTTTAATTAAAAATGAAAGGATTTTTTAAGAAACATGTTTTCACTCACACACCCCAGTAAAAGCATTTACATTTCACTTTTCCTAGCATTCTGAAGTTACACATGTAATTTCTCACATCTCACAGTGGTAGTGATCCCCATAAACTCAAACAGATGATTACTCTCCGTTGCTGCATCAGGGTAAGTATTTCAAATCATATCAGACAAGTGTAAAAATTCAAGGAGATTAATGAATTTAAGCTTCAAATCTAGCAGGGCACCTTTTAATAAAATGCATTTGCAGTGTTCTCTGCAAAGATGGATTAATTTATTAGACATATATATGATGTGATACTTTTTCTGAAAATGTTATTGTCATTGCTAACTGCCTTTCCTTTTTAATCAGATCTTCCCCACTTGTACTGAATCCATATTGGAAAGAAATCTGCCACTCTCTTCAAAAATCTTTCCATACAATGTCATATGGTATGGAATATCTCTTTGACCAGTTGAAATCAGCTGTCCAAAATCTGTTCCCTCCCAGTTCCTTGGACCTTTCACTGCAAATGGCCTTGGCTCTGTACAACACTGCTTAGGAGCAACTGTAAACTAGTGTGTTATCAACAGTGTTTTTCTCCTTCAACCAAAACATAGCATCATACCAGACACTCTGAAGAAAACAATTGCATCCCAGCTGAAACTAAGACAGAGAATATTACTTTCGAGTAACATAATATTCTGTTTATCTGAAGCTTCCTACCAGAACTTTGCAACAAATATACAGAAGCCAGTAGAAGACATTTCCATGTTTGAACTTTATTGCAACTTTTTGGTTTTGACACAAAGTTTTATCCTAATGGTCGTTTTTATCCTCTGAAAAACACTTTAATTAAACAATAAATAAACAACAGTGAAACATGGATAATTACTGTAGGCATGTTAAAAATGAAAATCCTGTGCCATAACTGTCTCCAAGTCAATGAAAACATTAGTTATAGAAAAGTGTACCTTATTGGATGTTTCAATTGTTTACCCTTATACTTTTAATCAGTGGCCATGCAACAGTTACAAATAGAGAGAAAATCTGGATATATGAGACAAGTACAAGGACAGCTTAAAGAATTTTGGATACATAAGAAAATTAACCTTGCTTTTTAATCTGAAGAATTTGGGGTTTCTTTGCTTCTTGCAATCCTTTTGGAGGAAATGTTGCTGCTTCAAATCCATTTACCGCTGCAAAAGCAAAGATAAGACTGATTATTATTTTTGCTGTAGTACAGCAGAAGAGTAGAAGTAAAATGCTCCCCAGCATCTCTGGAGAGACAGCTGTTTTGATTTTGCAATCTGTGAATCATTGTAATTATTGCCACACAAAACACAAAGAAGAGGAGTGTTTGGGGGTCAATCTGTTTGTTTATTTGATCTTCTCAATTTAATACAATGTTTGTCACCACTACAGTCATTCATGTTGTGAGAAATGCCCGTGTTCAATAGTCCAGGGTCAGGCAGAATTTGCTATTCACAAATAATATAATCACAATTTATTTCATGCTTTTGCAAGAGCAGACAACCTTGCGAACCAACCCGAGACATGTAGCAGTATTTCCTACTTCCCAGCACAAATTTCCTCTCCTGTTTCCCCGGTGCTTGAGTATTTGTCATGGTTTTATGATTTTTGGTTATCAGTATTCCACATCGTAACATCATGTAATGCACTGGGGGTTTGACTGTGGATGCTCAAGTTCCGGGTGCCTGTCTGGAGGAGAAGAACAACTACATTCCCCAGGGGGCTTTGCGATCAGCAAGGGGATGTAACTCTCGGCAAGATCACTTGATGTTCTCTTCTTTGCCTGCTCTTCTTCACCTGTGCTTCTCCGTCTGCTCTTCTCCGTCGACTCAACTGGACTGCACTTCTCACCTCAGTGTTGTGGTGAGACCTACTCAGCTTTCACACTCCCTCTCTCTCATTATATTTTGCTGATACTATATTTAGTAAATTAGTTTGTTTCACCTCAGATTGTTGCTGCTGATTTCAATTATTTTGGGTCCCCTGTTTCCCTGTCCCCGCGTGGGTCTGCGGGTCCCTCTGCCCCGCTAGTCATGGAACCGGGCCAAACCAGCCCATAAACAGTTGACAGTACTCCAGGATTTACATTCTTTCCAACTCTTCTAATTCCCTCAGTGGATGTTCTGCCCCTGTTTACTGCTTTGTTAACTGTTTTTCTTCTATTCTTGCTTAGTTTTTACATGTTATGGTATGCTGGGTAACCAATCAAAGCTGGCCTTACTCTCTGACTATCATTCAGACTGCACAACCAGTTTCTACCAGTACATCTCCTGATGTTACTCAAAAATGCCAATATTCTATTCTGGAAGCAGGAATTTATCTTGTATCAGAGCTCCATGTTGCCTCTTTGGAGTCATAGCATCTCACTTTTATGTAAAAAAAAAAAATCATTTTTTTCCCCACAATGTAGACATGTCTCTTAATAAAAAGATAAGCCACACCTCTTCAGTTCTTAGGTCTGTTACTCAGAATTGCCTACAGCTAAAATATGTTTCTTTCTACCTTTCCTTTTGCTGCCAAGGGAGTAGGCAACTGGTATTCACCTATTATTCTTTCCTGTCCAAATATATTTGGCATTTTGACGCTGCCCGTCCCACTCTCTCTGGATCCTAATAGCACGTGTTTGGGGTACACTGATCATCTTCTGAGGGCTTAGTTACCATCTTTCTACAAGCCTGCCATGCTATCTGAGAACACTTTTTTTTTTTTTTTTTTTTTTTAATGTCACAGAAATATGGGTCAGGGTTTTTTTCCCTGGCTGGGAAATGTTTCTAACTTTGTCCATTCAGTGTAGAGGGAAAATTGTATCTGAGAGATATGTGTGACAATGAAATTCTGCAAACTATGTAAGCTATTCTACTGAGAGCAGAACTGATCTTTGAAAAAATAATGGAGGTGAACAACATGATTGATGTCAAAGGCTCTTCAATTCATTTTTTCTGTAAAAAACTCACCTAATAACACTCAAGTAAAAATTGTTAGTGCCCTTTCTTGTCAGAATTTTTTTACCATTCTCAACATGTGTGTGTAACACAAAAGTATCTATCTCAGCCTTGAAGACTTCCTGTACCTTGAGAGGCTTTTTATTTTGAGAATCAGATTCTCAGTATGAATGGATATTAACATTTATGTTCCACCACAGAACAGCAGAATTTAATTTCAAAAGAAATATAGTCATATAAGAATTCCACGAAGCACACAATATATGTATGTAGTCAAACATTCAAATTTCTACTGACAAACAAACTCAGTAGAAAATTTTTAATCAAACTGAGAAATGGGATGGACTCTTTTCAAGAGAATATCTCACATGCTTCTCTACACTGCAGTGAAACAGTGATCTGTTTTCCTTCAGTGTGACATGTTCACCATAAATAGAAATAAAGTGCAATTAAATTCAGCTCTTACTGTCCTAACATCTATCCATTTGGTTGAAATCATCACTCGAGTCTTAAGTTAAAATACTAAAAAGTGACTCCTTAAATGTTCTTTTGACTCTCTGCCTTTCCACAATGTCAACTAGACAGAGAATAGAAATAGTGACACTATATTTCAAGTAGTGGAAATTAGGCAAGGCATTGAGAGCATTTCTCTGAAGAGTTGATAATGGATTCCCATCATAGTTCTCAAAATTAGTCATCAAGTCACAATTTGAGATCAAATAAAGAGCTTTTCAAAGAAAAAGAGTATGAACTGGAAATTAATACAATTAGACTGGAAATTTGAGGTTTTCCAATTATAAGAAGTGAGAATCTGAAGCAATCTCCTGAGTAATAATAAGGAAGACAGCCATGTAACCATTGCTGAAGTGAAATTTGATGACTGTTGTAACCAAATTGACTATAGTAACTATAGTAAATTTCCTGAGTTCAAAAATTCACCTTCAATGCTTATTTTCTAAAAGCTGATTTATTTATTACGGTAATATGTAGCTTCTGAAAATATTCCGAGTTGAGTCTCACTTTACATCATATGGAAGAGAAGGAATAACAAATCATTACAAACATTTTTACATTTTTTACTACTGCAGCAAGTTTCACATAAAAACAAAACAAAACAAAACATTTTTCCAAAAGCAGTGTTTTGTTTTGTTTTGGTTTTGTAATAAAAGTAGCATATTTCCAAATTCTTACACAGAATTAAGCCACAGAGTCACAGAATGTTTGAGGTAGGAAAGGACTTCTGAAAGCCATTTTGTCCAACACCTGCTCATGCAGGAACATCCAGAGCAGGTTGCCCAGGACCATATCCAGTTGACTTTTGAAGATCTCCAAGGAGGAGACTCCACAGCCCTCGTGGGCAACCTGTGCCGATGCTCTATCATTCAGAGTTATACATTCCTGTAAATTATAGAATATAATTTCTAAAATTAGTATAACTCTAAAAATGAACATTTAATAGTATTTTTGTGAAACAGACTATATTGCCAGCAACCAGATATTTCTCTTTTAATTAGTTCTAATGATGCATTTCAATTTAAATGAATAATTTAAATATTATGCAATATAACTTCAAACAAAACATTGATAGTTTCAAGAAAGGTAAAGAAAACTAAAAGGCTTTGCTTTATGACAGTTTACAAATTTGAGTTTATAAGCTTATGGATGTAAGATGAGGGATCTACAACTTGAATTTGCCCCCTTACATGGCCTCTGCCTGTGTAGAAGTTATGTGGATAAGCAAAAGTTCTAGTAAGGACAGTAGAGACTTCTAAAAGCTCAAAAATGCATCCTTAGATTCCTACAAACTAAATAGCAGAGATATGCAATAATTAAAGCTTAAACTTTATGAAGACTATTATGAAAATTTAGTTTAAGCAAATACGTTATATTTCTGTAATCTCTAGCAGTCTTGGAGCTTATATGCATACAGAAAAAAAAATTCAAATAAGATTTCAATTAATTAGAATTTGATAATTAGTTGACAATTTTTCCCCTCTCTAAACTCCTAAAAGAAAAATACTAAAAACCAAACAATACCACAGCTTATCCAAGTAACACTTTTGTGGAACTCCAATTCTACTCTGTGAACTTTTAGTCGTAATGTATAAAACTCTTGCATAAGAAAAGAATTTGATATTTACTTGCTGATAGTGAAATTTTAAAATATGAAAATATCCAGGAAGATTTTTTTTTCTTTTTTTCTTTTGGTCAGTTTTTGGGTTCAAAGTATTGATACTGTGAAAACAACAGTATCAACAGACCTATTTTAAAATAAATGTGTTTTATCCATAATTTTTTTGATACCTTTATTTTCTACTTTCAGTTAGAAAGACCAATATTCAGGATGCTTATATGTTCTGTAAGACATGCAATGATAAACAGTGATTAACTTCAGAAGATAAATGTATCAGATTGATCTTCAACATCTCTACACTTCTGAATTTGTACATACTCAGTGAGATAACTATCATCTCTAGACTATAGAATCTGCCAGCAACAATCTTTCCCAGATTTGGTATTTCAGAGATTTAAATAGCCATATTCTCTTTAGCCTCAAATATACCTACCTCATGGCATGCTCTTCAACGTGGTACAACAACTACAGATGTTTCTGCAAGTAGAAATGTACAATATTGACATGTTAGTTTTGCCTCAAGTTACAAAGCAGATTCTTTTTACTCTAGTCTTGCATAAGATGTAAAGTGAGAAACTTTTTATTTATAAAAGGAGAGTAAAAGAGCGTGATGCATTTACCTAAACAAAACGAAGAGCCAGGGGGCATACAGATGCTCTCCTAAGTAACAAGAGGAAAACTAGCTAGTTCACCTCAGCAGCAGTACTAGCAACACTAGCACTAGAAAAAACACGTGTGGACTGACTGAGAAAAAAATCAGGCTAGACATTGAAAGACTTCAAACAGTCTGGGAAACTATAAGACTATTTTCTTTTAAAAAGAGTAGAAACAAAGGAAAAAATGATCATTTTCAAGACTGGATAAAGACTATGATTAAAATATAACATGACAAATCTGGGGCTGACAGCCCAAGAGGCTCTTGGCTATCTTATATCCTGTAGTCCTTGGAGAAAAAAAATGACATCAGTCACTCCTTTTCAGTTGGAATCAGTTCTACTTCAAGAATAAAATTAAAAGCATCCTCTTCTAGTCTAAGCAATGCTTAGTTCATGCTACTCTAGCTGTTTATCCCATAGAAAAACCTTATTTGCAAATCAGTAGAAATGCATGAAATGCATTTTTGCTTTCAGACCTTATGAAAACACCAGAGCTTTAGATATTTACAACTTGAGTCCAGAATGGTTGTGTGCCCTACATGCATGAGTGCATACAGATGGCTAACTATTGTTAGTTGACCAACACGTTGCAAATCTAGACAGGGGAAATGGCTAAGTTGCTCTCTGCCTGACTCGTGATACTGCTGGCAGAGCACCCTGTGTCAACACTCTTCATCCATTTCAGCTGCAATATCCATTGCTTCACCTTCAACTCAGCCACTTCAGTTCACCTGGCTCAAGGCTCTTTAAAGCTGCCTTCATATACTGAGTAGATAGATCACTGTAGCACCTACTTCATTTGTCTGCTGACTGACAGGATGTTAATAGCCCCCTAAGAGATGGGTGACAATTACAAAAGCGTAGGGAGGAGAAGACGGCCTTCATCTTATGCAATTTATAGAAAGGTCACAGAAAGTATCTGGCCAGGCTCTTTGATTTGTGAACATGGAATTAGGCATTCAAACAGATCTCCTGGATTTGAGAAGTGCCGAACAATGTGTTGTGGTGGTATGGGGAGGTAGTAATAAACTGTGAGTGGCATGTTTTCATGATGCAAATGGAAGATGTTCTTACAGATAAAGAAAGTCCTGCTCAGAGGCTCACAAATTCAGGCCTCAGTTGCAAACTATTCATTCTTCTGATCTCCTCTCTGCTGATATCACTCAGAATAATCTGTGTAACTCTCAATCTCCAGTCAGTAAAACAGGGCTGACAGAATTTCCCTAGCTCACAATTTCATAGGGATCGAGAATGGTAATATCTAGACAAGAACTGTAAGATCTCAAAAGGGTGGTCAGGCACTGGAATGGACTGCCCAGGGAGATGGTGGAGTCACCAACCCTGAGGGTGTTCAAGGAAAGACTGGATGTGGTGTTGAGGGACATGGTTTAGTGGGAGCTATTGGTAATAGGTGAACGGTTGGACTGGATGATCTTTTAGGTCTTTTCCAACCTTGGTGATTCTATGATTCTCTATACTATGATTCTAAATGGTAATATCTAGACAAGAACTGTAAGATCTAGACAGAATGAGTGTGGAAGTAGTTTATCATTTAAAATTTATAATTGTAAGACTGTTAAAACAGCAGCTATTTTTGTATGCTAGGGGAACATACTAATGCTAATAAGAAAAAAAATGATTCAAATGTATAGCAGAAATTAATTAATTAATAGCAAACAATGAACATTCTTTCTTGCTGCTGTTTGCCCAAGAAATATTGTAGGAACACCAGTACTCCTCCAAATTCAGAGAAAGACTGTTCATATGCTCAGAGAAAAAAAAAAGAAAAAAGAAAAAATACATAATTATGCAGAATTCTAACAAGTAATTAAATTTTGAAATTGTGTCCACAAGTATTTGGCAATTATTCAAACAAGCTGCAAACTAAATACAGTCCTTCATTAAAAAGACTATTAAGACAGCAAATTCAAGGACTAAAATATGACAGAATCACCACTCTTAACTTGCTTCTACAATCTCATTTCTAATCCCTTATCTACAGTAAAATTTGACAATGAAATAGCATATTATAGATATAATAGATACATATATAATTTTTAAGAAGATAACTGAAGGATCTTACATGTTGCATACTAGTCATGTCACAGTATATGACTTTTACTAGCTGGAAGTGGCAGAAGGAAACCAATATGCAGACAAGAACCAGAAAAAAGAAAATGTTTACATTAAAGTAGCTGTCCATACCCACTTTACTGGAACTTCTTTATGGAATTATGGGAGTCAACTGAGACAAATGTGGCTTAGAAAACCTATGATATTGTCTGAAAGTGTTCTTATGCCTTTAATGAAAGATCAGCCGCTTTTTGGACTGGAATAGTAGGAAAGCACAGTGAACATATAGTCATTTGGAAGAACAAGAGGGAAGTATTTCAGCAACTCTTTGCTCTTGTAACAGTTTTAGAAATGAATAATTTAGAAATAATGTAAATATAAGATAGAGATTCCTATAAGAGTGTTAGGTTAAAGCATAGCAAAAATTACATTTAGCATTTTTGTGTATTTAGTATTTTCTTTTTCTTTTTAATTTCTCTGTTAGACATGGTGTGACCTATTTCTTTGCATAATCCATTCTTTTTCTAGCATGGTTTCAGCAGTATTTTACGTAGATCATTTTATCACCTCCTCTTACTCTTTTCTTTCTAAAGCGCTTCTCACTATTTTCTAACTATCTTCAGTTTGCTTTTAGAGTGAAGAAGCTCTCTGTGAATTTCACAGGTGGGAAACTGAGTCACACATAAATATAGCATTTACAAATTCTAATTTTGGATTTAGATTGATGCCAAGTTATGTATTTTTCATATCAGAGAAGCTCCCATGTCTGAATAAAATTGTTGTCAGCATTTCTTAGAATTAGGATTTTGGACTGGTTTCATTCCATCTTTAAATGCATCTGAACTTGAGAGAAAACAGGCACTTAGCAGAAATCTTATCCAAAGGTAGAGACAGAACAGACACAACATCTCACACCTGGAAAGTACCATTGACAACAAATGGAATCAAGATATCAAACTCAGATGTAAACATCTAGAATTAGGTGACGTGAATCCAGCTCTGTATTCATCAGTTTGAAAACCCTCGACATTAACTTAGACCATCTCAGTGGCATCATCCCTCAGAAAGAACAGTCAGGATAAATTTAAAAATTATACTAACATTCCTTGTCTTTCATCAACTGCACTTCCCTTGTTCACGGGGAAATGGAAGAAAAAGATGCCAAGCCCTCTCATGCCTCAGCTGATGGGAGGGGCAATTTAGCAAAAGCTTGTTTTTACATCTCCTTAATGCTCAGGGCAGTCTTGTCCTTCCCTCTCCACCCACAATCCCCTCATATTAAAGACAAAGTCCTACAAATATTAGCTGTCAAATCTGTAAGAAGACAAACAGAATACCCCTCTGGACTGTTATTTATTTTGAGTCAAAAAGCTTGTGAAGAAGAGTGAAAGAAAGAAAAAAAAAATAGAAGCCTTTTCAGATTATAATTTAGAAAAGCAGCATTCCATAGACAACTCCAGCAATATCCACCTGCCACTGGGAATTTTACAAGCCAACTAAATGATTGTTGCGTTGGCTGCAAATGAAACTCAGACCTTCAATATGGCAGTGTTAATTTAGCCACCAAATGAGCAGAAGTACACAGAGCAAGACTCTTTCTCCCCCAAAAGAAAGATTTTATTTTCAGTCAACATATTCTGCTTGCAGGATCAGCTGTCCTAAGACTTTTGAGTTTGTGTTCCAAATGTATTCAAAGATCCCAAACAAGTTTGAAGCTCTTTCATACAAAAATCCATATGTATAGGCAACATACTGCCTTTTCTCCAGAGCTTACAAACCTAAACAGGCAAAACAGCATGCAGTAGCAGAAAATCCAACGTGAAAAAGAAATTTTTTGAAAGTATCTTCAGTGCTTTTCTATCATTGCTGTTTTTTCATTTGTATATATTTACAATCAAGCAACTCATTGATTCTTTGATTTTAGGCAATTGTAGAGCCAACGGCTATGCTGAATGCTGGACATAATGAAAAGCAAAACTCTTTTATTTGCAAGATAGCATGAATCAACAGAAGCCTTTGTCCCATAAGAGTATAGGAGTAGGCAAACCCACATCAGAAGCATGGGGTGAGAAGTGTTTGATAGTAGCAGAGGGAGGCAAAAGGACTGGTGAGCAAGCTCTGCTGTCTGTCAGAATTGACCCAGTTCCTCTGTTCTGCTCACAGCTGCTTTTATGCATTACAGCCTTTCCTGTCATACTGTTTAGCAGCAATGCATTCTGCTTTCTACAGTACTTGTTGTGTCACTCTTCTCCATATCTACATTCTAATTAAATTTGCATGAGTAACTTTCCTCCTCCCCATTTTCTCATGCTTTACCAATCATTCCTTTTAGGGAGCCTCAGCTGTTCTTAAAGGAAAAAATGAGAGAGAGTTTTTTCTACAGTTGAACAGATCCTCATCTTTTTCATTCCCACTCCATGTTCTCAGAGACAAAGGTAATCTTGTGGGCCTTCTCCTGATGGAGAAAGCTGATGGTGTTTCATTCTTACAGTGGGGTATAGAGAGCTCAATGTCTTGTCATTGGCATAAATGTTTAATACCCAGACAGGCAGAACTGTCTCATGATGGCTTGCTAATTATCCACTGTTGCAGACTGAATCTGATGCCCTTAAATTATTCTCCTTATTAGCTAGGCTTTTAAAACTAATCACTCATCATATTTTCAGAAAAATCAAACATAATGTTTTCACAGTAAAGGTTCTACCAGTAATAGGAATGATACTAAAAACAGAGCAAAAGAGGACAGTGGTTTCTTTGATCAGGCATTGTTCCTAGCCATGCAGACTGGAGTCTGTACGGTGAGCAGAATTCCATTGAAGATGAGATCTTCCTCACACCCAAAGCCATGGGCATTACCTCTGTTGAATGAGTAATTAGATGCAATTTGAAGAAAATTAGCAAATTTTTAAATGAGAAATGTCATTTGTAGCTAGGATTGCCATTTTAGTTACAGCAGATCTGGTGGCATAAAATTTGAAAGTATGATTCAGCATTACAGCTACACTGAGCATTGGTGTCTCTCTAAAGCAGAAACTAAAATAAGAATGACTGTAGAACCCATTATCAGATGAATTAAAACAGACAATTACAAAAAAGTAAAACAGTTTAATATTCTTTTTGCTTTCAAACCATCATCAGCTCAAAAGTAGATTCAAAAATATAGTTGACATTGTCCTCTCTTTCTGGTACCCAGTTGGGATGCAGAAAAAGTAAGGGTTTCTTTGTTTTCTTAAGGAAGAGAAATGAACTACCTTTCTTCTTTTCTCTAATGCAACAGAAACACAGACAGAAACACAAACATAAGCTGACACACTGAGAGTGAAATGAATGGAAGGTTCTCATAACATAAAAGGTTACAGTAAACATACAGAATGAGTTCAGAACCAAGCCTTCTATCTTGACAAAATTCTTTATTTTTCCATGACAGTGTTTTATTGGCTATGTTACCTAATGAAGCCTGGAAAGATTATTTTGGGAAGATATATTTTTCATTTACAGCAAAGAATCTAAGCCTTTATTTTAAATGTAGAGTTTAAATGCTGGCAATTGAACATACAACTACATTCAAGTTATTTATGACTAGTATAGCATCAATTTAGGTGCAATATGTGTTTTAAAGGATCTTATGCTGAATAGCACTAAAGACAGATATCACTGATATACAGCTTAACCATGAATGATTACAGAATCACACAAATTCATGTAAGCTGAAACACTGTTGGCATTTACTACATAGGCATCTCATCTACACATGGAGAATTCGAGAAACTCTGTCTAAAAAGTATAAATGTATACTACCTGTGGGGGGGGTGGGGGGGGGAGGGGGGGGAAGGAAATAACAGAATCTCTTCAGACTGCAATAAAGATGGATATTTTGCTCAAAAGGTGTGGGTTCCTGAATCATTAAGCTGGTAGACTTCCAAATGATATTGAACAATAAATACTTAACTCCATTCTACAATATTCTCTTAAAATGTCATTTCAGCCTGCTCAAGAGATGAAGCTTCTTACTGGTATAAGTGGCTGGTAGCCATGCCTCAACCTACATATGGACATACTCATTGCCCCAAAAGTTCTGATTTTTCTTTTTATTAAATTAACTTACTAATTTCTTATCCTATTAAAAAAAAAACAAAAAAAAACAAAAAAAAAAAACAAAGTGTCATCCCCTCTCTGAAGGCATTCAGCCACTGCAGATTTTCTTTGTATTTTTTGTCATTTAGGAGTCATTTCTGCTCTGTTCTGTCGTAAGTCAAGTACCTTATGACTAGTCATTTATAAACTTTGTTAATACTTTCAGATTCATTTCCTATTATTTTTTTCTACAGCTTGAATAATCTCTACAGAATAGCAAATTAATAAACAGTATAACTGCTGTACACATGACTTGAATTTCTATGGGTAACTACTAGTCTCTGTTCTCTGTGGGAGGCAAATTCACTTATGCATTCCTCTGGCAATTTTAGAGTAGGTAATTTCACCTGTTTCTCCAAAAGATCTGCATTTGGAGTATATGTTGATTTTGCTGACCAGTTTATATAGTGATAAATGCAAGCTTTTGATAAACTACGTTACTATTGTAATCAAACATTGGCTGCATTTTAAATTACTACTATTTCTTATGCAATGCATAATGAAGGATGATGCATGTAGCTTTAGAGCTCATTTTGAGTTTCAAAACAAGTTACAATGCAATCACCTGTTAACCTTTTCATCCCAAGGGTTTTTCTACAAAAAGCTAATATCCTTGACAGCTCCTTGTTTATTTTCAGATCCATGCACTTTTTGCCACTAGTGACCTTGCAAGCGGATTCACACCTTGCAAAGTCCCTGACCTTGTAGTCATTAAAATCAAATCACACACTGGGCAGGCTTCCATATTCATTAGGACAGCAAGAAGATAGATTTCAACATGGGTCTGAAGTGACCAATACATTCATCAGCCAATTTCCATCATCTTCAACAATTTCAGCTTGCTTGGGGATATTACCAGATTAATTGATACAGAAAATCCTTTGCAACAAAACAGTAGCAATGTTAAACGAATGCAGTATGTTTCTAATTAAAAAGGCTGTGATAAAACATAAGTCATAAATTACAGGTTGCCCTATGAATACTCATATGAAGTTCCTAGAGAAGTTCTTTTTGTTTGATGTAGAGGTCAGGTTTTTCAAAACAGGTTGTTAGTGAAATCTAAGGAAAGATCATATCTACAACTGTAGGAAATTTTATATTGGATATTTTGGGGAAAAAAAATAAACTGGAGAATGATAAATAACCTTATTAATTTCCTGTGTATCCACTTTGTAATCTCATTAGCAAGATAAAATTTTAACAAAATAAATGAAAAAAAAGGATTAATGACAAGCAAAAAGTGTAATATTGAAATCTAAAGGAAGGAAACTAAGATCAAAGGTTACATTTTCCCCATAATGTTTTGGCACACATTTGCCTTTGTCTACAAAGTTCTCAAGGAAAAGTGAAATTTATGTGAATATATTCTGAAGGAAAAAAATATATTCACATTGGGAATATTTATGCATGACCTTGTTTGAATTTAAAGGGAGAAACATTTGAAAGAGAGTGGTATAAAGGAAAAAGTTTCACATATATAAATACTAAGTCTCAACTGAATCACTAACTGCCAAAGAGGTTACTCAAAAATCTGTGTTTGTTCTCATCATGAAGCACATTTACAGTAATACTATTCAAAAACATTTAAGATTACACGGTAAAGGCCAGTGTTCTATCAAAACATTTTCCAAGGGACTGAGCTTCAATAATTTGGTCAAAGGTCTCTTTGCACAGAAGGCAGCGGAGGGCAGACTGTAAGCTCCTCTTGAATTTTTAGCTTTTTTTTTTATATATATATATTTAATATATATTTTTGTTGGTGGTGTCTTTTCTTCCCTCTTACATTCTGCATGGGGAATCCATCTACATGAGTTTTCATGAACACACATATTAGAAACTTAAAAAAAATCAGGTTTCTTATTCCTAGTCTTAAAACTGTAAGTTATATGTTGCTGACTGGCTTTGCATTTTCGTTCTGGCAGTTATTTTTCATCGAGAATAGGCACAGTGGAGATAGCAAATAAAAACAAAGAACTGTAGAAGAGAACTTTTGATTCAGAACGCTTTGACCTGATTAACAGCTTCAAAGAGACATTTGAAACAGATCACCTATTTTTAGAAATTTCTCCAACAGCAGAAGTTTGTAACGGCAGTGTCCTGCAGGGATCAGTACAATCACTCTGCTACCATGCATATAAGGCAGCATATAATTTATACATTATCTTCCACAAATACAAACTTGTTTAAAACAAACAAACAAACAAAAAAGACTAAACGCATTCATGCCTGAGAAGACAAACGGCTTAAGGATGAAAGATAATTCTAGAACTGGGATCTTCGAGAGAGGAAAGAAAATAATGACAGAAAAATCAAAACTGCTTTGGAAATGCATTCCGTGAAAAAGGAGAAGGGCTACTGTTTTGAGAATCCAGTGTATAATAAGTAAGTGGCTATTTCTCCATGTTTGTTCAAGACCATGTGATGGATGTCCTGAGACAGCATCTGTAGCAATAAAACCAGTGTAATAGACTTTCCATACTACTGCACAGTAAACTACTTGATACAGAGCAACACTATCTGTATCTTCTGTGTAATAGTAAAGCGTTTTTCATTTATACTGCCCTATCATAACCTGTGCTTTGTTCATACTGGGACAAAGCTCAAAGGCTCTGGCACCCCTTTACACCATAAATTGAAATAATGTGAATGACTGTATATAGTTCTACAAAACTTGTCTAGGGAGTTGTGTATGTAATGAGAACAGTTTTGCAGCCAAGACTCTTTCTGTGTGAAAACTAAGACCGCAACTTTCTTCTTTCCCTGGAGAAAGCAGGCATGTTCACAGCAATAAATACATTGTTTTGAAAGCAACTAAAGCTGGTTAGTCTTTATTGAATTAATGTAAAGAATATTGTCTCAGGAAAATTAGATTCATAAGCATAAAGGCAATTATCTTAGCACACAAGAGAGACTTTTCATGTCATTACATTGTATGTCCCAAATATTCAGCAAATTAAATGCACCCTTGATACTTCAGGAACACAATCACTGAGAAGGTGAGTGCCTAAAACAGTACATATTAATTTATTCATAAGTACAGAATTTTACAGTAATAGTATTGTTGGAACACAAACCATACATACTATAGCTCTTTGAATTCAGAAAAAAAATACTGCAAAACAATTATGTTCTTTCCTATTTTTTTATAGAGAAAAATTTTCTTATTAGTGTTTTTAATATTATTTTATAAACTACTATCAAAAAAATTAAAATATTATCAGTCCTTATTTATTGATTTGTGAAATCAAAGATTGATGTAATAAACCAAAAAACAAAAACAAAAAACAAACAAAGAAACCAACCAAAAAAACAGTTATGGATTCTCATTTGAGACAAAACCACTATAAAAATGTATATCACAGACATAGAATTTTCTTACAACTGACACTATATGTTTACATAGTCTGCATTCTGCTGTTGGCACTAGCACTCTAACTCCACTTTTAAACACAGTTAAGTTCACAAAGGAGTTGAGGATCATTAAGATTCTGATTTGCTGAGGGGCTGAGAACCGGTGCAGCCCGTTGCCTCCAAATGACTCTATGATCTCTTCTGCATCTTTGAAAAACTAAAATCATGTTCAGAACATTTACTGCATTTGTAATCAGTCCTATAAACCACAGAGTTTGTGTGTGTGTGTATATATATATATATCTAAACGTGAAAATTTCAGGTGCATGTGAGGCCATCAAGAAAGTGAAAAGTACAAATCCAAAAATCAGTCAGTATGCATGGAAATAGTCAAAACAAGCACAATAGAGCATCAGCCCACATCATTTATCTGCATAAAAGTGTCAGGTATACTGCACTTCAGCAGACCAGCATAGTGTATTTTTTAGATTGAGTGGTGCATAATCCAGATTTGTATTTGAATCTCTTTTAAAGTCACTGCAATACCTCTACTCTAATGAACCTTCCCTTATTCAGTTCATTGATGTAATTATCTGACTAGTTAATTTCAAACAAAGGAATGTGAGACTGTATTCTGTTTGCCAGGAAGAATCACATTTTTCTTGTTTTAGAAAGATTTTGCTGCTCAGCTTCCAAATTTCTTCAACAGTTTCCAATGATTCATTTAAGGTGGTCTTCTGTATTCTGTGTGTTTTAAGTGGGCGTAATGTTTACTAATGTTTCTAAATATTTCAACTATAAATACAACATAACATATCTCTATGCTAAAGTGTTCTGTTAAAAATCAATTTCCTGAAATTATTTTTTTTTTAAATAAAGATGGAAATGTAATTGAACACGGATTTCCTGTTCATGGCTCCAGCTGCAATTCCAGTTTTAATATAATTGTTTCTGTGTTTAGTACCAATCTTAAAAATGCTTGGAAAGCAGGATAATAAAGCACAGCTTACAAAAGCAATAATTGTTCAGTATAAAAAGTCGAATTTTACAAAGGTTCATCATTTTCCATTCATAAAAGGGAAGGATGCTTAAAGTAACCATGAAAGTAGGAAGAAAAAAGTCAGAACACAAACCTGGTGCACAAGCAGAGAATTAAACTGTGCATCTCAGGAAACAATAGATCAGCACAGGAGCAAAATAAATTACATCAACATTCTTTGTCTCTATCACGTTGCAAATTACTTGCTTGGTGGTATAACTTCTTTCTTAAAGGCAACAAAGGATACAAGTGTTATCAGAGAATCATAGAATCATAGAATGGCCTGGGTTGAAAAGGACATCAAAGACCATCTAATTTCAACCATTCTGCCACGGGCAAGGTCACCAACCACTAGACCAGGCTGCTCAGAGCCACATCCAGCTTGGCCTTGAATGCCTCCAGGGATGGGGCATCCACAGCCTCCTTGGGCAACCTGTTCCAGTGTGTCACCACCTTCTGAGTGAAAAAACTTCCTTCTAATAGCTAACCTAAATTTCATCTCAGTTTAAAACCATCCCCCCTTGTCCTATCATTATCCACCCTTGTAAACAGCTGGTCCCCTCCTGTTTATATGCTCCCTTCAAATGTTGGAAGGCCACAGTGAGGTCTCCTCGGAGCCTTCTCTTCTCCAGGCTAAACAAGCCCAGTTCCTTCAACCCTTCACAGGAGAGGTGCTCTAGCCCTCTGATCATCTTAGTCATCCTCCTCTGGACTCATTCCAAGAGCTTCATGTATTTCTTGTACTGGGGGCTCCAGGCCTGGACACAGTAATCCAGAGTAACAAGCATGATCAAAGAAGAAAAGGTTCTACAGTCAAAAAAATATAAAAAGACAGCATTTCAAAATTAAATTTAACACAAAATGATCCTATCAGCTCACAACAGCTGCAGCTTAAATGTAGGTGGTGATTTTTTGGTGAAGCAGTGGGTGGTGATTCTTAATATACCTTAAATATAATTATCTCAGATTATATAATTGAATTGTTTATGAAGAAGCCAATGCAATTTTTACTTATTCAGAAATAATTCAGAAATAATAATAAAAAAATGTAATAATGCAACAAAAATATACTGGCATACTTACTGTATTATCCATCTCTTCAAAATATGTGTGTTTTATGGAGGTGAAAAAGGAGTTTTTTGGTGGATCTCTCAGTGTTGCAGAATTTCAGGAATCAAAAAACAGACTTCTGACTAATGCGTAACTTTCCGTAATCACTGGATTAATTTGGGTAATCATCTTACCCAAAGGAAGAAAAATGGAAGAAAAAAAAATCCTAATAGCTGTGAATCAGGCAAATTTTTTACAGACATTTTTTTAAAATCATTCTGAGGATAAAGTTTAATTTGAATCAAAACAAAATTCAGCAGTTCTATGACTTTCTACCTAAGAGGATTGTGAAGCATTTTAACCTCAAGAACATGACACATTCAGTGGAATATAGTTTCATCAAAAGGTACATAACTATCTCAATTAATTACAGAAAGGTATGTGATCTTCTGTCTTATTAATGATTATGATTTTTTTTTTTTTTTTTTTTTTTTTTTTTTTTTTTTTTTTTTTTTTTGTCTAGAGGGAAACTGGAATGTCACTGAGTAAGGGACAAAAAACAAAAATAAGAGCAAGCAGAAAGTTGCTGTTCCTTCAGTCATAAATAAGGCAAAGTATTTGATGCAGCGGTTCCACAGGGATTCTGTGATGCCAAGACTGAGATTTTTGAGACTGAATTCTCCTATGCCACACTTCAACAAATGGTAGTCAAATTATTTTAAATCATTACTGATGTTTACTGATATCACAGAAGTTTAGATGAATCTTGAGAGTAATAGCACTTGTTAAACATTGACAAGACTTAAAATATCAAGTAATGGCAAAAAGAGACAGGAACAGAAGAGAGAGGGAAATAGAGAGGGGGGGAGGAAGATAACTGTGAATAAAATACCAAAAATAATGATAAAGCAGAGCAGACTATTGCTTGGAAATAAAAATATGTTGCTTCAGATAGCAACTGATAAATCTACTATGAAAAGGTAACCAGTTCTTTGGATTTAATGGCACAGAATTCCAGTGGAACATGAAATGAGAACTATCTATCCTACATCTCAAGTTTATACTTCAGGAAAACACCTCAACAGAAAAGGAAATATGATCTGCACAGCAAATACTTCAGACCCTAGAATCAAATTCAATAGTTACAGAAACATAACTTTGGTAGCAAAGGACAGAGAATACCAGAATGCTAGCTTTCCAGACAGGTATCCAAAGATATTATAACATAATCCTGTAGAGGATCCCAAGCACTGAAATTTAAACTCTGCTTTGAGTTAAACAAGTGCTCAGTGCTTTACTGTTAATGCCGAATGGGACAGGCATTTCATGAGTACCTAAAGGAGACTGGATTTATCTTTCTTAGCATTCAGAATTTTTACTGGAGATGTCACTATGATATGTGAACATCAATTAAAATCCAGAGATGACAACAACTTCAAGTTGCAATTATGTAAGTTCAGCTATTTCCCAGGCTATATTTACTGAGATTTAACACTCACAGCTCTCAGGACAGGTAAAGTTATGACAAGGACAGATTCTGTTGCTTCTCTCTTGTCCCAAAGGTTTAGCTCTACTTTTTCTCTCTTTTATGAAATGAGGCCGTTTTCACCTCCTCACTGTGTTTTCCCTGAAGCAAACATTGCATACTGCTAGCGGGCTTAAAGTGTCATCTAGCTTGACTGTATCATTTTAGCTAGTGGCCTCTCTTGCCCATTTGCTTCCAGGGTCTCACTTGCTCTTGCTCTGATTCCTTGAGACTACTTCTCCATCCTGACCAAAGAGAAGAATGGGTATCAAGCATGGAATTGGATACATGAACACAAGACAGAGCAAAACTGCATGCAGAAAGAAGTGACCATGATTTAATGAAAACAAACTATTTTCTGGTGCCCAGAAACAGTTAAAAAACAAACTATCAAACAACAATAACAAAAAGAAGCCTAGATAGTTTTAGGACTAAGAAAAAAGGAATGAATAATAATACATCTGTAAAAGCTGACTCATAAAACGTGTGAAGAAAGGTATGCATTTTTAGAGAAGAGCTGAGTAACAAGGGATATTAAATAAAACTAATTAAGTATGGGTTCATGATAAAACTATATTGCTTCAGAAACTTTCCACTACTATTTTTATGGTGCTGTATTTAGACTGTACTAGTGAATTTCTAGAACAGCATAAAGGCAGGAAAAGGCAAAGAAATTTAAAACAGCAAAGTAGTAGTGGCTCTTGAACATATGGCACACAAAACAAAACTGAAAAATATTTGTATTCTTCCTGAGGAAACTGAATTTAAAAGTGAGCACAGATCTGCATAAATACATGGGATCAATGAGCAGGCAAGTAAAGTGTTTTAATTGAATACTATCAAGAAAGAGCAGAATGGCTACAAGCTAACAATATGGTACAGTTAATTTCACTCAAATTTTTTAAGACATATGCAGTTCAAGCATGAATCTGAAATACATATTCCAAAATCCTCTTTGGACTCACCTCTAACAGTGTAATAGTACATATATATATGCACATCTGCATGTTAAACACATGCACAAATGTCATAACTTACAGATATATCATTTCATAAAAGTAACTATCATTAAATATTTGGGAAAGAAATCCAGATTCATTCAAATTTCCAACAGACATTTATGAGAACTTAAAAGAAGAACCAGTGCGTGCTTCCACCACCATGAAGACATGTGAGTGAACAAAAAGAAGTGCTGTTCTCCAGTTAAATGTGAAAAAAAGAAGACAGTATTTGCACTGATCTCATAACCTATTATCTGAACTATGGGATGCTTGCTACTATTTCTGAAGTAGGCTGAAAGAAGTTTACAAATGATTCACACAGATTTACAAATTCACACATTCATTAGAAATGTTAGCCAGTAATACAGATATTGCAAAAATTAAGTAGTAGTGACACAAAATGTGTAAACAATTGGATGACCTCTGTCAAATCAAAGGAATTTGCACCCAGCTGCAGGAAAAAAGTCACTCAAATAAAAAGATAATCCAGTTCCATGGATGTCTGCTCAGTAAATGCTCAAGGAGCTCTTGCAACAACAACAAACTTTATAATTCCTAATTATTTGGGAAAAGTATTAATGGAAAACTAATTTCTGTAATTCTGCTCCGAAATTAATGCCTTCTATTTTATTACATTGGCCCACGACATCAGAATCAGATGTTGGTGGTATGGCAGTAGAGGTTGAAGCTTACCACCAGTGTGCCATTACATTTTGTTACCATGAGACAGATGGCAGCAGAGGGGCAGTCTGACAAAATGGTGAATGACACAGAAGTGCATATGAAGCAAAGGTGTGTCACTGAATTCCTCTGTGGGAAAAATATGGACTCATGCACATATATCAATGTTTGTTTAACATCTGGAGATCAAACAGTGGAATTGAGCACAGTGAAGTGGTGGGTGGGTGGTTCATTTCAGCAGTGACAGGAACATGGAAGTCAAGCTACATTCCAGACAGCCATGCAGATTCTTATGAACTTGGCATGCATGCTCTTTTTCATTGCTGGTGAAAATGCATAGCTAATGGTTGTGAATAAGTTGAAAAATAATGTTTTGTAGCTGAATTTGCTCTATCAAGTAGATAGAGGCTACTTGATAGTATTTTGTATACCCAAGTATGTGTGTTCTTTGTATCTACTGTTCTTTCCATGGAAAAAAAAATAATTGGCAATAATTTTTGAGTGATCTTCAACCAAGTCTTAAATTTTCTAGGAGGATTGTTTAAATAATGTTTCATACGATATGATTCGCATATGTGAACAAGGCAATTCATATGACTGGTTCTAGTCCTTACTAGTCTTTCTTGCAGCTGACAGTACTCCACCTTAGGTGTTTGAAGTGACAGTGCTCAGTTTCATGACAGGAAGTTTCAGTGCCTCTTCTTACTGCTCCTCACTGCTGTTTGTGGCTTCCTGACCCTTTTCTGCAACATGTTGCACCCACACAACCACTGGCAGGGCTGTCACTTGCCAGTTCCCAGGACAAGGAACAAAACAAGATTAAAAACAAAACTTCCCTCTCCTTGACTTTATTTATCTAAATCAGTCCTCATATCTGATTTGATGTACTTCACACCCTCACAAGCAATTTTCAGGGACTCCGCATTGGAAGATACAGTCAGGAAAAGCGACCACTTAAACTGTCATTGCAGTACCAGGGAACTATATTTTCATTTTGCACTTGAACCAGCTGACAGCCCAGCAAAAGAGTGAGCACGATTAGGAGATACAGATGAAAAACTTACTTCATCCCAAGTTATTTGCCAGTTTGGTTAAATTGTCCTGAAAATACCCATTCTATTTTCTCACCCTTATTGTCCTAAGCCATCCTAGGATTTCCAAGTTACCAGAGAGTCAGATGGATGTAAAATTAGATTACATTATTCAGTACATTCATAACTACTCATTTTGTTAACTCCACTACCAAACATACAGTACATACTTAATGGAGCAAAAAGAAGACTAAATTAAAATAAAATCAAAAATCTTATATGTCATCCATTAATCCACCTTAAGTACCCAAATGTCCATCTGTCCCAATAAAATAGTGCATTTTTTCTGTAAGGCTTCTCACTTGCACAGCCCAGAAACTCTGTGCCCCTGGGCTAGCAGCATATTTAGCTGCCTTTCTGTTAAATGCCGGCCCCAGTATTTTGGCAGCATCCACAGCAAGGCAAATCTGTGGATTAGTTTTGATTAACTTTTGAAGATATAGTAATGTGGCCTGGCATGAGGCAATTAAATGACTTGAGTGCACAGGCTGAACACCTGCAAGGAACTGTTTCTGGAGCAAGGCATCAAAAGTGCCAGAGTAGACGGACAGGGCAGGCACTGGGCACAGCTGGCCACCTGAGATTCTCCATGACTGCCATCACCAGCACTCTGCTTTAGAAACTGTGGGATTGCAGAAGTCATCCTTAAAATGGGGATTTTAGGTCATTTCTAACCTTGTGAATGTAATCTCTATGTAAGTAATAACCTTTTATATTCCAATCCATTTTTACCTACAGATACAATGGTGTAGAATTTACTCTGTATTATACTACTTTCAGTTAACCTGTATCATTATGAAGTAACACTTTTCATTCATTGTAAAGCCCCAGAAAATCTTTTTTGTCCACAAAATCATTGCTCAATGGAATCTTTGTGAGTTCTAAGTCATCAAAAAAGTACTTTGTTATCACCCGCTGTGTGTGTTAATGCAACACAAATGGAAACTGAAGAAATCTTTCTGCACTGTTTAGACTTCATGATGCTAAGTACAGTTCATACAGCTTCTATTTTAACATTATTTTAAGAACTCATTTATTCTCTCACTTAAACACTTTTTCTAGTAGCCTTAGTAACAGTAATGATACGATCTTAACCACAGCATCTCACCTAGGCAGCTATCACAGTGCAGATATTAGTGTGCCACAGAGATATTTGAATGCTTACTTGTCAGTATAAGTTCTAGACAACCTAAACTTAGTCATTAGTGTTATGTAATGACAGTATAAAAACTGTGATCATTAAAATTAGACATTTTAACATGAGCATTCCAACAAAAAAAAAAAAAAAAAAAAAAAAACATTCTCTATTTTGAAAGTCGCATCTCATTTCCATAGGCCCATAAGGAATATCTTCTAGAAGTGAGAAGAAGGAATCTCAAATAAATTTATACTGTTCATCCATCTGCTGCATTTTTGTTTTCTGTCACAACAATTAGAGAAAAGAAATTCCTGGTCTGAAGTTTCATGCAGCAAACATTTGGCCTTCAGCATGATAAGGTTATTCTATTTGAGTAATGGTCCTTGAAAACAGAATGTTGTGTACTACTGAGGGCCAAATCTTCAGATGGCATAACCTGGCATAACTCCACTGATTCAGTAAAAAGGATAACAGACTCCCTGAGCAAACAAGGTATCATTTTAAGCTTGGAATGTGCCCCTTGCATTGTGAACTATTATAATTCAACTGAATAAGTACTGCTAATAGCTGAAAAGCAAGTATTTCCAGAAAAAACGTTTAATCAGCCTCTTAGTAAGGAAGACTCCAAACAGTAATTTTCCAAATTTTTTCCAAACAGGAAAATTAAAAATCTTACAGACTACTACTATAACAATATTGATACTTATATGTAAGAACTTTTTCTCATTTGGAGTATTATCTCTAGCAATTTCAGCATTGAGATCTTTCAATGACATTTTTCTATTCCATACAAATGTTAATTGGTAATATAACTAACAGAATAAATCATTTTTCATTAACACAAAACATTTGATATTAAGCCTATTAAGCCTGTGTTTTTAGAGGTCAGCTCTTAGTGTATGTATTTCTTTGCAACAGCAGATAACAGTGAGAAGTCATGCATTGGGTCACTGAAAATAAAAAGATATGGAGAAGGAGTATAACAACGGAAACTTTATTAAGAGTAAATTTTGAAAGTGTAACAAGGACGGAACTTGACCTTCCTAAATTTATATATAAAAAAAGAAAATGATAAACAAGACAAAACTTTAGGAAGACACTCCAGAAAACCAGATTTGCTGAGAAGGAAAACAAAAACAAAAACAAAAACAAACAAACAAAAAACCCAACAAATAGTTGCTTGTCTAATTTAAAATTAAGCAAGCTGTAAATTGATCCTACAATAAGAAACTGATCAAGTAGTAAAAAAAAAAAAAAAACCCACCACCAAGAACAAAAAAGGTGGGGGAGGGAAGGGAGGGAAGGAATGCTTTACAATTGTAACAGCTGTATTAATTCTCATTTTTCCATTAGAAAAACAGAAGTAATTATAATTGAACATATAGGATTAAAAACTACCATTTGCTCTCTAAGTACAATCAGTTCTGACTGTCTACTCTTATTAACCAGCTTGTCACCAGAAAATGTTCCTTATTAAATCATCCAAGTAATAAAATAAACTGTTTCTCTTCATGTAAAATTAATACATCTGGATTGCTATTGTATTTCCAACATTTTGCACTTTAAATGTTAATACTATCCATTATTTTCATTATGAAAATGTACTGATGTTTGTGCTGTTAATTCAATTTTCCTATGACCAATTTTGTTGTTTTTAAGCATATATTCAACATCCACTTTGTGAACTCATACAATTGCACTTTGCGGGATCAAACAATTTCTGCTACTGGACTGTGGTCATGTTGCAAGTTTCACACAGGAAAGTCAAGTGGACAGGCAATAGGAGAGCATTTGTTAGCACCAGAATTCAGAATTTACTACAACAATTGCAGAGTATGGAGTGAAAGCAGTTCATCCTGATAGAGCTAGGAATGTTCATTGTACAAGTTTGAGATTAACCACATTAATAGCCTGTAACATATCTTCAACACTTTGTGAGAAAGGCTGGTGCAGTATGAAAAGATAATGTAAGCATGGGAAAGTCCCATGTGCAGCCAGATTAGAGTTGAATGAACAAAAGAAATTGAATCAAATTTAAAAAATGGAACGGTGTCGTATCACAACTGAGAAAAATTTATTTGCTATGGCTTTATGTTTTGCTCTCAGACACAGATTTTAAAGAGTATTTTAATGTCTTACTCATTGTATTACTCTTAAGTTTACATTTGAAGCCCGGGTATACCAAAAGGTGTGGCTGCTTACCCACATACTTCCATAGTAATTCCACATTGAAATTTTTTTGGAAATGCACATTGGAATGGAAAGGAAACGCTGACAAAACAGCAATTTCAGGAGCCATTATATTCTCTGAGAGACAATAGGGAAAAGAGAGAGGAGGGAAACATTAGAAAATTTTGTTGCAGTTTTGGGAAACAGCCCTCTCCACAGAAAACGACCACATGCCATGCTTAGAGATCATCGTTCTTTCAGTGATATGTTCTGAAGTATCTGTTCTTTTTCCCTGTGACTCTTTAAAATATTGTTCTAGCTTAATAAATTTATAGCATCTAATCAATTTTACCTTTCTCTTAGACAACAACTATATCATAAGAAGTCTACAATAAAAAGTGAAGAAATGCAAGAAAATTATGTTTTACTCTTGCTTTTTACTGAAGATGTTTTAAATCTCTCTTATCTCTGCTACTCCCCATCACATAACCACAAAATAAGATTAAATGTTGTTTAAACATCCTAACATTTCATTTTCAGATCTGCTTTCTGAATATTCGAGTTTAGGAGTGTTTGGGCTGGTTACAATATTTCTGAAATGATTTTGCTCTAACATCAATCATAGAAAGCAAACCATGTAACTGCAAACAAAGTCATAAATTTGCCTTTTAAAAAGATATGAGAATATACAATGAAAATCCTCAAAAGCATATTACCATACATTGCTTCTCATGATTTTAAGATGTGTAATGCCAAAAAAAAATATACTAAAAATAATGGTGAGATGCATTAATGGTGAGATATTGGGCTATTTGTTCAACTTTGGGAAAGGACATATTACAAGTAATTTTTTTACAGAAATCTCAAAGCAGTGAATTCTTTATTGATCCTAATAAAAAGCAGGAATAGTAATCAAGACCCTTAGAAAATCTCATTATATTTGTAGCAAAGAACAATCAGGGGGAAAAGAAAAAGTTCTTTACAGCAGACATATATCCTATTTTTGTAAGCTTGATTTCACATAGCACCAAAAGCAATATTTTTAAACCAGTAGATTTCTCAAGAGTAATGGGTTAAAGTATTTTTAAATCCTGATTAATTAAAATGTGTATTGTATAAAGCATCTATACTCTTTATCATATTTTACTACTTTCAGAAGTGCACTGTACTTCCTTCTGATTCTTCTAAAATACTAAGCAGCAGAATCTCAGTTTAAAACTGGACTTTCTATGACTATTCTATATTTTGTAATGTTTGTCCAGTGTACAGAAGCTATGCTAAAGAGCAGTCTCTATCCTGAGGATCTCAAAATGTTTTACTAAAGATAAGCAAAACTTTGTCATTCATACTTCGCAGATGGGAAGCCATTGTCAGAGAGATATATAATTAGCAACCCAAGGTCACAAGTCAGGTCACTTGAATAATTGCTTTTTTAACATTATGACCAGACATTATGAGCATACTTTAGGGGCAAAATATGCCTTAAAATGACATTTGCAACATACTTGGAAAATCACCATAAGTTTCAAAAGATTTAAACAAAGAGTACATCCATGATTATCACACTAACATGCAATCAGGATTGATGCTTTCCCTATAGGTTTAAATAGGAAGACACATTTATAGCAATACTGCAATGATTCTGTGTCATACAATAGTTAGTTCACTACTTCTCAGTCTGCCTGTTTTAGCAATTCTGCTCACATTGTCAGGAGCCCCTAGCATGACTTTGCTGTCATAGACATACACAAGTGCATGGGATTCACAGCCCTTGTGAAAATAGAACAGCACGTCCTTCTGCTGCTTCTGACTTCCAGACGTTCCAGCACTATATATTTCCTAGCCACTATGCTCTTAAGTTGTAAAGTACCTCTGTTGGTTCTGCACTTTATAAAGTTGGACTTGTAAATGAAGATAGCAACATTGAGGCGCAACATCTATCTATGAAAAAAACAACATATTCTTCCCTTTGAAGGTTTAGTCTATGTGAAGGTAAGCAGCCAAGAAACCAGTCATTTTTCATGAGCTGCAACAGATCTTCTTAACGCTGTTATTTACATAGTATTGATTTGTTATGTTTGGCCATCTGTTTGTGGGTGAAATACTGTAGGCATATTTCTTTTCTTTTTCCTTTTTTTTTTTTTTTTTTTTTTGTACTTTGCTTAAAAAGCATATCAAATTCTTCTCTTTTTTTTCCCTTATAAATACTCTATGTTCTTTTCATCCTGATGGAAAAATTCTACATAAAGATAACCCAAGACATTAACATTACCGTTAGTGAAGTATCATCTGTGAGTTTCTTTGGTATTTGAAGCACTGAGTAGATGGGAACTTTTTTCACTCTAGAGAATGTCTTCACATGTTAGAGATATTTTTCCACTTTTAAAATAATATTAAATGGAAACCATGGTTTCACATATTTTAATTCTATGTTCCATTTTAAATATTGTAAACAGTGTCAATAATTTTGAACCCACAAACACTTTTAAACAGCAGATCAGGTTTGCTTAAAGAAACCAACCAAACAAACAAAAAAATTGACAATAACAATATGAAATCTGCAATTGACTTCAAATTCAGCTAGAAGATAACCTGCTGTACTAATACCCTGGAAGCAGTACCTTGTATAAATCCTTTAACAGCAGCTACTTTGAACACAGTAGCTGATCTGAAATGCCCTGTGATTTAAATCCAAGTAGTATACAAAGTAATCCTCAAAAACCTGAATCCGATTTAACTTCACAAAACATCTGAATTTGAGTGTAGGAAAAGCAAGCATTTCTAAAATCTCACTTTTAACCTTAATCTCTTTTTCTAACTCTTTCTTGAAGTACAGCACCTGCACATCCATATCAATTATATGTTCATGTATATACATATTTTTAAATGTGCAATATATTCAGTTTACTAAGAACAGTTTCTAAGGAGAATTTTCCTCAGTTCTAAAACTAGCACTACAATTTTCAATGTCTGATGATAGTTTGTACAGCAAAATGCAGTAAATATGTTCTAAACTGCTTTTTTGAGCGATAAACAAGAAATATTTACCATCTTAGACTTGTTTGCTTTTTATCCTTCCCCTGTGCAAGATTTTTTTTTTTTAAATAAACAAACAAAAGGGATCAAACAAGCAAACAACAACAACAAAAAACACCCAAACACAGAAATACCATTTCCCATCAGGTTCAAACCATGGCATTTCAAAATTCATGAGAGAAGAAAAAAAAAAAAATCATGTGAAGACTTCTAAATCACTTAAATATTTAATTTTATAGTTTCTGACATTCAGTGGCATTGATTCTTATCTATCCCTGAAGCCCATAGCCATGCGGATTCAAAACCTCATTTTTCCAGGTTCTTAATTCTCAGTCACAGAATCACAGAATCACAGAATCACAGAATTGCCAGGGTTGGAAGGGACCCCAAGGATCATGAATCTCCAACCCCCCTGCCACACGCAGGGCCACAAACCATTCCACCTAATGCTAGACCAGGCTGCCCAGGGCCCCATCCAATCTGGCCTTGAACACCTCCAGGGATGGGGCAGTCCTTACACTACACATGGAAGAGTTAGTGGAAAGGACCAGTGCTGTGTCTCAGTCAATTCAGTTTAGAGCCTAGTGTCATTATTAAGTCATGGGAAGAAGTAAAATTCGGGGCAAATGTCTACTTCTGGATAACTTTCAGCTAAAGGATGGAGATGAACAATTGACAATGGCTTCTTCTTAGAGGCTGCAGCAAGATTCAGTATCATCTATCTGTTAGAGATCTCAGAGCCTCTGGAAGCTATTATCTATTCTCAGTATTTCTCATCTAACTTACAGAGCACTTCAAAAGTGGAAACAACTTATAAAAGCCACAATTCCTAGTCTAGCAATATGAAACTAACCTCATTTGGCTTTCCACTGCTTCAGTTAATTTTTTGTCTGTTCAGCAGCTCCCTGTCTTTCTCTTAAGCAAGAATAAAAGCAGTGATTCATCCACGTGTTTGGTTTTCAAACGCTGAAGAGTTAAGTTTCTTTAAAAAGATCTGTTGGTCATATAATAGAATGGTTTGGGTTGGAAGGGACTTTAAGCTCACCCAGTTCCCACCTCCTGCCATGGGCAGAGCTGCCAACCATGAGTGCAGGTTGCCCAGGTCCCCATCCAATCCAGCCTTGAGGACCTCAAGGGGTGGGGAATCCACAGCTTCTCTAGGCAACCAGTTCCAGTACAACACCATCCTCATAGCAGAGAATTTCTTCCATGTATATGGATACTTTTGCAGTGTGATGACATACTGCTACTTTATCAGTTTTACTTGCATCGTACTGATGTCTGTTTGAGTCTTAGGAAAATCTATAGTGCACCTTGTGAGGCTATTTCTATGGACCAACATTTTAAATAAAATCAATAAGTAATGTGACCTGAAGGTACAGTGAGCTGCTCACGCTGCCTGAGAATTGCTAGAACAAATATCCCTGAGGCTTATAAACTTCCTGTCACTTGTCTGGTAGGCTTCAACACAAATTTGAATGATTCAATTGGACACACTAGGACAAGTGAACCTAAAAGAAAACAGGGAAAATCAGTCCTCTGACATGACAGGAATTTTGAACTTTCTCAAGTACAGGAACCATAGAAATATCCAAAGTAAAAGTGACATTTAGAACCAGAACACAGTATGTTTCTACCTGAGATTATAAAATGATACAGAAAGTATCTTTCTTCTCTTCTGACAGTTCAGATTTGTAATTCAGTCTCTTGCCACATGTTCATGAGACAAAACCTTGGTTCCCTTCCCTTCTATGTGTCTGGCTGCTAAATTCCATGGCACACTCAGGGGCACAGGTCAGCATGAAAACACTGTCTGGGGCAAAAGAATTCCCAAAGAATGCAGAAAGGAAAAACTAGATTTCATGTTCAGCTAGTGCAAGGAACGTATTGTTATCTTTCAATGACTGCACTGATACACACAACTATCTAATTTTTCTGGCAAATAAAACTGAACACAGAGTACAACCCACTCTCTAAAATAACTATTCTAGCACAACTGCTATCTCAAATTTAATTTAGCTTTCCAAACGTACACATAGACATACAGCTTATACATCCTCCTCCATGAGGTATAGCAGTGAAAATTTTTGAAATGACTGTGTATATATCTTCCACATAGGCAGGATAAAGAAGTGCAGATGTAACCCTTTAACTACACCAGTTGCAGTTAAGTGGTAGTGTTTATGGGCATGGAAGGCCATAGAAAGTCTACTGCTACAAAAAAATAAAATAAAATAAAATAAAATTTTGCATGATATAGCTGTCTGTTAGGTGATGTTTTCACACTGACAATGGCTCCAGTGTACCAGGTGCTATACTAGTAACAACTACAATAACAAGACTTTTTTTTTTTTTTTTTTTTTCCTCAACTGTATCAGTAATACTGATTAAACATTTTTTTTTCACTTGGTGTCAGCATTATCTACCAGTTAAACAGTGGCCTCCTTTCCTCATACTATTTACTTAGTACAGACTGATAAGGACCAAATATTTGAATGCAATAGATGCAAAAATCAGAATAACTTATTTTTAAAAGTTAAACATTCAGTGTAACACGACTTTCACTTCTTGTTCTCTGTTTACACATCCTTCATTTGCTATGGAGCAAATTGCATTTGAAATGTATAAAGGGAAAAGAAAAAAAAAAAAAAGGCTCTTCATTTTAATGGCTGCTGGGTGAGGATTCACATTATCTCACTTGTCCTTAGCACTAAGCTTGTGCCTGGACAAGAACACCACTAAACACAGTATGCTTTTACTAATGTATAGCAGACAGCTATGAGAAAATAGTAAAAGAAAAAAAAAAAAAAAAAAAAGATCAGGACCTTCTAATTAATATAGTGATGTCTCAGCACCATCACTTAGCTGATCAATACCACAATCGATACTCTCATTTGCAATTTTATGGGTACTTAAGGGCAACAAGCCATCACATCTTTAAAAAAAAAAATAACATCCGTACATAAATCATGTTTAGCACTGAAGGCAAATAATAAATGCTTATCTGACCAATTTTTTTAATGGTTCTCTAAAGCAAACTAACTTCCATCAGTTAGAGAAATTCAACATCAGAAACAAAACATAACTTCAAACTTGCTTAATAAGGGAAAGAAAAAAGGCAGATTTCAAATGTAAGATCTTTATTTTCCCAACCACAATAACTGTTTCTCCAACTGTAATGTAAAAGTTCCCTCTAATTCTCAACCCAAACATCTAAGGAAAAACTGATTTGGACTTTTTTTCCATATTACCATTTAGCAAAGAAAGCTTGAAGCACAAGGAGGTCACAGAGAGGTGAGAAAAATATGACAGACCTGAAAACATCTTCCTAGAACATTCTGAAATGCACTTAATCACTTTCAAGGAAAGAAAAATAAGTGAATTTATTACAAAAACAAACTTCAGTACTGATCAGAACAAAATGAGAAGGTTGGAATTTTCTGTTCTCACTAATTTGCAATTTGGGAATGCTTACTGATAAAGAGAACACCAATTTAAAATGTGTAATCTGAGCTTTTCTTCAGATAGAATGTATTGCTGGAGGATATTAATTTTTTTTTTTTAAAGTGAATTTTACACATTTAGAAACATTGCAGATTGAACAACAACTAATGACAACAAATCCTTCTGGCAGTCTTACAGAATCAGATTTAGAGTTTAAAACATTCGGTCTCAAATTCTGAGATGTATTCACTGGTTTCTACTTTTATTTCCAAATGGAAAACAATAGCAAAAAGGATCAGAGCAACTAAGTTTGAGAGACACAGGCTAAATAAAAAAATTATTAAATTTAACAACAATTGAAGTTATATGAAGATCATGGTGGGAAACTAAGTACTGTATATTATAAACTTTCTGGTTCTCTGAAGCTTCTAGAGATGAACAAATTCAGAGACTGATTATTAAACTAAGTCTTTTCTTCTATGGAAGTGTCATGGTTTTATGTTTTTTGTTTTTCAGTATTCTGCATCATAACATCATGTAGTGCACTGGGAGTTAAAGTGTTAATGCTCCAATTCAGGCTACCTGACCCTATACATCAAAGAAGTCATGGGATCTGACCCTTCTGGGTGGGGCGGTCTCTTACTGCCTGGCAGTGGGTGCTGGAGGGTGCTTTCCTAAATGTTCCAAGCTTTTCAGGTTTGACTCGGTCTCAGGAACTCTCTCTCTCCTATCTTATTTGATTTATTAGTCTCAATTTCAATTAGATTGTATTACATTGTGTTATTTTGCATTCCGATATCATAGTTAGTAAAATAAGTTTCCTCCATAGATTGTTGCTGCTTTTTTTTTTTTTTCTTTCCACTTCCTTCCCATTTTGTGGGGCTGGGGGGGGGGGGGGGGGGTGGAGACACGAGCCTACTGCCCCCCTGTCATGGATATAGATTGATCTAGTTAACACAGGAAGAAGTAGAAATAGATTAATCATTCAACAACCTGCCTATCTTACTCCATATTTCGGACTCAGTGGGCAAGTGCACAGCTAAATAAATAATCTATCCACAGCTTTGGATTGTGAACACATGCAAACCCAGATATGAGTACAGGCTGAGAAAAGAACTCCTTCAAAGCATCCCTGCCAAGAAGGACTTGAGGATGGATGAAAAGCTGGACATAAGCCAGCAGTGTGCTCTTTCAGCCCAGAAGGCCAACAGTAGCTCAGGAGAGCTGCATCAAAAGAGGGGTGGCCAGCAGGGAGAGGGAGGGGATTGTTCCCCTCTGCTCTGCCCTTGTAAGTACCCATTTGCAGTAATGTCCAGGCCAGGGACCCCCAGTACTGGAATAATTCAGAGCTGCTCAAGCAGGTCAAGAGGAGAGCAACAAAGATGATATAGGGCTGGAGCACCTCTATGAAGAAAGGTTGAGCAAGTTGGGCTTGTTTTCTTGAAGAAGAGAAAGATCTCATTTTGGTCTTCCAGTAGTTGAGGAAAGCTTTCAGGCAGGAGGGAGATGGGCATTTTACATGGTCTGATAGTGACAGAATAAAGAGGAATGCCTTCAAACTAAAAGAGGGGAAATTTAGGTTAAATATTAGAAAGAAGTTACTTATTCAAAAGGTGGTGAGGTACTAGCACAGGCTGCCAGAGAGGTTGTGAATGCCCCATCCCTAGAATCATTCAAGGATATGTTGGATGGCACAGTGTGCAGGCTGATCCAGTGGGTGGCGGCCCTGCCTATGGCAGAGAGTTGGAACTAGTTGATCTTTAATGCCCTCTCCAACCTAAGCTGTCCTATGATGCTATGACAACTCCACTCTGCTATCAGCTGTATGGCTAGCACACCAGAGGTCTTCTTTGCATCAGAATGTCACCTTGCTTTAAATAATTCAGTGAAAATAATGAAAGTAACTTGCATTGATTATTAATCTCTCATAGCACAGAATCTGATTGAAGTCTATTTCAGTCAATGTATCTCTTGTACCTGATCCCCACTGTGCTGAACATAAGCTTCTGAACAGCAAACTTTGCAACAGAGATGTAAACTGAATCTGTACAAGTCCTTGTCATATAGATAAAGTTGTTCCCAAAAAGATGAGGTACAGATTATTCCAGTACCTTTGTACAAAAGTTTGCATACATTCCCACAAGTATGTCCTGACACTATAGTGAATATCAATCTATAAAAGATTGTATCTCCTTTGCTGAATCTTCATGATAACTCCAACGAAGACACTGTGAGTGAACAATCTAAGCTGTTCTCTCTTATGAAAATGCATATTTTTTGCTGCTTTTTAATTCAACTGCCTTAATGAGTTTGTCCATCCACTACTAAATCACAGCTGTTTTTGCCCCAAAAAATGTCTTTGGGCTTCAATTTATACTTTACTTCTTGCCACCAGCCAATTGCCCCCAGAATAGGTTTTGTTCTGTCCTTATTGAAAACCTTTAAAGCCACTTATTATTTCATGTATTACTCTATTTATAACACACCTGTCCTACATTTGATTGAAAGACCTAGCAAATTACTTGAAGTTTTGTTCATTCAAAACTAATCTTCTAGTTCAAAGCCTGTCAGTACAGTACATCCCCTGATAATTTTGTTTGTGTGCTATTCGGCAAAATGATCATAATACTTTTTGACACCAAACAAAGGAAACATTTAGAATATCATGTCTTCGGGTGTCTGGTAAAATAAAAACCATCCTTTCAGTCTCTATAGAATATTACAAAATATTAATCTGTGCTGTAACTAAATGCTATCTATGTTAGACTGGACATATTTTTGATAGCTTAGAATCAGCCTGGAGAACTAATGCTATTTATTCTTTATCTTCCTGACAGAATATCTTATTTGATTTTCCTGCAGAGCATACAGTATCCAAATCTCACCTTTGCAATAAAAACAAACACTACTTACTCACCTTTCCTCTGCAGTATTAAATAGACATTCTTGCATAGAAAAATAAGATTTCCATCTTCACTCCATCTGAGAAAGTGTTCCCTTATGAATTAGAAAATTTCTTGCATTTAAACCCAAAATACGTAGTGAAACATTTTATTCACTACTCTAATATTCCACATTTAACATAAAGCCATCAATCTTCTGATGTATATCATTCTTGTTAGACATTTTAGCTGTATTGAACAGCAGCATAATATTTATCAGCATTTCAGACACTTTGTTAGTTTCATAAAATATAATAAAGTGAACTAATTAACTAACTAATTTGGTTTTCTTGTTTAAGTAACAAATTCACACAATGCTTCTTCCTACTACTCAGTCTGTTCTATTGGAGGAGTAACAGGAGTATTCACTTTTGCAGAGGTGAAGGCAGGTTGTAAGTGCTGCAGCGAAAAGGATGATGAAAAATTGGAGCATGCTACCAAGACCCGCTCGTTTTTTAGCACTGATTGCTTCTGCTGCCTGATTGCTATAGAGACCAGTCATCAGCCTAAGAAGGAGCTGTTATTAGCATCTGTGGGCAGAGAGAAAGAAGGAAAGGAAGAAAAGTATCTCTAGCTAAAATGAAGATTTCTGTTGCAAAGGGAGGAAAGATGAAAGTGTTAGTGGTGTAACAGCAAAACCAAGAAAAAAGGAGGATGAAAAACAGAGGGAAAAGAGTGAATTTGACAGAAGCAGTGCACATGGAGAGCCAGATGGCAAATCCTGATGCTCCTTCAGGCTTAATGGAATGGGGGAATGTCATAGTCTATCTATTAGCATTTTCTAATTCAGTACATGCTCTCTGCCACACAAAGAGGCCTCACAGACATGTAGTTTCTAATCAACCTCACATCCTTATTTACCCAGTTCCCAGCACTGCTTTCTATATAAGCCACTGATCAGTTAATATTTATGAATTATTTTGAATAAAAAATAATAAAATACAAGGGTTCAAAATTGAGAATCAGTGAAAATAAGTTTGTAATAATTAATGACTATATTTTCTTAAAATCAGCAGAACTCCAATTACTGCAAACCTTTGAATACTTGAAAGATTTTTAAACATTGCTACTTCACAGAACCTAGATAGCCTGAATTTTATAGGGTCTAAGGAACACAGTAATAAGTTGCTTCCTGGCTGGATGATAACAAATGCCTGATAAAATATTAAATATATATTTTTATTTCCCAAGTAAATAGTAGTACCAAAAAGCCAGCTCCAAATGGTGCTTTCCAACATATAATTCATATTCTCTTTTCCAGTGTTCCCTAATGCATGTACATTGGTACACGTGAAACACAAACACTTGGGAAATAATAAATATGTATCACAGCAAGAGCTCAAAGACAGCAGCACATGAAAATATGGTGATGTTCACAGGTTTTGATACAGTCATACAAAGTGTATAAGTGGGAGGAAGGAGTTGCATTTTTTCTGCTTCCATAGCTTTCATCTGAAATCAAATGCATGAAGTTTTGAGGATGACTATTTTTGCATGTATTTATACTTTTCCAGACATCCTGTGAGAATTTCTGCACTACAGAAAATGATAGGATTTCTGTAACTACCAAAAGCTGTGCCATTGCCTGTACCATGAGGGATTCAGACAAAGAAAACAGAATAGAAATCCAGCTATGCTCCACTGCTTTGTGGTACAATCTAGAGTAACAAGCACGCTGTTCTACAAACCATTTTGCATTTTGAGATTCCTGTTGATTTAAATTTAGAACATCAATAATGACTTTTATTATGTAATTTTTTCCTTATGTTTTCCAAAATACTATTATGCTTTTAATTATTATAATCCAACAGTGGTCAGGAGCATCTGCCAGGCCAGGAGCTCACATATGCATATTCTGTAAAGAGGCAAGGATTTGTTTAACACATCTCAACTCTATATATGTCTGTACTGAATATGCAGGTAATGTTAACAGAAAAGGATATAAACATGCTTGAGGCCTGCATTTTTCTATTAACTGAAATAAAAACAGTGGTATAATACTTTTTATTTATGGAGTTTCTGGAATATTTTCTATTTTAATTTGTATTCCATTTAATGTAAATTTAACTGCATTTTCAAAGAATATTTTATCTTCTGATAAATTAGCCAGGTACTTAGTACTGGTAATAGGTACTTAATTTTATCCAATGATTTTGTAGAGTACACTCTTCAGCAGTTGTTATAAAGGTATCCCATTTCTCTCTAGAATCTTTTTCCAAGAATCTTTTATGATTCCATAATTCTTTTTTCCCTCGTGAAATTGTATAGAGAGAAGTGTTGCTAGGTAAGACATCTTTTTCCTGAAATATTTGGTTTAGTTCTAAAAACTTTTCTCATAGTTATCTAGTTCTAAGACTACGCCTGATTCTATTCATAGAAATACTTAGAAAATTAAATTCCATTTGAACTGCTCTATAATAAAAAGATATTCAATCTGCTTTATTTTGTATGGTTTCCTTTCTCAGTGTTGACAGTCATTTCACAAGATTTGGGTTTCATCCTCCTAGACAACATATTGCTTTATAATTCTACTCTCACTGATACTAGAGGATTTCAAGATTTCTAAAGGCACCAATATGGTTGAATGGCACTGAGACACAGCCAAAGAGTTTCTGTTCTAGCAACTAAGGTCATTACAGGATACACTGCAATAAGTTATAAAGCAAAATCAGACATAATCTATTCTTTTGTAGTAATCATACTCTTTTGTAGTAAGCATTAGAGATAAGGGTAAAAAGATGGCAGATCTAGATCAAATTTTGTATTTAAAGCAATTTGAAATGGTAATACACAAGCCTTTTTCAGCAACAGAGGCTCTGCCTCACCTCTTATACCCAACAGTATTTGACTTGTGTGATAAACTGAATTTCTGACTATGGGCCGAAGAATACGTGAGAGCTAATGATAATCTAAAGCTTATTATTTTCAATTTTAATTTTTTATAAAGCAAAAATATTATATTTTACCAATGCATTATGCTGTAAACATCACTATGCAGCACATATTGCGGTATTTGTATATTTATTTATTTGTTTGTTTAAGATAAAAGGCTCTGTCCTCTCTCACCCACGTATCTTTCTCAGTAAACTTAATGAAAACACAAACTCCTGTCTGAGCTTACTCAAATACTTGTAAAAATATCCATGGTGGAAATATTAAAGTAGTTGACATTTAAGTTTCTATGTATTAATGACTTAGTCACAGTATTTATGTAATACATCAACAGACATTTAAAAAACAGAATATTCATAAGCCAGTAGGCTATAAGAAAGCAACCTAAGACAGCAAAAAGCATTTAAACAGTAGAATAGGAGTGTTTTTCCCTTCTGGGCAGCTGGGAAGTATGAGACAGGACACATGGCTCCTTCTTGAGAAATTCAAACTTATATAGCACAAATAAACATAAATTTTGAGTCAGTTTGACATTAAATCTACATCTAAAAATGATGCTCACAGTTTGGCCTATAGAAGATGAAACACTGTGTCACAAGAAAGAATTGAAATTTGGTTACATGAATTCTGCTACAATACAGAAAATTTAACTTGTACTGAAGTAGAACAAATAAAACTCTTGTGTTTAGCAGAAAAATAAATCTGATATTATAATTTCTCATAAATATTCTTTTACATGACTGACTTATTCTATATTATGTACCTTATTTATAATACATACAATTCAGAAATAACTACTAGATGAAATAATGATAAATAAAATATAATTAGACAATAACTGCTGCACAGTTACATAGACTCTACCAACTGATTGTTATTATTATAGATTATGTCCTTAAAAATTCAGATTGTTCCAAAATCAATCCATTCCACTCAAATATTTTAAAACAAGACAAATTTTAGAAATGCTGGAAATAACAGAGACAGACAAGTACTCACAACATCAGTTAGACTACAGAAAGAGACTAGTTCATAAGGTACAAAGCAGGAAGGCAAAATGGTGTGGATGCTATCAGGTGACAACAGGCTTCTGCCACCTTAACAAATGTGCTACCTTCTTGTTTGTACTCTAGCAAAAATATTTTAACATCCACCCAAAAAGAAGCATTTTCCTTCTTTAAGCTAGCATACTGCCCTTCTCACAGGATAGAAATACCAGAAGTGTGGTATCCTTGCATGTTTATGCACTTCTACAAACCTGCATAAAATCTGCCATCATTCCAGTGCGTATCACACTACTTTGCAGACATAAAGTAGCCAAGGAACAGGCCTGTAATACCAAACACTGTGAAGTTAATTACGGTTTTGGAACTTTATTCTTTCCAATTTCCTAATTCTGAGAGATAATCCTGTTACTAGAAAATCACAACAAAGGACATTATTACTAAATTTTATTTAAGCTAGTTTTTCTATCCCATTTATAATCAGGAATAACAGCTAGACACAGTAGCCCTGATGAATTCCAGTGGCATTATTCTTCTTTATTTTCTACTAATTTGATGTGTGAATTTGATAAATTTTAGCAGTCAGGGAAGTGAAAAACTACCTCTGTTGGCTAAAGCCAAGAACAGTTTATACATGCTAAATCAGGTTCTTCAAACAGCTGTGCCACTGTACCTCCGTCCAAAACTGCTAGTTGAGTCTTGGGTCTTCACTGAACAGGTTGCCAGATGCATGAACTAATGCCAAATTGAATGGAGTATAAACAAGCATGTAGTTGGATTCATATTCAGACCAGCAAAGTTGGTACATTTGTGTCCCAGGGTCAGATTTAGGCCTAGATGTCAAGAGAGGCATCCTACTATATTGACCAGTTATGCCATCTAGCTCTTTTTTTACGGTAATCTTATTATGTAATGAATTATGGTAAGAAAATTTATCACTAATGAATTTAAGTTAAATAATCCCTCTAAGCAGTTGGATACTAAATGAAAATATTTCTGCTGTACTTGGGCGAAGTCCAGCAACAGCACAATATTTCTTCTTATTTTTTTACAGATATTGAACATCATTACCTAATTTTTACTAGACAAATGTTCATGTAGGAGACTAAATCTTAAAAATTCTTTATAAAATTCCCAAGACAAATTAACTCAGGTCACAGAAAAGGTAATAAAACTGGAAAGTGCATTGGTATTAATTGTGATTGTAAACAAGAAATGGGCTTATCTCAAATTTTATAAACTAGAAAGTATTTCATTTAGATTCTTACCACTTAATAGTCATTTAAATATCAAGTTTCCACTAACAACAGAATAGGAGTGACACCAGAACAAAGATTTATTACCAAAAGTAGTTCAATTGTCACATAATATTAGTACCTCGAGGAAAAAATAAGAAGGGGAAAAAAAAAAAAAAAAAAACCACAATGGTTTATTTGACAGGAACTGCTTCAAGAGACCTTTAAACCAATTGAGCAAACCAAACAAATAAAGAAAGGAGAAAATTACAGCATCAGCATTAAAATACTACAACTGCAAGACACGCTATTATGGTAATTCAAGGAACAAAAGAAGTTGAGTTATTTTCTGAGACAAGGACTCCGAAGTGAATCTTTTACTCAGCCAAGAGGCTTGCACCTGATAAGCAGTTCCCACTGGAGGCTCTAGATTAGCTGCTCTCTCAGGAACTGTTTGTTGAGTGAGAAAATAGAAAGGGGAAAATTATTATCGGCAAAACAGAGTCTATTAAATAAGGTAAAGAATGTTTCAGCACAAAATGATCAGTCTCTGAGAGACAAGCTCTGTGCAGGAGTTCAGTCCTAGCCAGAGAAGTGTGATGGTTAAGAGCCTTTTCAACGAGGAGTTCAAACATGAACAGCAGAATGATGGTTACTGAGCAGTGGGAATGCTTTACCTCAAGGAGTACACAGGCATCTTCACCTTGTCTATCTCTAGACATTCTTGCAGAGACAGATACAGGTGGGCACACACACCAGAAACACATCTGCTTGAAGATGTAGTGAACCTTCAAGTACTCCCAGCACAATTGAGGACAAGGGAGTAATGAATTGCTGGCCTGAACCGATAGATTTTCCATGACGGAATAAACAGAAATACAAATACTGCAAATCCTGGTATGCAGTAAAGCTAAAACTACCTGACTCAAGATTCACTTACCAATGACATCAAGAAAAAATTATGGATCAGGACTCTGGACTTACTTTAATGTAGTTTTTCATTCATAAATAAATAATTTAAAATAAAAGGACTAAAACCTGCATGTTCAGTTCTGTGAGGGCTTTTGGTCACTCAACAACCCTATGGCTTGTTGACACACTGCAGATGTTCTAACTGAAAATACCAGCAAGCCATGTTACTCCTGCTGTTTACTTTATCACCAATCCTAAATAACCTGAAAAAATCTTCACTGGTTTTCATGTCACTCAGAAGTTTTCCACACACCAGTGGCATCTCAGCTGCAGCTGAGAATTTTAGTTCACTTTTAAGCAGCAGAAATAGTGAACATAATCCATTACTTGAAATGCGCAGAACACCATTTCATTCGTTAAAATAAAATATTCTAAGAGGAGGACCCAGAACATTAATGGCTGGCTAAAGCCTTGGAAAAGCCCTGAAACCGTAAGTTGGAAATGTGAGTAAAATGCTGGTTATCTTTTGCACTGGTTTAATTTTTCCCTTCAATGAGTCCAAGAGAAAAGTGTAATTCACTAATACAACCAAACAATATCCACATCGAAGGTTTAATTCATTTTTGAGCTCAGAAGAGAAACAGGGAGGTATCTCCTTAGTCATTTGGTAACATGTAGGACAAATTAAATGTAAACTGTAATAAAAATATGAAGTGAAATTAAAGCTACGTGAAAAAAAATAATAGAAATACAGGTAAATAACATGAATGCAACTGCTTCTGTGATCTCAGGCAAATTGTGTTATTTCCATGTGAATCAGTTCAGTTTTGAAAAGAAAGAAGGTGGGAGGGTGATATTTGTCTAATGCCCTGCACCAATACGGCCCACTTCCAATCCAACCTTAGAGACTTTGGTCTCAGCAGAGAAAAAGGGCTATTAATTTTCTAACATAAAAATGTGGTTTGAAAATAACTTACATGTAAAAGCAGCTACAAGGGGGATGCTCAAGCCACTCCTCCCTGTCATAATGAAATGTACTGAGGATTTGGCAATGTGTCTTGAATAAGTGAAATAAAAATATTTTCCTCTGGTTGAAATACTCACCGTAAGTGTATCGGAAATATATCTGACACAAACAATCTAGAAGTTTTGAGAAGGAAATTACCAAATGAACAGAAGGTAGAAACACTTTTCTTTAAATCATCTCACAGTCTCATCTCCCAGGAATGAGAAACTTTTGCCAGAAAGATTAAATTGACCATTAAAAGATTATTATTATTATTATTATCATTATTATTATTATTATTATTATTATTATTATTTTTTTTTTTTTAAAGAAAACTATGAAAGTTATGCCTTACAGGAGACAGAAATATGAACTTTGGATCTCAGATCATTTCAATATCAGAAATAAGAGCTTGCTTAGGATACATTCTTCTAGATCAAAATCAATTCAATTTACATAGTTTTTGGTACATTTTTTGCACCTAACATTTCTTGACTTCATGCTGAATAAAAATGAAGTATCTTGTGCCTACATTTTTCAAAAACTGAAGAAAAAAATCTATCTGTGGTGATAAAAAGCTATGTTTTGCTCAAAGGAAATATTTACAGCAAAATAATTCTAAAACATTGCTATATTTAGTCATAAACATAATTTTGAAAGTCATTAAATAATTTAAATATACACACAAGTCTAACAAAGGGAATTTGTCTAATCACATTCATTATTTAACATCTTAGAGGGTATAAAATTCAACAAAAATCACTGAAACAGCCCTCTATTTGCCAAAATATGACAAAAGTTGTGCAGGTATGTTTGGAAAATACATAGCTGTAGAAAGTGCAATATTGGGTTGCCCAAAAGTGCAAAGACATTACATTGCACCTAATCCTGTTGTTACAGATTATAGCTAAATACAAATAAAATCCAGGGATAGAATATTTTGAGAGAAAAATAAGTATTTTACAGAAGAATGCACTCCAAAAGTATTGTGTATGAGATTTTAAAATCCTGAAAGTTTTCTAGTCAACACTAGCTTCCTCTAAAGCAAGATCAGTATGTACTATAGTGATTTGGATTTCCAGCATCCAAATATCTACTGTTTAATTAGCTGGCACAAAAAAAAAAAAAAGAAAAAGAAAAAAAAAAAAAAGGTGAAAACCCTGTAAATGCATATGCTAAGGGTGATTTGTTTGTTTGTTTGTTTGTTTGTTTGTTTGTTTGTTTATAAGGTATTAGAGTGGCAAGGCAGATATTCTGATAAAATTAATCTAGAAAGAAAAGAAAGGAAATTTCACCTTGCTCTATTTTGAAAATTATGCGCAACTGGAGGAGAATGAAGGAAATCTCATTTGAATCACACAGGTGGCAGAGAAAAAAGAGAAAACATTGGTATCATTCTTTCTGCCTGTAAGCATGAAACAGAAAAGATAAAAACAAGTTCTTTTTCAGTACTACTAGCATAGGTTACACAGGAAATAAATGAAACTGAACAACCCAAACTTTTTTTTTTTTTTTTTTTTTTTTTTTTTTTTTCTTTTCTGAATCAATTCAGGGCATGGAGATATTCATTCACAAAATATGGGTTCTTGGTATCAGTGATTCACAAAACACTGACAATTGACAAGTTGAATTTTATTGCATATGCGTGTGTGTTTTACCTTAATCTTCCCAGAATTTCCGCCACCCATAACGGGGAGATGGATAACTCAAGCAGTCAAGAGTAAATAAAATTAGAAAACGAAGGAAGTACCATAACGTCCAGGCTATCAGAAAAGCATTCACTTTTTGCTCTACTTTGAAATTTACACTGGCCTGAAGCCCAGAAATGGCAATATGTAATTCAGTACCTGTGGCAAGTCTAAGACTGATATGTTTTGACCTGTCAGTAGAGAAATTAAAGACTAAAATGATTAGAAAAGGATCATCAAGAGCTTTCTAATAGAAACAGAGGAATTTTATATCAAATTACTAGCTTTAAATGGTACTATCAGACTTAATATGAAATCTGGATTTTAGACTTTTAAAGTTTTTTAGGGAGTACTCACAATACATTTGTAAATTTGTTTTTTGCTCAGATGTTATGATTCAGAATACCTACTAAAAAGAGATGAATTAAAATAAACAAATACAATAACAACAACAAAAATATAATGTCTTATAAAATTATTAGTGTGTAGCCTTGGACATAATAAATTTATCAGCATAAACAACACTCACAGTGTTGGAAAAAAAAAAAAAAAAAGCAAAGTGTTTCTACACTAACTGGGGACTTACTTTACTTATTGATTTGCTTTTCATATACATGACACAGGAAGATATGTGAAAGGGTTCATTGACTCTTGCTTGCAATGGCACACACAACTCACTCCTTACTGAGCACTCTGGGAATTTAGCTCTTTCCTTTTGGTGGACAAACATGAAGCTAAATTCCATGGCACAAAAACTCATATGTTGTAGATGTGCATGCAAAAGTAAAATCAGAGCTCGGATGAAGAATGTTGGGGAATTTCCAGAGTAGACTTGTGTGTGCATCCAGCTTGACATCTTGTCCCATTGGCCAGGAGCCATGGATGTGGCAGTGTTATTTTGTTCCCTCCTTTACTGTAGTGGAAATAGTTTAAGTTCAGGACAAACCACAATATTTTTGACAGAAACACAAATAAAACACCTTAATTGTAATGTGTTCAGCAAGTGCAGATGAATGTCAATGGGTGCCATTTTTTTCTGCATGGTGGAACTCAATGACACAGCTTTGTTTCAGATTCCTTGTCAGATGCCATTGTGCCAGACTGCCCCTCTGCTGCCATCTGTCACATGGGAAGAAAATGTAATGGAATATAGATGGGAAGCTCCAGCCTCTACTACCATACCATCAGCATCCTATTCTGACATCATGTAGGCCAAGATAATAAAATAGGAGGTATTACTTTCAGAGCATCTCTCATAATTGTTATATGGTTAATAAAATCACAGAACTCTTCATAAGTATTTTATTTATTTATTTATTTATTTATATAATTAAATAGCAATCAGTGGTGATAATAGTATTAAAACAAAATATGATAGAGGTAGCCAAGTTATCATAAAACTCTTTAATATATAAACATAAGTTATATTCTACTCCATAAAACCCTTGAAAGAAAAGCTTTGAGATTTAATTTTTACAAAACTAGATAGAGTCATTCTTTGTACTCAGATCATATGAATACAGTCCTGTCTTCAGAAAACTATGATATAAGTAATTAAAAAAACGCTCATTCAAAAAAGCATGAACAGTGCACATCATTCAATCCATTCATACATGAGCATGATAGACCACCACAGCATTTAAGAACTTAAACAGCTGTTCAAGTAGTCATTAACTTTTTTGGACAAATTTACAGATGATTATGTGGATTGAGATCTGACCATGTACACAGCAAAGGGTTTCAAGGTGTTTTTATTTTGAGGGTTGTTCTTTCATTACTAAAAGATAGCTAAAACCACAATTTACTGCCATGTGCTCATGGTTCTTACCTCTGATTTCACTTTCTTCTTTGTTCTGACTCTTGGAATAGTGTCTTCAGCATTCACTTTTTATGTTTCACTTCACTCTCTAGGAAATTGTTTGCAATAACTGTTTGTAGAAGATAGATTTTTTTTTTTTTTTTTGCAAAGTTTAATTCAGTACTTAAAAGGAACTTTTGAGAAGTTCAGAAGAACAACATATAGCAAATAAAAAGAAAGCACAAGGTATCAAAGATTTAAGTCCTTCGAAGGACTATAGGCCTTTTTAAGTGTTGCAAGTAAATGACATTTAATTTCCAAGGAATCAGAAGATACAATCCACATTTTGATCTGAAAATGGTTGTGATATAGATGTGATCATATTTTCATATTCACTGGCTTTTGTTTCACTCCAGTTTTATAAAACAGATAAGACCAGGTGTTCCAGTCCAGAATTTTACAAAGAAGTGCACTCATAATACAATATTCATATTGTTATTGTTTACTACAATGGTAAAAAATTGACACAATCTTTTTCACTCTTTTGCCTGTAAAAACAACTATTTAAAATTTCTAAGAGTTTTCTCATATTTCTTACTCAACATTGTTTACTTTCTGTGATTTAGTGACACCTTTGAAGGTGAAAAACCATTTTCACATCATAATATAAACCAGACAGAACTGAGGTACTAATTAATCCATAAAAACAAAAGGATTTCACTTACACCAATCTACTCAAAATTTGCCAATTGTAACAAGAAATTGTAAAAAATTGTGAGAACAGAAATGAATAATCAAGAATGGAAATGATAATCAAAATGGGAAAAAAATCTACCTGTTCTTCTCAATATCTGTAATTAAGACATAAAATGTTTCATTAATATTACTTGTCTGCAAGTCATTTTGGAAAATGAAACCTATACGTACTCAAAGTTTCTGTTAAAAATATTTTCTATCTCGCTCCTTTTATTGATGTTACTCCAAGTAACATTTAGTGTATACATCAAGAAAAAAAACAAAACAAACAAACGAAAAACAACAACAACAACAACAACAACAAAAAACCATAGCCAATTAGTAATAACTTCATTCTTACTTTTAAATTAATTCAGATAATCACTAACCTGCTATGCAAGGAATGCAGATTGGATCATAGCTTCCTCAACTGTATAGATAATTTCCAGTTCCAATTCATGACTCTTGAGATGCTTTTATTTATTTGCATGATCTAAAAACTGGAAACAAGGTGCAAAGTCGTATTATTCTTTTATTTTTGAGATGGTAGCACTTTGCAGCAATCAGTTGCAAATGTCTTGAGTGTTTTCTATTCTTTTTCAAATACAAGACATATTTAATAAAGTGTGAGAAAGTAAAGAACAAGTGATTTTATACCAATCAACTGTCAAAGACTTTCCTTTTTTCCCTTATAGACATAAATACTAGACTTGAACGCTATTGTAAAACACATAAAGCAAAAGTGATTTCTTGTAGCAATCACCTGTCAGCATTTTCATTATTTCTAGCACTACAGGACTTACCTATTTTCCTTATTTTGGAGCCCAATATTTAGAGGAAAACCTGTTAGGTTTAGACCAGAGCCTAAATATGAAATTATTTGACACAGGAAGATATTTCCTTGCCCTTTGCTTGCCATTAGTGAGGTCAGGCCCAAGTGCCATTCTTCACAGCCAAGAGGCTGCTCTCTCTTTGTTCCAACAATAAGCAAGCCCAAGGTTTTGTTTGCTTCTGGTATACTCTGCTACTCATTGTTTGCATAAAAGCAAGAGGTTGAAAGCAAGGAGGTAAATAGTTTCTAGAAGGTAAAAGATTTTGGAGAAAGAGGGAATTTCTCCACTTACAATGGAGGAATAGATCACGTGGAGTTGTGAAAAGTTTCTACAGGGGTCAAGGAAGCTTGGAAAGGAGAAGACATCGTTAGATGAAAAAAAAAAAAAAAAAAAAAGAGTAGGGGTCTATGAGACACATTAGACCTATGGGAAGGAGAAAAACTTCCCTTAAGTACATGGAGAAAGATGACATATCTCCAAGCTACTAAAAGTTACTGCCAATTGGAGAACAAAATGCTTCAGCCTTACAGGCACACCGTGGACAGGGACAGATAAAATGAAGTGGCTTCTGAACATGTCTGCCTCTGTGTGAAACATCATTTTGTCACAGTTTATTTTCTAATAAAAGCATTACACAGATTCAAACCCTCGCGAGTCTCGCTAAAGTGAAAAAAAGAAGGCAAATCTACCTGAAAGCTCTGGTTATTGAATTAGCCCTCCAAAAGGGAGCGCAAAGGAATTAAGGACATAATCCACACCTTCACTGACTTCAGAAATGCCACCGGTTCAATGGGCTTTATAATTTGAAGGCATAAAGAGTAAATTTCTGAAATGTTTTAGAAAGGAAAGATACCAGAAGATGCAAAACCTGAAATTAGTGCATCTTTTTCAACAGTGTAAACCATATGTGCAGGCTTTTGGTGTTTTCATTGTTTTCAAGTCTTTTGAAACATAAGAAGGGAAAAGGCACTTGGGAAATTTGAAAAGAAATTTGTTTGTTTGTTTGTTTCATATGTTTGTGTGTGTGTGTGTGGATGAATAGGGCTGAGTGGTTTTTTTTTTGTTGTTTTTTTTTGTTTGTTTGTTTGTTGGTTGGTTGGTTGGTTGGTTTTTCTTTGCTTGGTTTTTAACAAACCTATTACCTTAGGCTCAGCTCACATCTTATTTCTCTCATCCTCACTTGCCTTCCACACCCCATAGAAAAATAAGCTATGTAGTCACTGCAAGATGCTGTAGAAGGAATGCACTAAAAGAAAACGGCTTTGCAAACCATCAAATATCTCATTTAAAAACAAAGAAACAAAAATCTAGAAACATCTCACTAGTGCTCGCAATGTTTCCCAGGTATGAACACATTAACAGAGTATCAACCCAAAATACAAGTAGTCAACAGTAGGTAGCTTAGAAACCTGAGACTAAAGTGAAGGTTGAGAAGGGCACCATAGTAAAAAAGTAAAAGGTGAGAAAAGGGCTTCACGTGGACTGAGAATAGGGGTAGTTAGAGATAGTTTATAGAAGCTTTAGAATGTAGAGCTTGTTAGAAAAATAAGGGATGGCAAACACTGCATCTGAGATAATGAAGGGGATGAAGGCCATAAAGGTTTGACAACAGGCCGAGGACATCTGGCAGGGAGGTGATTAGTTGTCTACAAGGCAAGAAGAAACTGGTTTTGGGGGCTGTCTCTCCAAAAGGTCAGAAGATTACAGTAAGGAAGACTACAATTCTTCATCCCACGACCCACTACGCATGCGCGAGGGGGGGAGGGTTTGCATGCTAATGAACTCTCGGGAATGTAATTAATATGTATTCAAATTCCTGGAAAACAATGGATTATGTATTAGTTCAGCCTATATCTGTAGCATGCTTTTTCCTGCCAGTGTGCAAGTTAGGCGGATCTATCCCCTTTGCACACAATGTATATGCACCGCTGGAATAAACATACCTGCTTTGTAATCTTATTTGGGTTACAGGGCTTGATTCCGCATGTCAAAAGAACTATTAAAACTATTAATTTTCATAAAGGTCTGTATTATTTCTGATTTTGCATACCCCAGAAAGTTGACTTTTAGTGAGTTCTTTATTTAATTGTCCATTTTTGTCTATATTCAGAAGAATGTGATTCCAGAAATTTATAGACTTGCATCCTCTTACATGTAACAGAAACCAAAGGACAAGCAATACTGTGCACAGAAATGGTTTATATGAATCCCACAACTATACAAATTTTGGCCAGTACTTTTAATTTATCTGAAGGTAATGTGTGAGTGTTATGATAAGAATTTTAAACTTCACATCTGTTTTTTCTAGTTCAGTGGAAACTAAACAACCCTTCCTAAATGTCTCAACTGCTGTCCACATACCTGAGCACCTTACTAAACTAGTTCATCGCTGCTCATGCAGTAAGATCTACATTTGCACTGATCACCTTTAGAACTAATGTAAAGTCAGTTAAATCAGTCCTGGCTTGTAATGGTGATCCTCATTGAGTGTTATCTGATCATAATCTGAAACTGTCCTTGCACCTTTTCTAACTCTCATACTTCATAAAGTCCCTCAGAAATCTCTCCATCTCTACCAAGCACTTTTGTGAGCTGTTCACACTGCCTCCAGTTATCAAAATTCCATTTCATTACCTCAGATCTTCTGTCTTCCTTGTGTATTTTCCTGTGAGCAGCAGTTGTTGCATCCACCTGCATTTCCAGCTGGTAATTAACATGAACAGTTTTAATAAATATAACGTATGCAGACACAGAATTGTAGACTGCATTACTTCAAGGCCATGTAGAGTGGACTCTGCATCTTTTCACCCACCTGCCTCACTGCAGTAAACACAAAGGCAGTACAGGAAACAGAAAACAAGAAATATTCCTGTTAAGTATATTAAGAATGTTTCAGTTCAATGTTCTAATACCAGACAGTGATAATAGTAGCCCCAGCTAAAATTTTCCTTGCCATTTTCTACCCCAGCGTTCTCACTTTTGGCAGAACATACTCTCACTGAAGGATTCTGAAAGAGACATTACTTACGTCAGATCTTAAAAAAAATATGATCCCAAAAGAAAAATAAGATGGATTCCAATAAGGTGTTCATCATAATGGCCAGTACTGTTCTGCTCCAAAGGTCAGTTTTTTTTAGATAACACAGCACACATCATTTTCTGGAAGAAGCATTTGATTTCACTGTACTGCCTTCCTCCTGCCCTGCTGGTCAGCTTCTACCAGCAGCTGACCAGTAATGGTAAGGAGAAGTCACACTAATTTATCCAATAACTTCTTGCCCTCATTCAGTCCAAAACTGAAGGACTGCTTGGAACAATTTACTTCAGCAAAAACCTCTAAAGAGATTAAGAATATTTTGCATCATTTAATGAGCGGTATTTTTAGCTTCATTTCCTAAAGAAAAGAAGATTTGTCTGATGAAGATGTTTGCATTTATCTCTCTTGCCTCTGGGATATACAAGTGTCTGTTTGTCCTTTGATCCCTCACTCTAACTTCGAGATTCTTCACTAATTTTAACCAGGTCTGACAGAACAGGACAGATCTCCCACATCTGCCAGTTTCAGTAAAACAGTGAAGGAAAAAGACTTAATCGGTGCCTCCTGACAAGCAAAAGACTACAGAATATGCCTGCTTCTGATTTTGTAATAAAGAACCAAGATCCAAGTGAAACAATAAGAATGCTTTCATTCACATGAAAATTCTCACATTTCTGGGCAATAGGGCATTCAACCATGAAACAAAATACATTGGAAAGAAGGCATCACTGGGTCCATGTGCTTTATATGTTGGCACAAATGACACTGTGAGATTACTAGTAGAGTTTCTTAAAACAACACACACACACACCAAAAAAAAAAGACAAAAAAAAAAAAAAGTGAATTATATACTATTATTAAAAGGTGAATGCAAGTCCTGAATTTTCAAAGAATGTGAAAGTATTTTCAAATCCAAATTAAAATATGCAGGCCTGTAGGAATAAATAAGAAAATCTTATTCACTGCAAAAGTTTTTTCCAGTGCATGTATCACATTAGTGTGAAGATCCAATCCTGATTCTTCAGTTTACTCAGAGAGCAGTTCACTTAGTAGAGACTGACTGGCAACCAAATAAGTACAGATCACTATTCTGAGATCTATAAAGAAAATGACTATAAATGATTTCATAAAGAATTATTTATGAAATCAACATTATTCACTAAATGGATATCAAACTTGTTTGCTGTTGTTGTTGTTTTTAATGAATGTTACAGATAATTTAAAAAAAAAAAATTATACAAATTATTATATAACCATATACAAAGTAATACCTCTTTTTTTTTTTTTTTTTTTTTTTTTTTTTTTTAACGTTTGCTGTGATACAGCAGTAGAGGTTGAACCTTCCTGCTAGCATTCCATTCCATTTTGCTGCTGTGTGACAGATGGCACAAGAGGTGCAGTCTGACAAAATAATGTCTGATATGGAAGTAAGTGGTGGATTACAATCAGGGACTGTACATGGAGCTGAATATTGACTTCAGTGCACTGGAAATGATGTTGTCATTGGTGGAGTATCATAAAGTTTGCGGCAGGTGGGTCTTACAAATCTCATACAGAAACAGAAAGAACATCAGTGGCACGTTTGTCAGGACCTATTGATTCAACACAAGGCTGAAGGTGACAGTTTCTCATCAATACCAATGGTGAGACATGTTGTCATCACTACAAGCCAGAGTCAAAGCAGCAGTCCAGAGAGTGGCAATGTGTTAATTCCTCACTGAAAAAAAATGTTCAAAGTGCATTTTTCAGTGGGTAAAGTGATATGCATTGTCCTTTGGGATAGGAGAGGAATGATCCTTCTGAACTTCCAGGAATTTGGAGAAACCACCAACTCTGATCGCTGTATCATGATGCTGAATAAGGTGAAGACTTGAACTTCCAGAGTCAGGCCAGAGAAGAAGACAACTTTCTTTTGCAATACGTTAACACCAGGCCTGATACTAGTTGGAAGACCATGCAGTACTGCCAGTCTCAGCTGGACTGTCCTACCATGCCCCCTGTATAGTCTGGATTTGATGCTGTCTGAATTTCTGTTCAGACCAATGGAAGGTGAACTGAATGTACATCTTCCTAGCAATGACATCATCATAGCAGCTGTGAGACAGTGGGTTACAGTACATCCACAGGAACAGATTTTTGAAAGGGCAGCATGTAGGTTCCTCTTCATTCTCTGCAAAAATGCATAGCTAGTGGTGGCAACTATGTTAAAAACTAGTTTTATTGTGCTCTTTGTACCTACTGTAGCTTCTGTAGAAACAAATGCAAGGCATTGCTTTTGGAGCAATCTATATGTGTCTTTCATTTACAACATTTCCTACTTACTTTGACTTAAATCATTGTTGAAACATAGGAAACTTTGACTACTTTGCATCACATACAGTAACTACATCCTGAACAGTTCATGAATTTGAGTGAGAACTCGCTATTTTCTAGTAATACAATATTTTTTCCTGAAAATGTAATTTTAACCTCCTTTTATTATTTTTATTTTAAAACATATATTTATTTGAAATTATAATATAATTGTATAATTACAACAATATTCCTCATATGGGTAGGGAGAATCTACTTAGAAGTACCATGAACTGGCATTACTCTGAAGAGCATTTTCTCTAATATGTAAGTTATACAACATGTTATATAGAACCATGCCCACTGATTAATTTTAAAATAGTGTTTTCTAAAAGTTTATTTTTTTTCCAGTGGTTTTAATTGATTCACTGATTGACTTCAATCTTGTTTTAAGTTCTACTGCCTACACTACATCTCAGTATTAGATTCTCTTCTTGTTCATCTTGTTCACTTTCTATTTTCATTTCACCTATTTCCTCACTTTTTCCATTTTCTGCTCTCTGAATTTCTATGCTACATGCAGTGTACTATAGTATGTGTGTAGTATGCTCTATCCCCTGCATTATGTAGCCTTGTCTATTTTCACTGTAAATTTCCTAGGGTGGATACTATCTATATCTTTGTATTTGCGAGATGATTCCTCCAGTATAACCAAACTCGATAAATAATGTATCTAAAAACATATTAAAATGTGGCCTGTCCATAATAATGCCTCTTCAGCTGTTAAGTACAGATAGAACTTCCAGCCTCCTTGCTTTCTTTCACAAAAGTAAAGAAAGAAAGAAAAAAAAATAACACCTTTACAGTGCATGAATAAACAAGAAATTTTTTGAATGGAGTCATGAGGAAGACAGATGCTGAATGCAAAAGTTTGCCAGGATTCTGCTATCCTAAATTATCTGAGAGTATCTAAACACCTATTTGGCAGGGGAGAATGGACTACAGGATCTCTTGAGACGTCTAATAGCTACACGTTCTATTATTTTAGGCAGAGAAATTTTCACATTTAATTATACACCATATATATATTTTCATGAAGTAAGGCCTTCAGAAGTATAAAGCTTTTTAACTGAATAATATTAAGGAGAAATTAGCAATGAATGTAATTTGAATGTTATTTAGATTATCCACGACTGCATTAGAGTTCTGAAAAAATGGAGAAGGGGGCAAGCAGGATTTATTGTTGGCTTGTTTGTTTTCTGTCAACCAGTACTGAAATAAGTTTTTTTCTTGCAGATGATTCAGTCCCTATACTCATCATCTCAGCACAGGGAAAACATTCTAGATGTAGCCCAGTTCCATGTGCACTATAAATCAACACTTACTTTAATAACACTAAATGATAACAAACAGACAATATTAATTTCTACAGCATCTCACTTCTTTGCTGTTTAGCAGCTTGCTGATGCATGTTATAAACAATAGATGAGAATCATGTGCCTTCCCTTTATAGGAAAAATATGCAGAATGGGCTAAAACCTTCAACAATGCACTACAAAATTGTGCTGCCTAAGTAAATCTTATCTGTATTATATTATCTGGCCACAAGAAAAAAGATGTTAGTCATAATAAGTCATTGAAATGACTACAAACACCTACCGAAAAGAACAATTTTAACTGTGCCTCCTCTGCAATTGAATGTTAACTTACTAATGTATGTCAAAGTAACTGTATTTTCCTTGTGATTTTAACGATTACCACTTTGGACAATTTGAACAATTTCGTCTGCAAAAAATAATCATATTTTTACTAAAACAAAAACTCAAAAGCAATGCTGCAATACCCTGAAAATTGACATAGTGGAAACAAATATGCTAAACCTTTCAGCTGCTGACAAATCTTTCTGACAGGTATGGACCAGCAATCACATCAATTTCTGGTGACTGATGGCTGTGTGAAGAGCAAGAGTCTTTGCTTCACTTCCTCTGTAATGGCAGCCTCTACACTGCCAATTACCCATCTTCTCATTGTGTATTAAACCTCCTCAAACCTAGAAATACATGTTCTTCTTCAGCTGAATCCTTTCACTGTCCTTAAAGCCCAGATGTAAATTCATCTCCTCACTCACATTAAGCACACACACTGTCTGTTCAGTCTCTTAGCAGTTTGTTCTGGACATTATCCCAAACCACTTGGGAAGGCATGCTTTCAGGCTCCACCATTAAATAGTTTAGGCAAACTGCAACTCAATTCACACCTCCAGTCAGCACAGAGACAGGACCTCAGCCTTGCTCAGGAGAGGCACATGATTCTGTCTATGTTCATGCGCTAGCAGTGGATATGACAGCTCAGGGCTTGAAGTCTTGATGAAGTCTGGACTGCCGCTGATGGTCAATGGTGCGAGCAGTCACAAAGTATGGAATTAAGTCCGTATTAAAAAGCAAGGGCTAACTGTAAAGAGCAAACTCACAAATGAATGTGTAATACCCCATGTACCCTGAACCCAAAGGAATGCAGAAACTTCTGGAACAAGAAGAAACTTACAATCTGAAAATAAATGCTGGCCAGAGAAGGATTATTAGCATTCAAATTACATATGGTATTGCTCATGTAACAGTAATAAGTGATAGCTAGATCCTAAAGCCAAAAATCTGAACTTCCATTCATAATGATTACAAATATAGAGCAGCATGATCTGTGTTTAGATTTCCACCTTTTGCAAGCCTATGTCTCCCAGCATGCATCAGCTGGTATACCCTTTTCTCTTCCTGTCACTTTCCTCTTTTTTTCTCTCATTCTCATTTGGATGCTAAGTTTATTTTACAGATTATTAATAGTGTTAGTGCCGATTTAGGATGACTTATAACTTCAAGAAAAAGCAGTGGTGAATCTGGTCACAAGAGAACTCTTGAACCCACCATTTCTCCCTTTCCCATGTGCTGGTGCCATCCATGCCAGGGACAATCTAACTGGAACACCTCCCATTCTCACAGCATGGCAGCAGTGCCAGCCAGGTGTTAACAGGCACTTTAGCATTCTATTAAATAAGAGCCACATCTCTAGATTGAAGACAGCAAGTAATCACAGACAACATCTGCTTACTGAAACAAACAAACAAACACACACATGCACACACCAACCAACCCACAAAATAAACAAACCAAAAAACTCGAAGTTACAAAGTGTTATCCCTCATATCCATGAAAATTGTGTTAGCTATGTTCAAGTTATTAATGTTTTTCCATGAAAAAATCATATTTAAATAGGAAAGAGAAATATGGGCACAGGTGCCAAGACAGCCCCACAGCTGCATGACCCCAACAGCATCTCCAGATGCATCTTTGTTGCTTGCCAGTAGTGAAACTGGAAAAGGAGCCAGCAGAGGTGACACTGAGGAGTTAGCAACAGACCAAATGCTGTTGCTAGCACAAGCATTTCAGAGTCGGGCATCTGGTCCCTACTTTTGCCAAGTATGCCCTATTTGTTTCCACAGCTGTTGAATGTGTTTGCTCAAAAAGGAAAAAGCAGAAAGAAGAAAGAGCAGCTAGAGATATATGAGTGACTGTGGGAAGAAATACGAAGCTAACATGCAATTTACTCCCAGATAACAATTTGCTTAAGAAAATGTATTGCTAGCTACTAGAACAAGTCTGAGATATTCTTAGATGAAATTTGTGCATAAATTCATATGACATATTTATGTTTATATCTTCAAAACACTGTGGGCAATTATCACAGGGTTAACAAATACATTTGATGTAAACAACTTCTCCACACTTTCTATATATATTTTAAACTACCTTGTAATAATCTGTTTCTTCCAGAGAGAAAATTATTTTAGCTCTAGAATCTGCACTTGTGGTTCCAATTTACCTGAAAGTAAAGGAATATAAAATTAAACAACTATGTTAAGTTACATAACTTGGTACAAATCTTTGTGATGCTTGGGCATAAATGTTTTTAGAAAAAGAAAACAGATAAAATAACAACCAGCATTCTTAAATAAAGAACCTTAAAATAGTAGTTCATTTAAAAAAAAAAAAAAATTAACTGGGTTTAATTCAAAATATTCAGAAGTGAAGTCTTAAATTTAAGAAAATAAATATTGTATTTAAGAGAAATAAGTACCTAAAAATTTAGTCATTAATGATAACAGATAAAGAACACACATTATTTGAGGTTACAACAAACGTGCCAAATTCATTTTCTGGCTAAACTTCTGGTTTTCATAGGGAAGTAATTTCTAGTCTGATTAGCACAGCTGACCTTATTTTATATCCATGAAACCAAACATTGTTAATTTGGCTAATAGGATGTCCTGAAAATATTGCCTCCTATTTTTTTCCATGAAAACTATAACAGATACAAAGAGCATAATAACCCTATTTCATAGATGAAATTCTCTATCAAACAAAAATAAAACATTATTTTTCAGCATAGTTACCACCATTAGCTATTTGTTTTTACCAGCAGTGAACAAGAGACTGTATTCTGTGCTTGTAAGAATCCTCACAGCTATCTTGTATTTCTTGTCAACATCATCACTTCTGAAATGAACCACACACTGCCTCACTGTGCTCACATCCACTATTTCGTCTCTATAAATGTTCAGCAAGCATTGATGAATGTCAGTGGGTGCCATTTTTTCTGCATGGAGGAATTCAGTGACACACCTTTGCTTCACATGCACTTCCATGTCAGTTGCCATTGTGTCAGACTGCCCCTCTGCTGCCATCAGTTTCACAGCAACAAAATGTAATGAATACTGGTGGGAAGGTTCAACCTCTACTGCTATACCACCAACATCTGCCTCTGATATTGTGTGCTAAGAAAATAAAGTAGGACCTATTGCTTTAGGAGCAGCCTTCAGGTAATATGCTGCCTTTAGATATATACAAAACACTAATTTGCTCAACTAAGGTTGATGCCTCTTAGGTGAGATACGCAGAAACTTTGAAACAGATACAAGCTAAAACCTGTTCTCCCACACGAAGACACTAACTTAGAGCTTACACAAAATCTTCTACATAAGCATCTTATATGTAACATCTTTTATGTATCTTTTAATTGAATTCATCTTAACATAAAAGAAAATAGGGAAGTTATAAAGTCAGTTTTGTCAATATTTGTATTAAAAAGAATTATTTATTCTCTTCTTCCCATCAATACTAATAACTTTTTTTTTTTTTTTTAATTAGTTTCACTGAGTTCTGTGACTTGATAGGAGAACATAGGAAATAATTCAGAAATTTAGTATTTTATTTCACATATTTTTTCAACTAAAAGAAAAAACACAAATAAAAAAACCCAAACCTGACCCTTTCTACTAGAAGCACTTTCAGAAGTGATTACAAAAAGCTCTATAGTGTAAACTGTTGTGGAGAAATTCAAGCCATTAGATTAGCAATGAAGAATAACACGCTGTCAGCAATAAACAAGAGACTAAAAGGAATATTTTCCTCTTTTTCAGCTTGAATGTTATGGCCAGTAATTGTTTCCACAATTCAAACTAAATAAATAGGAGTTGATAGTAATAAATGGTTATCATACATCATATGAAACAATACATCTACTAAGTAACTGTGAGCCATGTTCACATTTATTTCTGAGAAATGAAGACTAGATTTGCACAATTGAAAGTAGGAACTAGTATGCAGAACTCAAACTGCCAAGATAAGTACTCTGTGCTAGGTATATTGGAAGCACACTTTGTGAATCTAGGAATGATTCTAGGTTAAAAGAACAATTTAGGTATTGAAGGTGGAAGATAATCTTCCTGCTTCATTTTTTTCCCCCCATAAAAATTCTTTGGTACAATTATGATAAAATTTTTACTGTTTGAGGGATAAGAGATTCATTGACATCTGAAAACACTCGCATTTTTATTCAGATATAACTTAAAAATCTACATCAAAAACATGTTGGAAAGATAGTTAATAGAAACAGCTTTAGGTAAGGAAAGCTCCTTCAGGACTGGAATATGGTGGAGATTATTTATTTATTTACTGAATAAATTGGAGACTGATAAAAATACTAGCTTTTTAGTACAAAACATGATACAATGTTCCTTCTATTCTAAAGTTTAATTACCAGAAATGTCAAAGTCTCTTTAAAGCCCTATACTGTATTATCCTATAAATAAATATTTATTGCAATTTTGACACCAGTTCATTCCTTTACACAACTGTGTCCATATAGTAGAAACTGATTTATAAATTTTGCATGCAAAATACATGCAAATGCTGGAGGACTCTTACACATTTCCATATGGCTATGCACTAACTTACACAGGAACATCTAAGTTTTTCACTCATGGTGGTGAATTTTTCACTCTTATACTACATAAGGCTTCTGTGGATAAAGTATAGATATGGACATAACCAGGTTAGGATGTTTGGAAATTGATCACTGAGTGAGGAAGAGTCTTTGATTCCATAGGAAAACAGGAAAAGTTGCAATGGTGACTACTGCTTCAGCAATAGATCCTGGGATGTACACCTTAATTCTGTCTTCACTGGATTTCTAGAGCCAGACAAAACAGGAATATGCCTGTGGCAGGCTTACCTAATCAGCTCATTGGGCTGTCTGGACCATCATGGGTAAAAGCTGCAAAAAGTCAGAAAGGTTAGGCACTCTTCTATGAAGGGTAATAACTCTGGTCTGAGTCTGGCAAACATTAGGCAGTATAGACAATCCAATTAATTAATGGCTTGTTGAATTTTGTTTGTTTGCTCATTTGCTGTTTTTTTTTTTTAATCACCCAGATCTGAATTTAGACCAAAATGGAAAAAAAGTATGAGTTAGTGTCTTGTTCTAACTTACAGGAGGGAGAAGAGGTTCTTTTAATATATGTATACCTGATGGCGAGATTAAGACACAATGGGTCAAATGTTAGCCCAACCAGTTTATTACAAATCCTTGTTACTAAGGGACACAGGGAAAGGGAGATGGGTGATAGAAAAGAGATAGGAAATAAAAAGCAAGGGTCTTTATAGAAAGTAAGAGAAAGATAGTCACCACCGTGGGTCCAGCGAGGTGCGTAGCAGGTCCGTTTTCTCAGGTACTTATCTGGTCACCGCGGGGGATGGGAGGAAGCCAAGAAGCTTTGCAGTAAGCAGGTCCCGGGAGGGGGAGATCTAGGGGTGGGCTCTTCCAAAGAAGTTTTCCTCTCAGGGAATTCTTCGTCAAAGGTTTCTTTGGGAGTTCTTCTCCAAAGTCCTTAGTTTAGTGAGGGCCTTTTATCCCCTATTACTCTGGTGGTTTTTTTTGTTCTTTTCTCTCTGTTAGTGTGACATACGTGTCCCAACAGATAAGCCGGCAGGGAGTGGTGCCTTCGTTTCCATGCACAAGCATTATCGCCTTTTGCAGTGACCAGCTCCTTCAAGCCGCACCCTGAAAAGACTGCTTGTCCTGCTTCTGCTTATCTTTACAATCATGAGCAGAGGTACTGTGGCACAATGACACCCACCACTCACTCACCTAGATAATTTGCAGTTGCTACTTAGAGTCTTATCATCAGAAAGGCCTCAAGAAGCAAGCTTTGAGACAAAAAGAAAAACAGTTTTGTCTTTTACAGTTAGTGAACTTTTTCCTGTTACTGATATGTCCCCAGCTATCTCTCACTTTTCTGCCTCTTGCAAAAAGTTTAAAGTACATCTTACTTTTGTTTTCCCTTCTGCCACTGATAAAAACAAAAGACATCAAATGTCATCAGATGTTCTATATTGGACATTTTTTGGTCAATGGGGGACAGAGCATTAGCAACATCAGCAAAATACATTTAAGGGAGAAGGAGTGATTTTGATGTGACATCTTCTAAGGGAGACCCCTGCCACCATTTGATATGCAGACATGGTTACTTACAGAATACATGTGGGCATCGAATTTTAAGGACAGAGTAGAACTGTCTTTTTTGAAGAACATGAAGTTTTAACTGACACAGATAATGTCAATTCAAATTATTATTTTCATTCCAACATGGATTATAGGACAAAAGAACATAAATGGAAATTATAAAATAAATTCAGCACGTATATCAGAAATCACCTTTTCATGTACAGAATAATAAATGCATGAAGCACCCTGCAGGCAAAGTTGTTGAGGCAAAAAGCACCAGTGTCATTCAAGAAACAATTAAATGCCATCCTTGGGGAAACAGTCTGCTAAAAAGAATATGTCTTGATGGACCAAATGACCTTTATTCATTCTCCAAAATTTTCTCATGTTCTTATAATTCTGTTGAAGAATATTTAAGCAATTTGGCCTGAAGGAATGTCACTTCTTCCTTGAATTATCCTGCTCATCAGTTGACTGCTGATGTTGATCTTTTCTTATGCTGTAACAAATAAAGAAAACAACATCCAGCCCTATATCATGACAGTACTTTGAGTATATAATCAAAATTCATTTTCAGCCCCTTGATTACCCAGACTGGAAGTTCTTCAGGCATTTGGAAAATGAATGAACAATAATAATCCCTCCCAGGGTTTCAAAATTAAATGTAAGAAATTTAGCTGTTCTTCACTCCTGGTACACAGCACCAATCCAGTAGATGAAATGTGTTTAGGGAGACAAAGTATATATACCTCATAAAGCTTGTAGGTTCATGACAGTCCTTGTAACATTCCCGTGCTTCCTATTATAAATAAATCTTCTTATGATTTAAGTTACTACTGAATTTTTCTGATGCTTATTCTAATTTAATACTGATAAAAATAAATATAAAATTAAACATCCATAACAGATTCTCTTTGTTTATTGGAAAAGTATAAACAAATTAAGGGAATACATGATCACTTCTATGAGCAAGTGTTGTGGTTTAACCCAGCAGATGTCTGAGCATCACACAATCTTTTGTTCACATTGGGATGGGAGAGAGAATCAAGAAAAAACAAAGTAGAACTTGTGGGATAAGATAAAACTATTTACTAAGAGAAAACGAAAAGGATAATAATTATGATATATATATTGGCATATATAACAAGTGATGTACGAGCAATTACTCGCCATTCCCTGACCAATGTCCAGCTAAGCCCCAGCAGCAGAGGAGAGTGAGATGAACTCCCATCCCCTTCAAAAATCTTTCTGTGTGATGTCATATGGTATGGAATATCACTTTAGCCAGTTTAGGTCAGCTCTCCTAATTCTGTTCCCTTCCAGCTTCCTTCACTGAAAATGGCCTTGGTTCAGTACAACACTGCTTAGCAACAACTATAAACATCAGTTTGTTTTCAACAGTGTTTTTCTCCTAGAACGAAAATATAGCATCATACCAGACTCTGAAGACAACAACTCCATCCCTACTGAAACTAAGCGAAGGAAAGTATAGTTTATCTTTACTTACATATAGAGGTAAACAGAAACAATATAATTGGATAAAGAGGCTTTGACGTCTTAGTCAACTGGGGAAAAACTAATATTACCTGTAAAATGGTACATTTTTCTTTTGAACTATCAAAATACTTGATAGATACATGTCAGTCCAAGGAAATCTGGACACATCTATATTTTTTTTCTTTCCCCATCCATAGTCTTAAGAGGTAATTTTGAGTCTCCCTGCACTCTTCAGTACAATGCAAATTCCTACTGAAATCTAAGAAATGAACTCAGCATTTCACAGGACTAGCTTCATATTCTCAGAGCATCAGTGAAGGAAATTGTACCCTTAGAGAGTGCACCTACAGTTCTCCTGACATATCACAGACTGAAACTCACCAGAGCTGCATGATGGGACTGCAATATGATAAGCAGCAAAACTGTTGAGAAAAATGTTTATTAAGCTACATAATATAAGTCAATTGCTCAAATATTTAAGACAAACAAAAGAGAAAGTTACTGATATTGTACAGAGTCTTGTTAAATGCTACAGATTACCAAGCAAAAGAATGCACAGTCCAGTTTAAGAAATGTATGACTATTGCTGTTATAAAAATTAATTGATGGACCCAGTAATTTTAAATGCAAGAAAATTAATCACTCCAACTTCTCCAAATTCCACTGATTTAAGGATTTAATACACTAATGCTCTTCAGCACTATTATTATTATTATTATTATTATTATTATTATTATTATTATTATTATTATTAATGATGCTTGTTAATATGTTGGGAATTTTATTATTTTATAGCTTTGAAATACTTCTAAGCATCTTCTGAAGTTGGATACATCAAGCAGTCACTGGTTATTTCCATAGTGAAATGCCTATGTTCATAATGTGCATTTTCAAATGTGCTTTGGATGCCATGAAGGCATTTGATTCTGTGGATTTCCAAAATACTTCTTGGTGCATGCAGAAAAAAAGAACTCTAGTGAGGAACAAAGGGTATCAAATTGTTATTATTATTTCATAGGCAACTCCCTTCTCTCACAAAGAATTTTAAGTCACTGAAGTTTTGTTAGTGAGTTATCAGTTTCATGAAAACTAAGAATTATCTTCTCATAGAAGGGTTAATGTCTTCAGGCAGCTTTTATTATCCTCAATAAATACAGCTCATGAAATTTCAGTGCAGTAATAGAGGAGATGGAAGGATAGGTGAGTGAAGGAAAATGAAGAAAAAATGCAGATCTATTTTTCTTGCCAGATTCTGTAGCTTTCTACAGACATTCGCAATTAAAGTTAACTGTTAGACTGACAAAGGCTTCTTAGCAGTACGCAGTTTGTCTGTGCAGGTCTACAGGTGTGCTTACTGTTGTGAACAGAAAGATCAGAACAAACCTCATACTTCATGACAATGCAGAAAAGTATTGAAGAGTTTCTATTTGATATTCCATACACAGACTTACATGGCAGTAGAAAAATAAAAGACTTGGCTTCAGCCAAAAATGCAAAACTGGAAAAGAATTCCCTTTTGACTGTATTGAACAGCACATGAAGAAGTCTGTTTTAGAGATGTGTTCTTGTGAATGCACAAGAAATGATGGTATTTAACAAAGTCGGGACCTGTCTCATGATGCATGACAAAGTCTTTGGATGGCAAAGGATATAGCAATTGCCAGGAAAAGGGAGGTAAAACCCTCCAAAATTTTTGAAGGAGAAATGCAACAAATATGAAATCTCATTTTTAGAATGAGTTTATGAAGACCGTTCAGTTAGACTAAATTCCAAATGTTTTCTTTGTATCTCATAAACAAGTATTCTTTACATCTAATTCCCTATTCCTCCCTTACTTTCCATCTATGGCACTATCTGAGAACAGCTGTGAGGTGTCTCCCTTGACAAAACAGAAAAAGGCAAAGCCTCTGTACAGACATCCTTGGGATTGGGTACTGAGAAGTTCCTGAAGATAGTGTGGTTCTCTGCTGAGTTATCTTACTGTCTTCTAAAACATATCAGAAAGCAGGATTTCTGTATTATGCATCCACGCTTCTTTGCCAGGGGTTTGTACCTATTTGCTGCAGTCAGCCATCAGACATACCTGGGAGGGACCTATAGATTACAAAAAGTATTTGCTCAAAAGTTTGTATAACCCAGCATATTCTCATAGAACTTAATCCTCACTTCCCATATCAATGGATTGTTTATGTTACATGTGGTTATGAAAATAAAAGGCAGCAAAAATGCTGATACCCTTTATTGTTCTGGAAGGGAAAATAAATAAATAAATTAAATTATATTAAATTAAAATTAAAAAAAAAAAAAAAAGAGTAAGAGAAAAGTTAAAAAAAAAAAGTGAATTATAGGCTTCATTAAGCAATGGTTGATATATACCAATTTAGCTCTTCGGCATTATACAGTTTTTCTAAATAAACAAACAAACAAACAAACAAACAAATAAATAAAACACCATTTCCAATTCTATCACTTCTCTAGTCATGAAAGTTTCTGATAATCTTGAAAAAACAAAATTACTATGTTTTGTTTTCTATCAAAACCAAGAACTCACAGGCTTACACTTTCATTTGGAAAAGCTGATTAACATAGTTAAATCATATTATCAAACTTGCCTGTTTGAAAAGGGCTTAAAGAGTGTAACACAAATTTGAGTGTGAGTTCCAGAGATCTGTTTTTAAAACAACTGCATCTATAGACAGGCTGTAATTTTCCACTGCCAGAGCTCACTTCCCTCTTATGTGTTAACAGTATCACTTCTCACTACACTATGTATCATGCTCAAAATCATTTAACTTCTTTTTCTTTTGTATAATTTAACTCAGTGATTTTTTTCCTCTGTAATCTGAAATTGCCAGTTATGAGTTGCTACCTGTATGTATATCTCAAATACAAAATCCAGCCAAAGAATACTGGGGATAATGAGCAGCAATGTTTGCATATTTTATTTTGGAAAAAATATACCTGTTCATGCAAATTACTAAGACATGTTTATAATGACAAAGCTTATAACATTCAATTGTTTCAAAATGCAAGAAGCATCTTCTGGAATTTATATTGTATATATACATTATATCCCCAGTATTTAAGGTATAAAATGCAATACAATCTGATCCTAATGAAGAAAGGCATAAGTAGAGAAATAGTATCAAAGTATCTAAGTATTATCAAAAAGCATAATTTCTGTTACACTGTGATATTAACAAAAATGTTTCTTCATGCAAAAATATTTAAAAAAATATTTACTGGGATGGCAAAACCAATACTGGTAACTGGAACATAATTGTGAATCAGGCAATACACAGAAACAAATCAATTTATTTATTTATTTATTTATTTTTTCACAGAACATGAATATGCATTTTTCATGGAAATAATATTAAAATAAGTGATCCCCAAATAGTATGATCCATATGCTAAGGTTTTCCCAGAAGAATGAAAAGAAAAAAAATGCAATTAATTTCTTACTGTATGTAAGGTTATTCACCCTCAAAAGTTTAATAATAAAGAGGGCATTCAAAAGCTGAGTATTTTATTTTATACATTTCAAGGAAGTCAAGTGATGATGAAGGAGAAGGTAAGATTTAGGTAAGCAAAGGGGAATTGTTTTGTAAAGTGTATTTAATGATGGATTACTTCTGAGTGTTCACGAAAACGCGTATCATTGGCTTGCAATTAAAAATTCATTAGGTCTTTCAAGACCTGAATAACATTTTGCAAACAGAAGCCGCATGTGAAAAATTTGAATGAATCTAAGGGCTTCATAGAATAATCATGGCTTGAACTGGTGCTCCACAAAACAACAATACACAAATATTCATGCCTAGAGGACTAAATTGTGCTCTTTCTACTTACACTAGTAGCCCCATTAACTTTGGATATTTTGGAATCAACCAAACCACTTACAGTAATAAAACAAGCAACATCCTAATAACTTTGGTGACTATCCTTATTTCCGAAGGCAGTAATTTGTTATATAAGCATTACCCATAAAATGCAAGGAGTATATTAATAATTTCCCATCAAAGTAATCTTTTTTTCTCAGCAGTAGCTTGTTGCTGTGGCCACTCATATTAATTCCAACTCAGTTCTGTGAGAGGAGGATTAATTCAATGTTAGTTTAATGTTTAGTTCAGATAATGAAAAACTATGTATGAAATTGTTTCTATTGGAGGTTATTAGACTTCTGCCATTGAATAAGTTCAGTTTTTGTCCTCTGGGTTGCAACAAAAGCCATCATTTACCTTTTCATTAACTACTACTAATTCATTAATTAGTGACACTCATATTCCAAAAGCTTAAATTCCATTTTAAAGAAAGACAGCAACTAAAAGCTTGAATTTCTTGCCTAAATTCAGAAGTCACAGACATGTTATCACACCAGTGCAATGCAACTCTGTCTCACTTCCTCTACTAGTAACAGTAGAGCAAGAAAATATGCCCTATTAAAACAGTGAAACATACATCCAATTTAAAATCTACGCTTTCAAATGCTGATTTGAACTATTCATAATTGTCAATTCTACTGGATTTAAGAAATAGTACTACCTTCTCTCAGTCTATCCACATTTCTTATCGTTTTTTCTCCTTCAGCAAATGCCATGGGAACATCAAGTCCCTATGAAACAAGCAACATAACAGTTGTAGGAGATAACTAATGTGGAACATAAGCAAGGTAGGGAACAAACCTGTCCTCAGCATGCACTGTAGATGTTGCTGCTGTAGTTGGCTTCTTTGTCTGTGATGACTCCTCAACCTGTCCCCAGTTTTGCCTCCTTCACTATTTATAAACACTGGGAGAACTAAACAAAATGAAGGAAATATTTTTGACTTTTCCCCTTGTAGTAACACACACTTAAACAGTCTGGAAGGTATTATAACAACATTGGTCCTATTTCTTTGGAATCTAAGCTTCAGCTTCTGCTCCCCCTGTTAAATCACTGTCTCTAGACAAATGCTATTATGCTATTTTATGTTCAAAGGTTTTTCTTACAGGAAAAGTAAAAAGAAGGTTTGTTGTTCAGAGATTTTAGTCTAGATGCTAATTTGATGGGACTATTTTTTAAGTTCAAGGAGCTCAATCAGGATTCATCTTTAAGAAAGTGAAATGGTTTCAAGACTTACAAAATCATCATTCAAATCTGTATGCATTTGAAACAAGAGAATCCCTCTCTACACGACCTTCTCATTTGAATTATGCAAATCTGGTATTCTGATTTCAATCCACCTGTCAAAAATATTAAAGGGGAAAATATACACTCAGAAAACAGAGTGGAGTGAGAGAGATACATTGCCAGAGAATATTATTATTATCTTGTAATGTCACAGCAAATGCAGATGTATTTCTCCATTTGTCTACAATTATTGCTTTTTTTTTTTTTTTCCAGGAAAGTTGTTGCTTTGTTGCAGGTAGCAGTTGAGAAAAAGCATGTAAAATTTCACACTAGGAAAGGACATTAAACTAGATACAAATAAATACAAATGGAACTGTTGGAAAATAAGTTGTGTTGTTGCAGTTGATATAGATTCTATCATACCTTAACGTTTTCTCAGAAGCATTTTACATACTTATTAACGTCTATCTTCAAATCTTATTCAACTGTACACACTTTCAATTTATTGGCTTTTGCATAAACTCTCTTTATTACTGTATCCAATTCCAAGCTCCTCTTTTTCATCAAGAGAGTCTTCTTGGCATACTGTTGTGTTTTTTGTTGTTGGTGGTGTTTTTTTTTTTTTTTTTTTTTTTTTTTTTCCTGTATCCAAGCTACGGCTAGACATCTTACAGTGCCTGCATACAAAATTGATCCTAATCATTACATGACAATAATCACTTTAATGAGTCCTCGCCTAGTCAAGCTAGTGACATGGTGTCAGCTCTTTAGCTTCCAAACAAGAAACTCTGCATCAGGACTTCTGTTGTGCAGTGTTCTGATCACCAAGGTTTTTCACGGTGGTGATAAGTCAGATCTCCAGCGAACTCACTGACAGATCACATAGAAGGCATCTCCAGCCACTGCTCTATGTTTAGCTGACACTGATTTCTCTGGAAAGCAAGAATTCTGATCTTTCATCCCTAACAAAAGAGAGGCAAATAGCTTCTAGTTAAAGGTGAAGGTCACAGACCAAACAGCACTAATGTTTTTGCAGTTGAAGTACTGCATTGGAATCATGCCAGTAATCAACTATGCCATGTATTTTTTTCCACTCTGGGCTAAGCCATTTATTCTCCTCAAGTATTAGCACCACATAGGCACAGTGGAGAGGACAATATGCTTTCCTGCTCTTCATCTGTCTGACTTGTCAGATTAGTTCCAGTCATTCGTGGAGAACTACATAAATCACCTTTGTCAAACAGGAAGAACGCCACTGCTGTTCAGACCTTTCCCATGGGCTGTAACAGTTGCATGCACCTTAGCAAGTGCAGGGGAACCACCCATGCATTCTCTCTAAAATATTATGATGTAAATATTAATAACAAAGAGAATAATGTACCTAAGAATGAGCATATATACTCAATAAACTAGTGCAAAGAGCTTATTAAATGTTTCATTTATATCAGAATTTTAAATTCATCTCAACTTGTCTTAGTAATACCACTATTCAGAAAAATGACATGAATTAAATATTTGTTAATATTTAACTTAAACTCTTGCTGTTTTGAAATACTAGATTTATGATTTGAAGTTTTTAATTCAGAATCAAACCAGGAAATTAATTTTTTAACATTTTTTACAATCTTTTCCAAAATGCAGGTGGCTTTTCCATTTATCTATTTATTCTCATCATTTGAAAAATGGGGCAGAGTAACCAAAAAACCACCTGTGGTTCTATTTTACTCCTAACACCTCCCGCACTTATCATTTTTAAATACTCCATCACAAGGAACTTCTTAAGATGATTGTGTTCATTGTCATTCCAGAAAAATAATATAGCATTATCTCCTAGTGATGTGATTCACATCTATAATAAAGCTAAACCCTACTTTCTACTTTATTCTTCTCTTACAAAGTCTTAATAATGCAGGAAGATAAGCAGAGAAAGGAAGTCCTATCTGATCTCTATACCTTCAGTGTTATCCAAGATACATTGTTCTAATTAAAAAGCAGCATATACGTCATTCAGACTATGCACTCCACTGTTTCTACCTGAAGAAATAGTAGGAAAAAGTTTAATATTCAATATATGAATGGGAAAAGTTAACGGGGTCTGAAGGTTGGGAACGTTTATTTATGGTCTGCAGCACTAAGGCAATTAATGAGTACTTGGTTCTCAGAAAATGGTAAGAAAGTGATTGACAGTAATGTTAAAACATGTACTTTTGCTTTTTCCATATATAAAAAAATACATTTACACATAAGCTAAATACCAAATAATAATACAGATTTCAAGCTTTCAGTTAACACATAGAAAATGATATTTTACAAAAAAAAATGAAAAAATGAAATTTGAGTCAACTTTAAAATACTGTTTTGATAAATGAATGGTTCAGACATAACAAGTAACAGCAGAGAATTTAATCTGCACTTTGGACAATTTCCCTGTCAGGTTTAATGAGCAAAACAGCCCAACACCAAGTCATTGTTATGTTTCTTTAGAAATCAGCTCATTCCTTCCTGGCTGAGGAAGCCAGCCTCCCGATGGCCATGTCCCAGTCTTAAAGGAGGGTGACATGGGCATTGATTTGCTTGTAATGTAGCTAGGATTACCCTACTTGTGCTTCAAGTGGTAAAGATCTTTTTTTTCCATTTTTCTGGAAAAACAAATCTAAAGTACTTTTTTCTCTTGCTTCTCATTTCTTAGATCTAAACCAAAGCTACTTTTTACTCCAAGCTTACAGTATCTGTTCTGGACTGTGTCAAATAGCTCTGTAAAAGACTGTTCAAGACTTACAAAGGCCTAGAGTATATCCCCAAACACCAATATTTCTTTGAATTAAAGAAAAGTCTCTAATGCAGGAAGTATAAGATTTTGTTACTAAATCAAAGGAATTTCACATAAAAAGGGCTGTTATCACTATCATTCATAACTTATCAGTGTTACTAAGGACTAAACAGATAACAATATGTGTTTATTTTCTTATGTCAGTTTTATAATATCATTAAACAGGTATGAAGTAAATAATCTCCAGCCATACAAACAGGTGAAAAGTCTTTTTTAAATCAAGACTGCCATCATCTAACAGATAATCCTTCAATTTCCACTGTCCCTGCTTGACAGTATCAATTTTGCCAGTATTATTAACTTTAAAAATTCCTACATAATTGAAATACAATTTTCCACTGAAAAATAGAAAAGAGGATGCAGAAAACTGCTGTTCAAATAACTCTTAAGGAATATTTTTCCAGCCATCTAAGCCACAGTAAGACTGATACACAGACACTATTTTTCAATACAGTTGGTGCATTCAATAAGTCTTTCTAGTGCATATGCTACCAGGAAATAACAACAAATTCTGATATGCAACCGTGGATTTAAAAATCCAGAGCACAGGCTTCGTCTGGTTTATATGGAAACAAACACTCTCAGCACAGTGTTGTGATTATCTGCACTTTAAATGCATTTATCTAGTCACAGAAAATTCCAGAGAGTGACATTAACCACTCTGAATACTGTGTTAGGTCCTAGTATTTTCATGAGATATTTGTCAAGATATTTTATTTCAACTTTCAGCTATTAAAGGGTTATTGAGTGGGAGATTCATTTCAGTTAATTCACTGTTAAAAAGACACTCTAAAAGCATTAGGATAGATTTCTCTGGTGATCAGTGAAGGAAAATACATACCTCCAAACAATTATTTGTTCCATCTATCTTAGATCTTTTTCTAAGGATAAAATGAACGTCCTGCATGGAAGCACAGGCAACAGGAATTCCATTTATACTTTCCATTTGGTTCTCATAGTTGACTAAAAAGAAAATTATCTCTTTTGAACCCCACTTTGGGCTTTTGTGTTTGTAGTTTGTACTAGTGATAAGCAATACAAGTTCTATGCCTCTCAATAATTCACAATTCAAATCTACACGTTTAACCTACAAAACTTCCCACGCATTCAGATGGTGAATTGACATACCTTCTCTTGCTGTGCGTGTTATTTTCCTATCCATGTAAGAATATAAAAGCTTTATGATGTGGCTACGTGCAATAAAAATAATACCCTGCTGAAGTCATAGGTACTCAAGCACAAATCCTATTTATTTTCCATGTACTATTTAGTAGTAGTTTTTTCCTGTGGTCTAGGCAATTCTTTAGTGGTTCTCAGCATTTCAGCATCCAATGGCAATGCTCTGTAGACTAAATCCTGCTTCAATACACTTCAGGAATGTTTCACTAGAAGACTGTGAAAATAGTTGGAAAACATGAACTGTAATAAATGGGAGATGAGAGAAAGAAAACAGCCAAATCTTAGGAGAATCCATTTAGAATGGATGAAGGGAATGAAAAATCATCCCTTCTTTTAGAGAATACTAACACTCAGGACAGCTGTCAAAATGTGTAGCTCTTCAGCCCTCCAGAATCAAGAGAAAATTTTAGCCCTTGGACCTATTCTGAGCAACTAACAGAATATTGTATTTCATGACCCTCCCTAGAATGTATCGTAAAGAGAACTAGAATAAATAGACACATTCAGACTTCATTCAATATGTCTGTGTAGAGTTTCTGGATCAAAAGGGATGAGAATCACTGATGCATGCTCTATTTATAGTACTTCACTGCATTCAACCTTCCTCTCCACTCAATTTACATCTTTTTGAAGCTCTGACTGGTAAGGAATCTCCTTTCAAACTTTAAATTTCTGTCTGTAAGAATCACTTTTGCATCCATAATCAATTTTTTAAAAATTTATTTTTTATTTATTATTATTATTATTTTTACAGACTTATGTGGTCATTCTGCCAGGATCAGCCCATACAACTGACCTTTGGAGATCACAATTGCGTCTTAGTGTTTTTATTAAGTGGGAAAAAGAGAGAGTTCTTCCTATGCTCCATCATCAGTTGTAATGTCCTTTGAACATCCATTCAAGTCACATGAAATTATGGAAGAAAACAAGAGGAATAACTAAAGCAAGCAAATTGTTCTGTTTGCTCCTAAATTAATGGAATCCCATTTCTATGTCTATGTCCTTCCATATCCTTCAAAGGGTCAAGATTTTTGATTGCACTCTTCTTTTTTGGATGATTAACTGATATCCACTGCATTTTTCCATTTGACTACAGATGAGAAAAATCCATATCATCTATTTGCTTATTTTTTTGAAACCAATAAATATTTGATTACTTTGAGGATCTCTTCGCCTCTCCAAAATGTTGTTAAATTTGTCCACCAGTTTAAAATTGACTAATGAAGAATATGCACAGGAAATATATAAATGTATGTGTGTGACTACATTATAAAATAAGCTATTCAGTCAGAAAGGTATAATATTTTTACCTCTCCATGAAATTTTTTTGAAATTATCAGAGATCTGGGGTTTTACATATTTCTTCTCAACATGATAGTGGAGCATACCATGCTTTTAATACAAAGTCTCTATTATACAAGTTTCCCAACACACCGTGTCTGATCAAAAGAGGTGCTGAATGCAGCTGGTCCAAACTTAAGTCATGATGGAAACTATTTAAGAAGTCTGAGAAAGGAAATTTTATAAAGTTTAAGTTTTCAATGTTATGAACAGTGATAATGTATGCAGCACAAGAGACCAATGTACCCCCTTCTACTTTTTCTCTTTCACTTTTCTCATTAAGGAAGCACTTATAGCCCTAAAAAAGAAACATGCCAGGCTAAAGCCTCCCAAGCACAAGCATAAAAGTTAAAGATTTTGCTGTTTGTGTTTATGCAGTCTCTAGGAATATCTGAAATAGTAACAGCTGGTTCAGCTGTGAAGGGAGTGAGTCTTTTCTGATATGACTGACTATTACCTCCACACCTGAGTCTGCTTTAAAATTGACAGTCTTCCTGCAAACATTTAGTTTCACTCTTCAGGCTGGCTCTGCATCATTTCTTTTGACTGAACTCAGAAAGAAAGGGGGAAAAAAATGAAAAAGAACACTTGAGCCAGGTGCTTGCTTTCTATGCTGCTTTTGTGTGACATAAATCAACATTTTTGTATGTCTGTGGCATTTGGCTGCTGTAGCTGAGCAATTACCTTCAGACATTGGTGTCTCCACCTCAGCTATACACTGGGGAAAAAGGCGTGAATTTTGCCTGAAATATCCCATGTAACCCATTCAGGCCTATTGTAAATGCACTTTGTAAAAGCAGAGTTAGCTCAGTACCAATTCTATAACAGCAGGACACATTCTAGGAGGCAGAGCTCCAGGTTTGTTGCTGTTGTTTTTTGTTGTTGTTGTTGAACAAAAAAACAGGTCAAACTATTCTAACATTTTTATTTTATCTCCAAATCTTTCATCCATTTTCCTCTCACTGGTGGCTGATTGTGAAGCAGAAGTTAATTATAATTTTTGTAAGTTATGTAAGCTAATATCACTTAGAGAAAAGTCTACAAAATTCAGTAGTGAACTGTTAAGATTTTGAACTTTCATATTGGAAACTAACAGTAGAGTCGTACAATCAATGAATGTACAGATGTTATGAGATATACCAGAGAGCTTGGCCACACAGTTATTACACCAAAGCAGAAAAAAAGATAAGATGCTTACCCGTACACTGGGCTCACTTAGGAAACTCCAGCAGAGTGGATCTCCAGAAGAGATTCTTCCCCACTGGTAGTCAGCTCTTAAACAGGTCTAGGAGTGGTGGAGTGTCATGGTTTTGTGATTTTCAGTTTCCAGTATTCCACATCATAACATCATGTAGGGCACTGGGAGTGTAACTGTTAATGCTCAAGTTCTGGGTACCCGCCCGGAAGAGAAGAACTACATTTCCCAGGGGACTTTGTGGTCACAGAGAGGAGATATAACTCCTGGTAAGGTCACCTGATGTGCTCTTCTTCATCCGCTCTTCTTAGTCTGCTCTTCTTCGTTGGCTCTCCTCCTGTCTCCCTGCTGCTCAACTGGACTGCGCATCTCACCTCAGCGTTGTGGTGAGGCCTATCCACCTTTTGGACATTCTCTCTCTCATTATATTTGATTTATTAGCTTCAATTTTAATTATATTGTATTATAGTGTGTTATCTTGCATTCCGATACTATATTTAGTAAATTAGTTTGTTTCTCCTCAGATCATTGCTGTTGTTTTTAGTTATTTTTGGGTCCCCTGTTCCCTTTTTCTGGAGGCATGGATTTTGCAAAATCCCTCCACCTCGCTAGTCACGGAACTGGGCCGAACCAGCCTGTAAACCGTTGGCATGGAGCCAGGTGCCTTCACCTGTGCTGAAGTCTTGGGGTAGCAAGTTCAGGACATGATTCAGCAGTTCCCATACAAGAGTACTTTTTTTCTTAAGATTCAATAAGTTGCTTTAAGAATCCTATAATTAAGAAAAAAATCATTAAATAAGAAATTATATTCTACCTGTTCAAAATCGTTCATATTTCAGCATTTTTACATGACAATCCACTATTCTTCTGTCTCACCATGGATTTCATCATACTAAAGGATTGCAATCACAGTCTTCCAGTGCAGAATGTAAAAATAAAGATGACAGTTGGAAATAAAGTAATCTCAGAATATTTTTAAAAAATCTATTTAGATGAGTTCTAAGTTTTGTAATTTGTATCTGAGCTACTTGTTTTCAAGTTCTTCATATAGTTAACAGAATTAATTTTAGCTACAATTACGAAGAAAGGGAAGACAGAAGATACCTAGGCCCAAGTAGTTTATGTATTGTGTGAAAAACTAAACATTTTTTTTTTTAAAAAAAAAAAGACTTGAATTTTTTTTGCCTGGTTGGCAAGTCAGGGGTATCTTTTATTCACTTGATAATTTTCCTCATTTTCTTTGTTCTTTGGGTGAGAAAGGGTCGAAGGAAGTATCTTCAATAATCTTAACATATGCTATTTGTACCCCAAGACAAAAAGCATCTGACAAAATATGCTCAAAAGATCTCACTATCTGCAATGACCTGCATATACTCAGCAGAGTATACTGCAGAGGTTGTGGAGTCCCGTCCTTGGAAGGTGTTCAAGGCCAGGTTGGATGGGGCCCTGGGCAGCCTGGTCAAGTATTAAATGTGGAGGTTGGCAGCCCTGCCTGTGGTAGGTGGTTGGGGCTCAATAATCCTTAGGTCCCTTCCAACCCAAGACATTCTATAATTGTATGATATGATTCTGATTTCTAAGTCCTACACATGGACCCACTTAGAAAAGCATTGCTCTCCATTGCTAGAGGTGAAGGAAACTGCACCGCTGAATTGTCAATGTGCTTAGGACACAGACGTCATGAGTTCAGGGGAGGGGGAGCTGCAACATCTCATTCACAAACTGGGATTGAAAAGTTTTCGGCATCAATTCCTACACTTTTTTTTTATAAATATATATTGATACAATTTTAAGATATTTACCGTAGAGAAGGCTAGAATAAAGAACATATGTGATATATTTATCCTTTACAGGATTCACATGTAGTAAATGGAACATCCAAAATTTACTGCGGGGTGAGAGGTTCGTAACTCAAATTTGTCTGCTCAAAGCAAGAAATAGTGTAGTTAACAAAATATCTGAAATCTGTACAGCAATGAGTAAGAATGTTTTCAAATTATCAACAAAAGTTGATAAAAATAATTCCATCTCTTCCTCTGACAGGGTAACAAATAATTTGAAATCTACAAAATCATAAACAGATTTTATTCTTTCACTCTTGAACATGAAGAGGAAGTATTCATCTTTTACTAAGTTATAAATGGAATGATTTGTCAAACCATGAATTAACCTTCATTTCACAGATCTTATCCAATGAATCTCTTTTCCAATCCTTGCCTACTTCACAGAAAATTACTCTCTATTGGTGTAGTAACGTAACACAAAATCATCCCAATATATTATCCATCTATAGGCTATTTTAGAAAAGCATTGGGTTCCTTTTAAGACAGTAATATATTATGCATAGATGTAATAAATGTGTTAAACTCACTCTGACTCATTGTGTAAATTGGGACATAGTGCAGAAAGAGAATTAAGCATGGTAAAAATACACTATAGGTTTTTGGTTGCTCGTCTATGGGCAAATATTACAGAATATTAGGGTTTGTCCATGGGAAGCACAGAAACATAAATATCACTTTCGGACAAAAAGGAATGAAACATATTCCATTGATATGATATTTTCTCCAAGATGTAAAGATTTGATCATTTGAAAGTCTTTCATGTTTAAAACAATTGTGATGCCCATTAGCAGCTTTTGTTTCTTGATTGCTATCATCAGCTAGGTCTATTAGTGTCCAGTCTTGTAATTTGAGATTGCTTCTCCTGCAATTTTCATATTGATTTTCATTATCTAAATAAAATGGTTTTTTTTTGTTTGTTTGTTTTGTTTTTGTTTTTATGGTTTCTTACTCTCTGCACTAGCAGGTAAAAATCATGACACATTAATTAAATCTTTATGTTAATGGGCTTAGAAGCAGTTCCCACCTCAATAAATCAGGAATATCCAAATCTGCAGTTTATTCAACTTGCAATCAATGTTAATTTCCTTTCGGTTCAGCAAGTTCATTTAGTTCTGTGTTGAAAGTCCAATTATTTCTGATTACAATTTTAACATATTAAAATTAATGTGGTATACTATCTATATTGTAATTCACTGTAATTTAAGTTTTACTACACTGTGATGTTTGAACTTATTTTGAAGTTAATTTCATAGAACAAATACTAATGTTAATACTCCAAATTTTACTTTCTTATTTCCCCAAAACTCAGCTGTAATTTATCTGTGTCTCTACCTTGCCCAATAATACCACAAGTTTTATTTTTCATCATATGACATGAAAAAATAAAAGCTACAGTTATTTCTGCAATTATAAAAGCTTTTAATAGTTTGTGGGCTTTTGCAAAATTTGAGTAGTTACACGTTCCCCATTCAATGAGATGTTTCTCTGGTTTTTCAGATCCCTTTCAAGAATCAGTAAGCTCTTATGATTTTTCATCACTTATCTCTTTTTCTTAAATTCCTATTTTAATAAGTATTCCTCCAGTTTCTTGGTCTTCAATTCAACATAATTATGAAGTGATGAGTAATTAATTCCTTTTATTTCCTCTTAGGGCATTATTTTATAAAAATGAAGAAATATATATTCAGAGAATTATTTAACACAGGAACATATTAAACCAGGTGTGGAAAGTGGATTATATCTTTTTTTTTTTTTTTTTTTGAAACCTGCTAGGGTCTTCCTCCAGGTTTGCACATATTTAGCATGGTTCTGAATTTATTTTAATCTTTTACAGTAAATGATGACTAATTGTTAATTCCCAGTCTTGCAGCTGTTACCTTTGTGTTACCTCTTACTGCAGCTTGTTAGCTTTGTGTCTTTCTTTTATGGATAGAATCCATTTTTAGCGCTGTCTATCAAAGCAATCCAATCATCCTCCTTTAATTAGCAAATTAATCGTTAGTGTACGCATCAGGATAAGAAGGTGAAAAAATTACGAGAGATTTGAATCACTCCTACTGTTAAATTAGAAAGAGTTTTATGCAGTAGCATATATCAGTGGAGACTTTTTTGAAAAAATCTGAAAATTTAAGACATATTAACACTTAAGTAAACAGAACAAGTTCCTGAATGCAATGTGCAGCACTCCATTAGACCAGTCACTTCAACTAATTCATCTATATTTAATTCATATGATCATGGAACTGTAAGGCAGACATTATATTTGCTATTTCATAAATGCAAAAGCAGTTAGGAAAAAAAAAAAAGTTCATTTTATTCTTGAATTTGCACACATAAAGCATTGAATCCCTTTCAGTTTCATTCTGATCTCTACATATTTAGGTATCACACCAAATCCTCTATGAAATCTTAGCTTTAATGAGGCAGTTTTAATAGCTCCGCATTTTTACCCTGAGGTTTGCATTTTTGGACATAATCCATCAGTCACTTAAGCAAAAAATACTGAGTAACAAGTGCAAATTGCTCATTGCACAAAATGTCATTTCACCATCCAGATATCACTGATGGAATTATCAAATTAGGCTACTGAAAAACATGCTAGTCTACAGTACAGTGGCTATGGGCTGTGCCTCCGATGACAAGCTAAGAGTAAAAACAGGAAAATTTAAGAGTCAAAAGAGACTAACAGAAGCAAAAAAGAAAGAAAGAAAAAAAAAAAAGTGCAAAGAATAGGAAGAAACTTCTAGACAAGTTGTGCTTTTGCATGCCCTTTTCTTGCCCTTTTTTTTCCAGTAGTTGCATTAAAGGATAAAGAAGCCTGACAGAAAATAATCTCCCTTAAATTCCAGATTTAGATTTTGGTTTACATTTAGGGTTTAGATTCTGAATGATACTCAATTTGGCACTCTAAGTTCAGTCATATTCAAAGGGGCTCGCACAACTAACCTTAATAAACTAGGCTGAGTGAGTAAGAACTCACACAATTATAGATTCACCCATAGCATGAAGCACCTTTGAGCTAGTTGCATTCCAATGAACTAACACAGCCACTCTTGAGGAGTTTGGTTGAAGCCCAATGAGATCTCTCACAGCTAGCTTAATGAAAAGTGCTTCATTAAAGCAACAGGTTACAGATTCTTTTAAATCACTGGTGATAAAAACATTGTCTGCAGAGCATATGCAAGTACCAGGAATGTGAATAATACAGATGATCACAAATGTGTTAAATTATGGAACAACTCTATAGAGATTTTTAAGTTTTCCAGAGAAGCAGTAGTTATAACTGAGTACGTGAATGTTACCTAATAAGCGTCCCTATGAGAGGGGAGAGAGGCTCAGTCTGTCAGCATGTCCCAGAAATCAGCAATGTTCTCCCAAGTTGTCTGCAACAGTATTTCCCCCAAGTTCCCCTCTCTCAAGCCATTTTTATACTATTTTCTTACTTTCACAGGTGAAACTTGAGTGATGCTAGTCATACATATAGTGACTGGTGCAACAGAAAATGAAAACCTCAGTTCCACAGTACCAAGTTCCCATCCCTGCAGTGATATTACAGAGCATGGCCACGGTGTTTACACTCTGCTCCACTCCCTGCTGTATCTCTTAGAGTCAGCACACCAAGGTCCCCTGGTGCTAAGAACATGTATGGTTGCAATTTTGCATTACTTAGGGAACTATCACGGAACAGACTCCTTGCATAAGCACTGCATTCCACACTGGAGTTTTCCTCAACGTTGTACCTTCTCTCACCTCCAATAATTATTCCACACCTGTGGAACTCCTTTAGAGTTGCAGAATTTTTTAAATGGATATTATGGCTACTAAAGCATGTATAGATTCAAAGATTGAACAAAATTTTGGAAGAAAAAGCAACAAGGATTTACGAAATACATGGACATTTATCTGGATTTGAAACACTTTTCTGATATTAAAAATAAATAAATTTAGCAAAACAAATAAACAAAAATAAACAAACAGGAACAAGGACCATAGATGACTGTGAAGTTCTTTTTCTTGCTGTGGCATTTGTGAACATTCTTGGAAGCAGAATACTGAATGAAGTGGTCTTTTAGAGTGACTTGCACAAGTTTTATTCAAGTTTTATTGAGAATTTAGTTAGTATACTAAGATGTGATATTTTTACAGGAATAACCTGTGTGAATCTCTCTGTGAAGTGCTTTTGGAAGAAAATGCTTTTTTACAGCTAACAAAGCTTTTTTTTTTTTTTTTTGTAGCAATATAGAAATCCTTCTAACAAACTAGCAGATAAAAACAAACAAAACAACAAGCAATATTGAAGATCTATGAACATTCACTTAGTACTCTTAGGATGGGTAACAGGAATGAACAAGTTAGCCAGACAATTATTATATAGGTTGTGATTTTCAGTGAGGCACTTGAAGACAAAGCTTTAGAATAATCACTTTTTTAAGTGTGTTTGCTGTTCATAATCATACGCAATCATTTTTCTTCCTTTTCTCTGGCTCTAAGTAAAGGCATTTATCTCTATGATAAAAGCAGATAAAAGCTGGTAACAAATTATGTATTTACAATTGAGCCCACGTCCTTCAGCCCTTAAGGAAGAAAGACTATCAGGTAGGCAGCTGTCTTCCTCCCCGTTTATATATTCTTTATTACTTCTTATGCATCTATGTCTATGTAAGAGATTTTCTTTCTTTTTTTTTTTTTTTTTTCCCTGATCTTTTTATGCCCATGAAAATGGTCCCTCATTGAAAATGTAAGTATTTAGAACAAGTCATAAGCAAGAAATCTTCCCAGAATTCAAAGAATAATGCAAAACAAACATAAAAAAGTCAATCTGAACTGTGAAACTGTGGTCCCAATTACAGAGAAAGATTGCTCTGCACAGCCTGAAAAGACTCAGAAGGCTGGTTTTCAGCATTAGAAATTAGTTGTTAAAAAAAAAAAAAAAAAAAGAAAAGAAAAAAAAATTGTTCAAGCAAATTTTGTTTGAGTAGAGGGTTAATAAAGTCAAACATTGTTAGTTTAATTGTTAAAATTATGCGGCTCAAAAAAAATGAGGTGAAGTTGGTCTCAGTGAAATCAACTGTTTCTGACAAAACCTCATATTTAGTCATTCCAACTAACAGCCATATAAAAAGTGGGCTTATACAAAATACATTGTGCATAACTACACACACAGAATCTACATTAATAACTATTACAAAGCACAACAGTTGATATTTTCCAAGTAGAAGAAAAAAATACTTTATTTCCTTTCATCTACGTACCCATATAATGAACTTTCAGTAACTAGCTTTAACTCAAGTACAAGTAAACATGTAAAACACACAAGTAAAACATTTAGTAGCAGAACATATTCCAAAACAGATACATATTAAGGATTTTAGAGAATATATCCAGTATCTCTCTTACATGGTTAGGGAAAAAAAACCTGTCAGCAGCACGCAGTAGAGATAACAATGCCATCCAAGTTTTTAAGCTAAATGCTGATTTTCAAAACCTACTATGCTTCCAATAAAAATAAAAGTAGACCAAAGGTAGTGTCAATGATTTGAAATCTTACTGTCTTACTGACTTAGGAGGACACTCTATGTGTGTTAACACTTGAAGTTAGAACAGGATTTCTTAATCCTCTGCAAAAATCTTTGTGAGCATTGACTGAGAATTTTGCCACCAAAAAAAAAAAAAAAAAAAGTGAAATTAAGTACAACTTCATATACAGATGTGTCAAGAACACTGGAAAGACATTATAAAGAGGTCTTAGCAGTTTGTCTCTCTAGCCTGGCTTATTTATGACAACTCAACATATTCTGATTTATTTTTTTTTTAATCACGCCTCTATTCTGGCCCAATTTAAACTGCTTTCTGGACAAACGCAGAGAACACCACAATTTAACCAGAGTAAATCATATCCAAATAACCACATCTGTAGAAAAATAACAGTTTTTAAAGTTTTTAAACAGAAGTCTTATGTGCTATCATGCTCTACTACACGCAAAGAAAATATTTCCTATGCTCTGTCCTCTTCTGACCAGCCACTTCCATTCCTAAAGCTGTCATTGGATTTTGCACACAGGATGCAGGTAGACTTGCCTCTTTCTTCCTCTGGTGAGATCACTTACAGAGCACCAGTGTGGAAAGTTTACCGAACACAAGCAGCAAAGGTCTAAAATTGTGCTGTTTCATTGTAAAATCTGGTACAGGTTGGTTTGATGGAAGAGGGGAAGAAACAAGGCTAAAAGGCTTTGATACATGCAAAATCTGGCATCCAGGGCAGAAGGCTGACACTCGAAGCAGTGGCCGCTCTGGTACCTGACTTTAACTCCCTCCCTTATTTCCAAAGTCTCTGTTAATAGTTACATGTCATCTTATGGATACATTGCCATGGAAGCAAGAACAGCAACACTGTTTTCTTCTTGTTTCATAGCATTCTCAGAACCTCACATTAAATCCATTAAAGATTAACTATACCACAGATTAAGCCTGACAAGATAAAAATCAAATAAATAATACATGCTGAAGTGGCATGCTATGCCAAAACCTATCTCGTCAAGCACTATGACAGAAACCTCCTACTATTTTTTCTCAGTGTTACTGAATTCATTTGGAGACAAGGAGTGGCATCTTCCACACTTCTAAACCTCAACAGCAATGCGTTACAGAAAAAGCTCTTCTGTCTCTGTGACCCACCTCCATGTGGACTCGTAAGAGCCACTCTGAATTTTACCAGACATGATAGCTAGTGACTAGCCAGTTAATGCCAGATTTCTCACTCTTGTTTTGTCCCAGACAAAACATTCTCTGTTGTCAGTGGCAGCAGGTTGCAGGCTTCCAACTTGCTTGAGTGCAGATCTCCATCCTTGCTGCGCTTCCCTCCATCCCTGGCCCAGTAGAGAGCTCCTGATGGAAAACATGGTTGCTGGTGGGTGAGCAGGCACCAATCTGTTCTCTACAGAAAGCTGTCTACACCTGGCAGCACAGGGAACCAATGGACAACAGCAAGCAGGGGGAAGCTGCCACTAACTTTTCCTAAGAGCAGCTGAGCAGCTTTAGTTATTTCTGTCTCAATTTAAAGCACATTTTAAGAATATTTTACCTTTGTTTTTTTTCATAACTGCTACCATGATGTGTTACTTAGGGCATCCTTTTTTTTTTTTTTTTTTTTTTTTTTTTTTTCTTCTCAATTTCCACAGAGATTAAGCACTCAAAGTGGTAAATGGTAATTTCATTAATTTCTCAGTATGTTGTCCCTTGGGGAAGAGAAGTGATCTGATAGTCTAATGCTCATTTCTCTTATTTTTGAAAATTAGTTTCTATGTAACCTATATTCCTGATGCTTGTGTACTGTCACAGATTCGTATACAATACTGAAACGTGGTTTTTTTTTGGTTTTTTTTTTTTTTTTTTTTTTTTTTTTTCCTGGATTACTAGCTTAGTGTAATCTGCCATCAGCAACTCTCCAGTTCATTATTTGTACTCAATTTAAAACTACTTTTTTTTTTTTTTTTTTTTTTCACCTACCTAGTCAGATGATCAGATTTGAAAGAGGTTTAGTAATTCAGTAATTTTAAAACATAGCTGATCTTATCTTTCTGTCAGTTATTAATGGGCTTCTTTGCCTCTAAAAATTCTTTTCCTTCTGACTATTGTTAAAAAAAAATAAAGAAAGAAAGAAAAAAGAATTAAAACAGCACCTGTGATACAAGAGATTGGGAACTCTTTAACTCTGGCTTTACTTTATTTTAAATGCAGATTTTGCTTTGGGTGACCTTACCTCCTCTGTCTACCTGTTATTTTTTTTTCTCACTCTCATTCTATCTTCCTAATTGATACTTATAAATAAGTATTATAAGTATATTTATAAGTATAAATTATAAGTATAAATATAAATAGTAAGTAATATAAGTATAAATATAAATAAGTATAAATAAGTATAATTTATAAGTATAAATAATATAAGTATAAATAAGTAATTTATACTTATATTTATTTATAACACCAACAATAAATATCTGCATTAACAACCAGTAATTGGATTCTACCAACAACAACAACAACAAAAACCCACAGAAAATATTAATTTAAAAGTTTGGAGACAATTTCTACTCCTCCCTTTCCTTCATCTTTCATATAACTCTTCTACATGAATATCTTTAAGCACTTTGTTCTTCACAATTCAAAATATTTTTTTATACAATACTATCCTCTTCATCTCTGCATGCATGATCACAGAGCTACGGGTCTATAAAATGAAGTGAATCAGGAGCGGGGGGACGGGGGAGTGGAACGGGAGACAAGGAGGCCAATAAAACCACACTGATTACACATCCCAGTAGCATTTCCTGAAAATCAGTATCTCAATCTGTCAATATTCTGTTTTCTCTTTCAATCAGTATAAGCCTAATTTAGGTTCTAGCACATCATTGTAAGCCTAGTCTAGTCTTGTGTAAGATAATGAAGCTGCAGCCCTGCTTTATATGGGTCAGTAAGCATCTAGTAATGATCTGTCCATGCTAATAATTATTTAAAGTTGGCACTTAGTAGAGGTAGAGATATTGCACACTGCAAGTGTTTACATTTATGAGCAGTTTGCAGGCAGTGATATTTTAATTGTTTTCACTCAAACAGTTTCCTTGCCAGACAACAGAAACAAATTGTAAGTTGTATGGTCACCATTAAATTATTAGCAAATATTTGCCAGGATGAGTTAAGGAGTTTTCTTCCAAAAGAAAAGACTCGGAAGTCCAACTGAAAGCCCCTGTTGAACTCATTGCATTTTGGTCCAAAATATTTGGAATTAACTTAGAAAAATGTGAAGTCTAAACATTAAACTAATTCAAAATTACAATAAGAAAGTTTCAATATTAACAAAACTATTATTTAGAAATAGTATCATAATTAATAATATACTTACTCTATGACAGAAATTAAACAATTGTAGCATATACTGAAAGACAGAAAAGTGTGTTCAAGATCCTATTGACTATGATGTCAGCAAAGCTGTAGTGCAGTTTCTAAGGAATATTAGTATCCTTCTTGTAACTATGCTTCTATGGTTCTCCAGTAAAATGGAAATTTAGTTTTATGTGCATTTATTGGCACATAAGATATTCACACCAACACTGTCTTCTTTTTTCTTCTTTTTGAAGAAAGAAAGAAATCCTGCCACATAAGTATTCAAGGATTACTTTTTTAATAACAATGAAACATGTTTAGGGTATTTTGATGTACTAAACATTTTGAACCCATAAGAAATTCAGTCCTTAGTCTTTACAGGTCCTGCATTCACGATTCAACCTGTAGAGGCTTAGTGCACTTAATCATTATAAGACTAAAATAAATATAAATATTATGTTCAAAATAGAATTTCTTGACAGTATTTTCAATTCCCATGATGAACACTCTGTAAGGTACTTAAAGAAACCCTACATCATGCTGAGAGACCCAGAGAGATAAATGTGAGGTGGAAATAAATGTCAGTTGTTAGAAGGAGTCAATCCTAAGGGCTGGTGTGCTGTTTGTAAAAGACATATCTCTCTTTGAACAATGTAGTTCATTTTCTTTGGAAACTAATGATTACACAAGGAAGTCACAGCCAGAAATACTATAAAAGAATATCTAAAATATATAACTAGGTTATCACTAGCAATATAGTATTTGCAAGAAACACAACTGATAATATCAGGCATAAGAAAGAATGTTCACCATCTCCATGTGCTTTAGACTGCCCATAACAGAGACAGATGGCCACACAATCTCAGAAGTCTTTCAGGGCAGAAGTACAGAGAAAGCATGTACATAGGGGAGAAGCAAAAGGAAAAATGCAAGGGGTCTAACAATAGGAACATAACAAGAAGCTACAAAAGTTACAAAGAGTGGTAGTAGCCATTGGGGGGGGGGGGGGGGTGTGGAAGGAAAGCATAAAAATTCATTTAGCTTTGAGATTTGCTGTTTAACTTAGCCTTCCTAATGTTGATCATCACCCATAATCTACTATGCCATGCTGCTATCAACAATAACTTTCAATTTAATCCTGTTGGAGATTCATTTATATGTAGATATTCAGCATAAAACCAATAAAACAGAGTCACTAAACATTTGCCATGGATTTTTAATGGAGACGTAGTTCTGGTTAAGGTATAGTATTGTCCAGCCATCTGTTCTTTCCATCAGATATTATTTAACTTACCTTTTTTCAAAATAAAAGTAAAAACAAAGCAGGAAATACACCGCCTTTTTATGATAATTATATAACAGTTTATGAAGATGGTAATAAAATATAGAAGATTCCCCAGTTGAAAAGAGAGCTGAAGGCAAGACATTCTAAATAAATTTTTGTATTATTGATTTGTAACTAGAAACATAACATTGAATCCTTTACCAAGGGAAAAATTCATGTGCTTAAAGACAAGTGTTAGGTGCTATTTTATGTTCAAATATATGCAGCGTTTGTGCAATACACAGTCAAGACACATGCTGTTCTGCAGCAGCAGGTAGATGTGTGGGATTTCCTTGGACATCAAATCAGACACTGGGCTTGTAATTTTAGGCATCTCTATCAGTTCCAAAGTGACTTGCTTATACAAGTTTTCTGCCTTGTATTAGTGGTAGTGAGATCTTTCTCAGTAACACATTGTCTAAACTCACAGCATAACAAAAAAAAATAGCTTTGGTCAAGGAAATGTTTGTCTTATTTTAGCTTGCAGCACTTCAAAGAAGTACAGGTTTGTCTAGATTTCCACATCCTCCACTCTTCTGTATAATATGTCTATAGAATTATCATTTTTAGAATATCACCCTAGAGGTGACATTTAGATGTCCTGAGGGACATGGTTTAGTGGAGAAATATTAGTGATAGACACTTGAACTGGATGATCTTTGAGGTCTTTTCTAGCACTGGTGATTCTATGTTTCTATGTTACTGCATATATGCAATCAGATTAGTATCTTTTGAACACACTACAATGTTTAAAATGTCAAGAAGAGCCACCTGAATCTAGGTGTCTCTGAAACCATACAACTCAAAAACAAAACTACGGGATGTTGAAATTTAAGGTGCTGCTAAAAAAAATCTTAGAAAAAGCAAAACTGCTCATCAAGAGCAAAATTTAAGTTAATTAACTTAGTAAAGCTCAGGAAGGAAGATGGAAATCAGTAGTGAAGCCAAAATAAGACTTAAGATTTTGTCCAGGAGAGTAAGAACATACAATTTCAACACTAATGACAAAATTATCGAGGTATCCAGCTTCGTTGCTCAACAGTACAAGCAAGGAAAGCAAAATAACCTATGTTGTTAAGCAGTTTTTGAAAGAAGTGGTTTGGATAGCAATATTTGACAATCAAACATGAGTTGGCAACCACACTGGAGTTGCAAGATTATTCACTTTTTACGTCACACTTAATTTTGTTCTTAAAATACATGTCCTATACAGCTGCTGTTGGGGCTTCACCTACACTGAAAAAACCATGACTTTTTGTTGAAAAGATAAACAAAACACACAACTGTATCTTTTGACAAATGTCTTACAAATTATTTGCTTCCCTTTCATTTACAAATGTGTTCCCTTCTTCCTTTCAGTCAAATAAAAAATCCTCTTACTTAGAAGGACTGCTTATGAAAACACAAAAAGATAAAATGGTGTCTGTAAAATACAAAACATCATAAAGATGGTGCCAAGGTTTGTCATACACTTACGGTCTCAGTGTCTAAAGCATCTTGAAATTCAGAGTTCAAAGCATTTCAAATGATAGCAGCTTTTTAAAGACTCATGCCTGTGTCCCACTTAGAGCTCTACTTTGAACATGGGAGTACAGAACAGACAAATGTGGGCTATCTGTACAGTAGTGTATTTTACTTATTATTCTCACTGACCTCAGAAATTCCTATCCACTTGCACTCAAAAAATAGAACTGCTCGGATTCTGATCACTCCCATGAAGCACTTATCTCTATCTGAACCCTCGTCTTAAAAGTTTAGCTAGCCAAACCTGTCTTCCTTGCAGCTTCCTCAGAAAGTGTTCAAAATCCATCAATGCATACATAGCAAGAATAGGTGAATCACACTTTCCTCTTTCAAAGATCTATATTCTTCTTGATGTTAAATCATGCTAAAATTTTGCAGAGAGAGAGAATAAGATCTAGGTGTATAAATAGATAATACTAGATAGAGATGTTCAGATACAGATATAGCATCTCAGAGGCAGCTGCCATTAAAAGTGGAAAAAAAGAATGAATCAGCCTGTTTACTAAATCACTGGACAATGATTAAAGCCCATTGTTAATTAGTACATAAGGATTTGTAGTGTGACATAAGGGAGACCAGCACCGAGTCGCAATACTACTCATCTTTCACTACTCCTCATTCAAAAAAAACAAAATTAAGGGAATTTTAATATGTACATAGATATAAAAAGGCTGTTCTGAAAGTAATGCCTTCTGTTTTATGATGCTGGCACAGCAGTAGAGTTGAACATTCCCACCAATATTTTGTTACATCTTGTTGGCATGTGACAGATGGCGGCAGAGGAGCAGTCTGATGGAATGGCAACTGACATGGAAGTGAGTCTGAAACAAAGGAGTCTCAATGAATTCCTCCATGCAGAAAAAATGGCACCCACTGATATTCACAGATGTTTGCTGAATGTTTATAGAGACCAAACAGTGGATATGAGCACAGTGAGGTGGTGGGTGGTACATTTCAGCAGTGGTGACAGCGATAGTCAGTCATTTCTGCTAGTACAGATTTTTATGAGTACAGCAAGCAGGCTCTTGTTCATTGCTGGTGAAAATGCATGAATGTTGACAAATTATGTCCTGTAGCTGAGAATTTGGTCTGGTCTACCAAATAGTGTTATCTTGCTCATTGTGTCTGTTGTAGTTTCTATGGAAATAAATAGGCTTTACATTTAGAGTGATCTGCTTTCATAGGTGAGACAGGTATATTCTTGTAGGTATATTCATAGGTATACTTTCACAGGTGAGTAATTGTACAGCAGCTCTTTTTCCTGATAGGATAATGTCAATGGTTTACAGGCTGGTTTGGCCCGGTTCTGTGACTAGCGGGGTGGAGGGATTCTGTGAATCTGCGTCTCTGGAAAAGGGAAACAGGGCACCCCAAATAATTAAAAACAGCAGCAATGATTCGAGGAGAGACAAACTAACTTATTAAATGTGGTATCGGAATGCAAGATAACACAGTATAATACAATATAATTACAATCAAAGCTAATAAATCAAATATAATGTGAGAGAGTATCCGAAAAGTGGTTAGACCTCACCATAATGCTGAGACACACAGTCCAGTCGAGCAGCATGGAGGAGAGCCTGAGAAAGAAGAGCAAAATCATATGACCTACCAAGGCCTTATATCTGTTCCCCCTGAGCAGGAATAATAACAACACAGTGAAAAGTCTTCTGGGGTATGTAGTTCTTCTTCTCTTCCAGACAGGTGGCCAGAACTGGAGCATTAACTCTTTAACTCCCAGGGCACTACGTGATGTTATGATGTGGAATACCGATAACCAAAAATCATAAAACCATGACAGCTAAAGAAAGGTAGATATTTCCTTTTATTCAAACATAGCTATTGCTCATTTGCGTAGATCTGCTTCAGTTTGTCCCTTGAAAATGGACAACTTCCCTGAATCAATGGTACTTATACATTGTTCATATCATTATGACAGAAATAACATCACTGATATTTTTAGGCAACTTAAATAGACACATTACAGAAGCACTAACACTAGTGGTTGCTGCTGTACTCACTGAAAATCATTCGGCAGTGAAGGGACATGGACTCCACTGATTTTTGTTTTGTTGTGTTTTTTTTTTTCCTGAAAGTTAGATGTTCATCTATATTGTTTAAATGTTTTGAACATACTCCATATATACCAAGTAGACAACACATTTCAAAAAAAAAATCATTAAAAGAAAAATTAGAGTGAAAATTTATTTGTTCCAGTTCTCCACTTTCCACTTGCACAAGAAAGTCACAGAGGAAGAAATATTTGCAAAAAATACATTTAACATTATATTCTGTTACTATTGCTCCTTTTGACCATTAAAGTTTTTAATAGGATTGGTTTCATGGGATTTTTTTCACTATTATCATTATTTTTTAAGATAGGATCTATACTCATACAGGAAGGAATAAAGGGAATGATCCTAATCATGGGAGAAGACTTTGGAGTCTTTGTCAACCGTAAAGAACCCTCTGAAGAAATTTTAAGCAAGTCCTTGCTAAGTTTAAGGATGCTTATATATTTATTTAAGTTTGCTTTCCAAATATGTTTGCAAATGCTTAATCCTATAATTCTAAAGGCAGTCAATTTCTAAGAGCATCAGTGAAGTGCTACAGATACTATATTATTTTAATTACAATATTAATTGTAATTATATTTAAAGTTTTGGGGATCTAAAGTATTCTACTCAAGATTCAAAGTGAAGTATAGATAAGATAAAAATATTGGTTTCCATGTAGTTATGCTCACTGAATTTGCCTTCAGCTTTCTCATTATATATTCCATTCTTCAGCATGACATCCCTAAACTATTGTCCTCATTTTGTTTCTCCTCCCTTACTGATCTATTTTCCACATTCATTTATGTTAATTGAATCTCTTTCTCAGTCACACAGCATACACACGCTCCCTTTCTGTCTTTTGTCTGTTGCACAATAACCTTTCAGTGTTTATTCTATGAGATCATAGATTTCTTACCCTAGGTTTAGGTCTGATATATGCTCAACAGGTTGCTTTGGAATTATTACAAAATGTAAGTCAGCATTCATAACCTGTAGGTATATGCTATTTTAACTTCAATGATTTAAAAAAAAAAAAAAAAAAAAAAAAAGACAGATGAAGCAGCTTGTGGATATTTCAGAGAAAATATGCAGAAGATGGAAATAGAATCTAGATCTCTTCTCTAAAAATATTTAAGAGAATTCCTGGAAATGTATTGCTGAAAATTCATTCTAAACTAAAATTTTTTATGTGCTCTACTTCTGACTACATATAATTTCATGCTTTTTTGACCAAACTAATGCTTAAAACAAGGCAAGAGTACTCTTGATTTACAAGGCCATCATTTGATTATTTTCAAAGAAATTAGAGGTAGTAGTCACATAAGAATTAAAAAAAAAAAAAAAAAACTTATTTTTAAAATGTATAGTAAATGCAGTAAGTTCTTTCAGGTTTCAATATCTCACCCATATAGAATTACTGGAAAAAGTAAGGTGAGTTCTTACTCCTTCTTCTGTGATCTCCATTTCTCTCAAATATTTTTGCTGCTGATAGATTTTGTGACGTACAACATGAAATTGTCTGAGTCATGGCACACTCATTGCAAAAATACCACTTTTTAAGGGTCACTATTAACAGTTGAGATTATTTGCTAAGGAAAAGCTGACTTCTTAATAAAGTTACTCCTTTCATTCCATACAAAATCCACAGAGGTTAGACAGACATCCATTTCACTCGCATTATGTTCTTCGAGATATAAATAATATTTGTAAATATATGCAGAAAGAGGCCTATAAAACTTTATAAAACTCATTTACCAAAGAACAGTGTGAGATACAGACTAAAGTAAGTACTTCTCTTTTTAGGAAGCCTGTATGAAGACGGAATAAAATGACAGATATACAGCCCATAAAAGGGCTTTGTTAGGTTAAAACTTCAGTACCATGTCTTTTCTTTTTGAATCCAAGCAAATGAGACAATCTAAAATCCATGTGTGCAATTTATATTTTTATTGAAAAAAAAAAAAAATAGAAATGCAAAAAAGAACAGAGGGAGTCATCATCAGAACTATGTGCCTGTCCAAGCAGCACATACAGTCTAGAGGCATGAGGATGTTCTATGCAAATATATGATGATGGCACCTCTCATCCTAAGGTTTCTCAGTAACTATGATATAGTGATGTAAAGCGAATAATCCTAGACAGGGTGGAAGGAAAGGAGAAGAGAATGGGCTGTACAACAGTGAGTGGAGAAGAAAATTGAGTTAGGATGCATGACACATCCTTTATCCTTCTAAACACAATGGAAAGCAGATAGAAGAATAGGACTAACACACACAACTAAAGATATAAAGTGAGTGGGGAAATTAGAAAGTGAAGTAAAATTTATCATAGTGCTTTCCTCTATGTAGGCCTTCCATCTGGGAAGAATTTCAACTTCCAAAGATCCCAACACATAAATTAATTCAAAACAGTGGTACTATGTCAGTGGTACAAAACACAGAGGAATCTACTTTGGTATGAAAGCATCATAGTTACACCACTGTATCAGGAATTTTCTATCTACAGCTTTTTGAAAATCTCACCTGTATCTTCAGAGCATTTCAAGAGTGGTTCTTTCCTCAGACTAGGTTACATGACTACTAACTAGATTGTCCTAGAGCAGAAGTTCAACAGTAATTCAAACTCCTAGGTACAGGAGGAAGAAAACATATGATTGAGGCTCACAGTAATCAAAGCCTATACTACATAACAGACTCTATACTATTGAATGTGTATAAGTCTGTGAGGCCAGATTATATCTATCCCAGTGTTTTGAAAGAGATGGCTGATCTGGTTGCCAAGTTGCTCTCCGTCATATTTGAAAAATCATGGCTGTCTGGTGAAACCTCCAGAGACTGGAAAAGGGGAAATGTTACTCCCATTTTTCAGAAAGGGAAAAAGGAAGACCCGGGGAACTACAGGCCAGTGAGCCCTCACCTCTGTGCCAGGAAAGATCATGGAGCAGATCCTCCTAGAAGCTATGTTAAGGCACATATGAAATAAAAAAGTGATTTGAGACAGCCAGCATGGTTTCACCAATGGCAGATCATGCCTGACCAATCTGGTGGCCTCCTATGATGGAGTGATGTCTTTGGTGGATGGGGGAAGGGCGGTGGATGTCATCTACCTGGACTTCTGCAAGGCCTTTGGCATGGTCCCTCACCACATTCTTCTCTTTAAATTGGAGAGGTGTGGATTTGAAGGATGGACTGTTTGATGGATTAGGAATTGGCTGGCTGGACGCAGCCAAAGGGTTGTGATCAATGGTTCTGTGTCAAGGTGGAGGCTGGTCACAGGTGGTGTCCCTCAGGGGTTGGTCTTGGAACTGGTGCTCTTTAGCATCTTCTTCAGTGACATAGATGAGGACATTGAGTGCACCCTTGGCAAGTTTGTGGATGACGCCAAGCGGAGTGGTGTGGTCAATACATTGCAGGAAAGGGAAGCCATCCAGAGGGACCTGGACAGGCTGGAGAAGTGGGCCCCTGAAAAACCTAATGAGGTCCAATAAGGCGAAGTTCAGGGTACTGCACTTGAGTTGGGGCAATCCCAGGTATTTATACAAACTGGGGGAAGAGCTCCTTGAGAGCAGCCCTGCGGAGAAGGACTTGGAGGTCCTGGTGGACAAGGAGCTGGACATGTGCCAGCAGTGTACACTTGCAGCACAGAAGGCCAACTGTGTTCTGGGCTGCATTAAAAAAGGGGTGGCCAGCAGGGAGAGGGAAGTGATTCTCTCTCTCTACTTGGCTCTTGTGAGGCCCTACCTGGAGTACCGTGTCTAGGTCTGGGGCCCCCAGTACAGGAAGGATGTGGAGTTCTTGGAGCATGTCCAAAAGAGGGCCACTAAGATGATCACAGGGCTAGAGCACCTCTCCTGTGAAGAAAAGTTGAGGGAACTGGGCTTGTTTAGCTTGGAAAAGAGAAGGGAGACCTCATTGTGGCCTTCTAGTACTTGAAGGGAGCATATAAACAGGAGGGGGAATGGCTGTTTACGAGGGTTGATAGTGATAGGACAAGGGGGAATGGTTTTAAACTGAGAGAGGGGAAGTTTAGGTTAGATATTAGGAGGAAGTTTTTCACACAGAGGGTGGTGACACACTGGATCAAGTTGCCCAAGGAGGTTGTGGATGCCCCATCCCTGAAGGCATTCACGGCCAGGCTGGATGTGGCTCTGGGCAGCCTGATCTGGTGGTTGGCACCCCTGAACATAGCAGGGGGGTTGAAACTCAATGCTCATTGTGGTTCTTTTCTAGCCAAGCCATTCTATAATTTTATGATTCTTTGATTCTACATATAGATATAGCAGTTTTATTATAGCAAACTAGAAATAGAGACTGCATTCTTAGAATTTGTCCCATGAAACTTACTCTAAAACTCCACTCACACTAAGCAAACTACATTTGCAGACACCCTCCCAGCCTCTATTAAGTTAGAATCTGCTTGTTAAAAAAAGTCTGATTACTTGTTTGCAGTTTCTGCTTTGACTTTGTCATTATGTCCTCATTATCATATTCAATTAATTAGTGTTTAAGGTAATACTCCAACATGCACACCTCCCTAAGAAACATTATTGACTTCAACTAAATAAGTAAAACTGCAACAAAAGAAAGGAATTTAAAAAGACCTAGGAGCTTGTTAGCATACAGCATGCATATATATCTGAGGAAAAGCATACTATAGTAAAATCATACTAGTTTCCTGTAATGATACTTGAAAGACAAAAACAAAAGCACGGAATAATGTTAAGAACAGGTAAAACTGGGGAAAAACACATACCTTCTGAAAAATGCATTCATTTCTTTCTCACTTTAACCTCATTATCTTTATGAATATCAAGATAAGTGCAATAGAAAATGAATCTGTATTAGACCTAAGTTTTAATTCCCTGCCTCAAAGCAACAAACAAGTGGTTTGCCACAAGTGTGGGGGAAGGAGAACAGAGTATTGATTTCCATATTAATTTCTTTTCATCAAATCTTGTAAATCTATCCATAAGGTAAAAAGAATTAAGATATTAGAAACAAAACTACTGTATTTGTTCTAAAATGAAACCAAATCATATAGGATGCTCTTATGCTAGCTTTTCTAATTGCGAACAAGGCTGCCTTTGAAGAAAATGTCAGTCACTTCCATTTAATGTACTTTGGTATGTGCTGTGGAATGCTTTCAAAGGACGTGATTTGAAAACCTTCCAGATAAAACAGAGTTGGAAGATACACTCAAGAAGCATTCAAAGCATGCTTCATTCAATTCAGGAAACCTGATTAAGACTTGTATAAAACTAAAACCTAATGTCATGGTTTTGTGTTTTTTGGTTTTCGGTATTTCACATCATAACATCATGTAGTGCACTGGGAGTTAAAGTGTTAATGCTCCAATTCAGGCTACCTGACCCTATACATCAAAGAAGTCATGGGATCTGGCCATTCCACGTGGGGCGGTCTCTTACTGCCTGGCAGTGGGTGCTGGAGGGTGCTTTCCTAGCCATACCAAGCTTTTCAGCTTTGACTCAGTCTCAGGAACTCTCTCTCTCTCTCCTATCTTATTTGATTTATTAGTCTCAATTTCAATTAGATTGTATTATATTGTGTTATCTTGCATTCCGATATCATAGTTACTAAAATAAGTTTTCCTCCATAGATCGCTATCACTGTTTTTTTTTTTTTTTCTTCCTTGAGCCCAGCTCCCATCTCCCTGTCCTTTTTCCCTTTTCCTTCCCATTTTGTGAGGCCGGAGGGGCCCAGGGGCCTACTGCCCTCCTGTCATGAGCATAGATTGATCTAGTTAACTCTGTGACACCTAATAAATAAATGAATGAAAATAATATTGGCCGAGGTGGATGTCAGATCCTCAGCATAAATGATCAACCCTTTATCTCTTTCTTATTAGTATACACTACTTGGTAATGTGAACATAGTAATATTTAAAGATGACTGAAGAAACAACTTGCTATTCACACTGAAAAACTTAAAGAAAAGTACGTATGCATACTTCTTTTGTTTGACACTCATATTGTCCCAATAGTTCTTTGTGGGTTTCAGAAAGTCTGAACATTCTCAGTGTTTGCGATAGCTTTCAGTAATGTTTTGCATGATAGGTAACAATTCCCACTTTTGTCTCTGAGTTGATGTCCTCCCTCTGGAGGCAAAGGAGATGGTTCTGATAAGTAAACAGTGTCACCCTTTTTTCTTACATGTTCTTCAAATCAAGTAATATATGTATGATGCCACATTTTTACATTAAGTATTTCAAAATCTCACTAACTACAGGTTAAAAAATAAAATCCTGGTATCTTTAAATCATTAGATCATTCTTCATTTCAGAGAAGAAAAAAATGCATGTTTCTAATGCACACAAATTGCATTTGGATATAACAAATGACTGCACATATTCATGATACAGAGAAATAGCTAAAAAGGCTCAGCTTTTCTCCTACATTCTTTTACCAGAAAAGTCATGTTGCACTGGAAGTAATATAGCACAACACACCAACCTCATTTGGATTGCTGCTATAACAAGGTTATACACGTATTCCCTAAGGCCTCTTCTCCTAAAATCCTTTTTACCACTCTTTCCCTGGTAGAAAACCTTGTTTTCACTTTGCTACCTGAACTATCCTACATTAAGATTTGGCTGCCATTAAAAATGCATTTCCCATTCATCAGCTGGGAAAGGATTCAAAACTGCAGTGGCTCGTATAACAGAGTTCAAGCGTTCAGACATGGAAAAAATAGTTTTAATATACACTAACATAAAGTATTAGAAAAACTTTATATATTTCGTTTAAAAGCACACTAACTGAATTAAAGCATTGCATTAAACTTATACTCATTGGGTATTTATTATACTCTTAACTCATCTGCATGTGCATTTAGAACATCAGTATTAATAGTAGTACCCATTTTACTGGGAAGTTCCTCTGTGTTAGACAGAGCCATCATTTTGGAAACTTTATGCTGCTTGTATGCTGTGACTCTAATATACTCTTGTCTTATGTGGACCTACTTTTTCTGGACGAATTAGAACACTCAACCCAAATGCATGAGAGTCACCACGCATAACTAGCTCCAAGGTATGTTTGTGACAGATCAATAAAGTCCCAAGCAGTTGAATATCCAGAACGTGGATGTTCATGCACATACGTACCTACTACACACAGATATGACTGCCCACATAAGTTACATCAGCAACAGGTGTGACAAACATACGAAAAGCTCCAAAAGAATAAAATTCCTGATTAGTTTGAAAAAAAAAAAAAAGAAAAAGAAGAAAAAACTGCTTGGCAGCTGTGAGTTTAGAAAGCACCCACTGTTGACAGAACATGACTGAAGTGTATTCTGATTCGTTGCTCATCTTTGCAGTTGTTTGTATCACAAATATTTACCTATTCAGTTTTCATGAAAAGTTCTAGGTGCAATCAAAGTTTCTTGGTTCAGTGCCTGTTCATCTCTAACAAAAGAGGAAGGCTTGTGTTTTTAAAGCTCCCCTGAATCACTGTCACTGGGGTGAAAAAAAATACATAAAATACATTAGGAATATAGAAGTGACCCTGAATTTTCTACAGATTTTTCCATCTACCTTTTCTCTTGTAGGTAGGTTACATACACATACTCTAGTAGGCTGGTCCAAGACATCGACAGCTTCAGGCACATGAATTGATCATCGATGAAGAAGTCTATCAGCCACTTTCAACTTATTTCTCCCTATTTCTAGCTAATATGAAGGAATGTTTATCTTAGAGATAACTCTGCAGCCTCATTCCTTGCAATCTGATCCAGCGTGTTATACTTCCTCCACACTGTTCACCTATCTTTCTTTTTCATTTGAAGATAAAGTCTTCTAAGGATTTACTTTCCAGTACTGGTACTTCTGGAATAATAAAGATTTCTTGACATGTTCGTTAATCACAGATTCACATATTTTAGACATTTATTTACCCATGGCTTGTGATTTGAGCAGACAACGTTACATTTCCAAACTCTTCTTCACTAAAATAATATTTTGTTTTTTTTCCTGGTAAGAAAAATAAAGTTATGGGCTAAGTCAACTCAAATCAATGTTCTTGAGGAGAATTCAGCTATCATTCTTCAAGACTGGCCAAGAAAAGTTCTACATATTCTGACATTTCTTTATCAACATTAATTCAAGATGTAAAGTTCTAAATGCCTATTGATAGTTGGCAGTAGATCAAGGTTTCATTTCACAACTGAGATAAATGATAAGCTTTTCTGAAATAAAATTCAAAGCCATACTTTCAGTGACAAGTATGCAAGGTCTTCACATTATCTTCATCACGTGAAATTTGAAATTATTTTAGATAACTTCACGTCATTGCAGATGAAGGTCAAAGCAAGTTGTTTCATAGGCACTAATTGTCTTCATAAGATAAACTTAACAACCCTATGAAGTCCTGTAACATGTTTTTATTGCTTTTTTCAAAGTTTATTTTAAATATACACATTGTAGAACTTCTAAAACAAGTAAAAGTGACAATATTTAAACCATGTAGTACAATTGAACTTTTTGGTAGCAGAAAGTATACTACAGTGTATGACTGTAGCATATAGTAAGAACTAAGAGACAGTTTATTAAAACTTCTAAGCAAAGAAAAATATCCTTCCCTAGATTGGTATTCCAACGTGCCAGGAAGTTTACCTATGTCAAAAATAACCTAAAAAAATTTTTTTAGATGCATCACTAGTTCAATTAAACATATAAAGGAGAGCGCATATATTGAAATGAGTGCAAAGCAACAAAATAATTTCAAAGCAGCTTATAGACTTATTTCCATGCCTCAGAATACTTTAATATTATTTTCATCCAGAATGTGATCTTCTGTTGCAAAATCCAAACTACTCAAAGTCACACAGAGATTATTAAAATGAACTGGAAATACTTATCTCTTTTTTTTTTTTTTTTTTTTTCAACAAATATGTTACTTATTTTAATAAAAACACAATTTAAGAAGAGAGATTAAAATACAATAATATATAAATATAAATATAAATAAAAGACAATATTTTTCTATTACCTTTTAAAGACAAAGTGTTAATAAATGAAAATAAAATTTAAAATAATTGTAAGAATTAAGATTTATCAGATTTTTGTGTCTGTGTTTTAGTTGCAGTATGCACATAACTTTTCAAACATTTTTCTTAACAAAATATTGATATGAATTCAGTTGACGTATAACCTATCAATCAAATGCTGTTGTCTATAAATTGCAAATAAAATAGGCTTCCGTGCTGTTATAAATTAATAGCATAAGTTCACATTACGCACAACTTACTGTAGTCTTCCAGGTACAGACACTGGTTCATGTTAATCCTTCATATATACACTTTTGTAAGACCTTCCTTTCAAAAACATGTCAAACAATCATACATACCCAGACTCAGAATGTCTACTTACATTTTGATCTCTACTATTAAATCTGTAATAACAGTTTCTCCCTGTTTTATCTTTCATTTTTGGTGGCAATTCTGCTCCAGTAAAGAAAATGAAACAAAGCAGTGATTTCACTGTAGCCACAATGCTTATACTGAACTTACATCATTTTCACCGACTTAAGAGCAGAACTTACTTCTCTATCCCATATGCATTGGGAATCAGATGCTGCTTTCACCAACCAAGAGTTTGCATGTGCTAAAATTTGATTCAAGAGGGCAAATCTTGCATTTATGAGAAAGTTTTCCTTTAATTCTCAACTAGATTGTTTGTTCATGCAAATGAAAGATCAGAAAATTGGCATTGGATATACAAGGCAACCAAGTACAATCTCTGATTTCACAAAAAACATCAACATCATATGCTGAAATATGTTTCACGGCTTTATGTTTGTATCTGCTATTTACCACTAGCTTTGTTATTTCGGAAGCTAACTTCTGATTGAAATCAAGCCTTCTGAAAAAAAAACTTTAAAATAAATAAATAAATAAAACTCAGTTTAGGCGTACAAGTAGAAATATCAGTTAGAATGATGGAAATTTAGTTATTTCCCATTTGGGAAACCCATAAGGTGAGTGCAAGTCCCTGTTGATGGAGTACAGCACAGCTAAATGGCATGACAGGTGTTTCTAATTTTTAATAAAATATTTAGTTGTCCTTCACAGCTGATCCAAACCTGGCTTTGTAAGTAAAGAACATATAGAATGCTAACTTAAAAAAAAAAAAAAAGGGGGGGGGGAGGGGTGGGATGAGAGAATTAGTATTTGGGCTTGAGATTGATTGAACACATTAAAGTAGCAGCTAGAATACACAAATATATGTATACTTTTCCCAACTTTCATGTTTTTATCATGAGCTGCATTGTATTCAGTACTGTTCTAAGAAGTTAGGGTTAAGGACTAATGAATTTCAGACCTTCCTTTTACCTCATGTGCAAAACTCAAATGGAAAAAAAAAAAAAAAAAAAAAGCAAAAAACTTACAGAACATCACATGGTTTTTCAGTGCTTGAAGTTAGGAATACTCATCTGAAACTTTCTGAGAAGGAAAATACTGGAAGCATAAGTGACGGAAATAGAAAATATTCTCAAGTATCAGGTAAACAAAATCACTACATGGATGAACTGTTAACAAGTTGGTTACTAGCTGTGTGTCATTACAAACAATATATGGTTTATATTAAACTAAAAATATAATTTTGCCTTCATAGATGTCAAGTATTAACACAGTTGTTCTGTAATCCGTTTGCAAAAAGATGGTTCTAACTTCATCTATGATGTCAAATTAACCCAAGCAAGTGAAACCAAGTTAATTTGCCAAAAATCACCACCATTTGCATAGCCTATCTGATTTTATGGTTCAGTTTTTCCCTTCAATTATTCATGTCATTTAACAGTACTTCTTCCCCAGAATCCTGTGGACAAACACAAGCAATGTTTACTGACTTATCGGGCATCCTTTAACTGGTAAAAAAGATCATTCAGACCTATTTTGCACTTGAGAAGAGCTGCTTTTTGTTAATAACAATGGAAGAAATTTCAAATGCCCAAGGGAATGATAGAGAGAGAAAAAACAAACAAACAAACAAACAAACAAACAAAAAAATGAAATCTGCATTCTCAGCACATCTCAATTTCTTGGAAAAATCTTCTCTATTGTTATCTCTATTCAAATAATGATTTATATTTATAGCTGTGGTGTAATCTGGAGCACAGGAATTCACTACTCTGTTTCCTTCTCAAAGATCCCAACCGAAGCATACAATCTTGCAGTTAGTGCCCATATTAGGATTTCTCATTAATACATCCTTAGAAGTTTCACAATCACCTATGCCAGCACATATTTTAGAAATGTCAACTCACTTCAAACAGAGAGATGGTCATCATTATTTTAAATGAAAGATTTTCAGTTACTTTTTAATAAGTGTCTTAAACTTAGGGTTTGAGTGGCATGGGGAAGGATAGGTGGGTAGCAGTTGTTAATATTTCTCTCAGCTGCGACTGAAACCAAGAGAGTTTGTTTCTGTAAAGTCCAGTCCTCACAAGCCATTTATTCAAATTAGTTAGGTATTTCACACATTCAAATTAGCACTGCATGTACAGCACAAAATATATAATAGAGATGTCTATAAGGCTTAACTTATTACTCCTCAGGACACCCTGCTTGTATTGTGTTGAACTCTATGCTTCAGTTTGATTTGACTTGTCCTAAAAGTCTGTTTTCTACATTAACATTCTTTAAATGTTAGCCTTATAGTTCTCTTTGAGTCATGAGCAGCATGTTTACAGTTTACTAAACCTGATGGATTTTCCCAACTTCATAGAGATTTTGAGATGTAAGCTTTATTATTACTGCCAGAGCTGCCAGGTATCTTGAGCACATAGAAAATTGTTTGCACTTTAAAAGTGTTGATGTAAATGCTTATAATGCAATAATTTGTGTTAGACAGAAATGACCATGTACTTACATCTAATGCCTCTGCAAGCAAGTGCAGAAGTGTAAAATCACTTCAGTGCTGTTCTACTTGAAGCAAACATTTCTACTTGCCAGAGCTATCTGTAGAACATTGTCAAATTGTCATTTCTCATTTTTTGTAGTGTATTTTTGAAAAAAAAATATACCAAGTTTCTTATAAATCAGTATTAGATCATCTTACTTACATTCAGTTGCTTGTTTGCCTTTAGTGGAAATTGAGAGCGCTGAAAGTAGCAGTACTATTTCAATCCACTCTCACTAAAAGATGGCTACATTGATAAACTATATAGCAGACATTACTTTTGAGAGCTTTGTGAATGGTACTATTTAAAATTTCTTCAAAGTGCTGCTAAAATAACTTAAACATGAAAAAAAGAGCGAATTCCACAGAACTCACCTCAAAATGTTACCACTTTAGTGATAGAACTGGGTTAGAAATCTACTGCTTGCTGAAGCAAAAAATAATGTGTCAGTAATCTCAGCTAATTCTGAATATTCATACTTGATATTTCTTATTTTTTATAAAATGTTTGTAAACAAAGTATAAAATATGCACTAAGAACAATGAAATATGAGGAATTGAATATTCTTTAATTTACATTTTCTCCTCTACATTGTACATTGCATAGAACTGATGTTTTAGAGAACTTTGTGAAGAATCATAGTTCCTTACTTGATTTTCAAGTCCTTTAAAGACTTCTGAATGCCTAGTTCTAAATCACATGGATATTATTCTGTTAAGTAGTATGAATGCAAGTGGAAAATGTAATATTTTTTGGTGGCTGGTTTCACTGCATTTTGCTGTAGAGGAACTGTGGGAGTGTGTCATTTCCAGACATGTTTACAGTGTCTTCAAAACATGAAGATAATCTAAAACAGCATAGATTATTGAGCAGCATTTATTGAGCAAATCAGCCATATTTAACTCTTTAGTAGCAACACAGAAAAGTTATTAATAATTGCTCCTTAGATTAAAAGTCTTTCATTTGATCTGAAGTCTAAAGTATGATTGTATTTCTTTGAAAAAAATATTTTTCACTGACCCCAGAAGAAAACAGGTCCTAGCCATTGCTCCTACTCTATATGCTTTCCAATTTCTCTTTCCTCTGTACCTGAGCAAATTTCTTTTTCCAGAAGTACCTTTTGTACACAGTAATTTCTGAAGTCCCAAGTTTAGTCCTCTGTTCTTACTATATCATTTTATCCAGTTCAGTTGATAGAGTGGAAAATTTCCTTCTCCAAATTTTCATTGCCCCTGACCATCTTTCTGTTTTGATTTTATTGTTGGTGGTATTTTTTTTCTTTGTTTAGATGATTAAATTTCTTCTCCTTTCACACTTCAAGTGTTCTCTTCCTTTCCTCTTTAAAATATGATCTCATTTACCTTCTAAACCATACTAATATCAGAAAATTCCAACTCTCAAATAATATTTCATTGCTTATCTACATTCTAATACTGCTTTTCCTTTTATCCTTAACTTCCAGGTTATAACAACAATAAAGCTAGTAAGCAAAATTAAAGCTGCTCTTTCCTTCTTTCCAGGAACAATACCTTGAAAAATCAGAGTCCCCTTTTTTGCATTCTTTAAGCTACCAGATATGTTTCAGTGAAAAATGCATAACTGTAAATTTTCATTGAAAAGTCAACGCTAACTACAGATTCTAACCCTCTGTGCTACTGTTTTCTTCTGTTTTACCATGTCAAAACAATGCGTGTAGTCAATAAGTACATTGTTGTTTCTTGTATCACACTTTGCTCATGGCTAACAATTTATGTTATGTTTTATCTTTTGCTCTTTTCTGTGGGTGAAAATGGAAGAAGGCAGAGAAAACTATGTACCTATTAAATCTACAACATAATGTACATAGTTTTCTCTGCCTTCTTCCCTCATTTATGCCCAACCCTCATTTATGACTAACAAAAAGCCTAATCAACATACATTACTGAAATTAGTTCTTAGTTTTTGTGTGTCAAATATATAACATATATAAGGGAAAACAAAGGTAGTGAAACAACTGTACACTAAATTATACTGATTTGGCATCAAGTAGACACTTTAAAGGAGTATATGGAAGCCTGCACTGATTTGATATTCTGTAAGGCTGTCAGCAATGGCAAAAGTATACATTAAGAAGGGAGATACCTGCTGTATGTTCCTTTTTCCTATTGTCTGGCTCTGCTGCTTTATCTGTTCTCTGGACCAGTCCAATACTAAACTGATGTATGCTTTATTTCCAAATGCGCCCATTTTTATGATCAGCTTAAGTCATCATTTACATAATGGCTAAATTTGACTTAGAGGCTTTCAAGGGAATTGCAGTCTATTTCACAGGGGACGGGATGAAATAACCAGAGTTTTCAACTGCAGAATTTAGTGCACTCATTATTATTATCTCAAAACAGTTCTGTATTGCTATTACAAATCCCTAATCTATATATGTAGCCTACTTGAATGCCCATAATTTAAAAAAGATGGTAGTGTTACAGAATTATGGTCAAATATTTGTTTTGATATGCTTACAGCCGTATCCAACAATGGATGCATTTATCAACACAGTGACAACAGTTTCATTCAGTCTTTAGTACTTTAGGCTACATATAACCTTTACAGAAGAACTTCCGTATAATTAGCCAACAGCCACAAAAACGTTACTATTTCCATGGTAATCCCATCATATTCTAGCCATGCTAGGCACATTTTTCGTTTAAAATGAACACTAAATTAAGTTTCTTCATTGCTGAAACTCACATGTCAGACAAATTTCATTTTGTTTTCCTTTTTCTGTATTAGGATTACAACAGGATTTTATTAGGTTTTGTTATTTTTTTGTGTTTTCCATTGTTTTACATTGAGACCACCTTTTTAACAAATTAAAATCATTAGTGTACCTTCTATTGGCATGTTAACATTTTATTTTATCCATTAAAAAGAAGCAAGAATCTCAACCAAAGTACCAATGCAATCAGTTGCAAACAAACTTGTGCAAAGGGATTTAAAAAATTAAAAAAAAAAAAAAAATGCCTCTTGCAGAATATTTCATTCTGTACTGCATCTGAGGCATCATCTTTTTATATACTGTCCAAGTACTGTGACACTCAAAGTCACAGAAAATAATATTTTGAGATACAGGCTACACGACATACAAAGATCAGATTCCCTGCACTATAGTGTTTATCAAATTTACGTACAAAATAATAATAATAATAATAATTACCACTCACCAATAATTGAAATTCTGTATCTGGGAATATCAGATATTTTATAAGATATTTTCAGCAAAATTCAACAAGAAAAAAATAATAGGAAAGATCACCACTATTTTGAAATATTTTCAGTAATATTCTCAAACAGAAACAAAATTTCCCACTGTTTACACAATTTCCTGACTCCAGTCATTAATTTTATGCACGCACTAGTGTGAGACAGCACTGCAGTTTGGAAGAAGTAGTTGAGCAGACAAACATAGCCAAATTGCAGCAAGACATCAGAACAACATATGTCACAAGACATATTGTCATCATGCCATGTTTACTTAATGCAAGTCCAGATATTTTTATTTCTTTTTTTGAGAGTATTCTCATTTTTATTGAGATCACGCACAATACAAATAGTGTATCTCCAGGGGGAAATAGATTTATCTCACAAGTAGCTGAACTAGAAATCAAAGTTTCATGGGAAATCATTGCAATTTAAAGTTTTTAGTGAACTTTCACAGGAAGGCTGAGAAACATACTTTTCAAAACTGTGTCTGTTATGTGCAATCTATATAGATTACTACAAAATAGGCTCCCAGTTTAGATCACTGTAGAGGATACAGCTTCTATGTAAGGGACTTAGGGAGATCATTGCTGCTACAAAATAATAATAATAATAATAATAATAATAATAATAATAATAATAATAATAATAATTTTGTAGAGAATATAACATTTCAAAAAACACATGAAATTATTCCTTCCCTATATTTTTACTATGAGACTTATGCGTTCACCTATTATATTTGTTCAAAATTTCATCCTGTCTTACATTCTATTGGAGAATCATTCTTATTTTACTGTTTTTGAAAGCTTGGTGCAGTTCTGTGAGGACAAAAAGTTATTTAAAAAAAAGTTTTTGCTGTGTGAAACACAGTGTAAGAAGAATAGATATACAACAGCTGCTATGCCTTCCTATTTCATATTGGAAATGTATGACAGAGTTCCTTCTTTCTCATCTTATTTTTAGATAAGAGTTTTAGACCTTAAATCTCATCAGTGCTGAATCTGGCAACATCTAAATGATGATTTTTGACTGGTACTTAAAGTACATTTCTTTGAAATGGTCATGCTTGACCAATCTGGTGGCCTTTTATGATGGAGTGACGGCATCGGTGGACAAGGGAAAGGTGACCAATGTCATTTGCCTGGACTTGAGCAAGGCCTTTGACATGGTTCCCCACCACATCCTTGTCTCCAGGCTGGAGGGATGTGGATTTGATGGGTGGACCACTCGATGGATGGGAGGCTGGTTGAAGGGCCGCGGACAGAGGGTGGTCATCAATGGCTCTATGTCCAGGTGGAGGCTGGTAACGAGCGGCGTCCCCCAGGGATCTGTCTTGGGACTGGTGCTCTTTAACATCTTTATCAATTACATCGATGACGGAATCGAGTGCACCCTCAGCAAGTTTGCTGACGACACCAAGCTGAGTGGTGTGGTTGACACGGTTGAAGGAAGGGATGCCATTCAGAGGGACCTCAAGAGGCTAGAAAGGTGGGCCCGGGTGAACCTGATGAGGTTCAACACGGCAAAGTGCAGAGTTTTGCACTTGGGCCGGAGGAATCCCAGGCATCCCTACAGACTGGAAGGAGTGGTCCTTGAGAGCAGCCCTGTGGAGAAGGACCTGGGGGTCTTCATAGACGAAAAACTTAATATGAGCCAGCGGTGTGTCCTTGCGGCTCAGAAGGCAAATGGTATCCTGGGCTCCCTCAAAAGAGGGGTGGCCAGCAGGGACAGAGAGGTGATTGTTCCCCTCTACTCTGCTCTTGTGAGGCCCCATCTGGAATACTGTGTCCAGGTCTGGAGCCCCCGGTACGGGAAAGACGGGGAGCTGTTGGAGAGGGTCCAGAGGAGGGCCACGAGGATGATCAGGGGACTGGAGCACCTCCCCTATGAGGACAGGCTGAAAGAGCTGGGCTTGTTCAGCCTGGAGAAAAGAAGGCTGCGGGGTGACCTCATTGCAGCCTTTCAGTACCTAAAGGGAGCCTACAAACAGGAGGGAAATCAACTCTTTGAAAGGGTGAGTGACAGCAGGACAAGGGGAAATGGTTTTAAGCTGAGGGAAGGGAGATTTAGGTTGGACATCAGGGAGAAATTCTTTACGGAGAGAGTGGTGAGATACTGGAACAGGCTGCCCAGGGAGGTTGTGGATGCCCCGTCCCTGGAGGTGTTCAAGGCCAGATTAGATGGGGCCCTGGGCAGTCTGGTCTAGCATTAGGTGGAATGGTTGGTGGCCCTGTGTGTGGCAGGGGGGTTGGAGATTCATGATCCCTGAGGTCCCTTCCTACCCTGGCCATTCTGTGATTCTGTGATTCTGTGAATGTCGTTTTTACTTTAATGTAGACAGGTTTATACAAACACAATGAACTTAAATCTCAATTTGCTTTTCTAAAAAACAGAACTTTTTAAAAACTTATCTGTGTCTATGTATGTCATATTTCCATATTCAACTGAAATGTTGTTTGCTGACACATGTAAAACTGTTGCACATGATAAGGCACTGTTTGATTCCTGATGTTTATTTTGCTAGAATGTAAAGATCTGATGAACTCTGTGTAGACACCTAATGCATACACTTTTAGACTAACAGTAGCATTGCAGCTCAGAAAACAAAACACGTAAACCTATTTCCCATACATTCACTAAGAAGAAAGATGGTCTTGACCAACAAAACCCCTTTAAAGCATGTGTTTGTTTCTTTAGAATTAATGAAAAAAAAAAATAAAGAAAGAAAAGAATTGTTAATGTCCTGTGCCATGCAATTCTGCATTTGTTTTCAGATTTATTTTTAAAGTAAGGCATTATGGAGGAAAGAATGGTATTCAGAGTGGATATGTTTTATGAATTAACAGAATGTTTCCAAGGTTATTTAGTTACTACAAGCACATGAATTGCTTGGATTGTGTTTTAAGAGTATAATTAAAAAAGTTTGCGCTACACTATCTACTGACCAAAATACCTGCTAATGGAATCTACTTTAAATCTACTTTAAGAGACGTTTTCAACTGCAAATTTAATCTTTGAAAATATCCATTGTGACACCTGTCTTGCTGTGGAAAGTGAATACTTGTGTGTGAAGTTTCTAATCTGTGACAAAATTCAGTCCATTTCCATTTGACTTACTGATACTCTGTGAAGGATCTTTTTCTTTAAAAGCAGTATGTAATACAATGTCAGAAGAAAATTTTAAAAAAAGAAATGAACTAATTACTTCAGCCTTTTAATTTTTGTTTATTTATTTAAAGTCAGTTAAACCCTAATTTTGTAAAATGGAAAGGGGGACACCAGCTTTACCTGTAGCTTTATTGGAAAGTGAAGATTTCAGGGCCTCTAGTACTACTTCTGCTGCAGAATAACTACTGTAATTCACTTTTTGTCATCTGTGAGAACAACATTTGGCAACTTACTTAAAAGGCAGGGGTTTTTGTTTGTTTTCTTTTATTTTGCTTGGATAGATAAAAAAATGTTATTCCTTTTGAGCTCTGGAAATTATATAACAGTTTTACATAAAGTAGCTTCTAATATTTAGCAAGTCATACATAATAGCTTTTAGTGCTCAAAATGAGATTAGATGGTGATGTTTTATACCACCCTGCCAGCTGTATTTGTGACTTCTTACAAGAGTCTGAATGCTGTTAAGAAAGAACTTGGTATATATAGAAGTGCAACAGCATGTTGAGGGAGGTGGTTCTGCCCCTATACTCAGCTCTTGTGAGACCCCACCTGGAGTACTGCATCCAATTCTGGGGTCCCAACACCAAAAGCACATAGAATTGTTGTATATCTCCTACGAAGACAGGCTGAGTGAGTTGGGTCTCTTCAACCTAGAGAAGAGATAGCTCCGGGGGGACCTTATAGTGGCCTTTCAGTACCTGAAGGGTATGTACAGGAAAGCTGGGGAGGACTTGCAGTAACAATACAAGGGGAAATGGTTTTAAACTGCAAGAAGGTAGATTTAGACTAGATATTAGAAAGGAATTCTTTACTGTGAGGGTGGTGAGACAGTGGAACATGTTGCCCAGTGAGGTTGTGGATGCCCCCTCCTTGGAAGTATTCAAGACCAGGCTGTATGGGGCTTTGAGCAACCAGGTCTAGAGGGAGGTCTCCCTGAGCAGGGGGGTTGGAACTAGATGATCTTAAAGGTTCCTTCCAAGCCAAACCATTCTATGATTCCGTGATTCTATGATTGCATGTTGTATTAGATGAAGCTTAGAGATTTTCAAAGGCTTTCTGTTTTTTTGAAAATGTGGCAAGAATTTCTGCAGCACATATTCTGTCCTGTCACTTTTTGTTGCTGTTTTTTTTTTTTTTTTTTTTTTTTTTTTAAAGTGAGATATTCCTGTCTTAGCAAATAAGACTTTACTTTTTTGTGTGTGCATTTGTTTTTGTCTGATATATTTATTTAGGTATTTATTAAGAAATATAATAGAATTTGTATCAATTTCTGTAATCTATTCTACATGCTAACTAATAGTTATTCTAGAGTGTATTGATAGCTGAATATTTTAATATAGTTAGAACTGGATCTTCTCATTAAGTATATACCCGTGTGAAGAGTAGAACAGAAGTGAGACATAGAAGTTATACTAGCTGTCAAAAAGCCTTCTTTTGTGACAAAATGTAGACAAGCAATGAATTGTTTTATTACACTTGTCCTGAGTTCTCTCTTATACATCAGTTCTTTTAATGAACTTGGGCCTTCAGACTGCTGAAATGGGGCAAAGCTGTTTTAATTATCTGAAACTGCTGTCAACTGTAGCCAGATATTTTTTCCCTTTTAGTTTACATATATTGAGTTCCCACTCCTTACCAGACTGTGAGTAATAACTGATAAATAATCAACTCTGACAGGCTACAGATAGCAACATAGTCATTTACGTGCTTAAGCCTTAATACCTATGCTCTAATTCACCACACTTAATGCAGGGAAGTTTTTACCAGGAAGATTTCTTACTGAGATAGCTCCTCACTGGTACAACTAGAAACAGCCAGGTTTTGATGGTGATGAGCAAATAAACCCTTAACGGGGCCCCTAGGGCATGGGGAAAAGACACTGCTATCCAAATTTAACTTTTCCTCTTTAAATAGAATAAATGAAAGCTCAGTAAGTTACAGAGAAGACAGAGTAAAGCTTTGTTGTGTGGCGTAATGCTTGAGAGGAGAGGAAGCTCAAATTTCTTCTGTTAAATGCATCAAATACATCAAAATAACTACAGTAATTAAAGGACAGAGCTCAGTCTTCCTCCTCTGGGTGAATGTTCCAAAACCAGGTGTCTGATGTTACTCATGGATCTGCTGTGATGCTACTAGCTTCAGATCATACTGAGCTCTTTTACAAGATCCTACTTCCTCAATACTGCCTGCACTGATCTACCTCCCTGAGTGAAAATGACAGAGAGAATGTCAGGATTCGATCTGAGTCACTGAAATATATATCAATTCAATTCCCAGGATGTTCAGATGCTCTCTAAACAACAAGAATTTGGAAAGCACATGCCTCATTACTGTGCCATAAAGCAATACTGATTAATTCCTCCCTTGTCTTAATGCTTGTGTGTATTAAAGCCTTTAATCCAGTTGATACAAAACTTCAATGGTAATTCACGTATCTGAAATTCACCCTATAAGCAGTACTGCAAAAAGGCACTTCCCAATCAGAGTAGGCTGATCCTAAGAATGAGGCAGTCTGTAGTTGACCTCAGCTGCTGCCCATGGTGTTTCTGTGGTATGTCAGATGATCCTCACCTTCTGACACCAATACCAATAAACTGCTATTGTTTCAGAATGTCATAAGGCAATCTTTGATGCTTCCACTGAAGAGTTGTTTCCCTCTACTGGAAGCTTGTTCTTGTACTGGTTCCAGAAACAGGCCTTTTCACTTTCTGGGACTTTGTTCAAAAGCTATAGTATTTTTAAGAAGTTTAAGATTATAGGCTCTGAATCATTTCAAGAGTAGCAATCTTTTCACCCATTCTTTATTAACTGTACTTCTTCTGAAGTTGAACGTGAGCCCGTTCCTTTGTAAAGAAATCAAGTTGTTTCTGTCACAGCAGGCAGTTTGCAGCAAGCTTTAAATCCTGTTCCCCACCTTCAGTATATGCTAGAGAATTTAGCATGTTTCTCTCACAGTGACTGTACAGGAGGATAATAAATGACTATCCATTCCAAATCCTGCAGTGCCTCTGGCATTTTCCTCTTGATGATCTCAAGAGCACTATTAACACCAAATATACACCTGTGGCCACGAGATAAAATAGCGAAGCACCTTCTTCTCTTGGAAGAATGCCTCGCAGCACAAGACTCATTAATCTCCCAACTATTTTGTCTGGGTGCTCCTAGTGACACATATGAGAAACACTCTACATTTCATCTGATACACAAAGTGACACTTGATGAAAACTGTGATTTCTACTACAAATCTCTATTTCTAAATCTTATAACACAGTAGCAGAAAACTTTCATTCAATCTTAATTGAACATCAACCAAGGAATGATAGAAGCATTACTTCCCCGAAATCAGAAGACCAACTTTTTCCAACTTACACCAAGTCCCATCAGAGAGAGGTGCCAAGTTTTAAATTTGCTGGGGAAGTGAAGCAGTCCCAGAGCATGCCTGACCCCATGGTACTGACAAAGCGCTAGGTATCAACTTCGCTATTTTCCTGTTAAAGGGAATGCTTTTGCAATTTGAGCATGCTGGGCAACATCTGCTGAAGCTGCTATTGCCTCTCTGTTTTAATGTGCCACAATAATCTGCTTCCTGTGGAAAAGATAGTGCCAAATGGAGAGAAAAGACGGCCAGATCAAAAGGGGATAAATGGGCAGAATTTGTGCAGTGGGTGAAGTTTAACACAAGTGAAGACGAAAGAACAGGCAAGCAGAGGAGCGAGTCTCTCTGTTATCGGTCTCACCAATGATGTGTATGCCTCTGCCAACTTGCTCAACTAATCTTTCCACCATTCAGTAGGTCGACACCAAACACAAATAACTGCAGCTGCAAAGCATGCATAAAAATGCTGGAATTCAAATCTCTGGACGATAATACAATACAATTGCATAGTCTTGATTCCTCCTCTTGTCTGTTTATTATGGCAAGGCTAGCAATGAACCATTCCAAGCAGGTAGTGCCAACTCAGACAGCGGAGTTAAGTAAGATTTAATAAACTGAGATTAGCTAAGAAAATAAGAGAGCTAAAGGTGAAAGGCAGCAATTTCTGATGGAACATCCATCACAAACCAGAAAAGCAGTTGAGAAAAAAAAAAAAAAAAAAAAAAAAAAACAAGAAACAAAATACAAATTGTTTTGTTAAGGAAGGTTGCTTCTACTATGCCTTGTCTCTAGGCTACTTTAGTGATGCAAATTCCTTCAGAGTTTGCCAGTTTACTTTTACAGCTCCAGCTTAAGACAATGCCAACAGTGACACTATTCACATAATTTACTTCCCCATAAATGACCCCCATAAATAAGAATATAGAAGGAAAAAAAAAGGTTTGTACAACTGCATCTCCTATGTGGCATGCTGCATACATAACGTATCCACCCTAAACCCAGTAAACATAACAGCCTCCTCATTCCTCAAATTTCAAGCAGTATCTATATATTTTATTTATATATTTTTTCCTTTGTCTATGTTAAGCAGACAAAAATCCCTTTTTTGTGCATTTACACTTAGGATTTGAATATTTACAGCTTGAATTGGTTCACGACACTGCCCAAGCCTGCAGCCCAGCACCAGTCCTGCCCCACTCAGACAGCTCCCTTTGGGACTTTCGGCCTCAGCACCACTCTCCATTTACCACAAACCCAGTCCTATTCCATGTTCCTCTCCCAAGAAGCTACCCTTACTCTTTCAACCCAATCTTTCTCTTCACTAAGCAAACAGACTGGAAATTTACCCTTGCCTAGTTCAGTTTTATAATTTTCTGATGAACGTCTAGCCATTTTATTCAGTTTAGAGGCTAACCCTTTGGATGCCTCTCTCTACAATGAGGCTGTGTTATACATCAGGGATGACTTCATTTTAGCCCCCCAGTCTGAAAAGAGACAAGCCATCCCAGCAGAATGCACACACAGTACAATGCATGAATATGGAAACTTTGGACCAGGGCCAAAGAAACACAAATTATTATAGAGCTTCTTTGGTGCATGCAAAATATGCATGCAAAAACCTGGTCTCATTTCCTCTATCAAACAAAATTTAGGCCTTATAGTCATCACATGTAAATTCTGATTCAGCTCCAGTGACTGGCTGAGGTGTCATTTTTCCAAATTTCATTTGCTCTCACATGGCTAATGACTTCAAAGTATGCTACTGTAAAGCATATGTTGCATTTGGCTCTGTCCACGTACATTTTCCTCACAAAGGCCACTACACTTTGACCTTTTTGCTGATTATGCTGCACTCCTCTGTCAAAGACAAGAATTTGAAAACAATGCATTTCTTTATTTAATGTCTTGCTATTAAATCTACTTAATGATTTGTTTTCCTTTGATTAACTAGAAAATTATCATTAGCTAGCTATATTAGCTACCTATATTATTACACGACAGGAAAGCTTTTGCAGATAAGGAACCAGTGATTCAGTTGTCCTTGATTTGTGCCTGTTTATCATTCTCAGATTTGCAATAATTCCTGACAAATCATCCTTCCCTTGTTTCCCAAGCTGTTAGCTCCTCTAGGTCCTCTCGTAAATTGTGCTCCATTTGGGGATAAAATATTCATCAAACATCTCCATTATTATTTCATAATCATTTCCATCATCTTCATGCTTAAATGCTAAGATTTAAAATATTTGTTCTGCTTACATCTCCTTGACATAAAGAGGGAACATAGCATAACTATACTTTCCTAACTACTACTTTTGGCTGTATGTCTTTCTTGTAATAAATCAGACATAATTTCTAGTTAGAGCCTGTTCCTGAACAGTTAAAAGCAAAATGTCCAAGATAATCCATTTTTATTTTGATCCCAGATATATACCCATACACTCATTTTACTAAAAATCTCTTTTGACAAATATCTGATTTATTTACTAATCTTAGCAATTACTTTATAAAATTTCAGTGTTCCAAGTGTGCACTTGCTCACTGAAAATATTTTCCTCTACCGTTAACATGGAAAATACTGGTTACTGCATTGTATTTTTTAGAGAGGAGCAGGATTTCCTCTTGCAGGGGCAAATGTACTCAACAGAAGAGTTATTTAGAAAATTAACACAATCTTGTGATTGTGTGTTTAAATCCAACTAGCTACTTGACCTTTTACACAACAAAAACATAACAAAGCTCTAATCTCATACCAAAGCTCTGAACTATCGCATACACATCAGTCATATCTCTCCACATTAGTACTTTAGAACCACCCTTCTAACAGTCACCAAAATTAATTTCTTGAGCTGTTCTTCACAATTTCTACATAGTCACATATTTCTTAACTTATCTAAAAAGAATGTAACCCATAAAAGAGTCATCTCCTTTAAAATTCTGATAAATTATACTTAGGTTATCTCTATATAATTTTACTAGATTCATTTGCCCTTTCAAAGAAACCATACAGACTCTCATTCATTCGTGAACTGAAATTCAACATGTACTTTTTGGCATATAAGCAAATCATATGCAAAGAAAAATAAATGTTTTATTTTGTATTTCTCTGGGAGCCAGCTCTGCCAGATCTTTTGTGGATTTTCCTCACAGTTGTTTTACTGTGATAGTATTGTCCGCATCCATTGACACTAATCATAATAATCCTCATCCATAATAGGCTTAATGTATGAGCCAGAACCTGATTCCTCCAACTGGTAGTTAATATCATTGAGTATCAGAATAATTCAAGATCTAATGTGGTTGGGCTGCACTTCTGATAAGCACAGTCTGCCTGCATATGTCTATGTGTGTGTGCACACTCGTGCATTCTCACAGTGTGGGAAAGAGGGAATTAGTTCATCCCTTTTACAGTCTGCAAAAACTTTCTCATCCATCCTCTCTCCACTTTCCATTTTGAAACTTTATCTTGGCTAAGGGTCAAGACCTTAAACTCCAAATCTTGGACTTCATAAGCTGAAGGTGAAAATTAAATAGACATATACCAACATGCTGATTGCTAAACATATTCTCAAATTGAGATTTGGGTGCATTGGTAGTAGGCCAAGATGGAGGCACTGCCTATGAACAGCATTTGCTCTTGCATGTTCCAAAAGAGGTGCAAGAGCTTGCTGTCTTATGGGAAACGTGATAAAAAAGATGTCACTAGCTTTCTTGAAGAGGTAGGGTGGACAACAAAACACAAACATATACTAGATTTCCAAGACGTTTTGGAGTATCTTCTTATACAGGAAAATAAATAAATAAATAAATATCACACTTTGCTTTTCTTTGAAATCTTACAAAATCTCTCACCACGCTCCCTTGCCATTCTGTACTCTTTTCCTTTACAGTACTAATGCCTAAAAGTCTCAACATATTTCTTTGCTACCAAGGGCTGCCAAATTATCATGTACAGTATGTAGGCATCCTTACAGAAGAAATGAGTACCAGAGGCCTACAATTCATAACTCAGGAAGAATTGCTATAAAGTTTTTGTTGCTGAAGTTCAAGTGATAACTGAAAAGGATCTGTGAAGTGAAACTCAAAAGGGAAAGTTAGGAATACTTGATACTTTCATTATTCACTTTTCACCTTTTTCACAAAAGAATTAAAGTCTTATTGAACTTTCAAGGTTTGTTTAAAATGGCTGCATCACTTATATCCAAACACAAACTTCTTCTGACATAAAACATTTCATTTTTGGAAAAAAATATTTTCTTAAATGTATTTTTAAACTGCTACACAGTATTTGGTTTTGTTTTCAGTGTATTGCTTCTGCTGTATTAAGTGAAATAAAATCAATGCTATGTATACAACAATAAGTACTTTTGAACATATAAACATATCTTTCCTTCTGCTTAAGGGAAAAAAGTTAAGAAATATACAATTTTCCCATTAGTGCAATGAAAATAAAGTTAGAGAAAAATACTTAAGTATTTCAGGTTTCTCAAGCCAATTTATTCCTATGCCTTTTTACAGTGTAGGTTGCAAGATTAAGAAGATACAAAGTTCCATCTCCACTCAAGACAGATCATAGACCAAATTCTTGGCTGAAGGCAAACGGGTCAGAGAGAATACATAGGTCACTCCTATTTAGTTCCACATAAACTACAATAGATACAAAGAGCACAATAACAGTATTTGATAGAGCAAATTCTCAGCTACAAAACACTATTTTGAAACATAGCCACCAATTTTTTTTGCCAGCAATGAACAAGGGCCTGTATGCCACAACTGGAAAATTCTGCATGGCCTTCTTTAATCCACTATGTATTACACATAAAATTGGATTAGATATTATTGCTTATGTTTTTGTTATTTGAAAAATTCATTTAAATAAGTAAATTTAATTCATATTAATCTTTCAAGGCAGCAGTCATGCCAGTGATAAACTTCAGTAAAAATACTTGTTTTTCTTCTATTGAGATAATTATCAATAATTATATAATGATATAATAAATTATAAGTATATAGAAAATATATATATAATAAAATTAGAAATAATTTACAGTTTTATATCTCTGGACTTGCAACTTTCCTGAGCATATTTTATACAATTCTTAAAGCAATTATATGAAAACATAGTGGAGGAGAGAAACAAACAATCTTGGAGAAAAAAATGAGAGTACACAAAAAATGAGATGACTATAAACTCTGATCAGAAGTAAGATATGGCTGATGATAAATTTATGTATCTTTTAGTCAGTCATAGTACATGATTCCAAGAGGTATGTCTTTCTCAGCATCATATCAAGAAGCATTAAACAGTACAAAGCAGAACTGCAGTTCAAATTCTTATTATGAAGCATGTTTTCCTTTTCTTGCCTCTGAGGCAAAAAAAAAAAAAAAAAAAAAAAAAAAAAAATCATTGAGCTGTATTGTACTGAAGCCTTCAAATGCAATTTCAAACTCATACTTTGCATTAATATGTGGCATCTCTGAGAGCTCTGTTTACTTCAGAATGAAAGAATGACTCATGCACTGCAAAAGGCACATCCGTGAGTAAATAAAGCAATGGCATTTATAGGACACAGCCGCGTGGCAAAACAGTTTAAGACCTGATGAGAATAAGGTTCTATCACAAACAAAAGGCAGAGCTGATTTTTGTAGACAGAATATCCCTACTGCAAGAAGAAAGCAAACAAAATATTAGCCTGAGACCCATACTTCTGCAGAAATTGCTAAATTATCTTTAATAAACACAGTTGGACATTGATATTAGCCTTTGTTAGAGTATACAGCCTACATCAGTGTTATTTGTCATAACTGCATGGATTAAGTCTCCCAGTCAGATATTGACATGTTTTAAAACACTGTATTTTCTAGGAACTGGTCTTACTACAGTTTGTAATTCAAAATTTATAAGTTCAACCCTGGAGTAAAAAAAAATCATTTTCTTTTACCTCTCCATCAGAGTTGCTATTTTTCAGTTAGTTCCAGTGGTTTGACATAAAGATATCACCACTCAATTTTATTTATTTATTTATTTATTTATTTATTTATTTATTTATTTATTTTTGCTAGGGAAAATGCAGTTCATGCAGTTCATCCACAAAAACAATATATGAAACCATCTTGTTTTTAAAAATAACTACACTATAATATATGAAAAGGATAATAATACGTAGAACTGTGAATGTTTTCTCCACTTCTCCTTGTTCACATTACATTCAGAAACTGTACAAAAATATTTTTATTGACTAGAGTCAAAATTTGAAAGAGAAATACGGAGTTTGACTTTAAGTATAAGAAAAGTGTAATAGAATAAAAGATAATCTACGAATGACCAAGAACAATGTTTCAATAGCTGCTTATATAGGCCTTTCAATATGACTTATGCCTGTGCAGCATTTTGGGCCTAGTTTCTACAACATTTCCTGTGGCAGAAATCCACCTAAAAAAATGAAAATAAAATACTTATCCAAGTTAAAATAAAAGCTAAATTCCTATTCAAGATTTTTCCAGAGACAAGTCCCATCCTTTTATTCCATTTTATTATTTAAAATCAATTATTGGCAAAGCTCAGATTATATAATTCTAATTTAGCGCTTATATTTTGGCTAACGTAGACTCAAGAAAAAATAACTCCAATGCTGTCAGAAAACCACTTAAACCATTTAAGAGGATTTACTTCCTTTATTCTTTGTAACAATCTGCCTGCCCTCCCCTACTGATCTTCCATATGGATCTCTTCTGTTCAGATTATATGGTCCTTCCCCTCCCAGCACCACCCCAACAGTAATTCTGTGTGCTCACAGATGAGGGCATACTGAAATGTAGAAACAGGGTTTATTTGTTGTTATTTATTTTAAGAAAAAAAGAACAAAATTGGAACCTTTTAAATCAGATACATTTGGTAGAAACATTGCATGAGCTTTCTATCAGAGATGGTGCTCTTCTGCTCCCATGAGCTCAGTTGAGCAGCTTAGTAGGTTGCCCAACCCATCTTCCCCATGCAAAGCCAAAGACAAACCGCCCCTGCACCAGGCCAGGCAGTTTTGCCAAAGCAATGCCTACAAGTTTTGCCGTAGAGAGTGAGTAGCCTCTCCATGATTCCATATTCTTCCAAAGATTGACTGGATCTATTCAGTCAGTGTCTATTAAAGAAGCTTAGAATAAATTATTAGAATTAAAATTTGTAGAATTAATAGACTTAGTGGACATATAGTCACCCTTCACATCTCAAAAGCTTCTGTCACCTTAAAAATTACAGTCAAGTGTTTCGCAAAGTCCAAATTCCATTACCAAAAAAAGACAAAGCTTCTTTCCATCTCAGGTTCATACTACTTCAGTTAACTGAATTAGATTTTTCTTCTGTATGTAAGGAATTCTGACAACCAAATTTCAAATAAACTATTTTAAAATGGATCTATATTGAACTCTTTTTTATTGCTGGAAACTTCAAACTTACTACACAAATAGGGCATGACAATGTCTGTCCAAGTTATAAGGGCATAGGATATTTGGATTTGTACTACAAAATACAGTTTTCAATTTTCACCTCATTGTTTAGCCTGGTCAGACCAAAAGCCTTCCTCATTTTATCTTTTTTTTTTTTTTTTTTTTTGCCTAAACCAAAAAAGAAGCATCAGTCACCAATCATCCTCACTTAAAACTGCCCCAACTGGCATGACTCTACTTCTGAGCAACAATTTGCTCCTGAGCAAACCTTAAAAGAGAAAAGGAAGAAAAGAGAGCGGAGGTTATGCTATTTATTTTTTCTCTATGAACCATCTTTGTTACAGATCTCCCAGCTGGTGGCCTGTGAGCTCGGGGACCCCTTAGCGTGTGAATTGCCTGGAGCGGTCAGGCAGACAAGGCACATCTGTGCACTCTTACCATTTCTGTCTGACCTTGCAAATACAACACCAATATGGAAGTGACAAATCAGCACTAGGAAAAAAATACTCATTGTTTAACAGGCAATACTTGATATTCTAATCACAATGCTGAAAAGGTATCTGGGAAATGGACTCAACAGGATCCTCTAAGGTATGTGTTTCAGATCTGTGCTGTGTAAATAGGCATAGAACTCAAAAATAACCTTTTTTTTTTTTTTGCTTGTTTTAATATCATATGCTTTCCCAGCTCTCTCTCTACTTGGCGAGATTACTTTACAACTGACTTTGATACAGCAAGCCGGATTTGCTTTTTCAGTCGAATGCCACCTACTAAAGATTATTTCATTTTGAAAAATATGCTTACACAGTCTATGATAGATTAACAGAGCTATGAAGTGCATTGTGCATAAAAAAATACAATAGCAAGTTACTAAGCCCTCTTGATACTACAGCATAGACCTGTGTCTCAATTTACAGCTGTTCATTTCCTTTCTGACTTATGTAAACATGGGCCAAAATGAAAACAAATCCTGCGATAATTTACAGATTGTTTTTCAATTAAAGCTACTGAATTTCTGTAATAAGAAACAATCACTTCGGCATTTACTGAATTTTTAGTTCAGTTCAATTTCTAGCTTTGGAGAGGATCTGTCTTGCACTATAAATGATAGACTGAGATGAAGATGTTTAAATATCCACAGCCCAATTCTTTTCAAAAACACCAATATTTCACTCCTGCTTACAAGAGTCAAAGAATTCTGCAAACTAAAGAATATTTGCTGTTTTAAAGGCTGCTGCTTCTTGCTTCTTCCAGCACAGTAATCTTTCTGAATTTTGTAGGCATGAGGTGTCACTGAGATGAAGTGTTATACCTATTCATGTCAATGTGCACATCGTCTTACTCTCTGTAATCATTCCAAGGATTCATGTCAAGAAGGACATATAAAAAAATGCAACTCAGTATGATTTGCTGTTAAGAATACCATATTTTCCAATACACTGCTCAGAATCTGAGTGATTTCCTACACTGTTATATTGCTTTATTATTATCATTATTTTTATCCCTACAAATTTACTGTCCCTAATGACTTCAGCCTGCAGCACATACTTGCCTCGAGCATTTTGTAGCTGATCTGGGTAAAACTGGACAAAACTCACTGTATACATTATTCACAGTGTGTCTTAAGTCAGAACCACTAGAATTTCACTCATGGGTAGGTGTTTCTTTTCCTGCAAAACAAATGGGGCTGATAATGCAATTAAACCTTCCTGCAAGATTTTCTTTAAAAACAGTGTGCAAAGATGTATTTGTTACAGGGCTCAAACTCTAAGGCACATCACACCTTTAGGGGAAGAGTCAAAACAGCACAAATCCAGAGGGGAGGTAACATACTCTGAATGATTTCATTTATTAAGTAACTTCTTAATGCGAGTCACTGAACTGGAAGGGTGCTAGAGAAATTACTCAGCCCCCTTCCCTTTCGCTTTTGTACTTAGTGACTTATTTTAAAGTAAATGTCTCTTATAAGCATCCATGGCAGAGACTAAAGTTTCTGAGGAAATCTGCTCCAGTAACCTACTGCAGAGTTTCAGTCTTCATTGAATTAGGTTTTCCTTTTTTTTTTTTCTTTTTTTTTTTTTTTCCCCACAGCATCCAAGGTCTAACTTTACTGTAAATATAAATGCAGACTTCTTGGGCCACTTAACACATGCATAGAAAAATTTTCTTTCTTGCAGGAAGACTTACAAGGTAAGCCTGCTACTCGTCTTGCCATAGAAAAAGCCTCAGTTGCAGTACTGTGACCAGCTTTGGCTGTTACTGTACATGAAAAATATACACTGTTTGGTACAGCTGGTAAAGCATGGCTGAGAATGACCACAAGACCTATCACAGAGAGACGCACTACTTTCTTCCTACTTGGTTCGAGGCTACTGCCTTGCTCTTAATCACTGCTATCAGCTATGTCAGCAAACAATATCTGTAATGAAGATGATGCACAGAATATTTAAAACATTTAACCTTCACAGGATTGCTGGTCAATAGATTTCTCTCTTTACTGAGAAGTGGACCACCATGCAACTGCAGTTATATTAACAGGTACCAATATTAAGTTAAACGTTACTGCCCATCTCAAGAGACTTTTCCAGCAACTAAAAAATGTCACTGTCCTCCACCAGGAAATGACAGCTTATAAAAATAACATCATACATTCAGATAAATTTGAGATGAAATATAAAAGGAGTATACAGAAAACATACTATTTCCTAGCTATGCAAATCTGTTGGAGATCTAGGTACTCCGCAAAAAGGAGTATCCAGAAAATCAGTCTAACTCTCCTCAGATCAGAAAGGTCAGGGCTTCTGATCTTGTCACAAAGCCAGGATTGCAGATGACCGTGAAAAACTCTCATAAACAGTGGGGACTACAAATAAAACAGAATGAGTTTAGAACTCAATTTCATTTTGAATTGACAATGACAAGTTGAGTTCGTGAGCTCAGATAGGATTTAGGCACCCTTGGGGCTTTATGTAGTAAAAATTATGCCCTTAACTGTATCCTGGAGCATTGTGCATGTAGCAAGAGGATGACTGCTATTTTATCTTTTTAAGGATGGGGAAATACTTGAACTTCCTACCCTTTTAAACTGTTATACATGAAACCAACTTAGCATGCAAATCACAAAGACAACAATAATGCCTTGATCTTTGAGAAAAGAAGGCTCTCTGAAACATGACCTGCTCTTGTCACCTAACCAAGAGCCCAGTCCCATGCTGTCAGTCAAAAATGGCACACAGACGTACATACTGCCTTAATGCTTTTACTCGGCAATAGCAAAAATAGGAAAATAAAGTTTGGAGAGCTTATTCTGTGTACACAAATGTGTTTTGGCATTTGCATAAGGCAGGTTTACCCTTACCAGTTAGCCCTTTGAATGTAAGTGATCCTACTGGAGCCAGTAGGATTGCTTGGGGAGCAAAGCTGCACTTCATGTGAATCTCATAATAATATGTGACTTTGCAGTCTGATTCATACACAGTAGTCAGAAGTGAGCATAATGAACATGGGACCTAACAACCAGGATTAGCATGAGGAAGCTTCCTAAAATGTTAGATTGATAAGCTAAAGCTACCAGGCCCAAAACAAGAACAACTGGGGAGAATCCAATAAGCACAGCCAAGGACCAGAGTCCTACAAAACCAGTTCTCAGAAATAAATGCCCAGAGTACCTACACAAAGGAAATAGAAAAGGAATAGAAAAGGGAAGACAACTTTTTAAAGCACATATATTGGGAACTGAAAAAAAGCAACTCAGGAATGACAACATCCCGCTCAGAAGCAACAGTAAATAGAAAGCTAATGCACAAGCAGAAAGAATTTTACAGAATTTTTTTCTTTTTTCTTTTTTTCTTTTTCTTTTTTTTTTAAAACAGTTGTGCAGATTCCAACAGAGGGAAGCCTGCAGAGCCAGAAAATAAAGTTGATAGAAGTTCCCAGGATTTTTCTTTTATCCTGACAAAATCCTTTATTCTGTATATAGCTGCTGATGTAGATGCCTTGTGAAAGTGACACTCTGGCACTGCCTCAAACACGGATAAGATCTGAATGCAAAGAAGTAAACATCCATTTAAGTGTATTTGTTTCCCATTGCTTCCATAAATCTGATCATCATCTCTCACTCTTAAATCCTAACTTTGATCCCAAGAAGAGATTAGAATTTCTCATGTCTTGTGTTTCATTTTTGGTTTTGAGTGCCTGTTTTTTGTTGTTGTTGTTTTGTTTTGGTTTTTTTGTTTGTTTGTTTTTATTATTATTATTATTATTATTATTATTATTATTATTATTTTTTTTTTTTTCACTAACTCTAAAGGTATGTATGATGGGAAAAAAAAAGCCTCAGAGGTCATAGATAATTCTTAGCCTCCTTACACTAAATAGAAGGCCAAACAGTTCTACACAATGTAAAATCCTCTCCAAAGCAGCAAACCAGAGCAAACCAGGAGTCCCAATTCTTATTTAATTCAACATTAACATTGAAAAATGCAACTTTCACTTTTCTTCCTAAAACATAATAGAAACATTATCAACATAAGCAAGTAAAAGTGGCTAGAATATCATTCTTTTTAAAGAACTCTCAGAGTTCCAGCTCTACTTTTTCACTTTCTTTGATGATCAGTGCATTTTTTCTTTTAACACAAATATGTGAGGTAGTGGGCTTTTGAGCATTCTTTAAAATTCATAGGAAGTCCCTCTGCATTATTTTATGCACAAGTTTAAGATATACCTAGAGCACAAGATGTTTGTATGTCTAAATCTTGTACCTGAAAATGAAACAGAAGAAACAAAATAAAAACAAAATCCCTGGAAGCCAAATCTATGAAAATGATTACTACTTAGGTAGACCTAAGTTGTCCTGTACTATTGTCATATAACATGGCAGTACTTAAGGAATCTAATCATGGGTGATTAGAAAAGAGTGGATGAACAGGAGCATCACATTGTGCCATCCTCATCACAGATAGTCTGACCTATCTCCTTCCTCCATGAGGTACTAGAGGGGACTGTGTGTTCCTAGGCCCATTTTAGATGTGCTGCTATTGACTAAAACTATGAATTATGAGTGACACAGAGTAGCTACAAGTGGAACCATTCCCACTTCATACACAAGTCATGGAAAAGAAAAGAGAAATGGGAAATGAGATTAAAAAGTAAAAGGACGAAATTGCTTCTTTGCTGTGCAGCAGATTCTCTTTAAAATGGCTCACCTTCCAGATGCTCCCCAACTAAAGCAATTGGCAGATGGCAACTACTGCAGATGGATCGGCACAGCTGAGACACATATACAGCTGCGAATATCTGGCTCAGCAATGTTTGCTTTTCTTTCTGCCAGCCACAGTCACAGCATTTTTTGAAAGTGGGTGGCAAAGGAGGGAGAGGATTTCCCAAATTCACAGCAAAGAAAGAAGCCTTCTGTTAACATTACTTTCTTCCTTGTTACCCTGATTGCATGATAGGATGAGACATTTTGCTCATTCAGTAAAGAAAAAGATGTTCTGCCATCTATAAATTACTGTGATTAATTTCAGGAGAATTTATTAGATGTCAATCTGGTGTTAATTTAACCACATTCTTACAAAGACACAAACTGCTACAATTTTTTATCTAAGTCCTGTAGGTATAACTCTCACACTGTAGAGTAAATAAAAAAAGAAAAACAGCAACTGAAACAAAACCCACTAATGTGGACTTTCTAGTATCATCAGAAAGGCAAGAAAACTTGCATAATTGAAAGTAATAACAGAAGAATCATAATTTGAAACTTATTTTGCAAATAACTGTGGTTATTTGCATGGTGTGATGTTGATTATTTGTATGATTTTTTTCTCTGAATTCTTTTTATTTTTAATTAATTTTACTGAATTCTTTGTGCTTTCAAGATCTTTTTGTCTAGGTAAGGCCTCAATTTAACAGGTTAACAGTTCTCTAGTAGCAAAGATGCTAATAACAGTATCTAGGAAGAATGTTAACGCACAGACCATCATTTAAAAAAGCAAACTGTGATTGAGGTCTACACATTTTAACAGCAAAAGAAAATAGCACATTATCCAGTATTTTGAAACAGTGTTCTGAGTAATGACCACACCAGTACATCAGTCAGACTATCATTGCAGGCTGTGATATTTTGAGCATAACAATTCACATTTCCATGCTTAGTCTGCATAGACTGTATGTAAACTTCATAGCTTAGCGACTGTAAGAGTAATTATATGGGATAGTAAAAATGCATCCCCTCATCTTGTTCTCCTAACAATAGTAACATGAAACATTGAGTTTGTTATAATGCCTACAATCCTATTTCCTACAAAAAGGTGCAGGTGAAGGGTCATTTCTGTAACTCAGAGTTCACCTTGCCTTCCCTCTCATTCAGTATTGTAACAGGGCACATTTTTCTCTCTCACAGTTGATATAATCTTGTATAGACAGAAGCACTCTGGTTGGTGGACAACCACTGAGATGCTAATACTACGCCCATAGAAGGGAGTGATGCCTCTTCAGAAAAGGGGGAAGGTTTCTCTGTGCCTGCTTAGTTGCAGGGAGGCAATTTTCTCTCAGATGTGCTGAATTACTAAGATGGAAAAAGGCTACGTGATGGAAAGAGTCTGTCTGCAACGGGTATCAATACATAAACAGTAATACTAATCTATTTGTTCCATATCACCAGGAAGCAGACAGGATTTTCAAAGGAAGAATGAAATATCAATGATATAACAATTACAGAATAACCTCTGTATGTTTTGAAATAAAAATATGTTTTTGAGATCTGTCATCATCCCTGAGATGCTTCTTACAAGTGATACTCAAAACAAAATAGACCATTAATGCTCATAGGAGACTCTGTAACACATCACTGCCACTTCTAGTATGCTATATAAAGCATGAGGGAACAGTAGTAATGTAAAAGTTATCAGTTGTCATTTAGTATCACAGGTACATATTCAGTAGTGTTTTAAATACGTGCAGAGAACATGTCTAACAAGTTCAAATGAACAAGTCTATAAACTGTTAACCAGACTTGGTTAATAAATCAAACTCCTGGACAAGCTTGCCAGGCAGATCTGTCAGTGATTTATGCACCTCTGAGTATACAGAAGACTGGTCTTTTGTGATGTTCTTATATAAAAGGCTTTTGTTGGTATTTCATAAATCCATTTGTGCTATTTCCACTACTTCCTTAAGTCAGAATTGTGACAAGCTTCCCTTAATGGAGGTCACAGGAGACATTATTTAAATTGTAGCACAGTTTTAGATTGCTATCTTGTAGACATTTAGGTTGGGGAAGATGAGGAAAAAATAGGTCTAAAACTAATTTAATAAAAGTGACACCTTAAACCTGTTCAAATAAAGTATACCCCTTTCATGATGTAGATGCATGCACTATTCTCAAGGCCTTATAAAATCCAGATGAAATCATTCTGTGATTCTACTGAGAGTGCATTTCAGAAAATGGTATGAATACATATTTAAGGATCTACATCAGTATGTTTAATAAGTCAACAAGTTTCATGAATAAATAAGATCTATAAGCCTTAGCAATGGGACACATAATTCTCTGATTTGACTTTTTTCTCTCCACCCCTCTCTTATCTCCCTTTTTCAGCAGTGGCTTTGCTTCCTCATCTATTCAAAATGTTCCTTTAAAATACTTTATTGTGTTTTTCTGGTACTTGTAACTTTACAAAACTCTCCAGTCACTACTAATTGCAACTTGAACTGCAAAGTTCTTGGAAAGTGCCCACATGTGTTGACTTTGCTTAAGCGCTTAATTAGATAAGGACAAAACATGAAGTTATGGGTCAAATTCAGACTGCTGGAAGAAAGCGCATTTCTATCCACCCACTCTTGCAAGAGAATGTGAGTTCTCTCCCTCCCCCGAAAAGCCACTTTTCCAGGAACACAGCCTGAAGTTTCTCTTCATATGAAACACTTCACATACAGCTTAAGGAGTTCCATGTAGAGAACAGCGAGCCTACTGAGCAAATACACACTGAAGAAATGATTTAAAAGTCAGTTGTCTGGGAGAATGTAGCAACTCACGTCATACAAATACATTTTTAAAATAGGAATATATATTTTAATATATCTAAACATTGACTAAAATGCAGTGTGTGAGAGGACAGAATGTCTGTTCTGAAAGTTAAATATACAAATATGACTTCTTAAAAGGAGAGTATGGAAACAGGAAAAAAAAAAAAACAAAACATACTGCTGTGGTTGCTTTGGTAGCAAATAGAATGCTTTTCAGAAGCATATACTTGATATTTATACTTCTGGTGAAAATGCAAACATATATTAAAGTATGGATAAATAGTTGGAACTATAAAGGTGCCATCTCCTTCTTCCACTACTCTTTTTTCTTCAGACTAAACAATGAAATTGTGCTAGACTTCAGTGTAATCTTATCATCTTTTTGAAGCTTTGTCGGAACAACAGTCTTATACTCTTAGGACTCAATTCTGTAGTGCTTTCAAAGCAAGAAACTTGCTCATCAAGAATACTTTTGGATTCACTGAACTCTCACATATAAAATGTGGGTGGGGATGTTTACTGAGTTTGGTTCCCTGACCAGCACTTTTTTTTTTTTTTTTTTTTTTCCTACTAAAATTATTTTCTTCTTTTCATACTTACATTCCCAGCACATCCCTATCCCAAAAGCTGAGACACTAACTGTCAAACTTCATTACAAAGCACACCGATGCAACTCTGGGCACAATCCTTAGAGTTTTTCCTGAGTGAGAAATGCCTAATTCATGTGTCCACTCACGATCTCTTAAGGCCTTGTAATATCATCTTCAGTAAAAGATTGAAGACAGAAACTGCAACAAGTTCTAGGTAACCCAGGATACTGAAGACACAATATAAATTTTTATCACAACAAGGAGAACTTTTGATTCTGCCCCACTGTGACATTGCTCTGGGGAAGAAGAGCTGATGAGCAGAATTCAGTTCTTAATAGGTCTACAATGCCTGTGTTGTGGATTTCACTCCTTTGGAGGCTAGCTGACCGTAAAAGAAGAGAATGCCTAGAAGTAAAAAAGGCAGAGCTAATATTAACCAAGAATTACTATCATGCCCTGACTGAAATCGCTATCAGAGGTCTTTACCAGAGAAAATAGAGGCATTCAGAACTGCTAAAATGATGCCACACAGAACCATTCACATAGGATGTGACTAGGTTCCTTATCTCTCTGGTTACTTTCTTACAGCTCAAATTCTCTGGCGAATTCTGTAACAGTTTTTTTTGTTTTGTTACCTCATTTTTCCCCCACTTATAAAACTGTATTTTGCCAACAGACTTGAACTTATCCTACAAATGTGACTCAGAATTTTTATTTTCCTTAAGACAACTACAAAAAGCGTTCATGGTAAAGCAATCCTCCAGTCCTCCCACATTTTATAAGAAAAAAAAAAACAACATAACAGATGCAAACTTTATTGAATAAGGAATATAAACCCATTTAAATCACTTCCATCTTACATATTATGATACAGTTGTGAATTATGCTCTTTTTCCATTTGTGAAGAGGGTAGAACAGATGGTGAAGGCTAAGTTTAAAATGATGCACCCATTAAAATAACCTACACTGCCCAGAGATTGTTCACAAAATGACAGGATTTGTGCGCTTCTAGAGAATTTTTACTCTAATTAAATTCTCTACTTTGGAAGGAGGTGGACTTCAGAATATGTTTGTTATACCCCAGTATTTGTAACAGCAAAATTCTGCAGTAATTTTAAAGATCATTTATGTATTTTGTGTGTATTTGTATACATACATACATACTTGGAAAGGCTTATGCTTGGGGATTTAGAGAGGTGAAGCACTGATTAAAATGATATATGACTGCAAAGGCTATTCCCTCTCCTGTCTGATTATTTTGTGCACCTGCTGTTTGGAAAAACATCTTTTTTTTCTCTTCTGCCTCTTTATTAGTAATAGGATTATAGTACCTAGCAGGCTTGCAAAAATCTCTCTCCACTCCTCTCCCTTTCCTCTGCCTGTGTTAAAGTCACCGCAGCCCCAAAGCACTATCTGCTGGAATCTTAAATGCGTATTAGAGCATGGAAGATGCTGCCACACACTATCAAACAGGAGTCAAGAACACAAACCTATAGATAATAGACAGATCTTTCTTATTACTGTTTTTATTTCCAGCAGGATTCTTTTAAGTCTGGCAATAAAAATAAGGCTCTGCATGGCACCTGAAACCCAGGTGAACAGTAGCAATCAAATTAATCTCTTATTGTAAAATATGTTGGCCTAACTCCTTTTAATGCCCCCTTAAATTTTAAACTCCTGAGCTAGAAACATATTGATGCAGAAGCAGGGTATGTGTAGGATAAGTACAAAGTCTAGGGCCTATTGAATATATGATAAACCTTCAGGGCAAAGAAGTTGCATCCAATCTTTGTTAGTGATATTAAAGAAAATCCTTATAAAAGGAACATAAGAAGCAGGACCTAACTTTTCAATTCGAGGGTGGAAGCAAGGGCTGCTTCAGCTTCAAGGTGAAAATATTCATTGTTCCCTTAAGCTAAAAGTTATACACCAAAAGTTCCTAAGAGATTTTTCCACCCTAGGGATGTCTTCTATTACACCAAACTAACAATAGTGACCTAAGAAATGATCAGCAGTTAGATGCTCAACAGAAAATAATTGTTAAAATATCATGATTTGTTTTAAAATGACTGCAAATGTAGATGATTTTATGAACCAAGTTGGAATTTAACTTGCTAGAAGCTGATGGCAGAAACTTCATTTTTCAGGCTTAGAGTCTGAATTAAGAATTTTATTTTCATGCAGCTCTTTCTGATATAACTGCGTTTGAGGTAGAGATCACAAATCCAAGATGTCAAATATAGCATACATAGACAGAATGTCACTTTTCTGCTGAAACTTGCCCAAATTTTATTTTCAAAATACTGAGTGAATTCACCTGTTTGAAAAGTATTTCAGATTATAACACACTTTGGAAAAAGTGTGCTGTACATCTCTGAAACACAAACAGGAAACTTGTCAGCCAACACAGTTTTAAAGTAAAAAAATGTGTTCATACAAATTAACATTCAAAATTTTAAGAATTCCATACTTTGAGGAACTAGCATAAATGGCCCAGCAGAAACATGCTGGGCCCATAACCCAGAGGTCTGTTGATCAAAACCATCCTGTGCTAGGCTATCATTTGACAGTTGGATTAGATGATCTTAGTAGTCTTTTCCAACCTTAATGATTCTTTGATTTTAATATAAGCCTAATACATAAGCCTACTATCAGAACCTGAATACTTCTATTGGAATTCTTTTAAATAAATAGCTATTTAAAAAATAAGAATAAACCTCTAAATAACAGGTTTTCATAAGCACACCACCGATAATTTTTTAACTTATGTTAAAGATTTATCTATCACCCAGCTAATGCATCTGAAGAAGAACGAATAGCCTCCATTGCTAAAAGATTTGCAGATAGAGGAATTAAACTGGTAAAATCAATTTGTATAAGCTAAAATAGATCAAATAATCTCCAGTTTCTAATGCATGTTTATACTTGAAGACCACGGGCAACTTTATTAACAGTTGTAACATGCAACTATAACTATTTCCATGTTTTTTTCTGTTTCTCTTTGAGGGCTATTTCAACTTTTTTTTCTAAACAGAAGTAATCTTAAAAATATTCCTATGTGGGTAATAGCAGAGAAGACTATTCACATCCCATCACCTGGAAGATGCTAGAAAAATTATTCATTTTCAAAAATGAAAAAGTTAACTGCAGTTGCACTATTCTCCAAGTAGTTGTGCCATACCAAATAGAATTTGAGATGGTTAAGGAGATGTGTGAACGAAGCAGAACACTTAGTAAGTGTTTCAGCTTTTATTTTACAACGTGCCAGGAGAAAGGATTATTATTATTATTATTATTTTTAAACAGATGCCACAACAGCCAGTTGTTTCACAGAAAGGAAGTTCTTTTCCCAATAGTAGCACTAATAATATTCTTTTCCATCAGAAGCTTGAGTCATAGCTATTATTCACCTCTCCCTAGACACCAAATCTGGTCCTCCCTCAGATTCTGCTCCTGTTTTAATGGCAGGAATGCAAGCTATACTGAGGCAGCGCTACAGGACTGCAGCACAGGAAGTTTGCTCATCTGCTTCCGAATTCCAGCAAGTTAATTTCAGCACATATCATTGGTGCTCCTTTCTGCATGTATAAACAGTGGCAGGAATTGGCCTTTAATTGCTTATGCACAGTAAAAGAAACATGCAAATAACAGCGGTGTCCTGAAGGGATATCGTTCAAGCAGCATTTTGTCATTTTGGTTGTCCTATCATAAGCAATTCTAATAATGAATGAAGATCAAAATCTCACACTTCACAACATCTGTAAGCTAAACATAGAGTTCTTTTTATTCCCAGAAATCCACGTTCCCCATCTATTTTTATATTCCTAGATTTTCATCTCATTTATACAAAATTTCTCTTCTTTCCTTTCTGCCTTGATTCTGAAATCCTGTTTTCATCGCTGTCCTGTGCATATCCCTCCAATCTTCAAACCATTCCTTTCAGCACTACACTTGCTTCTAACAGTGTCAGCCCCTAGTGTGTTCTCCATCCCTCACTTTCTTGCACATCACTTCACCCTTCTCAGCTGCCAAGCACCTAAAACAAAGTTGCTCAGAACAAGAAAACAGATGGTTGGTGAAGAGAGGAATATTTTTCTTCTGGGAAATGCTGTAAGGTGACGTGGCTGCGCAGATGTCCAAACACTGAGGTAGTTGTTTCCAGCAAATCTGTGGCTCCGAAACTTCTGTCGGGAAAATACTTGCTCATTGAATGTGAATGTTTTGTCCAAAACACATTAACAAACTTTTCCCATACCCAAGACAAAATGTATTGGAGGTCTCAAAGATCACTGCTGGCTTGGAAATTATCCCCTGTGGTTTATAGCTCTGACAGACAACTATAGAGAGGAGATAGTTGTCCAAAGAGCTATTCACAGAAAATAAGGTTCTTCCCATCATCACTGCTGCAATAAGTAATGACCAACTGACCATTGGTCAGTTTTCCTGAGTAGAATGTCTTCTTTAAAAAATATAATTACTAGTTATGTGTACTTTGAAAACAAAACCTTTTTTCTGCAGTTTCTATTTATGTTATATGAGCAACCCAATTTTTATGATAGTAATAATAATTACTTGTGTGTTCTGGCATTTGATCACTAGTCAATGGCACATTCCTCTACTCTCTGGAAGCACACAAACAACTGCCCACCAGCAGCTGCTTTCCAGAGAGTCTGCCACAGGTCACTGCCCTCTTCATCAGGATTCCTAGAGTGATGTTTGTATACTCCTCTCAGAACAGCTCTGAGAAATAATCATTTTATCTCAGGTTTTCAGATAAGGAAACTGAGATCCAGCTATTTAAGTTACTTGATACAGATTCACAAGTGAGATGTGTCTACATCAGGAACAGAGCCCAAAGTACTAGGTTTCCAGATTCTGATCACTTCACTGTGCTTCAATGGCTTTGAAGAACACAATAGCAGCACATCATCAGCCATCGCCCAGCCAATTGTCTCTAAATCACTGCTTCTCTGCTGGTGATCTAATCAGGACGGCAGTCAGGTCTGCTCTGCTCATGACTCCTGCAGTGCTCATCTCAACAGGCGGTGCAGCATAATGCACGTTTATAATGGATGGTTGAATTAAAAATAAAGGTAAGCTATTTGTTCGAAATGTTCATCTTATTTATTTTATGTTCATATGCTTGAATAGGAGGCCTCTTAAGGGTTGCTTGAGATCCAAGTCGGAGAAAGAGGTATGATAAGCAAAACCAACAAATACTCTTACTGATTACTACAAGTGTATTCTTTAGCATTTCTTTAAAATGAGAAAATCAGAAAGTAAAACCAAATAAGTTCTCTTTCCCCAGGCAACCACAAAGCGAAACAATTATACTTTAGAAGAGAAACATTCCTGGTGCTATATGAAAACAATTTGATAACAGTAAAGAAAAATACTTCAATTTTTCAAGGCTATGGAATTCAAAGTGTCTTTCGAAACTGCATGTCAGTTAATTCTTTTCAAATGTATTCATTCATATGAAAATTTATGTTGTACAAAGCCACAATGATTCAGAGCTAAGCATTACAGCTATTCCCTTCCCCTCCCCCCCCCCAAAAAAAAAAAAAAATCAAGACTAAAACATGCTCATCTATGATAGCAACGAGACATCCCAAATGTTATATTTTCAATTACAATTTCTATTGACAGATGCCCATATACATTTCCTTAAAGAATGTAAAACATCAAGCATATTTGACTGCAGTGCAAGCTTTGATGACCACAAATACTGCAAAGATTAAAGGGATACTACTTAGAAATACTTTTCTTCTAACAAGAACAATATCCTACAGTCTATGTATGCACAAGTAGACATATACAATAAACAGAGCCTTCAAAAGATTTGTCCCCGTATGCTGGGGTAACTGCTCATTCGATTAGATACTGAAAAAAAAACTTTTAGCCACTTGAGTAAATAATCTCTGTGAAGATTGCTGGAGATAAATGTAATCAGTGGTAATTTCCTACGAATCTACACTTCTGGGGTAAAGTCTGTGACACTATGGTCAGTGATTTTGAGGGCTCGTGTGCCTGAGAACGGTGTGTAATTTGAATTTACAGTGCAGAGATGGGCTATAGAAAGATATATTCAAAACTTAATTAACTGAAATGAATGTCTGCATTGATAGTTAACATGGAATTATCTGTGTGTTTTAACTTCACTGATACTGAGTGCACTAATCCTCTTACAGGAAAAAAAACCTTCTTCCACAGCTGAAAAGCACACTCCCACTTTTCAAGGGAAAGGACATGATATATATAGACACATACATGGGGTAGAGCGGCTTTAGGGAAGGAAGTCTGAGAAAGTACACATAGAAAATGATGGAAAGATTTTAAGTCAGCTGCTCAGACTGATTGGAGCTGGCTTATGCTTTAATGAGAGCTGTTTGTAAATTTGCAATTTCTTCTTTGTAGCTAATTCTATAATTTAAAAAAAAAAAAAAATTGAGAGATTCTAATATCTGGTCAAACATTGAATTTCAGTTAAATAATAAGTCAATATTCTCAGAAACTAAAGCATGATTTTTGATCAGTAAAGTGTTTTGATATCAGTAAGGAAAAATGTTGCATTTCAATTCACGTTATTTTAAAACATCAACCTGTTTAAAAAGTCAGAAAGTTTCTATTTGGTAAAGCAAAAATATTGTTGAGTGGTTATTCTGAGTGATCTATGCTTTGCTTCAAGTTGTAATTATTCATAATAATTCCAATTTCCTAATGAAAAGGGTGCAGAGTATTTCTAAGCAGAGAAAAAGCACCGAACATGACTAGAAAGAATCTTGTTTGGATTTAAAAGACAAGGAAGTTCTACAGATTTAGAAAAAGGAGCTCAGGATCAGGTCACTGTATTATGCTAGAAAAAGAACTGATATTGCTAGCACTAACAGCTGGCAGAAGAGAAATATTGTTCCTTCTGGGAAAAAATCAGCAGCTTGATGGTATCGCTGATGTTATATTTTGAATTTGATGCAATATAGCAATTTTTTTTTTTTCTGTGATTACTTATACATTAATAAATGTAGCTAGTTTTATAGGCTATTTATAAATCCTGGGTTCAGTATACTGTCCAGGAGAAAATGAGAAGTTATTACTCATAGAATGTATTTCTTGGAAAATACATGTTAGTAACTGGATCAGGATTTACTGCAAGCTATTAAGATAAAAAGGCATTCAAGCCAATGATAGTTTCAAATGTGTATACAGCAGATCTAAATCTATGCTGGTGAGAATTTACCCTTTCACCATCACAGGCAATTGGCTTGAAAAGAAAATGCAGATATTTTCTTAGCTTCTCTTTGTTTTTCTTTTTTTAATAATAAAATAAATGATAATTGCAATAATTTAATGGAATTTAGTTACTGCAAGTAGCTAACTGAAAAAAAAAAAAAAGTTGTGCTTTTGCCTCATAAAGATTTGTAAATAATCAAAATGATTTTGTTCAAAAGCATACCTTACAATACGAGAAGCTAACTGTAACAAACTTAAAGGAAGTGAATGGCTGTTACAACAGCTTCAGTGTAATATAACAATATTGAAGAAGACTCAAATTGCCTTGTAGCTAAATAAGATAAATTTCCAAACACAAAATCCTATCAATTCATAATTCAAATGTACTATGTTGTAGTATGTTGAGCCCCAAAGATAACAAAGTTGGACACAGATGAAGCAAAAACACAGTCACCTTTTTATATAAGAAAAATAACTCCCAGTTCAACTTGATGCGTTTTTTTTTTTTTTTTTTTTTTTAAGGAGAGCTTAGGAAGCAGATTTGATCACATTTTGATCACATAGTTTATTCTTTCGAAGCAGTCCTGGTTTATTAAATTTGTTAAATTGTTAGATCTTCTCTTAAAATGAATAAATGTGGAGATTTTAAGAACATTCATAAGAAACCTGACTCCCCACCAGTTTTTTCTCTCCTTTTTGAACCTTAAGGAGATTCAAGCCCACCAGTTACTTTTTTAATCAAACTGTCCAGTTACTTACCTCTGTCCATCTTTTCTGCATACATTTCTTTTTCTAACAATGACATCTAGTCATCCTTAGTATATTCCATACGATACTATAATGATGATATTGCACATACTGTCATAGTTTCTAAAATGCTATCAATACTGTTTTGATATGCTTCTCTTGGTGTACATTTACGAAGCTGGCTTGCATTTGCCAGAACAAATGGGCAATCTAACAATTCACTTACAGCCAACTAGTGCTCAGATACTTTTAGCTAAATTTTGCTCAGTGTAATTAAATGTGCTGACTTCTACACAAAGTGACTTGTCTGACGCAATTAAATTTCACTAACATCACTCACTCAAGTCAAAAATTTCAGTGTCCAAAATATTTTAATTCAGGAATTTTCTTCCAAGGTTCATGCTTTTATGGTGAAGATGCAGTTTTCTGACTGTAAGAGAATGGAGCTGGAATTCTCCATCTCCCTTATTTTATTTTTCGCACATGGGACTTAAATGACACCCATACATTTTTGTGCAAGTAATTGTGAAGTTACACAAGGCTTTCAGGTACTTTCAGGCAGCATTACAAATGCATTTGGCTGTACATAATGCATGATGATCAGCTGTGTGCTCTGGGGCAATGCAGCAGGTGGAACCCATTACCTGGCTCAACTGGAATGAGCAAATGAACTCAGCTGAACAGAAATAAAACAGAAGGAATGAACCAGCAGCATCAGTCTTGTGTCTAGAAACGCCACATGTAGAATTCTGCAGGTGAGCAAAAGTGAAAAGAAGCTTTTCAAGCCTATAAGGAGTGCTAGCAATGTAATCAACACTTAGAAAATAAACATTAGAAGTGAAAGTTTGTGCTTCTATCAGCACCAGCTGACATTTCCTATATATGAAAAGAGACAGCCAGAAAGACAAAGCAGGCACACAATGAGCTCAGCCAAGGCTGATGCTTCCTGGGGACACTCTGAACTGCACCACCCTTGGCAGCACCTGTGCTGCACCTCTGCCAATAGATACCCTGGCAGGGTAGGTATGTAGTCACAGGGATGTCCAAATGGTCCTTAGAAGTATAACTGCAGTGCAGGTGTAACTTGACTACTTCTTAGAATGTGGAAGCCAGTCTAAGTTGCAATGGGACAGAAAAAGGGCAACTTGAGCATATACTGAATGTTGTAATGACTAGTTAGATGCAAAGGAAACATTGGGAAATAAGCACACAGCAAACTGGAAGAGAGGATATCCCCTAAAATCAATTCTCTAGCATACTGTACCTACTGTACATTGATTTCAAAGACTGTATTGGATTTGTTTTAACAACTGTTCTAAAGGTGTTCTGAAGTACAAAATATACATGTAGATAGAAGCAAAGATAGTAACAAGCTTAAATTTAAATGCTTGTTTCTACGTTAACCCGAGTTAACATACGGATAACTGATTGAAGTTATTTCAATAGTCAAGGCACTACACTGTCCTAGACAAGCATTTACAAGTATGTAGGCTAACTAAGTTAAATAGCTGTGGATTAAACAAAATAAAAACAAAACCTGTCTGAACACAGAAAATACTACCATGAGCATAAGAGGGCTATAATCAGTAGTGGCTTAATCATTTTAATGTGTTAAAATAATAACAATAAAAATATACTTCCTCATTTTGGAGATCTTGGCTCCTAGCACTAACAATTCTATGTTCAGAACCTACCTTTTCCTCCTGGGAATTTTTCCTTCTGTGTATGTCTGAAAAAGAACAGTAGTTTGGCAGACACAGAGTCTACCTTCTGGAATATGTGCAAAACGGTACAATTGTTTGAATAGAATTATCGAGATCTACATAAAATGTATTTTTCCCCTTAATGTCTACTTTATGAGTAACAGTAAAAAAAAAAAAAAAAAAGTATCTTATGCATCCGCATCTTATGCATCATCTCATTTTGTCTCTGTTCATGAAAAATACTGACAGCAAACATTATTGGTCAAACTTTCCATTACATCTTTCTAGTATTCAAAATTAGTTTCAATTCAGTTATCACTGGGGAAAAAAAATATATATAAAAAAAAAGTGACTCATCAGTGGTGCAGATAAGACATTTATCTCAATATTACTTTATCTTGTTCTGGAAAAAGAATACTCAACTTCAGTGTTTGGATGGCTTTCAGTCTGGATACAGTCTGTAGCTGAACTTTCTTACAACTAAAACTCCAATTAGTGAACTCAAACTTATGTGAACTTTTCTTAAAGTTTGCACTATAAATCAATACATGAAAGAGTCCAAAACATCAAACAAAGAAGGACTGTGAATTGAAACATTTTCATCTGAGTATGAATTCCTCTTTAGATGACAAAAACATTGTTTTGATCTTCCCAGAGAAAGCAAATTCATACTACTAGAACAATAAGACAAAAAAAAAGAGTAGTTCACTATGGAAGAATTTTCCAGAAACAGTATGTTATTTTATTAGTAGTATTCAGTTGCTCCAAATAGGATCACCACCTATGCTAGGCAATATGATGGCAGAAAGCATTCTCAAAACACTTAATGATTCTTCTGCCTAAGGAGAAACATTTTCCCCATTTTATAAATTGGCAGTAGATGAAAATACATGATATCATTCAAGAAATTTCTAGAAAGTTTCAGATAAAGCAGGAGTAGAAGCTCTGCTGAAGCATTTTTCAGTGTCGACTAGTCAAACTGAATTCCAAGACAATGACAATCCAGAGACAAATGCAAAAATTTTAGTTAACCTGGCAATTCCTGGCCCACCATAATTTCACAATTTTATAGACTACCTTGCAATCCTGATTAAAACACTTAATAAAAACAGTAACTCATTACATTAGTAGGAATAAGAATGGAATGTGTTTTAGCAGTGCATACAGCCTTCCATGAGCAATTGACTGCTAATTCAGGACACTTTATGTGATGTAAAATTCACTAACATAACAAAGCAGTGGTAGCTTTAGGTCTTCCTCACAGTGAGCTACTATTAGATAAAATTTTTGCACTACTGACTACAATTTTGTTTTAACTGAAAAATGAGGTGCAGGGAGCCAGGTAACTGTTAAGCTCCTCATCTCTTCTGCTTTTAAACATCATTTTTATAAAATCGGTTTGACAGTTCGATGTTAAAATCTTGATGGGATCTTTGGAACTAATGGTATATCTTGTTGTCAATTACTACACAATAAGTCACATCTCTCAGTGCTTAATTGAAGTACACTGAGCTCAGATCTACCACAGAAGAAGAATTACTCCTAAAATACAAAGTCAGAGAATTCTTCAGAAGCTGATGAATATTTCATTTCCAATCTTATACTAAATGAAGTTAAGAATGAATTCTTTTCACTTAAAATTAAAGTGACTAGATTCATAGGCTGAGGAGTTGCTACACTCAGCCTTGACAAGTAGCAACTTGTTCCTGCCTTAGCCTGTTCATTTCAGCGTTACCAAAGGGTACAACCCTTGATTTGTGGGCTGATTACAGATACTGGATGGATGTTTCAGATTTGCCTTTGTCTGTGAGTACGCTACCTTATTATCCCTTACTAGTCTTCTCGTAAGACTTGAAAGTAAATGGTATCCTGGGCTCCATCAGAAGAGGGGTGGCAAGCAGGGACAGAGAGGTGATTGTTCCCCTCTACTCTGCTCTTGTGAGACTCCATCTGGAGTACTGTGTCCAAGTGTGGAGCCCCCAGTACAAAAAAGACAGGGAACTGTTGGAGAGGGTCCAGAGGAGGGCCACGAAGATGATCAGGGGACTGGAGCACCTCCCTTATAAGGACAGGCTGAAGGAGCTGGGCTTGTTCAGCCTGGAGAAAAGAAGGCTGTGGGGTGACCTCATTGCAGCCTTTCAGTACCTAAAGGGAGCCTACAAACAGGAGGGGAATCAACTCTTTGAAAGGATAGATAACAGCAGGACAAGGGGAAATGGTTTTAAGTTGAGGGAGGGAAAATTTAGGTTGGACTTCAGGGGGAAGTTCTTTACCAGGAGAGTGGTAAAGTGCTGGAACAGGCTGCCCAGAGAGGTTGTGGATGCCCCATCCCTGGAGGTGTTCAAGGCCAGATTGGATGGGGCCCTGGGCAGCCTGGTCTCGTATTAAATGTGGAGGTTGGAAGCCCTGCCTGTGGCGGGGGTTTGGAGATTCATGATCCTTGAGGTCCCTTCCAACCCTGGCCATTCTGTGATTCTGTGATTCCTCTTCACTTGCCTCAATTTAATCTTCCCAATTTTTGAACAAATTGCTTGATGGGGGTTCTTTCACATTGTACCTTTAAATGTTGCTTTAAATGAGGATAAGGAAAAAAAATATGCAGTAATTTCACTGTGAGCAGATTCAAATGTTGGTATGTGATAATTTTATTGTATTTATAATTATGGTTAAAATAATTGTATTGATGTTTAATAATGCAATAGTATTACCACTGTTTCTACAGACAAATCTGTCTTCTCAATTATACTGTGCAAAGAGGTGACAAATAAAAGGATTAAGCTGACTTCAAGAATACCTCACACAAAAGGTTAGAACTTAATACAATGCCTGCCTAGCAATTACGATATGCAAGTGAATTAGACATTAAAGTTACCTCACTAGCTCATGCGACATGTTTAGCTCTTAAGATGTGCTCATTTTAAGCTGTTTTAATTGTTACCTTTAGAGATAAAGGAAGAGACCTTATATGAAGTCTTTATTTTATATAGTTAGCATTCCAGTCTTATCTTGCTATATATTTGCTAAGTGTGAATTTTCTCCAACTGAGTGAAGGTAATATATAAATATAATGAAAATATGTTGAAAGTACATCATGAAAATACCAATAGAAAACTTTTAACTAGAAGTAATTTATTGGCTAAATAGCTCCAGAGTGTTATTCTGGAAACCAATACAATACTCAAATTAAGTTTGCACTTAATTTCTGAATCTATAGCCTGACATATTGATTTCAATTCCATCAGATAGCAAAAGGATCTAAAATGGTTCAGGTAATGATTTTGTGCTAAAAAGCCTATCCCCATTAAAATACTTATTCTGAAGTACAAAGTATATCTCTATCCAATATTCCAAGGACAAATCCTTTCTTTACCATCAAACAAATATAATCAGGAGGTAAGAGGTGAATCAAGCATCTACCACTCCTGTTGTAGAAAGTTATATGTTGTAGTGGGACCAGAGCAATATAGCTTATTACATGGATGTCTTTATAAAAGTCTGCAAATAAAGTTGAAATTTAATGACTAAATCAATACATATAGGAATATTTACCATTCCAGGACAGTGTTGCAAACAAATCAGGTAAAAGAAAAGTGTCAGAATGAAAAATCAATAAACTCCATTGCATCAAGAATCCACTCTGCGTAGTTATCAAAGTAATCAGACAACACAATATACAGTACATATGTGTAAGTATCATTAACTGGAGATGGATTCATGACTTGAATACATCTGCACCTATTTGAATGAACACAAGCAAATGATCCATTAGCAGGGAATGATCTATTAACTGACATCTAGACTTTTAATTGATAAGTTTTCTTCACTAATGGTTGAATGCATTTTATTCCTTACAAATTTTCTATAACAGAACAATCATAGTATCTCCCTGCCCCCATAAATCTCTTACAGAACAATATGCTTAACTCAGCGTCAGTGGCAAGTGGCATCCCTGTCTGAAATGAGTGGTTTGATAAGTTGAAGTTAAAAAGAACATTTCTTTGAAAAGATTCTGCTTTCAAAAGGAAAAAGAAAAATTGCCATTTCCAGTCCCCTGGCTCTTGTGTTTATTTTCTTTTTTTCAGTAGGTTTTTCAATAGAGATGTCACAGTGACGAGTCTACATAAAATGACAGGCCAAGAAGCCTCTTACACTGACTCTTAGGGGAAATAGGGAACTCTTAGTACAAACTTTGCCAGGCAGCAATACAAATTGGGACCCTCCAGCCAAATTTGCTTCTTCTGCAGACAGATAAATAATTTATTTATTTATTTATTTTTTATGTTTCTATACATACTTTGCAATTCATACTTTAAAGCAAGATCTCAGAGGTGACTGGAATGCTGTCTTTACCTAACCCAGATAAAATTTGTAGCTGCCACTATACAGAATCACATACCAGGTAGCAATCCAGCTATACAGTCACTTGAAAGTCATGAAAACTCCTCCTGTAACTCTGAGAAGTTGCTGAGGCACTTTACAATTCCAGATAACAGAATAGAGTAGAAGGAAGCTAACTCCATGATATATAATTCCAGAGATAAACGGATTATGAACAGATTCCTCTATCAAATCCTGATCTATCCAGATACTTCAGCCTCCTCTAGCAATTACTCACTGCAGGGCAGGCCTTAGAATTTTTAGGGGTCATTATACTTTTAATTTTTTGTTTCTTTGTTCTTTTCCAAAAAGAGAGCAGGATTCTTCATACAAAAACTAGAAGGAAAATTCCACAGGGTTTTCTAAAACTTAAAGCACCTCACAATAAAATGGGTGGCAGCAGCTGTTCCAGAACAGGTTATCAATAATGTGAAAACTTGCTTGAATTCAACTACTAATCAATAATCTTGTGGTGTACGCAAGTCCTTAAGAACTTTACTGATGGAACTGAAAAATATATACACTGCTACCAGTTGGGATAAAGCCACAGTTTTTCCTTGGCTTGGATGGATGAGGAAAAAGCCATTTAATCAAGCCTTCAGTTTGATAAACCTGGAATTTTCTGTAACTGTAAATCTGGTCTTTTGATTATGCATGGCAAAACAGACATCTGGACTTGATTCCTTTCTCATGGCCTTTGCCTTCGGTATTAACCCATTAAAGTGGCATCCCCAAACTCAGGACTCAGGGGCATGAGAAGGGCGGCGGAAACTCCTCTAGACGCAATGAAGGAAGGGCTCTTCTGGATATGGAGTAACCTATAGGGCAATCTACCTACAGTCACCAGAATCAGTATCACAGAGAAAAGTCTTCTAGAGTCTTTCCTCTTCTACTCTAAATGAGATAGTAAAATGTAATTTTCCTTGGTCAGTGTTAAACTTTGTTTTATTAAGGGGAAGTGGACAGTCAGTAATCAGGGCCCAAATTAACTGGGCAAAGGAATAGCAGGTCTTGATCTCACAATGGGGAAAAAGAGGGAACCCAAAACCTTGGTAATACCAAACTTTAGTCATCCTCAGCTGATAACTGGGGTAAGTTTTGGGGACTTTGTTTCCGTTTGTTTAAAAAACAATTTTTATATATGTCTCACTCCAAGGCAAAAGCGCAGGGGGAGAGCAGCAGCAGTATGGCTGACATTGGGCAGCAAGCAGGTACCAGGAGGAAGTGGCAGGGTAAGTCCAGGAGGAAGCAACGGGTCTCAGGCAGCAGGCCCAGGTCAGCGTGCAGACATCAACTTGTGAGGCTTCTGATATCAGACACCTCTTCTTCTTCAGCATACAGGTTGTGATGAATCTGCTGTCAGAAAGCCTCTTCTTCTTCATGCAGGTCTCAGGTCATGAGGAATCTGTTGTCAGAAACCTCTTCTTCGAGAAGAATCTGTTGTCAGAAAACCTAATCTCATGGCTGTAGTCCCCTTTTTATCCTTCTTCTGCCAGTGTGGCATTCCTGGGTGCTTGGGTAAGAGTCATGTGCAGTACTCCCTGAGATAGCCATCTTCCTCAAGATTAGCCCACACAAAAACTGCTTCCCAAACATCAATGTGTGGCTTGTCTCTCTCTCTCTCATTGTCCATGGCCTTGTCCATCAGTGTTCTCCAGACAAAGGATTTCTCAACCCTTGACCAGGATTTGCTTGGACTTGTTCGTCTGTGTCCTCAGCAAGCTTTGAGACAATGATATAAAAGAATAATCTCTGACAATATATTAAGGTGTTCCCCACCCCCCTATTTAGTTACAATTGTAACCTATCATCTTCCTCTTGCCTAGTACCTAGTGCACAGCTTCTCCCACATCTCTTTCCTAGACACACTGGGTACAGCAAAAGTTTGTATACATCTATCTTTAACAGAATCTTTAACAGAATCTCTGTGAGACAGAGCACTGTAGGAGCTCATGACCAGAGAGGCAACTGAAAGCATTGTGTTTAACAGCAAAATGGTGGTAGAATTTAGCTTGCAGTGGAGATTGACCAGGTCTTATTTCATGATTGTCTATTTCAAAGTTATTGTTAAATGAGACATTATAGCTGTATTTTCTACTTTCAGTGCTACTTTTTCTTCTTACTGTTTGATTTTATTTGCCCTTATATTTAAAGAGAAAATCTAGATTGCTTCCCAGAAGTCATAGTAACATTAAGCCTCTAGATTATGAATTGATTTTCTAGCTGTAATAAGGCTGTGAAAGCTTTATCATATTTTTCCAGTTACACTGACTTGAAAAACCCTCATAGTGTAGCATGCAGCTGTTTGATGGACTAAGTGAAGAAAGAATGAGAGTAAGTTTCAGTTCTCAGACACTCGGATTACTGCTATTGAGCTTAGTAGAAACATTTTAAACCCTGTCAGCTTTGTATCTGCTTTGTCCTGGATCTGTAAAACCCCAGTAGGACCATCCCTAAAATTAAAGGTGGTAGATGTTACTGGTTTCTGCAACACCAACACTGGAACTGAAAACAAGAATAACATCTCTACTACTCTGTATGCACTTTTTTCCCCCACATTCCACCACAGTGAGAAAGGAAAAATCATCTCTGCGATTTTTAGAATGTCACAGATTTTAAGAAGGAAAGAAGTAGAGGTTAAATCACTAGAACCTGTTCCTAGAGTAAACAGGAACAAAACCCAAATTATTGTGTTCCATCTTCTTCTGTTGTAAATATTTTGTCAATAAGTTTTACAGATTTATATTTCATCACTATTATAGCAACAAACCCCCACAGAGGACTGACAACTACTTTCATCAGTCAGTTGGAACATACCCTTAGTGAGGGAAATAAATACAATGGGTTTCCAGAGTTAAAAAATGGCTATTGACTGGTATCAGTAGCAATACTGTTCCACATGATAAAATTTGTAGGAGAGATTAGCTTCCTTTCCTAAGGAATGAAGTAATATATATTTGAGTGTCCAAAGAAACACTGTGTAAAGTCTTGTACTCAGAACTCTTATATTATCTTTTCCCCACATGTCCTTGCCTGTCAAGCTGGATTCTTATTGCTTCTTTCCTTTACTGAAGCCACCTTCAGGCAAAAGGAAAGAACTTGATAAGCCTTATAGAAAGTGTCAATGATATGCAAGATTGAACATCTTTATCTGGAGTTCTACCTATAAGAATTTCATCTACAAACAGTTAGAAGAATTTACTACCAATGAATAGCATGTATTCAATAACATTAAATGAACATTAAATGTTGTGGTATTCTACAAAAGACTTCAGTATCATGTGCTATATGGTTCAGTTTACCATGAAGTTGATATTAAATGCTAAACTATCATCTGATTTCCTCAGTTGTCTTCCAAGACGGTGCAAGTGAACACTGCCAAAGCACAATGAAGTAACCTTAATTGTCAGTGACTGCTTTTCAGCACTCAAGAGCAAATATTTTATCCCATGTTTTCCAGTTGCAAACAGGAATTAGAATTCATTCAATTAAAGTCAATGAAATAACAGGTTTTCCTTTTATTCCTTTATTAAAAGTTTTTGTATGCCAGTATTTTAAATTGTAGCATGTCAGAATTGGTAAAACCCAAACCCAACAAATTAGCTGTTATTTGACTTATATAAATCAGAGAGCTTTATAGGTGTAATAATTAGTGCATCTATGGCAATAACTTAGTTAGAAACATTCATGAGTCATCACAGGACCAATCATTTTGCTTCTGTTTCTCATATAAATTTCTGTCTTCCTTTCTATGTTGACAGAAGCCAACTAACAGAAACATTATTTGCTTTTTTTTAACTGCATTTAAATGTATTGAAACTAAGTACACAATTACAGCTATACTGTATCCCTCTCCCTCATGAAATAAACAAGATTACCAGGATCTAAAATAAATATTAAAAACAAGTGCATACCAAATTCCTGACACTATATGCCGTTCTTATTCCTCCATGGCAAGAAGAAATATTCTGTACCCAAAGAAACTGAAATGCATTGACTGGACTTCAAAACAACAGATTACTATATTTCTGTATTATAGATTGTTAAAATTTGAAAAAAAAAAAAAAAAAATTATTCTTTTCTCTCTTCCCTTTCTCATTGCAATCAACCAACTTTTCATTGTATTTATCTTCTTTTCTCTCTAGAGCAAGCAAACAAGCAAAGCCAGCCAGAGAGCTTGCCCTTTGAAATGGGCAGTGCTGTATATCTAATTTGGATTAGTCATGCATTCATTCCAAACTAAAAAATGTTTATGCTTTTTTTTTTTTTTTTTTTTTTTTTTTCCTTCTCATTATGCATTAGCTCTTCTGCAAGTTCCATATTCATTAACACAAGTTGGCAGATAGGAATTTAGGTTGGTGTGGGATTTATTCAGGGAACAGACGCAGTATGGGCATAAGGGAACATTTCTTTGTTATAAGTGCTGTGCACACACCTTCTCATGTGGATTTGTAAGACATTTTATTTGCATAAACAGCTGTCTTCTTACCTCATTTCTGCAGCAACAAATAGTACCATGGATGAAAGCTGCCATAAGAGAACCTGTTCTTATTCTTCACACCATCCCCCCACCTACTCTTTGCAGCTGGCTCTTCAAACTCAAATAATTTGAGATCTAGAGTTTTTTTTTTTTTTATTACAACTGTATTACTGGAGGGAGATACCGATAATTCAATCCTATTTGCACTTTGAGTGCAAAAATCAATATTTTTTAAATTTTTAACTACGTCTACAATGTTTTTGTTGACTATTACTTTGAAATCAGGAAAACGTAAGAGTGAAAAAAATTCCATCAGATGAGCAGCAGAATTTTGATTCATTGAGACAATACAGATCAGTTCTGGAATTTAAAGAAGAAAAGAACTGTAGGTTTATGTTGGCATTTTGTCTCAGTAAATTCCAACACAGACAGTATACAAAACAGGTATGTTACAGTATTTCTGTATGAGAAAAATTCAAAGAATTGAACAAAACAGACTAGTGTTCTAAGCAAGCATAATGAAATAAAACCAGGAGTATTTAGATTATTTTCTTAGAGATGTTAAATAAAGATACTATTACATAGTTTGTCTCTAGCAACATATACTCGATGATTGATCTGTATTTCTACAAGTATCACTGAGTTTATTTCTTACATATCATAATGAACACTTGCATCTCTTCTACTATTCTCTATTTGTCTATGTTTATATTATATGCACATATTTGAAAAGTTGATTTGTAAGATTTCAGTTGTGAAAAAAAAAAAAAAAAAAAAAAATCCTTATTTTTTTACCAGTTAAGAAAAAGAACTGATACTGAATTCCATCATTAAGAATAAATAGCTGGAATTTGATGGGGGCACAGGGAGGTTGTTATTTGTCTCTTCCCTGGATGCTCTAGAAGCTCACTGTCAAATTGTTTCACTCTACCAAAACAATGAAAAGCAGAACATCATATCTAAGTAATTGAAAGCATAATTAAAGTATGAAGTTACAAAATGCATGGAAAGAATTATGTAATGGGTAAAATGAATAGAAGAAACTTAAAGAGCATCTGTAGCTCATCTCCCCACTTTTCTATCCCTATTTTGACTTTTACTAATTACAAATACCCTCTCTTTAGTACTCAATCTGAAATAGATTTTACTGATTGGTTCCTTAGTCTATTCTTCCTTCCTTGTGGCATCTTACTGAATCAAAGCTAAGAAAACAGTGCAACTTATCTCACCATATTTTCTTGCATGTCAGAAATTAAAATATTAAAGAGTAAATATTAAACTTCAGCAGAAGTATTGCCATAAATCTCACTTCTAAACAGTTCTCAAATATTCCTGTGAAATCATTATTCTTGTTGCAAGACTTTCATAATCTTAGATGGCAAACAACAAATTGCATCTAACACTGCAGTTGACATGAATCCCATCTTTCTTTTTTTTCCTATTCATTGCTGAGAAATCTGAGAATAAATACAATTGTTTCAAATGAACAGAATAAAAATTCCTAGAGGAAGAGAAAGAAAGATGAGGAGAGCGAGCCCAGTCATGCACTATTGAATCAGAAACAGTAAAGCACTTGTGGTATTTTGAAATATTGATGTTTCCTTAGAAGGGGATCTAGTTGAAAAAATTTTGTGAAGACAAATTTCTTTCCAATTTTTAGAGAAAATTGTAAGTGTTCTCATATGAAAAAAATACTGAGTTTGCTATCTTTCCTTATAATCACAGAAATTATCGTTTTCTCTCATTTCACAGAGTCATGTCATAGAACGGCTTAGGGAGGAAGAGACCTTAATGAAAAAAAACAAAAAGCCAATTCACTACCAATCTCAGTTCTTTCCTTACCAAATGAGGAAATACAGAAAATGAGCTCTATTCCTCTGCTAAAACAACATTCTTTCTGCTTACATCACCCACAAAATCTGACACCATAATTAAAATCAGTTGTGATGCTACTAAATCAAGAGTGTCACGGATACAGATTTTCACAGTGCTCTTCCAGAGCCATGGCTTTCTGGGGATTTTCTATGCCTCTGAAAACTAAAATCTTCATTGAAAGTCAGAAACAGTTCAGAAGTAAACTGAGCGTTCTGCTATGAAAACTTCAAAACAATCCTCATCTCAAAATTCTGCACTTACTTTCCAGATGGCTTATACTAACCCATATATGTTGAAACAAGCTGATATAGCAGTGAGATGCAGAAACGTATTTGCTTTTTCAAGAAAGAAGATAAAAAAAAAAAAAAAGGTTCAGTTCTTACTTGCTACAATATCCATCAACAGCAGCTTTGATAATATCAACAATTACTTTTCTTCCATGTTTCCTACATTCTTTTACTGAATTTGGAAATTGTTTTTCCAAACTTAGGACACAAAGACTGATCTGCTTGGGACACATATACTTCTGCTTGCACAGATACAGATGGTTTTTGCATAAGCTAACAAAAAAGTAGCCACAATATCACTGACCACATGAAGATAATTTCTTTAGAGATTGTTCTGATGGAAGCTGAAACATACAACCTAATGTTCTTCAGCAGTCTTCTACAGTTTTTGGCACATTTCATTAATGGCTCTGCTCTGATTTGCTAACTTCAACTGACAGACGACAAAATATTACAAGGACAATTTATACAAACTTTATCATCCACCAAAAATATTTCTCATTCTGATGATTGCATAGAAATCTCTTGTTAAAAGATATGCTTGTTTAAAAAATATATAAAATTAGAAAAAAAATCACAGCAGATGAGGACAAAAACAAAGATAAATCTGATGTCTTTGAAATCCGAATTTCACTAACATTGTGTTTATATACTATAATTAAAAATCTTCACATCTAGTTCTTCATAGTGAACACCACTATGATTAAAATCTGCAGGTGTCCTCTTGATTCCTAGAAGTTTACATATAAAGAATACAAAAAGCTATGACAAAAAATATTGTCAAATTTCTTATTAAAATGTCACATCAAAAAAAGACAAATATGAGGGTTTATTTTTAAGATGTATTAGTGATCTAGTGTCCAATCACATATGCAGTGTTGTGATCCATTTCAGTACTACTCAGTTGACTAAACGTATGTAGCTAACACAATTTTTAGATATTTTCTGTAAAAATAACACGCACATAGGCCTGCAGCAAATGTGATACACAGGAACTACAGTGCACCTGCTCCCTTTTGAGACAAGCAGCTTGAGGCCAAGCAGGTTACCCTAAAGGCTGTTCCAACACTCCCATACATAGATATCTGAATTGCGTTCTGCCTCAAGAAGTGTATATTAACTAAATTTGTTGAGATTTACTAAATTTGGTAAAACTTACTCTATCATTTGTATATGTTGAAGTTAGTTTATTTTTCAAACCAGAAGGCACGACTTAGAGCTTGTTTCAGTTAAGTTGAATGCCATTTCCTACTTAGGCATCCTAAAAGATTTATCTACTTCACTCCAAAATCGTATTTCCTCAGTAACATTCAAACCAACTTGCTGTAAACATCTCCAAATAGCATGCACTTACTCTGTTCATTGTTATCTGTGCTGGAAACCATCATATCATTTGCATGGCCAAAAAAGCCATTCAAGCCTGTCATAATATGAAAGTCTCTTTTGGAAGTGTGTTGGCACTGAAGACAAGCTGAATGGAAGCCAATTGAAAGTGTCATCCAAACAAGGTAATAAACATAGATAACACACATTCTATAGAAAGTGGGAGTTGCCAAAACCCTGCTGCACTCTCAGAATTGCAGAACAGGTGCTCCTCAGTGACAAAACTCCTTATCTGCTGCAAATAAAAGACGAATAGTACAGAAATACTCACAAAAATGAACACCTTTTTTTTTTTTTTTTTTTTTTTTTTTTTACCATTGCAGATATTAGTACTATAAGTAGTTCATACAATATCTTCCAAAAGAGCTCAGCATCTTCCACTCCACCAGATTTTTTCCCCTCTTCCAAAGATAAAGGAGGCAGCAAAAAGAAATAAGACTTATAATTGTCTGATTTAATGACTCACTAGGAAAATCTTCCCTGCTTTATTTCACCAAGATTCATTCTTCTCTGCTGCATGCCCTAATATCTTCAATAGAGATAACTTAATATTTCTTATTCTGAACAAATTGGCCACAAACCCCTTATGTTAACCCTCATAGAATCATTTCACAGAATCACAGAATCACAGAATGGCCAGGGTTGGAAGGGACCTCAAGGATCAAGAATCTCCAACCCCCCACCACATGCAGGGCCACCAACCTCCACATTTAATGCTAGACCAGGCTGCCCAGGGCCCCAACCAATCTGGCCTTGAACACCTCCAGGGATGGGGCATCCACAACCTCTCTGGGCAGCCTGTTCCAGTACCTCACCACTGTCTCTGTAAAGAATTTCCCCCTGAAGTCCAACCTAAATTTTCCCTCCCTCAACTTAAAACCATTTCCCCTTGTCCTGCTGTTATCTATCCTTTCAAAGAATTGATTTCCCTCCCCTCTGAAGGCTCCCTGTAGGTATTGAAAGGCTGCAATGAGGTCACCCCACAGTCTTCTTTTCTCCAGGCTGAACAAGCCCAGCTCCCTCAGCCTGTCTTCATAGGGAAGGTGCTCCAGTCCCCTGATCATCTCTGTGGCCCTCCTCTGGACCCTCTCCAACAGCTCCCTGTCTTTCTTGTACTGGGGGCTCCACACTTGGACGCAGTATTCCAGATGGGGCCTCACAAGAGCAGAGTAGAGAGGAAAAATCTCCTCCCTGTCCCTGCTTGCCACCCCTCTTTTGATGGATTCCACGATACCATTTGCCTTCCGAGTCACAAGGGCACACTGCTGGATCATATTAAGTTTTTCATCTATCAAGATGCCCAGGTCCTTCTTCACAGGGCTGCTCTCAAGGACCACTGCTTCCAGTCTGTATGGATGCCTGGGATTCCTCCTGCCCAAGTGCAAAACTCTGCAGTAGCTCAGGTTCAGATAAATGACATTGGTCGCTTTTCCCTTGTCCATCGCTGCCATCACTCCATCATAAAAGGCCACCAGATTGGTCAAGCATGACCTTCCTCTGGTGAAGCCTCTGGTGCTGGCTGTCACGGATCACACGCCCTTTCCTCATGTGATCAAGCATGTCATTCAGGATGATCTGTTCCATGATCTTCCCAGGCACAGAGGTGAGACTCACCGGCCTGTAGTTCCCGGGGTCCTCCTTGCTCCCTTTCTTGTAAATGGGAGTGACGTGACCCTTCCTCCAGTCATCCGGGACCTCATAACTTTTCAAATATGATGGAGAGCGGCTCAGCAACCACCTCAGCCAGCTCCTTCAGAACCCTGGGATGCATGCCATCTGGCCCCATAGACTTGTACACATTCAGTCTCATGAGGCGGTCTTGGACCTGCTCTGTCCTCACAGCAGGGGGGGATTTACCACCCCGATCTCCACCCAGAGATTTAGGGATGCAGGGCTCAGGGACGTGAGAAGTACTGGAATCCTGGCTGCCAGTGAAGACTGAGGCAAAGAGCTCATTCAGTACCTCAGCCTTCTCTTTGTCCATTGAAGCCAGTTCTCCTTTTACATTTACCAAAGGAGGTACACTCGCTTTGGCCTGTCTCTTCTGGCCAATGTACCTGTAGAAAGTCTTCCTATTGTTTTTCATGTCCCTCACCAAGTTCAGTTCTGCCTGTGCCTTGGCTTTCCTGATCCCACATCTGCAAGTCCAGACAGCATCCCTGTATTCTTTCCAGGTGACACACGCTTGTTTCCAGAGCTTGTACACACCTTTCTTTGCCCTCAGCATGCCAAGCAGGTCCTTACCGAGCCACGCCAGCTTCCTACCTCCTCTGCCCGCTTTCTTGTTCAGGGGGATGGAGAGTTCTTGCACTCTCAGGAAGGCATCCTTGAAGAGTAACCAGCTCACCTTAACATTTTTGTTTTTAAAGAGAGCATCCCGGGGGATCTCGACCAACAGTCCATTGAACAGCTTAAAGTTTGCTCTCCCAAAGCTCAGGGTCCTGACGCCACTCTTCACCAGGCCCACATACATTGAGATCACGAACATAACCAGAGCGCGGTCACTGCAACCCAGGCTGCCTCCAACCTTAACACAGTTAATGATTTCCTCTGCATTGGTGAGCAGCAGGTCCAGCAACGCTTCACCTCTGGTGTCTAACACCTGGATCAGAAAGTTGTCATCAACACATTCCATGAGACTCCTGGACCTCTTGCAACTCACCGTGTGGTCTTTCCAAGAGATATCCGGATGGTTGAAGTCCCCCATCAGGACAAGAGCCTGTGAGCATGAAGTCTCCCGCATCTGAAGCAAGAAAGCCTCGTCAGCAGTTTCCCCTTGATCAGGTGGCCTGTAGCATACTCTTATCACCAGCTGGCCTTTGTTAGACCCATCCCTAATTTTAACCCACAGGCTCTCAACCTGATCCTGACTGTTTCTCAGAGGAAGCTCCTCACAGTTTATCCACTCTCTGTCATAGAGGACAAGTCCCCCACCCTTCCTACCTAGCCTATCTCTTCTAAAGAGCTGATGGCCTTCAATATATATTATAAATATATAAACTATAATTCCAATTATGGGAATCATCCCACCATGTTTCCATGATAGCAAGAAGGTCATAACTTTCTAAGCACATCACGGTTTCCAACTCAATCATCATCTTTGAGCTTCAAGGAATTAGCTGCTGAAATGACACTTTCCACTGTTCCAACTCCTGTTGCTATTATCAGGATAGATTTCCACTTAAAAGCAGCACCCTAACCCACAATTAGATACTACAAGTTAAGATCTAATATCACCTGAAAATAATACTCTTCCTACCATTATCACTGTAAATCTTAACACTGAGTATAGATAAGGCATTTAATTTTTATTCTCCCAAAATTTTGTGATCATCAGCCTTATTCTCCTCCCTTTCTCACTTAACTCATTTAAATATTTGTGCACTTCACTAGGGAGGTAGATTTGATCTAACTTCTCCTTTCATGTTAGTATTTTTATTCATTGTTATGTTTGAATTATTTGATAAACTTCAGTGGCACAGAGGTAACTGCAAATCAAGTTCATCCTTTGATCCTCATATTTACTATTGCTTTTGTTAGTATGGTACCTAGTTCAGACTGAAACTGTGCTAATAAATGCAATCCTCTGATGCCAACAGCTATCCTCTCATTAGCGTTCTGTATGTATTTGCAATGCTTAGCAAAGCTGAACTGCAAGAGCAAACAAACTCAGCAATAAAGTTTCTGCTGTTTCCCCTTGTTCCCAAGACCTATGAGATTATCTCTAGGTGTCTTGTATATATTTACATATAAGTGTATAGATATAGAACTGCATACAGATTTTTTCTACCACCTCTGGTTACGACAACCTCATTTCATTTGATGGTCAAGGAGCACGCTTTAATGTTCCATTTATCGATGTTCTTCCATTTATCTTCAGCCCAATGGACAATACATGTGAAGAATCGACTCTCAGTCTACAAGCATCTGAACAACCAAAAAGAACCTAGCATGACAGTTTGATGCAGTTCTGTAATGTGTGAAGTGGTGAGCAAGATCCCTTAACTTAAATGTCAAGATTTCAAAGTAATTATTCTCTCTTTGAAGCTGGAAGGAAAGAAGAGTCTCATTTCAGTATTAGAAAGTTAAGGTAGTCCAAACATATGTTCCCAACCCTACAATTTTGGGGATCTTTATGCATTTAAACGCACTCACAGATGATGCACAGAAGCATGACTCCACTCTATAAACCTCATATTTTTATTTTATTTTTATTTTTTAATGCTCTAAGTATTTCAGTCTGGCAATTCATGAGAGAATTGGCTTTCTCGAGGGCTTTCTGTTTGCAGCATTTCCACAGTGCTTTCACATATGCTGGAATGTCTTATTTCATACTGCTTTGCTTTTAATACATCATTTTCTTCACAAAACCAGTGATAGAAGTCACCTGGAATCTTGTAATGATTTTATCACAGTTCTCTCTGTTCTTCAATTTCTCATCATTCCTCCTATTTGTTTGTTATAGTCAACTGTTACATGTTGCTTCAAGTTAAATTGTGCATTAGGATAAGGAAAATAAACACACTATGCTTCAATTGTTGTCAGTGAAAAACAGGAGTGATTTCTGTTGCCTTCCTACTCCAGAAGCAACTCTTAAGTCCCATGACAGCTGAAGCCTTTCCTTCTGTCATCAATAGAAGAAGCTTGTAGAGATGAGCTATCTCAAATTGACATTTTCTAAAATGTTGGGAGGATAAGGACAGAGAGGCATAAGTTTTACCAATGTAAATTAGAAGATAAACATACATGAAAATAGCCATGGGGGGTAGGTCAAGATCCCATCTAGCCCAATAATTGTGGCAGACAGTAGAGATTAGCCAGGGAAATAAACAAGAACAAAATTATGAAAAAAACAATTCCCCCTCAAGCATTCATTGAGTTTGCAACTTCCTCAGCTGAAGATGCTGTCTCTGAATTTAGGGCCTATGATAGATTTTTCTCAAGGAATTTTTCCATTCATTTCTCATATTTCACACATTTGAGTACTCAGAGCACTCTACAGCACAGAATTCTGGATATTCTATTCTTCCCAAGCTTGATATGAAGAGAATTCTCCTCTAATTTCACCACACATGCCATGCACCAGTTTTCATTTAAGCACTATTCCCATTTCTATTCTCCTCATTTGTGCATTTCTGTCTTATCTCAAAGATGAATTTACAGATGTTTGTTTACTTCCAAAGCTGTGATTCAGCTTTACTGGTTTTTATGAGGAGAGTTTTCTGCATAGGGTAAGAAACTAGATACTGAAATACAGGAAAAAGTAGATTTCTAAACTTTTCTGTCTAAGTAGACAGAAAAAGTATACTTGATAGAAGCAGAATCTCAATCAGCTGTTTTGTCAGTAAGAATCTAATGCATCATGCTTAAGCTTGCAAACTAAGACTTCCTAGTCTTCCTTGGCCTCTGAAGTCAATGAAAAGATCTGTCTCATACTCTGTAGCCATATGATTTTCATCCTTTATTAACAAACTGGAGCTCAGAAGTGCATCTTTTTTCCTCTTTTTCCCTGCAATAAAGTTATCAAGGACACAAACAGAAAATTCAAAGAACAAGAAGAAAACTAAAAAGTGGTAAACAGTACTTCCCATCATGCACTGTAGAAAAAACTGACAAGCAAACCAGAAGCATAACGTTTCTTTACTAGCACCACTGAAACAAAAACAATATTTTAGATTTAATATTAAAACAATGTTATGACATCCTGCTCATTCCAAGATTTTATTTGTGGCAGTCAATCACTTTGATCTGATGGTAATGAAGTCAGTATATTATAACACTGGATAGAAAATAAAATAATCATGTAAAATAAAAGCAGATAATCAGCTCTTAAGTGAAGAATGCCAGTGATTTTCCACTCCTCATCATTCCCTGAAATCTATCAGTTTCATATTCAGTGGTTAAATATTGTTCTAAAATACTTAGTCACTGATTATTTTGGATATCAACAATCTTCTGATTCATTTTCAGGCTGAGGAGCCTGTCTTGCATTGCAAACAAGTGTAAATCAAACTTAAAGCAAAGGCAAACTACTAATTCCACTATGACTGCAGCATTTTTTCATGTTCAGCGACAGAGAAGAATGGCACCAGAACAATGAAATATTTCTGAGACAACTGCCGTTGAAAACCAGATAAAAGTCCCAGCTTGACAATATTATCTGGTCCTAGGATAAGAGAAGGGGAGTAGAACAAAAATTCCAAGAGCTATATCAAATGGTGATCCTAAAAAATGAAGAAAAGCAAGTACCTTGATAAAAATACAAAGAAGAAAATGCATTATTACTTTTTACTTGTCTAGTCATTTGCAACAATTGCTGTCAGATCAAGACATCAATGTTATACCCTTTTTAACTAAAAAAGAAACCAACCAGTCAACACCACACAAAAAAGCCCCAAATCACACAGAACATAAAAGCTCTTTTTCTTTCATGCTAATGTCTAGGTAGAGAATCATTGAACTGTTTGAATTGGACCCTTAGGTCATCTAGTCAAAGGCTTGAACATGGACACCTACAGCTAGATCAGGGTGCTCAGAGTCTCATTCAGCATGACCTTGGATGTCTCTAGGGTTGACACATCCATGTCTCTAGGGAACCTGTTCTAGTGCTTCATTACCCCTATCATAAAAAAACTTCTTCCTTATATCCAGTCTAAATCTCCCCTCTTTTAGTTCGAAAAAATTTCCCCGTGTCCTATCACAACAATCCATGCTAAAGAGTCTGTAGCCTTCTTTCATACAGGCACCCTCTTTCAGATACTGAAAGGCCGCTGTCACTACTCTCTAGATCCTTCTCTTCTCCAGGTTAGCTCTAAGACTGTCCTCAGAGAAGGGGAAGTGCTCTGACTTTTGGATCCTTTTTGTGGCCCTCCTCTAAACACACTCCAGCAGGTTTATGTCTCTCCTTTACTGAGCACTCCACATCTGGATGCAGCACTCCAGGTGAGGTCTCATCAGTGCAGAGTAGGAGGGCAAGATCACTGAAGACCTGCTGGCCACACTTGTTTTTATGCAGCCCAGGATACAGCTGGCTTTCTGGGCTGCAAGAGCACCTTGCTGACTCACATCCAGCTTCCCATCCACCAGAGCTTCTAAGTCCTTATTGGTAGGGCTGAATACTTTTCCACCCAGAAGAATACCTCTATAACACAAAAGACATACATGATGATTTTGAAACTAGCACAACTTAACCTAATTATTTCCTTAGAATACCCCCCTTCAATTAATGCTATTTCTTCCATATATGTATTTATTTATTTTTTTCTGATTATATTACAATAGTTAGAAAAAGCTCTTTCAGGAAACATTTTAATGTCCTGACCTTTCACGCCCAACTGTGCACATGCCCAACATTAGCATGTCAGTGATACTATCCCAATCAATGAGATTGTTATGCTTTACATTGCACAGATGAACAGAACCTGCAATATTAGAGCTTCAGCCTCTAGGAAGTTTCTTCTTTTACACAAACTCAATTTCCCAATTGTTAGAACAGATGACAATTTCTACGAGTAGGCAAAAAGTTCATTTTATTTTTTCAAACAACAATATCACAGAAGTGTCAAGGCTACGCCAAGGGAGCTAACATAGAACTAAGCATAAAATAAAACTAGAAAAAAGAACGTAGGAAGACAAAGTCAGCTACAGGAGATTTACAGACCAGGAGAAATACCTCATGACAAACTGCCTAAGTAGAGATACTTACAGAGATTCTGTATTTTCAGTGACTGAAGTAAGAAGAAAAGATTGAAAGTTGTGGATCTGAATCCCTGAAGAGAACATTAAGCTAAGAAAAGTCTATTCGGAGCCTGTTTGTACATTCTGCAGTTGAAGAAAATATTCAGAACTAAGGAAGATTACAACTATTAGAAAAGTTGTGAAGAAAATCTCTTACCGACTTGTTGAGTTAAACAAGAAAACATGACTAAGAACAAAAGAGATTTTACTATTCAAGATTTAAGTTAATGCAATAATCATGTTAGTTCTCCCTCCAGTTCTAGCTACTGTCCTTCCTCTTCAGTAGTGACCAGCTAAATGATCAAATGAAGCAAGTTTCCTCACCTTTACCTGAAGGAATATTTTGTTTATATTTTATTTTAGATACAAGTAATTTTATGTCAAAAGGATCCTCTAGGGCTTCTGCGATTTAATACTCTAAGAGTATCTGCTACTTCTCCCCTCCACTCACAGGTACTTATTTATACAATCCATCCAGTACATAGAAGAGAGTTAGGATTAAGGCAGAAAACAAAAGAGAGCTACTAAATCTTGGAGAACTAGTATTAATTTTTTTCCATGATAATATGCTATGACTTCAGAAATTCATTCCCACCTTCACTTCTCACCCCAGGACTGAGACAAGTAGACAAGTCCATTGGCACTGGATTGAAAAGCAGGACAATCAACAGATTCCATGACTATTCTGCCACATTTTTGCAGTAGGATAATTGGCATCAGTGCCATCAAATGTGTTGGGACAGACTTACCACAACCTGAAGAGAAGCAGGGGATCAAGTGGCAGAACAGACGTGGCTAGACAACAGTGAGAGGTTCACCCTCCTACTCTGTAAGAGCAGCACAGACTCAGGTCCATATCAAAAGCCTGTACTGCAATGAACATAGAACGGAGAATAAGCAGGAAGAATTAGAGTTCTGTGCACAGTTTCAGGTTTATAGCCTCAATGAGATTACTGAAACACTGGGAACAGTGCAATGGTGGAGCTCAGGCTCTTTAGCAAAAGGAGTAGGCAACCATGGAAGAGGGGCTGTGCTCAAGACAAAAAGGAACTAAATGCATGAAGCTTTTCTTCAGGGAGGGTGATGAAGAAACTGAAGGTCTGTGGTTAAGAATTAGAGGACAACCTTGCACAGGGATTGCTGTATATGACTGCTACAGACCTCCTAATAAAGAAGAGGAGGATGAAGCTTTCTCTAGGCACCTGAAGAAAGCCTCACAGTCAGAGAACCCATCCCTTGTGGGTAACTATAACCCCCCTGACTTCTGCTGGATGGTCAACACAAACAAGTACAAACCATCCAGACTTATGGATAAGAGAAATTTTGATGCAAGTGATCAATGAAATGACTAAAGGAGATTCTCTATTGTACTTGTTGCCCAACAAAAAGGAACAGCTGGACAACACAGAGGTCAAAGACAGCTTTAACTGTTATCACCAGGAGTGGGATCAGTAGTATTACAGTCCAGGAACATAAAGAGCACAGAGTAGCCTCTACAAGGACCAGCAGAATCCCATTGGGAACTGTCTGAAAGGGCAAAGAAACCCAGTAGAACTGACTAATGCTCAAGAATGGCCATGACAGAGAGCAACAACAATCCATACCATTTTACAGAAATTCAAGGATGCACGGTAGAAAGCCAAAGTGGATAAACACAGGGAGTTTCTGAGTGCAAACAGGATGTACACAGGAGCTGCAAGCTGGTACAGCTTTCAGGAGGAACAAGAAGACACTGCCTGCACACATAAGAGTAATCAGGAGTGCTCGGCTGGAGTTCAAAGAAGGTGAAAGGCAGGAAGAACAGTATCCTTAAGTATACTAATAGCAAAAGGAAGACATTGTCAGGCTGCTGTTCTGTGAGATGGGATACTAGTAACAAATAATAGGGAAAAGGTTAAGGTGCTCTGCTTTTTTTTTTTTTTTTTTTTTTTTTTTTTTTTTGTATCAGCTTTCATCAATACATCTTGATTACAGGACAAGTGCTTATAAACAAGTCTTTTCTGGGAGTCTTCATACTGGAATAGTTTTTTTCCATTAACTTTCATTTAGTACATTTTCTTGTCATGTCAAAAGACAAACAAAAAGCCCTCCTTAGCATTTATGTAAAAGCTACCTGTAGAAGCAAGTTCAATGACTACAGTATGGGTGTCCAAACTTTTGGCTTGCCTGGGCCACATTGAGTAAAGAGAAATTGTCTTGAGCCTCATATATAGTTGCTATAAAAATAATGCCTCCTATTTTTTTCCATGGAATCTACAACAGACGTAATCAGCACAGTAATACTAGTTGATAGAACAAATTCTCAGATGCAAAACATTATTTTATCAATATAATCACCACCATTAGTTATGCATTTTCCTCAGCAATGAACAAGAGCTTGCATGCCACGATCATAACAATTTGCACCAGCAGAGGTGATTCAATGCTACCACAGATGAAATGCACCATCCACCACCTCACTGAGCTCACACTTACTGGATGGTCTCCATAAACATTCAATAAGCATCAATGAATGTCAATAGGTGCCATATTTTCCGCATGGAGAAATTCATTGAAACATCTTTGCTTTGTACAAACTTCTATGTCAGATGCCATTTTGTTAGACTGCCCCTCTTCTACCATCTACTGCACAGCAACAAAATGTAGTGGAATACTGATGGAAGGTTCAACTTCTACTCGCATACCACCAACAACTGCCTCTGACATAGTGGGTCAACATAACAAAACACTTTCATAGCAACCCTTGTAAAATATGCAATATTGTTGATTTATAAGTAACTAAACATGTTAAATATTTTTCTTAAAATATTAAAAAAGATGAAGAAAAAAAAAACAAACTAGTGGGATATGTGACCTTGTTTTTGAGAAACTAAGGCATTAGACTTGTTCTTGACAGTGGTTGCAAATCTTCATGAGCTCTCAAGGTGTTTCTCAGATTTTTGATGAATTTTTCATCTTCTTGTACTTCACGTCATGCTATGACATAAATAAGGCATGACTGTGAAGTGTGGGATATTTTTCACTGATAAGAGAATATGAAAGTCCAGATTTGAGTTGAATATCTAATTGGAGTTTTTAAGCTTGTAAATAATGTATTTATATCAACTGAAAATAGTGTCTAGTGTTGCAAACATAAGTTTTTGATTTTTTTTTTTTTCAATCTTGAAACTGATTTTCAAACTCCTTTATCAAGCTGGAAAGCACTGCTGTGTATTCTCTCCTGTTCACAGCACTGTGTTTAGCCAATGTAACAAAATGCATGCAACTATTTGCCATTATTTGAGTCAGCATTGCCCTCTCCCATCACCTTCTTTCAGTTGACACAGTGTTAATCACACACTGACTGATTATTGCTGAGCTATGGGTGTGTGTGCCAAAGGCCACTGTGGGAAAGAACATCCACCCTTAGCATACGGAGCAGGGGGTGAGCCACACTATAACTGTACCTGGTCACACTTGGCCCACAGGCTGCACATGCCTGGACTGAAGTCAAACATTCTATTCACATAAAGGCATGGCAAAGATAGTATACCATAATTAAGACTAGCCGTAAAAGCAGTTCACATTTCTAACAAGGTGATCTGTATTCACCAACCCATTGCTCAAGAGACGTACAATTTATTAATGTAGATAGTCTACCATGCTGGCACCCTGTCACATCACTAACAGCAGATCCATGTTTGCGCTAGCTATCCACCAGTCCAGCAGCCAGAGCAAGCCACCCAGAGAAGTCAGGCAGTGCTGATAACTCTGTTACTGAAGCATCACTTTTCATTTTTTCCTTTGACTCTAGAGAGTAATCCTCATCATTCCTTTTCCTCAGCTCTGAGGTGTTCAGTAAATCCTAAGGCTGTCAAACATGAAGAATAAGGTAGGTAGTCCACCATGCCCAACCACACCGAAAAGGGACATTAAGTAGGAAAATTCCTGCTTTAAAAAGCTAGCAGGATCCCTACTATCAAGTTAAAGCAAATTATTACTCAGGATGATGTTGGGGAATCACCAGTATAGCTATTCAATGTTTTCCATCAAAGGTGAGGAAAAAAGAAGGTGTGGGAAGAGAAGCATTCTAATTATAAAAAATAGCACTATTACAGGCCATATTTCTTGCTAACTAGGCAGTCTTGTGTGCCACAAGAAACATTCCTCTTTACACAATGGATTTGCATTAATCAGACTTGTTAGATACTGTACTTACATAGATTTGCCTCATTATTGATTTTCCAGTTCCTCCACCATTTCTGTATTGCTTATCTAGTATCACTATAGTAATATATTTTTATTTAAAGAGGTTTTTTTGAAAGCACGCTTAACACCAAAAGGCCTGAATCCTTATGATCTTAATACTTACTTGCCTGATTTTTGTTCCAAAACTTGATTCTAACCTTTAGAAAAATAAAACTGTTGCAGCATCTATTCAAACACAAAGTTGTCAAAGACTGACAAACCTTTACAAATTGTTAAGTTTGGTCTACATAAAATATTCTGATTCCTGAAATCTTTTCAACCCTAATAGAGCAAACAAGCTATACACACAGGAGAGAGAAAAGTCATGCCAATAGAGTCAGGTATGCAAATCAAAGTTTTGTACTAATATACATTTCAGACAGAGGCACAAAATTTTGAGAACATGAAGAGAAAGATGTTATGGTTTTATGATTTTTGGTTATTGGTATTCCACACCATAACATCACGTAATGCAATGGGGATTAAAGAGTTAATGCTCCAGTTCCATGCACCTGTCCAGAAGAGAAGAACAACTACAATTCCCAGAAGAATGTTCACTGTTCTGTTATCATTCCTGCTTATGGGATACAAATATAAGGCCTCGGTAGGTCACCTGACATCCCTCTTTCTGATTGTCAGGCTCTCTCGCTGCTGCTCATCCATTAGCGTAAGGCCTTCAGCTTTTCTGGACACTCTCTCTCTCATTTTATTTGATTTATTAGCTCCAATTCTAATTATACTGTATTATATTGTATTATAGTGTATTATCTTGCATTCCAATACCATATTTAGTAAATTAGTTTGTTTCTCCTCAGATCGTTGCTGCTGTTTTTAATTATTTGGGGTCCCCTGTTTCCCCTTTCTGGAGGCATGGATCTGTGGATCCCTCCGCCCTACTAGTCACGGAACCGGGCTGAACCAGACCGTAAACCGCTGACAAAGACTCAAAGGTCCAAGCTCTCACTTGTCACAATTCAAAAAGATCACTGGCTGAATATAATTATTTCCCATTCATTTTCAGGTATTTTTGTTGTTGTTTTGTGGGTTTTTTTTTGGTTTGTTTGTTTTTATAAACTAGGGACAAACTGAGATACTGAGTCAAATCTAGAGGAAAAATGCTAGAAAAAGTAATAAACTATCTCACGTTTGCTTTTCTTCTTTTCAGAGAAGGAAGCATTATATCACAGAGAACAGTTAAAATGACACAAGTTGAACTTGAAGTGGAAGGAAAATTATACATTGGCCTTCTGAACATGGATGGATTTCAACACTCCCATTTCCTTTAAGTGTTTCAGCTCATACATCTGACTGATCCATTAAGTATCAATTCTGTTCCATAACTGGATGACTCTGACCCTTGGGAAGAATGTTAAGTCATACTTTCTGAAAATTATTAGCATGACATTTCCACTGTGATTATAAACTTGCAAAGGTGAGAAAAATATAGAGTATGTTACAAAAATGTATGAAAACTACTTCAAGTAGATTCTAAAGTGAGGAGAAAAAAATGTTCACCATCAAAATCATAGGTGTCCCAAGGAAATATTTGGGTTGCCATGACCTTGATGTAGCCCTACGCTTCCCTTTCCATTCAAAGATCTACTTTGTGTTTATATGTTTTCTAAAGCTCTTCATAAGCTGCTTACTACTTGACCTGCATTTGAATTTCTTATTTATGGTCCATCTCATGTGTACTATTAACTCACACCTATATTCATCTATGCATATTTTTTCTAGCATCACAGACAGCTCACCTACACAGTATAACTACAAGCTGACAGTATTTTTGTAGGAAGAGAAGTTGTATTCACAAGAGATATTACACTACACATTGTACATATCTAAGCAAAAGCTAAAATCAAACAGGTTACTCATCTGTCATCTGGTCATTAAATAAATGCTCCCACAACTAAACAAGTTGTTTTTTTGTTTGTTTGTTTGTTTTTTAATTATCCAGGCAGGACAAGATGAGCCTGAGATGCATGTTCATAACTCACCATAAAACCTGCTAATATCACATTGGCAACACCATATTCAGTGGGTGAGAAGATTCATTGTATCACCTTAAAGAGAAAATCTGTATCTTAAAATTTAATATCTGTTGTTACTGTTCTTATCATTATTTCCGCTCTTCTCTGTTAAGATGACAGAACATTAATTTTTACTATAAAAAGAAGCACAAAAGCTGACTTAAAAGTTACATATTTGGAATAGTTTGTTCCATAATGTTTTTGAGAAACAGAAATTGCTAAGAAAATTGTTAACTTAAGAATACACCAGCAAAAGAAATTTGTGGAAATAAGAACCAAAACCAGCATCATGGATCTCTCCTCCCTCCTCAACCCCACCATAGTAGACAGATCTCAAATATCAGCAGATAAAGAAGACACACATTTACTGATCCTCTTTCAGAACTGTTCATCATTAAAAACAAAGGCAGTTATGTTCATCTAAATGAGATTTTATCAAACAAAAAAAGACTTTTTTTTTTTTTTTTTTTTTAAATTTTCCTTCACAGACAACATCACTAGGCTTTGCTTCCAACTTCATGATAGAAAGTGTTTTCCTAAGGAAACCATATTCCATAAACAGAGGAGTGGGAACTGCTAAGTATCAGGTTCTAAAACACCTGCTTCCTACTTGTAGACAGTTCTCTGCTTAACACATTCATTTCATTTACAAATAGGTGAAAAAAGTTTTGGTATCAATGCTTTCAATTTTCACATTTGGCATGAAATAGCAAAAACTTCAGATCTAGTAATTTAGAAATGAAACCCAGATAGGCACTGCAGAATCTTTATAACGGGTGAACTGCAATACTTTCCTGTCAGAGAAAAAGAACCACTATTCTGTCCCCTGTGAGGTTTGAAAACTGTTGGGAATAAAATTGGACCAATAAAGTTTTTTTTTTCAGTTTTACAAGTGAAACATACTATAAAGCATTAAGTATCATTATTTTAAATGACCATCAAAATGATTCATTTTCCACTAGATACCATCTCCTGTGAGACAGATACTTATTTCTTAAGAAATACAGTATTTTGTATGTCCACACTGATAGCATCATATCTAGCAAGAAAGAATAAAGGAAATCTTTATAATTACCATTATGTTAGATGCATAGGAGACAGAACCTCAGTTTTCTTCAAGGCTCTTTCACAGGATTATGTTTTCATACCATCAAAGCCTTTCCTAAGGTAAGCATTAACTTATAGTGGCAGGGAGCTTTGGAAGAGACTCATTTGCCAGCTTTCCAAAAAACATGTGCACAGCCATCATGCTACAGCAGGGGGTATGGAAGAGGAACAAATGGGGTTTGAGAATGAATTGATCTTAATGGAGCCCTTGCTTCCATATTTTTATGGTGCAGCACTAGTAACAAATCAAGACTGTTGATTTCACTAGAATTTAACTAAATTAACTTACAGTTTAAGTTATAACTGATCAACATTATGCTATATTATTTCTGATCCTGGAAAATTCTTCTTTACAAAGAAGGAAGAATTCCACATAAAGTATGGATAATGCAAGTCCAGCACTTGTCAAAAGTATAAAAGTATTTCTTTTGCAAATTTCCAAATTCATACTATACAGACCAGTCTAAAGGTAGCAATAAATGTTTAATGTTGTGCGGGTAAGAATATATTTGTTTTCAAATTTATGTAATTAAGAAATTTAGAGAAAGTGGCCTTAAAAACAAAATAAAACAAACAACAACAACAAAAAACATCCTTTAATTCCTCTGTTAGATATACTAGCCAAAGTCTATTTTAATCATCTTTCTCTTCTCAGTTTTTGTCTTGACTGAGTATATTTCCAAGGGATCTGATTAACTTAGTCTAAGTACATTTTTACCCAATAGTCAAGAACCTGAGACATCTTCATGTTGAGACTCTAGCAGTGTGACAAAAGAAATTTACTTTCACATCAAGACTAACAATTAATCATTCTGTCTTCAAGATCCATGAATAAAGGATCTATGAACAGGAGAAAATTAAAAAAAAAATACAAAACAGACCAACTGATGTAGAAGGTTAACAGAAGTAGAACTAAGACAGAAATACAAGCTACTATTCTGTTGAGGGACTATTTTCAAGGGGATCCCTAAATACAGATCAGTTCCAATTTAGTTTACAAGTAATTTCCTTAATTTAATTGGGTACCAATAAAAAGTTTAAGTTCATTAATATTTAACTGAGCAAGGCATTGGAATAAAGCTAAGCTTTTCAACTTATGCATAATGTTCGTGAAATATGATTAACTCATTTCAGCTGTTCCTAACTTTCCCCATTCTTACAAAAATTGCTCCAAAAATAATGCCTCCTATTTCCATCAAAACTACAACAGATACAGTAAGCACAGTAACAATTTTGACAGAGTACATTCTCAGCTACAAAACACTGGTTTTCAATTTAGTCACCACCATTAGCCATGAATTTTCACCGAAGATGAACTAGAGTCTGTATGCTGTGCTTGAAAAAAATCTGCAAGAGTGGAGGTGACCCACTGTCACTACTGTTGAAACACACCACCCACTGCCTCACTGTGCTCATATCCACTGTTTGGTCTCCACAACTGTTGAGCAAGCATCAGTGAATGTCAATGGATGGAATTTTTTCTGCATGGAGGTAGTCAATGACACACCTTTGCTTCATACATACTCCCATGTCAGATGCCATTCTCTCAGACTGCCCCTCTGCTGCCATCTGTCACACAGCAACAGCATGTAACATATAACTGGCAGGAAGGTTCAGCCTCTTATGTCGTATCACCAATATCATCCTCTTATGTCATGGGCCAGCATAATAAAACAAGAGACACTACTTAAGAAGCAGCCCTTGTAATACAAAATGGTAGAAAAAATTGCTATGTACTAATGTATCTGATATGTATTACTAATAAATTTGTTCATTATATTCTCCATCTTTCTGACAGTCGTACTGCCAGCCTTTTACTGGGATAAACGTGTTTTGTAATTTGGGATTTATCATTCAGTCAGGAAATGGCACGGTTTCGGATTCCCAGGAAATAGTAATCTTGCAGACTAGAAGTTATTGTCTCATGGTATATAATTCTAGTAAGGCTGTATCTATCATTGTCTAGAAGAGCAATAATACATAGTGGGAAGCATGCAAAAAGAACAGCAGTTGCTGTGTCTGCTTTAGAAGAAAACAAGATCAATCAATAACTCCAAAAATATAAGATTAAGATTAGCATTTTAGACTGACTTGCACTTTCTGTTTAGATCACAGAATATCCAAGGTTGGAGAAGACCTCTAAGATCATCTAGTCCAACCATCCATCTACCACAAGTATTTCCCCACTAAACCATGTACCTTAGTACAACATCTAAACATTTCTTCAATCACCTCCCTGAGCAGCCTGTTACCACTTGCGCAGCACTTCACCAGCACTTGACCACTTCTTCAGAGAATAATTTTTTCCTAATATTCAATCTGAACTTCCCTTGGTGCAACTTGAGGACATTCCCTCTAGTTCTATCTCTAGTTACACAGGAGAAAAGATTGACACTCACCTCGCCACAACCTCATTTCAGGCAGTTGTAGAATGATGAGGTCTCCTCTAAGCCTCCTCTTCTCCAGAATAAACAATCCCAATTTCCTCAGGCATTCCTTATAAGACCTCCAGATACCTCACCAGCCTCACTGCCCAATTCAATTGCTTCTCTTCTTCCTCCTCCACCTGTGCACAAGTAAAAAGCAATGGAAGTCTTTAGAAATTCAGACTAATATCTTTAGAAATTCAGACTAATATTAAATTCAGAATGAATCTCAAGATTCAAAATTTTTAAAATCAGAATAGCTATCAGTCTCACAAGGAAAAATTCTCTGAGCCATCGTGGTAGTCTTTTGAATAAAAGTACTTATATTATGTTCTAACTAATAGCTTAGCATTTCAGAAACAGGATTTAGAAGTGAAATACAATTTTAGAGCACCCAAAGAAAGCTTTAAAAGCTTTTTGAGGAATAACACAACCAACCACAACAAAAATATGGAAGCCCTAATATTCAATCTTAACCAAAATGAGCCAAACATTTTTAGGAGAAAGATTAAAGCTTCTTTAAGGAAGATACGATCTGGATTGGGCTTAGCTGAATGTTTGAGTGAAGTACAAGCTACCGAGATAAAAGTACAATATGAAAACTGAACTTTTACCAACAGTAACTAGCATTTGGCCACTAGCTATTGTGTGACCCATCAACTCTGGAAACTTCTTAAGCAATGATTTTATTTTTTCTTTTTTTTTTCTTTTTTTTTTTTTTCCCCCAGAAGCTAATAGGAACTGGAGTTCTTAAAGTATGCTGTAACAATACAGATGAATAGACTTGTTATTTGTGTTAGCTGGTTTATTCAGACTGAAGTTTAGCTTGGAGAGGGCAGAGTGCTTTTGAGGTGTTTCTGAACAACTGTTTGAATCTCTTCTGTATTTCCTTGTATCAAATAAGGAATGCTGAACACCCACATCTTATTGTCTCCTTCAGCAAACAGATGTTAGTAGGAGATGCCAAACTTCCCAGCCATACCACATCTGTCACATCTCTGTTACTCTGCAAACAGAGAGGAATAAATATTGATGGCAGGCTTTTTTCTTTGTTTAACCAGACTTCGAACCTTTTGTCCCTTGCTTCATGAAAGCAAATTCAGTCTACCAAATACACAGCAAGATGAGAGAATCCTCTCTTTGGGACTGGTGAAGAGCAACACTATTTCCAATATAGTGACCATAAGCAGCACAACATAAATGTGCTTTCTTTATCTTTACTGTTCAATTACTTAACTGCATTTAGTTAACAGCTTCAGTGGATGAGTTTTAAGCAAAATGTTCTCTTATTACATTCAGAACGTATCTGATCTAATCCTCACTGTTCTGCAATATAAATCTGAATTTATTAAGCTTTCATGATTCTGGAACTTTCCTACAGGGATGGGAATAAGGGAATACTCTCAGCTTTGCTATACCCACATACTAATATCTAAGCAGTGAAGAGACGCTAAAGATTTTATACGCAATTTTCTGGAGCACAGTGGACCTGAGCAAGTTCAATAATACGTGATGTACCAAAGACTATCAAGGGAACCCATTCAATGTGAAAAAAAAAGTAGAGCAGAAGACAGCAGCTACTTTTTTTGTATGCAAAATTCTGAGCAAATACTGCAAAGTACACAATAAGACCAAAGAAAATAAGGAGTGCTACTTCAGGACTGGACACTTGATATATTACAAGGTCATTTCCCTTCTGCCTTTTCATTTTGAAAAGGTGTGTGGGGGGGGGGGGGGGGGGGAAGAGAAAAAAAAAAAAAAAAAAGAGAAAGAAAGAAGACAGATATTTCCATGACTTCATGTACTCTACAGACACAAACATTGCAACTTCAAAAAGGCATTGCTGCATTTGAACTAAGACAAAGTGATGAGGTTAGTCCTACAGGGAACAGAGTTACATAAACTTCATAGTTGAAGAAATATAAAAGAATCCAAGACATACTGATTAAGAGACACCACTATTTACAGAATAAAAATGTATATGAAACCTGGGTAAAACATGATAAGCATCAGGAATGCAAAACACAAAACTAAACTTTAATCTGGATAAAAATCACTAATACTACGGAGTGAGTGAAATTAGCAGTTCCATTGCTGGTGACAAAGGAGACTATATTTGAGAGACGTTATGTAATGTCAGAATAAAGACATCCTGGTTTCTAGAGCAAACAGTTTTAAATAAGAAATAAGCAAAAAGATAAGAGTAGAAAGAGTAAATTGAGGCCATTCCTGAATAGCAGAAGAAACATACTGGGATAGAAAAAAAAAAGACTTATTCTAAGATCAATGATAAGAGAGAAAAAAAAAGAAAAAAAAAAAAAGATGAGAAAACAAAATAGGAAGTAAGCTATTGAGAGGAAACATCAAGAAAAAGGAACATCAAAATACATAGGGAGTAGGTAAAGCAAAAAAATAAAAAGCTGACAGCACATTGTTAATGTCAATGAAACACTTTTTGCCCACTATTTATTTATTTATTTATTAAATGGTAATGGAACTATTGTCATGTACTTCTTTCCAAATTTTGTAGTGTAAATTCACACCTGAAAATTTTCTGATTATTAGATGTTTTGAGTTTTGACATTCTTACATTGGTTTCCTATTTTAAATGAAAAAGGCTTATTATCCATCTTCTATTCTGCTTAGTTTTCCCTTGGGAAACACTTTACAAAAGGCACTGTGTAGTAGACCTACATTTAGGGAACTGCCACAACATTACAGAGTCAGAAGCTTTGCTGAATGCCTTATTCTCTTGCTCTCTTTTCTAAAATATTTCACTGCCCAGAGATTTCCTCCCAACAGATGTATCTGAGGGGAATGCAATTGCAAATGGAGAGAAAAAAAAAAAAAAAAAAAAAAAAAAAAAAAAGTTTTAGATGTACTAACTCTCTCTGATTATAATTAGATTTGCACATGTAGAGATCTAAATATGATGCATATGTCTCTGCATCTCTACTCCCACGTGCATGCCCACGATAGTAGGGCATTCACAGAATGTGTGTGTGATGAGAATGTGTAGCATCTGTCAGATGCTCCAGAGTTTAGTTAAATGAAATTTCCAAAGAGCAGGCCCAAGAAGCTCTAAAATATTTTAAGGATGTTTGACTGATCTACTTAGAACATCTTATCTAACATGGCTTTCGTGTTTTTTCAGCTGTCTGATGACTGAACAGCAGAAAAAAAACATTCTCAGGGAAAATTAGCCATACTTCTATTCAAACCAAAATATCTAGGAGCTTAAAGTCCTGGCAGTGAAAAATGAGATATGAAATTACATGTTAGCTACGTGAATCACTTCAATTCCTGTTAGAGAGGGAGGGGTAGGGGGGGAGAGAAAAACAGAGTGAGGAAGACAGTCACAATCAGTTGTTTCCCCACTCTCAATACACGAATTAGGTTACAATCACACATTCTGAAAATAGAGTCACACAATCACAGAATTGTAGGGGTTGGAAGGAACCTCTGGAGATCATGTAGTCCAATCCCCTAGATAAAGCAGGTTCCTTATAGTAGTATATTAATATAGTATTGTATTTGAAAGCATCCAGGCAGGTTTCAAATATCACTAAAGAAGGAGACTCCACAACCTCTCTGGGCAGTTTGTTCCAAGGCTCCATCATCCTTAAAATAAAGAAGTTTCCATACACATTCAGATTGAACTTCCTGCATCCTCGTTTGTGTCCATTGTCCTTTGTCCTGATCACTGAACACTATTTAAAAGAGCGTGGCCCCATCCACTTGACACCTGCCTTTCAGATATTAATAACTGATATTAAACTAAAAGAGCGAAGATATAGGTTAGACATTAGGAATAAATTCTTTACCCAGAGGGTGGTGAGGTACTGGAATAGGTTGCCTAAAGAAGCTGGGAACATCCCATCCCTGGAGGTGATCAAGACCATGTTGGATGGGACCTTGGGCAGCCTCACCTGGTGAGTGGCAGACCTGCTTATAGCAGAGGGATTGGAGCTGGGTGGTCTTTAAGGACCCATCCAACCAAAGCCATTCTGTGGTAATATTTCTTGTCTTCTCCAGACTGAACAGTCTGAGGTCTGTCACAGCGGAGATGCTTCAGACCCTTAATCATCTTTGAGGCCATCCACTAGATTCTCTCCAGTATTTCTTTGTCTTCATTGGCCTTTGGAGCCCAGAATTGGGCACCTATTTCAAATGTGGCCTTAGAAAAAAGACTTTCCATATATACGTATTTTTAAATCAAGACATGTTATACCCATTATGCTTTTCATGCACTGCTTAACAAATTAATCATCAGGAATTTTTTTTTCCTATGCAATCAGATTTGTTATCATGTAACTAGCATTTATAGGAGTCCATTTGAGTTTTAACTTTTTTTAGAATGTTTTGTAGCATTGACAAATTTTTATCAGTTCTGCTGTCTTTATGAAGCATTCCTTGACATGCATCGAATTTGGAAGCAAGTTACTGCATATAACATATTTTCAAGTTGTAATCTTTGAAAACTGACAAAATGTCCTTGCAAATTTAAGCATAGGGCCGCATTATTTGTAAGCACTGCGCTGCACCCTAACTGTGTCCCAGGGCTGTTGCCATGATGATGCAGCAGCAGGGGGCTGGGTTTCAGTGAGAGCTGAGCTAGCCTGCATGCGGCCCACAGCTTGGGAAATGATTAAGACTTAGCAACATTATTCTGTCTAGGAATTAGCATTGAGGACTTCAGCTGGGAATGCTCTTGTGGAAGTAGCCAGCAGCAACTTCCTGAGTCCAGTTAATTATATGAAGCCATCACAGTGACATTCCACTGTGTTCATCGCTGGAAATTCAATGTGTTGCCTCAAACCAGCTCTTGTCTACTCCTTGCAACAATTCCAAACATTAACACGATGATATTTAGCAGGGAAAAGGGAAAATAAAAAAAAAATAAAAATAAAAAATAATAATAAAAAAAGAAGTCTTAGGATCAACATTAACTTAGGACCAATAGATGATACATAATAAATACAGTTTTTAACACTATCATATATAGCATCTGTATAAGCTAGCTGTTCCTGGTGTTAGCTCTCTTCTAGGTGGGCATTTCAGGGATTTTTGTGTGCATATGCTCTTCATCAGCTGTAAAAACTGTAAAAAAAATCACACAATATAAAGGGAAATAGCTTTTCTTTGTTATTTTTGCTAAACAGAAACACAACGCAATGAAGTACTAAAATTCGTACTATATTTTCATGGATTTAAGTACTACACCCGTAGTACTTAAATACCTGTACCTGTAATACACAATGGCAAGTGCAGCAAAACAGCAGAACAGCAAGGTCCCAAGCCACAGTGAGGATCCCCTCAGACACAACAGCAATAGGTGCACCTGAGCTCCCCTGGGTAGTCCCTGCCTTCCCACCACATGCTCAATCACTGCTTCAGGTGACTCAGCATGTCCACTACAGAATCAAAGACAGATGTCTGTATCCCATCACACTTAGTTGAGCAGGAGTTGACATTAAAAAAAAAAAAAATTCTGAAGGTTATGTATCAGGATATAAGTCTAAGATTTTTGATAGCATTTTCCACATAAATAGGATAATATAGATCTTACCAAAATGCAAAATTAATTTACATGTACATTGGAATATAATTCTGATGGGAAGGGCTGCAGAACAAAATAGACACAGCATTCCATCCATACTCAAAAATGCATCATTTTTGCCCTGTCTGAAATGTATTCGTTGACTAATCCAATACAAATACTCACATAATAAAGCCTTCCCTCCTTTTTCTCATGTCTATGCCATGAAAGTTTCAACGGTAAAATACACTAACTATTCAATAAAAATGACATCAAAAATATGTCTGATTAGTAAGACCATACATATGTTCCTCTATCAGGTCTAAATGTCACAATGATTTTGATACAATCAAAATATTCTACAGATGTTTGTATATGCAATTGGTAAGAAAATTATAGAAAGTAAAAGTTTTTACTCTCTCTAAAGCTGTTTAAAACCAAGTATATTTTTCAACTAAAAAACAACTTGAAAAATGCAGAGGCAGTATAAATAAATAGCAATAGGATAACATGGACTAGACCTTGCTAGATAAGATAGATTTTTCTTTATTGCATATTGGCAGCAATTCAAATACTATTAACTTCAGATGTTATATTATTACATTGCAGAGAATTTTCTATGGGTACAATACATAGACTGTAATTTGTTGCCACCAATTTTTATTTTTGACTGTTGCAAACAGCCTTTTTTTGTGTTATTGGCCTTACTTTAGAGAACTGAATATTGTGCTGAAAACACATCCTCATTTTTTTCAGATTAATGAATATTAGCTACTATACTAAATAGAGGAGAGGGAGGGAGAAAGATGAGTCACAAGATAATAAGAACACTTTAACCCAAGGGTGAACACTTGGATAAGTGAGAATATTCATCTAGCACGAGAGGAAAAAATACCTATTTTGACTAGCATCAGGAGTTTTAAGATAATGAACAGCAGATTACTAAATTTCAGAAATAATACAGGGACAAATGCAAGCCTTCTTTTAGTGGACTAAGAGCTCATTTGACCATCTAAGTGTATTTTAGGCAAAAAAAGAATATGTTGTTTAAAGAAAAAGGGAGGGGGTGGAAGGCACACAAACTATTTCATTTAATCAGGACAGAAAATAAAATTCTCAAAAGACTTATTGTGTCATGCACAAAGAAATATTTCAGTCATAGAGGCTATCCCTGTCCCTGGCAACTTGATTTAAATCCAACACATTCTGAATGTTGAGGTACTTCATGTTTGTTTCATACTATCTCAGAGTTATTGAAGAGGATGAGGGAAGACAAGTATCTCAGTGAGTTAATGGGAAGCACAGAAAAAGCTGAAATTACCTACAGAACCCATCCTAACAAGCCAGCCTTTGACCAGACAAGGTTATTTTCATGTTACCCATACTACACTGCAGTAACATCTGATAATATCAGATGGACCTGGACATCGTTATGTAATACAATAGACAAATTCACAACAATTAAGTTCCTGCTACAAGATGCCTACCATCTTTTTATAACTAATGGTAAAATATATTCACTAAAATATGGATCTGTAAAGTAATAAAAGCTATTCATAAAAGCTAACCAGATTATCCTCATTTCAAACCACAAAATTCTGTGCCTGCTCTGCCAACTTCACTTCCCCACAGAGAAGTGCACTGCACAGTAATACAGCCATCAGCATCCAACAATGCACCATCCCTCCATTTCATCGCTTAGCAAAAAAATAACACCTCGCTTCTACTCACTGTCTCAGAAGCAAACAGAACTCTACTTAGTGTTAAAAAAGGATAAAAATGCAGAAATTGTACTGTGGGTGGTTGGGTGTAAGAAGCAATTCAGCACTAGAAATTTATGAACAGAGAGGGAGATCTACTTTTTGCCATGTCAGAATTGCAAAAGTAAACAAATACGAACAAATCAATGAACACTGGGGGAGGGTGTATAGGCAATTAATCCAATGGTTTAAGAGCATCCCATTTTTTTCTGCTACTTCAAATGAAAAATTCTCTCCCAATCAAAAGAACTGTGAAAGACTTGCACAAAAATAACCAATTTGGTTGGCAAGAGGGGAGTTCTCCTACTCACCTCTTGCAAGTGCCTCCTGAAACTCAAAAATGCACTGCAGTCGCTGGTGAAGTGTTTTCATGTTGTCTGTGAGTGGGTAGTGGCATGTGTGTACTGTAACTTGCTCAAAATTTAAGGAAAGAAACATGCACTTCATCTTAGACTATGTAAATTGCATTAGCAGCGGTCCTCCAATTTCGTTAATAAAAAAAGTATTAAAATCATATGCTAGACTGAAGTGGTTCTGCCCTGTAACAATAGTAATGTGAAGAAAATTTATATGTTCTTATTTCATGAATAAAACTAACACTGTTAAAAATAACACTGGAAAGATTTCCAGAAAAAAAAAAAGAAAAAAAAAAAAACTTTAAAAATGAGAGAGCTGTATAAATGCTGTTTTCCTTGATCAGTGTCTGAAACAGAGCACTATATATATATGTATATAATATTTATATATATATAAAAAACAGTGGTTACATGTCCGTTACTGAGTTGTTAGGTTTCTCCAGTTTGTTTAATAATACAATCTGCAAAACTAAACAATATAAAATGCAATGAAAAAAGATCATAAATTAAATAGTCAAAGAAGATTATTACATGCCTAGCTATGTTATACGGATTTTAAGAAAAGAGAAACCAAGATATTCAGGCTCACTTAAACAGCAGTCAGGAGGAGCTTGCCCAATGCTTACATTCCACTCACATAGGACCCAGAGCAGAAAAACACATGGAAATTATTGAAAGCATTAGTTTTGGCACTAGTTACCCAGATCTTAAATTTGTTCAGTAAATACCCTCTGTGACAGTGTTACACTATCACATTTCTAGGATCTAAAAGATTTTTATCAAAATTATGGGCTTTACCATATATATATATAAAAAAATTGTCAAGATCCTTGGAAGTCCAGAGGAGGCACAAAGGCTGGTAATGGGGTTGATGACATATCCTGGGAGGAGGGCCTGAGGACATTTGGGCTGTCCAGTCCAGAGAAGAGGAGACCAAGAGGTGACTTTGTTGCTCTTTGCAGTTTCCTGAGGAAGGAAAGGAAAGGGAAGAAATTGAGTTTTTGTAGTCTTTTCGTACTTTATGGTGGTGGTGAAATGCCACACATATAGTAAAACAGTAGAGAACTAATCATTCAGACAAGAGTTTATGTTTAGGGGCTTTATTATATAGGGCCTGATATGACAGGGCTATGACCTCTCAGTAAAAAGATAATACTTAGGAACAAAACAGCATTTCAGAAGAATTAGCATTGGTACATAGCAAACATTGTTCACAGAATAACAAAGCCTAGAAACCATAGCAGAAAGACAAGGCTGCACTTGAGGTTAGAATGATTTCTAATCCAACTATCTACTTCCCAAATATATCTTCCATGAAGTCACTTTTGATGTTATACGCTAGGACTTCAGGCTGGACTCCCCAGTTCTAAGCAGGTTCTCTCCACATAGCTAATGCTGTAAACTGGAAACAGATAAGTATTTTCCCAAGGACAGTCTATCTCTTAGCCCTAACACTTCTGCTCTTCCTACCTTTAACTCTTTATTTCCAAGACAGAAAAAAAATTTTGGACATTCTGGGAGGAAGTGAGAATATCCAAGTGGAAAAAAGAAAGCAAGGATCGATGGTAGAGATTGACTAACCGTTCATCGTCTGCTACAAAACACGTCAGGCACATGTCATGTGCTTAAAGCTACAGGATGTTTGCTTTTAAGCAACCTGTAAGATCTAATCACAGCACAGTTCTTGATGCACTTTAGTATAATTCTACTTTTTTTTATTTTTTTATTTTTTTTTTAATTTTTATTATTTTTTTTTTAATTTCCTTTGTGTTATTAAAAGATTCTGGAAAATAACTTTCAAAAATTTAACATGCTTGTAAAGATTTTAAAGCAATGCTTGGGAAGAAGCAGATATGTTTTAAGCACTTTGAAAAGGAAAGAATTAAGATTTGAGAAAAAAAATTAGGGTATTGTAAGTCATGAATTATTTATCCACTAGTTTCTCCATCAGTACTCATATCAGTTTTCAGTTACAATACCTTCAATATCTGAAAGTAACCTACCCTTTTTCAAAACAAAAAATAAAAACTTGCAGTGAATCAATTTGACATCCACTCTTCTGACAGCTTTTTTTTAAAAAAAATATTTTTCTTCAGCAAGTTGATAGAATCAAATTGCAAGACAAAAATCATCCACCGATCAAGTTTCTAATTCTATTTGATTCTATTAGATAAAGGAACCAAACAGAAAGAATGAAATAATTCAGAAGGTTTAATCATTATTCTTATTCTGAGTAAAACTTTCTCAACTTTGGGAATTTTCACTTACTGTAATCTGTTCCCAATTAATAAGAACTTCTTACCACCAATCTGGATACGGGGAAAAAAAAAAAAAAAATAGCGTAAGCAATTAAGAACTGAAACAATACCTTTCTTCATCTCACCCAGGCTTCACTTGAGCCAGACTTGTCCATACCATACTAATGCACAAGCACAACAAAACCCACAGTGTATGACCTCTAGAAGATGTTGAATTGCATAGAAATCTGTTTAATCTTAAACAAAAGCATGAATTTTTCATGAAAAGTATTTTGAAAAGGATCACGAAGTGGGTCGTTTCAGAGACCTCCATTATAAGATAATGTCTTCTCTTGTCCTGCTCTCTCTAAGGAAAGAGTTATCAGGTGCTTTAACAGACCTCACTCCAAAACTCCTTTAAAGCACCATGCATGAGCTTGCTATCCACAGTTGATGTGAGGACAAATTTATATCGCAGGTGTAGGTGTTCTCATGGTTAATGCAAGCTGATATTAAGCTTTGACTCAGTGACACACAGTATTATGAACTGCTCCCAAGTAAGTTGTACTAAGTCAGAAATTGAAAAAAATAAAATGTTTTCACTCAGTGAAATTTAAGATCAACTAAAAAAAAAAAAAAAAAAAAAAAAAGCGCTCTCCTTATTAGAAAGAAAATAGAACAATTGAACAATATACGTTTCCAACAACCTCCATTGAATCTTTAATAAAACTCATCTACTGTGATCTTTTGATATTTAAGCTCTCACCCTAAGAACACAGGGTTGTATGTTTTGCTCCTGTTCCTGAACTATACCAACAAAAATACAGTACTAGGTCTGTATGGGATGGAGTTAATTGCCTTCACAGCAGCCTATGTGGTGGTGTTTAGAATTTCTGACTTAAATAATGTTTGTAAAAAACAAGCGTTTTACCTACTGATGAGCAGCACTTGCACAGCACCAAGACCTTTTTGCCACTCCACCCCTTATGCAAGTAGGCTGGCATTGGGCAAGAGGCAAGAGAGGATTGGCAAGGATAGCTGGTCTCAAGGGACCAAAAGGAAAAAGTAGATTCCATAGCACATGTCATTGTGCTCGGTCATAAATAGCTCAGAAAAACGGAGGAAGAAGTCACCAATGGTTATGGTGCTTGTCCTTCCAAATAATTGATGTGTGCTATGAAGTGATTAAAGATCTGCCTGTTGATGTGACAAAGTGAATGAATTCCCGGTCTTGCTTTGCTTGCGCATCCAACTTTGCTTTATTTCTTAAGATGTCTATTTCAATTCATGATACATATGTATATTTCTCCTCCCCACACATTTTTCCCCTTCTGATTCTCTTCTCTGTGAGCACCCAGCAGGATGAGAGCTTTCTTAACAGTCAGAGTGAATCCACCACAAATATGTTTGCTTTCCACACTATTGCTGAGCTCAGAAGACAGCCTAATGAAATTATCAGTACTAAGCACTGTATCATATACACAGTTTTGTTCACCCTCACTTCCCCACCACCACTTATTTCTTCTCAGTCATTAAATACATTTTTATTGGAAAGCTTTTCCAATTGCTAGCAATTCATCTTCATAGTGTAAGATTCAGAACTATGGGTAAACAAACATACTGTCTAACATGCACAGTGCTATGCTTGGCACCACTTTAGTTTGGCTATAATTTTAATGTTTATTTGCTTGGTTTTTGACTCTCAAATTTCTGAAAAGGAAAGGAAGTAAGCAAGTTTCAGAATTCTAAGCAACTGTAACCATGTGTGCCATTCAAAGTTGCAAACCCCTGTTCTTCCAGGCACACAAGTAAATCTATATTTAACACTTTCTGCTGCTAATAAAGAATGCTAAGGAGAAGGTTCAGGGGCAGGTGTGTGTGAGCAAGACCACAGCATAGCACATTTTGCAATTGAAAGGAAAAGATTGCTTGCTATTTTGCTGCTAGTTTACACCAGTTACTAAAGGTTGCAAAAGCTCACCTCTAACCAGTTTTTACCTAAATCTAACTTATTTTCTTATTTTTGTCATATCATAAAGCACAAAGACAGCATCCATCATATACAATAACAACAAAAATAAGAACAAGGAAACAACCAGAAGAGAATCTTCACAGCATCTCTGAACATACTGGGAAAGTTTTTTTGTTGTTGTTTTTCATTTGTTTGCTTTTTGTTGTTCTGGTTTTCTTAAAGCCATCATCCACAATTATTTCACTACAGACACACCAATAAAATCAGGTATTTATCTGACATAGTTAAAATCCTAGTTATTTCACTGCTCGAAGAGAGAGAAATAATTTTAGTTGAATAATAAAATTCATGAAAGTATGTACATACTCCTAGAGACAGCAGTTTCATGAAAATTTAGATATAAAGACAGACAAAAATTAAAAATATCAGTGTCACAAGTTCTTAAGAGAATTAATATAAAAAATTGATTCACTATTAACATTAACTATTAACATCATTATTAACTGACATTAAGAAAATGTCAGTTTCAGCTTCAAATCTGTCAGTTTCCAGAAACCGGTTCATCTGCTTAAAAAACTCAAAGCACCTGAACAGGATCTCAAATCCTGTTTCTCAATAACAGGTACAGAATGAATAGAGTAATACGCTCAATATAGAGTATGAATAAAAGTAGATCAGAAGCCTTGTTTTTAAAACTTATGGTCTTATACTAGCGCACTAGGATTTACATTAAAATACAATCTCTAAAGAGGATTATTACCCCAGTGTTCCCACTGTAGATTCTTAAAGGCTACTTCTTTCCAGGCTCCTAGTTTTATTCTAGATAAGAGAGCAACTTGATAAATACTATATCCATTTCAGCTGCCACCTCGTCTTTTGCATCACCAGCTATTTTAATATAGCTTTAGACAAATATTTTTGATCTCACCATGTGTTTCTTACTATTGGTAGCCTGAATCTACACCTCCCACAGTAGTCCCTTATCATACACAAAAGGGTAACTGAAAACAACAAGATAACCAGTGAGGGCAATTTCAGCTCTGTGTGAAGACATGCTACCTCTAGAATGTGGAAAATGTTAGACATAATCTTAGGGCTTGAATTGTGGCATTATAGTGTAACAGTACCTACGCATCTTTCTCTTCCAGAATGTCCCTGAATGTTTTTGTTTCCTTGGTTGGCTGGTTTATTTAAATCCAAAGACAAAGTAAAATCACAGGCTTGGAGAGCCATCCACAAATGCAACAGAGGAATCACCATCCAAACACTGCATCCCATGCCGTACTTAAGTGAGGAGGAGTAAGAAAGCAAATACAGGGCAGCTGTGCTGGAGCCCTCTGCCCATCAGCACACTCAGGAGCACGACTGCATGTGCACTCATCACTGGAAATAAAAGAATTTGAGCCCTTAACCTGCTTTTATACAGAAAGAAAGGCTGGTAATAAAATCAGCTCCTAGGCTGATTTCAGGCCTGCTAGCCCTGGGCTGTCTGAAAATGATAGAACAAACCAGCCCCAACTACCTTAGAAACATTAACATCAGGGATGAGGTAGTCTGATATAGAGTAGAATATCTTTAATAAAACAACAACAGATCTGATTTAATGATTTTCTCCACCAAGAGTCAATTCAAAGGCTATTATTGCCCACATGTGCATACAATTAGAAGAATCACTAAAGAGGAATTATTAATATTTAAGCCATATTGTTCACTCTCAATTGTAAGACTTCATTCAACATCACTGTTACAATTGTACACCATGTTTATTTCTCATTTCTGAAATGCAAACATCTTACTTGACAACATATTTCCTTTCTGTACTTAATGTTTTTTCCCCTTTGCTTTTTAGTTCTGGTTCTAGAGAAATATCATGTTGGAGTGTGTGTTAGATTTTGACAATTAAATATTCCTTTTTTCCTCTCAACTTTGCTGGAGAAAATGGAGGTAAAGCCCACCAGTATTTCGCTTTTTACGCTTTTGCTACTGACAAATATATATTTTTTAAGCACATATAAATCAGGTAGGAAAGAAGCACCTCTACCTTATGAAATATTCATTCTTATATAGTGGTCAAAGATGAGGAAAAAAAAGGAAAGCTTTTACCAAAGTTAGACCATCCTTAAAGTTTTTAGACTTGGTAGATCATAAAAAGAAAGTTAAAAAAGCTTAAATTCAGATGGTTATTAAAAGATCTAAGAAATCCTGCTGGCTAAGCTTCTATAGCACTGTTAATAAAGACGCTTTTGTAGGTAAGATAGAGAAAAGAGATTAAAAGGAGCAGTGGACGAAGGGAAGGTTTTATACTGTACCTAATGTAAAAGGTGAAGCTTATTCTCTGAATACTAACAGATTAAAGGACGTTCTGCTAATATTAGCAGCAATGGCAATAAATCTGATTTTCTAACCTCAAAAAATGTCTGCCTTTATACATCTAATTTTTTTCTTACAGAATAGTTATACAAAAACTTTTCCCAGTCTCCCCAATTTCTTTACTAGGTCTGGATAAATTTTGTTTGCTCACATTGTAAACATACAAATGACAAATACTGAAGTTCCATTTTTAAATTAATCAAGCTTTCTTACTGTCAGTGAGTATTTTTAGTGTTTTAAGTCCAACTTAAGCTTTTCAAATGAAGTACCGGCTATTATTATTATTTTTGTTATTATTATTGTTATTAATTTCTAATATTACAGGGGTGAGTGATCAACGTCCTGTTTTAGTTTTGTAGATTCTCCTATATTTGTCATATTCATTTGCTTGAAAGGAATCGGAGTTATTGGATAACTTCACAGGACAGTTCGCACTTCTCATTGTGTTCTTTGCTTATATTTTTGATGGTTTTGTTATTATTTTCTTTCCTGCACACCGAACAAAACCACACTTCATTTGCAAGAAATAGGACAAGGAATGGACACGAGTATGTTATATCTCTGCAGAGGTTTCTCCTTCCCCCCCTTCCCATCATCTATTTATTATTACAAATAAGCCAACACTGAGAATAAGGAAGAAAATACAGTTCGGTGATAAATTTCCCTAAACCAATAAATTCAACAAAGAAATATCTTGAAGTCTAACATAAGGCCAGAACGATGCACCAGAAGCTTCAACTCACTACAGCCATCCTACGCATTCCTGCAGGTGCACAGAGGCTTCACCTAAACTTGAATTTCTGCTACAGAAAATAAGTGCTCAGTTAACTCTTACTGAGCCAGGCTCAAATATAGGACTTTGATCATTGTTGCATCTTATCTGCTATCTTCAGTTTCAGCTTTTCCTCTGAGTGAAAGTAAACTTTACAGCCCAGCAAGCCTGGATGCAGTAGCTCTTTACTCAAGCCCTCTAAGCACTAGCTTGTGGAAAAATGACCTCACACTGGGGATGGAAAGTAGACCAAATGAGCACAGAGGAAGAAACTTCTCCTGAGCATCCAGCCCTAGCAGGCATCCCTTGGTCTGACTAACTCTAGGCAGGAGAATAAACTCAGTGTTAGCACAGCTGCCATTAGGGAACACCTCCCGAGATCTCCTTCCTCTTCTGGCAAAGAACTAATTAAGAGCTCAGTATCAGGTCTATGCCAAATAAAAGTATTCATGAAAGTTTTAAGGGGGTGAATTTCCCGTTCTTAAATCCAGTGTTAGGATTTAAACAATAATAGGCAAGAATTTTAAGCTTTTTACATTCTTTCTAATTCTTGAAACAAAAGGATAAGAAGACCCCATGCCACAGCAGTCTATGTGCTCAGGCAGTCTGGCAATGGCTGCAAGGAATTGAAGGGCCTCCCTACCTGACCAGCTTATCCTGTAGCCCCAGTGAGGCAAGCTGGGCCAGGGACAGTCATCAGAGTCATCCACAGCCCTATCATTCTCAGGTACCATTCTAGGTCTGGGCCTGGCCATGAATGCAGCCTTCAGAATGGGTTGGGACAAAACCCAGGGCCCAAGGGCCCAGTTCCAGAGTAAGAGCATTAATTGGGCCTGAGAGGCAGCCCCGGGACAGGGCAGGGGACCGTCACCTAAGGAGCAAAACAAAATAAATCACAAAACAACATTCCAGTCAGAAAATAAATAGTATTACTACCATTCATGCTTGTATGCCTCCCCTAACATTACAGGAAAGACAAATACTTGCTTTCAGGAGAAATACCTTTACTTCCAGTGAATGACTAAGTTGTTCTTTTTAATGATATATATATTTTTAAATAATGGCAGATCAGAGAGGAGAAAGAAGAGACATCTGGGACACAAAATTCGTGCTCTTCTTTCAGAGTTAAAAATAATTTTTAGTTCAAAAATCTTTGTTATAGTATACTTAGGAAAGACACCATGGGTTAGTCCTCTCCAGAAGTACTGAAATACTGTTGTATCAGGTTTAACTAGAGAGTTAATAATGAATTATCTGTAATTATAGCATGCATATTTGCTATGGCGTCAAAGTTATTTCAAGGTAACAGTTGATACATCTAAGCCCAGCGTAAGATATTTTACATAAACTTGCCAGTAGGTTTTGGTAAGGAGAAGGCAGAAAAGAAAAAAAATATCTCTCCATTTGGTAGGCAAGCATGTTAAATAATTACTTGCAGAAGACATCAATGGGTGGACCACTCGATGGATAAGAAACTGGTTGAAAGGCCGCAGACAGAGGATGGTCATCAATGGCTCTATGTCCAGGTGGAGGCCAGTAACGAGTGGCATCTCCCAGGGGGTCTGTCATGGGACCGGTGCTCTTTAACATCTTTATCAATGACATTGATGACGGAATTGAGTGCACCCTCAGCAAGTTTGCTGATGACACCAAGCTGAGTGGTGCAGTCAACACAGTTGAAGGAAGGGATGCCATTCAGAGGGACCTTGAGAGGCTAGAAAGGTGGGCCCGGGTGAACCTGATGAGGTTCAACATGGCAAAGTGCAGAGTTTTGCACTTGGGCCGGAGGAATCCCAGGCGTCCCTACAGACTGGAAGGAGCGGTCCTTGAGAGCAGCCCTGTGGAGAAGGACCTGGGCATCTTGATAGATGAAAAACTTAATATGAGCCAGCAGTGTGTCCTTGCGGCTCAGAAGGCAAATGCTATCCTGGGCTCCCTCAAAAGAGGGGTGGCCAGCAGGGACAGGGAGGTGATTGTTCCCTTCTACTCTTCTCTTGTGAGGCCCCATCTGGAATACTGCGTCCAAGTGTGGGTGGAGCCCCCAGTACAAGAAAGACAGGGAGCTGTTGGAGAGGGTCCAGAGGAGGGCCATGAGGATGATCAGGGGACTGGAGCACCTCCCCTATGAGGACAGGCTGAGGGAGCTGGGCTTGTTCAGCCTGGAGAAAAGAAGGCTGTGGGGTGACCTCATTGCAGCATTTCAGTACCTAAAGGGAGCCTACAGAGAGGAGGGGAATCAACTCTTAGAAAGGGTTGATAACTTCAGGACGAGGGGAAAACTTTTTAAGTTGAGGGATGGGAGATGTAGGTTGGACGTCAGGGGGAAATTCTTTCCAGAGAGAGTGGTGAGGTACTGGAACAGGCTGCCCAGAGAGGTTGTGGATACCCCGTCCCTGGAGGTGTTCGAGGCCAGATTAGATGGAGCCCTGGGCAGCCTGGTCTAGCATTAGGTGGGAAGGTTGGTGGCCCTGCCTGTGGCGGGGGTTTGGAGATTCATGATCCTTGAGGTCCCTTCCAACCCTGGCAATTCTGTGATTCTGTGATCATTAAGCACAAATAAATAAATAAATAAATAATAAGAATAGCTGTCCCATCTCCAGGATGATAAAGGGAAGGTGGAATGAGTTTTAGAGGGAAATTTATCCTCAAAAGCCAGACAGACTCAGTCTAGATTTATAAATTATAAAAGGTACAGACTGGGTGACATTCTAATAGAGTTTACCACAGAGGGAATACTGAAAGCCTGGCCAGATTTCCAAGATCCTATCTAGCCAATCTGCCTTTTGCTTTAAAAAGAAAATTTGTTAGTAGAATTACTAAAAGGATATTTTGAAAACTGGTAATTTGCTTTGACATTAGTAATATCCATTTTCTCTGATTTTGGAAGCTGTTTTCAATATCTAGCACGATATCATTAGAAAGTCTGTCAAAGATTTACAGGCTGGTTTGCTCAGCTCCGTGACTAGGGGGGCGGATGAATTTAGCGAATCCACACTTCCGGAAAAGGGAAACAAGGGACCCCAAAATAATTTAAAACAGTGGTAATGACCTGAAGAGAAACAAATAATTTACTAAATATTGTATCAGAATGCAAGATAACACACTACAATACAATATAATTAGAATTGAAGCTAATAAATCAATATAATAAGAGAGAGTGTCCAAAAGGTGGATAGGCCTCACCATAACACTGAGGTGAGATGAGTAGTCTGGTTGAACAGCAGGGAGGAGAGCCTGATGAAAAAAAGAGAGTACAGATGACCTACCAAGGCCTTATATCTGTCTGTTCCCCCTGAGCAGAAACGATAACAACACAGTGAACAGTCTTCTGGGGAATGTAGTTCTTCTTCTCTCCTGGGACAGGTACCTGGAACTGGAGCATTAACACTTTAACTCCCAGTGCACTACATGATGTTCTGATGTGGAATATTGATAACCAAAAATCATAAAACCATGACAAAGTCAGAATACTATTAAATTCATGCCTGTCTAGGTTCCTGGTGAATGACTTAAGTATCTCTTAATTTTTACTTTACCTACTTTAAAAAAGTGTAAAGGATCTAATAGGACCTGGGACAAGATGTTATTTCAAAAACGTAGCTGCTTTACAGCAATAGAGCTTAAAATAAAAACCTAAAATGCTCATTTTTTTTTCCTCTTGTAAAGGACATAAGATAGCAACATTCATCTGAGCACATAAAAATAGGGAATAATAAAAATAATTATTTTCAATCAGATGGGCTTTTAATTCTTATTTTGGAAAACTGAAGTTAAGCTAGGAACTTTGCAAAATAAAAATACCACAAGAAACCATTTCATCATTCAGTTTCAGGAAACTTAATACAATTTTCATGTAATCTTTCTTTCTTGGACTTTTTCTACTGACTAAGCATTCACATAAATAAAAGTCTGTAGAACTAGGTTTCGGTGGAAGAATCTACTCAGTAAAATTCCTAGACCAAAATATCCTATGTGACAAAGCAAAGGATAATTTTTATAAATTTAAATGCAGGCATCTAGGAAATAAAGCTGTGTAAGCCTAAGAGGAACTATGTAAGGAAGAAAGATCATTGGATGAAGCAGTCAAAAATCCTATTATAGCTAGTATCTATCTTCACTGTGTCACATCCAACAGTTAATAGAAAGTAGAAGGATTATAATCTTCATGTGTTAATTGAGCAACAGATGCTTTCAAAAAGGATGATTTCCATATGTGGTCTGTATGCAAGGAAAGATCATGGAAGTAAGCTGCAAATGAGCTTGAGCATATTTGTTTCCCAAAGGAAGAAAAAATAGAATGGAATTCAGCCTAGATATCGTAAAAGCAGGAAAAAAAAAACAAATCCACTTTTAAGGAAGGTTACCAGAAGATACATACTCAAAGATAATTTCTCTGGAACTGCTAACCTATAAAGAACAGAGAGGTGTAAGACCCATTCATTCGCTACTATCTTGATTCTTCTCCAGGCTCCTTTCCAAATTTTGTGACCTAACTCACAAATCCAACTAAATCCAACTAAATGCTCAGTTGTTAGGGAAAAAAAAAAAAAAAAAAAAAAAAGATTGTATTCCAATACAACAAAATTTAAGTTTTAACAGTTAATGACAAAAACAGCCAATTACTTTAAAGAAGAAACTGGCAGTGAATGGTGGAGGATGGAGCAGTTGAGAGGGGAGATATAGTCTGGATCTTTTAGATATCAGGTTGCTAAAATTTCTTACAAGTCAATTGCAGAAATCTCGTAATACAAAGTAACCTCTAAAAACAAATAACATCCACATTCCCATATTCACTTCAGAAGGTTTTTTATCTGAGGATCCGCAAGGAGAACCAGCCATAGCAGCTGTCAGAGACCCCATGTTTCAGCCTCATCCATATGTTTATCATCTCAGACAACAAGCAGTAATTCACTACTAACTGTAACACTACTCTAAACTAAAATGCCTATGGAAGGCATACGTGAAATTAATAAATTTCAGCAATAGCCTATCTAATTCTGACATACTTCAGCAGGAGATAGGGGTTTTGTTTTGTTTTTTTGTTTGCTTGTTTGTTTTAAGTAAGCCTTTTCTAAATAGAGATCAGGCAGAATTTCTAGATGCTACTTCCATTCCATTTCAAGAACAAATATAATAATTCAAATTAAATAGGAAAAAACCCATGCTGAGTTTGGAAATGCCTAATCTGAAATAACTTTTACACTTGTACTCTGCTTTACATTTAATTGATTACTTCTCTGTTATTTGCAAAATTAACCTAAAAGTACAAATATTTAAAAAAATAATAATTTATTAAATCTGTTAAATTTAATCTTCAGAAAGATATTACCTAATGATTCCACTACAGGCTTAAAAGGTTTTTATTCAAGTTTGTCATGAATGACTCACCTGAATTTATTGCTAAACAGAAGTTTCATCTGTTTGAAACAGAGGACTTGTTATAGGCTTTCTTTGGTGTTCTCATCTGTTCTCTGCCTTGAGCCAGTTAATAGTCTAAGCCACTTTTTTCTAAGCTACAACTCTGACCTTAAATACAAAATACATTTTATCTGTTTGATTTGGCAATTCTCTCCACTGTTCCTTCACTTACTATTGATATTTGTAATTTTCTTAGGTAACAAAGGCCACATAATGAGAACAATTCTAAAAGCTGCAAATAAGAAAACACAGGAAAAAAAATGATGGATAAAATCTTTGGTCCAGACAACAGAACAACTCCCAAGACAGGAATGAAGATGCTTTTCTCCTAAATCTGTCAATACTTTAGATTATGTGAAATTATCAGTAGATATTTTGGGGATTTTGTTTGTAAAAATCATTGACAAGTGTACTGCCTTTCCTTTTAAAAATGAATCTGTAACCTTCAATGCTTTGAAAGATGTTCTGCAAAAATAGGTAGGTTACAGGAATGCTTGCTGCTTTGTAGATTCTTCAAACCACAATGAAATCTCTATTCTGTTGTATTCTGTGAAGACTGGGATTAAAGGGCATGCCCTGGAAGGTGTTTGATGGATTTTAAAGACCAGAAGTAATAGCAAAAAAGAAAATAACTACACAGCACAGAGGAAAGATGGGATATTGAGAAGAGATTTACTTCCACTAGGCTGAACTACAAAAACACAAATCATCATCTGCTTAGTCTTGAATAGGAGATGTAGTTTAGAACCAAGACTAACTGCAAATATCAAAATTCAGCAGATGAAAATGTTTCAGTAATCTAAAAAACACATTTCAGGACCTTATGTTGCAGTTAATTTTAGCAATTCTGCCTCAGTCAGTAGAACCACTTTGTTTACAAATACTTAGTAGGTCACATTTGAAGTGTTATTTAGAAAATTGTGTATAATATTTTAATAATAACTAAGCATTTGTCCTAATCTAATTCCAAACTAATACAAAGACGACATAATCCTTCAGAAGTAGCATTTGATGAAATACACATACTCAAAGTAAAAAGGAATTAGCTTTTCCTTAGCTTATTTTCCTTGCCTAAAGATATTATTTACCAGATTGTCATTTAATTTAGTTGTTCAGTCTCCAAGATGCATCTAATTTCAAGCTTTTCTGTATAAAGACGTAGCACCCCTGCTTCAGCCAAAGAACAGTGGAAGAAAATAACTAACTTTAAAATCTTAGATGTCAAAAGTAGTTAATACACTCTTTCTTGGGCACTGTAGATATTACCTCTGACATTTCTGTAGCTGTCTGCAAACACCACTGTGAATGTTTCCAAATGCAGTTCACAGTGTTTAAAGGAAATGTGTTATGTAACAACCACAGAGAGCTCAAAGTTGGGCAAAGACCAACTTACAGATTAGGTGTTTTTTTTTCCAGAGAAAGCAAGAAACAGGGTCCCCTGTGATTAACTATAAAACAACAGCTAAGTAGTAGGTAATAACCTACATGAGCAACTAGGATGATTAAAGAGAGATTTTGATTTTTGTAAGTTCATAGAATAATTTCAGGTACATCTACTTTTCTACTTCTGATGTTATTTTCTAATACCATTCTTCCAATACAGCTATAGACACACAATTTTCCAAGAAAATGACAGAGATTCAGTCTCATTTTTCCTTCCATTGCTACTGAAGCTAAGGTATGTACATACCAGCAGGCATAAAAGCACAGTCTAGTTCTTAAAATGTGATTATGCAGGTGGTATGCAGTGAAAGTAACAAAGGATCCTGTCCACTAAGTGAATGCAGTAGTTTGGTTGACAATAGACTGTAATCAGCAGCATAGTGATGGACTTCTAGAAGCTTATTCTACTATTAAGAATCTGTGGCTTTTAAAGTAAAAGTATACTAAAAATACTGAAGAAATTAACTTAAAGTGAGGAAACATTAACTATGAACTCCTCGACTTTTTTTTCATTTAGTGTCAAAACCTCAAAGCTATTGAAACATTGTTTTTTGCATTTAATATTTACAATGCAGTGATAGTAGCAATGAGATAATTATGGCACTTCTGCTACCAAGGCCATGACTCACAGCAGTCAAATATCAGGTCATTATTTCTATCATTTTGCTAAAAGGGTTGAGGAGTAGAAAAGTGAAAAGGACAGAAACATAAGCTTTCACTTGGAGATGCCTTCACAGAAGTAGAGAATCTGATTCCAAGACAGCAGTTTGCATCATGTACATTTGAATTACTATGGAAAAAGTAATTTTTTTTTTTTTTTTTATAAACCTCACATTTTGAATTATCAACTCAAAAGACCTATATAACATGCAAAAAGGTGCATGGGAGGGGAACAGTCAATAAGCCCATTTGTGAAGCATCCCAATTTTTGAGCCTGTGCTTTCACAGAGCATGTATTCCTAATTTTACAAATAGTCTAATTTTACATATGGTGAACTTAATCATGCCATACTGAATTCTATAAGGTTTCACAGGGCATCCACACTACCAGTATTATATGGGAACCCATTTTCCCCTCAATTTCATTCATGTTCTTCACAGAGATATGAGAGATTCAGCGAAACTTCCATAAACAAATATATTTATAGGTCCATGCTGTGGGATCTCTTAAAATAACATTTTTGCTCAAGATGGATAAAAAATATATATATTTGGAGTGTAAAATAACAGAAAGTTTTGTTTGATCACATTTTTCCAAAGAGAACTTATATGTAGACAAGTTTCACAACAATCTGAACTAATTTATTTTTCATAAAGCATAATGACAAGTTAACTGGAAATACAATCATGCCTTTTATATTTTCTGAATGATGCCCCATAAAATTTAGTTTATGACTTGGAAATCAAAGATTAATTCTTTCTCCTCTTCTTAATTGCTATACTGGAAAATATAAGGAAGAGTAGTAGGCTTCAATATCCATGAGGAAATTATTCAGTGCCAGTAGGTGCTGGTAAAGCTTCAAAAGTCACTGTTTGTATTTTTTGGGCAGTGTGATTCATGAGGAATGTGGATCAACTCGGATTGCAGGGGGAGTGAATTTTAATAAGTAACAAACAAACATGACTAAGGTTAAAAGGAAATTATATTATTTATTCTAACAAAGACTGAAGGAAGATGTGATAACAGCTTTTCTATCTTCTACACATTAAAATATTAACTAGGAAATGAATAAATGCTTCCTCATATCTAGTGAGATAAGGAAAGCAGTAGTGATTTTAATAGCAGCAAGGGAATTTTAGGTTAAGTGCATAGCACTCCAGATGGCTAAGTGCTGGAAGAAATTAACTGGGAATGCCGCACAATTTCCATTATTATATTTAAGAACAAACTAGATAAATGTTCATTGGCAATAGTATAGGAGTACCTGACTTTGCCTTGTGATAGAAGCAAAACATGATCTGTTTTTCTTCTCAATACACTGTTGGAAAAAAGCTTAGATAGTAGTCTAGGTTGAGAAGGTAAGTAATTTTTGAAAACACTGGCTATTATTTTCAGTCCAATGGTGAAAAGGCTCAAAAATTATTAAATAGTCCTCAAATATATCTCGAAGTGTAGAAGAAACCTAAGATTCTCATAATAAGAACCTCCAAAAAGTAACCTCATAAAGCATGTACATATGTTAAGGAAGACAAACACAAGAAAGGACTAGGTTCTTTAACTTTTGATTGAAAGAACTAGAGCTTTAATGTCAAGCAGGTAGATGGGGTAAGAAGTAGATCCCAATTTTATTAGACATTGTTAAACATAAATTAAGACTTCATAATAAAAATTTTCAAAGTGGAACAAGTTATCAAAAGTCTATTCAAAAGATTAATAGACTATCTCTAGATGACATTACCAATGGTCATCTATATGACCTGTGATGACCAACAAAAGCTGTTACGTGAGTTAGAAGAAGTCACTTCTCTGTGGGGTAATTTAGCTTGGATAGAACACTACATCATTTGGTAACTGTACTTCCAGTACCCAAATTGTTGATCTAGCCTGAGCATTTCTACACAGTTCTATTTTGTGCCATATACATATATCTTGAATAAGCATGGCTTGTGTAGCCTAGCAACAGGAAAGACGAGAGAATATTGCTCTTTAGAGCAGAAGATGTGGGAGGATTATAAAAAAAAATTTTTTTAAATCCTAAAATCTACTCCACCAACACAGAGAAGTCAAAAGGACATCTGAGAATTATGAGAGTGCATTTCTTATTCATAAGTCCCATAAGATAGGTCTTAATCAACAAAAGAAAAATAGCTTTTACTAAGAATGTAGGAGACAGAGAAAAAAAAAAAAAAAAACGAAGAAAAGAGAAAAAAAAAAAAGAAGAAAAGTGAAAAAAAAAAAAACAAAGTGAAAAGAAAAAAACAGGGGAAAAAAAAAAAAAAAAAAAAAAAACAAAGAAAAGAGATTAGTAATTTTAGAAGTCTCCAAATCATAAAATCACCAAAGTTGGAAAAGACCTCTAAGCTCATCTAATCCAACCTTCCACCTACCATCTGTATCTCCGCACTAAGTCATGTCCCCTAATACAACACCTACAACATCTAAATATTTCTTGAACACCTCCAGAGACAGCGACTCCATCATCTCCCTGGACAGCATGTTCCAGTGCCTGACCACTCTTTTGGAGAAGAAGTTTTCCTTAATATCCAACCTGAACTTCCTCTGGCACAACTTGAGGCCATTCCCTCTAACCTTAGCTATAGTTACGCAGGAGAAGAGGCCGACCCCCACCTTGTCACAACCTCATTTCTGGTAGGAGAAAGTGAAGTTTTAGCACATTGCAAATCAGTGGAACCCTTACTTATTGAGGCAAGTAGTGATGGGCTGCAGTCCACAAATCACTTCAACAGTACCCCCTTTCCCTCTTCCCTCTTCCTCCCTGTAAATTAAATTGCCACACTTAACTGAATAAACGTACCAGGAACAACAGAAAATATGCAAAAAAAAAAAAAAAAAAAAAAAAAAAAAAGCATTAGTCATGTTACAAAACTTTTTTTTCTTTTTTTTTATGACTTCTTTATCTTGAAAAATGGCTCTTGTGTTTCAGTTTGCCTCTTGTCCTGCCACTGAGCACCACCGAAAGAAGCCTGGCTCCTAACATTTTTCCTTCAGCAGCTTCTGAAGGTCACTCTTTGAAGTCCCAGAGCCTCTTCTACTCAGTGTGTATACTCATGAGCCCTTGAAAATCCAGAATTGACATGTAGTGACCATGTAAAAGATCAGACTGTATCATTTTTCCACTGTTGTAGAGAAATGAGAACACAACCAATTATCTTAAGCCAATCTTCCTAAATTTTGTTCTGACTCTTGTCTCCCACCCCTTCTGAGAACCAGTGGTTTATGCTGTTCATTACAGAAAGGGGCTGGACTGATAAATGAGGTGAGGGAAGGCTCTGATAAATGCCACCACTACTGCAGATAGAGAAAAAAATGCTGTATGAAGAGTAAAGATGGGAAATTGTCCTTAAAAAATTTCCTCCACTTGAGAAACACTGGTTGACAGCAATTAACATGAAAGTATTCCCGTTTAAAGACATGTTAAAAACAGTTGTTGCCTAAACTAACCTATCATGGGTAGTAATGGTTGCCTTTATGAGGAACATAGCAAACTATGTCATGGAGAAGAAACGTTGTTGGATGTCCCTGACAAAGCTTGCCTTATTATTAGTATAGTGAATATTAAACCTTTCTCTATTTTATTCCTCCTGCAAAGCTGATAACTAGATATTTTCTAGATTCACCCGACACTTACAGTTACCAAAACAAAACAAAAAACAAATCAGATTCTTATTATTAGTACAAACAAGAAAATACACAGATAACACAAGATATTTGATACTCCTCTACTCACTCATCTTTACACTGGAGAAGAGCATACCTGCCCTTGTTGATGAGCACATTTTCAGGGAATTACCCCATTTGAATAGAAATTCAGGGTACTTACTACATTGCCAGATACACCCAAAGTAAATGTCATCAGTGATGCTTATCTTTATTTTTCACTATGCGTTCACTAACTGATAAATGTTAATGACAATTTTCAGTTCAGCAAAGTAAACTCAAGAAAATACAGCATTACTGACAAAATAGAGGTACTCCTCCTTTCCCAGAGAATCACGCAGAATCACAGAATGTCCAGGGTTGGAAGGGACCTCAAGGATCATGAATCTCCAAACCCCTGCCACATGCAGGGCCACCAACCTCCACATTTAATATGAGACTAGGCTGCCCAGGGCCCCATCCAATCTGGCCTTGAACACTTCCAGAGACGGGGCATCCACAACCTCTCTGGGCAGCCTGTTCCACTCTCTCTGTAAAGAATTTCCCCCTGATGTCCAACCTAAATCTCCCATCCCTCAACTTAAAACCGTTTCCCCTCATCCTGAAGTTATCAACCCTTTCTAAGAGTTGATTCCCCTCCTCTCTGTAGGCTCCCTTTAGGTACTGAAATGCTGCAATGAGGTCACCTCACAGCCTTCTTTTCTCCAGGCTGAACAAGCCCAGCTCCCTCAGCCTGTCCTCATAGGGGAGGTGCTCTAGTCCCCTGATCATCCTCATGGCCCTCCTCTGGACCCTCTCCAACAGCTCCCTGTCTTTCTTGTACTGGGGCTCCACACTCGGACACAGTATTCCAGATGGAATTCCAGAGCAGAGTAGAGGGGAACAATCGCCTCCCTGTCCCTGCTGGCCACCCTCTTTTGATGGAGCCCAGGATAGCATTTGCCTTCTGAGCCACAAGGACACACTGCTGGCTCATATTAAGTTTTTCATCTATCAAGATGCCCAGGTCCTTCTCCACAGGGCTGCTCTCAAGGACCGCTCCTTCCAGTCTGTAGGGATGCCTGGGATTCCTCCGGCCCAAGTGCAAAACTCTGCACTTTGCCATGTTGAACCTCATCAGGTTCACCCGGGCCCACCTTTCTAGCCTCTCAAGGTCCCTCTGAATGGCATCCCTTCCTTCAACTGTGTTGACCGCACCACTCAGCTTGGTGTCATCAGCAAACTTGCTGAGGGTGCACTCAATTCCGTCATCAATGTCATTGATAAAGATGTTAAAGAGCACCGGTCCCAAGACAGAACCCCTGGGAGATGCCACTTGTTACTGGTCTCCACCTGGACATAGAGCCATTGATGACCATCCTCTGTCTGCAGCCTTTCAACCAGTTTCTTATCCATCGAGTGGTCCACCTATCAAATCCACATCCCTCCATTTTGGAGATAAGGATGTGGTGGGGACCATGTCAGTGGCCTAGCTCAGGTCCAGGTAAATGACATCGATCACCTTTCCCTTGTCCATCAATGCCGTCACTCCATCATAAAAGGCCACCAGATTGGTCAAGCATGACCTTCCTCTGGTGAAGCCTCTGGTGCTGGCTGTCACGGATCACACGCCCTTTCCTCATGCGATCAAGCATGTCACCCAGGATGATCTGTTCCATGATCTTCCCAGGCATAGAGGTGAGACTCACCAGCTTGTATTTCCCGGGGTCCTCCTTGCTCCCTTTCTTGTAAATGGGAGTGACGTGACCCTTCCTCCAGTCATCCAGGACCTCACCTGACAGCCACGACTTTTCAAATATGATGGAGGGCGGCTCGACAACCACCTCAGCCAGCTCCTTCAGAACCCTGGGATGCACGCCATCCGGTCCCAGAGACTTGTACACATTCAGTCTCATGAGGCAGTCTCGGACCTGCTCTGTCCTCACAGCAGGGGGGGATTTACCACCCCGATCCCCACCCAGAGGTTTAGGGATGCAGGGCTCAGGGACAGGATAAGTACTGGAATCCTGGCCGCCAGTGAAGACTGAGGCAAAGAGCTCATTCAGTACCTCAATTTTTAAAGACAGCATCCCAGGGGATCTCGGCCAACAGTCCATTAAACAGCTTAAAGTTTGCTCTCCCAGAGCTCAGGGTCCTGATGCTACTCTTCACCAGGCCCACATACCTCGAGATCACGAACATAACCAGAGCGCGGTCACTGCAACCCAGGCTGCCTCCAACCTTAACACAGTTAATGATTTCCTCTGCATTGGTGAGCAGCAGGTCCAGCAACGCTTCACCTCTGGTGTCTAACACCTGGATCAGAAAGTTATCATCAACACTTTCCAGGAGCCTCCTGGACCTCTTGCAACTCACCGTGTGGTCTTTCCAAGAGATATCCGGATGGTTGAAGTCCCCCATCAGGACAAGAGCCTGTGAGCATGAAGCCTCCCGCATCTGAAGCAAGAAAGCCTCGTCAACAGTCTCCCCTTGATCCAGTGGCCTGTAGCATACTCCTATCACCAGCTGGCCTTTGTTAGACCCATCCCTAATTCTAACCCACAGGCTCTCAACCTGATCCTGACTGTTTCTCAGAGGAAGCTCCTCACAGTCTATCCACTCTCTGTCATAGAGGACAAGTCCCCCACCCTTCCTACCTAGCCTATCTCTTCTAAAGAGCTGATGGCCCTCAATATATATTATAAATATATAAACTATAATTCCCGTTGTGGGAATCATCCCACCATGTTTCCGTGATAGCAACAAGATCATAACTTTCTAAGCACATCATGTTTTCCAACTTGTCCTGCTTATTTTCCAGGGTGCGTGCGTTGGTGTAAAGGCACTTCAGCTGGGCTTTCCGTCTCACCACCTTTATAGAGGATCTAGGTTCCCCTAGAACAGCAGCATCCCCAACAAGCCCCTGCCCCAGTCCATCCCTTTGTACTTCATTGTCATCGCCCATCAGCTTCAGTATGAGCCCTTGAATGACCTGCTCAACCCCAGCAGCCCTGATTTTGTTCCCTTCCCCCTTCATACCTAGTTTAAAGACCTGTCAATGAGTCCTGCTAGTTCCTCAGCTAGGATTCTCCTCCCCCTCAGAGACAGGCTACTTCCATTTGCTGCCACCATGCCAGGCGCCGAGTAAGTTTCCCGTGGTCAAAAACCCAAAATTCCTGGATTTTGCACCAACTTTTAAGCCATTTATTTATGAGGTTGGGTTGTTTGGTACCTCTCAGTATCCTGCCATGCCATGGAAGAAAGCATCATCTGCACACCCGCTCCCTCGACTGCCCTGAAGTCTTTCTTGATAGCTCTGAGATTTTTCTCAGCAACTTCGTCATTGCCAGCCTGGACTATCAATAATGGGTAATAATCAGAAGGGCGAATCAGATCAGGAAGTCTCCTAGAAATGTCTCTGACCCGTGCCCCTGGGAGGCAGCACATGTCCCTACGGGTAGGGTCAGGCCGACATACTGGCACATCACAAAGTGACTGATGAATTTTACAAAGACTGATTACTGCCAGTCACTGAAGAGAAATTAAGTTCAATAAAGCACAAACAATATCATTTGCTGTCCCATGTCACTTGTTATCTTGTCTAAAATATACAGGTGCGTACTGCAATTGGACACAAAACACCAAGACAAAAAGTACTACAAAGCTAACAGGCAAAGATATTAAGTATTAGATGCTGAACAGGACTGAAGTCACCTCCTAACCTTAGAGCCAGTTGTGATCACCTGAGCCACCCCTGGAAAGCAGTCCTCAGCCAATAGCCAAAGGTGACAGTTACTCAGAAAATAAGAATCACATTGCCATCCACTATTCAAAGGGCTGACACAACTGACCACAGATCCAAACATCATAGCTTTTCTTAAGGCCTTAGAAGAAGGTAGATAAGAAAGAAAGAAACACAGAAAAGTACTAATTACCCTCTTCACCCTTAGTGGAGTGAGCTTAGAGACTCCTGGTTAACCCAAGCACACACATAATGGTAGTTCTAAGCCTGAGTTCACATTCTATACCTCAGGCCAGTTATCCTACCCCCTAGATGAATTTTTTTTCACATAACAAGCTTGCAGATCAATAACAGAGCAACAATCCTTTCAAGACTGCAGTTTGAAGATAATGATCATTAACTTTGAATTATGCTGTTAGATAACTTGTTAATACTTACATCAAGAAGAACCAACACCACAAGCCATTCATAGCAGAAGCCATTTTGCTTTGAGACCCCAAACCAACATAAAACAGACAAACCTCCAAACTTAACTCTTCATTAAAGAGCTCCAGAGAGGTGGAGGCAGTCTGAGTGGGGTTGCGGGACTACACCTCTCCCTCTTATTCTGTTAGGTTGCAAGCCAATGAGTTCTCTCTTGTGACTGCATGGCCTAAAATACTTGGGTATGCAGGTGAAGATTCAAGAGGAAAAGTGAGACCAGGTTTCAGCTGTTGGAAACAGGAGTGGTGGCTCTGTGAAACTCAGCAAAGTGAAGTAGCTAAGATTTTTTTCAGGGCTGCTAGATTGTCCTCTCTTTCTAATAGTTATGACAGAGAAAACCTGCTAATTAGTCTTTAAATCATGCTGTTAAGTGCCTAACTCTCGTATGCACTTTTCTTTCCACTGCAGAACAAGTCTTCTGACCAAATTGTGATTGGGCCCAGATGCACAATCTGAATTGGAATTACTTTATTATGTATGCTATTCATCTCATAATGAACCATTACTCACCATTTTATATTCTCATATTCCTACCAATGATCTAAAAAAGAAAGGTTTATCTACACTGTGTGTGTTTCATTTAGGATGCAGTTCTCCAGCTTTAATTTGCAGATCACTGGAGGCAGGGAGAACATTTCCATGTTGTTTTAAGGAAATCATTAGACTATATGTCGTGAGGTTTTTTAAAAGAGTCATACTCAAGTAAAGACTTTTAGAAGTTTGTATGTAATTTCTGAAATATCAAACAGAAATCTCCATGCCTTTTCTCTTTTCCCATTCCTGGAATACCAGCTACCCATCTGTGGCTGGTAATTTTATGATGAGGCTGGTAATTTTACCTCCATGATGGTAAGGGGCAGGGGTCAGCCACAGTGCAAGTTTTGCCAAGCCACATGCGGGATGTGGGCCATAGGCTGGATGTGCTTGGGTTTGAGCTAAAAAAAAAAAAATTACGATGTCATTCAGTTATAACCACATTTGGAGACAGTAGCAAATAAAATAACTGAGGCTACAGCATGGGTGTCCAACCTTTTGGCTTGCCTGGCTTCACTGAGTGAAGAGGAATTGTCTTAAGCTGCATGTACGTAGTCACTCTGAAAGTAATGCCTCCTATTTATTTCCATAGGAAGTACAAGGTACATTGCACAAAAGGTACAGTGAGCACAATAACACTTTTTGATAGAGCAAATTCTCAGCTACAAAACTTTGTTTTTCAACAGTCACCACCATTGGATATGCATTTTCATCAGTAATGAACAAGAGCCTGAAGGCTATTCCTGTCAAAACCTGCACCAGCTGAGGTGATCCGCTATCAGCACTGCTCAAATGCACCACCCACTGTCTCACTGTGCTCACATCCGCTGTTTGGTCTCCAGAAATGTTCAGTAAGTGCCAACAAAGGTTAGTGGGTACCATTTCTCTGCCATAGAGGAAGTCAATCATACCTTTGACTTGTTTGCACTTCTGTGTTGGACGCTATTTTGTCAGATTGCCCCTCTGCCTTCTGATTATCGCTTTTTGGCAATCTGGAAACCTATTTTCAAATTCCTTTATCAAAACAGAAAGCATGACTGTTTTTTTTTTGTTTGTTTGCTTGTTTTGTTTTTTTTTTTTGTTGTTGTTGTTCATTGGACTGTGTTTAGCCAGTGCATTAAAATGTATAAAATTATTTGTCATAGCTTGATTCAGCACTGCACTGTATTCTCCCTATGCACTGGTTTAAGCCTAGACAGTGCTAATCACACAGTGATGTTCGGTTGTTGCCAAGAGGTGTGCCTTGGGCCAAGCCAGACTGCTCAATGGGGCAGAGCTGCCTCCATGATGGTAAGGGGCAGGGGTCAGCCACAGTGCAAGTTTTGCCAAGCCACATGCGGGATGTGGGCCATAGGCTGGATGTGCTTGGGTTTGAGCTAAAATAAAAAAAAAAAACAGAAGTTTGGGCTGGGAGGTTTTCAACCAGTCAAGGCGATTTATTAGTCTTATTATTATAAGACTCACTGGCAGGAAAATGAAAGCATATATACAGAAAGAAACAAGGAACAAAGCAGCTTCATAATTAGTGTAAATTAAAAATCTGCAAGGAATATTTCCTTTTTTTCCTTCAGTTTTATGTCAGAAAGCATTTAAGATTCAACACAATTTTTCAAAAATAAGTGAAGAGTTCTGCCTGTTATGAAACCTGGAGGGGGAAAAATCTACATAAAATCTTGATGCTTTCATTATGATATTATCTATTCCAAGAACATTCTCAATTACCATTATGATCATCATTAACATGTTTCATAGCATGTTCATTTGTTTTTCCTCCTTCTAAAATGTTAATCAAAGATTTGTTTTACTGTAAATCAATCAAAAATTTTAAAATTCATTTTAGGTTTAATCATGCAGTGTTGTACCATGTAATAAACGAAATATAAAAATACTGAGTTATTGTTGACACTGCTTTTATCCTTCAATAATAATGTGAATATGCTTTCATTTTATAGAATTATCATCTTGAGCATAACCTAGTTAATTCTGAATTTTATTTATTTATTTATTTATTTATTAATAGAATCTATAGTTTCTGTGTAAGGTGGATATTATTGCTTCATTATTTCTACCTTATCAATTTAAAAATACACTTGCAAATTTTAAAACCGGTGCATTAAAAATTTTATTCCTATAATTACACAAGTTTACTTAAAGACAACAAAGTGGAAACTGGTTCCTGATCAGTTTATCTGATTAAGTCCAGCTTTTCTGGCTGTGTTATTAGAAATGCCTGGTATTTCTGACTTTTTAATCTATATTCTTACATTTGAAAAACGCTTATACCTAAATCAGGCCCAAATTTCTTAGTAGCCAAATACTTTAAAATCCAATGGAAATGCTACAGTCTCGACTGTCTTGGATTTAGCTGGAATATGGAGAAAGAAATCTTACATCCAGTTCAAATATTATTGCCACATTTTAGGGAAATGAATATGTCTTACATATTAGTTTTGTGACAAGAAACTAAGTTTATAGTCTCAGGAGAGAAGAGAATCCAGATGAATTTTAATTGTTCTTGAATGTGTCATGCATTAACCTTTACTGACTGCTGGATGCCCATCCAGTCACTCTCTCATGGGAAGAAAGTAAGACAGAAAAGCTCATGGGTCAAGATAAAGACCATTTACCAATTACTGATGAGCAGAACATCCTCAACTTCAGAAAAAAATAATTTAATTTGTTGCTCATTAAAAAGAGAGAAGATGGTGAGAAACAAAGACTAAATTTATCAACACCTTAACTCCAGCTCCACTTTTTCCCAGTCTCAACTTCACTCCTTTATCATCACATCTTCAACCTCCCCTGTCACAATCAGCTCAAGGAGGATGGGGAAATGGGGATGTGGACAGTTTGAAAGCCTTCGTTTTTGCTACTCCTTTCTCCTCAGACTCACAGTCTTTCACAAACTACTGCACTGTGGGTCCTTCCTACAAGGTACGATCCATTAGACTCAGGCTGCTCCAGCATGGGTGCTACATAGGCCATACCTCCTGCCAGAAAATCTTTCTTCAAGGTATCTCCACCTTCTGCAGCATTACATGCTCTGAAGTGACCCTCTGTCTCCATGGTTATCCTTCACCATGGTCTTCTCCGTGGGCTGCATGGGAACCTCTGCTCCAATGCCTAGAGCACATCCTCACCTCCAGTGAGGCCTACTTCCTCTCAGGCTTATGTGTCTGCAGGGCTGTTTCTCTCATATTTTTCTCACTCTTCTCTCTCACAGCTGCTGTGCAGCATTTTATGCTATCTCTTCAATATGCTTCCACTGATGTGCCCCCAGTGTGGAGCCGACTGGAACCCACTGTATCCAACATGGAGCAACCCCACAGCAGCCACTGCCAACACCTTAACAAAAAAGTCCAGTACATAAAGTATGCAAAAGAAAGAGCTGTTTTAGACAATTTTCTTGTCTAAAACAAGTTTGTGTCCTTGCAGACACGAAATTCTGAGGTTCAGATTTCAGACCTTTAGTAAAATACTTTAATTACACCAAATTAAAAGTTTTCCTAGAAGTACGAAAAATCATTAAAAAAAATTTGCAATGGTATTTTTGTCCAGGATCATTTTGGCATAGAAGTACTTCCTTTGTGCTACAGTCTGACTCTAAATTACAATGCAATTTCAGCTAAGAAATTGGAAATCAATTCTTAAAAAGTTATATCCATGACAAATAAATTATAGGCAAGTCACAACAGAACAACCTGAAATAACTGTGGACAGAGAAACAAGGTAAATGTTAATGGCCATACTGATAGAAAGTGAGCTTCATTCTAGCATTTCTCAAACATATGCAAATTCTTATTTCAGAGGCCAGAAGAACTGGCACAAAGAAAATGTATAGCATTCCAAATATGTGGAGTCAATTGTGTAAATATGTGTGATAAACTTGAATCAAATATCTAGCTCTCTTCTACAATAAAAAGGTACCATGAACTCCAGACCTGAGAAAATTGTGTGTGAATATTCAGTATCTTCTATGATTTGGACTTGACATTATGTTGAAATACAGTTCTGCAGATTCTGTAAGACAATAAGGAAACAAAAGAGTTGGTTATTGAAAGGTACAACAGTGTAATGGACAGATCAGGTACAAAGACTGAAAAGCAATATACATTGGGCATGTACATAGTTCCCAAAAGACAGAAGCGGCAGGAAAGTAGTTTTCCTGTTCTATTCACCTTATCATTTTCTATGCTATGAATATGAGACAAATGTGATTCCTATAATCCATTTTTTCTTACTTCTGAAAAGTTTGAAAATGACACAGTGAGATTAGAGGAGAAGTCAATGTTTCCTTTTTTTGGATACAAAATCTTACTCATTGTGCATAAATACTATGCTTGACCAAATCAGACCAGATCAGCACATACTCTTTTGTTCCTTAGTAATGTACCAACATGCAGGAGGAAAGGTTTACACAGCCAACTGGCTCATTTGAGTGATCTAAACTCCTCACATAATGCAGATTGCATTTCTTCATTCTTCGTGTCTTATCATGTCAGCGAGAACAAAAGACAGCCATAGAAGCAGACATGACAATGTGCCCTGGCAGAGGAATGAGGGGGTACAATTAGGTAGGGTTTTGAGGCTGTTAGTAGAGGCAGCAAGGCAAATTAGTGGTGTGAAAAGATGATGTATTATTCCTTAGTGAGTGGTTCTGCAATTATTTTCTCTCTCTTTATGGCAGGTCTTTTTGTACGCGTGTAATTTTTTTCTTTTTTAATTTGACATAGTATTAATTGAGTGAGAGCTCTGTCAAAGTTACACCTAATAAGTCTGTTGCAATTCTCTCTCTCGTATTTCACAGGCAGAAATATGCTTGCATTCACTGTGCATTACATGTGCGGTGACTCTGAGATGTTCAGGATCTGTGGGTCTCATTAGTACAGGTGCTTCCCCACCTGGACACTGTTTGACTTACACAGTGAGGTGAATTCCAGAACTTGCATGCTGGAGATCAGGAGACTGCACATATTGCTGTTTTTCTATTCAGACAAAATTTGTGGGCAGAAAAATAAGAGAAACCCTGACATTCTGATATCTTTACATTTAGAAAAAAAAAAAATAAGGTAGAAAAGTAAGGACAACACATTGGTAGGTGAGCTTTTTAGTGTTCATCATCTTGTGACTTATCATTGACAATGCAAATCACTAGGCAAACGCTTGCTTTTATTACCAGCTCTGAATTTCAGTATAAACAGTATTAAATATAAGGGTGCAGCAGGAAAAAAGGTGGGAAATAAAATTTGAAATTCTTTGGATGAAAAATACAAGTCACTGAAAGATGGTAAATATCATGGGTTCCTGTTAACTTCAGATAGCTGAGTAAGCCTGCTGCCTTATAGCTACCAGTGAGTATAGTCTGATAATTGTTAGATTGGGAAAACCATCTTGTAAGGTCCATTGAAGCAGAACTGAATGTCTTGAAGCACTTGTTGGAGCTTATAGGCAATAGCAACTTAGAGACAAAACTATAGCTTAGGAAATAGATAGTATTTTAAAAAAATAAGTTAGACTGAATGATTCATTTATATTTATTCTTCAGTTTTGAAGAAGATCAGCACAGCCTTTCTTCAAGGCTAGAATCTGTATGCTGTAATCATACTGGGAAATACTATACTTGGTGAACAGCTCATGGTATAAGGTAGTAAGTAGAAATCAGAAAAGCAAACATGATGTAAAGAAAATCATGAAACTGTCTGTATCTCTGAAACCTATTGGAAAGAAAATAAAAGTATCAGACTGTGTTTTATGAATCTCTGTTAATCAAAGAAAAAAAATGACTTACTTTGCAAAAAAGCCCCTAATCTTCAATGGATTACCCATTATGAGTAAGGTAATATAACAAGGTTTGTATGAATTAATTTTTTACTAATACATTAGAGGTGATATAAGATCCTACTATCAAACTGCAAAAACATATCTATACTGTGCATTTCCCAAATCTTTGTATTTCTTAAGAGATTATTGCATGTAATATGTAAAATGTATAATACTTCACAGTTCCAAGGACTTAAAGAATAAATCTCCTACAAATTGGAGGGGAAAAAAAAAAAATAAATAAAATAATAAAAAAAAAAAGGACAATTTCTGTGTGGTGGATTGTTTGGTAATTTTTTTTTATTATTATTATTATTTTTTTATGATGAGATCTGTCCAAGGAATGGAAGTAGCACTTCCAAAATGATATTAGCATGTAGGCCAAATCTGATAAGTGAATCTTTCTGAAAGAGTTTGAAGTAGGAAAATAATGATCTATGTCTTATTATGTTTGTGGGATTCGTAGTATATAAGTTTATTTAACTGTATTCAATTAAAAATACTTTAAGCATTCTTTCATCAGTGACAACATACAATTTCCATATGAAGTAAAACTTATTAGATGCATTTTGCTTTTTTCTCTTTTATAAAGAAAAAAAAAATCAACTTTTTAGCTGGTTTAGGGTTGTAAAGGAATTGTTTTTAAAAAAAAAAAAACAAGTAAAATTGCTGTGTAAAACTTCCTCTTGTCTACCCTTTATTTCCAAAGCTCTTACACTTCAGCCTGTCTCAGTGAAAAAGAGGAACTCTGGAATTTTTCAGCCGTGTGCTGAAGTCCTTGCTGGGAGGAATACAACATCTGTAGTGGTAATTTCCCCTTCTTCAGTTTTGGGTCCACTTGTGGTTGGTTGTATGCATTTTCTTACAAATTCTGTGGCAAAATGGCATTTCTGAGGCCACACAGGCCCTGTAGTTAAGATATTTGGAAGAAGACTAAATTAATTCGGAGTAAAAGGCAGTTTAATGTAAGTGCCAAGAGAAACTGAGGAAAAAAAAAGATGCTTGATAGTTCAAGACCTGCCTCGGCTTTTCCCATTACTTCCCATGGAGGATAAACTCTTTCTCAAGTCCTCTTGTTAGGGCAAAGAACATCCTAATCTTTGTTCCTGAACAAGCATCTGTGGGTAAAGCTATTGTCCATTGCTACCATTTTCCATCTTTATTGGCTGTTAGAGAAATGGGGTGAAGAAATACAAATCTCTCTCTGAAAACCAGAGCTACCACTGCTACATTTCTTACTCAAGAAAGAAAATAGAACTGGAGACTTTCTTTTCCCTCAGTAATCAAAGTAGTCAAAGCTTGTTTTATCCATAAGGAATTTTTTAGAGTGCAAACTCATCCTCTTGTAAAAGCCTGAGAATCATTTTAATTCTCCTATCAAAGGAATCAACATATAATCTTGTTCCAATCCATTTCAGACAGAACTTAGGAGTAGCATGCTCATTGTTATGAAGCATATTGGGTTACTTTTGATAATAAAACATTAAAAAGTCATAAAATGATAAAGAAAATATATATTAGGCTTATTTATTTAAAGCCAGAAAACATGGAATTATTTGGGGATTCAATAAGAATCATTCAATACACACATCTTCTGATACTTGCTCAGTTTAGTTTCTATCACTTTTCTATGGAGAGTATGATCTGTCACAGCACATTTAGTGAATTCTGTTTTGGATGTCAAAATAACATGACCCATTCATAAAATCAGGGGGGTTAAAAAAAAAAAAAAAAAAAAGAGAGAGAGAGAGAGAGAGAGAGAGAGAAGAGAAAAAAAAGAAAAAAAGAAAAAAAAGAAAAAAAAAGGCAGATTTTGCTATTGATCTAGCCCATCTTGATTAAAATCTACTTTCCAGCTGACTGTGTTCTGCACATTCATTTGTCCTATTTACTTTTAGGTTAAGACAGAATGCACTGAATAAAATGAATTTTAATGCATATGCTTCAAGTATCCATCTACATTTCACCCCACAGTTAGGATCACTTTATTCATTGTCTTTCATGTACTGTTTTTTTATGTGTAAGCAATTATATTCAAGTAAATGTGGAGCATTGTTTGTAAGTTTTTCAAAGGCATGATCATACCTTACTAAAATGCAAACATTGCTACTGCATATCCTTCATCCACTAATCTTGTGAGTCTATCAAAAAGCAATCAAGTTTGAGTGGCATGTCATTTTTTTTCTTTCCTTTTTGTTTATACCTATGCTGATTAAAAAAAAAAAAAATCATGGTTTTCGTTATAGTTCAGAGATAATTTATACAATGAAGCCAGTGAACCCTATAGTAATGAAATACAGAATAAATATAAAAGGTAAAAGTTGGAACTTTATATAAAAGTTGTGGTAGCATTCAAATATTTCATTATACCATGTGTACATCAGCTTAGGAAACCAAACTAAATAATGCCATGCATAAAGAAAATACCTAATAACAAGGATATACTGAGCTTACCGATGCATTTTGTTCCTATGGTATTGCATCTATTTCTCCATCATGGATTCTAAGCATGTGGGTTATAACCCTTTTGAACAGATACTATTCTGCTATTGCCATATGACAAATGAAAGGTTGTGTGAGGAAAATAGATGTGAACTATGCTTTTTCATATATATATATATATTTATCTTCTGATATTTGATATGTTATTTTTAGGTGTTTGAAATCATGAACATTTTAAAACCAGGAGTGACCATTCAGTACAAGGTAGGTCACTGAATTTTTTTCACCAGTTCCTGCAGAGAGAAAGCACTGTTTTTCTCTCTATGAGAGAGAGAGAGCATCCATTACTTGCAGGTGAACTACAGCATATATTTTCAATATATGTCTAATCTTGATTTTAAAACTACAGATTAATTGCTCCCTTGGTAATCAGCTTTAGTGGCATATAACCTTCATTTTTGTAAAGCTGAATTTGAATTGAATCCTCAGTTTTATTGCTTTCAAACTTCCTTTTTCAGCTGTGGATCTTGGTTTTTACTTTGTCAGCCTCTTTATCCTCCAGTGGTCAAGATCCTACACCACAAAATAAATTTATAAATGGGGATCAACTCTTCTTTTAACCTTCTCTGCAGCAAGCTACTCCAGTTTTTCAGTATGAGGAAAATTGTCCCTAACTTACTTGAAGTTACTTGGAGCATTTCCCTGTTATTTACAGTGCTTTTAAACTCTATGAATTAACCATTTGTCATACATATTCATGGTCAGGTACTGAAGCCTGGGCTGTTTGTTAAAAAAGCTACTGAAATAGCTGATGTTATTTCATGAAGTTGTCAATGTATGAGTTGCTTCACTACTTACTGTCATGCATGTTGTAACATCCGAAACGTTAACTGTGAACATTCTCTGACCATTTATTCTCCTCATGATGGCTCTTATGAGACCCTGAGCTTCAGGATATCTTTGGATTTATCCTTTGCTTGACTGACAAAGAAGAGACTAACAGGAAGACAGAATTGCGTAGGAGATTCAATGGAAAAAAAGTATTAGCAATTTGCAGTTGTCATCCATAACAATAAGATGAGCTGACAGTGCCAGGGCTGCAATTGATCTCTCCTTTCATTGATGAGGAGAAACAGTGCTGCTTAAATGTCAGGGATAATGATCACTGAACATAGCACCAGTGCTACCTTGGTATCTATTGCTAGACTTTGTACTTTTAGGCAGGCCGCCCTCATTATGATTCGTGCTTGGCTACAGGGAGGAAATATGTGAAATAACTATGGCATACTAGGAGTTTCTGTAGTAATTTAATTTAATGCATGGAAAAAGTATAATGTGATTTGAGTACAGAGTCCCTAGTGGATCAGGCTGTGAAGAACATGTAGACAGAGCCATTGTTGGTCCAAGTGTACAAAGAACATCCTACGAAAAATTAAATATTGCACTTTATTTTTTATTTATTTATTTTATTTACAAGGAAAGCCACTTACCTGATTTTTTAAATAGCATATATAATATTTATTAAGAGTGTACTAGGAAAATAAACATGCTGGTAGGAACATAAAAGCTTAGCTGCAAAATGTAGTATAACTAGATCACCCACCTTAGCAGTCTCAAGTAAATTCCTATTATTTGAAAATATCTAAATCAGGCTTTTACATGTATATGTAAATTCAGATTTCTTTTTGACAAAGTCTTAGAACTGTATAAGTTTCAAATTCAGATTCAGCACTCCTTTCTGGGATTTTGGGTAGAAACTGTCCCACCATGTGTGGGAGACAACTGATGAACGACTGCAAAGAAAAGAAAATCAATAAGCTCAAGCCTTCATTTGAATGTTCTGAGATATAAATGAGAAGCTGGATGTATGTAACGCAGGAGGTAGGTACTTCATGACCTTAAGATCTCTTCCAGCCTAAATTATTTGTATGATTGTATAAGTAGGACATACTACATTTAGCATTAGCTACAATTATGTATGTGTACTCATAGAGACTAAATATTATGCATCCACTTGCTTTACATTTTGAAATATTCACAATTCAAATTACAGCAAAAAGAATGGTTTCTTTTTTAAAATAAATTCTGCATTTTGTACCCAAAATTTATATATATAGGAAACTGAAAACTGCAGATACAGAAACAGTATACAAGAAATCCTCTGAAAGGAATGCCTCCTGTTTTATTATGTTGGTCCATGACGTCAGCAGCTGATGTTGGTGATATGACAGTAGAAGTTGAACCTTCCCACCAATATTCCATTATATTTTGTTGCTGCATGACAGATGGCATCTGAGCGGCACTCTGACACAATGGCATCTGAGATGGAAGTGCATATGGAGCAAAGGTGTGTGACTGAATTACTCCATGGGGAAAAATGGCACTACCGCTGGCATTCATTGGCACTTCTGAATGTTGTGGATGCTAAACAGTGGATATGAGCACAGTGAGATACTGGGTGGTTCATTTCAACAGTAGTGACAGCGACAGTGGATCGCCTCCACTGATGCAGGTTTTGACGAGTGCAGCATGCAGGTTCTTGTTCACTGTTGGAGAAAATGCATAGCTAATGGTGGTGACTTTGAAAAATACTGTTTCATAGCTGAGAATGTGATCTATCAGATACTGTTATTGTGCTCATTTTATCTGCTGCACTTTCCATTGAAATTCATAGGAGATGTTACTTTCGGAGTGACCTATGTACATAAGGAGTTTCATTTCATTTTCTTTTCCCATATAGATATAAACCCAAAAAGCTAAGTAAAGTGATATTACACTGCTGTGGCAAAGAAAAAGGATCTTTAAAGCAACTGTCAATGGTGCTTACACTTACTTAGCTCATTCATTCCTCAGCTGAGTTTCAAGGCCTTATTTCTTCCTTTTAACCGACATTAAAATAAAATGAGGGTGGAATTACAAAAATCTCCCTGATTTTTAGCATGGGATTAAAGGAAGTGCTGAGAACCACTTTGTAATAGTTATAAGTTACTTAATCGAACATATGAACAATAGTGTTGTTTAAATGTGCTCATTAGCCAAGTGCCTTTGAGGATCAAAGCATATGTGCAAGTCCTGCTGGGAGCAGCAGCATGGCCCATCTCTGTTAGGAAGAATGTCAATGCTTGTCCAATGCCTTGACTCACCAAAAAAACCCAAAACACTGTAAACTTTCTTTGATGTTTAGATGCTTTTAATTAACAACAGGTGACTGCAAAAGTTTGAATGAGTTTTTCTTCTAGATAATAAAACTCAGGCTTACAGTATAGACCTATCCATGGGATTCAGTGCCTACACCAAAACACAGCTACTTTCTTCCAAAGGCAGCATGCAACCCCTGCCTTTCAGAAGAGAGAAGAAAAAAAAAAAAGAAAAAAAAGAGCAGAAACACTATTTTGCTCTCTAAGATTTTATTGCACTGAGGTATTGTCTTGGCCTGTTTCTATTTATCTTAATGTTTTTAAATGTTACTCATCATCACCAAGTAGAAAGAACTATACTATGTTTTAAGTTTAAAAAAAAAAAAAAACAAACATAATTAATCTATACTTTTCATGTAGTACAGTATGCAGATAAAAACCAAGCAGAAAATGTAGAGAGGAAGACTGAAATATCAATTCACTTTGTTAGCTTCCTGTATTCCTCTGCTTCAAACAGAAGTCCAGAATTTCTCTTGAATATGTGCTATAAATAGACCCTGCACTCTATTAAGAGAGTATTTCCTTGGGACATAAGCAAACACAGAATTTGAATTTGTGTGGGAATATCAGTAGCAAGTGGAACTTGGTTCCCTACAACCACAGGGAAGCCAAAATAAATTAAAATGGCACTACATTGTTCTAGACTACGTAACAGTATGAAAAACATGACATTCAGCCTCCAGAGGAACTGACGAGATTTAAGTTTATTCATAATTCAACTCTCAGCTAGTTCTTAATTAAATATTCTATTCATTTTTTCTTACTTCAGGAAGAAAACAGTATTTTCATACAGTCCATCTAAGAAGTGAACATTCAGTTCTGCACATTTCTCATTTGAATATCAAATAAATAGCGCTATTTTTCAAAGTATTGAGGTACTACATTTTGAGACCTTTGAAAATCCTTGCTATACTAAAGGTTGCTCAGTCCAGAGCTTTTGTGAAAATTTAGTTGTAATTTTGGGTACTGAGGCTTTGAAAAATCAATCTGTGCAATTCTGGAAATGCAGTTCTAAATAGGCAATAAAACTATAAAAACTCTGTGTGTTAAATATACATTCATTAGTGACAAAATATGAAAACAAAATATTCCTTTCTTATCTTAAAACTGGAAAATCTTATATTGGAAGTCAAAAGAACAGGTGGTAAAATATAATGGAGTGAAATAAATGCTGAAGCTATTCTAGTCACTAATTAACCTTGTCTCACTTGATAACAAGCTCAAGCACATTTCCTGCTTTCCTGTACACATACACATCAAAATTACACAGTAGAATTTGAATGAATTTGGACTAATTTTGCCAGTTCATTATATGCTAGACTGAAAGGTTCTTTCTTGTAAAATAAAAAAGAAATATTGTCAAATTAAGGGTTATAGTTCCCTAGTAGTTTGGGTTTTAAGCACAACATTTTGAGAGTTACTAATTAGTGTTTCTTAAGGGTGTAGTTTAATGTATTAGGAGTGTCATATGCTTTGAATAGTCCATGATGCAACCTCACAAAAATATATGCATTCCACTGGCTTGAGCCTGTCATTGCACTGTACATTTCTGCTTAGCTATCTGAAAGGCAAATACACAAAGTAAGAAGCCCCATTTCCAAGGCTGCAATTAGAGTGAAATTTATATTTGCTCCAAATACATCAGAATACATGCCTTAGTATTTCTGCCTGTCTCCTTCAAACTTAGACTATGTATGCATCATGCAGATTTGTTTGGTGCTCTGTTTTGGATATTTGGTGGGAATAATGTTGATTTCACACTCATTTTAATTGTTGTAGAGCAGTGTTGCACAGAGTTTCCTACTCCCTGTGCTGCCCTGCCAGCCAGGAGCTGGGGGTGCACAGGGAGACGGGAGGGAACACAGCCAGGACAGCTGATCCAGATGACTAAGGGGATGTCCCATACAATGTGATGTCATGTTCAACAATATAAGCTAGTGTAATGGAGGGCAGGGTGTTCAGAATGATAGTATTTGTCTTCCCAATAAACAATTTCATGTGATGATCCCTTCTTTCCTGAGAGTGGCTGATCAACTGCCTGCTGATGGGAAGTAGCAAGTGAATCCTTTGCTTTGCTTTGCTTGTGCACATGGGTTTTGTTTTACATAGTAAACTGTCTTTATCTCAATCCATGAGTTCTTGCACTGTTACTTTCCAGATTTTCTCACTCATCCCACACAAGGAAAGGGAGTGAGCAGCTGTGCAGTGCTGAGCTGGGGGTTAGACCGTGAGTGTATGAAAGTACAGAAATATATGTTTTAGACTAAAAAAGTAGAACCAAAATATAGCAGCCATATATATTCCGAAGAAACCGAAGTGTTTGAGTTGTATAAAACTTTGTTTAAAAATGTATTATTAAACTCTGGAAGCAAGTTATTATTTGCCAAAATTATTTTTAATTAAATTCACAAATTAATGCCTACAAATATTAATAGCTCTGTAAATTGTTTAGAAGTTTTATTTATTAGCATTCAGTATTCAAAATTCAATCTGAATTGCAATTAAATATAGTCCTATTTCTGCTTCTTTCCTGGATGAATATAACACTTGAGAGGATGGATTTCAGAATGTTAAAAACACACAATATTAAGAAAAGCAGTCAAATTGCCCAGTATGTAGCTACAATTAAGAGATGCTTATTATTTAATATTTTGCTTTAGTAATGGAATACGGATGATAGGTCAAAAACTAGAGAAAATTGAAAACAAATGAAAGGAATTGGATAAGAATTGAAAGAAAGACAGGAGATTTTAAGACAAAGAACTGAACATGTGGCACAAGAGTGCAAATATGCATGCCTGCTTTATACATTGCTGTTGACTTATATTTGACAAGGCATTATCTCTGTCAGATTTAACTTAGTTTTTGTTGCTGTTGTGTAAAAGATATGTGTCTTTTAATAATTACATCATTTTCCTTACATTTAATAGAGATTTGTCCCAGTTTAGTGGCAAAAGGCAATGAGCTGAGGTGATGAAAGTTCACTTTATACAGAACACATACTGAAAATGGCTAAATATTGGATTTTCTGAGGACAACAATGGCATTGATAGAGTACCAAGGTACTAACATGGATTACCTGCTTTCCTCTGATCATTTCCTATATGGTGGAAATTGTGGAGTGAGTGTATTCTCTCAGTATAACCTGTTTTGAAACAGTCTATGATTTACACCCTCATTCTCCTACTAAACAACTTTAGAAAAGTTTAACTGGAAAGCATTCATACTCTTCTTGTAAAAAATAAAATAAAACAAGGACCCACTGAAGCTTGTAATATTCTATAGGGAAATGAAATCCATTTACTTCCCACTGTGTGTATGAATGAAGGCAGTGCAATTCGCTTAGGAATGTCCAATTACAGAGGCACCTTTGCCCTTTTTGAGTCTATATTCTAGAAAGAGACAGGGAGACAGGCAGAAAAAGGAAGACTTAATACCATTTCATTCATGATAGTTTTCTGTATTTCATTTCCCAACTAATTAACCTTTTACTGCAGAAAAAGTTCTGCATTAAGAAGCACAGCATAACAATCAAACAACTCACCATTACAGGAAGACTGCTTCTAATTTAAAGTATTTCCATTTCTTAGAAAAAAATACTCCTGAGTTCCATAAAAAAATATTTCTTTATGTTCTGCTCCATCATCACCTAAAAATGAAAATCTACACTTATACAGAATTAAGACTTAGAATTATTTTTTAATTTATATTTTTTAATGTCAAAAGTGCTTACTGTCTCTCAACAGTATGTTTACATTGACAATACTTTTCTCATATAAGATACTAAAAACAACATATGAATGGAATTATTGCATTCAGAGAAGTTATAGATATGCATACTTAATTCAATATGCATAGCTGGTATGTTTCGTTAAAAGGAAATGAAATATATAAAACATATAGGGAAACATATGATCTATATACAGGGTCTCTCCCTCTATATGCACTCACACATTCCACACCTTGTTTGCATATAAAAGCACATAAAGTATATATATTACAAGTCTATATATCTTCTTTGTAAAAGTATGTTTGAAAACAGGAATATGCATAAACTGATATATAGATATGCCTGTGTTATTTCTCATTTTCTGAATAAAGTGAATAAAGCAAAGTACTGCAACTTTCTCAGTTCCACTTTGCCTGGGAGTTTTAGTACGTGGTCAAATCCACATTAACAGAACACTTGGACAACTGACTCAAAATAAAGTCTAACTTAAAGGCATAGGAAAAATCACTCTCAGAATTATCCTTAACTCTTCAACATATTTCTGAAATGCCCACTCACTGAAAGAGAAATTTCTCCTTGATGAGATTCTTTACTGCTGCTTTCATTTAGCTCAGTCTATTTTGAAGACTTCCATACTGACAGATATTCAAAAACTCCTTAACACGAATACACTTCATTTATAGTCAGTCAACTACAAAACCTATAAAATGTGCCATTTTAATGGTTTGAAAAATCGGAGTTGCTATTACACAACAAAATTGATATAACAAAAGTGAGTATTAATTGGATAACATGTCATGGTTGAAAGATTCCACTAGACTCATTATGCTGAAAATGTTTCTCAAAATAGATATATTTTCCTTTTTCCTTCTCCTTTTTCCTTCTCTCTTTTATTTTTCCTACATTTCTATAAACTATCCTTCTTTTCCTATTCCAAATGTTATATCTAACAGATGAATATATTTATGTGCAGATTTCACAATGATTGAAATTGTCACTTTACTGATGACCATATTAATGGCAAGTGCTTTAACAGATTGCTCATGATATTTTTTTGCTATGCTCCCAAAACCAAGCTCCTGAGTACACAGAATTGTCCACTGCTGTAAAGGACACACAGCAAATATGCGGTCAGCTTACAAAGTAACACAGCTTAGGTTAGCTGATACTGTTTTCAAACAATGTATATGTCATCATCTGTAGATACTACTATCTGCAGATACTCAGCTAGAAATATGAGAAGGACTGCTAACTTCTCGGAGCTGAATCAAGTCAGCAGCACCCTTCAGGCAGCAAAGAAATAGTCTGCATAAGTTCATATTGAGGGGCAGGCTAAAACATGAGCAATTCTCTGGAAACTCTCCTTATGCAAGGACTTGGGGCTATCAAACAATATTGTGAGGTGGTAGCTTGGAGGTCAAGGCAAGTGCACTTTGATGCAAAAGTGCTGTCAAGCACAGTATGAAACTGGTTGGACCATTCTCCTCCTGACAGCTTTGCTACAAGAGAAAGAAAAACAAATAATGTTGTAGCTGTTATAATGCACCTTTAATTGCGCAATATTGTAACAATGCTGACCAGTGGCAGAAGATACAGATCATCATGTTACTTGTCCTTCTTCATCATCTTCAAAATCACATACCTAGTAGAAACTCCAGTGCTGAATGAAATTCTTTGTTGATTCCTAGGAAGCTCCTGAAAATTCACTTTGTGACCCCATGTGATCACAAAATGGATACAAAACAGCTTTAGGTTAAATGAGGGCAGATTTGGATTGGATGTTAGGAATCAATTATTTACTCAGAAGGCAGTGAGGCACTGACATAGCTGCCCAGAGAAGTTGTGGATGTACCACCCCAGGAGGCATCCAGGGCCAGGTTGGATGGGGCCTGGGCAGCCTGAACTGGTGGGGGGGAGCTCTGCCCACAAAACTAGATGTTAGAACTGTGTAAGTTTTAAGGTCCATTCTAACCCAAACCAGACTGTGATTTAATTGTATGGAAAATGAGATATAGAGATATTTGACAAAAATAAATTATATGGTTCCTCTAGAAATTTTTGTGAAGATACTGAGGAAACACGTTGATCAAGGAATCTGAATTTACTACACTGAAAGTACATAAATGCAAAATTTTATACTGGTACAGTCCATTGCTGGGTATTGTTAGCAAGCTAAGTTTTTTAATAACTGATGCTTAATGGATGTTAATGAGGAGAACATGATTTTTTTAGAGGCCTCTGTGGTCTAGTCTGTAAGGCATCAAAAGGACAATTTTTATTAAAAAAAAAAAAAGTGTGAGATTAACTTCCAAATTTTTGTGTTCTAAGTTGCTTTAATTGATTCTGTTATTCAGACTTGTTTGAAGTTTGACATCAGCACCCCAGAGGAAACACGGCCATAGATTTAAGTTCTAGTTTGGCCCATGTGCTACCACAGAAAATCCTCACTTGTCTTGAAATACATGTATAAGTTGGAAAACTCTGAAAATAAGGCAAAAATATATTTCAAGTGGCATTATGAAAATACTGAATTAATTAGAAAAATATATAATTTTTGCAAGAAAATCAAAATTTGAATAATCCTATGTCTACATCTGACTTTTTTTTCTGTCTTCTATACATTGATAAGCTTTTTTCTTAATGAGATAAAAGGTAATTTTCATTTTTTGCAATATATATTGATAGCAACAATAAAATCCAGCAGTAGCAAATGTCAGCATTTTGTTTTCTTTTTTTTTCAAATTTACAAAGCAACAGTATCATACATATGGTTTGATTTCTAGTTAACAAGACTATATACTTTACAGAAGCACAAAAGAGTTGGTGGCCAGACAGTACAAATACGTCAGATTCCTCAGTATCTCTGAATGGTTTTCCAAATGCCTTTCTTAATGTTTTGCTACTCCTGTTTCCTGCTGAGACTTACCACCAGTCTATACATGTTGCAGGAGAAGACTGCTTTTCATGAGTACAGATGTTACTCCATATTCAGTGCCAAAAACTTGGTCCTAGACACAACATCAGAAATATATTATTCTAGTTTTGACAGAAACGTGCATACCTGTTGCATGAACAAAGTTTGCATTTATGTTAGTGATGTATGGCTGAACACACACCAAGTGCAGGTTAATTATTCTCTTGGCATGAAAAGTTTTCTGAATAAATGTTGTCAATGTAGGTGTTTTTTTTTTTTTTTTTTTTTTTTTTTTTTTTTTTTTTCTGCCTTTAGAAGGCATGCTCAGTAAATTAACTGTCAAAGTATAGTGTTCTTTCAAATATTAAATTCAGTAAGAATTACAAATTTAAAATCTCTTGTTTGATTTTTTTTTTTTTTTATCGTAATTTGAAACAAATATTGAAAATGTTAAAACAGTAGAATATACATAGTTTCTGGAACATTTGACTTCATCATTTCTATTTTTTTTCTCCTCAGTTATGAGAGATTCTGCTAATTCTGGAACAACCCCAAATCATCCCAGAGTGATTTGAAGAACTTGGATATTTGATTTCATGTCAGTACATAAGATAGGAAGACTAAAATTTTCTTAGCTATTCACATTTTTCTTTCTGTCAGAAATATAATAAATGCTTTGTATGATGGGCAAGAACAAACAGTTTTAAGATGCTGGAGAGTCTCAAGGGTAGAGTTGTGATGATTTAAAAGAGAGTTAGTTCTCCTTATGAAAGTCCATGCCAGAAAGTGGGCTTCACAACATTAATTTTAAAATCTTTTCTATCTCTTAGAATAAATAGAAAAAAATTCAGATACTGAAAAAAAAAATTGTACTATTGACACAGAAGTATTCTGGAAGAAAAAAAAAAAATTGCAAAATCATTTCATCTCTAAAATGAATGCTGCTTTGTCAACCTACAATAAAACAGATTTCCTGCATAACCTAAGTTTACATGAATTTTTACACAATATTTATGTGTTTGTGCTAATATTTGATTAAGAAATTTCTGAATAAAATACATTAGGCAATTTGTATACCAGGTTATCTTGGATCAAAGGAAACAAACCAGAAGTCAGTCAGTCGATCAAACAAACAAAACCAAGTGATTTATTCCAAGGTAGATATGAAAAACATTAACAGTTTAGAAACAGTAAAATGAATCATTCTGTTGTAGACTAGGTCTAAGTATGACCTGAAGTTTACATTTCTGAATAACATATTTATTCTCTAGTTTCCCTAGGAAGGGGAGCATTTCTCCTAAGAGGAAGTTTCATATTGGAGAAAGCAATATAATGTTGTGATGAAATTACTGGAGAGATATGATTTAGTGACTGACTGGACTTAAAGCCTCATTGGTAAATACTGATAGCAATAAGAATAGCAACCAATTATTTGCAAGAACTGTATTAAAACCTTTAGCCTTTTACTGGAGAAAAACACTGCTGTTCATGAATGACACTCAGAAGAACACATTGTCTTAAACGTTGCTAGTACAAATGGAACCAGCTAGTAAAACGTCCTTATAGTTACAGCAGAAATAAGGAAGAAAAATGAAAACAGAAAACAGATGAGAAGAGGAGGATGTGAGAAGGTCAGGAGTTAGTGCTTAAAAGTCAGTTTTCCACAGAATTGCTAAAAAAAAAAAAAAAAAAAAAAAAAGAAAAGAAAAGAAAAGAAACCACACACACAAAAGAGAAGAGGCAGATAAGTGGAAATGAGAGTGAAAAAAATATATGTATATAAATTACCCTTATGCAACTTTAAAAAAAAACAAAAAAACAAAAAAACAAATTTTCTTCCCCACAGCTTCTGGAATTGTTTGCCACCCCCAGATTCGATGGCACCTGAAACCTCAATGGTAAGCTTTGGTATTTAGGAAAATTATAGCTGTCTCTCAAAGACCTGGTTATATAATTATATAAATTTGAAATATGCAGAGTTCCTATGCAATGCTCCCTGTGCTATGTTTTTGTGGAATTAAAATTACAGTCAGTGTTCAGTTCAGGCAACCAGTCAAAAACTCTGTAGATGAAATTCACCCTGCACTATACCCATTATTGTAGAAAACCGAGTCATAGTGGGCAGTACCAAGCAAGCACTATTATCAGTGTCCCCCTTTGCCAGCTTTGTGCAGTTCTTTGTGAATTCCTTGGTGGACAGAGAAGTCAGCAGGGAGGGGGGCACAGATGGAAAGTGGCACAGAGCAACCATGGGAAGAGCTTCAACTCAGCTGCCAAAACATTCTCCTCAACCATGCATGGCCTTGGGATTTCAGTACATATCTGAAAGTTCTAACTAATCTTGTTATAAAATTGTACTGAAGCTGACTATATAAGACTTTTAACTTTTTAACTTTTATAAAGTTACACATTTGTAAAGTATTCTCAATTTGCAGAGGATCAGAACCTTCTTACTATAACCTGTCTGTAACTGTTTAATTCAACTTTTCTGTGAAAATGATTTGAAATTTTTCTTCTTTGCTCATGTGTTTAGAGTAGTAGAAAACATTTTTCATTTGGTGCATTCCAAATGCCACCCTCTCAAGAAGCTGCTTTGATCCATGGAAAGGACATATTTGGGAGCACAGAAATATAAATTGGCAAGAAAATTAATGAATTTTTATTTACAGTAATATTCATTTCTAACACATTTTAAGTTTAAATGAATTTTGTGCATAGATATGAATTAACATTGAATGTTCTAATAATTATTTTTAAACTGTAATATACGTCTTACTGATAACCTCTCCAAATTAATTAATATTTGATACAGTAATAGCCATCCACAGTACACATGTACAAATCCACTCAATTTTTTAATACCTCAATTTTTAAGGTCAAAATAGGTCATATTTCATTGAAAAGAGGAGTAAAATTGATTTAAAAAATAGAAATATTTTTAACTGACAAGTCTAGATTAAATCTAATTTGCAACAGCTTCATCAAATAATTTAAAACCCATTCAATAATGAAGGCACTTGGTACAATTATACTGTATTCAGATTTGACCCAATATACATGATGATCCTGTAGCAGCTCCCTTTTCCAAACTAACTGAGTATCTTGACATTTCCCTTTAGTAGAAAGTAACTTGAATTATATGGTCCTATGCTCAACAGTTCTGATTTAAATCTATTTTAAAAACAATTCAGCAAGCTTCTGCTGCAGCAGAGCCATGGAGAAATTTAATTGTATATGTATATACTAAATTAGACTTGTTCATCCATTAGGAATAGAAGAACACATGTGTCAGATGAGTGCAAATTTTCTAGTGAAGCCAGCAAATCCTATAGGACAAAGTTATGTCAGCTTTTAATGAGAGAAACAGCCCTGTCAAGGCTCTTTCACCTCCAGGGAAAGAGAATGCTAACATAGTACCTATTCTTCTTATGAATAGTTATCAAGTTTAAATTTCTTTTACCTCCATGAAATCACACTGAGTTCATTATAATCTCATTTCCTGATTCAGAAACACTTAACTTGCTCTTATATTAATGCTGATGCCATGCATATTCTTAATCATGTCTATATTTTCTTCGATAGGAAAACCAAATGATTATATGGCATTGTAAATTGCATATCAAATACAAATTCAGTATGTGACAGTAATGTTTCTTTTTACAATATTTTTTTCAATGCACGTTTTTTTCATAGTAACAGAATGTTGTTGCTGGAGCATGGTGGCTCATGTTTTTCCCCATACCCTCTTGTTCACATGCACTATGCAATGAATATCTGAAAAGTTTTTCATAGGTAGCACCTAAAAATCTTGATGAATTCAACACTAAGCAGACTGAAAAGGGAATAATATGATGCCGTGGACTGCAAAACCGTAAGAAATTCCCTTATAGAAAATTCCTATATAGTGAGCCCTAGCAAAAAAATGTTGGAAGAAGATTTTTCAAGTATATCTATTTAAAAAATGGTTGTTTTGAAGCTTTCCCAGATATGTATTATCCTCAGTAACAAACATCTCAATTTCAGTCACTGACGTGGATCTTTTTCATCTGTTTTTCTGTTCAATATATATCTGGAAATAAGGCTGCATTCTGATCGAGCTTTAGCTAGACATTTCTGGAGCAACTCAACTGAAGTCAGTGGCATTTTTCATCGTGTGCCTGAAATTTGATCTCTTTTTTTTTTTTTTTTTTTTTCAGACTCAGTCCTAGGAGTAGATTTAAGAAGTCTTTATTTCTGTATTTGTTTGTTGTTAGTATATACTCTGACTACATCTGATAACAGTGAGAGACATCTGAAGTACCTTTGAGATAATTATTTGAAACACTGCTGCTATTCTTTGCACAACAATATATAGCTTTGCCCTAAAAAATACAGTAAATGAGTCCATGCTAAAATCCATGCTACTTTTGCTGTAGCTGTTTCCAGATCCAGCATAAATGTTTCACATGTAGCTCAGGTCGCTCTTCTTCGTATCATAGTCACAGCTCTAAAGATACAACCTGCGACAGCTTTCTTGGTTTTGATCTTGTCATGCATGGGGCTGCAGGAGTTCTGCTAAAATCTTCTCAAGATTTCCAGAAGTCTGTGTAGGATATTTCTCATGCATATCATCATGTGGGTGTTTACTTAGCATGACATAGCTTCAAACCTTCATTGCCTTTTATCCCCTACGCAATCTGAAGGCGTTTGACAATGCTTTCCCAATTCAAATGTGAGAAAAGAGAGACTTATCTAACTGCATTCTCCAAGGCCTCAGCTACAGATTAATCACACCAGCAGTACCGCAGCAACTCTAACAGCATTCTAATAATTATACTTAATGTTACAAAAAAAAGCAAGGAAATTTTCAGTTACTCATATTAATCCAAGGGGTAATTTCTACAGAGGCAGATAGTTACAAGATCCAAGTGTGATCTCAGAAGAGCTTATGCTGCAGTAGTTAAGATATTTGCTTTAGATGACTTTTCAGAAATCCAAGACAACCTAATTGTTTTTTTCTTTTTCTGTCCTGTGTTATAAACAAATCTGTGCAAACCAAATATGTATTGTATTAAATGAAGTTAAAGTTCCGTAGCTCTTTTTGTTATTTCCCTGTCTCATTGTTGAGGATCAGTGCCCAGTTGTGAGCCACACCATGAGGTTGTCCCACTGCACTTTTACTGCTGTGGTGCTTGGGGATCTGCCCATTTTCTGAGACCTACCTCAGGCACACACTGAAACATCTTGGTCCTATCCCAAGAGTTAATGCTCAGAGACAACTTCTAATAATCATTCTGCAGTTAACTGCAGTTATATGCTCAGGGAGTCAATTATCTGCAAGCTTTGAGAAGTGAGCTCTATTACTATGTGTTTTTGAAATGCTGTACATACAAGCATAATTCAGGACATACTGTTCACTATGAATAGTTCAAATCTCATACATTTAAAGAAAATAGCTGAAGATTTAGAAAGTCTGAGTAAAGCCACGCTAAACAAGCATGCCTCATATCCTGCTAATATCTCTTGGCTGGACAGACTCTGCAGATAGCTGTTGACCAATGTTGACAATGACCACTTACTTTTTGCCTTCTTCTACATTCTTTTCGTAAAATCCAAAATTTTAGTTCTTTTCTTCCTATGTGTTTTTACGTTTCTCAGTGATAATCAGTTATAAAAAGTGAGATTAATTTAATCACTGACTAAAAAATACTTCAGAAACATAAATTCTATCAATACCAATTTGTCTTTGTTTTACCTATGTCTGTTAAGCTGGTAAAAGTCAAATAAAATCATCATGTTTTCACTTCTCTAGATCTGCTGTTGAGATATAAATATTTATAGACATTTTACTGATTTTCTAATTACTAAATTTCATTTACATATTGTCACTATTAGATAGCGTCTTCAAGCCATAGAAAATTTCAGGACATACAGCATGATTTCTTCTTTCAAATGCAAATGTTTGGAGGCCAAACTAACATACATCCTTTGCCATCTGAAAGAAAACACCATAACTATTAGAAAAAGATTATACTCTTCTCTGTTTCTTGTATTGCGACCACTTACGGACATTTTCATTATTAACTTCCTAAAGAGAGCTGGCAATGATAACCAAGAGCTACTTATTTGAAGCTTCTCTGTGATGGATACTTGGCTAACATGAAAACCTTTCCAGGGAAATGTATTTGTAGAATTTATCTCATTTCTATTTGTGCTCATGCATGTCTATTTTGTCTCAATACACTAAATCCAATATGTTTTTGAGCTGGGTTTCCTATTCCAGAGAAAATGTTGTCTTCTCTAGGCAGTAAAACAGCTATAAAAGGCTGTGCTGTCACAGTCTGGACTCTCTATTGTGCTTTTCCTTTGACTTGAAATCTTTTATTTCTGCACATTAAGAACCAAACATTCTATTTATACTTGATACTTTATACTTGAGAATTACTTCTAGGTTCCTTAAAAATCAGTGCTATGTTTTGTTATCCATTTTAAGATCTACAAGTAGGATATGGCGTTAAGCATATAGATCTTGCCTATTAATTTAAAACTTATATCAGACTTGCACACTTTTTGTCTTTGAATATATATGCATAGATGTATACAGATATGTATGCCTGTAAAATATTACATGACATCCTAGTCTTTAGAACATCTTAGTCATAAACAAGTTATTTTCAGCTTGAAATCTTCTTATATATGCTTAGATTCTTAGATTCTTTTTTTTCTTTTTATTTCTTTTTTCTTTTTTTCTTTTTTTCTTTTTTCTCTTTATAAAATTGCATGATTTTGTCAGGATGCATAGATTTCTGTCTGCATATTAATTTTCCTGTATAGTGTACTGAGATGATAAGTTTCCAGCAACTCAGTCCAAATCAATTATCTACATTCTTCCAGGTGAAGACATCAGGATTTCATGCCATTTTTGTCATTTTGCTATTTTAAAGCTCCAATTTCCAAATGGAGCCAGAGCAATCTAAAATTTGTTTGTTAAAATTCCCCCCTGGTAACCAATATGGGCAACTACTGTACTGCATCAAGAGAATTATACTTTCTTGGAGACTGTCTTTTTGAAAATGAACCCATCCTTGTACACCAAAACTGATATTGAGCATGAACCAGAATGTCCAGAGTCTTGATTCATGTGCATTTGACCCAAGTCATTCAAACCCACACCCCCTTCACTTTTACTTGAGTACCAATCCTCTGAAAAATTCTTCTTTCTCTGAGGATCATCTTTGTGCTGTACTTTTATTTCCCTGGAGACTGGCTCTAGAAGAAAAAATAATCCAAGGAATAGACTTGCAAGTTCTAAATTAAATAACTGGAGAAAAAGAGGGCATCCTTTGTGAAGAAACTTTCCTTTAAGTCTTTTACTCTGATCATGGTGCTAACAGAGCCTGATACCTTAGGATATGTTGTCAGAAGCTGACATATTAAAGAGCAGAATCAATATCAAAATAAATTCTAATGTCCCAAATTTCAACTTGCATTGATTTCTTATGAATAAAATTTCTTCAGAACTGTAAATTTCTAAACACTGTTTTAAAAACGTAAATTGAGATCTGACTTAACACATACGTAATGACACACACACACAGGATTACACAGGATTGTTATTTCACAAAAGAAAAAACAACAAGATGATGCAAACATCATCTTTTGTAATTTTCCATCCTCAAAATTTCTTAAAAGAAAAATAGACTTTATAAGAGCAATGAGTCAGGTGGTCTCCTGTACATTTTACATAGCTTCTGTGCAAATTATACTTTTAGATGTATGTGAAAAAATATAACAGGTACATTTTCATCTGTATAGCTGATTTAAAAGAAAATTTAAGAAGGAGTTATTTTTAGAAGCTTATTTCCCTGTAAGATCAGATAGACATTTCCTTCATCTCTCCTCCATTCTTCCTTTTCTTTTTATATACCATTCTCTAATAGTGACATATACTTTCAGATTCACACAGAATGTCAGTGTCAAACATAGCTATTTTCAATATACTTCACTGGATGCATACTTTATGATCTTCTTTAAAAACAACATTCTATCACAGACACAAAAAGAAAAAAAAAAAACAGCAGATGTTGTGAAAGGACAATTAAAACATTTTTGAAAGTTCTAGATTATTTTTATATTCATCTGCAAATTGTCTATACTTTAAAAGATACAAAACATCAAGTTCTATTTCCTAATTCATTTTCCAGTGTATCAACTATGTAATTTCATTGCTGAGAATCTGTTTGACTCAGGATTGACAGCCATCTAATAAATCTGAGAAGCTGACCTGGGGAAAAAAAAAAAATATTCAGTTAATTTTATTCACGATATTTGACTTTATTGTTATTTGTATATACCATAGAATCTCATAATGGGACAAATGTATTTCTATGAATGTGATATCTGAGGTTACTGGACAAAAATGCACTTTTCATCTGTGATAATTACCAAGTTCCATTCAAATATGATTGTAATTTATGGAGAAATGTCTTAGCTAGGAGACTAATTGATCAAAGATGTCTTCCTAGAAGGGCAAAATAATCAATACACATCAGCACCAAGGTGCTACAGTCACTAGAATACATAACAAATTAATGCTTTTGGGTCACATTTGTCCTAAACATTAGTAATAAATAAACATTAGGCATAACTTACATTGCCTATAATAAGCTAATGTGACTTAAGAATTTCAACCTGATTTTCATCAGTTCAGTCTCTGTAAATTCATGATCTATACTAGAATTTTATATCTGAATACTCATTTTATAGTATAGTTACTCCTTTTAAAGATATTGAGGTTTCTGTGGTAACTACAGCCTAGTAACTGCCACTGCAGCTGTTCTTCTCATACATAGTGACAGCGTTTACACATTGGTACCATGAAACAAGTATCCGAGTGCACTTATCAGCATTTCCTAATGCACTTATGTTTATGAGACAAAGTAGGAACTTCAAGGATCATCATAAAAAGTGCTTCAAAGAGATACAGGAAGCTTGATTGTCACTTTAGGAAATTATGATCCCTTTAGGATATAGAGGTCATGCAAGAAGTTCTTTGAGGCTAACAAAAGTCTTAAAAACTTGGTTAGACTACATAATTATAATCAATCAGTTATTAACAAGCACAGTATGAAATCCAGCTCACCTCTAACAGGTGGAGAAGGTGTGAAGAAAGCATGAGTTTTGCTGAAGGGTCCTTATGTCATACAGGGCCAGGTAGGGAAAAAAAAAAAATTAAAAAATGCTGGGAAAAAGATGTGATGTGAGCACCTTAGACAGCACAGAAAGTAGACAGGTTGGTATTAATGTTAGAGAACTAATATAGACATGAGAGAACAGTAGAATGAAAAAAAAAAAAAAAAAAAAAAGTGTGCACAATAAGGTAGGTCCAGCACCTAAGTTTCAGAAAGTTAGAAATAAAGTAATAATGGTGCAAGGGAAAACAGGGAGGATTATGTTTGTAATACTCAGGAAGAAAACAATGATAATCATGGAGATATTTTCTGTGGCACAGTAGAATTCAAACAAAAAAATATAAGAGATTGTCTCACACATTACATCCAAATTAAGACTGAAGATTGCTTAAAATATCTTATGAAGAAATGAGATAGGAGCAAGGCATGGAAGTGCTGTGAGATTTTTTTTAACTTTTGGATAAGTTAAAGGAAGAAAAACAGTAATCTATGCAATAGGACTATGCCGGTACTTAGAAAAGAAGTCATGCTATTAGGTACTGTAAACAGTTGGTTAAAAAAACAGTCTGCATAGAGAAGGGGAAAATAATAATCTCAATATTTCAGAAAGGGAGACTAAAGCATTACCTATATCAGGTATTTATTGGCAAAGCACTTGCTTTCATGGCCAACCTGTCAGCCTCACCACTGTACAAGGAATATCATGGAAAAGATCCTCCTGGAAGCTACGCTGAGGCACACGGAAAACAGAGAGGTGATATGGGAGAACCAGCATGGCTTCAGCAAAGGAAAGTCCTTCCTAACCAACATAGTGGCCTTCTGTGATTGTGTTTGCAACAATGGATAAGGGAAGAGCCACTGATGTCATGTATCTGAATGTCATTGAGGCCTTTGACATGATTTTCCACAACAACCTTCTCTCCAAATTGGAAAGATGTGGATTTGATGGGTGGACTGTACAATGGACAAGGGATTGGTTGCAAGATCTTATGCAGAGTGATGCTCAATGGCTCAATGTTCATATGGAGATTTGTGGTGAGTGATGTCCCTCAAGGTTCAGAACTGGGGCCAGTGTTCTTTATTATCTTCATCAATGACACTGACAATGAGATCAAGACCACTCTCAGCAAGTTTGTGGATGACACCAAGCTGTGTGGTGCAGATGACGTGCCTCCAGGACAGGATGCCATCCAGAGAGCTCTAGACAGGGTTGAGCAGTACGTCCAATTGAACTTCATGAGTTTTAACAAAGCCAAGTGCAAGGCCTTGCATCTGGGTCAAGGCAACTCCCACTATCAGTGCAAGCTGGCAGAGAAAAAGATAGAGCACAGCCCTGCTGAAAAGGACTTAGGGTTACCAATGGATGGCACGGTAGACATGAACCAGCAACCTGCCCTCACAGCCCAGAAAGCCAGCCATAAGCATCCTGGGCTGCATCAAACGAAATGTGACCAGCAGGTCAAGGGAGGTGCTCCTGCCTCTCTGCTCTGTGATGGTGAGCCCTCACCTGGAGTATATAGGTGTGGAGTCCTCAGTACAGGAGAGATGAGGACCAGTTGAAGTGTGTCCAGAGGAGGGCCAAAAAAGTGATCCAAACTATGGAATACCCTCCCTATGAAGACAGGCTGAGAGAGATGGGGCTGTTCAGCCCCAAGAAGAGAAGGCTCCAGGGAAACTTGATAGCAGCCTTTCAGTATCTAAAGGGGGGGCTGTAAGAGAGAAGGGGATAGACTCTTTAGCAAGACCTGTTGTGGTAGGAAAAGGGGAAATGGTTTTGAACTAGAATAGAAGATATTTAGATTGTTGTGAGATGCTGTACTCCTCTTGTCTCAAAGATTGCTGTGGAGTGCAAGGACAACTGGTGGCATCTCTACCTACACAGGAGTGCGAGAACAAGGAAGATAAGGGGAATGTTTTGACACTTATCACCTTATGCGCTACTCCCAAGATGCAGTGGCTTGGCCTTGTGTAGAGGCCCCAGCTACTCTGTCGTGATAAGCACTGGACTGTTGCACCTGTGTCAGATGTATCACTACTATGGGCAACCTAAGGAGAACTGTATATACATATACAGAACTATATATATATACATATATGTATACAGGCTCTGCAAAAACTTTGTGAGACTTTTCCCTTGTCACGTTTCCCTTCTGCCTATGATTGACCAAGACTGAGAATCTGCACTCTCCCCCTTCCCCCTTCTGCACCAACCAGACTCATGAATTGTTGTGACACCGAAGTGGTAACTATCTCTGCATTCCTGTATCAAAACTTTGCTTTTATTTTCTGTCTTTTTACTATCACTTTTTTTTTGTCCCACCTCCCATCCTCAGGCCTAGCTAACCAAAACTTGTATAGTAAACTGGTAAACTGGTTGGGAAAATATTTGACTTCTTTCTGAATTTTAATCTCACATTAGGTATGCATATATCACAAACAATCTTACTACCAATAATTGGAGCTAGAAAATTGGTATAAAGTTTTTTTGCAATAAGAATAGTGAGCACTGGAAAAGGTGGACCAGAGAGATGCTGGTAGCCCCATCTTTAGGGATATCCAAGGTCAGTTTGGATGGGGCCCAGTTCCTTGTAGGGGAGTTGGACTAGATGTCCTTTAATGGTCCCTTCCAACTCAATTTTATGATTCTATGAAATCTTTTGTTTCTATTAAATTTAAGAACACATTTACAAGACCCAAAACCAGAAGAGAAGCTTTAGAGTGCAACCTTGTCTAACAGAAACTCAGATAGAGAGGAAAGTACTAGACTTCCCTCAGTATTTGTTGTTATGGTACAAATTTTCCAAAAGTATGTGGAGTCTCCTTTTCTGGAGATATTTAAAACCCACCCAAATACTTTTCTGTGCAACCTACTCTAGCTAATCTGCTTTAGCAGGGGATTGGACTAGATGACTTCCAAAGGTCCCTTCCAACCCCTACAACTCTACAATTCTGTGATTCTGTGATACTAAAAATATTTAAATTGCAATATATTTCCTGAAATAATGATCCCTGAAAGAACTCTTATTTTTGAAGAAGAGTAGTTACTAGTAACTTAAATTCATAGCTAAAAAAATGGTAGTTATAGTAGGAAAACTGGAATGTATATTACTGAATAATTGTCCCACATCTTCTTCCATAATTCTACATATTCCAACAGTTAAAGTCTGTATATATGATAGAGCGGATTCTCTACCGTTGCCTGCAGTGAAGAGGTTAAGGAATAAAAGAACTAACAAAAAATCAGTAATGAGATTATACATGAAAGTTATTAAAGTACAAAAACATATAGCTAAAACTAAATGTATTTATTCAGATTCTAGGCAATATCAACACTCAAGTAATCATTTCTTATCACAGAATCTGCTTAAACTGAAATGCAGCTGTAGCTCATGATTTTATGGTGTCAATATCATAATTGACACCTAGCTAATCTTTATTGGAAATGTAGGGGATTTGTGAGATACAAATTTGTATTTGTAAGCAGAAGTGCTTTAAATGAAGCACTTAATCACATAATTTTTGAGTCAGTGTTAATGAGCCTTTCTGTTAGCACTTCCTTAATCTGTTAAGCTAAATGTAAATATATATAACACTATCTATAACCATTCAAAATCGGCATCTTGGAAGCCGGAATTTCAATATTCACTAATAAAACAATATAACTGCAATGAATGAATATTATCAAATTTCTAATCATGCACCACAATATAAATATTCTGAGACTATTGTACTATTCCATTAAATTCGCACTGAAGGAAAAAATTGCACACTTGGTCAAATCTATATTCTAGTGTAATGAAACTTGCCATTTTAGGCAACTGTCCAGCAGTATTAAGAAATAAAATCACCAATTTACAATGATTATCTGTGCTCACATGTTTTTAAATATATTTTCTATTCTCTGGGAAATCTAATGTTTTCTAGATAATAGATACCACTTGAGCAATGAAATATTTAAGACAACAAATCATTTTTCCACTCAGGACAGAAATCGTTGTCATTTATAGAGGCTGAAAATGTTTTAAATCAAGATCATTTATTAGTGAGGTTGGGTTGGAATTGTGTGATTGTTCATTATTTGTGAACATTACAATAATGCATTTGCAGTCTGAAAAACACAGAAGCAGCTGATTTCTTTTGATTGTTCTGTAATCTGCGAACAGTTCTGTATAAAACTGACTAAAGAGCTTATACTGGTGAGGCACCAGCTCAGAGTTCAGCAGACTTACATTTGTTTTCTTAGTTACAAATATCTCCTGCACCCATGAGGATGTCATTTAAAACAAAATGCTAACTTTTGAAATCAACAGTAACCTTTCATTCAGCTGCTAAAGTATAAGCCCAATATACAATTGTTCTTGTTGTTTTTGTTTTTGTTTTCCCAGTAAAATATTAACAGAATCTCGCTGTTCTGTTTAAATTGTAAGAAATTATGTTTCATGGACTGTCTTTCTGACATAATATATATTTAAATATTTTAAACATAAATTTTTACTTTCTTGTTATATTCTCAGTTTCCATACTGTTCAGCACAAGGATAAAAGCTGTATGAACTTATGCAATGTTCATTTTACATACAAAGGATTTACATTTTACATACACAGCTATGTATTCTTGGATCTACATGGATGTTAGAAGCATAAGGTCACATGTATACAGATCATCATTTAAACTTTTAAGAAATAATAATACATGACTATGCAAACAACCCTGAGCTCATCTGCCAACATTATGACCTGGCTGGAAATGAGGAATCTCAAAACAGATAATTGAAATACTGCTCAAACAAATACTGCCTTCTGTTTTATTTACAGCTATGTGACTCCTCAATCTACTTTGCCTTGCATCTATCTGCCTATGAATTCATTCTTGCAAGTCTTGCCATCCAATGTTACTGTAAATTATAACAAGCAGAGATAAATGGTGTCCAGAGAAGGTCAACAAAAAATGATGAGGGGCCTGGAGCACAGAGGAGCGGCTGAGGGAGCTGGAATTGTCCTGGTCTCCTCATCTGGAGATGAGGAGGCTCAGGAGTGACCTCATCACTTTTTATAACTGCCTGAAGGGAGGTTGTGGTGAGGTGGGAGTTGACCTCTTCTACCATGATGATAACAATGGACTAGAGGCAGAGACTTCAAGCTGGGTCAAGGAAAATTCCAGTTGGACATTAGGAAATACTTCTCCGAGAGAGTGGTCAGGCACTGGAATGGGCTGCCCAGGGAGGTGGTGGAGTCATTGTCCCTGAAGGTGTTCAAGAAACGTTTAGCTGTTGTACTCAGGGACATGGTTTAGTGGAAAGTATTAGTGGTATGTGGACAGTTGGACTGGATGATCTTGGAGGTCTTTTCTAACCTTAGTGATTCTATGATTCTATGAAATATATTTTTATTTAACTCTATTCAAAACATAACAGGCATTTGTTGCATTTTCCTGTGTAATTATAGTGAAACTTTTGCCATCAGTTTAAATAGAGAATGAAATATACTGCTGCCTAAATTTTGCATAAATCATAGGCTTACTCTTAATTTTTTCTATGTAGGTTGCCCCAAGAGTAATGCCTCCTATTTATTTCCATTAAAACTACAACAGATAGAAAGAGTGCAAAACTACTATTTGATAGAGCAAATTCTCAGGTAATGAACAATATTTTTTTCGACATAGTCACCATCATTAGCTATGCATTTTCAGCAGCAATGAACAAGAGGTTGCATAGAGACATACCATACTCTGAAAATCTGGTAAAAATCTGCACCAATGGAGATTACCCACTGTTTCACAGCTTCTATCACACTGTGGTCAACTTTTTAGTAGCAACAACACAGTACATCTTACAACAGCCCATTCAGTTCATGCAGATGAGCTGATCAAGATGCTCTTCATTTTGTGGTATAACAGTTGTGCATGACCATCCAGATGGTGGCTTGTTTTTCATGTCATTGTCACAACTTCTGAAAAGCACCTACCACATTGTGCTCACATCAACTGTTTGATCTCCATAAATGTTCAGCAAGTGTTGATGAATATCAGTGGGTGCCATTAATTCCATATGGAGGAATTCAGTCCCACCTTTGCTTTATATGCACTTCCACATCAGATGCCATTGTGTCACACTGCCCCTTTGCTGCTATCTGTCTGCATGGCAATAAAATGTAATGGAATATGTTTGGTGGGAAGGTTCAACCTCTACTGTCTCTTTCACCAACATCCACATCTGACACTGTGGGCCAACATAATAAAATAGGAGGCATTACTTTCAAAGCAGCTCTCATTAATACCTTGCACAAACTTTACAATGAAATGTTTAAAAATTATTTTATCTTTCTTTACGTACATATACATTTATATATTTAATTACCACAATTAAGGAATTAGTCTTTTGTTACTTATCCTCATTTAAGCAAAGAGAAGGAGAGTAAGGACTATGAGATTGTATCCTACTACAGGGCAGCAAAGAATATTTTATAGTTTCATTACATTTACAGGTTTGAGAAAGTGAAACATAATGGTTACAGAAATACTCTATGGACTTAATGTACGTCATCTAATGTCTTGAAAGAAAAGATACAACATTCTATATATTTAAATGTACTTCTCCATTAGGATTGCTGTTTTGTTGTGCTACATTTTGAAAAAAATCACAGGAGGTATGTTCACAAAACCCATTAACAAATAAAGTTTGTGCTCGCACCTCCTGCACACTGTTTTGAAAATTGATCCCTAAGGGCCTAATTAGCTATTATGCACTTTTCCTACTGAAAAAAGGAAAGAAACTTTTAATGCTTAAAATAACTTGGCAACTAAAATCTTCCAGAAGATTTAATCTCTCTTATTCAGTATCTTGCCTCAGAATCCCACAGGGCTTCATCCTAGTATCCAGTGAAAGGACCACACAGAATTATCACACCAGATATCACTATTTGTCATCTGCATAAAAAGCTGCAAATTTATACATCTTAATCCTGCCAGATGCTAAGTCCTCTCAATGTTCATTGGAATTAGATAGAGATGAGAAAGGAGAAGCTGAACCCTTCAAAAAACGAAACTGCAGATCCTTGTGTAGCAGACAGCCATATTGCTGCCACAAAAGTGAGGAACGTGCAGAAAAGGTGTGGTGTAATTATGGTGCCTTTGTAGTCTTGCTTTAAGAACTTCACTATAGCAGGAATGGTATCTTAATTATTTTCATCTCCCAAGAATGCTTCTAATTTATTTGCAGCACCTAACAAGCAAGCACTTAGCTGCATACACAGTATAAGGAAGACCCCTACTGTAATGTTGCTGAGTGTGGGATTTCCTGATAGAAAAAACTTACTTGGTATGCATAGGACAGTATTTTCTTTGGTCTTCAATATCTGCTCATTCCCAACAGCTCACACTTTTACTTTGTTTTGTTGAACAGAAGAAGTACTTTACAAGAAGACCAAATTTCTTGACTTTCAGAGAAGTCACAGGTATCACAGACACTGTGGATATCATCTACACACTTGCAAGCAGGAGTTCTTGTAAATTACTAATATGCCCCTTCATAAAAGGGAATTTTACCAAGAGAGACTACACAAAAATCCAGTTATCTGTGTGACAAATATTGGGGTTTGAGACTTTAATTCCCTGCTCAAATCAGAAACAAAATGTAAACTGTGTTATTAAAATACAAGAAAGAGACTAATTAAGTGCTTAATTCTGTCATTACACTTTTGAGAAAGCAAATTAACAATAAATTTTCACTGTGATTCAGACACTCTGAAGGTTACTAGAACATTTTAAAATTACCTTCAAATCAAAGTAATTAACAAGATGTTGCTGATGAAGAAAAACATCAAGATGTTCAATTCTGAAAAAGAAAAAATTAAATGTTCTGGCCTAATTTTGTTTCTTAAAAAAAAAGAAAAATTAAAAAAAAAATCTGAAAACAGATTTCTGGAAAAGGTATAAATTTTGAGAAACTGTTTGAATTTTAACTGGACAACATTTTACATAGAAATTATATTTTGGGAAAAATTAAATAGAAGAAAATATTCGAAGCATCTCCACTGTGATGCTAAGAAATGTAACTTTCTAGCCTTTATGAAAATGAAGGAGCATTCCCTGTTAAATTATGGACTCAAGAAATGTTACATCACAGTTTGAAGAACTATATAAAATATCAAAGGTTTCTGTACTTCAAAGGCTAAACTTGTATGCTGATCAATAAGAGTAAGCAACAGAAATTGAGAAATTGAAATGTAAAACTATTTTGAGTGTTTTAACTAGAAAGCCAATAGAAACCTAAAGCTAGATAGATTGTAGGTTTTATAGCATGACATGACACAGTTAAAGACAAGTCTTGTCAAACACACTCTTAGTGATATCTGAAGATATTAATTAATTAAGTACTGAAAATAGCTATGGAAATGTTCAAAGAATAAATAAGTTTTTTCCTTAATCACACACACAACAAAACCAAAGTTTAACATTAGAGTAACATAACCACATCAGTGCAGAATACATGAGTTACCTGTGCTCACCCAAATCAGAGCATCTTCTCCTGCAGAAGCTGGCAGTCCGTGGCTTGGACAGGTACACTCTTGGCTGGGTAAGGAACTGGCTGGAGCGCCGGGCTCAGAGAGTGGTGGTCAATGGAGCTAAATCCAGCTGGCGACCGGTCACGAGTGGTGTTCTCCAGGGGTCAGTGCTGGGGCCTGTCCTTTTCAATATCTTTATTGATGACCTGGATGAGGGCATTGAGTGCACCCTCAGTAAGTTTGCAGATGACACCAAGATTGCTGGAAGTGTCGATCTGCCTGGGGGTAGCGAGGCCCTACAGAGGGATCTGGACAGGCTGGATAGCTGGGCTGAAGCCAATGGGATGAGGTTTAATAAGACCAAATGCCGGGTCCCTCACTTTGGCCACAGCAACCCCAAGCAACGCTACAGGCTTGGGGCAGAGTGGCTAGAAGACTGTGTACAGGAAATGGACCTGGGGGTGTTGGTTGACGCTCGGCTAAACATGAGCCAGCAGTGTGCCTGCGTGACCAAGAAGGCCAATGGCATCCTGGCTTGTATCAGAAATAGTGTGACCAGCAGGAGTAGGGAGTAATTGTTCCCCTGTACTCAGCTCTGGTGAGGCCGCACCTTGAGTACTGTGTCCAGTTCTGGGCCCCTCACTGCAAGAAAGACGTTGAGGCCCTGGAGCGTGTTCAAAGAAGGGCAACAAAGCTGGTGAGGGGTCTGGAGCACAGGCCTTATGAGGAGCGGCTGAGGGAGCTGGGATTGTTCAATCTGGAGAAGAGGAGGCTCAGGGTAGACCTTATTGCTCTCTATAACTACCTGAAGGGAGGTTGTAGCAAGCTGGGGGTCGGCCTCTTCTCCCGTATAACTGGTGATAGGACTAGAGGGAATGGTTTCAAGCTGCACCAGGGAAGATTCAGGCTGGATATTAGGAAATACTACTTCTCTGAAAGGGTGGTCAGGCACTGGAATGGGCTGCCCAGGGAGGTGGTGGAATCCCCTTCCCTGGAGGTGTTCAAGGTACGTTTGGATGTTGTGTTGAGGGATATGGTTTAGCAAGAACCATTGGTGATAGGTGGATGGTTGGACTGGATGATCTTATAGGTCTTTTCCAACCGTAGTGATTCTGTGATTCTGTGATCTCCTTGTAGCTATTTCACCAAAATATACTTTTTTTAAAGAACAGTCATTCTAAGTCTAATTATTGTTTAGTTGAGTTAAAATACTATGGCAAAAGAGTACTGAAGTGTAATTCATTGTCAATTCATTTCCATTCTTGCCTCATCCATAATAGATACAAATCTGGTATTTTGAAATACTGATTTCAAAAGGGACTGTGTATTCATTTGTCAAATACTTTGAAAAAATCAATTACAAAGATATATTTTCTCCAGGTTTCTTGATTATTAATGTTTCTTCTCTGTATCACCCAAGCTAAATTTATCCCTTGATATTTCCACTCATTTCAACACAGTTTAGGCAATTATGAACTTCAAAATGTTTTGCTAGTACAGATAAGGGATCATATTTTAATGCCAAAGCTATATGTTGTTATTACCATGGGGAATAGATAGCAAAGCAGCATGGGAGTTAATACACCATTACTGTGGATTCATGTGTAATATTAAGGTTAAAGGCTGGTCAGTTTCTCCTGATGGAAATCTATAAGATATACAGGTAATCTATAAGATATACAGGTAAGCATTTTACTAGGGTTTTTGTTTTTATTTCAGGTTCTAACTTCACTTTTAATATTCTCCTAGCTAGTAAGGGTTTTAAATAACTGGCACTTATTTGTATTTTGGGATTATAATAAGGTTGGGCACTTATGCAAAAATATTTTTTGCCATTTATTTTAATTTGATGCTTTTCAAAAAGCGTGAAATCCAAATAAAGTATTGCAAGAAGTGAAAAGAAATGAGACAAAATGCTATTTAAAGACTGGTAAAAATGGTGAGTGTCTTATCAAATCACAGATGATTTAAAAGATTGTGTGGGAATGAAAATCTAAACTTGTATACAATAGAGAAAAACCAAGTAAATGTCAGCAGTACTTAATCAAGAAGAGATATGGATTATGTTAACTACTAGTTAAGAATGGAGTTCACTATTATCTCAGAACCTTCACTATTTTGGAGTATGATTTTCATTATGGGCTGCTTTCAAGAAGCTTCTTTCTCTGAAGCAGCAGACATGGGGTCCCTTTGGTCTGCAGTAACATCAGCCTACTCTTTTCCATTCACCTTGTTCAATACAAGCATGACTTCTTCCATCTCCCCTCCAGCGTCACTGCTGTTTTCCCATTAATGCTACCAAAATGCACTCCATGTCACCTGTGCATGTGTCCAGTTGAGACAAAAGCTGCCAGTACTATTTTTAACACAAAAGAGTGGGAAAAGTGGCTGCAGCGATGTGCCTGTGGTCTCAGGCCACAACACTGCCTTCACCTGTGGTTGGAGGAACAGCAGCACAAGTGGTTAGGATCTGCTCAAACTTTTGTCCTCTACTGCTTCCCTCTTTGCTGAAACAAACAGAATAGCTGTTTGGCATAAAAAAAAATGGAGGAGGGAAGTCAGTCAAACGTACTGTGTGTATGTGGCAAGATTCTGATAGCAGGGGGACTACAGGAGACTCCTCTATGAGCAGAAGCCAGGGGCTGTCGCATGCTGGACACTGACAGCTCAATGGACCCACCGGAGCACACAGCTGAGCCCATCTGCTAATCTGCTGACACTTCTGACAAAACATATTTCAAAAAATTTGACATGCTGCCTGGTGTGCGAGGAGAAGGGAAACATGCAACAAGTAACCCTGTGAACACCAAGGTGTAGAAGAAGCAGGTGCTCCAGGCAGTGGAGCAGATACTGCCCTGCAGCCTGTGAAGTGCCCTATGCCAATGCAGATGAATACTCCCTGAAAGAACTGTAGGGATCATGTTTTTGTCTTTCTCACCATCCAATTCTACATCAATTGGCATCAAATTAAATTTCCCCCAACTTAAGTCTGTTTTGCCCTGCTGTTACCCCTGCTAAATGGTCTCCGTCTTTATTTTGACCCATGAGCCTTTTTTTTCCAGCTTAATTTCTTCTCCCGCCCTTCTGAAGATGGGAAGTGAAAGAGCAGTCCAGGTCAACCCACCATAATAGGATTAAATTATAAAAAAGTTAAAAAAGGAGACAGCATCATGACATTTTTGATTAAAATCCTGTATTTAGAATATGAAAGCTAATAATTAGTAAGTGCTTATGACAGACATTATAGTGTTTAATTTTAAGTAGAATTTAGTTGTAGAAATGTGTAAGCTTTCATGGAATTTTAAGCATGAAGCTGAAAGTCAAATGAAGTATAATCTTTTAATGAAGCCTCAGCTCTTACACACACACATACAAAATCAAGTGCTTGGGCAGACAGAAAGCATTTTTTTGAAAAAGTACTATGAATATGAATCACATGCAACTGTTGGATTTTTCCAAGAATTTAACCACTTACAGAAGATTTGTTCATTAGTCTATCTCTTGGACAACATTTTGCAAAGCACAAATAATTTGAGATAGAAGTGGAAGAGTTATCTTTTAGACCTTAACAGTTCTACTTTGCATGGTGAAAGATTATTTCCTTGCACTTTCTGAAGATATTTCAGAAATACTACGGATATTACAACCTAAGGCTTTGGAGAGATGCCCCACCTTACTGTTGTAGCAATCTGGATAAGTGAATAATGAATCTGCCCCTTCATGATCAAATAGAATTTGTTTTAGTAATGAAAGCACTAAGGTAGTTTTCTTTCAAAAATTAAATAAATAAATAAAAATAAAAATCCATTTGCAGTAGGTCTCAGCAGCACCAAGCTGTGAAATGTCCAAGCGGCTGTAACTTACATAAGAAAACTGCAGGCCATTCTCGTAAGTTTTCCAAACATTTGATTTGTCTCTGGAAAATTCTTGGGGAGAGCATGTAATACATACAAGGTGTTTGGGGGCTGACAGGATATAGAAAAGAGATTTGAAGCTTGCTTCCTAATGAAGAAAGTAATTTTGCCTTCAGGAGAAACACATCTCTAAACAAAACATGGCTGCTGTTTCTGACTGTGGTGAAACTAGTTAAGATTTTACAATAAAGCCATCTGTTATTGTGGGTTGTTGGTCTAGGGTTGTGGAGAATTGTTTTTCCTTGGAGGGTTGTTTTTTTGTCACAGGCTTAGCTGGGAATGTTATATGCTCAGCATAGATTTCATATTGTGCAAGTAACTGGAGTACTGAGACTAAACGTAAATGTAGAGGTGTACTTTATGAACATATGTGTACTTACACCATGTATTGCAGTTATAAGAAGTCAGTATAAATTAGATGGCATCTAGAACCTAAGTTACAGAAGAAGGTATAAATTTGAACAAATTAGTCTTACTTCTAGAAAAATATAATCAGTATTCAAATTATGCAGTTGTACGGGTGTATATCATTTCTAAGGATTCAGAAATTGATTCAGGTACTTGTTAAACAATAAGCATAATTGGTAGCTTTCAATGTTTCCCTTAACATCTTGAAATAAACCACTTGACAAAAAAAAAAAAAAAAAAGAAAAGAAAAAAGAAGAAGAAGAAGAAGCAGTGAGGCTGTTAGCACCTTGACCTGCTCAGCAATTGTTTGTCCTCCCTAAAGTCAGGATGAAACATGAGCTATCAGAAGATCATACTGTTCTCGCATCACCCTTTTACTGATGCAAGAAATGTGCCAAGCACATTCCAGAGTTGTCATCCAAAGTGAGACAAGGTCTTTAATACATGACATCTGGCTTTCTGCCTTTTTTCCTATGCTTTCTGAATATCAGATGGACCTCAATGCCAGAAGTGTATCTAAGGCACTAGATAAAAAAAAAACTTCTTTAGAAATTATGCATTGGTTAGCACATGCTCTCCAATACTGAGGCTGAAGAAGCCTCGAGTGGAGCAGAGGGGAATATTATTTGTAGTTCTAGACCTAAGCATTAATCACAACAAGGTCAGACACACAAGAAAACCCCATACATTTAAATGATTCAAAGCTATCAAACTGAGCTTGTAATGCTATGTTTTTACTCTGGCTATCCACTCTTTCTGTCATATAGTTTGTCACACTTGCAGCTTTGTTTTATCTTTGGATACAAGCCCTTGCTAGTAGTAATGGGTTTTCCCCAGGTTACTATACAGCGTCTTCCACTAGGAATTTCTGATGCTGACTGGGTAGGTGATTCACCACCTGCAAATATGGTATGTATAGCAAAACATGATACAGGATATTAAAATAAAAGCAGCAAACATCCTCCACAAATATGAATTCTCATTAAAGAATGCAAAGTAATGTTTTTGCTTTTAAAATCCAGGTATTGATAGAACATTGTTTTTTTTTTCTCAAAAAAAATTTCCTTCAATTCGGGTGAAAACAAAACTATTTTTTCCTCCAAATGTCCATTAAAGTAGCAGTTACTGACTTAAAACAAGCACAGATAGAATTTTTTGAGTAGCTGCAGACAGCCCTGCTTGCATTTCAACATGTGAACGCTGTACCTCATGTACTTCAGAACGATACATTAAGGGATCATTAGCTACTTACTACAGTTTGGTAACTTGAAAATATACAGAATCTCAAAAACATAACACAGAGCTTCACCTGTCAGTACTGTACCTTTCACTTGAATACTGCCAGTGATAAGTACATTAATGTGTCACCATTATTAGTTCTCTATTCCTGGGGGGGGAAGAAGGGATTCATTTTGGTTGCTGAAGGACTCCATGATTGAAGGGATTAGTAACTACAGAAAACGGAAAAAAAAAAAAAAAAAAAAAAAAAAGTCCTTCTGAGTGTTCTGCCTGTCAGACAAGGTGAAAGAATGGTCTTAGCATCATTCACAGGGAGCAAGAGCCCATACCACAGAATTGTTTGCAGTAATTGGGAGTTTAACCAGTAGTCTCAGTAGACAAGTTATGCAATGGGAATATGACCAGACCTGAAGCACAGCAGAGGCCTGAAGATTTTACAGGTCCTGTCTTTACTGTGCCCTGTTCGAGCTATTGATTTTATTCCCAAAGGCTGTTAATTTGGAACTTTCTGTGAGCAGTAAAACTTAAAATTATTTGCTAGTGTCTTTTACCTATAAATCTAAAAATAGAAATTTGGAAGAAAAAAGAATCATTAAAATTTACTGTTGGCTTCTACTGTAAAAGGAAAGTGTAACCAACAGGGAGAGTGGGAGGAGGAGGATGAGTAATATTGGCACATCTTCTATATTTCAGCTCCCTACATCGTTTCTTGTTTGCCTAGCTGTCGCATAAATTCAGGAATTTACTGTTTTCAGAGGTATATAACAACTGTATATATATGGCACTGTATATGCCAACTGTTGAATTGTGTAAGCAACATAAACAAATGGCCCCAAATACAACCTGTCATGCAGTCAGGAATGCAAATCCCAACATCAGATTGCAAGTCATAGAAGTGTCAGTCATTTATGACATTAATTCAGAACAAGATTATTTGGTTATTTTAAATGTTTCCCAAAATGGGTGGCTTCAGAATGATGCCTACAGGAGCTGGATATTGATTTCAGGATCCTTCTTTCTAGCTCTGAAGCAGGCTGCTGTACACATGTTGCAGCTGCACACACATGCGTTCCCAACATGGGAAGCAGCTGCTGCCCTGTGGGGCAGAGCCTTCCTCCGCACAACAAACCACCCACTCCAGCGCTGCCATCCCAGTGAATGTGAGTCCACTAGACTCAGCAGAGAGGACAGCCACAGTTGGTCCGGCTGCTGTGCTGGCCATAGGAAGGGAAAAGAAATGGAAAGGATGTTTTTTTCTTTTAGGCATGGAAGTCAAGAGACTACTTGGAAACAGAAAAGGTGGAGATAAGGGGTACCACTGAGTTTCCAACTGGCAGCAGAAGAAAGCCTAGCCAGCTCAGCCAGCTAGGGAACAGATCAGGCCCTGTAGTATTTGTTTCCCCTTTCCAAGAAAAGGGGCTCAACAAAGTGGTTTGAAATCTGTCCTCTGAATCACCTTTTGGAATACAATATTTTTTATACACATATTGCAAAACTATATCATGTCTTCTCTTTGGTGTGTTGCAAGTTTTCCCCCTGGGTCTACTGAACACTGCTCCAATGAATGCATTCAGAGAAAGTCATGTCCTCTAGAGGAAGACAGCTATAGCATTTGGCCTTTCTCACTGCTGAAAAAGATAAGTGGCCTGCTCCACCAGCGGGAAAACCTCCTCTGCCCCCCTTCCTAGACAAGCGATACTGCTACCTCAGAGATGTTTATTTATATAAACACAGCTCTGACATGAAGGAAATTCAAGAAAAAGCTTATGAGAAGACAAGGCAAGCTACTTACAGCTTTAATTTCTAATTTTTTAGGTTTTCTTATATAAAGTAAATATCTAACTCAAGTGTGATAAACAATATTGTGACACAGATAATGCAAGTTCTTTTCTCTTTTTTCTTGCCAGAAGGGAGCAGGTGGTACATTTGTACCACATGAAGCTGCTTATTATCTTTGAACGGTCACAGGAATTGTCCCTAAATGACCTTCAGATGCCATCATTAAAAAGTCTGAAAAAAAATAAGACTAGAGGTTCATGAATTGAAACCAGCACACGCAACAGACCACCTTCTTGCTTCTGTCCCTTGCCAATTTATTGACAACTTTCATTTTACTTTCTCTTTTGTATTTTATGCTGGATTAGTTCCAGTTTGTGATGCAGTTTGTACTGCTGCACAGAGATGGAGAACGTTTAAATGACAGTGGCACATTGACAGCCCATGACCCTGCAGCCTTACAATCAAACAGGAGCTTGACTGAAGAGACCAACATCTATGAACCATATTTCAGTGAGCTTGACTGATAGCACAATGTACATTACTCTCAGACCTCCACCAAGAATTCACTTCAAGAAACAGTATGTTAGGATGGAGACAGACAGAATATAAACTCAACAGCCCTTGAAGAAATATTAAGCAGCAGTATGCCAGAAGCATTATCTTAACAATATTGCCAGTTGCTTTAATCCATATCATGAACATTTCTAGTAGCCTCCAACAACCAGAATTATGGAGCAGTTCATCAGTTTTTTGTAAGTGTAAACAGTGAACCTATGCAGTTAAAGTCTGTGCACTGAAAAATTAGAAGTTTTCAACTTTTTTTTTTTTTTTTTTTTTTTAAATTAGGAAGGACCTAGAATATTTTCTTAATAGAAAGTCTGCAGTTTAATACACATCAGCATCAGTTTTCATAAGGAATATGCATGTCTGCATGTGAAAGCATAGTCTATAGATTAATTTCAACTTCAGTCTGCTTTGTTTTAGGATAATAATCATAACTGCTATAACTACAAGGACAAGAAATGTTCTATTAAAATAAATGCACTCTACTATAAATGCCAGTGCCACACCAGCAAGGTCTGCATAAAATACAAAACTGCTGACAGAAGGGTTAAGCAACCAAAATATATCAATGCTAAGTCTCAGCATAATTGTTTAAATGTCAGCTGAACCTTAGAGAACTACCTTTCCAAATCTTAAAACTAAATATGATTAATAGAAAAAAGTTAAATATCAATCTCTAGACACAGCATAATGTTTTAAAAGGCCGATTTTAGAGATAATTAACTGAGGATCCATTTGAGAAAGGTTATAAGACTCAAGTAGCACAGTCAACATTTTGAATGTTATTAATCCTAAGATTGTAAGCTATTTAAACATTTAGATCTCATTTAAATAACCTCTCCTATATGTGATTTGCCATATTAACAAGATGATTTGACAACACTTTTACACAACTGATGCAAATTAAATTGATGGCAGAAGAAATTCTACTATGTGATTGAAGCCAAAAATAATTAGAAAGAAAGCTTCCCCAGATGCCTTAAAAGCCAGAGCTTGATATTTTCAGGGTGTCTCAGAAGCATGTAACAGCATTTCAGACTCTTCAAAAACATACTTACTGAGTGTGATTTGTGAGTCTGAAAACATACATGCACAAGCATGTATATATAGCCATACAAAAAAGTTAAAAGCATTATCAGCGTAGAAAATTAATTGTTTGAAAATCAGATTTGTTCAATCTGAATTTTGTCCTCATGCTTATGATACCTTCTTTAACAGTATGATCAAAGGCATTAAATGTTAATGAGTCCCCTATCTTCTCATACAATGCACAGCATAGATAAAAATCATTTATGAAAAGCTGTTCAATTTTTTATTTCTCTTTTTCTTTGTGTACTTCCAGGTATTATTAGTGCCATACTCTTCAAATTGCTCTAAAGACAGAAATATAATTCACAAACTTCTATTAGGTGATGGCTTTCCAAATACCAATTTATTTTCGCAACTTTCCACCTCTCTAAAATGATTGAGATGAATTTGATACTATATACATTTTAAAGACGGGTTATTGGATCACAAGGAGTTAAAGGTCAAAAGTATCAATTAATTTTGCATGTCAAGTTTGAGAGACAGCTAGAAACAGATTTTTCAGCATCCTTAGTATTAGATAGCAATTTTCATGTTTAAGGTACAGCTTAAATTTTAGCTCTGATTCCTAAGCACTTCGGCACATAAGGTGCTAGAAAAATGAAGATTCTTATAAGCAAGTGAGAAAAGTCATGCTGAAGTGATTTGATAGCACAAAACAATATTCCATGCCATAGACAGCAATGAAGTTCCGTTCCAGATATATTGATAGTGAGGTCTTTATTTCTTTTCCAAGAATCTCTTGCCTCCTTCCAAATTGTCCTGTGATCATGCATAGCTCCCAGGACATATATTTGCCTTCTTGTCCCGATTAACCCAGTATGATAGGACTCTGAGGAAGAAGCCAGATGTGATCACTTACTTTTTGCTGGATCACCATACTTACGTGCAAGAAGCAAGACAGTAAGCACTCAAAAATTGTCCTGCAAACAGGCAACCCAGCACTTGCCTCTTCTCGCTTTTTGTCACCTCAGATACATATATACAGACTTCTTGTCACTAGCCTGGTGGTCCCTTGGTCCCTGCCCTTCTGCATTGTCTGCATACATTGTGTGGCAAGGCTCAGTCCTCTTAGTCACATGGCAGCACACTGCAGAACAAAGTGCCATGTGCCTGGAGCATGTGTCCAGTCAGAGGAAGAGGATATATTCAGATCATTTCTCAGTCATTTATCTGGCAGAGCCAGACAAATTATGCAATGTAATTTACAGAACAGACTCAAGGAAAGCAAAAAAAATCCCAGATAAGAGGGGATAGAAGAGACACAACAGAAGTCTTTATCAGGGGTTTCACTCTAAAAAATCTAATGCTCCTAGAAACTTGCAATCAAGATAAGTGCTGTAAAAATATTTGTCTTTTTATGTCCAAGAGGTATCACACAGGGTCCGAATTAACACTCTTGACATGGTGAGTGCTGCAGAGTACATAGTGATGAATGGTGGTTAAATAAAAATAAAATAAAATTGCAATGTAAGCTAATAAGCACGTTCTTAATAGGAAAAAATATTTATGTGGTCTTCTCTTTTAGCAAATCATGGGAAAACAAGTGCAGAGTAGTTGAACCATGAAGCTTTCACTTGATTAATCAACAAGAGAAACAGCTTTCTTACTTAAATACATCCTATATTCCCACAATCTGCTTACTCAGAGCTTCTAATCAGACAGTGAGCTTAATTCAAACAAACTGTATTTTTTTTTTTTTTTTAATTGGATTGCGGTGAGCTCTAAGCCAAAATTAGAAGGTTTGTGATTCTTGGTTCAGTTACTTTCTGGAGGTATAGGTCAATCTCTTCAGTTCTTTTTATTTATTTCTTTGGTTGCCTTCCATGCAAGCATAAAAAGGTATCCTTGTAAGACAGAAAGGTTGACGTTCATCCAAATACAAAGCCCAGCTGCCTTTCAAGTAAATCATAAAAACAAAATGTCTAAGCCATTCCGGTCACCTGCAAAAGGCTAAGCCTAAGATGTTTTATAACATTAAGTGCTCCTGTTCATCTGGTATAATATCAGATAAAAATGCAGGATTTTGTCTTAATTCTCCCTGCATACACTGCATATAAGAAGTAACTTAGGATTTGAAAATGGGAAGTTTTCAAGAGGAAAGTGGATAGAGAAGAAAGAGCAATATATTCAAATACCAATGTAATAATATTTTTAACCACCTTAGAACCTAACAATCTAAGCAGAGCATAATTCTGTAGAATACATCTGAATATTGTACTCATGGATGCTTTTGCCTGAGACTGTGAAGATAAAGCCATTATTTTATTTATTAATTGATGGATCTTTTCCTCTAGAGACAATTCTGGAAGGAAAAGAGGTGGGAAAAAGTCACTTAAACAATCTTAAATTTAAATTAAATAAACAATCTTTTACCTGTGTGACCTGGTGTAGGGATCCTGCTTTGGCAGGGGGGTTGGACTTGATGATCTCTGGAGGTCCCTTCCAACCCCTACGAAAAAAAAAAAAAAAAAAAAAAAAAAGTGTCCATCTAACTCCTTTAGGTGATATGAGAAATCACATGCTGTTTTTTGCCTACAAAACCATACAATGTGTCTGCTTTTGACTCCAAGAAACCTAGAATAAACAGTGTGATGCATAATCAAGGAATAGTCATTGTGAACTAAAGTACCTGCACTTTTAAGAAGGATTCTATTGACTTTTTTTTTTCTGCATAGTAAGGTGTGTCCAAAACTCATATGGACATAGAAACAAAGGAAGAAAAATTGATTATCTTTACAATGCTACATGTAGGCAGAGACTACCAGAAAGATACTCTTACCTCCACTGTCAACCCTAAAATGAGGTGCGTAGAAGGTCTGGGAAGGTGTGGATCCTTCCCATTCTGGTCACTCCATTGCATTCCTTGCAACTGAGCTCCCATGGGTTGGCCCTGCCTTCTCATCAGGTGCTCAATCACTGGTTCAGTCTGTGACTTAGCACTTCCACCACGCTTCCGAATTTTAGTACTCTTTTTCCCTCTGCCGGGAGGCAGAATGATTCCTGAAATACAAGAAGACTAGTTGGTATCTATGTTCATTTTCTTCTTCCTGAAATTGTTGTGATGTTTTTCTTTTAGGGGTACAGACTTAGTTGTATTTAACTTCATGGATGAAATAGGAGGGAACACTGTGAATGCTATTTAATGCTAGAAAAGCATGTGGTAAATTCTTACTTTCATCATTCTACTACAGGGTTACTATATCTGGGCAGTTTGCCAATGTGCAGAACTACACTTATATGTGCCATAGCCTTGTGTCTCAAACAGATTAGTAACCAGAATCAAAGCATCTCGTGTTGGCTATGCAGAACCACTCTTCATCATTAATTTATGAATAATAATTAATTAATTTTATATCAGCATGTATTTCATGTGGCTTAGCGTACTAATCCACCATTATGCTCTCTGATGTTACTAACCTCTGTTCCTCATTCATCCAATCGCTGTGACTGAACGACATCAGTTTTATTTGTTAGTGTCCACAGGCTTTATTTGATGGAGATGGAGGAATGTAAACTGACCATGTGACATAATAAATCCATACGGATTAGTGAAGATGCATATTATTTCCATACTTGTGAGAACACTGACACTGTGGTATTACTCACTGATAATGATCCATCTTTCCAGCATCTGCACCTCATTTCTGCAGAATATTTCCCTACATCAACTTTTATTGTTAAATAGAACAACTGACTTTTTTTCCAATTTACTCCTTTTGCTTTCAAAGTTACAAATATTTTGGAGTCTGCTGAACAGACTTTTCTTTACTCAGCAGCTTCAGCATATTGACCAATATTCCTTTAGCTTTATGTCTGCCTGTATCACAGTTTTCATTTTACACTTGATGTGCTATGAGTCTTCCTCTGCATATGTGGCCATGTGGGGTTTGATGATAGTACTTTACCAATTACTGCTCACAGCTGCAGATCTTTCCCAATGGCATTTTCTTGATGCATAGCATTTTATGGTCTTTTCCAAAGCATTCTTCACCTCAGTTGTATTGCAGACAGATTACTGGAAGAACTAACTGTCATTACATCAAAATTCTGGTTAATAATTCTGCAGATTTTTGTTAGTTTCATGAGCTTTTTGTTTTGTTTTTAATAATCTATAGCAATAGGAATGTATGTCTTAAAGGTCAAGAAGAGATATGAGAAAAACAGGAATTGTCTGTAAGCAGTACCTATCTGATGAATTGGAATGACCAATGCAACCTTTACAGTGAAACATCATTCACAGGGGCAGAAGAGCCTTAGCTTTTCAGAATTTACAAGCCTGCTATTCTTACAGTTATCTACAAGGATTCTCCAAAGCTGCTAACTGAAGTGCATGGGGGAAGTGCACTGGCCTTGACTGATTTCTGCCAAAGAATTCAAATCATATAAGGACCCTAAGGGCAGATCTTCAGAGCTTTTTGAAGCTGTAGCACTCCTCAGCCTGTTCCCAGCCTGACTGCTCTCTCCACTTTCCTTTGCTCTGATTTGCTGTGGAGCCAAAAGTCCTTTGCCTCAATTCTGATCTGAATAGATATTTGACTCCTTAGCTTCTGAGCAGATCTGTGTTAGCTGTTTCCATCCACTGCTTTACTGTGTAGCCAGAGATTTAACACAAGGGACATGCTACACTTTGTCCCTGACTTTCCAACCTACCTGTGAATGTGGAATGCAAAGCTACAACCTTGTATCTACTTTTTCTCCTTCCAAGTAACAAACAACATCCTTACGTATTTATGTCTAGGAACTCCATTTTTTCTCCCAGCAGAGTAATAGGATCTCTGTTTATGTCTCAAAGCAAGTTGTAGAGGCATGTGTAGAAGGGCTCTCTGAGTACACATAATCAAAGAGCATGATGAAACCAATGAAAGGCATGTGAATGGCCTGAATTTTCATAATGAAGCTGTTAAGAGTGCAAGTTGTGATGTAATGCATAAATTCAATCTGAAGAAATGCCATTGTTAGAGAAAATATGGCTATGCAAAAATAAAATTGACAAGAAGTTTTATGCTGTCAGTTAGAGAAGACCATTGACAGATTATGTTATGAGAGAAAATGCTTCACTAATGCAGTTAATGTAGCATTATCCCAGATGCTACAAATTGCTTTCATTATTCTACACTGCACAGTCTGAATGATCTTATTTTGCCATGTTCTTGTCTGAGTTTTTTTTTAACTGGAAGACTGAGAGACCAAGAAACACAAATGAAATTTTCAAATACATGTAGATGTTACACAAGCAGGTGATTCAGCCTTCTCTCTTACTAACAAATCAGAATATTTTTATATGACCTCAATTTGAGCAATCATTATTTGCAGTCCACTCACAGTAACTGGTGGTTCTCATGTTCAGTACCTGAGTATTTCTAAGTCTAAGATGCATATTTTATAGTAGTTGGGAAAGTAATGAGCTTCTATGAATCCCTCTGTAAGCGCATTACACAAGTTCAAATAACTATAACCTATAGTGTAATAAAGATTTTCTGTCCCATTTTGTTTCAGTGCTGATGCTTCCTTTTTCATTTTCAATGCAATTTTGTTTCAGCTGAAGCTATTGTGTTCAAATCTATTACAGGAGGTGGTACAAAAGCTCTAGGAGGCATAGCTCAGAAAACAAGTAGCATCATCACCATTTCAGCCTCTCAATACTGACTGGTTGAAGAGTCTGTTTGTATGGCATTTTGCAAATCCTATCTGCTTGCAAGGTCTTCTGAACTCTGGTTCTGGAACAATGGAGAAATACACAAAAAATCCCATAATTTCAGACAGAATGTAAAACTGAGTTTTTATGAATGATTGTAGACAATATTGGTAAGGTATATCCTTCTTTGGGTAAGGAACTGGCTAGAGGACCATGGCCCACGGGTAGTGGTTAATGGAGTTAAGTCCAGCTGGTGACCCATTACAAGTGGAGTCCCCTGGGGGTCGGTACTGGGGCCCATCTTGTTTAATATCTTTATCAATGACCTAGATGAAGGTATTGAATCCTCAGTAAGTTTGCAGATGACACCAAGTTGAGAGGCAGTGTCGATCTGCCTGAGGATAGGGAGGCCCTGCGGAGGGATCTAGATAAGCTGGATTGCTGGGCTGAGGTGAATGGGATGAGATTCAACAAGGCCAAGTGTCAGGTCCTGCGCTTTGGCCACAATAACCCCATTCAGCGCTATAGGCTTGGGGATGAGTGGCTGGATGACTGTAAAGAGGAAAGGGACGTGGGGGTGTTGGGAAGAACTTTTTCTCTCAGAGAGTGGTTAGACACCAGAATGGCTTGCTCACTGGTGGAGGGCTGTCCCTGGCAGTGTTCAAGAGGCATCTGAATGAGGAGCTACGAGATACCGTTTAGTAGCTTGTGGTAGCAATGCTAATGGGAGGACAGTTGGACTAGATGATCTTGAAGATCATTTCCAACCTGTGATTCTATGATTCTATGAATATTTTGCAAAAGTAGCTCCATATCACTTTTACTATATTGTAGTATGCTAGATTCAAAGTAGCTTCAGAGACACATAGCATACCTCTGTATCTGAGTTACAAGCAAAAGTACTTCCCTTTTCTCTGTCTGCCCAACTGCTTCACTCTGCTCTGGGATCTAGAAAACAAGACTGGGTATATCTCAGCGTTTGCTTGATGAGGAGGATACACTCTGCTATTAGCTCTTCAAGGAGGCAAACTAAAAAAGATATATAACAAGAGATGCAGCAGTAGACTTCGTCTAGGCTGCTTTTCCTACCAGCTTTTAGATTCCTCTTGGCTTCTAAAAACAACACATCAACCCTGTGACCTGTTGTCCTTAGGCTGCCAATATGTACCACTGGATCAGTTATTTAGTTTTCAGTATCAAAACTGGACCAGTCCCCTGCCTATTAAATTGAATTTCTTCATCAGTGTAATTGAGTCATGACTGAGTTTAAAAAATAAAAAGAATTAAAAACAAAATCAAAATTATTTTTATGTATTTATTTAGAGACACAGACAAATGTTGACTAATTCCATTACACTAGCATATTCAAATGCTTCCAACCTTGGTGGGAATAAAAAAAATATCAGGAGAAAATGAAGACTGCTGTGACAGAAGGTTAAGAAATATATCCAGTACTGCTACATATATAGCAATATGTCAAATGCCGAAGAGTCAAATATTCAGGAATGTTCATATGGCAATATATGAAGAACCAAAATACTATTAACCATAATCCTAATCCAGGTGAGACTAAATGTTTTTCATTTAGCACTTCACTATCCCTGGTTCAAAGATGAGATCTTATCAATTGCAAGAATATAAATCCTTTCTTTGGATATTTCAAAAGCAGAGTTTCAAATATCTTCTACATCATCTCTAAGAATAGCCTCAATTCATTTCTCCCATTCATCTCTGTGCACTCATCAAAGCAAGACACAGGTAAATGGATGTGATGGAAGCCCATAATGACAGCTGAGTGAGGAAGAGTAATATGCCCTTTTAACCTTAATGTCCTGAAACTTCTTATTTGCATTTTTGGATGACATAGTGGTTAGATGTCCATCCAGACAATAAATAATATATCTCACCATTCCTTATCATTCCACCCCATATTTTTCTCATTTTGAAAACTTCTTTCCCTGTAGAATCTTTGGCTCTCCCTTTCTTTTTCAGATATAATATTTACCAATAAAATCTCATGGTTTCTTTTATCTCTTTGGTCCCTTTGGTCTTTATTTGTCAGTGCATCAGCTATAGTTTGTGACAATGCAAGCATTTCTCCAAGGTTTTCTCAGTTTGCTATCTTTTAAACAAACCAGTTTCCAAATGCCGACAAAAGAACTTCTTTCAGTTGGGGACATAAGAAATCCCTCCTAATATCAGAGAATCAGAGCCATAACATCATCACAAAAGGGTCTATAAAGATCCCACCACTTTTCAGCAGAATTGCAGGGAGAAAGGGAACACTTAAGGAAAAGATCTCCCTAGAAAACCAGAGAGCACTACGTAAATTAGATAAAGGGCAGCAAGAGGCCTCCTGTTCTAACGGCATTCCACAAGTCTCAGTGCCTCATATCTTATTCATGTCTAATTATCTTCCATTTCACTGGCCAGGTCATATTCCCTGTCCAAGAAAAAATAAGATTAGTGACTGGCATTGTTAGTGGTGGGTGTCATTCCACTCTAATTCAAGAAACTGAACTGGAACAATTCAAAATATGAATTCTTATTTTAAAATCTGAAATATCTGTGAGGTATTTAGGAAGCTGCAGTGTCAATGCTGGATGGAAAGGTCTTTTACAGCATCTGGTAGAAATGTAAGAAATAGAATGTTACTGTTGTCTCTTTGAAATTCGATTGCTCTGTCATTAGATGTTGTGCCCCCTAAGCTATTTTAGAGTCTAAAAAAACAAAAATCTCTTTTACTTTAAAATAGCATAATCAGCATCTTAAGCCAAAAAAAAAAAAAAAAAAAAAAAAAGATTGTAAAGATACCATCTTTAATGTAAATAATGTGCTTAGCATTAAAGTCCTATAAATATTTCTTCATTCCTTTTCCTTTTAGAAAATATTCTCATACATGCAATTTCTATTTTAAACATATGTACAACCAACATAGTATCTCTGTACTAATAGGGATTTATACAAATGGAGCACAATTCTATCAGAAAAGGCTTAATTTTTCCATGCTATGAACAGGTCAGAATAAAGATCTGGTTTTACGTCACTGAAAAATATTTCTAACTTGTAAATTTTGTCACTTTCACTGAGCTGCATTCAAGAAAAATTCCAAAGATATCTTTATGACTTTTAAAACTTTACATACAGTTAACTAGAAAACACAAAACCTTTGTTACTGAACAAAGCAAAATAGTTCAGAAAATCATTCATGAACCTAGTGGACAAAAAGACAGCAAATGAACAGTAGATCAAACTCAGCTATGAAAATGAAATTGTTACAATGTCCCAATCCTGAAAGCTGGTAGTCATGTGCTTAAGGAAAGATTTTTATTTGTTTGCTGGTCTGAATTTGACTATAGAATATTTTGATCATCTTCTATTTTTTGTTAAAGGAGATTTATAAGGTTAGAATGAAGGACTATTCAATACTGGCATTTTTTTCTGTAGATGTCTGGGATCCATTTTAAAAGACCCTGAGTACTCGTTCACTATCAATGGAGTATTTGCTTATGTTCTTGGTCTGTTATGAAAGATTGCCTCCCTGACACCACTAATAAAAACAGTGCCATCACTGTAAGAAGCATTGCACCAGTTTTGCTCCAAATGACAAAAGATTTTTGTGTGAAGGAGAAGATTTTAAGGTGAGGTTTAAATGCAAGGCATCAGTAAAGAGACCTACTAAAACTAACAACTAAATTCAAAGCTTGTCATCAATTACACACACACACACATTCTGGATTATATAAGATGCTCTGTGTTTTCATCAATATTCTGTATATATATTAGAAGTTATACAGTGTTATTACTAAAGTTACAGAAACTTCTGGATACTTCTGAAGTAAACAATCTTATAATTATCTAGCAAAACTCTTGGAGATTATTTCTAGTAGGAAGACGCTTACACTGAGCTTAGCTGAACAACATATACTCTTCTTAATGTGCTAGTGCACTCCATTAACATGACAGAACTAGATGAATAATGATTATGCTATTGAAGAAAAATAGAAATGGATAGATCATATATGCCTGAAAACAACTTTTAAATAGGAAAACAAACAAACAAACAAAAACCCTACCCTCAGGAGATAGTAAATCAAGGCATGATAGAAATATTCACAGCTGAAAATAGTCAAAGACACATAGACAAATATTTGCCATTTATCTGTCTTTGTGTCCAGAGCCACAATAATGCATATGGACTATGCTAGGGGAAAAAAAAAAAAAAAAAAAAAAAAAAAAAAGTGGAAGAGGGAAAAAAGAGGAGAGGAGAGGAGAGGAGAGGAGAGGAGAGGAGAGGAGAGGAGAGGAGAGGAGAGGAGAGGAGAGGAGAGGAGAGGAGAGGAGAGGAGAGGAGAGGAGAGGAGAGGAGAGGAGAGGAGAGGAGAGGAGAGGAGAGGAGAGGAGAGGAGAGGAGAGGAGAGGAGAGGAGAGGAGAGGGAAAAGGAAAGGGAAAGATCTAAAAGTAGCCAAGAGAATCCTTCAGAAATGCTTTTAATTTCAACAAGGAAGCATAAATAAGCAGTGAGGATAGGAAAGGCTATATATATATATATATATATATATATATATATATATATATATATATATATATATCCATAGTCACAGTTGCTTAAAAGACTGCTAAAAGGAAAAAAAAAATAAAAAATAAAAAATAAAGAAGGCATGGCCAAAAAGTGTTTTTAAAACAAAAATTATGAACTGTACCCTCCATTCATATTGTTAAAAAGAGTATTTTATTTTTAGATTGGTATTCATTTATGAAAACTTCTGAATCAAGGCTTCTCTGGGGATAATATATTTGAATAGAAAGAAAATTTGATTAGCAAAATGGTTATTCCTGAAAGGAAGCAAAACAATGCTAAAATAACACAATAAGAAGATTGTAGGGAAAATATATATATATAATATATATGTATGTGTATATATATATATATAAATTTAAAAAAAAAAAATTCTAAGGCCAAGTTCAGCAAAAAATCTTTATGCTATGTGTTGAATTATCTACAAACAAAAACAAAATGTTTTGCTGAGTTGCTCACCTTAAGCTGAAAAATGACTTTGCATTTAAGAAAAAAAGATGACTAAATAGGAGAAAAATAAAAAAAAAAAATAAAAACCAACATAGTACTAGAACAGTAATAAATTTTGAATAGGACTGCTTCTTATGCTAGGAAACCTCCATAGAGCTGTGTAGGGATAAAGAAGCTTTAGTTCTAATAAGGATAAAGCTCTTTAAGAAAAACTGATGGCTGAGAAAATGCAAGAAAGCTGTTTTACTCCTCGACTCTTCCCAAAAGCCAAGCAAACAAAATAAGTCCTGATAAAGCATAATACTTAATAAGGGATGTTTACACACCAGGCAAGGGAACATAGCTCATATCTCAGGTATGACAGATTCCCTAGCACACTTTCCTGTATTTTCTGCTCATCCTCTAAATGCAGCAGCTTTGTTGGGAACAATATTATCAGGAAACATTGCTGGCTCTAGCAAAACTTGACAAAAATACGAATGGTTTCAAACAGGGTAGGTGACAAATTCCTCAGGAGAGAAAAAAAAAAAAAAAAATGGGAACCAGGATTATCCAGTTGGGGGCATTTTTATGATACATTATAAAATTGAAGAGTCATTTCAAAAGCCCTAGTTCCTTAGATTGTTGTGTCATAAGACAAATTGAGAAAAAAAGAAGATAGATTTTTTAATAATTATAGCAGGACAATGACAAATCAGTGTCTAGTCAGGAGAATCTAAACAGCACTGCATGGTACCCACTTTTTACAGATTAAAAAAATGCAATGTAACTGCCTAACTTGCTTCAAATCTTGATGGCTTGGATCCAGATATGAGCAGTGTATTTTCACTTGAGAATTTGAACCAAAGCCATTTCATATCATAAAAAAAAATCTGTTGTAAACTAGGAAAAGTAAAAATCATTAAATTCATGAGTAAACATTATTCTTTGTATAAGTTAAAAGAATATTTACATATTAATCTCATATATATGTTATAATAAATAATTGCACGGCCACCTATCAAACAGTTGGATGACTGTATATATATGTGTGTGTGAAATTCAAAAAAGGAAGCTTTTTAGAAAGGGACAATGCAAAACAAAAGTAGTGAGCAGTTTACATGGCAGGCATTTTCACATCTGTGTGGTTGGAAAGCTAATATGGCTGTAGCAGCAAAAAGAGCAAATATTGTGAGAAATTATAGCAAGTGTGTTGTCCTGTCAATTCCTTCATGCAGCTAAAGGTCACTGATCCTTCTGCAGGAGAAAGCTCATAGTTTTGATGTATAAGGTTGACTGACAGCACACGTGCTGTTGAACATCATGCCTAGTGTCAAAAGACCTGTGGAAAACCAAACAGCTTTGGTGCCATGATTTTAAATCTAAAGCAAAGAATCCCCATGGTCAATTTTACAAATAATGTCAAATCTAAAATATTTGATTACATATTTATACACCTAAGTAACTCTTGTTATTAACTGTGCTGATATCCTTTTTGAGAAAATGGACTGGATTAATTTCTGTTACAGAGTTTAATTCTGCAGTTTTCAGTGTAACTATTGATGGGTAAGGAGAATACCTGTTAGCTTACAGAGGAAAGCTAGAAGAGAAAATAAATATGAGTAACATGCAGCGTCATGCAAACTGCAATGTGCTATTCTCTATCTCATCTTTCTATGGGTTTGGATGAAGAGCTTTGATTTCACCTGTAAATACTGAAGAGAGTTTGCTCTCTCAAGCACAAGGGTCCTAATCCTGTTTCGATGTACAATAAGCTGCAGAAGAAGCAACCCTACAGGCATTATACCAGTATAAAATAAAAGTAAGGAAAATCAGGTCCTTACCCTCCTACTGTCTGCAGTACCTGGATAGATGTGTTTCCTGACTCTCATTGTGCATGTTGAGCAGTCTCAAAAGCACAGAACTTTGTTTCTGTCCTTGAGGAATGCTGCAGAGCTCCACCAGGCTTGTTCAAACAATGCCTGAGAGTGCTTAAGCAGAACTCAATTACTATTCAAGTGGAAGAATTGGTAATTGGACGACACTCATCAGTTTTGAAATAAATGATATTAGGTGCCAGATCTGAAAAGCAAACCTTTGGGTTATAGTACAGGCAGGAGATTAATTTAATGAAAGACAGTCACAACATTTCCAGCACTCTTTGGTATTCACCAGGTTAGAAATAATGAAACAAAACCTTTTCACTGCATTGCAAATAGAAGTAAAAGAGCAGACACATATACCTTTTCCATTTTAAGCTGCAAAGACTGCTTAAGAACTAGGTAAGGACCACGGTTAGAGGTTTCTCATACCTCTATTATAGCCAAAATATTTTGTCCTTACGTAGCATTTATCAAACTGTGACTGAGAATCAGCATTAATATGAAGTTTTATGAGTGCAGGTGGGAAACGAAAAACACTGTTCACTAATTACATTCTAATTTAAATTAATCTCTAAATATAGACATTAATACAAACATAAGAATTGAGTGGCGTGTGTATATTTTTATAAATGCCTTTGTGGGAACATTTTTTTATAAGTACTGTTAAAATGTTTCAAAACCCTGACATTTTATTGCCAAAATTAATAATACTAAATAAGTATTCCAAAACTGTGTGTAAAAGGAAGAGACAAAATTATAGGATAAATCTAGCCTACATAAATGTGATTATTACAAAGAAAAGGAATTTATTACATGATTATCATTTCTTGTAAATATACTAAAACTGAAATATTCATCCAGTACCCTGAAATCTAGAATAGAGTGCACGAAGTAACCTCAGGTTCACATCTTGAAATACAGCAATGAAGTATTTCAGAGAAATGACTCAGCCAAGGTTAATGTAAAATAGTGGTGATCTGCAGAAAGTCACAGCTAATTTTGTGAATGTCAGATTCTGAAAAATGCAAGAAGAATGTTGATTCATTCCATGTGCAATTACACTGGCCCCATAATCAGGTGTATTTGTATCTGCACCACTTCTTTAGAAAGAATGCAGCAGCTGAGGGAACTAATTAATTTTTTAAAATTCATAATCATTATAACATAGCCATGTTTTCAAGACTGTGCGCTATATATACTTATGTATTACACAACCAAACTTTATGTATAAAAATGTTGATATCTTTTTGTATTTAAAAATAATGACACTGATTAGGTAAAGAAAATAGAAAAGCTGCATGTAATTTAAACACATACATCATACAGTATTCAAACTAGGATCATAAACAGATAAGGAAATCAGGAAAAAAGAATAAATGTATAAATGTTGAATATTTTAAGAACAAAGGATTTTAGTTTAATAATAGTACAGATCACTTTTTCCTTGCTGCTGAATTTGTTACTCTTTGTACAGTATAATAAAATACTTATTGCCTATACCAAGGCTTGGATAGAAATCTGGAGCATAATGATTAGAATTTACACCTAGGATGAGGGAAAATGGGCTTCCAGTTTTTGCACTAATTAATGTACATGCTCTATATTCAATAATAATTGTATACAATGCATAAATATTCATTGGTGCTTAGACTCTGTGCTTGCAGATGGGCATGGTCATCCTCACGAAAAAGCCACTCTTTGTCAGCACGTGATTTGACCCCACAGTTTCTCTAGGGACCAAATTTAAGAGATGACTGCTTCATCCATCTTCAGCTAACTAGTCATTGATACCGGGCTTTTGGAAAAAAGAAAATGGCTATACTTTCCTTTAATATGTATGTCTTTAACTATTCTGTCCCAAAAGTGCATTGGACTTCCATTATCCTGTTGATCCTAGAGTACTTTGGGCATTTTAAATTATGAATAAAATTATAAGAGAGGAATCCAACTATGAAGAAAATAAACACATCACAAAAAACATATTCCCATGAGTGAGATGAAGACCAAATCAAAGCGTTTGCAAGACAATAATAAATTGTCTTTATAGGAGGCAGATAATTCTGGTAATGGCAAAAAATAAAAATAAAAAATCTCCTATCAACTGAAGTAATGTTGAAGTTGAAATTCCTAGCTTTTTCTTATGTTTACAAATTAATTTTTCCTAAACATATATGGAGAATCATAGAATTATAGAATCATTTGAGTTGGAAGGAACTGTTGAAGCTCACCTAATACAAGTCCCCTACAATGAACAGGGACATCTACAGCAAGGTCAGATTACTCAGAGACTGGTCCAGACTGACCTTGGATGTCTCCAAGGACATCACTCCATCAAGCAGTACACTTTCCAATTTAGAGAGTAGGATTTTATGGGGGACTGTACCAAAGGCCTTACTGAAATGCAGATAGATGATATCAGTGTCTCTCACTGATGCAGTTGCACCGTCATAGAAGGCCACCAGGTTAGTCAGGCAAGGCATACCCTTGGTGAAGCCATGCTGGTTCTCCCATGTCATACCATAGAATCATAGAATCGTAGAATGGCCTGGGTTGAAAAGGACTACAATGATCATCTAGTTTCAAACTCCCTGCCATGTGCAGGATCACCAACCACCCCTCTCTTCCATATGCTTTAGCATAGATTCCAGGGAGATCTGCTCCATGATCTTCCCCGGCACAGAGGTGAAATTGAGAGCTCGATAATTCCCTGGGACATTCTTTCTACCTTGCTTAAAAATGAGTGTGACATTGCCTTTCTTGCAGTCCCCAGGCACTCCACTTGACTGCCATGGTTCTTCAGATACCACAGAGAATGTCCTCATCAACTGACTCCGCTTGATCTGGCAGCCTGTAATAGACCCCAATCACAAGGTTCCCTTTGTTGCCTCTGTCTTTAACTCTTACCTACAGGCTTTCAACTTGCTCATAGCTGTTTTTCAGGGACAGCTCTTCACAGTCTATTCCTTCCATAATGTAGAGGGCATCACCTCTTCCCTTCCTTCTCACCTGTCCCTTATGAACAACTTGTAACTGTTGATAGTCATACTGAAGTCATGGGAATCATTCCATAACTGCTTCTACTCTCTTCAGAAACATTTTTTTCTGAACAGCATGTTAACATCATCAGCAGGGTCAGTAACATTGCCATAATGATTAGTAAGAGTGGCTCAATTCTTTCTTTCTTTCTTTCTTTTTTTAACTCCCCATCCATTACATTTTTCAAAAAAATGGTTGGCTGACTCCAGCAAGATATGCCAAGAATCTTTGTGCACACTTTGTCAGGACAATTTCTAAGAAACACTGCAAAGTCTGTAAAAAATGGAGTGTTCCCCCTTCACAGACACTTCATTTCAGCCTATTTTCTAACCTCATTTCCTGAGGATCCTATGTTAAGTTTGCTTTGTTAATTCAGATCTGCTAGTTCTGCTTATTTGGTTTCATATAATCTGTCCCTAATCTCTACCGCCAACCATGAAGTGTATGTGATGACCTCTCTAATTTGCTAAAATTTCTGTGGTTATTTGAGAGGAGAAAATTTGAAAGAAGGATAGAGAAGGTTAACTACAACAGTGTACTTAATATTATGCCCATTCAAGTAAATGGCAATTTCCTCATTGCATGTGCATAATAAAGGCAGGATTACACTAATTATAATTCTATAATCTCCCCATTAGAGCAGCACAAAAGCAAATCCATTAAAACATACTACTTACCATCAGACCCCCTGCTGACAGAATCCATAAAAGACAACTTCAGATGTTCAGAACAAAAGTACATACCATGATATTAGATCATGTAATATCTGTGCTTTTTCAGAGCTGCTAAAGTGATTCTCATTAGGTAAAATTCACCTTTTTCATATTTTAATCTCATAAAATCACAACCTGTCTCAAACTTGTTCTAAAACACACTGAGTGGAATGTCTTTATTGATTTTTTTTTTCCTCCCAATGCAGAAATTTGATTTAATAAGGGAAGACAGAGCTCAGCATTAATTTAGCACATGAAAATTGCAACTGTGGGGATAAACAGACCACTGGAAAGCTTAGTCTTCAAATCCATTACTGTTATTTTATTATTTTAAAAAATAGTTCCCACCTATTTTACCCTGTGATGGCACATAAACAAATAAGCACATGTATTTTCATGGCATTTAAAATACAATAGTGTAGTCTTGTATTGCTCATCCACATGGGGGCCCTTATTGAGCTTGCAAAGTACCATAGAGATTCTCTTTCTGAATTGTGTATTTCAGGCAGGGACATATTTTCTGCTGGAGCATTTTCCCTGACGTAAACAAAGCTAACTCAGCAGAAAATTTGTTGGTTATGTTCAAAGCACCTGTGTGCCCAGGCAGGGAAGTAGGTCAGTATTACAACTCACATGGAAAAAAAAATAAACAAAAAGCACTTTGCAAATCTAATTTAATTATTTCAGCTTTCAAAGTGATGCCATACGTAGAAAAATCCTTTTGCCTTCTTTTAAAGGCAAAAAGACTCTGCAGAGAGATTATTAATAGAGGGCTCTGTCCATCCACATTCATTTCACATCAGGGCAAATTTTCCCAAGAAGTGTACATTTGAAACATCTATTGTGATGTTCAACCCTGTTAAGATTTCTCCCAGTCAATCTCCCAAAATTAATTAATGTGGATACTCTTTGCATGGGCTTCCTTACTTCTTAAAAAGTCAGTAACAACAACTTTTAGATTTTCTTTGCTCGCTTGATTTTCTTGCTTTCATTCTTCCTTTTCAGAATCACAAATGAGTGATTAGCTACAAATAGAATAGGGAATTTTAAAATACAAATTATTGGTTGTTTTGTAGGCAGCAACATTTTAACTATTTCTTATTGCTTCCCTCCAAGCTTCTAAACTTTTTTGCCTGAGCATTTATCTTCACTTTTGCTGTAATTTTCTGCTGATGAACAAGTGTATATTCACAGGTCATACCATCCATATAAAATGGATCTGCATAGTACACTCACAGCTAATTTCAGTGACTTGTTTTGTAGGGAAGAAGCAAAGCAGAGCTGAGCATATTAAATAATGAGATGAAAACTTTAATTTCATATCAATATTCATGTTAACTTATCATTTTAAAGAATCCTTAAAACTGCAATAAATTTCAGTCATAAAATATTCTTTATTTCTGTGCTACATTTTTCTGTAGTGTTGTCTCTAGCTGCTGAAAGGTTGTTTTCTTGTGCTGCAGATGTGGCTAGGTTTTCTCAACTGACAATGAAAACCTAACTAGGAATTCTGTATTTGTTCATGTATGTATGTGTTACATATGCGTTATTCCCAGAAGGGATGATGCCCAGAATCCATCCAGGGACCTGAGCTGAGGCTGACTGACTCATGCAGTGCAGCTATGTACATAAGTTTTCCTGAAAGTAAGGCTTCTTTTTATTCCCATGGAAACTACATCATATGACGATTTAGATGAAGGGATTGAGTGTACCCTGAGTAAGTTTGCAGATGACACCAAGTTGAGAGGCTGTGTCGATCTGCCTGAGGGTAGGGAGGCCCTGCAGAGGGATCTAGATAAGCCGGATCACTGGGCTGAGGTGAATGGGATGAGGTTTAACAAGACTGTGTCGGGTCCTGCACTTTGGCCACAATAACCCCATGCAGCGCTACAGGCTTGGGGATGAGTGGTTGGATGACTGTGAAGAGGAAAGGGACCTGCGGCTGTTGGTTGGTGCTCGGCTGAACGTGAGCCGACAGTGTGCCCAGGTGGCCAAGAGGGCCAGCGCCATCCTGGCCTGCATTAGAAATAGTGTGGCCAGCAGGAGCAGGGAGGTAATCGTCCCCCTGTACTCAGCACTGGTAAGGCCACACCTTGAGTATTGTGTTCAGTTTTGGGCTCCTCACTACAAGAAAGACATTGAGGTCCTGGAACGAGTCCAGAGAAAGGCAACGAAACTGGTGAGGGGTCTGGAGCACAAATCTTATGAGGAACGGCTGAGGGAGCTGGGATTGTTTAGTCTGGAGAAGAGGAGGCTTATGGGAGACCTCATCGCACTTTATAACTTCCTGAAGGGAGGTTGTGATGAAAAAGGGTCTAGCCTCTTCTCCCAGGCAAATAGTAGGACCCGAGGAAATGGCCAGAAGTTGTACCAGAGGAGGTTTAGGTTGGACATTAGGAGAAGCTTTTTCTCTCAGAGGGTGGTCAGGCACTGGAATGGCCTGCCCAGGGAGGTGGTGGAGTCGCCTTCCCTGGCAGTATTCAAGAGGTGCCTGGATGAGGAGCTATGAGATATGGTTTAGTAGCTTGTGGTACTAACAGGAATGGGAAGGTGGTTGGACTAGATGATCTTGCAGGTCGTTTCCAACCTTGTGATTCTATGATATGATTCTATGATCTATGATCTATATACAACAAACACAATTAACACTGGTTGATAGAGCAAATTCTCAGCTACAAAACACTGTTTTTCAACTAAGTCACCAACACTAGCTATGCATTTTCAGCAGCGATGAACAAGAGTCTGCATACAACGCTCATAAAAATCTGCACAGCCATCTACAATGTCACTTGTCTGTCACATCACTGTCACCACTGCTGAAATGCACCACCCACTGTCTCACTGTGCTCACATTCACTGTTTGGTCTGCAGAAACATTCAGTAGAATGTCAATAGGTGCCATTTTTCTGTATGGAGGAACTCAATACACAGCTTTACTCCATATGCAGTTACATGTCAAAAACCATTCTGTCAGACTGCCCCTCTGCTGCCATCTGTCACGTGGCAACAAAATGAAATAGAATACTGGAAAGAAGGTTCAACCTTTATTGCCCTATCCCCAGCACCTACTGCTGATGTTGTGGGCTAGCATAATAAAAATAGGAAGCATTCCTTTTGGAGCAGTCCTCATACATTCCTGGCCATGCTGCAGATAAGGCAGGGTTTCTGCAGCTGAGCAGGAAGGAGGAGACTGACTGAGAATCTCCTAAAATCCCACTACTGCATACCTAACTAATAAGGAATTATCTTCATGTGTTTCCGTGTTTGGCTTTGTGCTGCTGTGACAGCTTGTTTCCAAGGAAGACGACTTCCCTTCCTGCATACATCAGTTTTCCTCCTGCTGCTATCTGTATCCTAGGTGAGCCCGCTTCACCCTTTGCATAGGCTACTGTGCATGAAAGGGGACTAAATGAATCTGTCTTAGTAATGAAGCAGAAAAACGTCAAGTGTTTGCCTGACTATGGGGTCTGACTGCCCAGCAGGCAGGCGCAGGCCAACACTAGCCAGGGGTAAACAGCTGCTGGCTTGGCTGCTACTACTTCTCTTCTGAAATACAGGGTTTTTTTTGCAGCTTCTCTGCTGGCCAAAGGAACAATTATAACAGCAAATTAGCAGTGCCTGGTATTTTTAGGTTATTTTAATTTCATGAAAGAGTTAAAATTGCTAGCAATGGATGTAAGGGAAGTATATATTTAACTGGGAAAGAAATAAAATGCATAGTTCTATCACGATGTCTGAGTTTCACCAAATGTTTCAGATTTGCTTTTGTAACTTACAAGATGTTAAACTCGTACCCTGCACATTGGTACTGCAGTGTTTAAATAACATATTTCCATATTTATACCTTAGCACAAAGAAATGAGATAAATTTTGCAGTGCAAAACCCACACAAGCAAGCAAACCACAGTGCTGTTGAATCAGAGGAGTTTTTATCCTGTTTGTTTACTTTACAAAATGAGCACAGTTGAAGAATACTGGGTTATGATAAAACTTTAATGATGAAAAAAGTGCTCAAAAATTGAACAGCCATAGTTTTTCCTGTTAAATATGAGCCCTACTACAAGTACTCCTGGAAAACTTCAGCTGCTTAAGAACCCTGTAACACTTCACGAATGTAAAGCCAAGTAACATCTTCCTCTCTTTGCCAAAACATACAAGTCTACACTTTAGCACTAACAAATCCATTTGTTGCTAATTACACAAAAAGAGCTGCAAGAGGATGGACAGGAATTACATCTTCAGCTTGCTTTCAGGTGAATGTCTGGAGGAAGCAGATTGCTGTGTGATAGAGGATACTCTGCACTTGGAATTAAAAGGTGAGAGAGGTGCTAGGGAAAGCTGAGCATTTAGATAACAGGAGAAGCTGGTAAGGCAGCCCTGTGGGATTGCTGCTACTGGAGCTCATCCAGGCAGACTTTAAATCCTCTCCCTGAAGAAGTTACTTAGCAATAATCTCATAAATTCTGCCATACTACAATAAAAGTAAATTGGTGTCTTGCTACAGCTCCCCAACAATCAAAGTAAGTCTCTCTCTGAGACTGGATCTTACAGAAACACATCCATGCTTAGAGTTAGGCACATGCAGAAGTTTTCTTTAATAGCTGTGTCCGGGTATTTTTTTATGAAATGCTTTTAAAGAACCAAATAGGAGTAAGAGTAAAATTGCAATACAAATAGCACCATGGCTTGATCACATATTTAAGACTGGAAGACAAAGTTCCAGTTCTTGTGCTGAGTCTCTAAGAAAGGGTCTTAGGCTTCAGTTCCCAACATCCCTAGTAATACTCATGTCATAGGAGCTGTGGCTGTTACAGTACGTCTATCTTTTTTGCTGATCACTGATTTTCCTTGGCTTAGAAAGGTAAAAAATAAAATGAAATTAAAAAAAAAAAAAAAAAACACATTACAAACACATTACAACAAAAATCTATTACAAAGTTTAATGAGAATTCAGGGGCATCTGAGCTTAAACAAAGAAGTAGAACTCTGAGCAGAAAATGCAGTCCAAGTGACATGTCCTGAAAATGTTATCCACAGCAGCTATCAATGTATTAGTCCTGTGAGTATTGCTTCTGGGACGCTCTCTGCTTCCTTGTCCACTGTAACGGATGTGTGTACTGATACTGAATATGTATTTTGATGTATTTGAGGTATTCTGGTGATATTTATGTTTAAATTTTTAACATATTAATTGCATTCTTTAAAGAGGACTACCATAAGTAGAAAAGTTCCTTTTAAATTCTCCTTGTTATCCATCATCTTTGCCTGTGACTTTCACTGTGTTTTGTTATGGGCTTTAAATCTAGAATGTATGAGTTTTGAAAGGCAAATTTATGTGCATTCATAACACTAAGCAGTGCATAATTAGATAAAAAAATGCAGCAGATAAAACATGTCTACTTTCTCTGTCATCGCTGATATTTATAACTGACACATGGAATTTAAAATCGACCGTTACTTTCTCAGGATGTTGCACATTAGCTACACTTATGGCATTGCTGCAGTACTTCTAAGATTGTTCAAAGGCAGAATACTTGGGAGTTGTACATATTAGATGGATTCTCTTCAACACATCTGCCTTATCTTAACAGAAATAGACAAAGCCTTACATCACTGCAATGATGTGTTAATTCCTGTGTTGTGCTTTCTTCATTAGTTTCCGATAATAACCATGGCATGTCAGTTTTACTGAAAGCTGAACATCCTTAGTCTGTAAACAGCTGCAAACTCTTTATAGATCTTAAAGGAATAGACCAATTGCATGTATTGATTTACAGCATTTCGTGCCATCGTTTAATTGAAACCAAGCTCTCAATGTGAACATAAAAAAAATATTGGCCCTCACAACACCATGTGACAACTCCTTAAAATATTCACAAAATAAATTTTGCTTCCATACAGGAAAAGTCTATGAGTTTTGTGACTCTTCAAACATTTCTTTTCCTTTGCATGCCACTTCAGGCTAGAATTTTCCTTTAATTCCAACACATAATTTTTATTTTAAGAAAATATTTCAAAATTAAAGAAATTAAACATGCAAAATGTACATTATTTTTAAACAGAAAATAAATAAATAAATAATAATTACTGTAAACAAGCTAAAATACCATGCCATATTTTTCAGATGTCATCTTTGATAAATATTATTGTCATTGTAATACTTCAGATTTGTACCCTTCACTTAATTCTGTGAATGTGAAGTGCATTACCAAAATCAAGGAAAACAGTAACACTGTTTAGTGAAAGACATGCATATATATCTTGTCAAGGCAAAAATAGAAGCATTGCTACACTCATAAAGCTAAAAACCTAAAATAAATATGAATAATGTCACATATTAACATTTAATTATGTCTTTCAAAGTGTTTCCTTAGTACAAGGCCGCATTTTCTAACCCATTGTTGCAGATGCAAATAAATGCCTTCATGTGGGCTGTTTTAATGAAGCGAAACTCTAAGCGACCTATTCAAGCATATACACAGGGAGGTGAGTTGTTATCTCGCTGTGACGAGAGTGATTTTCAGGACAAACCTCGTACAAATCAGCGAGCAGGCAGGGCGGGGCACCTTGCCAGATAGGAGGAGGGTTAGCACTTAGCACTTAACAGGTCATCTAACGAGTCGTTGCTCTTCGGACACACCGAGGTGCAAACATGATTATCACCTGGCAGCGAGCTACTACTAAAAGGAACGTGGAGACCCAGACAGAAAGCATGAATGTCCATGCCACAGTTCAGGTCTGAGGCTGCGGAAATGCCTGGCCCTGTCACTGCTACATCAGGGCAACAGGGATATCACCTGTGTGCGGTGTGAGCAGGTGGATGATCTGCTCAGCCTGGTGGTAGAGCTAAAGGAGGAAGTAGAAGGGTTGAGGAGCATCCAGGATTGTGGGAATGGGATTGATTGGTGGAGTTGCACTCTGCCATCTCTACAGGAAAGGTGCGGGGCAGAAACTCTTCAAGCAGTGGGGGATTGTCTGTCTCACAGTCAGGTGGGAAGGGGCGACCTTAAAGACAGTGAGGGATGGAAACAAGTCCCTGTTTGCCCCGCAGCCACCTTCCCAGCCCTTACATAACAGGTATGAGGCTCTGGAGCTGGAGGGACTGGGCGATGTGGATGTTGGTCAAAGTCCATCCGTGCAGGAGAGGTTGCCCAAGGCTAGTCAGTCTGCTATAATGCTACAATGTCAGTCAGGAAAAAAGAATGGCTGTTGTCATAGGGGACTCCCTTCTGAGGGGAACCAAGGGCCTGATATGCCACTTGGATCTGTCCCACAGGGAGGTGTGTTGCCTGCCTGGTGCCTGGGTGAGAGACATTGCCAGGAACATCGCTTGCCTCGTTAAGCCCTCTGATTATTATCCATTATTGGTTTTCCACTTTGGAAATTGTTGGAAACATCCAAATAATTTTTGTCAGGACGGTATCTCTGATAAAGCAGATTTTATTCACGATTGCAATGGCGGGCATCCCGCAAGCAGGAGCGCACCTATGGACACAAGATGACAGTCTTTATACCCTGTTTTTCCCTTTACCCATCCCCCTGCCCTGTTTCCCCATTGGCTGGGTACTCCAGGTTCACAATCTTATCAGTTTACGTTTGTTGATTCGTGTGTTATCTGGTGTCAGTCAGCAGCCATCCTGTTGTTTCCAAGATGTCTCAGTGCTCTTCTTGTCGTATTGATATGGTGATTGTCTCCGAAGTCTTCGTTAAACAAAGAGCACCCGGGTGGATGACGCCAGGCCTTCAGATGTCTCTTCAGGCGCTTCCTCGGGCATACCATGACTTGTTCTCTGGTTTGATCTCGAGCAGGATATTCTTGCAATGTGTGACAAAATATACATATAAACACCTATATACAGAGCGTGCATTCCTGGGAAGGTTTGTCTAGAGGATAAGCGATGTAAACTATCAGAGATCTTCCCCAAGTTAAGTAGAAAGACTCCCAAAAAGAACTATGACAACGGAGTTCATGAAATAAAAAAAATATTATCCAATTCTAATGCAGAAACATTTGATTCCCACAGAAATGAAGAGGTATGCAAAAGAAATTCTCGGGCAATCAAAAGAGACTTCAGGACTCTGGGAAGACTTCTGAAGGGATTGGGAGTGCAAGTTGTGTTCACTTCTGTCCTCTCTGTTGGTGACTGGGATCTCCACAAAAGGAGGAGGGTAGACATGCTGAATGAATGGCTTTGCAAATGGTGTTGCACTCAGGGCTTTGGGTACTATGGCTTGGGACACAGCCTTGAGAAAGGGGGAATGCTGATGGCAGATGGGAGCCGACTGACTAGAAGGGCCATAAATATTCTTGGGAACAAGATGGCTGGGCTGGTTAGCAGGGCTTTAAACTAGAAATGAAGGGGGAAAGGGGTGTACTAAGTGTGGGAATCAAATGTTGTTTCTGCATTAGAATTGGATAATATTTTTCTATTTCATGGTCTCTGCTGTCATAGTTCTTTTTGGGAGTCTTTCTACTTTAGTTGGGGAAGAGGGGGGGGATGTCTCTGATAGTTTGCATCACTTATCCTCTAGGCAAACCTTCCCTAGGAATGCACACTCAGTATATAAGAGTATATATGTATATTTTATCATACACATTGTGAAAATATCTTGCACGAGATTGATCAAATTGGAGAACAAGTCATGGCATGTCCAATGAAGCACCTGAAGAGACTTCGGGAAGGCCTGGCATCACCCCCGCCTTCCTCCTCGTTTTAAACAAAGACATTGAAGAAAATCACCATATCAATACAAGAAGAGCACTGAGACATCTTGGAAACAAGAGGATGGCTACTGACTGACACCAGATAACACACTAATTAACAAATGTAAACTTTGATGAGATTGTGAACCTGGAGTACCCAGACAGTGGGGAAACAAGGGAGGTGGATAGGCAAAGGAGTAAACAGGGTACAAAAAGCTGTCATTGTGTCCTTAGGGGTGCTCCTGCTTGTGGGAAGCCTACCATTGCAATCGCAAATAAAATCTGCTTTTATCAGAGATACCATCCTGACAAAAATTATTTGGATATTTTCAACACTGTGTGACAGAGAAGTGTGTGGGAACGCTGGCACCTTGGGAGGTGGTAAGGGAAAACACCAGACTTGTCCTGGAGGTACTAGGGAGGCTCTTCTGAGAAGGCAACGAGGTCAATAGCTAAGCTGAAGTGCCTCTATACCAATGCATGCAGCATGGGAAATAAACAGGAGGAGTTAGAAACTGTGGCACAATTGGGAAAGTATGAACTAATTGCTATCATAGAAACATGGTGGGATGAATCCCATGATTGGAATACCCTGATTAAGGACTACAGGCTTTTCAGAAGGGATAGACAGAGTAGGAGGGGTGATGGAGTTTCCCTCTATGTTAGGAAGTGGATAGATTGCAAAGAGCTATGTCTGAGAAACAGCCATTATCAGGTTGAGAGCTTGTGGGTAAAATTCAAGGATCAGTCCAGCAAAGGGCATGTAGTGACTGGGGTCTGCTACAGGTCACCTGATCAGGAGGAGGCTGTTGACAAGGTCTTCTTGCTTCAGCTGTGGGAGGTGTCACGCTCATGGGCTCTTGTCCTGATGGAGGATTTCAACCACTTGGATATCTGCTAGGATAGCAGCATGGCGGGTGGTGGATAATGCAGGAGATTCCTGGAATCTGTTGAGGACAACTTTCTGGTCCAGGTAGTAGATGGACCTACCCAATATGAAGCCTTACTGGACCTGGTGCCCACTCATTCAGAGGAGAGGTTAAGATTGGAAGCAGCCTGGGCTGTAGTGACCGTGCCTTGGTGGAGTTTGTGATTTTAAAGAATGTGGGCCTGGCAAAAAGTAGAGTTAGGACCTTGTGCTTTAGGAGAGCAAGCTTCTGGCTGCTCAAGGTACTGCTGAGTGGGATCCCCTGGAAAACTGTACTTAAGGGCATATGCACAGAACACAGCTAGCAGCTCTTTAAGGACACCCTTCTGAGAGTGCAACAGCTCTCCATCTCCCAGCAGAAGAAGTCAAGCAGAGGAGGCAGGCAACTGTCGTGGCTGTGCAAGGACCTGCAGCTTAAACTGGGAGAAAAGAGGGAAATGTACAGAAAATGGAAGCAGGGTTGTGCAGACTGGGAGGAATACAGGGCTGTTGTCCATGTATGTAGAGATAGGATTGGGAAAGCCAGGGCACAGATGGAGCTGAACTTGGTGAGGGATGTGAAAGGTAATAAGAAGGGGTCCTACAGGTGCATAGGCAGGAAGAGACAGGCCAAGGAGAGTGTTCCCCCTCTGATGAAAGGTAACCCAGAGCTGGTTTCCTCAGACATACAAAAAGCTGAGGTATTCAATGAGTGCTTTGCCTCAGTCTTCACGGGTGGTCAGACTTCCCGTGTCTGCCAGGACTGTGAGCCTCTAGGTGAGGGTATGCAGAGTGGTTTCTGTCCCACTGTAATGGTGGAACAAGTCCAAGTCTTCCTCATGAAATTGAACATGTTTAAGTCCATGGGGCCAGGTGATATCCATCTAAGGTTCTGAAAGAGATGGCTGATGTGGTTGCCAAGCCACTCTCAATCATATTTGAAAAATGGCTGTCTGGTCCCGGGTGACCAGAGTGCACCCTCAGCAAGTTTGCGGATGACACCAAACTGAGTGGTGCAGTTGATACATTGGAAGGAAGGGAAGCCATCCAGAGGGACCTGGACAGGCTGGAGAAGTGGGTCCATGAAAACCTAATGAGGTCCAATAAGGCCAAGTGCAGGGTGCTGCATTTGGGTTGGGGCAATCCCAGAGCTCCTGGAGAGCAGCCCTGTGGAGAAGGACTTGGAGGTCCTGGTGGATAAGAAGCTGGATGTGAGCCAGCAGTGTGTGCTTGCAGCACAGAAGGCCAATTGTCTTCTGGGCTGCATTAAAAAAGGGGTGGCCAGCAGGGAGAGGGAAGTGATTGTCTCTCTCTACTTGTGAGGTCCCACCTGGAGTACTGCATCCAGTCCTGGGATCCCTGGTACATGAAGGATGTGGAGCTCTTGGACCGTGTCCAGAGGAGAGCCACTAAGATGATCTAAGATCACTAAGAGGGCTGGAGTAGCTCTCCTATGAGGAAAGGTTGAGGGAACTGGGCTTGTTTAGCTTGGAGAAGAGAAGGCTCTGGAGAGACCTCATTGTGACCTTCCAGTACTTGAAGGGAGCACACAAACCAAAAAGGGAATGGCTGTTTACGAGGGTGGATAGTGATAAGACAAGGCAGAATGGTTTTAAACTGAGACAGGAGGTTTAGGTTAGATATTAGGAGGAAGTTCTTCACACAGGGTGGTGACGCACTGGAACAAGTTGCCCAAGGAGGCTGTGAATGCCCCATCCATGGAGGCATTCAAGGCCAGGCTGGATATGGCTCTGAGCAGCCTAGTCTAGTGGTTGGCGAACCTGCACATAGCAGGGGGCTTGAAAATCGGTGATCATTGTGGTCCTTTTCAACCCAGCCCATTCTATGATTCTATGTAGTTTTGCCAAGTAGCCAAAAATTCTTCTTTCTTTAAATGCTCACTCAAATTAGAGATTTCACCTTTGCCTGAAACACTCAATTATTATTTTTTTTTTATGAATTATGCAATGTAGTGACAGGTTTATTAGTTATAACTGGATATTTTTATAACATGAAAAGTTGTGGGAGAACAGCATGGAGATATCTTTCTACATGATGCAGTCCTCAAAATAGCATATAAAGGGAAAAAAAAAAAAAAAAAAAAAAGAAAAAGAGAATAAAAGCCCTGAACTCCTTCAGGCTTAATGATATGTGTGCTACAGTTAGGGGTTTTCTTCAACAAGTTTTTTTCAAGTGCATGGTATTGAATAATACCACTATTTAAAAGCCTATGCAGTGTGAAAGCTGTGGAAAGAAACTAATACACAGAGTTAACCAAACTCGTAAGGCTGTGATGATTTAAACTGTGATTAGAGAACAAGAGAATCTCTTCTTAAAAGCTTGCATGATGAATATGATATACTCTCTCCAGAATGCTTCATTCTTTTAAATAAAAAGTGTGACAGAACTTACATGCATCTTATGCCAAGTAGTATCTGTACATAACAAAAATATTTACCTTACACTAACATAGCTGATTCCTGCTATTGATAAAAAGAGGTCTATCTTTTGCATGCTTGTTGAGTTTTGATGTTACAGACTAAAAAGGATTTGATATGGCTGGTGCTGGCTGGGTGATCAGCCCATCCTCCTGAGACAGCAAAGGTCCCAGAGCAACCAATGCATCTCCAGTGTTCCTAGTTTCATGGGAACTCTGCTCTTTTGGGCTATGATTTGCAAGTAATAATGTGAGAAATCTCCAAAATAATCCAAAGGCTAATACAATACATATCTTGCTCTCCCTCAGCACCAACACTGTTACCCATCCATGGACTAGAAATCAGAAATTCCTGGCCTTGCTCTCTTGAACTTTAGATGAAGACTTTAACTGTTCTGAGGAATTAAATATTACATCTCAATTTTACTTATTAAGGACAGATTGCGGGTCTCTTTAATGAAATACCATTAATAACTATCTCTCTAGTAGCTTATCTATGAACTCTTGTCTTCATCTAGGATTTTTTGTTTGTGGGATTTTTTATTTTCTTTTAATTCTATTTTATTTTGTTGGTGGTTTAATGATTTTATATAAGAAGATTAAAAGTATGATCTAAAATCTCCTATAAAATACCACATAAACATCAGCCATGACTTGATTATATTGTTGTGAATAGTGTTCCTTAAAATAATAATAATAAAAAAAATCATGTAGGCTGTTAATATTAAATGTTAACAACTGTACCAAGCTGTGTATGTAAAGTAGTGATAGAAATTAAAAAGCAGAAACCCTCCCACAATGTAATTCCCCCCAACTTACTTCAAGATTACATGGTTGATGAAAGTACAGCCAGTTCTAATTTCTGGTGGGAATAATGACTTGTAGCAGCAATAATATAAGGAATAATGTACCCCAACTGTACTTAATAAGGCTATAATTCCATCAAAGGCTTCCGGGGACATCATAAACCATGAGAGTGAAACTCAAGTGGTTTCCTCATGTCACCAGAAGGCTGAGATGGAATTATAGTCTTAATTTATATTCATTTTGAAGGAGCCTTATTTAATATTGCACACTGATCATGATTAATGCCTTTGGAACTGCCAAAAACTATTAGCTGTGTTCATGGCCTTTTGAAGCCACCAAGTCAATTATGCCACTGACTAGTGAGTTTCAGAAATTCCTTTTCTTAAGAGCTATGGCTCAGCCAGCATAAACTTGTATAACTGTGCTAAAGTTAAGTTAATATCAATTTGATCATATAGTTTTATCATTTTTCTCCCATTCCTCCATTCGGAGAGGAAATGGGAAATCTTTCTTCTGTCTAAGTACATAGCTCTTTATTTATAGTAGTTCATTGCAAATTAAGAGGAAAATTAATTGGAAGCATTTGGTTAACCTAATCTCTGAACATCACTGAATGAATGAATATGATTTTATTAAAGGGATTTTCCTGTTAAATGCCAATAATTTGTCCACATCATATGTGAGTTAACTGTATAGGGAAATGCTTCATTAATAGAAGGGAATTCTTTTTGGTGAAAGACTGCAGGTAATCTGTTTTAGAAAAGAGGATTATGAGGAATATCACAGAGACTCCACAAACAAAAGAGTCTTGGCATGGGGAAAAAAAAGAAGGGGGGCGGGGGAGGGGGGGAGAACCTAGTCTTTAAATTAATTATGGATCAAAGATACTAAAGGTGAAATAATATTCAAATGATCTGCTAATTCCTTAAAGATTTAGCTTTACCTCTCCTGCACAGATTGAGTTACAGATGTAAGAACATAAAAACACACAATTCCTTGCTTGGTCAGGCCAGTGTTCCCCTCTAACCCAGTACTTGCTCCCTTAAAGCAAATGGGAGTTAGCAGAAATATGTGACTCTGACACGTTTCTGCAGAGGTTAGAGAGTACCTCCTTCTATACCTCCTTTAGTATCCACTCATGGCCATACTGCCCTTTAATTTTGTAGTCACTTTTCAATTTCGTAGTACTGTCTGCCTCCACAGCTTCCTGGGGATGAAGCTCTGTATGTCACTGCTTAAAGGACTGCATTGAAAAAAAAAAAAAATTATTTTAGTGATCTCCTGTTAGTTTCTGAATATCCCTGCTTGCCTAAATACAGGGATTTAGCATTACTAAGATGTCTTATGGATACCATATAGCCTGAAGCTGCCTCTCCTGAAGGGTTCTGTAACTGCATGGATATTTATTAGCCTCTTGTGAATTTCACTGATATCCCAGTGTATCTGGTATGGCAAAAGATACCTGAATTTAGATAATGGCATTGAGCCAAAATATTTACAAATTTCAGAGAACCTGCCATAAAATATATTTCCGTGGAGATGACATAGTGTCAATTCCTGAAATTTCTAGTACTGAGTAGCTGATATGATTTATACTTTTGAATAGAAAATATATTCTCAGTGTAATCTCTGTTCCTCTTTATGACAATATATACCAAGTAGAAGATTTATATTTGTAATTTGTTGAGATCAGATACAGATGGAAATAAATCACATACAACTCTTTTTGAAACTATTCTGTTCAGATTCTAAGATGATGGTAGTGCAAATTGGTCTTTAAAGTGAAAAACATGACAATGTAGTACTCAGTCATATGGCTTTTTTTTTTTTTTTTTAGGCAAGAAAAATGAAAAATAACAACAACAACAACAAAAACAACATAAAAATATAATGAAAAATAAGTTGCAGTAAAGTCTGCTTCAAACATAGTAATCCTGTCTGTCTCTTGGAAGAAGATGTTCAGGACTCTATTATGTATGTGCTACTGTAGGCATGGTGGTTAGTTTGAAGCCAAAAATAAATTGGTGGCAGCCTAGTCTGGTGGTTGGCAACCCTGCACATAGCAGGGGGATTGAAACTAGATGATCATTGTGGTCCTTTTCAACCCAGGCCATTCTATGACTCTATGATTCTATTAAACAGGTGGCCTTAGAAGCACCACTCTAACAATTGTAATATCACTGTGTGGACCAACAAAAGCCAATCTAGGTGGCAGGTTTTTATATGACATAAGAAGATAATTTTACTTTGCATGTGGTGGTGTTTGGAATGCTAAGAGTTTACAAGCCTTCAAAGAGTGCTGGAATAAATTAAGGGAAGAAAAATCCAATTAGGTTACTTAAAACAATTCTGACTGAGAAAGAGTAAAAAAGACTTTTGGAGACTGGAGAAGTATTCTTAGGTTTAATACTAAAGGGTTATATTTTGGTCTCACAGTCTTCCTTGGGCATTTGGTCTTGAATAAAATAATATGCACTGTTGGTCCAGAGAGATACGGCAGTGCTGCTATTAGGCTGTCCTTCCATACACAAAACCTGAATCCTTGCTTTGCTTCCAGAGGCCAATCACAAGTTTTTCAATTTCTATGTACAACATTTCCAATAAACACAAGATTACTGGTATGTTTATTCCTTCTGTCCGCTTTTAACATTCCCAGTACTCCCTTACTACCATTTCTTGTATAAACCTCTGTATCTCTATACCAGTATGCTTTGGGCAGAGAGATGCCCCTGCACATGGCAAGGGAATAAGAATGAGATGTTCACAAACAAACTCAAACTATTCTATGGTTCTATGATCTGACTTTTCTGAAGGAAAAAAAAAAAAAATCATCAAATTAATCAAAAAGAGTCTATGCCAAAAATAAAGCTACCTTCCTTCTGAGTATTTTTCTTATTAGCAGCCAGTTCTTTAGGAGGTAGTTCTTGAACTTGCACAGGTTGTCTTCTGTGTTCACAGAGTTTCAGCACTAGAGGGACTTTTAATTTCTCCAATCCATCACTCAGGATATTTAAAAAATAAAATTTCTGTCTATAATCTTGATGCCGTTTAGTCCTAAGAAGTACTTCAAGAAAATGCATCCTCAAAAATGTTTTACTTCAGTCCCTACCACTATTAAATACTAAAAGTTAAATTTTTATGGCTATTTCTGGAAAATGAAGGCATTGTAGCAGAAATGCTAAGTCACAGCCTGAACCAGTGATTGAGCACCTGGGTGGGAGGACGGGGCCAACCCAGGGGAGCAGCAATGCAGCTGAGTGACTGGAAGGGATGGAGCTAGGATTGTGCCACTCCACTATTATTGCTGTATTTTCCATCACATTATAGCATTATGGTCATATCCAACTGCATTTAAGAAGAATCATAGAATCATAGAATTGCTCAGGTTGGAAAAGACCTTAAAGATCATCGAGTCTGACTGCAACCTAATCATACAACCCTAACACAAACAACCCTCTGCTAAATCATGCTCAGGAGCACGACATCCAAATGGTTTTCAAACATATCCAGGGATGGTGACTCAACCACCTCCCTGGGGAGTCTATTCCAGTGCTTAAGAGCCCTTTCTGAAAAGAAATTTTTCCTGATGATCGTCCTGTCACCAGTGAGAAGAGACCAACCCTGCTCTCACTGTTTCAGGTACCGGAAGAGAGTAATAAGGTCTCCCCTCAACTTCCTTTTTCCCCAGCTAAACAGCCCTGGTTCCTTCAGTTGCTCCTCATGGGGCATGTTCTCCAAACCCTTCACCAGCCTTGTTGCCCTTCTTTGGACCTGCTTCAGCATCTCAATGTCCTTTTTGTCCTGAGGTGCCCAAAAGTGAACACAGTACTCGAGGTGAGGTCTTGCCAGTGCCAAGTACAGGGGCAGGATGACTTCCCTAGTCCTGCTCACCACACCATTCTTGATACAAGCCAGGATGCCATTGGCCTTCTTGGCCACCTGGGCACACTGCTGGCTCGTATTCAGCCAGCTGTCCATCAGTACACCAAGGTTCCTCTCTATCAGGCAGCTTTCCAGACACTCCTCCTCAAGCCTGTAGGGTTGCCTTGAGTTCTGACCAAAATGTAGGACCCAACACTTGGCCCTGTTGAAACTCATACAGTTAGCCCTGACCCATCAATCCAGTCTATCCAGGTCCCTCTGTAATGCCTTTCTCCCCACAACGCTCCCTTCCAACTTGGTGTTATCTGTGATCTTACTGAGGTTGCACTCAATCCCCTCATCAAGATTGTTAACAAAGATTGTTAAATAGAAGTGGCCCAAGTACTGAGTCTTGGCAGACACTGCTTCTGACTGGCCGCCAACTGGATTTAACTCCATTGATCACAACTCTTTGGGCCTGGCCATCCAGCCAGTGTTTCACCCAGTGGAGTGTACGCCTATCTAAACCACAGGTAGCCAGCTTCTCTACAAGAATGTTGTGGGGACAATGTCAGAGGCTTTACTGAAGTATAGGTAGGCTACATTGACAGCCTTACCTTCATCCACTAAGCAGGTCACCTTGTCATAGAATGAAATCAGGTTTGTCAGACAGGATTTACTATTTGTAAACCCATGCTGACTGGGCCTGATCCCCTGATTGACCTTTAATTGGCTCGCGAGATTATCCATTCCATAACCTTCCCCAGCACCGAGGTGAGACTGTTAGGTCTGTAGCTACCAGGATCATCTTTCTGGCCCTTTTTGAGATGGGCATCACATTTGCCAGTCTCCAGTACACCAGGACATTTCCAGTTAACCAGGACTGCTGAAGATGGAGAGTGGTTTGTCAACCATATCCATCAACTCCCTCAGCATTGTAGGGTGCAATCCATCTGGCCCCATGGACTTGGGAACATCCAGCTTTCAGAGCAGGTCCAAAACCATCTTATTGTGGATTACGCAGGGCCTATTCTGTTCCCCATTCCAATCTACCAGCTCAAGAGGCTGTGTTTCCATTGAGTAACAAGACTTACTATTAAAGACTGAGGCAAAGAAGGCATTAAGTACCTCAGTCTTATCCTGATCCTTGGTCACCAAGTTGCTCTCAGCATCCAACAAGGGATAGAGATTCTCTCTACCCCTCCTCTTGCTGTTGATGTATTTATAGAAATATTTATTGTTGTCCTTTACCTTAGTGGACAAGTTCAGCTCTAGCTAGGCTTTGGCTTTTCTAATTTTCTCCCTGCACAGCTTCACTACATACCTGTAATCATCATAAGTAGCTTGCCCACTCCTCCAGAAACCATAAACTTTCCTTTTGCTCTTGAGTTCCAGCCAAAAGTCTCTGTTCAGCTTCTCCAGCCTCCTTGCTTGTCGGCTCGTCTTCCTTGATTTGGGGATGGTCAGGTCCTGCACCTTTAAATTTACTTCCTTAAGGTATTCCCAGCCTTCCTGGGCTCCCATGCCCTCCAAAACTACTTCCCAAGGGACCCTCTCAACCTTGGTCCTAAAAAGGCTAAAGTCTGCCCTCCAGAAGTCCTAAGTGGCAGTTCTCCTTACTCCCCTCTGTGGTTCAACAAGGATCGAGAAATCTAGCATCTCATGATCACTGTGCCCCAGATGGCCTCCAACCTTTACAGCTCACTCAAGACCTTCTCTGTTAACAAACAACAGGTCCAAGATTTTGTTTCCCCTTGTTGGCTCCTTCACCAGCTGTGTCTGGAAGTTATCTCCCACACACTCTAGGAATGTCTGGGATTGTTCCTTCTCTGCTATATTATAAATTTAGCAGATGTCTGGGAAGTTGAAGTCCCCAGCAAGAACAAGAGGAAACTTATTTCTACATAAGTGCAGGCAAATGTTTACATATACTGCCCTGAGAGATCATGCAGGCATCTTTTCCATGTGTTTTCTAGCTCTGACTAGATCAAGCCCTGGGAAACTGAACTGACTTCAAGGTTAATCCAGCATAAGAACAAGGTTGGACTAACATCTTTCGAGTATTCCTTCATCCTATAACAGTATGTTTTCTTGTCTTAGGTTTCTATTCAAAACTTCTAGAAAATATTTGTGGTTTTCATAAATAAAAAACAACAACAAAAAACATCATGCTATTACCCAATTATCATCAGATTTTTATTTATTTATTTATTTTTGAGAACAAAACAGAGGTAAATTGTTGCATCATTGAATCCTATTTACTTCCATGTTGCTTCAATGAATAACTTCTATTACATTCTCTGATGTACCTCAAAATTTGAGGAAAATAAGTTTGTTAAGAAGAAAATGCATTTTTTTTTTCCTTGAGCGGTTTATAAAATGTTAGCTATTTTTGAAATTTTATTCCTAACAAAAATATGCAGCAAGAGAGAAAGAAAACTGGTAAATTAGAATATTATGCTTGTAGATATTATTGAGCTGTTAACTATGTATATTTATTACATTGCATAAAAAATGAGATGAAAAGATGCTGAAAAATAGTAGGATGTTTTTCATGTTCATTGATTAATTTTCTATCTTGTTCACTATTTTTTGGTCACTGTAATTTTTGTCTGCAAAACTGGATATATTTGCAATGGTTATTCTCAGAATGGAAGCGTTCAAAAAATATAAATATTCTGAATTTTGTTAACTGTAATCCCGTTCAAATATGTCTCCAGATTTTATTTATTTATTTATTTATTTTAAGAAAAACAAAATGAAACAAAATAACTTTTACATTTGGAACATCTATGAGTTTCTCCTTGATTGCTTTTAATAAGGTCCAGGAACTTTGCCCAGGAACCCCAGTACTGGGAGATAGCATGAAGTTTCCAAGGAAGCATCAGTAAAGAATATAGGAAGTACAACTAATCTCTCACACACAGCTCTCACTACAGTGACGTTGTCTTTCTTTGATTCTGATCTTATACATCTCCATGTTTGTTTCAGATTTGTTCATTTGGTTGGGTTTTTAAAACTGTAAGGTAAGGAGTCATGCAGTCTTCATTTTACTCATTTGAAAGGGTTCTTTCATTCAGAATCATATTTTCCATCTGCATCTGCACTCATAACAATGATCATAGAATCACCAAGGATGGAAAATATCTACAAGATCATTCAGTCCAACTGACCACCTGTCACTAATAGTTCTCTCTAAACCATGTCTCTCAACACTACATCTAAACATTCCTTGAATGATGTTGCCCTTTATTAAGTAAATCCTTTAAAATTTAATGGGTGTAGATACTTTTTGTTTCCTTTCTTTAGGGCACTGAACTTTTTAAGCCTACAAATTTTAAATAAATAAATAAACAAACAAACAAATAAATAAATGTAGAGTTTGATGTAGAATGAGCTAATACTTCTTTCAATTTCATTTCTATGAAACTTCTAAAACTAAAAATAATCAAGTTTTAGCATTTCAGGATTTTCTGTTAATGTTTTTATCATTTGAAAGATTATAGGTGGATTCCTGAGAAAATACTTCTACTCTCTAAAGTGTTCATATAAGCAAGTTCCTAATGGTATGAAAATTATGTTTGAACTCTATTAATTTTCCTCTTTTTTCCCTTTCCTTTTATCTTTGCCTTGTCCCCTAGTATCTCCTAGTACCTCAGAATATAAATCTCAAATAATTTCACTTTAAGATTTGAATTAAACTTTCTGTAAACAAACAAAACAAAACAAAACAGCAAATCTGAACACCTTTCACACTAAGCTTTTTAAATGCTTCCTTATTGACACTATATTTGGGTATTAGAAAATAAGGAAATAAACTTCATGTATGGTTTTCTTCACTGACGCTCTTTGAACAAAAACTTACCAGAATGCTATGTCTTTATTGCCTTGCTCCTTAGAAGCAATATTTTTTATTTAATTCAGGCCATGCATTGAGCTGCTAATTTTATTGACCCATGCAGTTCCAGCGTTTAGGATATAAAAAGACTGATATGTATATGAATTAAAATGAGAAAGTAAGAGAGAACACCTCTTTTCCTCAGTTCTCTACTAATTACATATAGCTATATTTTAGTAGCCTGGTTTATTTGTTGTTTTATTCTTTTCTTTTTCAATTTAGTAATTTAGAACTTTGACGATCACAGTAGTTAAAGTGTGGGCCTATGCTAACCAAGAAACAAATAAATAGGGAAAGGCAGACAACAAATTATGCCTCTGCTAACATCCAGACTGAGATGAAGAGCAACATTTCCAAATCACATAGAAATAAAATCTGAAAATAAACTTTGATTATTTTACATAACCCTTGCTGACCAGTACAGTTGTTCAGTAAAATTGATGTCCTTGTCAGATTCATTGCTAAGAGCACTGGATGTTTGCTCAGCTGTAGAATCTAGAGTGAAAAATATTGGGTTCAATGAAACGGCATTTTCCAATTAAATTATGTTATTCTGAAAGTTCCCCAAACTCTGCCAAATAGTAGGGCTATACATCCTATGCAGACTGGACATTTGAAGTATGTTTGCAGAACAGGTTTTTGAAAGCATAAGATTTGCAGGAAAAAAGTTTTTGAGAGTGAATGTTAAAAAATATCTTTTTTTTTTTTTTTCTTCCTCTCCTACAGACTTTCCCACAGGCACAGATAGGAGAGATAACATTACTTATTAATTTGGCACCAGGTTTATCTTTCTTTCTCTTTCCAAACATGTTAATTAGAGCATCTTTATGTGCCTGCTAAATGTTAGGTAACTCGGGTCAGAGGAAATTTCAGCACTCTTCTCTCAACAAATCCTCCCTGCACTTAGAAATGTCTTTTAATCAGTGTCAAAAACTGTCTCTTGCATATAGCAAACACTTGCATCTTCTTTATTTTTTTCTTCCAAAACAAAGGAAATGATTAATAATCTACCCCTTTTTTTAAATGTTGTATCTTCATTTTCCAACATTCTGTTTAGCGATTTTAATGAAGTTCAAAACAAGTAGATTTTTTTTTTTTTTAGCAGTCAGCATTCATAACGATTAAAAAGGTAAAAGAGATTAAGAGTAGCAGGATAAGTGTGGATCATGGGCTGACACATGCAAAGGTGCCAATAGTGGGCACCTCTATCGCTGTTTGGCTTAAGTGAAAAGCAGATAAACAAAAGAAACCAATGTTTGCCTTAGCTTCTAACTTTCTTCTGGGACTGATGTTTACAGAATTGCAAGTGTCTTCTATATACTAATCTACCAACAGCAGAAAACCCCAGCTGCTGCTGATATTCAAATTCCTTATTAGCCATAAGTACACAAGACTTTATCACATTTGTTTGTGCTGCTTAAACTTGAAATCAAAATAATATTTAACCACTTGTTATAGATCACCTGTACGTCGAGTTACACTGCTGTTGTTATGTATGCTCTCAACCAAACACAAAACAAGACAATACGGCATGGCTCAGTTTTTCACAGTTTCATGGTTGCTGGGAATGTTTTAATGTGATTATGCATATTCCTGATGTTTCATAACAGCTACAAGTACACTCTTATAATGCTACAGATCTAGTTTTATTTATTTTCTAAGATTTTTCTTTTCCCTTTAATTTGGCAAGCCCTATGAAATCATGGTTAACTGATAAACCATAAATACATTGTTTCTCTGAAACTGGTTTGTTCTGTTGTATTCTGAAAAAATTACCCCACAATGTTCTAGCATAAAACAACCTGTTTTATATGTTGCCATTGATTTTCAGTCACAGCTCTCCATTGATTTCAGTGGGGAGTTCTCAGTAAGTATTCCTGACAGGAGATGGTCACTTGTATTAGAATTTTCAGGGGAATAAAACACAACAACAAAACAACACAGTTGGTGAAAACAATCAAAATGAGCATCAAGAACTTTGCTCCGTATTGAGAGCAATTGCAAAAGCAAAGTTATCTATCCTGTACCACAGTGCAATTGCAGCATGAAAAGAACTTTTTTTTTTTTTTTATTTTAATAAACATTACTCTTCAGGAGTAAGAGTAGACAGATTAAACCACATGAACTGGGATTACTTTCTTCAGAACCAAAAATAAAATCTTTGTAGCCTAGTGTTCTCACCGCAGGAGCCATCTTGTGGAGGGAAATTATTTTCCCTATGATAGCTTTAAAAGCAGATTTGCTCTCCTTGAATTAGAAAAATATTCACAGTATGTAAAAAGAACACAGCCCTAAGTGCATCTCTCTTCCCTAGGTTTTAGTAAACAAAATATAGAAAGATAGGCAAGAATTAAGTTCTGGGATTTTTTTTAAACCCATTATTGAATTATCATTCCCTGAAAATTTCTATTCCTAACCCCAGGTCTACTGGAGGGTAATTTTAAATTTCAAGGTCACAAAACACACTTTTAGAGAAAACACATTGCACATTCTTTAGAATTCAGGTATGAACTTCCTTTACTCTGCACTGCAGGAGTATAGAAGATATTTGTGAAAGGGGATGGAGTCAGACTTGAGAAGCATTCCCACTACTCATATCACAGCTATAAACACTGAATTGTGTAGTGTTTACAGTTTCCCATTCTCTTATTCACTGCTTTAGCTCAACACATTAGTTAGAAACATGTCCAGCAGGGCTGGTGGCTCTGGGGCTTTACCATCACCTTTTCTATCTCCACAGGGCTTGGCAGTGGTTCTTTTCTTCATCAATCAGGCATCATTGATCAGCTCTGGCTTCCTTTGCTCCAGCATGCATTTGATCTGAACATCTTTCTTCTTGATCCTTCACTTTTGCTGCTAAGTGCTTTGCTTTGGCAGTGAGCTTGTTCCAGCCCCAGTTTCCCTGAGTCGTGTTGAGATCTGAGGTTGTTATTCAGTCTTTGTATGCTGGAATCCACTTCTGTGAAAGAACCAGCCTCATTGTCTGACTTCTATGCTGTGGAGTTTGTTTCTTTAATGATTGGACCATTATACACTTTCATTTCTGCCTTTACAAACTGAACTGGTACCTCACTGTTGGTTGTCTGAGGAGACAGATGCAGGCCTGCCGTTTCTCAATGGAGCTGGAGGAGGATGGTAACTCAGTTAGAAATCAGGTTTCTCTTCCTGCGAGATTATTCTTCAATCCTTGCTTTTATTCTGAGTACATTCATCCCAGCTTTCCTGCCTTGCAGAAACAGGCTTTCCACAGGAATTGCTGCAAAAGTCTCATGAAGCAGCTAATAGGCTATCTTTGACACTGTCTTTCTGGAACAGTCTCCAGATTTTCTTCCACATTTTTATAGACCTAAAAAATTCAGGTGTGATATAGAATATCAACACTCTTAAAATCCATTTGGCTTCCTACTGGACAGTGGTACACCACACAAGACGCTGTGCTAGGCTAGAACATTCTCCAAAATAACCAGCCACACTGGAAATGTTGGAAAGTTTTAAAGTTTTATAAAACTATAAAGAAATTTGAAAGATTACTTAAGGTATATTCCAAGAAGCCAAGGTTTTAGTTTTTCAAAACTTTTAGCCAAGTGTTTTTTGTTTGATTCAACTTCTCTTTTTCATGCTACACCATCAAAGTCAGACAGTTCCATCTTTACACTTTTGCTCTCTCTCTCTGACTTTGATATTTTCATTGTAGGCTCAGCTCTCAGAGCTTTCCCCAAAGACAAAGTTATATCCTTTCTTCTAGGATTTGCCAGCCCCCCAAAATTCTAGAAGAGTGAGCAATATGAACAATGAAGGCACTTAGGCCAAAGACAAAGGCATAGATCCCCAGATGATAACTCAATAAAGACAGAGATAAGGAACAAGGGAAAAGGAATTGTTGGGAAGGACACTCAAAGTAGTGATTGCCTGCAAATAAATCAGGAATTTAGGGCTTTCAGGAAGGCATGTCTTTCAAAAGTCATGCAAAATTGTTTACGTCTCATTTTATTACTGTAATTCTGTATTCTTTTAGAGGCATTTTCAATTCATAACTTTTTTTTTTCTCTGAAATAGCACCAGCAAAGATAGCTTTAAACAAGTAATTTTTGTAGAGGTTTCAAAGTTATTTAGTGTGATACCCATGTTTAGTAAGTTTATAGCTTTTTTTTTTTTTTTTTTTTGTAACTTTGGTATATAAAGATAACAAGATAGTGCAGCTGCCCTGCAAAAAGGATTCCCTAAGGTTTACCACTTAATAGGTCACACTCCAGGTTTGAACAACTTTACCATTGTTCAAAGTCTTCCATTCTGTACATTAAATAGTTCTCAGAAGAAAGATTACAGATTCTTACTTAAAAATTGAAGCTATTATCACAAACACAGAAGGTTACCTTAATAGATTCCATGATGCAGCAACATTGTTAATAATTTACCAAGATTTCTGTATTACAGAAGATACTTAAGATACTAATTAACAATATAGAACCTGATGTCTATATATCGAGAAAGTGATTATTTTGAACAAGGATATCTAGATCCCTATATTGGAAGTCATGGGAATTGCATGGAATCATGCATCTTTCTGTGCAGGTTTGCATTATGTACTTTCTCCTCATCTAACACTCTTTACTCTGGCAGTGATGGGTTTTAATTACTGGAACCTCTATTTTTCAGGACTGGCTAAATGCCTTCCTAACATGGATTGATTATACTGACATGAGTTATACAGGTTTGTGGGACATTTGTCCTGCATGTAGACACTGGGTGGGATGTGTGGAGTCCTAATCAAGACCACATATACTCTGACAGCTCTTCTAATCTATAGATCATTGCTGCAATCTCATGCTGTGAGATTAAGAGAATAACACTAGATTCACTTAAAATTGTGAAATCAAGGTGAAACTAATGAAATAGTCGGATTTTAAAAAAAGAAAACAAACTCTGATTAGATTTGCATCACATAAATGCATCCTGCTTTCACATGGTAACCCAGAATTTCTTTTTTTTTATTTCAAGAACCAGATTTCCTCTCTGTATCCACCTTGTGTTTTTCTTTAAAAGTAGCCAAATACAGTGTTCTAACAGAATATGACTCTTTCAGAAATATACCCATGACCAAGCTGAAGTCTCTCAATAAGATCTATATCTTGATGTTTTGATGCAGTATTAAGAATGTCTTCCTAAAAACCATAATTTCTACTTCAATTATAAAAGCTGCACTGATGCCTTCAGTTTTGCTGTTAACATATTCAAGTAGTCTCAGATAGCTTTCTGCCCACTCAATTTCTTTAAACTTATCTCTGATTTTATTTAAGCAAGCAACAAAAACTAGGCATTTCTTACAGATTTAGCTACAGAGCATATAATACTTCATCATCTTAAGCAGGGTACTCACTCTAGTTAAAGAATGTTGTTGATTTTCCTGTGTTTGTTTAGCAACAGTAGATCTGACCTAAAACTCATTTAAATGAAAGACATCTATTGAATCCATGGGCTTTGGGGCATAAACCAGTCAGTCTTTCACTGATTCACTGAAGTGCTGTAGATATGATTCATGTTTCTTCCAATGCCTCAGACATGAATGTGGTTATTCAAGGAGTTAGTAATCACAGGGCCAGTAGTTTATAAGCAATGAACATTTTAAGAATGCAGATATATCAACTCAATACTATTCTTTCTGAACAGAATGATTTTTTCAGTGGCATAATTCAGCTTCAGTGCACAAGTGAAAGGAAAAGAAATAAAGCAAAATATAAAAGCTGTGTTGCAGGTTCCAGTTTTGAACTTCAATTTCAAGTATAAGCAGTCACAATTATTGATATACAGAATCAGACAGGTAAACCCAAGGTTTACCTGAGCATTGGTTGGCTGGTTGAAGCCAAAGTGTTGTAATCAATGGTTCTACCTCTGGGTGGAGGCCGGTCACAAGTGGTGTCACTCAGGGGTTGGTCTTGAGACCAGTGCTCTTCAACATCTTTATCCGTGACACAGATGATGAAATCGAGTGCACTCTCAACAAGTTTGCAGAAGACAACAAGCTTAGCAGTGCAGTCAATATGCTGGAGGAAAGGGAAGCGATCCAGAGGGACCTGGACAGGCTGGAGAAGTGGGCACATATGAACCTAATGAGGTTCAATAAGGCCAAGTGCAAGGTGTTGCACTTGGGTTTGGGCAATCCCAGGTATTTCCATAGACTGGGTGAAGAACACCTTGACAGCAGCCCTGCAGAGAAGGACCTGGAAGTCCCAGTGGACAAGAAGGTGGACATGAGCCAGCAGCATGCACTTGCAGCACAGAAGGCCAACTATATCCTGGGCTTCATTAGAAAAGGAGGGGGACCAACAGGGAGAGGGAACTGATTATCTCCCTCTACTCAGTTCTTATGAGGCCCCATGCACAGAAGTGGGGGGACCTCCACAAGCCTGGGGGCCCCAGCACACAAAAAATGCAGAACTCTTGGAGTGGGTCCAGAGGAGGACCATTAAGATGATCAGAGGGCTGGAGCACCTCTCCTATGAAGAAAGGTTGAGAGAACTGGGCTTGTTTAGTAGAGAAGGCACTGGGAAGACCTCATTGTGGCCTTCCAGTATTTGAAGGGAGCGTACAAACAGGAGGGGGAATGAATGTTTACTGGGGGTTGATAATGATAGGACAAGGGAGAATAGTTTTAAACTATGACCGAAAAGATTTAGATTAAATATTAGGAGAAAGTTCCTAACCCAGATGGTGATGATGCACTGGAACAGGCTGCCTAGAGAGACTGCGGATGCCCCATCCCTGGAGACATTCAAGACAAGGCTAAATGGGGCTCTGGGAAGACTGGTGTAGTGGTGCCCAAAGCAGGGGTGAAACTAGATGATCCTTGAGGTACTTTTCAATCCAGGCCATTCCATATAGCCAAATGTATTTAAATTTAAAAGTTCTCAGTTGTGAGATTTCTGTCCTCATAAGATTTACCATCATGCTAGTGCAGTTGAGGAGCATTATTTTATTTGAAGTCTATATCATAATTAATTTTCCTTTATAACAAGATATGGGAGAATAGGGGAAAAAAGAAAAAATTCAACCATCTTCAGATGGTCAAATCCTGACCAGTATCAAAGAACAGATCAATTTTCCCTGCACCTCTTTATCAAACTGGAGAGATCAGCTTTGCAAGTACATCCAGCACGTATGGCTACAGTTGAGCCTGATACAATACGAAGATGTCCACCAGAGTCAGAAATTTTGTAATAACGTTGATCCTACTCAGGAGTCAACACAGAGGCCCAATGATAATTAAAAATGTCAACATCATTACATATTTCATTTCTCAAATATGAATGAGAAGTCTGAGTCACATATTTGCATAATTTACATAACAGCCATCTAATTTTGTTGATTGAATTGATGACACCTGGGATGTCTAAGCTTTTCCTTCTTCTCCCTCCCCCCCCGCCTCCCTCCAGTCCACAGAGTCAGACCTAGGGAACTTTGCAGATCCTATCAGTGTATTGAAACTGCACCATGGGCATTCAAATCCAGAAGTCTGGGAGAACACAGTTTTATTCTGGCATTCACAGCATTTGTTTTATGTGTGATGACAGCTGACATGGACAAGGCACAGAGGGCTTCCCTTGTTTTATTACACTCACCTGACTTCTGCTAGGAAGATAAATGGCAATGTTGTCACTCAAAAATACTTTAATATTATGGTCTCTTTCTCAGCTAGAGCTAAGCAGTATTACAGCATTACATTAGTTATCTTAACACAATCCAACTTTTAAAGAACAGTAAATTGGATTCTCAATAAATGAATTCCACAGTTCAACTGAAACAATCTACCATTAATTGTGATCCTGATGACTACCTTTTTTACATTATGGCATCACTAATTCACAGTGAAATTTCTCATTTTTAAGTGAAAAATAGCAAAGTAATAGAGCCTAGATTAGGTAATATAGTTTACTCCATTTTTTATCTTATTGTCTTAGAATAGACAATAGACTTAGAATATAAATGTGACTGTTATTGGCAGCTGTGATTAAATAATCAGAATCTTTTTTTTTTCTGTGTGAATATTACAAATATAGACCTAGGCTATTGTTATTAGGTACATTCTTGAATTAATGTGCTTTGCTATAGCTGTTGTAGAAAATTAAAAACCAAAATGGCCTAGGATAAAGTTTTGGCTCATGGGAAATTTGCCTGTCATGGGATAAGAATGAAGGTCTTCTCATGAATTAATAAATAGCTTAAATAGTAGGATTAAGTGATCAGCTTTAACAAAAGTAGAGGTTTAGCAGTGGAGTCCCACAGGGAGTTCTGCTGGAATATCTACTACTCAACATAAATGATCTAGAAGAGGAAGTGAATAATGAGGTGACTAAGTGTTCTGATGATACAGAATTATTCACAGTAATAATCATGAAAACTGCACAGACTTGCAGAGGATTTCAGGGTACCAACCAACCACCTATGGGACAAGGAGCAAATGAACATTACAGTCAGTACAATGTAATGTACTCAGGAAAAAAAAAGTCTTCCTTGTGAAAACAGAGTGAGCTGATAACTAAACAAGCTGTTACCACTCAGAAGATGTTTAGCTGTCATTGCCTCTAAACTCAGGAAAACATTACTAACCCAAAATACAGTAACATTCAAAATTTAAGTGGATCAGTCAGAGAAATATTTGCTAAGGAAGAGAGCGCAAAAGAGAACATAGTCACAGCATTATATAACATTGATTGTCACACTCTGAATTACTACTCATTCCAGCCTCCTTTACTACAAGAGTAGACTGCTGAAAACTGTGGTAATCAAAGGTGTGGAGTGGTTTTAGTATTAAACTGATCTTGACATATCTGTTTGACAAAGTTTATTCTGATATATGTGAAATCATGAATGGAAAATAGTGATTATTAAAGTTTTCATGACAGGATTAAGCAGCATAACATTAGTAGAAATGAAGTTTAAAACAAAAGCATACATTTCAATACAATGAATATCTTACTGAGTTCATGCTCTGAAGGTTCACTGCCATACAATGTTATGAATGCAAAGTGGTTTGAAATCGCACTAGTCTACATGATAGAAAAAAACAAACAAACAAAAAAAAAAAAAAAACACTGTGATGAACAACTCTTGTAATGACTTAATTACAGTCTCTTGCTCAGACACTGGGTGAAAACAGAAGTACCACTCTGTCCTTTCTCATGTATCAGAAAGATTAGCCAGGTGAAAGTTTCAGTCAAAGCCTTTGGATGAACTTCAATAGTTTATTTCTAGTTGCTGAACCTCCGCTTCTTATCTGCAAAACGAGGCTAAAGATACATACTTACTTACTTGGGAAACATACTATGATTTTAGCTTTTCTGTAAAATTCTTAAAGATGCATAAGGTTACACAGGTTGCCACATCTATTTTGATTACAAAAATATTCTGATATTTCCTTAGGATTAAGTAATTTCTAAATAATGAGGAAACAGTATCATTTAGTTATAGTGACTTTTAAGGAGAAATGACATTGGGTGGTATAAGGATAGGTAATAGCAGTTATGACTGCTTTAAACCAGCTTCAGATCACTCAAGAAAAGTAAAGATCACAACCCAGTAATAAAGAATGAATCACTTACCCCTTTTCAAGGCTCAGGACTCACCAAACACTCCAAACAAAATGATCTCCAAGTAGAGATGCTTTCCCTTGCAGCTGCCAGCCCTTAAATGGGGTTAGGGAGGGATGGAGCCAAGGTTTGTCCCTTCTGGTCACACAGGTGAATTGCTTCCAACTGTGCTCCCAGAGCTGGCTGCATCCCTTCACCAGATGCTCAATCACTGGTTCATGCTGTGACCTAATAGTTCCCATTCAGGTAGAAATTGTATAGGCATGTTCATTCCACGTTTCATTATTTGTGTTTATTGAGGAGATTGCTGTTAATATTCTCTTTGGGAAAGCCTCTGGCTGTAAACACAGAAATCTATAAAATCCCAGTGCAACTGAGTTTTAAAATAAATAAATAGCTACTGTTCCCAGGAGAATTTAACTGAAATTTTTTTGGACTCCCTTTTCTTTATCCTCAGCAGAGATTTAACAGATCCTGATCACACAGCTTCAAAGACACTTTTGGCTACTAAAGCAAAGTAGTTTTTTCCACTGCCTCATTTTGAAGCGCTTGTTCAAATGCTAAGAAGAGTCTGTCTTGAGTGCACTTTTCCAACTTGCCTGCTAATGAAGCAGGTGGAGAAAGATGCCACTGTGTCTATCACTTTGCATGCAAAAACCACTTTCAAGTGAGTAGTGCCTTGACCTGTGAAAGTAAGATGTCCGTATTCTCTGTAAAAAGTGATTGCTGTAATTTTGCTTATATGTATTCATCTCTGTTAAACATTCTGCTTGATCTGGAATTTACTCTCCAAGCAGCTTGAAGGCCACTGAACAAAGAATTTTCCTAATATATTATAATTACACAGACACCTGTGCTGAGCAACCTTGTACTGAAAAACGCATGTTTTTTTCTTCAACAATGTTCAGTACTCCTTTCCTATGATTTGATGGCATAATGGCTGAGTGTGGGGTACAATGAAGAACAGATTGGATTTCTAGACCAAAAATTTTTAAAGAAAACTGCCCAGATAAATGTGTAACAAGTTGGTAATTTTGATATAGTTGTACAACATGTTTTGCAACATAAAACTACTTCTCTATGCTGTACAGGTAAAACAAGAATAACACAAAGGATTATTTGCAGATGTTTGCTACAGAAGAGATTATATACAAAACATAACATGACTTCACAAATAAATGCCACCTTGCACCATACAGTGTAAAAAGTTTCTTTTTAGAGACTTCATTTCCTTTAGAAGATTGTCCAGCATATTTTTTGGAAGACATAAAATCTATTCTTCAAGTCATACAAACATTAGAGAGTCTCCAAATATCAAAGTTATTATTTACTACATGCTTCCAACGGAACATTTCTGTGAAGTCACCTTTGTAAAGAAAAATATCCAACAGTGAATATTTATTAGCTATAACAAAGTTCCCCACAGTGATGCTTTGGAATATTTTGAGGAATGCACTTTGTCTTCAGCCACCAAATAGCTGATGTTTTGATTGGTAATAAAGCTTTCCCCACCTCTGAATGTTTCTAAAACTTGTTAGCATTTCCAAAAACATTAACTATTTTTTTTAAAAAAACGATGGTAACACTGAATTATACAAATCTTTGAAATTCTTATAACATCAAACTAACTAAATTCTTGTGTTCTGTCACACAGCTACTGAAGTGAATGTGGGGTGAAATTGGAGACTTGACATTCTATTTTCTTACACGTTATAAAAGACAACAGAAGTTTTCTTTCTGTGTTCAGTCATGTTTTAATTTGTGTGAGAGTATGTAGAATCCTGAGATATCACAGGAATGGTTAAAAAATCAGATCATCTTGCCCAGAATTATTTCTGCAGCACTGGCCACATGTGGATTCCTCCAGAAGAATATAACGCAAGGCAAAAAATTGAGTGAGTAATTTTCCATGGTTCTCTCAAAGCCTGCAACTCTACAGAGGATTCCTAATGTTGAGATCATCCTTTTATACTTTCATTTTGTTTTTTCTTCTCCAGATTACTTCAGTTTCTTTTTGAATCCATGTAAGCACCTAGCCTTAGCTTTTAGAAAAAACAAATAAACAAACAAATAAACAAACAAAAAACCACGTTGTTGCAAAGACTAGAGGTTTGGCTTCATTTTCTCTGTCTTGTTTTTTAATCTATTTAGTGAATAGTCTGTCTACTGCAAAACATGGAGATAGAGAATATATAAGAACAACAACAACAACAACAACAAACAGAGCTGTTAAAACACGAATCTGACAAGGCATTAATTCCATAAAAAAAATTGCCTAAGGTTTGCAGAGGATTTTAACAGTTGGGAATTAAAGAATGATGGAGTGGTTGCAACTCAGCCATAATCTACTTTGCCTCAGGATGTGACTTGTGCAGAACAAACAGTAGCCAGAGAACAGTAATATTAAGGTAAAGTAAAGGAGAATATCTCCTTTAAAAAGCTGCACGTTTGCTTCTAGAGGTTCAGGTATCAGAGTAAGTCAACCTTTTAAATGAAATCAGCAAAATAGAAGGAAAATGTTTCCTTCAGGTGAATTTAAGGTTTTGTTTATAGACATAGAGGAAATGGAGAAGCAACATTATTCCTCTTAGAACAGTGAATGTTCATACTTCCTTTTGCTGTTAGCATTCTCTCAAATATTTAGTTTCACTGTTCTCTGTGTACCTTACTTTTCATTCAAATATTCAGTGACTGTTTCTGATGACTATCCATGCACAAAAAAATCCCTAGAGTCATTCATATTTGTTGTAAACTTGTTCTGCAAACTTAAAGTTTTATCAGTAGATCTCATAAAACTGTAGACCTATTGACTTTTTGTTTTTAAGGGAACTGCTGATAAAAGGTTGCCAAGGTGTAGCATTTACTCTCAGTCATCACATATCTGCCACTTCTTTTCAGCTCTAATTTATTTGCACAAGTAGTGTGTTTACCATTTCTTCTGTGTACGTACACATACCCATTCAGATTTAATATCATATATGGAGATAAATAATATCAGCCACAGCAGCATCCAACAAGAAAATCAGCCAATACTCAACATTATGATTTAATTTACATTATCTGAATATGCAACAAAAAGAGGGAGTAGCTTTTCCTTATGACAATTAAACTGAATCTTTTTAATTTTTTTTACCTAACCGTGGGAACCGTGGGAAAAGGTTATAAAGAGTTACTAAGTATACTGCCAGATTTGACTAATGTTTATGATGCAGAGAAATTTTGAAATGGAAGAAAGAATATTATAGACATTAAATTGTTGGTGGACATAGTTTCTTTTTAAATTTTAGACCTTTCAAACATGACCAAATGAAGGTTAGTAATTAGCAACAGACGGGAAGAGACAGAGAAAAGTATGTACACAGAGGTAGGAGAGCTTGTATTACAGGCCTACGGCACAGCTTGTTTCATAGCACTGGGGGCAAGCAGGTCTACTCTACATCTAAAATCTCTTCAGACTTCTTGTGGCAATGAGCCAGATCCAAGAAAAAAAGTGACTTAGAAAGTATACTGGAATGGGGATGCGCCGGAATAGGAAACAGAAAATGAAAAATCATGAAGATGAGAAGGACATCTAGAACTCTTCACTCATCCGTAGCCAGAATATCTCAAAGAAGCAACATAATTACTCTATGGAAATTTAAATTTTGCCAGATCATGGCACCTCCTTGAAAATATCACAAAGGTACAGGGCTAGAAAACTGGAGAAGCTGGTGAGAAAATTGTAGCTTAAGCTCTGTGGCAAATAAAAATTCCCTTTGACCATGATTATTGTCCAAATCTCAAAGACGGTGCCGTGTTTAGTGCTAACATTTGCATATTTTAATCTTCCTTTAATCTCTCAAGTTTCTTACCAACAGAGCTTGATATGCAAAAATTAAATATGAAGTTCAAGAAAAAAGGAGTTAAGTTGTATGCTCCTAACTTAGAGTCCTCCATAACTTGGCAGACATTCATACAGATCAGATGTATCAAACACTAATTAGATTAATTTCTCATTAAGGCATATGCACAAAATTAAATAATCTGATCTCATTAATATTATGATCAAGATTAGGCCACAATAAAAATATACACTCATTTCATATTTTGCAAAAGGAAAAAAAAAATCCTTCCTATACAATCTGCTCTGAAACACAAAGTTAAGCAACTTAAATTTTATATAAAAATCCTCTGAAACAATATTGATTCTCAATCAAGGCTCCAAACATTCTGACTTCACTTTCTGCACCACACCATTTCAGTTTACAATACACTGATTTACTCCATTTCCATATTTTTAGGCATCAGAAGTCATCCCCTCATAAGAGGCATTCTAGGAAACTGAAGAATTGAGACAAATCACAGGAAAAATGGAAAGGTTGTTCTTCCTAACAGAAATTTTAGCTATAATAAGAACAAATGAAATAAATCTTTGGAATAAAAAAACTTTGGAATAAGTCAGATTTCCTGTAGAGAGTCCTTATATTTAAGACAAGAACTAATAACAATTTTAGAAACAAATGTTGCCTTTTTCACCAACTCTGAATTGATCTGAACTTTTGACATGCATAATCAGGATGTCGAACAATTAACTTTCAAGCTAGCAGATAGTTCTCTGTCTCAATCTCTCTCTCTATATATGAATATCCTATATGCATTTATATGTATAAACGTATATGGATATCTTAAAGTTATTCTGAAGATTCCAACTAATCTGTACCATTTTTCACCCACTGATTTCAAAATAAGATATTATATATATCCGTATAATCAGCTTTGTAGACATAAAGAGACTGTGGAAGACTGGGGAACAGAGTAGGAAGGATTTGTTGAACATAATCCATAGATTGAGAGGAGAAACAACTTAATATCACTATGACTATTTGTCCAGAATTTTACATTTTAGTATATACTGCATCATCTAGTGAGTATTATTTTCCTTTTCATACATTTTTTCATGGAAACCGAAGAAATCTTACTAATGTGTGTGATCATGGTTCAAACTCCCTATTTTTTAAAGAGATTATAATGTAGTGAAAGTAGCTAAAATACAATTTTGAGATTTTGTTTTTGTTGTTTTTTTAAAATTGTTATTTATTGTATTTTTTATTGTTTTTTACAGATCTAAAAGGTAACCTGTATCTTTAGCAATTACTAAGGGTTAAGTCTTTTGTAATTAATAAAACTTGATGAAGTAAGTCATAACACATATTTTGGCATTTAAGCATCGCTATCAAAACAAATATATTATTAAAATTCTTAAATGACATATGTGTATCATAATGTTGTATATTCCCCTTCTATAATTAAAAAAAAAAGAAAAAGAAAAGCTTTTACAACTTAAACACTAAAAGGATGTGAACTTCTCCTTCCTTGTAGCTGTAAACAAAATTAACAGCCACTATCTTCCCTCATTAACAAATTAATATTGCTTATTTCTATGTCTAACAAAAAATATTCATTCTTTTTTCTTAGTTCATTGTTTATTCACTATGTTTTGAGTTACAATATCTAAGTGTATTCTGGCAGTACATTTTATTTCATCTATGCAGTAAGAGCACTTTATAAAAAAATATATATATGAACTATTTGGTTTGTTGGTTAAAGCTTCAGAAATAGTTTAAATAAATCTTGGAACCTGAATATTAGTCGTGCATGCATAGTCTCCCTATTACTTTGTATTTCAACATTTTCACCAGTTCACTTTAGCACAGGAGACAGATGAGATGAGACAGTGTTAAGGAAGAAGAAAAGCAGAAAAAGAAATAAATTCAAGTATGGTTCATTGCCTATTAATTTGTTAAGTAACCACCAATGGGCATGTTTAATTTAAAAGGAATTTTTTAGATTACTTGCAAAATCTGCAAATATTAAGTAACAGAAACTTAGCATGAAGAATCAAGATGCTGATTATATATAAAGACATATAAATACTTTCTCTGTTCATATTGCTAAACAATGTGTGTATAGTAAACTCTTCTCAAGCTCTCTTGATGAAGATCATAAGGAATTACAGAATAAAAACATAAATCCCCAGGTGTGTCAAAAATACTCTAAGCAATTCTGTAATTCAAGATTGCTATTATCTAAATTTGCTTAGCCCTTATGATTTCAACCTGATTGAGCTACGTTGCTTCACAGATGTAAAATACTTTCAATTTTTTTCAGTTAGGCAATTTTGTTCATACTGTATTAGTATTAAAGACAGAACAGGCATAAATAGTTTATGTATTAATGAGGTAAGGCCCAGCTTCTGAATATATCCTATACTGAAACAAAACTGCACTCAAATAAGAACCAGAATTGAGGTTTGCAAAATCAGCAGCAGTTCTTCTGCTAGGTATGTAGTAGCTGTGAGACCTCAGGAACTGACACAGGAACTGCCACAGGAACTGCCAACTGCACTTTTAGAGTCCTGATGTGTATGTTACTTTCAACAGAGCATCACTGTAACAAAGTGTAGCTTGACTGTCACATGGCAAAGTGGCAGCATAACAAAATTAATAAGAACAAAGTGAGTTTCATTTTATACAATTTATTTTTGCAGTACTATCAGCAATTGTTCAAATGGCAGAGTCTCCAGAAGGGCTACTTAGAGTAAGGACAACTAGCTACAACTGTTGTGAACAAACAGTGACTCTACAACTCAAAATGCAAGAAAGTGAAATCATTCTAAATTGACAGTATGATAGAAAATAAATGACATGCAGTCTGCTATGGCAGATAAAAGAATGCCTAATAAAATACATATAATTTTATAGAGAAATGGTGCACAGACTGTACATCTGCACATTGTAGATACAGAAAACATTTATACAATGCTAAAATTTAGGATAAATTGGGCCAAAACTATTACATTTATTCTTCAAATATTTTCACAGTTGAAAATAAAACTTTATTCCTTGCTGAGATAAAAATCAAGAAACTTTCACAAAGAAAATTTGTGGAGGATCACATCCAGAGTTAGCTTTAAGTTTAGATTATGCACTAAAAGCATAGATAAATCAAGACATTAGTCACCTGCTATAATTTCAACAGCCCAAATGTCATATGTAATCCAAACTACTTGACTAGACTTCTAGTTGTCAGCAGAAAGACACTGTTTGCAAAATTCTTCCCAGGCTTCAGATCTGGAGAACTACTTTTCCCTCCCTTGATTAACAAAGGATGATTGGGTAGGTACAGTGGACTTAAGAGTAAGCTTACTTAATTGACTAAGGCAGAAGATAGGTATGAAACTGTGCAACCTAAACAATTCTTCCAACAACTAGACTATTTGCTTTCTGGTACCTATGCATCACTTATTAATTTGAAAATTCATTCTTGAGCTGATTATTGTTTCCTCATCTGCACTTAAGTGGTTTTTTTTTTTGTTCGTTGTTGTTGTTGTTGTTGTTGTTTGTTTTTTGTTTTGTTTTTTTTTTGTCCAGAGAAGGACAAAGACATTAAGAGGGCTGGAGCATTTCTCCTACAAAGACTGTCTGAGGGAGCTGGGCTTGTTCAGCCTGGAGAAGAGAAAGCTGCAGGAAGATCTCATTGTGGTCTTCCAGTACTTGCAGGGAACTTACTGTCAGGAGGGAACTGACTTTTTACATGGTCTGGTAATGATATGACTAGGGAAAATGGCTTTAAACTAAAAGAAGGGAGAGAGATTTAGGTTAGATGTTAGGAAACAATTATTCACTTGAAGGGCGGTGAGGCACTGGCAAAGGCTACCCAGAGAATGTGCATACCCCATCCCTGGAGGTGCTCCAGACCAGGCTGAATGGGGACCTGGGCAGCCTGAGCTGGTGGGTGGCAACCCTGCCCACGGACCTGGGTAGGCTTTTAAGGTCCCTTCCAACCGCAGAAACTCAGTGATTATAGAACTCAAATTATAAAACAGTGAGGCTCAAAAGTTATGATCTTTTTCCCCCAAATTACCAGAAAAATATCACCTTCAGAAATATTTACCAAAAAGAGAGAAACCACATAGTATTCAAAGATTATCAAAATAATATTATTCTTCCAGTATTAAAAACTTTGGATATGGAAAACTTTGAAATATAACTTTTTTTAATACCTGCCATGGGGAAAGTGCTGCTAATACTATGTAAGTACAAGTCTGTACAAAATTATTCCAACTCCTTTACTACATAAACATATAAATTGCGACAAAGTAAAAACTAAGTTCTGGGGAATATCTATGCAGACAGGAAGAAAACAAACAAACAAACAAAACAGAAAACACCCCACACAACAGAAAGTGAAATGAAAAAAAAAAAAATCACAGAAGTAGGAACATTTTTTTAAATTATTAATATGAGTACAAGAGTCTTGGATTTAAATTCATTACTCTTAAAGTGGGTTTATAAGATCTTTTGAGATGAACAAAAATCATGACTGGTCTTAATACTCATTTTAGCTACTTCAAAGAACTGGCTATATAGGAACGGACTGAGTATAAGCTCTCCATGAGATCCATACCTCAAATCTCAACAGTTTCATAGCACCCTTTTCCCTCTTCTTTCCATTGCAAACTACATTAGTCACACTGCTAGATTATTTTTGTTAGGGTGTTGACATGAAATTGCTCAAAATACTGAAGTACTAGAATCCTTTCTATATCTTGGCATGCACTTCAAATGAGCAAAGTTCCCTTCTTAAAAGCTGCTATTGTAGCAATTACTGTGACCTTGGAAATTATGTGAAAGAAACACTCAAAACCACTGAACTGGAATCTTCTACATGCTATTACTTGTACAGTAATCTTGCTATAAATTTGGATTGGACAAAGTCATTCCAGTCCTGTGAGTGCTCCACCTTTTTTAAGTAATCATAAAATCTTAGTGTTATTTATAAGGGTATTTGTGAGGCCTCTCTTTTTTAAAAAGCTAGCATACAAAAATAATAAGTCTTCCCATTTTGTGAAGTTATACTGCAATTAAACTGCTGAAAGACAACTCCTGTAGTGAATTCCCATCTAAATTTATGCAGGCATTCTTAAACTCTGAAGCCACAATTTCACCATAAAATATATATATATTATTAATTTAGGTATCAATTCGGTATGAATTCAGAAAGAAATAGCAGTTTCAGTAGAACTTGTGGCAGTTCAAGCTATCAGTAATTCTTATGCTAGAGGAGGAGGGGAAAAAGGAATGATACTGGCTGACCAACAAAGCAATTTGATCTAATAAAAAAGTTCTTGTGTATAACTGAAGAACAATTCTATTCATCCTGCTAATGGAAACAGACGATTTTCATCCTTATTTGTGATAAGGGTATGAAATAAATGAAAAAATCTTAGAAAAGGTCAGAGTTGTGAACAGAGAATGAAGCAAAACAGCTGCCTTCAGAGGGTCAAGGTTTTTTTCAATAAAGAAAAGCTATCAGTTGGACTTCTGCTGTGAGATACAAAAAGTTTTGAGTAGGAAGTAAAAGGCCTGAAGTAAAAAATTTACTGAACATTGATTTAACAGAAATTGTTCATTCTATTGTTACCTCAAGGCTGTCATTTACTTGTGAAACACAGTATTCATTTGAGAATGTTTAACACAGAAATCATTAATTCCAACAACTCCCTTAGAAAAGCAGGAATCCTGTGTTCACTTGTTCATGTGTGTGTCTCTTTCATATGAAGTAAGAGAACCCTTTACTGCTGTTTAGGTAATATCTTAAAAAGTTTGCAGAAAATTCCATCTATAATTCTGTGGTACTGGAGTCCTCTTGAGAATATGCATGGTACACTGCTATCCCATAAGATGACATGGTAGCAGAAATGAATTCAAACTAAAACATTTAAAAAAAAAAAAAAAAAAACAGCAAGTTTTGAGTTAAGAGCTATATTATTGAGCACTAAATTGTGAGAAAAACAGAAAAGGAAATAGGGAGGAACAAAGTTGAGAATACAGAACTGTGCTGTACAAAAGACAGAAGTGAGTAGAACATGCTTATTTTTTTGAAAGAAAATTAAAGACATCTTACCCACAGTGAGTAAACAAGATATAAGCAGAGGATAAAGAGAAAATGAAAGTCCTGGGTGAGGAAATGGGAAGACAGTAGAATATTGGGAATGGGTAGACCAGAAAAGTAAAAGTTGTGCAAAGAAAGAAGTAACTTGTTCTTCTCCCCTATAATTTCTTGAGAAATTTACAATTTGTGTTGTATATTTTTACCCCGCAATTTCAAAACATAGAATTAAAGGAAGATAATATTCTAATACAATGATAATTCATAATTGACGTGAAGGGAGTATATGCAAAATATGTTTAGGCTTTATTCTGGTTGAGAGATAATAAAAAATCATTTCAAATAAACAAAATTTCTTCTCATTATGTTTTTGCAGCCATGATTCAGCAAAGCTGATACATAAATATTTATTAAATTCCTTCTGAATCCAAGAAAACCTCTCCTTATGCATTTACTGTAAATGTATAACTCATACATATAAGACACTCTGAAAGTAATGCCTCCTGTTTACTTCCATGGAAACTACAACAGATACTAAGAGTAAAATAACCCTATTTAATAGAACAAATTCTCAGCTACAAAAGACTGGTTTTCAACACAGTCACCATCATGAGCTGTGCATTTTCACCAACAATGAACAAGAGCATCCATGCCATGCTTGTAAACATCTGCACCAGTGAAGGCTACTCACTGTTGCAGTCACCCCTACTGAAATGCACCCCCACCACTTCATTGGGCTCACATCCATTGTTTGGTCTCTGGAAACATTCAACAATATTCACTGAGCATCAGTGCGCACTATTGTGAATCTAGTGACACACCTATGCTTCATATACACTTCCATTTCAGGTGTCATTTTGTCAGACTGCCCCTCTCATTCCCTCTGTCACATGGCAACAACATGTAACAGAATATTGGTAAGAGGGTTCAACCTCTGACATCATGGGCCAACATAATAAAATAGGAGGCATTACTTCTGGAGCAGACTTTTTCCATTAGGACATGTTCCAGGAAGCTCAGAATGGAGTTTGAGTGATGTAGGCACTTTCTAAAAAGTCTTATGTATTTTATAAGTTTATAATAATGTTTATAAAAAGTAAATAAGTGCCTGACCACCCTTTCTGAAAAGTAATACTTCCTAATGTCCAGCTTGAATCTCCCCTGCCGTAGCCTAAAACCATTCCCTCTGGTTCTATCACTAATGGCATGAGAGAAGAGGCCGACCCCCAGCTCACTACAACCTCCCTTCAGGAAGTTATAGAGAGCAATGAGGTCTCCCCTGAGCCTCCTCTTCTCCAGGTTGAACATTCCCAGCTCCTTCAGCTTTTCCTCATATGGCCTGTGTTACAGATCCCTCACCAGCTTTGTTGCCCTCCTCTGAACACGTTCCAGGGCCTCAATGTCTTTCTTGCAGTGAGGGGCCCAAAACTGGACACAGTACTCAAGGTGCAGCTTCACTAGTGCTGAGTACAGGGGAACCATCACCTCTCTGCTCTTGCTGGCAACACTGTTTCTGATGCAAGCCAGGATGCCATTGGCCTTCTTGGCCACCTGGGCACACTGTCGGCTCATGTTCAGCCGAGCATCAATCAATACCCCCAGGTCCATTTCCTCTACACAGTCCTCCAGCCACTCCGCCCCAAGCCTGTAGCATCACCTGGGGTTGTTGTAGCCGAAGTGCAGGACCCGACATTTGGTCTTGTTGAACCTCATCCCATTGGCTTCAGCCAAGCTCTCCAGCCTGTCCAGATCCCTCTGTATGGCCTTGCTACCCCCAGGCAGATCCACACTTCCAGCCAATTTGGTGTCATCTGTGAATTTACTGAGGGTGCACTCGATGCCCTCATCCAGGTCATCAATAAATAATAATAAATAATAAATAATACTGCAGAGGACAGGCCCCAGCACCGACCCCTGGGGAACACCACTCATGACCGGTCACCAGCTGGATTTAACTCCATTCACCACCACTCTCTGAGCCCGGCCCTCCAGCCAGCTCCTTACCCAGCCAAGAGTGTACCCATCCAAGCCTCAGGCTGCCAGCTTCTGCAGGAGAATACTGTGGGAGACAGTGTCAAAGGCTTTGCTGAAGTCTAAGTAGACCACATCAACAGCCTTTCCCTCATCCACCAGATGTGTCACCAGATCATAGAAGGAGATCAGGTTGGTCAAACAGGACCTGCCCTTCATGAACCCCTGCTGGCTAGGCCTGATCCCCCGGTCATCCCGTACCTGCAGCATGATCTCCCTCAAGACAACGGTTTACAGTCAGCGGTTTACGGGCTGGTTCAGCCCAGTTCCATGACTAGCGGGGCGGAGGGATTTTGCAAAATCCGCACCTCCGGAATAGGGAACAGGGGACCCCAAAATAATTAAAAACAGCAGCAACGATCTGAGGAGAAACAAACGAATTTACTAAATATAGTATCAGAATGCAAGATAACACACTATAATACAATATAATTAAATTGAAGCTAATAAATCAAATATAATGAGAGAGAGAATGTCTGAAAGGTGGATAGGCCTCACCACAATGCTGAATTGAGATGCGCAGTCCAGTTGAGCAGCAGGGAGACGGGAGGAGAGCCGACGAAAAGCAGGTGAAGAAGAGCGCATCAGGTGACCTTACCAGGAGTTGTATCTCGAGACCCTCTGTGACCGCAAAGTCCCCTGGGGAATGTAGTTCTTCTTCTCTTCCAGGCAGGTACCCAGAACTTGAGCATTAACAGTTAAACTCCTGCTGCCCTACATGATGTTATGATGTGAATACCGAAAACCAAAAATCACAAAACCATGACAGGTGTTCATATCAGTGAGTACTTATTTGCTATATATCTGTAATCAGGGAGTCTATCTCTATTCATGAAAGTTGGGTTAAGTTCATTAAATGTGCTAAACTAAAATGAATGGCTTTAGCATATTAAATCCCTGTATTGAAGCTTTAACTAGAAAATAAAATTTTGTTCTTGTTGAGAGCATTTATTTATCTGAAGTTATCCACACATTTTTCAATAACATATTGAAATGACAAAAAGTTACACATGCTGAAATTCTGTATTACCATAAACAGGTTTTTGTGGCCAAGTAATGCTAATATTTTCCTTGAAGAGAAAAATAAAAATTGTGATTCATAACTTGATTTTATGAAATACATATAATGATTTTTGTCATATACCTTTCAATATTGGTTGTAATTGTTGTAATTGTTCTTCATATTTAATGGTGTCAGGTACTAACAAGTATTCCATCTCTAAACCAGATATTTCTTTATCAAAGTTCATAATTAATTTCTTAATAAATCTTGTAAGTTAGGTTAAAAAATGATAAATGAGCATGAAAGATCATGCCAAAATCTTCTATAATCAAAACACATTCTTCAATTTTTCAATGCAAGCTTTGATGTACATATTGCTAGTGTCCTCTCAAACAAATAAATATCTTAGAACTTATTCAGTACTTTACAGTAAATGAAATGGTTAGTGAATATATTTTTTTATTTATTGAACACTAGAATATATAACATTTCAAAGCCTACTTTTATCATAGAATCGTAAGGTTGGAAACGACCTGCAAGATCATCTACTCCAACCGTCCTCCCATCACCACTGCTACCATAGCATTAAACCATATCTCGCAGCTCCTCATCCAGATGCCTCTTGAACACTGACAGGGACGGTGACTCCATCACCTCCCTGGGCAGGCAATTCTAGTGCCTGACCACTCTCTGAGAGAAAAAGTTCTTCCTTATGTCTAAGATATGTTTAAGTTATGTTATAACTTCAACAATGCTTTTATCATTCTACCTTGAGCCAGATTGTGAACATTTGTAATGTGCAGTGTATTAACTCAGCTTTTGTTCTCGAACACACAAAAGCCTTTCTAGAAATAGAAAACAATATAAATAAATGAACAAGCAATATAAATCCATACACAAATTACACTTAAAAACACTTTCACTTAAGTGAAAGCTGTTTGTATCTTTCATTAATTGTATAGAAGTCCTCAAATTGTAAAGTAAAAGACTGTATTATAGAATATTTCCAAAGAACATCTGGAAGGATAGAAACATGTACTCAAAGAAATCTGACAAACTTGCCTCTTCTTTAAAATTTAATCTGTGATATGTATCCCAAGATTTCATAAACATAGGAACTGTGAAACTGAAATCACCACATTTATAAACCTGCTAATACAATAACTGTCTTGAAATTTATCTTAAATTGATTTTTCATTCTGATTTCTGAATAATTTTTCCTGTTGGCCAAAAAGTCTGATTGTGTGGATAAAACAAAGTATTTTTCATTCTTTGAAAACCAATTGTTTCAGACTGAATCAAATTCTATGTTCTGAAATATCACAGTTAAGGATAAGGGGCACTAGGCAGTTTTTAGCAGTACAGTATTCTTATTTTAGTGTACATTATCTTCTAAACTGAAATTCTTTCAGAGTTTTCCAGAAGTTTACCCATTTTCCAAATACTTTGGTAGATATGAGTAAAATATGGAAAAAGCAAAAACCTAACTTCCATGAGAACAAATTTCATGAAAAAAAATCACCTTCATTCTTCATACTGTATTTGTGAATGATGCTGATACATTAAATACTTGACAAAGTAAAGGGAAGAGAGAAGAAAGAAAGTGAAATCCACTGAAGCTCTAATGTTTAAAAGCCATAAATCAGTTGCAGAAGATCGATTCTATACAGAACCCATCACATGCTTCTCCACATCTGCTGGACTGATTTAGGTGTTAGCTAACAGCTCGATATTTTCTACTACCAGCACACATTCTTTGGCCGTAAAAATTCTCAGCTTGCTTGAAGTCATTAGATATGTCATGTTTAAGACCCACAGTAAACCTATCTAAACCTATCTATTAGTCTTCCTTATAACAGTTCTAATAGGTGATACAGAGAATCCACATGATTATAAGTGTATGGGAAAATGGGCCACAGTACACTAATTCCTCTGAGGCTGTGCACAGTATTGATGTGTAGAAGAAATTTGACTGATCAGACTAAACTCTTTTATATAACTATAGGCCACATGGCGTGGGCTAGCACTTCCTCGATTTGAGTGTTAAACCAATGAAGATGTGGGCAAAGAAAAAGTTCTGACAATCTAACAAGTCTTGCCATGCATTTTTTATTTTTTTAGTATTTTTAAAGATGCAATCCAGAATTCACTCTTTACTCAAAACTGCTTGACTTTTTCATTGCACTAGATTATGGATGATTTTAGGTAAAGGTAAGGGATTAAGAGACTGGTGGGACTAGTGGGCCTCAGGAAAGACATCCAGTTTCTCAGTTCTGGTTTAGTTAAAAAAGTCAGATTAAAAAAGTGATAAGCCTGTGACCATCCCTGTCAGTTTTGAAACTGACATTTACCAAGTTGTTCATGTAGCCACAAGTGTAAAAAGAATAGACAAACAATTATAGCAGAATTCAAAATTTTGCAACAGAACATAAAGCAAAATCAGCCAGATTGCCAAGGAAGGCCTACAACTGTCTACTAAAGCATGAGTGATGTGGTGTTGAAACTCTCGTTAAATTACAGTAATTAAGCATTTTACACTGAATAATGTTCAAAATTAAAGTGTCCTCCCTGTTCTGTAAAATTGCAGACATACTAAGGATGTGTACCATCATTAAAATAGATGTTCTCTTTCTTAATACAAAAAAAACAAAGAACAACAATAGTCTCTGAAAACTCTAATTATGAAAGAAATATCCACTATAGCAAAAAATCATATGTTGTCAGAGATACAGTAAAGCATATTTGCAGGGTACTTGGTACAAAAATTAAATGTCGTATATGCTAAAATATTTTGATGAAGGGTAAGTTCTGAGTTAATTGTCTCAATTATGTTGTTAGTTCTACTTATCTTCAGAGTCACACTGGACAAATTATAACCTTGAACATAAAACTTAAGTGTCTGAGATGGTCTTCGTGCATGTGTTGCATATTCCTCACAACATAAACAAAACCAGAATATATTTGCATTTCTTCTAGTCCAATCATGCTAACAAAAAGTGTTCTTTTATAGAAAAAAGAAAAATTGGAAAGATTGTCAAAAGAAGTTCAGATGAAGAGATTGTCATTTTGCATAAAAAGTCTTTCCTTTCCTTTCAGAACAGTCTCACTTTAGCATTTCTGGAATAATATTGACAGGATATACAGAAGATGAAAACTAAAAAAAAAAAAAGCTGTCTTTGATGTTAAAGATTAGTAGAATTTTCTTAAATTATTTTGAATAATGTTAACTACCAAAGACAAAAGTGATCTTTCACTTAGGTTCCTTACATTTTATTTATTAGAAGAAGAGATTTGTGATCAGTTGTGATCAAGGAGAGAAAAGTTATTCCTTTTCCAGCACAAGACTCCTGCTTTCTTTTCTGATAGTTTATATGTAAAGTATTGTTAACTGCTGTTACACTCATACAGAGTTAGATGAAGTGTTTAGAAAAACATAGGCAAACTGAGTTATGGCTGACAAAACTGAACCAGTTTCATTCCCCTGGTAGAAAGGGAATATGTCTTCATTTATGGCAAGGTATCATTGATGTTGTTCAGACATGCAAATAAATAATACACTGTTGCTTATGTACACATTGTAAAAGTATGGTGAAGCATTGGAATTCCCATATGGAATATACTCCTTAAATGCCAGTGAGTAGATGTATCTGCATTTAAGTAATCATATAAATAACAAATAGATATATATATTTCAAAGAAAATACATTTTGCTTTTCATTAAAGCATTTTAACTTTCCACAAATATGTATTCTATATGGCCTTTGGAACATTTAATTTTATACTGTTAGTGCTTCCAACAATAAAATTCAAAACAATTCTCCACAGCCTCCGAACACTGATGCAGACTAATTGTACTGATCAGTTTTCCAAAATGGACACAGCCTGAATTAGCAAATACTTTTAAGTTCTTGCTCCCATATATATGCAACCTCTGGATATTTCAGGGGAAGTGCTAAATGTCTCAGGTTCTTGGCAGACAGCCAATCAATTTGCTATTGTACTACAGTCTAAAGAAATTCACACTGCCAACAGGCAAATCATTGTAAGTCACTACATCATATCAAAGACAACATCAGTAACTGACCACATTGCACAGACTGTGCTTATGCACACTGGCGAAAGACCACCTGTCACTGAAACTGATGCTTTCCACAAAGATAAGTGAGATGAAAACATATATTCTAACAATATGAATTACAGAATAGCCTGGGTTGAAAAGGACCTCAATGATCATCTAGTTTCAAGTCACTGCTATGTGCACGGTTGCCAACCACTAGACCAGGCTGCCCAGAGCCACATCCAGCCTGGCCTTGAATGCCTCCAGGGATGGAGCATCCACAACCTCCTTGGACAACCTCCAATGCATCACCACCCTCTGTGCGAAAAACTTCCTCCTAATATCTAACCTAAACCTCTCTTTTTTCAGTTTAAAACCATTCCCCCTTGTCCTATCACTATCCACCCATGTAAACAGCCGTTCCCCCTCCTGTTTATATGCTCCTTTCAAGTACTGGGAGGCCACAATGAACATGAAACAAGTTCATTGAAGACATCACCGAGCTAGCAGAAACCAAACCTACACCAAAACATGAATGCTGGGATGGCGCATAATTTCTTATGGATATAGGCACTTCTGTGGAGCCTCTGTGTAGTCATACATAGAAAGACTATTTACGTGCATCAGGTAAGTATGCCAAAGATCACAAAATGAAATTATACAGCAAATGCCAGGAGACCTGACATATAATGAACAAAACTGGAAGTTGTTATTTTAACATAATGTCATGGTTTTATGATTTTTGGTTATCAGTATTCCACATCATAACATTATGTAGTGCACTGGGACTGAAACTATTAATGCTCTAGTTCAGGGCACCTGTCCGAAAGAGAAGAACAACTACATACCCCAGGGGGCTTTCCGGTCAAAGAGGAGATACAAACCCTGGCAAGGTCACCTGATGTGCTCTTCTACATCTGTTCTCCTCCCTGCTGCTCAACTGGACTGCATATCTCATCTCAGCATTGTGGTGAGGCCTTTCCACCTTTCGGACACTCTCTCTCAGTATATTTGATGTATTAGCTTCAATTCTAATTATATTGTATGATAGTGTGCTATCTTGCATTCCAATACTATATTTAGTAAATTAATTTGTTTTTCCTCAGATTGTTGATGCTGTTTTTAATTATTTTGGGGTCCCCTGTTTCCCTTTTCTGGAGGTGCAGATTTTGTGAAATCCCTCCACCCCGCTAGTCACAGAACTGGGCCAAACCAGCCCGTAAAAAGTTGACATAATTTTTTATCAAGTTTCCCTTTTGAAACAGCAGTTTTAATATCACCTTCCTCTAATATTTTAACCAGCAGAGACACTGACAAGTATTTTTAAGATAGCTCAGCATCCATTATTACACCAATTCATCTGTCACTAATTTCACCAAACTCAACCATATGGACTGAAATTTCACATGCAGGTGTCAGCTTCAGACCGTGGATTTTTAGAAAATATAATTAAAAGCAATTTGGCAGTTTCTCAGAAAAGAAAACAAGTCCTTTCACTCATGTGAAATAATTCACTATCTACTGATTTTCTCCATAATTTCAGTGGGAAGTTCAAGCTTTTCCAAACCAAGAGATGAACCACTCAGATTGGAATAGAAAGGATGACTGAGTTTCACTGGGTACATACTTTCTAAAGCAGATCTCCCAGTCACACCCACATATAGTGCCTTGTGCCACATTACAAAGTATAGTAAGAGACAAACTGGATTGCTATCAGATGAAAACAAACCTGAAGACATGCTCCAGAAATACAGCAAATATTCTCCAAAAGACAATAGTAATTCAGTAAAACCAGCAATTCTGAAGTAAAACTCCCAACTTTTGAACAGAATAGTCATTAGGTCCAACTACCTAATGTATCTATCATCACCAGCATGTGCTACCGCCAGTTATGCTGGTAGCCATCAAGAGTTGACTTTGTATTTTTTTCCTTGTTTTTTTTTGATATAGACTGGCTGAGGAGAGACTGAAGAAAGCAAGAGCTGTCTACTACAAGACTATAGAGAAAATGAGTAGGAAGATATTGTGGTATTTTTCCTTACCACTTTATCAAGCCAGAAACTCCATAATAAAATCAGAATCAATAAGGTTGGAAAAGATCGCTAACATCATCCAGTCCAACCGCCCACCTACCAACAATACTGCCCACTAAACCAAGTCCCTTTGTTATATATCTACCTTTTCCTTAAATACCTCTAGATATGGTGACACTACTGCCTCTCTGGGCAAACTGTTCCACTGTATTAGCACTGTTTTTGAGAATAAGTTCTTCATAATATCCAACCTGAACTTCCCTTGGTGCAACTTAAGGCCATTACCTTTCATTCTATCACTAGATATGTGGGAGAAGAGGCTGATCCTCACCTCACCACAGCCTTCTTTCAGGCAGTTGTAGAGAGTGCTAAGGTCTCCCCTGAGCCTCCCCTTCTGCAGACTAAACAATCCCAGTTCCATCAGCCATTCCTCATAAGTCTTATATTCCAGATCCTTCACCAGCTTCATTGCCTTTCTCTGGACATGCTCCAGGGCCTCAGTGTCTCTCTTGTATTGAAGGGCCCAAAACTGAACACAGTAATCAAGGTGTATGTGGCAGTGGCACTCAGAAGACAGGCAAGAAACATCCCAATTGAAAATTCTGTGTGCTATTTATTACAGCCTAACACAGCATGAAGTGAGATACCACTCTTTGTTTGAAATCCTGCAGGATCCTTTCAGAATGTCAAAACACAGTCAAGTGTTCAATAACAAAAAAACTATAGTTGCCCAAATTTTTAAGTCTTCTTTTCATTTAAACACATCATTTTTTGCCAAAACAGCATTTGCATGATGTCTGCTGCATAAGCACGATAGGCTGAACTATGAGAATTAAAAGGTAAAAATTAAAGTTACCCAACCAGCTCACTAACTGAATTAACGACTTTGTGTGATAAAAAGGATCCTAGGAGGTTACTACTGAAAGGCCGTATCCAGAGTCAATCACAAAAGCAAAACGTGACGTGACTAGGTAAAAAAAATATATTCTGGCTTGTAACGTTCCACAAAAATGTCAAGAAGTCACATTTTTAAATAGACCATGCTTGTCCACCAAAAGCCCCCTGTTGACTTCTCTCAAGCCTTTCTAGCTAATTGCTCTTTGTTGTAAAACAGTCTATTTCTCTGATACTTAGAGTTTCTAGATCCACTATTATACCTTGCTTTAGAATGGGTTTAAAATATTACCAGATACTTAATAATACTGCTTTTTAATTTGCCCAGTTGCGAAGGTCTTTACAACATTAAACATTTCCTACTAGAGACTGCAGTGAGATCAAGTGAAGCTTTTATCCCTACTATCTGTCCTGAGAAGTCCTTTTTTTTTTTTTTTTACCCTACTTTTGCACCATGACAGAAACCAATGAGATTCTAAGTGCTTCACTCACGTAGCCAGAGTCAGAAAATATTTTATTTACATTATTCTTTTAATATACAATTGAAAGATAGCACTTATTCACTCTTTTTTTTTTTTTATTCATCGTAGGTCTTTTCCTTTCTCCCTCTCACATCAACTCACTCTTTAAGAAAGGAAAAACGATATAGTCTGTGGCATAGAGAGAGGGGAGGTGTGGGTGGTACTTGGTGTGGGTGGTACTTGGGCTACAGTGGGTGGTAGTTACAGGGGTGGTTCTGGGTGGTGCTTAATGGGTCACGAGTTCACGGAGTGGTCATGTGTCATGGTATATAAGCAGCTGTTGAGCATCAATAAATTGGCACTTGAGCTACATTCTAAGAGTGAGTCTCTCGTGTCCTTGTGCTGGATTGGGGCACAGACCGTAGGGGCGCTGATGTGGTGTTGCTGACTGGGCAGGGTTGCGAGTAGGTTAGCAACAACTGGTGACCCTGACGTGACAAGGTGTGCGCACATGGTTAGGGGATGGCAGCTCACAATATGGCTACTATGCAGCAGGTGGTGAGTATGCTGAAGATGCTGGGGAAGCAGGCAAAGGTTTCGCTATTGTCAAAACTCCTGATGGCATTGCTCCAATGGAGGCAGCGTCATGGTAGCGGGAGCACTTCCACAGAGTGTTTGTCCCGTGGGAATTTAGAAAAGGCGGCGGAGGATTTGTGGGAGGAAGTGAGGGCCAGAACAAAGGGTGCAGTGGATAACGCTGCCACCTTGGGAAGCTTAGAGCGGGCTCTAAAGGCAGTGGGAACAGAGGAGCAGTGCTGGTGGATGCCTCGGAAATTGGTGTTAAGTCAGCTTGGGGAAGAAGGTGAGGAGTTAGAGAAGGATCCTGCAAAGGGGAGTGAGGAGGATGCAGCGGAAGTTGAACAGGGGAGTAGGGCAGAATCAAAGTCTGGGCAACAGGAGGAGGAGTTGGGGGCGGATACACCTGGAAGGAGTAGTGGGGCTGGGGTAGTCACGCTGGAGGCCAAGGATGATGTGCCTTGGGCGGTGTCTATATGGCCTCTCATAGCGTCTAATTGGAGGGTCACTGGGGCTAAACCAGCGTTCTCGTATGTCCCCAGAATGGTACAGATGCCCACTGCTGTTTCAGTAATGGCACCTATGGCCCCTTCCCCGTATGCTGGGGAGGGTGCCGTGGGGGTGGAAGCAGTCGGCTTGCAGTTGCAGTGGAAAGGGGAGGGGCAAGAGCAACCAGAGCCAGTGATTCGAGGAGGAGGGGCTGGACAGGCAGAGAAGGAACTGAGTGCAGAAGAGGTGGTTGTAGCAGAGACCGCAGCGCAGCGGCTGTTGCACAAGATGCAGGAAATGGAAACTGGGAGGAAGTGGCTTATCAGACGCTGCAAATGGCACCCATTGTGTCAGGCAAATAAAGCCGAGACTGAGCCAGCCCGGTCCAGCAGCGCCACCTGACTGAACTACAGGAGATTGTTTGGCGCACGCCCGCAGTGTTCTGCAGGACAGGAGGTAGACAAATTTGTCAAGGAAGAATTTCTTCCTACTATTCCCCATCGCCCTCCCTCCCATCCCCGCTGCTGCCCCTCGGTGCAGAAAGCAGCCTGGTCCGGATTTGAACTGTGGTTCCAACCCCACCCCTGACCACAGAGAAGAGAAATCACAACCCCTCCCGTCGCTGCTGCCCCCGGCTCCACTCCTAGCGCTCATTCCACTCCTGCCTTTGGCTCCGCCCATAACGCTCACCATGCTCTCGTCCTCTGCTCCATCCCCAACATTCGCCGTGCCACCCCTGCCCTCCACCCCGCCCATGTTGTTCACCATGACGCTACCTTCCTCTGCCCCATCCACGTTGCCTGCTGCTGTGTCTCTGCAGCCTGTGTGTAACTTGGTTAAAGACAATAATGGACCTGCATATACTTCTAAGGCCACACGAAATTTCTTCCAAGAATGGGGGGGTTAGGCATATTACAGGAATTCCTCATTCTCCCACTGAACAAGCTATCATTGATCATACTCATCTAACATTGAAATCTATTCTTAATAAACAAGAAGGGGAATACGGGAAGACACAGCACAAGAAAGATTATGGACTGGCCCTACGTGGGTTCCAGCATGATACGTTCATCCTCATCTCAAGGCAGAAAATAGCATCCATCCTTTATAATGATTGGGATTGTGTGCTTCTTATTTATTGCTATTGCTTTGTAACTTGTTATATTGCAAAAAGCAGCAGTAGTAGTGGTATGATATAGTGGGTGATTTTCCTGTGTTATCAATATAGTCTCAAGAATTAAAGTTATTAGGCGTTATCTAGGTTGTTGTGTGCTTCTTTTATTTTAGTAGTAGATTGAATGTGAATTGAACAGGATTTAATGTTACCAGTGCTGTAATCTACGGGAATAGCTTTTCTAATGTATTAGTAACACTCAGTTATGATGCTATCAGCCTATCAATTAGCTTTTCTTGATTTGCAAAGACAAAACCTAGAAAGGAATCACAGGCAAAGGGATAACTCTGTATTACAGAATGATTAACTCTCTTTCATCCCACTAATCAGGATTTTTAAAATATGACCACGCAGCACCTGAGGCAAAGGCGCACACAAAGAGAGCTATCCTTGATAGTTTAGTATGTTTTGCAAGCAAGTGTTCCACTTGGGCTCTGTATCACGCTCTGGCCATGTGGGTGCAGTGTACAAATGGAAAATACCCTTCAGACCTTGAGAAGAATAAAACAAGAGAGAATCTGTGATGGGTGAGAGAGGAGAAGTGCACCTTGAAGCAGGGGACACCCTGCTCACACTGCCTATCGCATTCACCAATACCATGTATTTGTTCTTTTTAGTAGGTCAACAGTATTTCATGTCATTATGCTATGTGTAGAGTATTGTCAATTGAGGCCTTGATTTAGTTATAATGATTATGTTATTAATATAATTAGTGTTATTATTTTATAGTATGGTAGTAATTTGCGAATAAACAAAAAAAGGGGGAATTGTGGGAATACAAGAAAAACTGTTCAGAGCAGAAGCTGTGGAGCAAGATAGACAGCATGAGAACCAAGGACACCTCTAGAAAAAGAATGAATATCTCAAGGCTGGTCCCAGTTAACGGTTCCTTGATAATAGCAAGCACAGTGCCACTTGTAGAGGCGTCGCTCCTGATGCTAAGGAAGGTGCAAACCAGGAATCTAGCCTTCTTGTTGGGCTGATAATCCAAGAACAAGGGAGATCTTGCCCCTAGGCAATTCCCCAGTGGCAGATGTTGGGAACAGTTCTGCACAATGACACCCATAGACAAGGACCAATTTTTTTTAACAGATCCAGCATATCTGCACCTCAACACACTATTCTTGTCACAATGGCTAAGGGAAATAGTAGTAGAAAATGAGGGACACAGTAGCACGGCATAGAGAGGGGGGAGATGTGGCATAGAGAGAGGGGAGATGTGGGTGGTACTCGGTGTGGGTGGTACTCAGGCTACAGTGGGTGGTAGTTATAGGGGTGGTTCTGGGTGGTGCTTAATGGGTCATGAGTTCACGGAGTGATCGTGTGTCATGGTATATAAGCAGCTGTTGAGCATCAATAAATTGGCACTTGAGCTACATTCTAAGAGTGAGTGTCTCGTGTCCCTGTGCTGGACTGGGGCGCAGACCATAGGGGCGCTGATGTGGTGTTGCTGACTGGGCAGGGTTGTGAGGAGGTTAGCAACATAGGCAAATTAATATTCCTCTGTGGAGGAAAACAAACCCATGCCAACAATCAGTCAGATTTTCACATCTGTCAAAAAAGATGACAGGACTCTTAACACATTTATTCATTATGAATACAAACTAAGTTTTACCGCCCCAAAATAAGAAAGATGATTAACAAAAACAACAACAAGAGCTGTTTTACGACACTTAAGCTTTAGAAATTTTGAAATATTGAAAAACTTTGAAAAATGAAGATATTTAAAAAAAAAAAAAAAAAAATCTGATTCCTTCATGAAAGCTTCACTAAAAAGTAGAATTCATTAGAGGAAAAAAAAAAAAAAAAAAAAGTGAAAGAATATTTTATTACCTAAACTGGAAAGAAAAAGAAAAAGCAAAATATATTTTTTAATTCCATTAACCTGGAAACAATTAAATAAACAATCTCTGAAACAAATTTACTTAAACAGTACAGATAAAGCACTCTACCTCTGATTAAGAAGAAAAGATAAACTTTTTCATCATGCTCATAAAATTGTAAGACATAATTATCTAAACTAAAGATTAGGAAACAGCTATAAACCCCTACTATTCAAAATAAAGAAAAATTTAACTTCTTCACATTTCATTTTGTGCTACTTCGTATCTTAAAGAACAGCTGCAAGTTGTCATCTCTGAGGTTATTACAAATTGAAGCATCACATGCTCTAGATTAACCTGAATGAATTGCACCCAGGTGTGAACATTTAACCTCAGGACAAAAGGAACCTCATGTTTTTCAAGATAAAGTCATTTCAGCTTTTTCTCTGCCCTATATTTTAGTATTGGGCACTAACTTAAAAAAAAAAAAAAAGAAAAAGTAGGACAAACATTTTCTTACTTTACATTGTTGTATATATGATTAATTATGACATATTATAAAGATATTATTTATAATATTTCATAATAGATCTGTGTCACATGATTACAATATACTATACATGTTTCATGTTTTGAAATACATATGCATAGACTTGTATAAATTATGTATTAGATCTATTATGTAATACACAAAATACATGCATGTTTATACATCACATATATGATATACATAAATATATCATTTATTTTTTCTGTGGAAAAAGAAAGTTCAAAGACTTCTATGATAAAAAAAATATGATAAAAACTCATGATATTCTAAATATGAACAAAACACAAGCATTAATTATTCTCTATGCTGCTCAACAAAGATTTTTCTCACCTGTAGGAAATGAAACAGAAATTGTCATCTTTAGTATCCCAACACAATTAGTAAGAGTTGCAATTGCTAAAATGTGTCATGGATTCAATAAGGAGATTATGATTTTTGTAGAATTAGATGCCTTAGCACAAAAGTGGTTTTCAATGAATAATCAAAATAAATTTGAAGGAGAATGAACTTAGTGGGTTCAGGTGAAGTAGGCTTTTCTTACCTCTAAAATGGCATTTTAACAGCTATTTATAGAGTACCAACAAAAGCCATATAATAATAAACAAGTTGCTATTTTAAAAGAGTAATGTTTTTATGACCTACTTTGGTTGATTAAAATGCCATGATTATTCATTATGAACAGAATTAAACTCCTTTATCAGAACCCAAAATTCACTACACATAAGTAGTAAAAGTTAGCATGGAAAGTAATAATTTCTGGCAGAATTTAGATATCTAAGCTAAAAACTGCAGAATACATCTACCTAGTTGTTATTTAATTTGTGAGGCTAGCATATTCAGCTAGGCACCTCAATTTCATTTAGTTACTTAGAGACCTAAAGTTTTGTAGAGATTTGTCAATGGGTCAGTGCTTATCCTGTTATTGATCTCTAATTAGACTTTCTTCTATTTGGGATATACTTCAGAGGTACTGGGTAAAATAATGAATCAGGTATTGATAAAGCCACAGGAGTAGATCTTTTCTGCATTCAACCCTCTTTAACATGGAAGTACTTCCTTCTCCTTGTGCTATCTGTGCAGCCACTTGAATCCTGTAGGGTTTTTCTTGTTTGCTCGATTTCCAATGAAGGATTGAAAAGCTCTGCTAGAAAGACTGGAAGACACATCCTCTACTGAGCTCCCAAATACTTTCTCTTCCATCTATGAATTGAGGCTTTCGGTTACAGAGAATGAACCATTTTTCCTCTTCTTAAAGGTACAAATCCAGCTCATTTTTAAATGAAAGGATGTAGCGCTTGCCTTCAGGAACATTGGGTACACAAACTCTGAGAAAAAGAGTCCTTGAAGTGGGAGAAATTTAAGAGATGTCTTTTTTTTCCAGTGTTTTCCAAAGGTCATCTCATTGACTGGCTTTCTCTACTACTGTAAACTGAACCTGTGAATCATGTTCTGGTTTCTAACTCTTCACAAAGTCTTCATAGGACACAAGCTATTAACTGGTCCTTTATATTTTATTGTGGGACCAGGTACAAAATAAAATAAAATTGACGTAATATCATTTCTTCAGAGCATAAATTGGTCTCTAATTATGCGTACTTGAAAACAAAGTTATGTAAAATTTACTACTACTATTTTTAGTTTCTTTCTTTCCTTTTTTTTTTTTTTTTTTTAGTTTTAATAAATGCTTCTTGTATGGTTACATCATAGATATTTTTTTTTAACTAGTCTTAAAACTGAAATACTTTCAGATAACATGATGTTGTGATTTGACCTAATTAGCAGCTAATTTCCACACAGACTTTTCTCACTACCCAAATCGTAATAGGATGGGGGAGAGAATTGGAGTGTGTTGAGATAAAAAAAAAAAATTTACAGAGACAGAAGAGAGAAATAATAGTAATGATAATAATAATAATAACATATAACATATAATAACATATATATATTTACAAAACAAGTAAAGCAAAACACAACTGCTAATCTGACCCACTAGTCCAAAAGCAGTGACAGCCACTCCAGCCAACTCCCCTCAGTTTTACATTTTTTTCAATTAATATCATATGGTATGGAATATCCCTTTAGTCAGTTTAGGTTTGCTGGTTCTGTCCCCTCCCACTTCCTTGTGTCTTCCCAGACACCCACTGGCAGGACAATATTAGTTAAAAACTGAAGTTAAAAGTTAAAAACTGAAACATCCTTGGCTCTGTACAGCACTGTTCAGCAACAACTAAAACATTGGTGTGTTATCAACGTTATTATTCTCTTAAAGCCAAAACATAGCATCATACCAGCCACTGTGAAGAAAATCAACTCTATCCCAACAAAAATCAGGACACCTGAAGCTGACTGTTGTAACTGCACAAGAAGAAACTATAAATATTATGCACTCTTTAAGATGATTTGTCAGTTTGAGCATTGGTATCACAAACACATATGATTGCAAGTGACGTAAGTTCTTCACTGGATGATGGCAAGTTCCAGCTGACTAATGGGATTGAGTGGAAAGGGAATGAGAAATAGTTGCTGCCATAGTTTTTTACAGTTTTGGGTACTATTACTTTCCTCTGTATACCTTGCTTGTAATTATATTCCAGCTCTTTAATGTCTAACTGCTTTTATCCTGTTATAATCAACATGATATATTGCCTAACATTTTTGTCATTTTTTCTATGTTTGCAATGCATCAGATTCTAGATGGCCTAGTTCTTCCACTTAGTAGTTAGACAGGCATACTCTGTTTTGTAATTTATTCGTTGGCAATCTTAATGAATTGCTGCTCCTTCAAGCCTTTACAAATATCTTCAACATTTCTCTTGCAACATTGGACCTTGGAGTACAGAATAGTTTTCATTTCTCTGACAAAAAACAGACCTTTGCATGTTGGAAAGATGGATACAATAAGTTGATATTTTATTGTTGGCTTCAATTCTTTTTCTAATAAACAACAAAAATGGGAAGACAGTCTTCTCACACAACCTAAGCAAAGAAAAGTAAAAATTTGTTAGAGTTACAGAGAAAAAGACCAGAGAATGCAAGTGATCCGAAATCAAAGCCATCAACAACACAGATCATCAGAAAATCCTTTCATCAGTAAAATAAAGTCAAGTAGATCATACATATATGTGGCTACTCACAATAACTGCACCATGTATATATCAAAATTTTGAAAGTGGTATGGTGAAGGAGAAATGAGTTTGCTGAAATTTATGAAGATAGCCTGCCCCAGTTCAGGGGCATTATGAGAAATGTTAGGAAAGTATGTTTGGAGGCTTTGCGGAGAAACAATGGCATATAGTATCACCTACTAATTGAAACAAAAATCGATTTTTCACAACTAAGAAATAAGTTTATCAGAAGAGAAGGAGTCTTAAAGAACCCTAGAGTCTTGAAAGTAAAATCAAAACACAATATCTGATCTGACATATTTAAAAGGAGGAGCTAGTGGAGAAATGTAAATGTTCTCACAATTAATTTAATCAAAACGACAAATCAGGAAAGCAACCACTGCTGGCGAATTCAGAACAAATTTGAATGAGCCAAGAGCACGCTTCTCAAGGTCAAAAATAACATGATTACTAAATACTAAGCTCTTTTACATTGGCTTAGTTTGTTTCTGTTGCTGTGTAAGCAGTGGCTGTTAGCTGAATTGAAAATTTACTTCTGTAATAGTGCAAGTAAACTGAGAGTTTGAAGTCAATGGAGAAAAAAAATCCCCAGCTTCTGTGCTTGGCTTCATTCCACTTGCATAACAGACACGGCTCTCTTTGCCTGTCACTGCATACGCCTCCACACACTCTTGCTTTAATGCAAGTGCATTAAACTCTCAGAGCTGATGTACTGTAAAGTTATCTTTTTACTCACATGTCTACCCACTCCTCAGCTTTCTGTCTTCTTGGCTGGCTTGGACAAATAAGTCATTCTCTCAGCAATTAGGATCATGCAGTTTTCAGTTTTCATTGGTTGCTATTTTTCACTTATGTTCTAAAATAGTATTAGCCTCTTTCCACAAGGGTAGTTTGGTTTATGTTTATGCATGAGCTTGTACAAACCCACATATGCTGAGCTAAACAGGTTAACTCACTAGTTGTCATTTCCTAACTGAAGTATAATAAGAATCTCTAGAATCAGAATGCATCACAAAGCAGATGTCGTAAATAAATGTGTTTATATAGAGAGGAAAAAAAATAGATGCAGAGAGACAGAAAGGCAGTAGATCTTCCAGTCTATTAATGTATTCAAAACCATTTTTTTTTTTTTTCTGTAACAAAAGTATTTTTGAGGGGACAGAGAGTTCCATAGCCAAGAAGTAAAAAATATTCTGGTTCAGTGGAAGACCTCTCTTTATCCCTTTTTCTAAATCACTGGGAGCCAAGTCAGTGCTGAAATTTCATAAAAATGCTAGCCCCAAAACTACAAAAAGATCTTTGGTCAAATACTGCAAGCTAAAATGTTGAATTAAGACAGGGGGAAAAAAAAGTGCTTTCAGAAACCTTGTTCATGGTAGGGAACTTACCTGAGCTGCATAGAATTCCAGTTTAGATCAGATTTAAGAACTTGTATTTTATTTCATTTTGAAAAGCACATGCTAGTTAGGTTTCAGAATTAATTCAAATCAATCAGTACTTACTGCAAAGTCATACAGGCCATAGGGAAAAAAAAAAAAAAATCATGTGATTCTGATGTACAGTCTTTCTTAGGCTAGGCAGTAAAATGTTCACTTGAACTTTCAAGGACTAAGTCACTATCCTAAGCACTTGCTCAGTACTACAATACATCTGTCTCTAATCTTCTACTGTTTTAAGAAGAAATTTCATATTGCATGTGAGAAACTTGCACAACTACCTTTTCATCAGTTCCAATATTCTTCCACAAAATAAGCTTTGCATTTATTAAATGTCATTTTTCAATTATATGAAAATAATACTGTGAAAAAAAGTCATTGGGTTTTTGAGTACTTATGACTGATAAAGCAGAAAGTTTGACTGTAAGGCAGATCTGAATTTTGAAACAATAGTTACTTGTGTGCTTCCGGTTTGCATAAAGTTCATAGTACTCATTCTTCTGTACTTTTGGTGCATAGTGGTAAATTTCATATTTTGTACAGAGGAATCACTGGAAATTGAGTTAATGTGTGCACTGTGAAACAAAATCTAACTGCTATGTCTTCCTATAATGTCCTTCATTGTAAATTTTGCATGTCTATGCACAATGAAATTGCTTAGTCTGTAGTGTTTAGAACTGTTATAAGACTTGAGAGGATTAATACATATAATTACAATTTTCATCCTCTATCTCCATATCAGCTATAAAGATTACTAACTCCTGCCTGCATCTAAAGACACATTATGTCCAATGATCCTCATGGTTTTAATTTTATAATTGCCTGAGTACTAAAAAAAATACCAAAAACATTCTTTTGAATCCATACTGCCCTGGAGAGCTTCAGAAGGATGGCTGATTTCCTGCTTTCCTCACCCACAAAGGTTAAGCCAGCAGTTATTCTCATAGCCTGTCCAAAAATTCAGTCCAGGATGCTCTGGGAATAACTCTTATCTCCCTCCCCAGCCCAGTGCTCCTTATCCATTATCCTTTCTCTCCTTTTCTCTGATATTTTATCTTTGAATCTTTAAATTATTTTTTGGAAAGTGAAGCAGTTTGAAGGAAAAGCTGTGGAAGCATACTCCTGCATGACAAGCCTGTCAGTAACCTGGTGATTAGCACTGCCTACTACACGGTAAGAGATCTAAGAAGGAAAATAACAGAAAAGCATCCATGCATCCATCCTACTGGTATTAAGGATGAAGGGTCAGAAGCAAACACTGCATACACTTCTAGCCATGTTTGTGAACAAACATGACAGTTGCCATGATCTTTTATGAGAGCTGTGCCCTTGTGATAGCGTGTTCTGTATGTTCAGTACACTAACAGAATTCAATCCTCCAGGGGACCTGGTACAGGAAATACACCTTACTGGTTCTCATGATGCTTATGTGAATGACAGTTCTCTGCCTCAGATGGGTATTTGATTCTGTAGGCTCTGGTATTCTATGATACTATCTCAGTATCTTGTGCAAATAGTCTGCCTTGAAGGATGAAGCATGAAACATAACTTTCACTCTGGAATCTATCAGTCCAGCTACACAAAAGTGCCTTGATAAGTTAAGTGCAGAAAATAAGAATGTAAACTTAATACAACTAATGACTGCTTGACAGAAGGTAGATGACATACTGGTTGGAAGACATTAAGATCTGCAGAGCTACATAGCAGTTACTTGTTCAAGGCAGCACTTCATGCTGACTCCTCTAGGGAAATAAGGAAGAAGCTGAGGAGGGACAGAGGCAAGTGAAAGGACTGTGGGCTTCCCCAGGGTGGCCTGGACAGTAGGAGGGCACAGGAAGCTGCACATGTACCCCCGGAGGGGCAAGGGAGCAATGGGAAAGGGTTCAAAAGAGACTTAAAAATTTCTCATCTCTATTTTCTATCACTTTTATGGCAAAATACTTGTACAGTGTCATGCTTCTATCATGGCTATCATCATGCAATAACATTTCCTGGAAGAGAAATATATCTCCAAGTCTTTTTTGAAGCACTGTGGATCTCAGTGGCCCATGTTTAAATGATAAAACATGCAGAAAATTATTTACAATCTTTTTTCTTTTCAACCTACACCTGCCATGTAAATAGAAACCATCACATTTTATTTATTCACCTTCTCTATTGAAGTATAAATGTCTCAGCAAAAATTGTCAGCAATTTCTCTCAGCTTGGCCATCCACATAAGGAGGTAGGAATTTAAGTTTGATTATTAGAATACAAAACTAGAGATTCTGGGAGAGAACAATTTATAGGTAAAACTTTTTCTCATTGCAAGGGCCAGCTATACCAACAGTTTACTAGGACATGTTATGAAACTTCAGAAATTTTGTTTCTACCATCAAGCCTTTTTGTGATATTAGAATGACATCAAAAAGCAAAAAACTATACCCATGATAATGACAAGTTCATTGCAGAGTTTTCTAAAAAGTAAAATCCAGACATTTCCTAACTTGGTCACTGTCATAAATGATCATACATTGCACCTCTCACTGAATAGAAATCATGTACCTGTATGACATTCTATCTTCTCCCTGGTCAGCTGGGTAAGCAGCTCAGTGTGGATTCCCTGATCACCAGCATGAATCTTTCTCACAGTAAAGGAAGTTCATTCTTCCGTACAGGCAATACAAAGCACAAGTACTGCTAAACAGGATAACTCTCCTAGAGAAGCTTAATGATTTTTTTATGTCACATCAAAAAATATCAAAATAATCTGTATGGAACATTTCAGCAAAAATGAATGTAAAAGATGTGATACAGGAGAAAAGGGAAAATTCTTTTGGGGTGCATTGTGTACTGGCTGAATGAGCTGTCCGAGGCACAGATATTACAAAACATGTGTGATGCAATCTCATCTTTAAGCGTTCCAGTGATCATACTTTTCCTTTCCTTATCATTTGAATTGAAATACTTAAAATGTAGGAAATAAAATCTCAAGGTTCTCAATTCATCATTAACAAGCAGCATTTCACAAAAGAATTGTAATGCTTACCACTAAAGCTGCCCTGAATTGTAATACTTGAAATGCTTGATTCATTTTTTCTTAAACTTAAGCCGCATGGGCCAAATAAGTAAGAAATAACAAGTCATTATTTTTCTGTAAATAGCACATTTCTAACATATTGGTTCAACAACTTTGTTCATTATGCATGAAGTGAATTATCTCTTCGTGCATTTTGGTATCATCGTATTCTATTTTATTGCTGGCAGATTTGTACTGTACCACAATAAAATCAATAAATGCAACAATAAAATCATGCATCACCATCTGTGTGTTCAAAACAATTTTATAGCGTATTTACTGCTTAAATCCTGCTTTGATAAATTCTTCTGGTGTATCTGAAAATTATATAGGTGTGTATATTGTATAACATAACATATAATGCATAATACATATTTTATTTTATAAATTAATAATAGACTACATACTATTGAATCTGTATCAATTATAGATTTTATTTAATAGATATATGTTTCATAGAATCATAGAATGGCTTGGATTGGAAGGTTCCAATCCCCGACACAGGAAGGTTTGCCAACTACTAGATTGAGTACTAGATCAGATTGCCCAGAGCCCCATGCAGCCTGGCCTTGAAAACTGCCAGAGATGAGGCATCCACAACCCAGCAGTGTCCGGGATTCATCAACACAAATGTCTCTAAGAAAAAGTTGCATTAAGAGTGCTATACTCAGTCCTCTCTAAGAGCTGGAGTGGGCTAGTTGTTCTTCTGGGGTCCTTTATTGCCCTGTGCTTATGAGTTCAGAGGTTAGCTTCACTGAAAAGAATGAGAGTAGTCTCAAATTGTTCTATCCACACTTGCAATTAAAACAAGAGAGGAAAAATATTCCTTCTTTCTTTTTCCCTTCCCTTCAATCTCTATATATCTCACAGCTGAGAAGTTCCCAGCCCTCAGACTGGGGGGCTGGGAGTAGAATGCCTTCTAAAATGATGTGACAAGAAATGCAGTAGCACTTCACAGGCAACAACTAGAATGAAAACTATCATCACAGGACAGTCTTGTATGGGCAGGGTGAAATATTTCACATCTTACTGAAGGCTCATAGGGCTACAGCCCATGTCATGGGTAAGGTGCATGTTTTACAATAGATATGTATATGTACAATGATATAATTTTTTTTTTTTTTTTTTCAAGTTCCAGCCACATTTCCAACATTAAGAAATTACTCTATTGATAATCTAAGTTCTTTTGGTCTGCTCATCAGGTAGACCTTGTCCATTAAGAAAAATGTATATTACTTCAGTGAACTACTACAAACTGAAAATTAACATATTATTTTAATATGATAATTAAAACTTATTTAGTGGGTGTAAGAACAGTGTTTTCAAAACATATATATATTAACAAGGATTTGGGGCACTATTTTCAAAATTGGTTTGCTAAATGCCTGTGTATTTTTATTTTACTGTAAGTGTCCTAGATGTTCTTTTGATGTTTGACAATATGGAACTGCACATCTTGACTCAAGCAGTGCTCTGCTCTACACAGAGTTTGCTCCAATGTCGAGTGAATCGGTGTCTCTCCAAAAGGAGAAAATGCAGTTAAGTAACATCATATGCTTTTTTACCTTGGCTTTGAAGACCTCATGCCTGATACACTACGTAAGAGACAGCTACCACTTGAATATAAACAAAGCTGATGTAATAACTACCTGTAATGGTACATATCACTCTTAATTGGGGAAACTGTGTAGCACAAATTTAATTTATACCTAATTAAACAAATTCAGTTCCTGGGGTGAGAGAATTATGTAAATTTCCTGTATAGGACAAGTAATATAAGAACTGTAACAACTTTGGTACCTTGTTCTTGTACAGGAGATGTACTAATTCATATTATATACAGATGACCAATCAGGTAAAGCATTTTAAATTAAAAGAAACCTTACTTTCCCAGGTTTATGATCAATATATCGATCATCATTGCCTAAAATATTAATTTCTCCTACTACGCAGTACAAAGTTGATCCAGAAACTGTTTAATAACCATCATGCATAAACCTTAATCAGTATTTTAGCATCACATTTTTCAAATTTGTTTGTACTTTCACTGAGCATTACAAAGTGATTGTAATTAATTTCCCAACTAAGATGGCTACTGAGGAAAACATACAATCTTATTTTTTAGTTTGGGAGGTGGAATATTTCATTAACTAGAACCATGGAGCTAATTACAGTAACTTCTGGGACTAACTTTTTTTCAGCCTGGAAGCTTTCCATCATCTTAAATGGAAACAGATTACCTTTGGGCATTAAACTGTATTTGCTTCATGTGAATGGGTTATAAAGGAAAGAAAATACTCTTACTAGCTTCTCTTGCACTATAACATCATGTAACATATTTTATGATTTATTTTGAAAAACATATACAAGAACTGATCATATGATTTTTTTATGAACATTTGATAAGAAATCTTTAAAGGAAAAATGGTATATGGTGTCATATCACCTAATTCTAACAGCCTTTTAATTGAGAGGGAGGAAGACAACCAAGATTATATTTTTCAGAATTACAAAAAAAAGCTCTTATTTTTATTATTATTATTATTATTTAATATTTTATCTGTTTGGTAGTTCTAAAGTGTCGGTGAAAACTGTAGCAGACTTTACTCAGAAAGACTCTAACAGACTTTACTCTTTTCACAGAAAAAAAAAAAATTTAGAAATATATTACCAAAAGCCACAAACTGTTTGGTAAAACACTTTTTTCCCCCTATAACTCCTGTAAAAAAAAAGAAAAAAGAAAAAAAGAAAAAGAAAAAAAAAAGACAGTTTTAAAAGACCCATACAAACTGTTATATTACAGAAAATAACTTATTCTAGTGGATTCATAGAGCATTTATTTAACATTAAGGGATACTAGGAAGATATTTTGGTTATTGCGACATCATGTTTTCTCTTAGTGGTGAAAAAATTACAAATACTTAAATACTGAAAGATGGCATAAACATCTCAAGTACTACACCTAAAAATATTTTGTTTGTAAATGTAGGTAGCTTGTCTAATAGTATTGTAATTTCCATGTTGAGGAAAAAAATAAAATATTAGAAATGCCAATATGTAGGACAGCAACTACATTACAGCTGGTTATGAGTTAAAAACAAACATCAATTTGAATATAAAAAAATTATCTTAATTATGGAGTTAATTAGGTACCTATAAGTGTTAAGTAGTTCAGTGCTGAAGTAAATAATAATAATAAAGGGGCTTCCTTAATAACTATGTACAGTTTATCATTTGTTTCAAAATTAAGTTTAAAAAGACTATTTTCAGATCGCTAAACTTGCCTTTACTTTTTAAATATATAATTTGTTTTCTTGATTCTGAAGTGTCAGTGTGCTTAACAAGGTAATACATTGAACTGTAAATATTAAAAATACTCCATCTCCAAAAGGAACAGGCATATTAATAGCTTGCTTATTCACAAAATAAGTATGTTTGGATTACTATATCACAGAAACACTAAGCCAATGAAAGCATTACAGTTGCTCTTACTTGAGCCTAAGATTATAACAAAAATAAATAAATTTAAAATTGACAGATCAGGAGAAGACTAAAGGAGCTGGAACACGTTCACTCCCTTCCTTTCAACTCAGGCTCCCATCTAAATCTCAGTACAATACCATCAGTATTCATTCAGTTTTGCTCTATGCTGTCTTCTATTTGAGGGCGTGAATGAGCAAGTGGGCTGGAGCAGATTCATGTGCTTGTGATTCAGGAGCACTGACTGTTTACAACATTTTACAGACAGACAAAGGTTTTTTCAGATACTAGAACAATTTAAAACATTATCAGTTCTTTTGAGGAAGTAAAAAAAAAAAAAAAAGTGTTTAGGTACCTTCTAGATCTTATCCTAAGCTTTCACTTTCTATTATTTTCCATTCCCTATAATTTTTGTCATAATTTGCTCTTTAAAACTGAGCCAATTTCTCAGTGGCCCTCAGGAAGTATGCATTAAACAGATCTTTATATTTTCATCTATTCATCTTTTTGTTGTTTGCTTTGTTGAATATGGTGTGTAAAGAGGTGCATAGGCAGTTTTCCAGACACTGCAATTTTATGCAAAAACATCATACTTCCCATCAATTAATCCTAACACTATACACACTAAGAGATTCTAAAGGGCTTAGTAACTCCCAAATCTATCCAAAACCTGATAAGATTTTTACTGAGAATCATACCAGAGTTATACAACAACAGCAAATTATAAATACTGCAGAAAAGTATGTAAGTTGCATAATTAATTAGGAGGTCAATATTTTCAAAATTAAAATGCCTCATCTGTTCAGTATTATAGTTTTTTGATGCAACTTCGTTAATATAGAAAAACTGAAGTTTGGATTTTACTTTCCAGTGGTAAAAAACATCACCTGTTCTACAGCATCCACGGGTGAAACAAAAGAAATGATAAGTAAAATAATGGGATTTTATTTTTTCTTATAACAAACATTGGAACATTTTGAAATTTAAGGCTATAACTGTGCCTCCAAATGTAGTATCAAATTACAAATCTTTGAGTTTCATTATCCTGGTGAGAAGGCATAAATTAATTTTGGTAAACAGAGGGAGATAGTTGAACTTAATTACATTTTAAATACATTTTAAATAACTGTTTATTGTGAGAATAAACATTTAATGCTTTTTATGACTGGTCTAAATACTTGGTTACTGCAGACTAGATAAGATTGCTCGCTAGTCCACCACTACACTGTCTAAGTTACTCATTATAAACTGAACAGAATTCTCCTAGAATTAAACAAAGCCCTTTTGCCCGCAAATAATTTCTGCTAAATTGTCTACTGCTCAAAAGACAAGACATTGATTTCAGAGAACAATATTCTTTTAATCTAATCTACTTACAAAGTAAAGGTACTTTATTCAGTGCATTATTGAGTTTAAAGATGATATATTCAAGTAAATTAAAAACATACAGTTAGGTGAAGAAACCAGTGATTGTTGCTTGTATTCTCTATTGCTTTCATTTTTTATTCTATTTGTCATTATTGCTATTTTGCTTTTTTTCAATTATATTGTTACCTAAGACAGAGAACATTAACCCAATGTGAATAAAATACTGAGAACGATCCTTTGTGTGACTAAAGGACATGATTGTTATGATTTGCCCTGCCTATTTTCTGATTTTTAGGATGCTGTCAGTCAGTAATGTCGAAGCAAATCCTTTAAAAATAGCCAGCCTGTAATGGCTTTGACAGTATATTCATTGCTCTTCACAACTTACTGTTCAGTGTCTTTATTTTCTTATGCAGCAACACAAAAGATTAATACACTGGTATTTTGTTCATATTTCAAAGAGGAATCCTTCAAAAAGATTCAGTGAAATTCATATGGCTTTCAAGGTATACTGCTAATGGAGAGAGCCAATGTGTTAACAGCTGCTGCAGACAGCATGTAGAGTTTTAAGAACTGTTCTAGATAACAGAAGAGTCAAAACTACATCCTAAGAAAGTGGATAATGTTGTGTTCTGCTGCCACTGCTCACATAGACCTGTAGAAGGCAATATTTTTTTTTCTTATAAGGGTGGTGATTTTTTGTAGTAGAAGCTTATCACCATACAATCGTTAACTTTTGGCTGATAAGGATACATAAAAACTCTTGTGCTGAATGAACTATATACTGTGGTGGTTAATTTAATTAATATTTCTGAGTTCAGTTTACTTTCAGTACCTCAGTATAGTGCATAGTTGGAACATTCAATTTGTTTCATTTATTCACTTTCAAAGGTGGAGGTACAGAGTTGTGACCCAAAGCTCACAACAAATCACAAAGTGCTTGTTCCAGAAAGCCCAGAAGTGCTCCCAGCTTTTAATTTCTGTTCAATCTTCAGATATGTATAACATTTTCTCATGCTTGTTTCTCTATTCCTTAAAAAATATCTAGCAAACATTGATATTGATACTATAATGCTATTAGAAAAAACATTTAATTTCCTGTCTTTGAAATTTAAGATTATGAACAATCTTGTCTATGAGGGCGAAAAAAAACAAGAATCCCTAACTTCAAAATTCAAATCCCCTGGTATTATTTGCCTCTTGTGTTTGTTGTAATTGTGAGCAATTTTAGTTTTTACAGATTACTGATAAGCCAAATTAAATAAAATACAATTTTCAAATCAAGATTTTTCCTTAATAATTATGTTTAGAGTAGTTCTTGATAAGTACATATCAGAACTGCTTTTTCATATTTTTTAAACTGTCTTGAATATTTTTAAACCTTCTCTTTAAATGCCATTTAGCAATATTTTTCATGAATTATGAACAAAATAGAAGAGAAAAACACCACTTGTTCTAAGTGTAGTAGGACAACTCAAAAATATGTGACAACTAGTGGTGATAACTAATACTTTAAAATTTGATCCTACTGTATTTTAATTCATCAGAAACATGAAAAATTAACTTTGTGTGAAAGCTCAAATAATTTTAAAAACTATATTTTACTCTTCTAACATTGAAATGAAGTTTATTGCTGCTTGAAATATTTATGTGGTCTTAAAGCAACAACAACAAAAAAATTAATCGAAGTTCAACAAAAACTTCAGACATCAAAACATTTTTTAATATACCATTGAAACAATAACACAATCTAGAAAAAGCAAACATCTTTTTGCACTCATTTATATCCCAACTGTCTTAATTGTCCCTTTGAAATAAACTTTTCTATTTACAAAGAAGTGTCATTAGGTTTTTAATAATCAGTCCCTAAACGACCTTTATTTTTGCAATAGAAAAACTGAAAATAAATACTACAGTTTATTTATATGCCAAGACTGCATCATAGAGTTATGACATTAATGGCTATTTTCTATACAATTTTTAAGCATTCTTGTGTTCACTTATAAGATAAATCAAATTAAATGTATCATCACTACACATTCAAAGGGAGATTTTGTTTTTACTGAACTCAGTACAATAATTCTCTTACCTGCTTTTTTATTTGTTTGCTTGTTTTCCTCAGTATCTCTAAGCTATTTTGGTAATACAAAAACTTGCATGAATAGACCAAATTATTCCTGCTGTTGGGTGTTTTCATGCATTTATGAAAAATGAATCGACTGTTTTTCAGTTAACCTTTCATTTAGTTTTGCCAGGGACTTCTCCATGATGCTACTCAAAATCTCTTCCAATTTCATTTATCTAAAACGTTGTCACTTTTTCTATTCGTTTTCCAGATCTAGTAAAATATACCTAATGACACCTTTTTAGAATATTGGGGTAACTTCTATTATCCTTTTTCTATATTAAAAACCTAAGCTTTTAAATAGTCTGTTATTAAAAAATTACAGGTTTGATCTTCCATCTAAGTAATTTAATGCCTATTGATGTTAAAGTGAAATACTCACAATACAGAACGTTTCAAATAACCTTTGAAGGATAAGAATCTACATTGAAGGAATTTACAGGGGAGGTTTTTAACCATGTGAATTACTATTAATAATAATTGAATATTCCAATTAAATTCTCCGTTGATATAATCACAAAATTTTAGTATGTTAGGGGACTCTTTTTCTTTTAAACATGAATCATTCCTGCAAAACTGTTTCAGCCAGTTTTCTTTTACTGTAAGTAATTCTATATCTTGTTTAGGGATAAATAGCTTGCTGTTCTCCATGTGCCAAGCACAACAATTAGTTGGAAATATTCATTATATAGCAAAAAAAAAAAAAAAAATCTTTTTTTTTAGAATATATAATACATTATTTTACTTTCTTATAAAGGTTTTCAAAGCCTGGCTAGAAGACTCATCTTTTTGAACAGACAAGACACAGCTGCATGACTATATGATGCGTGGTATTAGTAGCATAAACATTTGGATACAAAGTAGTACAAAGAAGGAGTTCTTATACTACTGAATAAGAACTTTACAGATTGTATTTATGCTTACAAAAGAGCAAGCATTTTTTGTTTTGTTTTTTTCAGATGTTCCACCTGTTCCAAACACACCTTATTCACTTTTATATGGTCAAATAGACAAGCACTGATCCAGACCAAGGACATAGTTTGACAACAAATTTAGCAGCCAGCTGCTAATGAAAGAAAATATTTAAATCAAAAATCTACAGGAAGATAATTTGAAAAGAACATGTGATTTTTTGTTCCTATGTTATTGTTCTGATAGCTGGCTTTGAAGCCTGGTGCTGTTGGAGCACAGGGAGGGGTAGAATTATCTGGCCAGAGGTGAGTAGTGAGGAACAAAACTCCTTCTGTCAGTTGCTAGCCACTAGCTTATCTGTGACATCAAACAGCACAATAAATTAACTCCAATAATGAATCATTTTGCCTTTCAGATTGATTTCCTATTGCTTCCATCTGGAAAACCTTTTATTTTATGTAAAACAGGTGCTAAATGCTACCAAATTTAATTGTACTTTAACTGTTACACTCACTGTGAACTGGAATAAACATCTACACATGATGCAAGAAAGTAGAGATTTAAATTCAGTCATAAATATATGAACAGAACATCACATGCGTTCATCCCTGTAGCTCATCCTCACAGAACTTCAATCATACTCTTAAATGTGCTGATAATATTTTTTCCACTTATATGAAAAGCTTTATTAAAGAAAGCTCTTTTTTAAAAAAATGCAAGCAATTCTTAAGTAATTACTGCAATATATAAGAAGTCTTGACTTCTGCTAGCATATGACTCTTTATATCAACTATTGCTTCAGAAGTTCATCACTGTAATTGTTACAGATGATATGGATTGTTTAGATTTAAAGCTTTGAACTAATCATACCCATTGTTTTGATGTTACATTAAAATGAAAATAGTATGTTGCTTTCTTACTAAAATAACCAGCAAGTCCAATAAATGTTTCATTAACATAATGCTCTTATATGTTGATTTTGATTGCAGCATTTTGACTATTTTCTCCAATAGATATATTCAATTTCATAGAAATGAAATAAAGAGTTGACAAATAAAGTTATAACAAAGCATAGCTAAATATATGCGTCACAAGTATTAAAATCTTTGAAAAATGACACTAATTTCCATTTTCTAGTAATGTTTTCTGATGAAATGATTATATAGTTTCCCCTGAATCTGAGTTTTTCTTAATTCACTGAGCTGGCAAATGACTTCAGGTCCTAATATATTTGGGCTTATATATGTGAGTCCAGTCTCATATTTACACATATTTATACCTAAAGGACCTTAGATTTTGATGACCTCAATTCAATTAGGACAGAATGTTGAGCTTATGACATTCTAATATATTTTTTTCCAAAGAATTTATTTGAATACAGTTTGCTATATTCTTGCTTACTATTTCTATTGGGGTAACTACATAAAATAAGATAGAAAAAATACACAATACAACAGAAAATAAGGAAATAATGCAGAATATATTAAAGAAATATCTCCTAATTTATTCCGAAAGCTATGTGCATTCAGTTGCAAGCAAAATACTCAATGTAGCTGAAGGGCTGAGTTAAAAAAAAAATGAGTAATTTTAAAATAACAATACTGCAAATATTATTCACTTTTATTATGCAGCACAACATTGTCAATTACAAATACATTCACAAAATATAAAACGAGCACAGATGATTTTTATTGATTTTAATTTGCAAATTAAGATGTGAAATTTGTGGAATAGATAATACATTGTTAGCTCTAATTGCAATTTGCATCTAAAGTGAATTAAAAAAAGGATTGGTCTGTAATAAAAAGCCTTAATTCCATACTGTGCTCACTTCACAGTCTCCTTTTCTTAAATGTAGGTCTTATTTCTCAGTTCAATACAAGCACAAGCATTGCACTATGGGATGCAGTTACCATCATACAAAAAGATGGATATGATGATGGTTCTCTTAGAAACAAAAAGCACAGAAATGACTGGAAATACACACATGAATTGTTATCTCTTGTTAAACAGACTTCTGCATTTAAGGCAATAGGAGATGTTTGATACTGATATGTGAGAATCTCATGGTTTTGTGATTTTTGGTTTTCGGTATTCCACATCATAACATCATGTAGTGCACTGGGAGTTAAAGTGTTAATGCTCCAATTTTGAGTACCTGTCCCTGTACAACACGGAAGTCATGGGATCTGGCCCTTCCTCATTGGGCAGTCTCTTACTGCCTGGCAGGGTGCTTTCCTAGCCATACCAAGCTTTTCAGATTTGACTGAGTCTCAGGAACTCTCTTCTGTTTCATTTAATTTATTAGACTCAATTTCAATTAGATTGTATTATAAATTGTGTTATCTTATATTCCAATATCATAGTTAGTAAAATAAGTTTTCCTCCATAGATCATGCCACTGTTTTTTTTTTTTTTTTTTTTTTTTTTTTCTTCCTTTAGCCCAGCTCCCATCTCCCTACCCTTTTTCCTTCTCATTTTGTGGGTCTGGGAGGGGGGGGGGGGGGCAGGGACCTACTGCCTCCCTGTGACAGACATAGATTGTTCCAGTTAACTCTATGACAGAGAACTACTAGTAAATTCTGTAAAGAGTCTTTTTCTGCCACCATTTTTCATGTGGAACTGCTCTTTCTGTTATGTACCCATTTGCACGAATATAACCACTAGTTCCTCTCAGTCAGTCTAAACTCATTTAAACCAAAGAGATGCCACTTGGATCTGCAACACAGCTCTAGCGTCTGACAAATTTACTTTAAGGACACACTTAGCTAGCCCTGTTTTCAGAAGGTCTCCAAGAGACTCTGTGCTTTTTTCCATTTCATTTTCAAACACTGGCACAAAGTTTGTTGATTTTCATGTTCCCTGTAGCATACAATATAGAATATTTCTCAAAAGAGACTTGCCTCTCTAGTAGTTGAGCTGTTATCTGTCATAACAAAGCTGAAATATAAGTCTGGGAAAGCTGCATATGACACTCTTATCCTCCAGCATTATACAGAAAAACACTTGGGGTTCATACATATCCATCTGTGGTTGATTCCAGACCAGATGCCCCAATTCTTATTGGGTATATAGTTTTTTCTCCACATGCAATTGCTCAGAAATTGCACGTAGTAAATGGTAATACTTGATCAAAGTGACTCGACCAAAGCCTAATATTACTACAAAATGCAAGATGCATTTCCACTTAAAAAACATTATCTAAAGATAGACACATCTGAGAGCAGAATCAATCTAACTCCAGAGAAGAACTGGAGATGGAGTTAATCCTCAAGTTATCTTCTTATAATAACTGTTAGGGAAAACAGTTTTCTGTAATATTCATCTGAAAAATGTGTGAAGGGACATCCATGAATTCCTAAAAATCTTACAGATAGTACGGCAGATACACTGTGCCTAGCAGCAATTGTTTTTTTCTACTGCATAGTAGTTAGCACAATGTGCCCATTTAAGAAACAATATTATTTTCTATATATACTTTTTCAAATGTAAATATTTGTCATGTGGGATACCATGTTCTGAAATGCAAGTTATCAGTAACAATAACAGCATCAAGATAAACTTGATGGAAAAGTATTTGAGGAAAAGTAGAAAATGTGACTGAGATGAAGAGAGCTTCCCTATTAGAGCAAAGATAGACAAGTTGTTATTTCACAAATATATAGCTAACAGAACAAAAAGAAACAGAATAAGGAAGAAAGGAATGTTTAAAATGTTAAGTAGTACACTACGCACATAATTACAAAATAAAGTATAAAGAAGAAATTAATTTCCTTCTGAAGTTAATTCAGGAAAACAAACAAAAAACAGCTCTATATATTTGTTTCAGGTAGGCTATGTATTTTCAAACTCTAAAGGAACAACCTTCTACATCAATATTTCTTTTCTCTGCCCTTCTTCAACTACCCAGGGTCTGATCATGTTACTTCTAATAGAGAGGGCATAACAGCTAATAGAAAAAAGTATACATTGGTCCTCTATTGGAAGTATGACTGTTGAAATCTCATCTGATATCACCAAGATTGTAAATCTTGCATGGCTTCACAGAATTACATTGAGTTTCTAGCATTAAACTTCCTTACTTCTAATCCTATATTTTTGCCAGTCATCACAACTGAAATTAATTTTTTAAGAATGTCTTTTGTTATAGGAATAAAGAGACAAATGTTAATGATACAGTTTTATTCTTTCTGGTATTATGCCAGGTTCTGAGCCTGAGCACTGAAAGCTTGCAAGTATGTGCTTGAATACACCACAGTGCAGAACATTAACCAAATATTTTCTAGAGCTGTTCAGAACTGGGATCCTTTCAGATATTAGCGAGTAGGCCATTAATTGAAAAGGAAAGGATTGTATATACAAGAAGAAACCTTAGTTATATCATTTTTACTCTGGCAAGCCGCCTCCCTATGCTCTGTAACCAACAAACTGAAGATGAGGAACATTTAACATCTAAAAATTTCCAGATCAGTTACTGTTTGCTGCTATAATAAAAAAAAATATATGCTATCAAATTATTTATTTGCATATATGTAAAGAAATATATATATATATATAGTTGATTTCTATATCTTGAGTTATAATTGGACTTTTCCAGTTTGAGGACATGCAAAATCCATCATCATGGCCCATCTCTCTTATCCCTTCCATTCTGCCAAAAGTCAAGGTGAAATTCATTAAGACTAAGGGGAAAAATTCTCATCCACTGAACACAAATTAGAACTTCAATTATACCATTTATTTATTAAAATACTAGTTATCAAAGCTTGCAGTTCCCTAGAGTATACTGTCAAAGTCATCCACAAGTGCCACACTGAAGAAAAGAAGTCAGTTTTCAAAAGCTAGTTAGTGCAGACAAGTAAAAAAAAAAAGAATAGACATGCTCTTAAAATTAAAATATAGAGTATTATGCTTGTGAATCTGTAGGTACATTAATTTGTTCTGCAATCAACAGAAATAGGCTTATCCTTTTTTATTTTTCAAATAAACATTAAAAAACTACTAAAATGAGATGAACTTCAGCTGTAGTATGTCACTTATTATGAGCTGTGCTTTGACAGTATAGCACATAAAGAAAGAGAATACATAATTGTAGAAATATTTTAAATATTGCTATAAGTTGGCTAAATTACAATAAATGTATTAGAAACAAGGTAGGTGCAGACTGTATTTTTAAATAATTATCTAGATTAATTGTAGTCAGCCTCTTCAGAATATCAAGGTGCAATATATTTGAAACGTTAGAAAGGTGTGGAGTTCATCTATGCCACATTTATTAATCCCTAATCAAATACCTTACAAATGTATTAATATGAGGCAGAGATGCATGTTTTTCACCTCTTAATTAATTGATATTCCCTTATAACTTTATTTTAGTTTCATGGAATACTTTGTCTCTATTACAGATGCTTGCAGTCTCTCTAGAATTCTATAATGTCTGGAAACATGGTCATTCAATATTAAGCACTCAGATGTCCTAACATCACATCTGTCCTTTTGATAGGTTACATAGGGAAATTAGTGCTCAACTCTTCCCACAACTTGCAGTACTTACGAGAAAAAAATATCCTGTATGACTGTATTCAAGTATAGTCTGTATATTCAGTTCAGAGGAAATCCAACAAAAGTGATCACATTCTTGTTCCAGACAGTAATAATTTGTATTATCTGATTTCATTAGTTTTTGACTTGAGCTCTTCTGGGTTGATCAAGTGTAAAAAGGGCCAGATATGCCTTCTATTTTCAAAGTTCATGATGTGCTACCTGTTATCACTAATCTCCTGTAGCCAGACTTAGAACCAGACTTTTTAGGTAGTGCCATTTTTTAAATGATGCTATGCTAGTTAAGAAAATGAAGAATATTAAGAATATTTTGATAGCATATGTGAAATGTAAGACTGATACCACTTTTCAGAGTCTAAACTCAGTGAACGTATGGATGTAAATTTGTACAGCAGTATATTAAAAACATCTGTGTAGGAACCCTGTTATTACTTAACACCCACATGTTGTAAACTAATAATAGAATTTGTGTTGAATTTCTGTACACTGTTCAGAAAATTTACTCTACAACCTCCATTCTACCCTTTAAAAATTTAATCATGCATCTGTCATTTCATATCCTTCTCAAAATCCTTTATTTTGCTGCAAAGAGTCCATATTATGTTCTGATAATTAGGAGAAACAGGTTGCATCTCAGATTAGTTTACCTCAGTGTAAACAATCTCTCAGTTAACATTTGAAAATAAAGTAAATGCACTGTATTTGCACGTACGTGTTTAAGAGGGTCGAATTAAAAATGTGAAGGAAAATAAAAATGAAGGCATTTTCCTGTGATTCCCTACACTTTTATTCATGTGTATATATGAACACAGTTGAGATCACAGAATCACAGAATTGCCAGGGTTGGAAGGGACCTCAAGGATCATGAATCTCCAACCCCCCTGCCACACGCAGGGCCACCAACCATTCCACCTAATGCTAGACCAGACTGCCCAGGGCCCCATCCAATCTGGCCTTGAACACCTCCAGGGACGGGGCATCCACAACCTCCCTGGGCAGCCTGTTCCAGTACCTCACCACTCTCTACGTAAAGAATTTCCCCCTGACGTCCAACCTAAATCTCCCATCCCTCAGCTTAAAACCATTTCCCCTTGTCCTGCTGTCACTCACCCTTTCAAAGAGTTGATTTCCCTCCTGTTTGTAGGCTCCCTTTAGGTACTGAAAGGCTGCAATGAGGTCACCCCGCAGCCTTCTTTTCTCCAGGCTGAACAAGCCCAGCTCCCTCAGCCTGTCCTCATAGGGGAGGTGCTCCAGTCCCCTGATCATCTTCGTGGCCCTCGTCTGGACCCTCTCCAACAGCTCTCTGTCAACATTAATACTTTGATCAACAGTAATACTTTCTTCTAGGGAATGTGCCTGGAAACACTCGGTTACTTGATTACCCATCAACCAGAAGATTAGTCTCAGAGACAGACTTGGATATTCTAAGGACTCTTCATGCCTCCTTGCTAAAATACTTTGCACCTCTTTGTGCAGCAAGCACTGGGTTCACTTGGCTGCACAGCCCTGCATTCTCTCCATGATGGACACAGCTGTGACTGGGTGTAGTCACATTCTTCTCATGTAAATTTTCAGTGCTCTCAAAACAGCAGTCATGTAAGAAGAGTCTCCCACTTCTCTACACACTCCACAGAAAAAGCAAGAAAGTGATCTGCTGAAAACCATAATGATAATTTAGAAGTCAATGAGACTTAAGTACAAGCAGCTGTATTACTACAGTGGGTGACATGATCCAGATAGATGAACAAACACCTGCTACCCACCTCACAGCATATTGTTACATATAATTAGTCAATGTTGAAAAGCACTTTAAAATTCACTGAAAAAAGGGCAAGTATTATTAATTTTTATTGTAATTATCATAATCATCTGTATTATTGTTATGGGATGCAGTGTGAGAAGGCACAAGATTGCAACTATGAGTGCTGTTGCTAGAAGATGCAAATTATTAATTTACTTTTCAAATTCTCAAAGTGACATCCATGCATACACCATCAATTTGACTACTGCCCTTGGTCCCACATCTGATATTTTGCACTGCATGCATGACAGCTTGCAGCTGGGTTGTCTTTAACTCTTCCTGAAAAAAAAAAAAATAAATACCAAAACCAAATTTATATGTTTTCTCAACACAGTCATATGTATAGGACCATCACTAGGAATGAATCCTACAAATTGGGACAGTCCTTTAAAAGCAGCACTACAATTCAGTGCTTTCAAAGACACTCATACCCCTCCCTGGAGCACTTACTTTGCTTTCTTCATACAGTTCTACAAAAACCATAATACTACTGAAACCACCACTCATTATTTCAGGCAATTTGGATCACTGATGAAGGGAGAAAGAAAAAAAATCACCACAGAAGGGACCACTGAAGCCAGAAATGTTCTGAATACCAGAGACCATTTGTGTGGGTTGAGGTTCCTGGAGCCTTCCTCTTGGCAAGACTATCATACCAGCTTTGCCCAGCCTGCCTGATTCTACAGGGTAGGAACACATTGCCATTTTTGCCAAGTCAAACATTAAATCTCCCTGCAGACCAAGTTGTTAATGATGATTGCCAGCTATAGATCTTACACAGCTTGGCACACACAACCAGAGCAGGACCTTTGGGACTATCACAAGGAAGCCAGTTGTGGCAAATGCTCAGCTTTCCTTATGTCTGACTGAGGACACAGAGCAAGAAAGGGAGGGCACAGAATAAAGGCCGTGTCTTGAGGGCAGACAAGTAATGACAGCAAGCTAGAATAAGCAGGGCACAGCCTACACAGGAGAACCACATTTTCTGTAGCCAGCAGTCTCCCATCACCAGCTCACCTGACTGTACAGCCAGCAATCAGGTATATTTTGTCCTCCTGTCCTGAGGGGGGCAAGTAAGGGGGCTGCACAGTGGAGTTCATCTACTCAGTGTGGAACCACCAGTTATCCTTATATTCTAGTAAGCTGCATTGGAAGTGTGGTTGACACGTCACATGATTTGTTTGTCCTGAGCAGCATGACTATTGCTTCATATTTATCACTAAAACAAGGGAAATCTCTCTTCTACAAATCCATACAGCCTCAATCCCCATAAACCACTGTTTTCCTTATAGTCTTTCTTCTCTAAGATCTAATTCTCTAATGGTATTTGGTACTGTTATTAAACAATTTTTTTTCCAATTGGTTAGTATATTATAATATCTTGTATTTCATAACTCACATTTTTTTTTCTAGAAATCATAAATTATGGTATTTCAAAAAAAGATTCCATCTATTTTGTAACAAGGCTACAAAAATACTTGTCCTCTATTGCACAACACTGTCTTTGTTACTGGGCTAGTAAATGAACAACAGTAATAGGCAGTATAAGTAATGTGGGAGGATCTACCACAGTTATATTACAGGAAATGCTATGTATGCACTGCACCTAAAAGTAGCTATGGTTAAAGGTTACCTGATACTTTTTCCCCTCAACTGCATCAATAAAAATAACAGATACATTACCAACAAAGCTCTCCAAATTATTTTAAAATGTGTTTTATTGGCTTTCACTACCATAGAAAAAAAAAAAGAACAATTTGGTTTGGAAGAGACATTAAAGATCTAGTTCCACCCCCACTGCCCACTGTGACAACTTCCACTAGACTATGTTACTCAAAGCCCCATCCAGCCTGGTCTTGAACACTTACAGAGATGAAGCATCCACAACATCTCCAGGCAACCTGTTCCAGTGCCTCATAACCCTCTCAGTAAAAAAAATAAAAAATAAAAAAATAAAAAAATAAAAAAATCTTAATGTCTAATCTGAATCTCTCCTCTTCTAGTTTAGAGCTACTATCTCTTCTCCTATCACCACAAAGACTTTCTGACAAAGTGGCCCTCTCTTGCTTTCTGGTAGACTCTCTTTAGGTACTGAAAATCCACTATGAGGCCTTCTCAGAGCCTTCTATTCTACTGACTGAACAACTCCAACTCCCTCTGCATTTGAGGTATTAACATATCTCAGATCATATGAACCATTACAGTTCCTCCTATTGTTTCTGTAGCAGATACTCCTGATTTGCCAGTTCATCTCAATTAGTATTATTAATATGATAATGATATTAACTATATTAATAATATTTTTAGTTTTGCTTTAAAAACAATCCAAAATGTATTTCTCTTTCTATGATTAAGTTTATTGGAGAGAAGTCATAAAGTTCAGATTCAACAGTTTTCTTTGTTGTTCTTGTTTTGTTTCGGTTTGTTATTTCAAGAATTCAAAACTGTCCATTTTCATTTGCTCGCTAATCCATTTCTCTCTCCTGAAATAGAAGCTAATATCTTTGCCATGATACAGGCCCCACTGATAGAAAAAGAAAAGCTAACTGAATAATGCAAAGAAACCAACTTCACTGTTTCTTAAACTGATTTTTCAGTTAAACACCTTTAAGTATAATGTAAACAAAATCCATGACAATTTTACCATCTGCCATAATACATTATTTAGATTAATATACCGTAAGTGTAAGGTATGTGAGAAATGTGAGATAGTTAATTTTCTTCACAGACATTACAGGTACATGCATTAAAATAAACAAATTTCTAAGAGAGACATTAATTCCTAATGCATTATATTCACCAATGAATGTCAAAACAAAGTAATGCCTGATATTTTTATTTCAGCAGAACATTGGTAAATCCTTAAATTTAAAGTCCAAGTTTTGTCAGATTATTTTTACCATAAGTCCTCTACATCAACTTATGTATTAAAAGTTATAAAAATAGGTCAATCCATATCAATTCAAACATACCGGTCACATATTTTCTTCAACAGGCATAGCTGAAAGGAACTTCAAAATTAATAGCAAATGAATCGGAACCTGTTATAATCTTTATTATAAAGGAATAGATGGGCATAAAATTGAACTTTGAAGACAACAGCTGTCTTCAACAACATTTTGGGAAAGCTGAGTTTAATTACACTTCAAGGGAAACCTAAATTAAATTTTAATCTATTGTAATTTAGTTTGACAGTTGATTGTCAGAATACTATACTGTAAATCATGGATCTTTCAGGTGACATCTCAACATTTTAGGTATTACATCAGATGCTTCCTTTTCTGGTATATCAGAATTGTTTCATTCTCTCACACCCCCTAGATGCACAGGACTAAAAGGAAATTAACAGATCATTTTTTTCATTAGAAGAATCTATATTTCTAGCCTGTTTTCCATAAATCTACATCATAATGAAAGACATATTTTGTGATGCTCTTTTATTAACTAAAGTTTTGAAAACAGTCCAGACTATAAGGCAAGTTACACGACCAATAGATTTGTGTCTATTCAGCAAAAAATACTATTTAAATTCTTCTGTTATGCAAGATTAACAACATTTTAGCCAATTCACATAATTAAAAAAAAAAAAAACAAAAACAGGTCTTTCCTAACTTGAGAGTAGATCTGTGCTAGCTTACCATTTGCCAAAGGGCAAAAATATTTCTCAAAAGCCCTTCCAATCATTCTACATCTGTGTAACCTAATGTTTGAGTAATATTTAGGCAAAATATGTTGAACCTGCATTCATGGCACTATCAGAAAGATATTTTCCTCTTAAATCACTCAGACTTTTACTGATAAAGATACTGATTAATAAAAGATTAGATGCTTTCTTAATCTCAGAAACAAGCAGTTTTTCAGAAAATACCAGGCACAAAATAGCACAAAAATTGGGCAGTTATTTAGAAAACCTAGTCTATTAAGTCTGATAGTAATATAATAATATAGATAGTAACTAATATAGATACTGTGAACAGAATGGTCTTCTAACATTGCTTAGAATGACCAACTTAAATAGAGAATTTTCCACCACCTCAGAACAAAGCAGAATATTTTTCTTCCCCCCTTTCCTAATAAGGATGTGGTTATATAAATAAATATTGTATATATTAATTTTCAACTTCCCTTAAAAAATAAAAGCACTAAATGGATTCAAGGCAAGCAAATATTTATAGCTATGACTTGCAAGTTAGCTTCCAATCATGTATTTTATGGATCATAATCTATAGAAGTTGTATAGGTAAGCTATCCAACAAACAGTTAATACCTTTAGACTGTGATTACCTACTTGTTTTTTGTGTTTTTAAGGAACTAATTAGGTAACTGATATAACTGGTGCTTTTCTGACATAAATATATAAGGAAAAAGAAGCTGTGTTACTTGAAACTTCTTTAAAAGAGAAAATATGAAATAAGAAAAAAAATGATACTACATTATGAAAAAATATAAAAATAACTTGATAAGCAACCTTTAAAATGACAATTAGATCCCAAGATTCTTCAAACCTTATTTAATTTACATATCATTCATTGTCCATCTGTTGTATTTCCAGTTTTTTCTTTGCCATCTGGTTTTCTGATGTTGAATCCACTGCAATTTTCTCTACATGTAAGGCCTCTAAACTGTAACTGATTTAAGTGATTTATTAAAATGTATTATAAAATAAATATGGTTAGGCTTTTTTTGAACATTAGTTACACACTCTAATTCACCCACATAGTTTATAATGACTGAAAAGATGACTTCTGAAAAGAATAAAGAGCCAAAGGACATATCAAGAGAAATCTCACAGCAGTTCAGAAGAACAGAGATATTGACAGGAATATGTGATAGAAAGGAAACCTGATGAACCAAGAATGTGTGACACCATGCTATAGCGGAAGCAGTAGCAGCTGTTGCATGTTAAACAGCTCTTTACTTTGCAATTGGTCCTAATAATTTCAACAGGATAGACTTCACTTCATTGGTGCTTCATACTCTATCCTTTGTAACATATCCAGCAATTTGGCCTCTTCATACACCATGGGACTCTTAGACTGTTGCAGTTGCTCATCTGTTCTGATTTTTGTCTTTAACTGTTCCATGCTTCTCCCAGCAGACACTCCAACTCTGTCAATTCAACAGCTGCTACACACACTTCTATTTCTGGCAGAGTACACCAATGGTTTCAAGAGGATTACTTGAAGGGTAGGTAGGTCAGAATCTACAGTTGTATAAAATATAACACATTTGATCCTACATGATCTTCACAGGTTGGGCTAAAGACATTGTTCCTAATTCAGTGGATTCTAAAAATATACCCTTGTTTTGATCACTATATTTTCAGGCTGATTAAACAGATCATTTCTATGATTTTACTCATTGTAAATGAGGGGAAGGCAGTCACTGTAGAAATGGTATAAAATACATTAATTGCCTGGCTGGGTATGTAAATAGGTGGTAGAATAGTGAATGGAACGGCATCCTGCTTTCTAGGATTTCAAGGAAAATTAAGCTTTTTATCTTTGAACTTAGAGCAACACAACACTGGCCTGGTAGATAGCTATCTGCTATAAAAAACACCAGAGAGAAATAAATTATTATAAAGTTTAAACTGTTCAGAGCTTCACAGAAAAGAGAGACATTTAGAAATCACAGAACTTAGACATCACTAAAGTTTCTCACTGTTAGGCCAACTAGGAAATTCTACAGTTTGTGAAAAGTCCAAAAATCAGAGAAAACTTAGTAGGAATGGCTTTGAAGTGAGAAATATGAGACAGGGGCTACTATTTTTATATTCAGTTTAAATAACACAAATTTATTTCAACCTAATCTACTTACTTCTGTCCATATCTAGATGGACATGAATAATGATCATTTATAAAGGTACATAAAGTCTTCCGTTTTAATTTTGCCAAACTGATACTGTCTATCTAAGGATGTTTCTTCACCTGCTTAGAGTAAATTGTGCTGCTAGCCAAGCTTGAGCCATTATTTTTCTTTGCTTTTTCCATTCTTCACTACAATACTTCTGGGCCTCTACCAGAAGAAATTAAGTTCCTGTACTTCTTAAACTTCAAGACTAGAATTCTGTCTAGGATACCTGTGGTTTACATTCTGATGTGAAATGCAAAGCCAAGGCATATTTTGACTACAAATCTTCTTTGAATACATTAACCCATTCAAATTCTTCCCTGAGAGTACTCCAGGTCCAATGCAACAAATGAAACAAATCTGAAGCAATATCAGATGTGAGCAAAGACAATTTCATGAAGTTCTTCATGAAATTAAGGCAGTGATTCATGAAATATCAATATCATTCTCAAAGTACACACCTTACTTAGAAGCTTGTCACAGCATAAGGTAAGAAGTTTTCAGATGTTCTGAAGGACATATTCAGATCTCTGCCCCCCATTCCACTATCACTGAAAAAGTGCTGCTACTAAAAAAAAAAAAAAAAAAAAAAAAAAAAATCTCTTTCTCCTCATCACCGCAGTATCTCACTGATCAATTCTACTTAAGTGTCTCAAACAAAGTTAAAACTGTTTGTTTTCAGCTCGATTTTCTTTTACTACTTAGCCCTTTCTCAGTAACCCAGACTTCCAAACCAGTAGATTATTCTGTGTGAACGACAACAACAAAGCAAGAAAGCTCAGTTTATAGGAGCTTTTTTCCTCCTCTGATTTCTTTCGGATAAAAAAAAATAAATGTGCATAGCTTACAGCAATATGGAAATCCACACAAATGTTAAAGCACAGTTTTTGGCAGTATTTGGATAATTTGTAGATATTTTAGGTACTTTTTTTTTAGATATTTAGATATTTTCTTATTTACAGGTTACAAATCAGATAAGTACATAACATTGTAAATAGCTCCAGGAAAACAGTAAATATCATATGACAACATCTTTAATGAAGAGACTGTGGCACTTAAAAACACAGAAACCTTGACAGAGTAACATGAATTTGAGCTTACCCATTCCGCTGGGCTGAATGCAAATTTGCTGTTATGTCAGTCAGATGGCTACAGCACACGTAGAGTATTCAATCAAATCACAGAGACTGAAGTTGTAACTGACCATTCAGTCCAACCCCCCTGTCCAGATACTCCTCCCAGGTATGTATCCCCTGCAGACACACACTATTCCATCATCCAAATTATTAAGACCTTGAAAAGTACTGGATGAATATTGACCTCTAGCACACAGCCAGTCACTGGCATCCAGTGAGAATTCACGCTACCAATCACTACACTCTGGGCATGGCCATTAAGACTTTTCAAATCACCTCACTGTCAACCCATCTCTTACCGTTTTTACTATGAGAATCTCAAAGGAGACAGTGTTCGTAGAATAGACAAAAAAAGTTTTTGGTCAAGGTAATTGTGGAAGATTAATTACCAATTACTGGCAGTGTCATGAGATGAAGCAGAAGAGAACAAGCTAGTTAGAGAAGCCTGGCTCTTGACTGCTTTGTAGCAGTGGCAGCTCTCTGCATTTGTTGGCATCCTTGTCAGAAGCTCGTCACCCATTTGATTTTGAGGAGCTGCAAAATCATCTCACAAGAAGGCTCTTCCTCCACTGAAATAGACATTCTTACACAGAGCTGCATTTTTAGGACTCACAACTCAAGGCAGGTGATGACATGCTACCAGAAAGAAAAAGTGAGAAGTATGAGGTAGGCAACAAGGAAAAGCAAAGTTCTGTGCAACAGTCTGCTGCAAAAGAGGCAAGATTTTCACCCTGCCTTCTCCTCACATGGACCTGCCAAGGTCAAGGTTGCCACTTCACAGTGCCCCAGACATCACTCTCACAGCTGTTTATGCCCAGGGACATAGCAGCAAGAAAAGGCACTCATGGATCTCATTGTGTTTAAAAATGGCAGGGTAGAGAACTTGCCCATCCCAGGTACTCCATAGTTGCTGCATGCTGCAGCACTTCAGTGTCTTTTTTGTAGTGAGGGGCTCAAAACTGACACAGTACAAGGTGAAACCTTACCAGAGATCCTCTAGTTGTTAGGTAAACGCCACATGATTTCTCTCAAGATCATCTGTTTCATAACCTTCCCAGCACTAAAAGGCCAACAGATCTGTAACTACCCTGATCCTCCTTACAGTCCTTCTTGGGGATGGAAATCACATTGGTAAGCCATAAGTCCATTGGGACCTCTCCCACTGAGAGAGTCTTTATTTTCAGTGGTCACACATTCCTTACTGCATCCAGTCAAGGATGGAGTTTCTCCTTAGCCCTTATATTACAGGCAATATATTTGTAAATAAGTTATTATTCTTGTAATGCTATAAATATGATGGAAAGTACAGCAATAATAACAGAGTAGCACAATCCTAAGCTACAGCAAATGAGAACAAGAGAAAAGGCAGCAGTCATGGACACAAAAACAAAAGAAAAAAAATTGCTAACCTCTGGAAAATCACAAATAGGCATAAGTTACCTTCACCTCCACTGCCAATCCTTAAATGAGATCTGGGAAGAGGTGAATTCTGGCTCCAGCCCTTCCGGTCACTCAGCTGCATTGCTTGCATCTTAGCTCCCCTGGGTTGGTCTGCCTTCCCACCAGGTACTCAATCACTGTGTCAGTCCATGACTTAGAATGTTCACTACAGTTCCCTTCTATTGCTGTGGCCAGGTTGAATTCAAGCTAGGCTTTTGCCTTTCTAATTTTCTCTCTAACAACTTAAGCATCTCCTAACAACTTATTTGTAATCTCCCCAAGTTGCCTGTCCCTTCCTCCACAGGAGGTTGACTCTCTTTTTCTCCTGGAACCTCAGAAAAAGTTCCCTGTTCATCTGTTCACATCTGTCTTCTTCCCCAACAGCTCATCCTATGGCACAGGGGATGAGCTGCTTCTGCACCTCTAAGTTGTCTTTTTTTTGAGGAGTATCCAGCATTTCTGGACTTCTTAACCCTTCAGGACTAAGTTTCAAGGGATTCTCCTTACCAGTGTCCTGCAGTGTTCAAAGTGCACCCCCCAATAGTCCAAGTTGGTCCCCCTCATGACTTCACGAAGAATAGAGAACTCTACCATTTTGTGGTCACAAACAGCTCCCAGCCTCCACATCTCCTACCAGTCTTTCCTTTTGTGAACAGTCAGTCTAGCAGGACACCTCTTCCAATAGAATACCTTACCAGCTGCATGAGCAAGTTATCTTCCACTCATTCTAGAAACCTCCTTGACTCCTTCTGCACTGTATTATATTTTCAGTATATGTCAGGGAAGTTATAGTCCCTTATGAGAAGAAGGGCTGGTAACCACACAACTTCTTACATCTGTCTGTAAAACACCTTGTTCATCTCTTCATCCTGTTAAGTGGTTGTAAGGGAACTGCTGAATCATGGCCTGAACCTCTGATTGACCACATGAGACAAGCAATGAGTCAGCCCTGGGAGCACAGGTAAAGACAATTCTTCTGTGCTATCAGAAGGGGTGGAGCCTGGCTCCACCTCTCCTAGACCCCATTTAAAAGCTGTCTACCAGTAGGGAAAGATCTCTTTTTTGAAGATCACTCCTCTTAGAGTCTTCTCAATGAGCCCAAGACAAGGGTAAGTTTTCCATCCATTCTTCTTTGGTGTGATAACCTATTTAGCCTAACTTTCCTGTATATTTCTTAACTATAACATCTGTATATTCATTAATTATGCAGTGGTCTATAACAAACTCACACCAGGATGTTTGCATTGTCAGCCCTCCTTCTGATACTTACCCACAGAGACTCAACCTTACCACTCTCAGCTCAATGTTGAAACACTCTTTAAACATAGAGAACAATACCACTACTCCTTCCTTGTCTCTCCCTTCTGAGGACCTTATAGCCACTCATTGCAGCACTCTAGTTATGGGAGCAATTCAACCACATTCAGTAAAAATTTGCCTGTCACACAATGGCTTCCAGATCCTCCTGCTTGATGCCCATGCTGTGTGCAGTAGTGTAGATGCAATTCAGCTGAGCCATCTGCCTTATCTCCAACCCTATCATCATTCACCATGTCTTCTCTCTGACAAGCCTCATTTTAACCCCTTCATACCTAGTTTAAAGCCATTTCAACAAGCCCTGCCAGTTCCTGAGCTAGGATTCATTTCCCCCTTTCAGAGAGGTGAGACTCATCTGCAGCCATCAGGCCAGGCATTAAGAAAACTTCTTCATGATAATAATTAAAAAAAAAAAAAAAAAACAACTTCAATTACACCAGCCACATATTTATCAGATGGATTTTCCTGGTCTTCTCAGTATTCCTTGCTACCATGAAGGGACAGAGGAAAACACCATCTTTACTCGTTTTACATCAACTAAGCACTGTAATGCCACAAAGCCTCTTTTGATAGCCCTCAGGCTTCTCTCTACATCTTTATTGCTACCAACCTGAACTATCAGTAAGGGATAATAATCAGAGAGGGAAACCTTGTTAATAATACACACAAATTCAAGAAAGAAGCTTTCTATTAATGACCTAGTACATATCACTGGGATCCTAATTAGAAACTAACTTAAAATCTTTTGTTTATATTTTGTGTATAGTTTGTTTAGCTTTGACACTGACTGATTGAAGAGGAAAAAGAAAAGAAGAAAAAGAAGAGTGTAATGATGTGGCTGTGGCTGTAACAGCAGCAGAATGAGTCACAACAGGGACGGTGGCAGGAGGCTATAAGACAGGCAGCACCACGGTGCTGCAGCCTAGTCCTTCAGTGAGTGCAGCATGCACCTGCTACTTACTGTCCATGGCTTGGGTGACATTAACCACACTGGTGTTGATGGGCATCGTCATGAAGCTTCAGATGGGAATTAATCAGGTGTAGGTGGATGTACACAAGCATCTGCCTCAGAGCAGCCTAGTCCAGACATGGTTTGGCCACTGCACATCTTGTCCCGATGTTTGGGAATGCAAATAATTTTCTTCATTATATAGGTGCAACTTCACAATTGCAATTTCTGAGGTCCCAGCTATTTCCAATTTCCTGTAGGTTGTCACCAGATTTATGCTGACTGTAAAGGTAAAGGAGTTAAGCTATGCAGTACAGGAGTGATTTGAACACAGTGTTTCAGTATCAATTGATTTTGAACAGATTTAATACTATTTGTATGTGTATATGAATATAAAGATGTTATAATTATGAAATGAACAAGAGAGTTCGGCAGAGCAAACTACAGTAACAAAAAGAGGATAGAAAGCTTACCCGTGTCCTGGGCTTGCTGCAAAACTCCAGAGAAGGGATCTCCAGAAGAGATCCTTCCCCACTGGTAGTCAGCTCTGAAACGGGTCTAGGAGAGGTGGAGCCAGGCTCCACCCCTTCTGGTCACACAGGTGAATTGTCTTCACCTGTGCTCTCATGGCTGACTCATTGCTCACCTCAGGTGATCAATCAGAGGTTCAGGCCATGATTCAGCAGTTCCCATACTGTATGGCATGATGCCTGTTGCAGGAAGAGAACCTGCTTGGAATGGTGTGTATCAGAGAGCTCTCTTTCTCTGAGTTTTGGTTTTCCTACTTGGAAAGGACCTGCACAGCTGAGATCTTGGCTTTATCTGGCTTCCATACATTGTTGTCAAGGGCAGCCTTAAGGAAAATGCTGCAGGAAATGCAGGGATAAAGCTGATATTGTCTTACTGCCAAAGGAAAATAGTCAGGCTTTAGGAAAAGACAGAAAATATTTCCCAGGATTATACATTGCCTTTTCCGGTCCTGTTTGCTCATATACTTTGTACTATACTTCAAAAATAAGTTTTTGCAAAAATAAAACAAAACCCTGCTCTCTTACTGCTTCCAAACTTCTGAAAGCATATCTTGATTTAGTCTCATTTCTGTACTAGCCAATTTTCTGAGACAATCATTCCTTAGTATGCCTTCATTCTTCCCAGAATTAGTTCCATGCAGAATCATGGTAGGTGACTGCCAGGCTGCATGCCTCTCTCTTGTACAACTTAGTACAAGGTCCAGATGTGAGAATAAAAATCAGTCTTAGGATTCTACTTCTTTGACATTTCATGACTATGGACATTTAATCCAGAACATTCATTTTGTGAGTATTTCAGTAACTCACCCCTACTCTACTCAAATATCTTGATACAGATCAGCCATGACATATACGTAACTGATTTGTGAGCTCAATTATAAATAATAATAAATTGCATTAAAAAGTATTTGGGGATAAATACACATGTTCACACAGAAAATATTTGCTGAAAGAAAAATAATAATAAGATTGTAATTTCCTTTTCTTGAAGAATATCTAGATCATAGAAAAAAATATACCTTGACTGAAATTTTGTTGCTGAAGATGAGGATGTTTTTGATACTCAAGACCTATTGCACTTTTCAGAAGGTACTTTTCAGAAGGAAATTTGGACCTCAAGATGATTAAAGTGAACTGTCATCAGAAGCAATTTATAATCCCTACCTGATATCTATTGAAATCTCTGCAACAGGTTACAGATTCTGTCAACTATTTTTATTTAGCATATGCAACTGGCTCATTCCTCTCAAAAGTACTATTTATCAGTGCTGTTCATTAAACAACACAGCATTTGGGGTCAGCTCAGTGGGAAGAATGCTGTATTACAAAAGTGATTATTTTCCCTAGGCCAAAAAAATTGTTGACATGGTGAAATTTTGGATGACCAAATGACTTTGTTGGCATCAAAATTTCATTCCTATCTGTCATCAAATCTTGGGAAACATACAGTTCTCAAACTCTCTCTCACTATCCATGACTTCATTGTTATCGTTATTGATCACTAGGAATCCTTATGGCAAAGGGCAATGTCATAAGGATACAAACAATAACCCTTTAGCTTCCTTATCTAGGCTTGGGGAGGAAAAAAAAAAAAAAAAAAAAAGGATTTTTTCTTATTTTGTGTGACTGGGTTGCCTTAAAATGGCTTTGGTACTGGGAAGAGCCAGGAAGAATGACAGCATGAAAACAGGAGAAAAATCAACATGTGGCTGAACTGAGCATAAACAGACATGGCAGTTCAGTGCAATTCCCTGGCTAGCAATGCTGAAGGACAGATGTCTGAATTTGGCTGATCAGAATGAAGAAAACTGGCACAAAGATCAAGATGTCTAAAAATAGCATATATCTAAAGCCTGAATTATTTCAGTTAAATCAATCCATCTAAGAGCATAAAAATGTTCTACGTTTTTGCCATGCTGGCCCACCTTATATATCCAGTTAATATAAAGCAAGTGATAATATTGAGAGTGTATTTATTTTATTTTGATTAATTTTTTCAACATATTTATTCTTTCATCAGCTTTTAAAATTTTAAAATTGATAACTTCCACATACTTTTTTTGTTTGACATTAAGCTTCCATTTCTCCCCTATACAGCATGTGTGTCCAACATTTTGGCTTGCCTGAGATGCATTGAGTGAAGAGGAATTGTCTTGGGCCACATAAAAAATATATAATATAGTTAATGTACAAAAGTAACAAAACTTCTTTTTTTTTTTTTTTTTTTAATTTTTATTAAAATGTAAAAACAAGAGGGCAACATAAATAAAACTAGTGGATTGGATACATATGCTAGAGTTATGGCTGTTCCATATGTGATGGTGTCAGATATATTCAAGTTGGTATCATGTTTTTAAACAACAAATCACAGAGTGCAGTGCTCTTTGCACAGGCTTACCTTGCCAATTGTTCTTGCATGTTAATCAGAAAGTTCTCATGGACCATTTTTGTCATTTTTGAATGTTGAGGCTATAGCTGAAAAAAAAAAAAAATGAAAATCATTAAATTACAGACAACATATAATACAGTGTCACACACCATGGAATAACAATTGCAACTGCAATAGAAACTGTCAAAACAAATAATTTAACAAATGTTTTGATACAATTCAAACTAAATATCAAACTAATACAATTCATTTATTAAAAAGGTACATTGAAATGGTAAACATTCACTGAAATGAAGACAAAATATACAGTCTCATTGAATACTAACTCTCATTGGATGGATTTCCCAACTTATGTTTTTTGCATTTACTCAATTAATAACTAAAAAATACTAATCTCTGAAATTTAGTACTCAAAAATGCTGATATACTTGTGCTTTCCAACACAAAAAGATGTTCAAATTCATTTACTGTAAGCATGAGTTACAGCATGTTTCAGAGAGCACTGAAAACACTGTGATTGCTTCAATAACTTTTTCATTTTATTTCAGAAGCGTTGAAACAAAATCCTTATTGTTCAAAAATTTGGGTTTCACTTTTATGCAGAGTATCCCATACCAAGATAGCACATTAGAAAATTAGCATATTAGCAAATTAGCCACTTTCACAAAATGATTGAAAAATACACTATAGGATCAAATTTCTTTCTATAATTCATGATAAATGAGGTGATAAATCACGATGTACTGCAATTCCTTTTATATCACATTTTAATTTCTGGCTAAATACATGCCCAAAGAGATATCATTCTGGTTAGGAATATTTAAGATCAAAGCTTAGATCTGCAAAATATACAGGAATAATTTAAGCTATAATGTTATTAGAGAAAATAAAATGCATATGTTTGCAACAGTGATTGCAAAAGATGTGGAAAATTCTAGCCATCTGGAATAATGCTAAAACAGACTCTTGCTAGGTTAGCGTTTTGTTGTGTTGATAGCCAGAGCACTTGATTTCAGTCTTTGGCACTTATTGTTGTTTGCAAATTACTTTCATCAGCCACCATAACACTATCATAGCAACACATTTTAACCCCACTTAAAATATATTCTCGCTTATGACTGGAAAATTTTGACAACAAAACTGAATAAATTAATCATTACAATTTCTCAAAATCATTAAGATTGCATTTACTTTCATTTATCAGGCTTCACTTGTCATCTAGATATACAGCAAGCAAAATTTAGCACAAAGAAAACATCGTTAAATGTTTAACATTGGCTTAATAATTATCTTCAGACGTGATGACAAATTGTTAAAATGCTAAGTGGGATACGCTAATTGTTTTTCTCAATTACAAAAAAAAAAAAAAAAAAAAAAGAAAAGAAAAGAAAAGAAAAGAAAAGAAAAAACACAAGAGAAATAGAAACATATATATAATCTGCATTTATAATCACCACTGAATGTTTTCTTTGGGCAAGAGGAAATCAACAAGGAAAAAATCTTAAGGAAAAATTGAGACGATATCAAAAGGAAATTATGATAGACAGTACATATATCAGGTTGTTTTACATGGACAGATCAACACACTGGACCAGACCACAAACTGTTGAACACTGGTGGAAAAAGTTGCGTGCACATGTTGCCAGCAGAATTATGGGAATGACTTTCACTATCATGTGCTCACATAGGTATGAATAGGAGTTTAACATCATGGTCTTAACCAGACATTTACTTTGATATTCCTTGCATATGTTTGACCAGAGGATATATTGAGATATCTGTCCACATGATCTCTGAATGAGAGTTAAAACTGATGATGTTCACCTTTAGTAGACAGTAGAAACTTGTTAACAGTTTACAGTTATTTTAAGTTGTAATGTTCCTATTTTCTTAATTTATATACTAACCTTAGCAAAACTGAGATTAGAAAATAGCTGACAGTTCACCTGAGATATAAGTTTGAGCTATTTAATACATTCTTTTGGGTTATTTTTCTGAAATATTAAGCATAAGAGCCATTTTGGTCCCTATTTGTATTTCCAAATTTCTATTACTATCAATACAAAATGAGCTAACACTGAATATCCATTTCTGCCAAGTGAGACAGTCAAGTGAGATACGTTAATTTTGTCACTAAAGCTGGAATCATTTAATTTAAAATGGACATTTACATTTGATCTGGTGTTCCTGGGTTCTCTTTATAGTCAATAGAAATTGATCATGTTAGCCAATGACTAAGGCACAGCTCATCAAATCTAAAATAAATCATACACCAAGAGTACATATTTCTCCTAATCAACTATCAGAGTAGTTTAAGGTGATTAGATCCATAAAGACAAAGATATTCTAAGTGTCTGAAATTCATTGAAATTACAAAATGAAGATTTTCTATCTCTTCTAAATTCTTGGAAAATGATGGAGACTTAGAGAAAAGCTTAAGGTCTTCAATAAACATTTCTATCTTGATCTGTCAAAATAAAGAATACATCTCTTACCATGGCTGAAACCACATGTTTGAGTCTACAGTTATCTGGTAAGTGCAGCTTTGTCTTCAGCCTCTTGTTTAAACTTCAGTGCCAGTAGTATTTATTTCCTTAGTACTAACAATTATTTTTTTTAATGCCACAGGTATGAACAATTCTGATCACACATTCCAGTTGGTATTTCCTTACCTCTGTTAGGAATGACATATATTACCCATCCCATTGCCTATTCATCTACACATTGTTAATTATTTCAGAATGTTTTCAGGCTTCATTTTACCTGACTAGCCTCAATAATTTAGTGTTAATTATAAATTTATTTTCTTTTAAGTCTTTTCTTTTTACATGCCATATAAAATTATTTGTAGAAAATCTGACATGGATAATACCACAGCAACAACTGTTAAACTATGGGCAAATGAAAGATTTGATTTAGACTCACATTCTCTGGCTTTTACTAATTTTTTGTCATTACTTCTAATCTACTTTTCACAGTTTGACAATCTTCCCTGAATGGTCTCTTGTAAAGATTGAAGTTTGAAGCAGTTAGAAAAATCAAGTATATTATGACAAACACATGATTATATATGAATATAGTTCCAAAGAGTGTATTTATTACTAAAACAAAAATACATGCTATATTTGTTATGCTTTTTAAAAAGGTGCTTTTATTTCTTCTTCAGAGTGACTGCCTATTCATGTGCATGTGACTATATATACACATACATATAGTACATACAAACATTCAACTCTGGATACTTTAGATCTCAAGCTCATATAGTAATTCTTTGTTTAGGAGAGGAGGCATGCAAGTTTGATCACCAACTTTTTTTTTTTTTTTTTTTTTTAAGATGAACCAAAATCATAGAAACTACCCAGTTTCAAGAAACTCTCGACTCTTGAATCTACAAACTAACATTGCATTCTACTTACTCATATTGAATTAAAATATGCCTGACCAGCAATAAGCAAGATAGCTTTAGCTACTGTATCCCTAGTGTAAAGGAAAATATATAAAGCATGGATCTATATTATTCTATACTATTCTACCATGTCCATATCTTCATCAAAAGAGGTTATGACCTCAGAATTACACTGAACATGAAGGAGTTTCATAGGCCTCTCCTGTTTCTCTTAAAATTGGCTTCTGGGAAAAAAAAAAAAAAAAGGAACAATACCATACACACGGAGTTAAGATTTCTCTTATAGTCTTCTTTGACTACATGGGCAGATATCTGTCATACAGGAACTGCCTGAGATTGTCAGGTCTTCCTCATGATGGCACTCACAGACACAACCTCAGGTAGTCTGGACAATTCCTTAGCCACTAACAGTTGCTAAAACTTTCTAAAAACAGCAGTGATCACAGCAATCCTGGGCAAGGCCTGAGGTCCTGTGCTGCCAGGTCATTACAAAGCTTACAGCCAGGTATCACTTATTTAAAAATGACATATTTACCAGGCTGTGCTCACAAACACAATTGATTAATTGACATCGTTCTTTGTAAACAAATACTAATAGCAGAGAAGTTTGAAAGAAGTTTGCATTTTTCCTTAATTGTAATGTAAAGGATATACTTGATTAAAAGGAATTCCAGATTTGAAGCTGAAGACATCAAATTACTGTTGGCATTCAAAGAACAGTCATCAGCTCCAGAACATACTCCCATCACCATGTTCCCATTATCAACAGCTATTCTTGAACTATGAATTTGTGACTGCTTTGCAGATGTAAAATAATGCTGGTTTGTAGATACCTTCTGGAGGAACATCTGCACCTTCTGCGCCTGCCACCCAGTCTCTTATGTTGGGCATCACAAAAACATAATCTCAGAATGGCTGCTATTACTTTCAACCAAGCAGAAAGATACAACTTGTGCTGATTACTTAGCTTGATTAACAACTGTAAAAGATGCTTTTAGACAAGTAAGAAAATTTCAAGTTAAGGTACAATATAATTCCATCCAAGTCAGTTGTGATGTGAATATTCACGCACAGACCTAGCTGTTTAATCATCAATGTATTCAATCACCTTCTGAGGCAAGGAAGGCAGTTGAAATCATCCTTTTAGTGAATTATGACTAGTATAGACTTTTCCAAAGACTCTTGCTGTCACTAGCATTCAAATGAAAGAGCCTTATATCAGAAGATGCTGAGCCAATTCAAAATGAAAGTATTCGTTGTCTGAAAATTTGAATGAGAAACTGAAGTAAACATCTTTCAGGATGACAAAAATATGTAAGGAAGATAGGCATTCAGCCCATTTCCTACAAGTATTCTACATCCAATACTGGAAAAACACCACAAATCCCCTTGCAGAAATAGGTCAGACATGTGCATGGTCAGAACAGCAGGATCCCTCCTTTGTTGCACTGCAGTGAGCAGGCTGCTTGTCAGACACACCTGAACTTATTCTTTACCACATGATTTGCTGCCACTTATATTCGCTTTTCTTCTTCCCAGCTCTACCTTTTTGCAACTCTCATCCCTTCAAATAAACTCACACTTTCCGCTTTCCTTTCTCTTTGGCTGATTCTACTCACTTCGTATTTGCAAGAAGGTTGTCTCAATAATTTATAACATAGTTAGCAATTCTGTCAAGCTACTGCCCCCTTTTGTTATAGATGTAATTTCCTGTTTCTGCCATTTCTCATGCTCCTGTCTTATCTTACCACCTGAGAATTATCTCTTTCTTATCTTATTTAGTTGGGAATACTGATTCTTACACGTCAGTTAAGTTTACCATTCTTAATAAATTCATTTAGTCTTTTTCTACTCTATCTTGGTAATTATCTTGATTTTTTATTTTTTTTTTTAATCCAGTGTGTCAGAGCATGCAAAAGTTTATTCTCTCTCTCTCTCTCTCTAAAGTTTATTCTATATCCCGGTATTTTCTACTCAAGTATTTTCATAATGGAAGTACAGATTTTTCTCAACACTTTAATAGGTAATACTTATAAAATGCCCCTGAATTAGCATATCTTTTGCAACTTGCTACTAAAATACATTATATATATTTTTATTCTTTCTTCTGTTTTATTCAAATATACTTTCTCTGAAAGATATGCTAGGCATAACCTTCCCATATCTTAGGGTTCCTAATTTTACACTTTTAAAAATCTGCTTATTAAGGTTTTTTTGAAGGTTTTTAAGGTTAGAAATGTTTTCTCATTTTTCATCTTGATCAACCAGTGTCACATTGTTAGGTTAGTTTCATATACGCACAAACACTTTATCCCTCTGGACATTAAACTTAATTATATTTTGGCAGCCTCAATGGTACAAGCTAGTGATGTTGGAACTTTCATTAGTACTTCTTTACAATATTTATAATTTAGGTAATTGTATATCTTGATAAGAAAACTGTAGACAGTTTTCCTTTAATCTGGCCTTCCTATGAACAATAACGAAGTGACATTAGAGGTATTTTTTTATTGCTTTTGCAAGTTCCCTTTCTATGTCAGCCTGCATTTCTGATATGTGTAGGTCTTTCTGAAAGTAGCACCTTATATTTATTTCCGTAGGAACTACAACAGAGTGCAATAGCACTATTTGATAGAGCAAATTCTCAGCTACAAAACTGTTTTTCAGCATAGTCACTACCATTAGCTGTGCATTTGCCAACGATGAAAAAAAGCCTGCATATCATACTTGTAAAAATCTTCATGGCCGTCCAGATTGTGGCTTGTCTTTCACGTCACTGTCACCACTGCTGAAATGCATCACCACCTCAGTGTGCTCACATCCACTGTTTGGATGTCTCCATAAGTGTTCAGCAAGCATCAATGAATATCAATGGGTACCATTTTTTCCTACATGGAGGAGTTCAGTTCACACCTTTGCTTCATATACATTTCCATGTCAGATGCCACTCCGTAAGACTGCCCTTCTGCTGCTTTCTGTCACACAGCAAAAAACTGTACCTGGAATATTGGCAGGAAGATTCAGCCTCTACTTCCATTCCACCAACACCAGCTTCTGACGGCATGGGACAACATAATAAATTAGGAGGCATTACTTTCAGAGCAGCCCTTGTACAAAGATAGTAGCTCAAATTGTCCCTTGTACAACATTTCTATACAGAGTTAATCATCTTTCTTCTCCCCTTGCTTTTCTACTCATATCTAAATTGTAACTTACGGTCAAAAAAAAGCAGGATCCTATAGGGATTACTAGGTCTTTGCAAATGACAAAAGTAAGATTATTCTAGGAGGCAATCCTGTAAATTCTGTTAATGAGAAGAAAAATTGCCTTTGGTCTGCTTCTTCTCCAGATTTCCTAGAACTGAATCCAGCATTCAGTGCAAGCAATACAGTAGCCACCCAAAAGGATTTTCTGAATGCTTTCAAAACACTGAAAGTTACTGGATGCACAGTACAGTGACAGAAATATTTGAAGATTTCACAAATAATGCTTTAGATCTGAGGACTTGTTATTACAGGCTTCCATACTGCAGTGGGAAAAACAATAACAAAACTTCTAACATCGGCTAAAGGAGTGGAAGGCTTCTTTATCTGTTTACAGACATTTTAGGCGCAGAAAGAGGAAAAGTTTTACCAGTTACATATTATTGGCAAGTCAAAATTGTTATTAGTATGTGAAGAACAATGAAAAACAGCCTATACTGATGCCTTGACAGAAACAACCACACAGTTTCAGACATAAAAAACTAAATTCTGATGGATCTCTGAGGTTTGCCAGGGAGACACCCTCACAAAAGTGGTGGACCCCCAGCCCCGTCAGAGTAGTAGACTGATGAGGAGGGTTGGATGAGAGTCCCAACTCGATGTCATGGGAACCCCCCCTGCCTGCCTACCCCACTTCCCCAGATCCCCCTTAGCAACAGGTTTCACATGCTGGAAATTGAAGGTGAGGTGAGTGATGAGGTGATGGAGGATCTGCCGAGGAGGGAGCCTAAGGCGAGGCAGATCCTCCATGCCTCCAGACTGCTTCTGTCAGGAAAGAAAGAAGGGTGGTCGTGGTAGGTGACTCCCTTCTCAGAGGAACGGAGGGCCCCTCTATGCAGACCAGACCCAAGCCACCGAGAAGTGTGCTGCCTTCCTGGGGCCCGAGTCAGGGACATAACCAGTAAAATACCAAAGCTGGTGAGGCTCACTGATTACTTTCCATTGCTCATAGTTCAGGTGGGCAGTGAGGAAATTGCTCAGTCAAGTCTACGGACAATGAAAAGGGATTTTAGGGGTTTAGGGCGCTTAATTCAAGGTGGGGGAGCGCAAGTAATCTTTTGTTCTGTACTGTCAGGGGCAGTGTGGGACTCAGAGTGGGCATGGAAGGTGCAAGCAATGAATAACTGGCTCAGAGGCTGGTGCCAGGCCAGAAACTTTGGGTTCTTTGACCATGGGGTAGTTTACTCGGCCCCTGGCTTGCTGTCCAACCATGGAACCCACTTATCTCAAAGTGAGCAATGAATCCTAGCTCAGGAGCTAGCAGGGCTCATCGATAGAGCTTTAAACTAATTATGACGGGGGAAGGGGCATGCATGCAGCATGCAGCATGAGCAACAAGCAGGAGGAACTGGAAGCGATTGTGCATCAGGCTAACTATGATCTAGCTGCTATTTCTGAAACATGGTGGGACTGCTCCCATGAGTGGAGTGCTGTGATGGATGGCTACGAGCTCGTCAGAAGGGATAGACAAGGAGGGAAGGGTGGTGGTGTGGCCCTTTACATTAAAAACTGTTTTGATGTTGAAGAGCTTGGGGTTGCAAATGATAAAGTGGAGTGTCTATGGGTGAGGATCAGTGGGAAAGCCTGTAGTGGAGACATCTTGGTTGGGGCCTGTTATAGACCGCCAAATCAGGATGAGGAGATGGACAAGGCGTCCTACAAGCAGCTTGCGGAAGTCGCACGATCGCCAGCACTCATTCTCGTGGGGGATTTCAACTTCCCTGATATATGTTGGAAATATAATATGGCTCAAAGGAAGCAGTCCAAGAGGTTTCTAGAGTGTGTGGAAGATAGTTTCCTTACACAGCTGGTACAAGAGCCTACCAGGGTTGGTGCCCTGCTAGACCTGCTCTTTGCTAACAGAGAAGGACTGGTAGGTGATGTGAAAGTTGGGGACTGTCTAGGGCAGAGTGACCATGAAATTGTAGAATTCTCTATTCTTGGAGATGTCAGAAGGGTGACTAGCAAAACTGCTATCTTGAACTTCAAGAGGGCGGACTTTGACCTGTTCAGGGTGCTTGTAGCACGGGTCCCTTGGGAGTCACTCCTTAAGGGTAAAGGGGTCCAGGAAGCCTGGACGGTCCTCAAGATGGAAATCTTAAAGGCTCAAAAACAGACTGTCCCTGAATACCTTGAGGAAAGCCATAGGGGAAGAGGAGCGGTGTGGATGAGCCGGGAACTACTGTTGAGACTCAGGAAGAAAAAGAGAGTCTATGTCCTCTGTCTATCTCCTCTGGACAGGGGAGATTACAAGGAAGTTGCTAAGGTATGCAGGGAGGAAGTCGAGAAGGCAAAAGCCCATCCTGAACTCAGATTAACCACTGCAGTAAAGGAGAATAAGAAATCCTTTTACAAATATATCAATGGCAAGAGAAGAACCAAGGATAATCTCTATCCTTTAATTGATTCAGCAGGGAATGTGACCATGGAAGACAAGGAGAAGGCTGAGGTCCTCAACACCTTCTTTACATCTGCCTTTAATAGTCAGACCAGTTATCCTCAGGGCACTTTGTGCCCTGATCTGGAAATCTGGGTTGATACGCAGAATATCTCCCCGGAGATTCAGGTGGAGGTGGTTAGGGAGCTCCTCCTCCATCTGGATTGTCACAAGTCCATGGGACTGGATGGGCTTCATCCTATGATGCTGAGGGAGTTGGCGGAGTGATTGTTAAGCTGCTCTCAGCTATCTACCAGCGCTCCTGGATGACTGGAGAGGTTTCAGAGGATTGGAGGCTTGCTGATATGACTCCCATCTACAAGAAGGGCTGTAAGAAGGATCTGGGGAACTACAGGCTTGTCAGCCTGACATCAGTGCCAGGGAAGGTCATGGAACAAATCCTCCTGGGAGAGATCACACAGCTTGTGTGTGGCATCCATGGGATCAGGCCCAGCCAGCATGGGTTCATGAAAGGCAGGTCGTGCTTGACCAACCTTATCTCCTTCTACAACTGGGTGACCAGACTGGTAGATGAGGGAAAGGCTGTTGATGTAGTCTACCTAGACTTCAGCAAAGCCTTTGACATGGTCTCTCACAATATCCTTCTGCGGAAACTGGCTGCCTGTGGCTTGAACAGTTTTACCCTCTGTTGGATAAGGAACTGGCTGGAGGGCCATGCTCAACGGGTGATGGTCAATGGAGTTAAATCCAGCTGGCTACCCGTTTCAAGTGGTGTCCCTCAGGGATTGGTGTGGGGCCCATCCTGTTTAATATCTTTGTTGATGATTTAGATGAAGGGATTGAGTGTACCCTGAGTAAGTTTGCAGATGACACCTAGTTGGGAGGTGGTGTCGGTCTGCCTGAGGGTAGGGAGGCCCTGCAGAGGGATCTAGATAAGCTGGATCACTGGGCTGAGGTGAATGGGATGAAGTTTATCAAGGCTGTGTCGGGTCCTGCACTTTGGCTACAATAACCCCATGCAGCGCTACATGCTTGGGGATGAGTGGTTGGATGACTGTGAAGAGGAAAGGGACCTGCGGGTGTTGGTTGATGCTTGGCTGAACATGAGCCGACAGTGTGCCAGTTGGCCAAGAGGGCCAACGGCATCCTGGCCTGCATTAGAAATAGTGTGGCCAGCAGGAGCAGGGAGGTAATTGTCTCCCTGTACTCAGCACTGGTGAGGCCACACCTTGAGCATTGTGTTCAGTTTTGGGCCCCTCACTACAAGAAACACATTGAGGCCCTGGAATGAGTCCAGAGAAGGGCAACGAAACTGGTGAGGGGTCTGGAGCACAGGTCTTATGAGGAACAGCTGAGGGAGCTGGGATTGTTTAGTCTGGAGAAGAGGAGGCTCAGGGGAGACCTCATTTCACTTTATAACTTCCTGAAGGGAGGTTGTGATGAAAAAGGGTCTGGCCTCTTCTCCCAGGCAAATAGTAGGACCCGAGGAAATGGCCAGAAGTTGTACCAGAGGAGGTTTAGGTTGGACATTAGGAGAAACTTTTTCTCTCAGAGGGTGGTCAGGCACTGGAATGGCCTGCCCAGGGAGGTGGTGGAGTTGCCGTCCCTGGCAGTATTCAAGAGGTGCCTGGATGAGGAGCTACGAGATACGGTTTAGTAGCTTGTGGTACTAAAAGGAATGGGAAGGTGGTTGGACTAGATTATCTTGCAGGTCTTTTCCAACCTTGTGATTCTATGATTCTATGATTCTATCAAAAAAGAAATGTACAAATAAGCATACACACACTACAGAATTTTTCTCATAAAAGTATATTTAGGTATCTATATATATATTTTTTCCATTACAAAAGTAAGTTCCTTGGACAGTTTTACTATGGCTGCATCAAGGGAGTACTTCAGAGCCAATCTGAAAATAAGAGAGGTCACACTACATTAACAAATATCGACCTCATGAAATTATTAAATATTTTTCACTGTAGCCTAATAAGACGTGCATGAAGCTTAGATACTATTTCATAATGAAGTAACAAGGTTGTCTTATTGCTTCTCAAAGGGAACCCTTTAGATGTGATCAAGCTACTAATTTTACTGTAACTGTCTAAAATACCTTAAGGGCTGTTTATTAAAAATAAAAAATAAACTGCTTCTGCCTCTGTATAAACCTCTAAGTATACAAGGTCTAGAGGGCAGCATTTTGAAGGAGAAATATATAAATATGTTGGAAGTAAAATTTGCTTACTAGGAGATTTTGGATTTTCAATTTAGTTGCAACAGAAATACATGTGCCTGTCTCAAATTATGATAATATGCAGTTGAAGTCAAAACTGAATATCATAAAAGATAATTCTCACACTACATAAAAACACAGTACATAGACGCACTCCATTTGGAAATCACTTTATATATTACAGCTAGTGATAATCCAAATTGCCAAAGGAGAAGAGAGGGCATATTTTATGAAAAAATTTCATCCTTCTAGTTCCACACTGCATCTAAATCATCAGATGATAAGAATCATTCCTTGAAAGTTTAAACTGTAAATTAAAGTTAGATTTCTGGGTTTGTGGGCTTTTTTTGTTAGTTATGTTATTTTTTGTTTGTTTGTTTTAATTGCAAGGTGAAGTTCTGCAAGGCCCGCTAGTGGCCATTCTAACTCTGTTATATGACATAATTTTTTTTTATTGGTTACAGGCAACTGAGTGCAGCATGAAGTTGTTACTTTCAAAAATGTTCTCTTCCCAAACAAAAAGATGTGCAACTTAGGCTTTAATCTGCTACTGTTTTCCTCTCTGACTTTTTCTCAGTAGTATTCCCAGACTCTGTATATTGTATACTGAAGATTTCATAAATCAAAGAAAACAAAGCCACAACTTTTTATTTATCAAAGATTTCTATAACCAACCATATTTATCTGTCTCTCAGCCCCTTTCCTTTTACTGCTTCGTCCTACAGCAAAAACATTAAACTGGATTTGTGACATAATTTTCATGACTGAAATGCCACACATAGGATTATGACTTAAAGAAAATATCAAGAAAATAAGCTGTGAGGATAGGCTGTAAGCTTTGCTGCTGGATTAAAGCACAAATCTTCAACAGTAGCTAACAGAACATGGATATTGCTAATCAAGGGCATTTCTTTTACTATAAATGTTCTCACTCAAACTTGTTCAGCTATGACAACTCATTTGATCATCATGACAGGAAAGGATACAAAGCCTGAAACACTGCAGACAGTTTGATTACACCAATGGCTTATACAAATATTTTCTTGCTATGTTTTTTTCAGCTGATTTGTTTTATTGACCCACGGGGAAAAGGAGAGCAGTTCTTTCTTTGTAAAACAGGAATGCTTACCTGCTAATGCTTGTTTTACCTTAATATTTACCTTCCAGATTTCAAGCACATGCTATGCTTGTACTTCAACAGAGATTAAAATCTGGATTTTAGCATTTGATAATTCATTAAGAAGTCTTAATAAATTACCTGGCTCATTGCATCATTTGTCTGATGATCACAGTCCCACAGACTTTCCTATTCACCTCCAATTTTTTTCTATAAAGGAGAAGCAGGTATACTGCATTCCTGTGTTCTCAACTAGGAATGTTCTGGATTATGAATACTTGTGCAGATGAGTCAATAGACTTTACACACCTATTACATTTTTTGACTGTATCGAGAATAGATGACCTGTGGATCGCCATGTCCCAGGTTTCTACAAGTGAGAGTAGATGCTAATGTGCAAAACTTGTGTTTCACAAAGTACAGCACTCAGGTTTAGGCTTAATTCTCATAATCTGCTTTGTTAGTGCCTTGAGCAGAGAAGGGCAGCACAACTAGACTTATATTTGCATAATCTTCATATGTAAATGATTACTATCATATTAGGCTTAAGTCTGCGTACTCATCACATAAAATGAAGTTCTCAGTGATAAACTGAGCTCTTTTGCCAAGTAGTATGTAGTGGTATTGAGACAGAGGGTTGAATTGGGTGATGAAAGAAAGATAAAAGCACATGGAGCACAGCTAAAGTAGAAGAGAATATTGGATTTTTATAATACATATCCTTGGGTTGTCAGATGGATCCAAAATATTTCTGCAGTGTTAAATCACCCACAGAAGGGCATTTATTTATTTATTTATTTAATAAAAAGGGGAATAAGATCTAAGGTTATTGCTGGATGAAGTTACTGGAGAACACAAGATCATCAGAATATGGCACAAAACTCTCTTTTACAGAGAATAATGTTAAACTAGTCAGAGAGTAATTTAAGCGAAAGCCATCATCACCAGGCCCATCTTAAGTAAATTAACAGTCCATATAGTCTGCTTTCTAATAAAAGTAAGATCCTCAAGTAGGGATTAGTGATGTGAAGTCAGTCTCATTTCCAAGGAGGTAAGCAACTGCCAAAGTTGTGTGGTCATTCTGAGAAGCTCAGACTTGAAACTTGCAGTCAGTTCTGAAGGAACTACTGGCAGAAATAACAGCCTTATAGGTGTCATGCAGAACACAGAAAAACAGGCCTTGCTGACAACCTCAGCAAGGACCAGCTCCCTTCTCTGGGGAGTGCTTTTAAGCTGAGGCTAGTGAATCTGACTCCAGCTGAGCTACACTGCAGCTCTGTAGCAGACTTGCTGTGCTCCATGCCCCTGTTGATCTGAGCTGTGCTGCTGACATCATAACTGCAGACTTGCAGAATGAGCACTATACTGTGTCTGTCTCTCTCCCTATTGACCCTATCCTGTTCCATGGGATGCATTCCCAGCTGGTTCTAGGGCCTAAGGTGACACCTGGGGGTGGCCAGGTTGTGGCTGACCCTTGTGACCATCTCCAGTTCAGTTCACCTTGCTGTGTTTGCAAGACAGGGCTCATCATGGAGGGAAGAATCACACTGCCCTGGTGGTCCTATGTCCCAGATCTTTGCCTAGGATGCGCTTTGAGCTTTGACACAAAGGATCAAACTCTCTTCCTTGTTGGAGTCTCTGAAGCAATAGGTAATCACTGCAGCAGAACTGTCAGACATTCATTTCACTCTCACATGCTATACATTTCTTCTGCCATTTTCTAGTTTTCTGATTCACATCGGTACATCTTTGCAGAACTGCCTTGATGGAGCCTGTGACTTGTCCTTTTTATTATGTACAAACACTTATGTATTTGGGATTATGTATGCCAAATAAAATCTTTCTTTCTCTCTGTGCTTTTTCAAGACACATGCAATCACATCATGGGTCATTATGCTGATCTCCTATTAATCATTAGTCTGAAACTGCACCAAAATGGCATTGTGCAAGTTGAAAAGAGGAATCTTGCAAAGATTTCAGATTTATTCCTTAGCATGGGGAAAGGCGTAATGTACTATAAGATTTGTCCCTGAAATCCCCATAGATACATATCTGGCTCATTCAGCAGCTGAACTCCCAGGAAACCATTTTTCCACTTTCTTCAGCATAGACAGAACACCACTGTCATAAAAATGTGATAAATCAGGATACTGACCCTTTTTATACTGGACCTAAATTGCAGATCTAATAAAACCCTCACAGAAATACTTGACAGGATGATAGTGAGTTAGTGTACCATTCTTCTACCTCCGGAAACTTCAGGGAATGGCTTAAGTTTTAGCTGCAATTTAAATGAGAACCATGGATTCATCTTTGTCTAATCTAACTCACAGGATTCATTTTTATCTTGTACAACCATTTGGACTCGTATCTCCATTGACTTCAGTACATTTTCTACAGAATCACAGCAGAGTTAGGCATATCTAGTATGTAGGACCTAATAGAAATGTCAATAAATATAGTTATACTAGCTAGTATATTATGAAAGAGTTCCCAAGGATGGTCTTCCACAGTAGGATAAAACAGATGAATTTATTGTGATGTAAACTAGAAGACATATAGTTTGCCTAAGGGTTGAGTTTGGCTTTAAGATTTAGGACCTCACTCAAAGAAGGAAAACATGCATTTGCTCAAACACATTTTTTATACATCCCGAGAAAGTAATGATCTGTTATGATCTTACTACTATTTTGCTGAAAGCAGAAATTGATCTAAAATTTTAACAGATAATAATCCTTATATGACAAGAAATACCAGTAGCCTTTATACTGTGTTTGTTTACTATCAATTTAATGCAACCACTCATTAAAGAATATTAAAGAATATTAAATATTAAAGAAATCAATTAATGAATCAAACAAAAAACAGCAGGCATCCACAAGATCATCTTTTAAAGCTTAAACACTTAGCTTTAAAGCTTTGCAATTTAATACAAGGGAAGAAGTTGACAAATCTCATATGCCACTTTAAGATAACTTCATACAGGAGGTCTTTCATATACATAAGCAATTTAAAAATACATACAATTTAAAAAGAACATGCTCTATAAGATCTGGTAGAGTGGGATTGTGAAACATAACATAGGCATATTGTTTTTCTCTCAATTAACCTTTCATGTAGGTATTCGGTTGCAAAGCTCAATATAATAAATGAGACCTGTGTCTGCAACAGGGTAAAATAAAATGGCAGCAACATGTATTTCTGTTATAAATCAATTAAGGTGAATCTTATGTCAAATCAGTTGAAGAAAGCACTGTAATGTTTTTTAAGCTAATGAGATCTACTCAGGGCAATCATATCTTGTGTTTCATTGCAGAATGAACTGTTTCACACCAAATCTTTACATGTAGTTTGAGGGATGCTGACACAATCAGTAGTCTGTTCCCTACAAAACATAGTTCAAAGATTCTATGTGAATAACATTACCCTACTTCCTCAGAATCTTCCCCAGCATCAAGTAGTATGGCCATAAAATGGGATTCCAGCTGACTTTTAACATAAAATAAAGATGATAAAGGTTCAGCAGACTAGGGGGAAGCAAAGCAATTATGCACACTTTCCTGAAACTAACTTGATTAAAGTCAATGATCTTAGATAAAATTAAGATAACAAAGCCTTAACTTCTTAGCAATAATCCTTGTAGAGATCTTTTCTTCTAAAAGACCAAGTAACAACTCCCACAATAGATAAAATAAAGGAGAATGTAGACTACTTCTTTGTGCTGGTTTTATTGTGTTGGCTTTTTTTTTTCCTGGTCATAAAATAAATCTTTTTAGGATCAAAGAATCAAAAACATCCTTTCATCATGACTGTAAAAAAGTAGGTATTTACCTTTTGTCCATATTTTAAATTCAGTATTTTATTTTTCATGGAATCATAGAGCCATAGAATTTTTCTGTAGTTTTGATTTTAAAAGTAGACTTTGTTTAGTTATAGATTTGTTTGCTTGATGGACATTTTCTTTCTTTCTTTCTTTTTTTTTTTAGTAGTTTTACAGTGACTTTTGACTCTGTAGTAAAAAGCTACTTGCTGTAATTTCCACGTGTGTGTCTGGAGTTTACTTTTTGTTAACGTATATGGTCTTATATTACAAATGTAAATAAATCAATATTTAGTACAAGTCTAGATATATATATTTATTTTCATGAATGTGTTTGCCATATTCTTTACTAAAACTTTGTATTAATTTCTAATTGTATTTTCATTTATTTCTTCAAAAAGAGTTTAAAGAATCATCAATTGTAAGTTCCAAAGCTATAGAAAAAAAGTTATTTTGGGGTTAAAGGAATGAAAAAGGAAGAAAAAGGAAATATCTTCCTATGAAAGGTTTTATTTTGAAGTTAGAGGGTGGTGGGTTCATTCATGTAATGACATCACAAGCAAGTGACAGTTACACATACATCTCAAACTATTTCAATATGCATATGATGAATAGTGTTTGGGAGCTCGTTTTTAATTTTTGCAGTTACATTTCATCTTTTCTTCTGTATTTCCAAACTGTTGACAAGAAAACCCGGAGAGGGAGGGCCACAAAAATGATGAAGGGCTTGGAGCATCTCCTATACAAGGAAAGGCTGAGTAAACTGTGTCTGTTCAGCCTGGGGAAAAGAAGGCTGAGAGGGGATCTGATAAATGTTTATAAACATTTAATGAGAGGTGGGAGGCAAGCGGATGAGGCCACGCTCTTCTCGGTGGTGTGTAGCAATAGGACAAGGAGTAATGGCATAAAACTTGAACGTAGGAAGTTTTGTACTGACTTGTGGAAGAAGTTCTTTATGGTAAGAGTGATGGAACACTGAAATGGGCTGCCAAGAGAGGTTGTGGAGTTTCCTTCTATGGACATATTCAAGAGCTGTCTGGATGCCTACCTGTACCTACCTTTAGCAGGGGGGTTGCACACAATGACCTCTTGAGGTCCCCACCAACCCTTGTGATTCTGTGAGAGAGATGTCCACAAAGAAGTTTTCAGACTAAATGGCAAAGCAAGATCACATCAGGATCTTTGCAGCATTAAGGGCCTGAAGGGGACATGAAGAGTTTAGGAATCAAAGGGAACTGGGAATGGTTTGCTGAAGCTTGAAAAATAATTGATTTCCCGGAAACAAGGAAAAACATATATATATCCACTATTAATCCAGTCTTATCTTCCCTAATAGATAGGTTTATTTTCTGAAAAAGGTAAAATAGTCAAATAGTCTACTTAACTTTCTAATACTTTTTTTTTTTTAATTGTAATTCATTTTATAGTGAAGTATGGACAGAAATATATACATCTATACCAAAGCTTTGGCCAAATTAGATTAAGTTATAATGTTAGTAAAACCACTTGAAAAACAACACCTCATTAACATTTTAGTGGTTATTTGCAACTAAATTGCAGGATCTATGAGTCATTTTAAACCTAATGAATGTTTCCTGAATGGATGAGAAGTACTAGCACTAACACAGTTTTTAAAAAACAAATAAATAAACAAAAAGAACAAACAAACAGCAACAACAGAGAACTAACACAGCAATATTTGAGCTGCAAATGTTGTGTCACTTCACTTTCAAAAACAAAATTACACAAGACAGCTTGAGCCAATCTAACTTCTTGTCACTGCTCCCTGCTTCATACTGTCTCTATTTACTTTGCATTAGCTGTAACATACATCAGATCTCTCCAAGAGAAATTTTAGATAGTTTTCTGCTGGGTTAGTGCAATCAATCTTTTTGGTGATGATCTCGAGTAAAGCCTAAAAAGGTACAGAATCACACCATGGCGTGGAGGAAGGAGCTGCTGTTGTTGCAGCTGCTGCATAGGAGGAAACCTCCCCACATCTATCGGAGTCTAATATGGAACTGACTCAGTCTTTGACATAATTCCACCCAGAGAGAACAAGCGATAGAGAAACAAACAAACAAACAAACAAAAAGGAGGCATTAAGCGATTAAGTGATGATGTAATTAGGAAAGTGTGACCTAAATGCTATCACAAAAATGTGGTGGGACAAATCTCACAACTGGAACAATATGATAGAGGGATACAAGGTTATAAGAAGGGATGGGCAGGGAAGGAAGAGAGGGGAGTGTTGCCCTCTTTCTTAACAAGTGGATACATGGTGAAGAGCTGCCTCTGAGAAACTGCCATGATGAGATTGAGATCTTGTGGGTAAATATTAAGGACCAGAAAAATACGGGTCATCCTGTGGTCAGGGTTTAGTACAAGCTGCTTGATCAGGGGGAGCCTATTGATGAGGCCTTCTTGCTTCAGCTACAAGAAGCATCACCTTCTCAGTCTCTCATCCTGATGGGGGATGTCTACTGTCTACCCAGATGTCTATCCAGATGTCTACTGGGAAAGAAACACAGTGGGCTGCAAGCAATCCAGGAGACTTCTGGAGTACACTGAGGATAACTTCCTGGCCCAGATATTAGACAAACCAACCAGAGGTGAAGCATTACTGGAAGTGGTAATCACCAGTGAAAGGCTGATCAGAAGAAGTTAAAATTGGAAACATTCTCCTCTGTAACAATCATACCCTATCTGAGTTTGTAATTTCAAGGATTACAGGCCTGAAAAAGAGTGGACTCAGGATGCTGAACTTCAGAAAAAAACAAAAAACTTCTGTCTGTTAAAATAATGATTGGATAAGTTCCCCTGGGAAGGCGTCCTTAGGGACAAAGGAAGAGAGCAAAGCTGGTAGTTATTTAAGGACGCCTTTCTGGGAACACAAAAGCTCTCCATACCCCAGCATAAGAAACCAAGCAGGGGAGGCTGGAAACTAGCACGGCTAAGCAAGGACCTGCTGGTTAAACCTAGGGATAAGAAGGAAATGTACAGTCAGTGGAAGTAGGGATCTGTAGCTTGGCAAGACTATGGGGATGTCTTTCGGACAAGACATGGAATCAGGAGAATCAAGACACAGATGAAAATTGGTGAGGGATATCAGAAGTATCAAGAAAGGATTCTGTAGGTACATTGGTCAGAAGAGAAAGGCCAAGGAGATAAATGAAAAGGAAGAACTGGCAACAACGGACATGGAGAAAGCTGAGGTACTCAACAAGTTATCTGCTTCAGTTTTCACTGGCGGTCAGGGTGTCCACATCTCTCACATCTCTGAAACTCTAGGCAGTGTTTGAGGGAGTAATATCCTTCCCATAAGAGAAGATTAAGTTTGAGATCACCAGATGCGACTGAATGTGTACAAGTACAAGGGGCTGGACAACATGCATCACAGGGTCCTGAACAAACTGGCTGATGTGGTTGCCAAGCCACTCTCCATCATATTTGAAAAGTCATGGCTGTAAGGTGAAGCCCCCACTGACTGTGTACAGGCTAGGAGAAGAACTCTTTGAGAGCAGCTGTGCTGCTCTCACTCAGGAAGGATTTGAGTTTTCTGGTGGAAAAAAAGCTGGACATTGGCCAGCAGTGTGAACTTGCAGACCAAAAAGCCAACTGTATCATTGACTGCATCAAGAGACGAGGCCAGCAGGTTGAGGAAGGTGATTGTCTTCCTCTGCTCTTCCCTCATGATGCCCCACTTGGAGTACTGTGTCCAGGCTTGGGGACCCCAGCATAAAAAAGATGTAGACCTGCTGAAGCTGGTCCAGAGGAAGGCCACAAAGGGCTGGAGCAACCAGGTTGTTCAACTGGGAGAAGAGAAGGCCTTCAGTGAATTCACTGTTGCCTTTTAGTACTTAAAAGAAGTTTATAATGGGAGAGACAGACTTTTTGCATGGTCTGATAGTGATAGGACAAGGAAAAATGGTTTCATACAAAAAGATATGAGTTTTAGCTTAGATGATAGGAAGAAATCCTTTACTCAGAAGGTAATGAGGGACTCGAACATGTTGCCCAGAGAAGTTGTGGATGCCCCATCCCTGAAGGCCTTCAAGGCCAGACTGGATGGAGCCCAGCACAGCCTGATTTAGTGGTTGGCAACCCTGCCCACCGCAGAGCCATTGGAATTAGATGATCTTTAAGGTCCTTCCCAATCCAAACCATTATATGATTCTATGATAATAAATTTGACAGCTTTACTGCTTAGGATTTAACAAGCTTGAAAAAAGCTTAAATAGATAAATGATAACTGTGATGAGTAAATATGTGTAGATGTTACAAGTTGGTCATAATGTAGACAAAGACCATAAAAAGTAACATTTGGTTTTCAAAATTTCAGGAAAACTTGCAGACCAAAAAGCCAACTTTATCATTGACTGCATCAAGAGCTGAGGCCAGCAGGTTGAGGAAGGTGATTGTCTTCCTCTGCTCTGCCCTCATGAGGCCCCACTTTCAGGAAAACCTGAAATTTTGTTGAACTGAAATTCTGTTGGTTAGAAGAAATACAGCACTGCTGATAAGTCATGTCATGTCTATTATCTCAGAAGTACAAAAAGTTAATTACTATGAGCATAGCAGAAAATATGCTACATGCTCCATCTGCAGCTCTCCAATGGCAAGAGCCTCCTACATTGTGTGGACATTGGGTGTCCAAATAGTATGTCAAACTTCTTTTTTGGAACACCACAATGTTTGAACACTGTTGTCTCCATTCTTATATACAGAGACTGGGGGGAAATGGAATCACTGGAGAAATGACAGAAAAACGTTTTAGCAGAAGGAAAAATAATATATGACAGGAGCTACTAGCTGTGTATGTCATTATGCCTAGATCTGGCTTATTTTGTTTTTTATTAAAAAACCACAATGTTGTTATTAAAATTCTACCACTACAAGAAAGGTGAGCCCATTAAATTTGTATGTCATTCTTTAAAAGCTACTTAAAAGATGCATGGAGTATTTCACAGTATTTTAGCTTCAGAAATTTAAAATATTCTTGTAGTATGGGAAATCTGCAACAAGCAGATACTGAAGATTGTACTAAAATGCCTTTAACCAAAGATATTAAATTACAGCTTCCTATATCAATTTTTTTTCTCTCATATCAGCAAAAATTCTTACCTTTTCATATTTTGATTCTATACCTCTTTAGATTATTTCAGATCACACGTATCTCAACAATAAAGACTATCTCATATGACTATCTCATAGACAAGAGGACTGATGTGAAATAGTATTTGTCAAAAATGCCAAATAAAGTAATGGAAATATTTTTGGCCATTGAGTGGGATAAAGAAAGATAGCAAGTGAGAATGGGAAAAGTCACTGTAGCTATGTATGTTTTAGTGTTCATGATGACTTCTTATTAGCATGTTTGCCTACTTAAAGGAAAGCAATAAGAGTAAAGTTAGACTCAATGAAATATATTCAGTTTCTTTAATATGTCCTGGCTTTCTAGATTTTGTTTTTACTGGGGAAAAAATACAATCTAAACAGAAAACCAGAACTTCAGTATTTGACTTATGGAACAAATCGCCATTTTCTCTGTGCATGATGGTTTTTCACCTGAACTACATGCATCCAAAATAGCAACTGTAGGGGTATGAAGCAGAAAAATTTAACAGGGAATGTTACATTTGTATGCAACTGCTGGGGATACACAAATAAGAGGCATGGAGAAATCTCAGGATTCACTGCTTAATTATCCATTCTTCTTTTCATTTCACAGGAAAAATCATGTATAAAATCACCAGGTCTATTTCAATCATCAAGTGGACGCAGCAGTTTCCAAATGCAGAGTCAATCCCCTTTCCTTTCATTGAACTCCACAGCATGCAGCACAAATTCTTGGCATAATGCTGAGGAACATTCTGCCATAGACATATTAATAAAATGATGCAAACCCTACTCTCCAGCTGGGAAAAACAAATTCACCACTTTCAGAATTCTAAGAAGGTTTATTTTCTCATTTCAAGCTGTAAATAGCTAAGCACATATGCATCTTGGTAAGTGAAGGGGTTTTTTGTTGTTGTTGTTGTTGTTTTCTTTTGACAACACCTGCAAAAAGAAAGAGAAGAATGATAAACTAAAGTGTGTGTGGGATGATCATGTTAGAGTGATTTTACATCTACTATATGATTTGTACAAAATGAATTCATTTTGATTTAAAGGGATAAATGGATACGTTAAAGAAAACTGCAAAAAACATCATTTTTAGTTTTCCTCTTTTAGAACTATTTTTGTATTGAACCACTTTTCTGCAATATTACTGCAAAAGATATTTTATAGCAATCTAAATTAAAATATTTATTATATATAAGTGGTAGTTTATGACCTATTTCTACAGGTCTTTGCTTTGTTCACCTATCATCCTAAAATAAATAATGCTTTTCCTTTTATCTTTCACTGAACATGCTCTAAACCAAAAAACACTTAAATAAATCTGAATGATCAAGAAACATGTTTGAAGTTCAACATTTTTAGCATCTCTGACATAGTTTGTCCATATGAATATTAAAATGAAACAATCTTGAAGACGTACACTCCAATTTATGGAATAATTTAACTCCATAAATATTTTAGCAAAAGCATTATTAGCTCCTGTATGTAGCTAATCTATTTTTGTGATCAAATTAACTTTCTAATGTGCTAGAAAAGTCTGCATCATTCTTAACTGAGTGATCAGTCCTACTTAATGCTACAGTGTATATTATAGAATTAAAATCACGTTGCTTTGTTTGTCCCTTGAAAAACAAAGTAAAAGAAAAAAATGTTGCTGATATTCAGTAGCTTCCTTCTGTCAGTAATCTAAATTTGAAGCACATATTTTTTCCAAATGTTTAGACAACAGTTGCTCTAAAGCTTGAGAATAAGTGTTAAATGCGCATGTGTAAATTTCTAAAATATCAGACTGGGATTTGGCAGGTTCAAATTCTGCCCAATTCTGTGTCAGCTAGGATGCTTTCATTTGCTTTCAGGTTGCTTGTGCAATCCCATCAGGAAGGAAACGTTATTCATTATGGTTAATTCCAAGATGGATCCCATACTGAGGTGTTACAATAGCATCCCAGAAGTAAGAATGATTATTATTATTACTGTTAATAAAATTTGTGATCTAAGGGTGGTATTTGTTAATAAATCATACTTCATTGAACACTCCTATGATTACCTCTCTTCCATAACTAGTGACCAGTAACTTAGCAGGTCTGTAAATCACTTCTACAGAAGTACCCATTGCTTTTTTTTTTTTTTTAATTTAATTCTATGCATTTGGAAGACCTGCTTACTTTTTCACTAAGTTGGGTCAACTAAATACAATATTTCATTCATTTACTGGCCTGACATATGAACAAATAGTTGCTGTGATAATTACTCCAAAGAAAGATCGTGAATTTCAAAACAAAACCGCAGGATAAGAATTCTTATTTAGTGCCTGTCCTGTTTAATGTCCTTGGTAATAGAAATGACAGAAAACGTAACAGAAAATTTGGATTTGTAATTTCTTGCCTTTGGCATGATTCTTTTTGTTTTGCTTGTGTTCTCATCTCCCCAAAAGCTGTTCTCAACTATTTCAACTATTTAACCCTTTGATATGCAATAATACAGTACTGTTTGCTGAAAGCCATAAAAGAACATCTATTTAAGAGTGAAAAATCTTCAGCACTAACAACCTTATGAAATGCATCAGAAATAAAAGAGCCATTTGCACTGCTACAATTTCTTCAATCATTCTGGAAGTCTCTGCTCACCTAATTTATACAGTTGTTCCAAAACTCACTTGACTTAGTTATTACTTTTACAGGGAAGTTTCTCAGGGAGTATCTGAGAAAGGTAATTTTCTGTATCTGACAGCCAGCTGTTCAGCAACAGAGAACAAATGAGATGGTTATCTGGCTCTTGAGTGAGTTATCCTGTGAGTGGGCTGGAAGAGAAGAATCATTGCAGGTGGTATGGGAAATAATAAGGATCTCCTTCAGACACCTGTTACTTAACTTACACTTGGGTCGTCTAAAGTGCCTAAGTATGGCTATATATCTGATTGCAGTGGCCTTCTTCAGAAGCTATTTTATAAAAAAAAAAAATCTGGAGTCACTGTGATCATATAGCAGTACTGTACCAAAGCAGTTTGAAAGCAGTCATCCCAGATATGTATGTGGTGAGAGGTTCTACAAAGTATTCACAATTGACCTAATTGCAGCCTTTCAGTACTTAAAGGAAGCCTATAAACAGGAGAGAAATCAACTCTTTGAAAGGGTAGATAACAGCAGGACAAGGGAAAATGGCTTTAAGTTGAAGGAAAGAAGATTTAGATTGGATGTCAGGGGGAAGTTCTTTACTGTGGGAGTGGTGAGGTGCTGGAACAAGCTGCCCAGAGAGGTTGTGGATGCCCTGTCCCTAGAGGTGCTCAAGGGCAGGTTGGATGGGGCCCTGGGCAACTTGGTCTAATATTAAATGTGGAGGTTGGTGGCCCTTCCTGTGGCAGGGAGGGTGGAGATTCATGATCCTTGAGGTCCCTTCCAACCCAGGCAATCCTGTAATTATGTGAATTGCTAACTTTGATGACTATTTACCATGCAAAGCAGCTGGACAACACAGGCAAAAATGTGACCTAAAAGTACCCTTATAGTTTCTTTTGTACAGCAGCTGATGGCTTACATAATCAGTTATCTATTCTGTTTAAACAGTTTTGTGAATGGGATCTTTCCCAACATTCAAATTAAAAGTGATCCTTCTTACTTAGCTTTAGAGTTTCTCTCTCAGTAAAGTTTTTTCTCTGCATAGCATCTGCAGCATGAACGGAAAGTGTCTCTGGTTGATAAGACATGACTTATTAATTGAGCAAAGGGACCAATTATAATATATTATTGGAATGTACCTTGGTCCAGGTAGGTATTGAGATCAGAATCACAGGAAATCAATTATTATGACAACTATTCTTTGGGGCTTGGTTAAGAAGCTTGAAAGTTGTTGAAATAAAATATGAATGCATAGATGCAGATGTGATATAATTAAATACATTAAAATAATACAGTAGTTCCTAAAATATGTATCATACTTTGACATTACTAACAAAGGAACAGAAGAAATGCTGTTGGTAGAAAGAACAGTTCATATAAAAATTGAAATTAAAAAAAAAGGATCCAAATAAGTAGATAATCTTCTCAAAAAAGAAAGTGTACATCTGGATTCTCATATCAGAATATAACTTTGTAATTTACCGTAATAGAGATGCTCAGTATGATATAGGATATTTTCCTTGCATTTCAAAATATTTGATAGCATTTAAAAGGCTGAAGAGAAAGCCTGTGTTCTAGATTATGTCAATGCATCCATGTAAAAAGTTCTAAATCGTTATATGCCAAAATTAAGATCAGTCCTGCAGGTCACCTGGAACTTAAAAATTTATTGAATTATTAGCTAATATAAAGTGGTTTCTCTGCATAAAAAGCTGAAGTATGTGGAACCAGAAAACAATACAGTTCAAGAAGGCACTTGCAGTCCAGATAAATTCTATGCAGCATCTTAATCACCTAATGCCTGGCATACTGCTGAAGGTAGTATACAAAGCATTTGCAGGATGTTGTTATTTTGATATAATATGCAATTTTACGTCACTTCTAATTTATGTGGTAATTTTAGTACATAGAGCTTGTCAGTGTTTGTGTTTCAAAAGCTCAATATTTTTCTTCCTTTGTGGCTACATACCATTACCACTATCTAGATGACATTTTAAGGATGCACAATTCCAAAACGCACAGAATACTACCCTTGAGTCTATAATAGGAAAAAATAATAATAGTAATAATAAAAATAATAAAAAGTCTCCCTAAGGTAAAAAAGCAAATTAAAGCTAGAAGAATATAAAGGCAACTAGAATATGACATAATTTTATTGGACCTAGCCATGTAATTCCACAACCATCAATTTGACCATATATTCCAATCACATAAATCCTATATAAAAGGTGTTATCAGCATATGTTTTTAACTGGCAGATAAATTCTTCTCTGAATCTGTGTGGATTTTTTTTTCCCTATCCTGTTTGTGTTATATGTCAAAACTTTCAAGAGGTGAGCTACTTTCTAAAAATAATATTTATTTGTTATGTTGTAAAAATGATTTATAGAACAGCAGGGAAGAATCTGTGCTGGTTAGTTCTTAAAGGGATTTATGAATATTTTCTTAAGTACTTTCCCTTCATATTTGATGCTTGCTAAATCTAAACTTTAGTGACCACAAATCAGTCATATAAAGGAAAAGCCTTAAGGTTGCATATCTCCAGTTTTATTCTGCATATAATTTAATCATAATTGAATTTTAGAATCTCTGAAAAAAATTGTACTGATAAATATAGCACAATCTTTTATTAGAAAATGGTAATAGATCTAGTATAAAATTATCTCATTTGTCTGGACTTCTTTTACCTTTTTTTCTTTTCACATGAATGTGACAATCTTATTTTGTTATTAGTGCTATAGTGAATAAGACAATAGAGGTCACTGTTGATGGTGTAAGCTGAGAGTTGTCCTTAGGTTTCTTTCTTCAGAAGACACTATTGTTTATCTTTTTCAGAAAAAGAAGGAAATGCTGACATTTTGTAAACAAAATAACTGGCTAAGCAGACAGCACATAGAGTATTCTGTATTCAAAGACCTTTAAAAGCTATTATCTGATGAACATTTATGAAAAAAAAAATTACAATGTGTAGCATTATTTTACCATTTTATTGAGGATATTTGCATATGGCAAAGACAGGAGGGTTTGTACACAATGTGAAGCTGACATGTTGGCATCACTAAAAAGATGTGGACTAGTCACTTTTGAAAGGTCATTCTCCAAAGGAAATTATTTTTCTATGTTATCTCACATACAATTGTTTAGTTTTCAAACTTTCTGAAGGCATTCAGATTTCAGTGTAATCGCAATGGTGCGTTTCATTAACTACAGAAAAAAAGATTGTGAATGACCTTTCATCAGGCAAAAGACATAGCAGAACTGGCAGCTTTATGTATTTATTTTCAATTAGTTATAAAAAGGAAGCAAAGCTCCAATTTTCAGCTACATTGTCAAAGAAAGGAATTTCAAGCTATGCAGATAGTAAGAAAGTTTGAAAATAAAAAGAAAAATAAATCTACACGAAAAAGGAATGACTATTTAAAGAAATGTAAAGGAAAGTGAAGAGTAGCATCAGTGAGAGTACAGTGTATTTAAACAAACTAAGAAGGAAGCCAAACATCTGTTTATGGTCTTTGCTACAACACTTGCCCTTTTTCATCAAGATTTTTTGCTTCTTTATAGTATTTTCAGATACATTAAACAGTCAGGAAAGGATAGCTGAAAAGGACCAAAATGTATGCTGAGAGTTCTATCAAAACACAATCTTGAAGTTCATATAGTTTTCTACATAAACAACTACATAAACAATCCAGGCTACAGATTTGGTAAACCGTAAAACTGTTTCCAGTTTGCAACCTGTCTGTGCTGCATATCAGTATCTTTCGGAAAGATATTTAGCTGTGATAGCGTTGGAAGAGAGTGAGCAAAGAAGGTAGAGGAAACAGTGTGTATCCAACTCATGCAGATTTGTCTCATATATGTAGCATTATCTCCACTTCTTAGCTTTTTCTTCCTTATTGAAGGGTTCATCTACAGATAAGGTAAAGAGCTTTCTTGATCAAAATAATTTAGGTCAGGTTGCAGCTCCACATTGCTCTTGAAGAGACAGTATCCTTCAAAGAAGAGAACATTACTACTACATTTTGGTGAAGCTGCTCTCAGAGTGGATATAGTAAAATCTACATGGGAATGACCCTGTCTTACTGAATTCAACTGACCCAATATCTACTGAAGGCAGTTAGTGGACAGTGCATGGAGCTTTTCCCATTGTTTTTGGCCTTGGGTACATGTAGCTGATGATGAGTATGTTCTGTAGCAGGGAATGACAGTTGCATAGTACTTGTCACTGCTTCTTGGGTTGATCTTGCCACACACCAAGGTGTTCCTGATGGCAGAATAATTCATCTGAAACCATAATTCTTCATTAAATTAAAATAAATAAAATGTTATATATTTTGAGTATTTTGCATTATTATTGTTATTATACCAGTTTATGAAGAGCTATAGGAGTATTTCTGTATCAAAAGACAGAAATAATTCAGCTTGTAGGATTTACTTTACAATAACCAATAAGTTCCTTTTTTATTTTTATTTATTTTACTTTTTTTTTTTGTGTGAGAGACACACAAAGGAGAGGAATTCACATTTTTTTAAAGGATCTCTATCAAAATAAACTGATAAAAAGCAGTCCTAAATTAGCCCATCTATTGAATCCTTTCTTTGTCAACTCTGCCTGCTTATAGAGCACTGAAAGGTGGTTATGACACTGCTGTGGAGTTAGTAGTGCTAAACACATGCAAAAAGATAATCTTTCTCTTCCTAGGAACATCCTACCTCCAAAGAGTAGAATTCAAGCAGTTTATACAAGACCAAATTTTGAAAGTAATTTGGCCACTGGAGTATTATCCCCACTGTCAAAATCTTCATTATGTTATCACCCAGCACTTACACAAATTAATTATGATTATATCAGAGGAAAGCACAGATATCAGACTTTTATATCAAACCTTTGAAAATTTGTAACTACAGTGGCTTATTTTAGAATTCATATTCTAATACTTTTTGCCTATACATATCTAGTCAGTAGATAAGAATGGCATAAAAAGAGCACCAACTTCTACGAAAGTTCACTACCCCAGCAGTGACAATTATTTTCATGTAGAAAGAAGAGCTTAAATGTGCTGGATTCCACAGTTTAGTTTTTCCCAATTAAGCATAAGAACATAACTTCAAGCAGGGTATGGTTTGAAATGCTTAAAATTTGGTTTATTTGGTGGAGAAAGAGACTTGAAATTTGCAAGTTGAAATGGGTGAGAGCGCTTGCAGTAGCAAAGTCTTTTAGAGTAAGGTTTTGAGTTTGTTCCTGTAAGAAGTTAGAATGGATTCATGTAGGGTTTTGGCAGAATGCATTCCCTGGCAACCTCTATTTGACTACAACATAAATAAATAAAAGAAAGTGCAGTGAGAGCCTTTCTGTTTTTTGTTTTCAAATTCACTTTGAAATTAATTTTTATTTCTGGTGGTATTAGTCTCTCTTCCACCCATGCATATCATTGGTAAGTGTACTTTTTAGCAGAATAAACAAAATAGAGTATCCAGTCAATTTTGCAAGATCTGTAGGAAAGCTGTTTTGTTAAAATCACAGGTAAGAATGAATGGATTCTGGAGAGACTTCCCCTGCCTTGTGCCAAATCTTTTGTACTACTTGCTTGATATTTTCTCAAGAGGCACAAAACTGGCAGGATTTGGCATGCCAGCTGGTGTCCCGTTGCCTTGAACTGTGCATTTGGGGGCAAAATAACCAGGATAGCATACAGCCCTGTTCTGTTGAGTCAACACTGTTACATTACTAACAGTGTCTATTGAAGATAGAAGCATCCTGATAACCTCACCATTAGTAACTATAACTTATACAAAAATACAGCAAAAATCAAGCTGTTACAGCCCTTCCCAGCCAAGAAGTTGCTTTGTAACAAAGCTCCAAGACTTCCCTGCCTTGTATAGGAGACACAAAGAGCACTCATTTCATTCAGCAGTATAAGCCCTTCCCATCCAGCTTCCCTCCTCTCATTCCCTAATGTCGCATATTTTACTACTGTTCATATATTCCAGGACAAGATAAACAAACAAAAAGAGGATTCAAACATTGTTGAGGCTTGTTTTAACAAGTAAATTACAAAATGCTTTTACAGTGATGCCTAATTTTTTATGTATATGTCACAGAACAAAAACTTCTGTCTTGAAACTCATCGATTTTCCCATTTTTCTATTCCTTTGTTTCCTTGTCTTTTTATTATTATTATTATTATTATTATTTTTCCAATTTGAATTAGAGTTGATAGGTGTATAACAATCCAAAACTCCCATCAGATTTTTGAACACATGGCATTTTCTTGTCACAGTATTAAAATTGCTTGTGTATCCTTGAACTATATATTTTCATTGTTAAAAATAATAGTACTTGTATTTAATTTCATAGTATGCTGCACCAAAATAATTCTGGTAATCTTATTTCTACTTGTATAACATTTCTAAAAACTGTATCTCTTATAATATTTTTTTCTACTAAAAAAGAGTTGTGTTCCCAATTTCCCTCAAAATATCTACTCTACTCACTTAAGACATCAGTTAATTACATTCTACACATACACAAACATACACACAGAAAAATGATTTCATTACCCACCTCCTTGCTGCTATCTTGCTTATTTCTATAAAACGTGCTACAAATGAGTGAATATAAATGTCATTGCTCTTCATATAAACAGCTGCACAATAACAAAAGGAGAATCAAAATCAAATGTCGTAGGAAAACTTTACCAAACACATGCATCCTTCATCTAAACTGATATGAAAGGATGCATAAGAATTAGCAAGCTAACACATTAATAACAACAAATCCTAGTCTAGACAAGGTAGGTCTTACAATTTAAAGGGATATTTTCAAAATCATCTGAGAGCTATTAGCTCTCTATGTCGCAAGGTAGAATCACAGATCCATGAGTATAGGGTGAGAGTGAAACACAATGGAAAAGTTTGAAGAGGTCATTTGGGAACAGGTGAGGTGACAAACTATTAGATTCGTGTGAGACATTTAAAAATACAGGGAGAAAAAAGAACAATTTGGATTATTTCAAATATAGTTAGAAAATCAGATTTGCAGAAATTTCATGATGTGTGTAAAAACTTGTACCTTCACTGAAGACAACAATCTATGAAAACCAAACATTCTTAATTTCCTAAGAAGATTAAATGAAAAAGTCACCTGTATAAAGCAATTTAGGATTCAAGAAATTTTGAAAGACATATTTTTCACTGTAAGTAAGCTCTCACTGCCTGAAAGATTTTTGATTGATTTTTATTTTTAAAATGTTAAAGATTGCCTAGTTCCCCTCCAGCAGTCACAAGTAGAAAAGTCTTATTCTCAGGATGTTTCCTAGATGCTTTTGACTTCAGCACTGCTTTTAAAACAGAAATATATATATATAAATATATATCAAGGAATGTAATTCCTATAGGCTGGTATCCACAGTTAAAAGATCTACATCCTTTCTAAAATAATTCACTCCATCAGAGATCTCAGTTTCCAGCATGACCAAAAGAGATTTAGAAAAATGTTTTATTTACGAAAGAATATGCCCTCAAAAACATCAGATGGACAGAAAAGTTGATCCAATCTACCCTTTACAAATACATCCCTAGGCACATATGATTAAAAATTTACACATGATGAAAAAGTTATTGAAAGATGTATTAACCATTATATTCTCTTCAGCACCTGAGCTAAAATTCTTAAGTACAACAATGGATATGTTTCACACACACACACACATACAGGAAAAAAAAAAAAAAAAAAAAAAAAAAAAAAAAAAGATAATTTGTATACAAAGTCATTAAATACTACAGGGTAACTGTGGGTACAAACTGTAGAAGGAGGGAATTGAGACAGAATGCAGTCATGACTTGCATCTTATCTTTTTGCTGTATGAAAAATGAGCACAGACTATTTTTTTCTGTCAGAAGATTCTTGCTGCCACCTTGCTTTATAAAAGTACATTTATTTAGTTAGTGAACTGACCTCACAAGAGAGAGAAAAGACTTTTATAAATTTTAGAGAGAAGCAAATATTCCTTCTCTTGTATTCCACTGAATATTTTTACCATAGCCTTGAATGAATTAACTTACTTCCTAATTTGCATTTTGGACAACACACTGATGACATGATAGTGTCCTTCATATTAGTTTTTCATATGCTGAATACTAAAATATTAAGCTTAAGTCATTTATCCCAACAAACTTCATTTTTATCAGTAGAAGAGAATGATTTTTCTCTAAAAATAGCAACAGAGTAACACATCCCACTTCCCTTTCTTGCACCTATTGAAAGGTTGCAGTGCACTGAAAGCATTAAGCATTGCATAACTGTAATATCAGCATAAATATTACTAAAGTAAAGCACTTCAATGCTGTTTCAAGGTATACTCCTTCCTTTAATCTTTTTGTGGAGAAACAGATGCTTGACTCTTGTAAGAAGACAGGAATATTTTCAGCACATGTAACAGAAAATATAAGCATACCATTAGCATTATTATATGCTAATGTCAAACATGCCTACAGCCTAGAATTTATAGAAAGCAATATATGTAAAATAAATAAATAAATAAATAAATAAATAAATAAATAAATAAATAAATAAGCAATCTTTTTATCTGTTTGGGCACCTTCTTTAATTTGCACGCAGAGTGTTCACTGCAAATTTTTCAATCCATGTTCAGTCACTGTATAAGCACTAGCAAGATCAGAGTCTTAGATATCTCCAATGTCTGAAATCTAAAGAACCTGATTCAGCAAACACCTTCCAGTTACTATCCCTTCTCTCAAGAAAAGGCCTTTCTATTTTTAGTTATTATCTGAACAAAACTACACACGTCTGAGATGTTCAGTAGCATCAATATAGTGATTATATTATCAGCATGCTATCACATTTCCTTTCTGACACCTTTATACTGAAAAATAAAAATGTTCTCATGTTCTCCCAATAGCTACATGATGCATTGTTGTAAATTTTGAATGAGATGCTTTTCCAATGGAGAAAAAATGCTTTTTTCTTGCGTTGCATTATGCAAATACCAAACCAACAGTAAGAAAGCTATTGAATCAGCATTTTTATATTTGCACAAAAGAGATTTGATTCAAATTTTGTCTAATTAAAATTGCTGAGATCTTAGGCTACTTAATGAAAAACAAATTTTGAACCGATAAGACATAAGACACAAATTAAAGAGCTACGATTGCCAAATGAATACAACATTAAAGAGATAATATTAGCAATAAGACAACCTTAGAAAAATCATACTTTGATTTAATTCCAAACTTTTTTCATTACCCATATTTGAAATTTTCAATTAAAACTTTAAAAATCCACCACTTATGAAGCACAGCAAAAGAAAAATAAGATGTAAGAATATTGGAACTTGTCTGCATGTTAAATATTTCATTTTAAACTATACTTGGAAATATTTTTTCATATGAAGAAGGATAAGTCTTCAAGAGTTGCTGTTCTTCTTGGACATAAAAATATCAATTTGGCATGAATCAAATTATGGTATAACCCAGAATAGTTCAATGTCTGAGGGTTTTTTTTCCCTAGGAATTTTGAAAGTCAGATAGTTTTGTTAGATCTCAGCAAAATATATGTCATATATGTCTACAAAACACAAAATCCCTCTTTCTATGAATTTGTGATACAACAGTTTTGAATTTTTTCTTTTAAAATATATGCTGGTTGCTCTAAATGTAGCCATAAGCTTCTCGCTTTTAATAGTTTTGGAAAATAACAAACTTTCAGAGTCAATACTACATAATCCTCAAATCTATTTTGAAGCATGTCATTTTAGAAGAAAATTTGATCATAACTTAAAGATAACCAAATCATGTTTGCCAGGCAATAGTATCTCTATCAAGTATTCCTGATTTCAACAAAGGCATTGGATAGCAGGGTTAAATGAGGCATGAGAAAAGTCATAAAAATAAAGAACCTGTAGGATGATTTTTTATATTCAAGGTTAGCAAATCTTTTATAGGAAGACTGACATTCTGTAGCTTCATGTTTGATCATTTCTTGAGAAAGAAATCAAAATAATAATAATAATAATAATTAAAAAAAAAACATTATACTGCTTTTGACTGCTCTGCTGGTGGTAAAAACACTTGTAAAGATGAATTGTCTAGCTCCTTAATTGCAGCTGCAGATCCAGACTAAGATGGGTCCTTTTGGTATCTTAAGTATGTACATTTTCTCTCTGTTGTCATTTCTTTTCATTACCTAAGAGATATTTGAAAGTGGTACAAGCTGGAAGATGAGTGGCTGGCTGGCAGCTCAGCAGAAAGGGACCTGGGGGTGCTGGTGACAGCAGTCTCAAGCAGTGTGCCTTGGCAGCAAAGAGGGCAAACCTCATTTTTGGATGCACTGAATGTAGCAGTGCCACCCAGTCAAAAGAGATTCCTTCTCTGTTTAATGTTGGTGTGGCCTCACCTTGAATCTTGTTTACAGTTCTGGGCGCCACAATGTAAAAAGGATGTTAAGGTTCTTGCAAGCATCCAGAAGAGGGTAACCAAGCTGGTGATAGGATTGGAAGGCATGTCCTGTGAGGAGAGGCTGAGGGCACTTGGGCTGTGCAGTTTGAAGGAGGCTGAGAGGTGACCTCATTGGTCTATGCAGTTCACTGAAGAGGCGAAGCAGAGCACGATGCCAGGCTCTGCTCCTGGGAACTGGATGACAGGACACACAGGAAAAGCACAAAGTTATGCCAAGAATGTTCAGCATGAACATTAGGAAACACTTCTTTAGCGTGAGTGCGATCAAACACTGGAACAGACATATTAGAGAGGTAATTGTTATCTCATGCCTGTCAGTGTTCAAGAGGCATTTGGATAATGCCTCAGTAATAATGTGCTTTACTAATTTGGAGAGGTCAGGCAGTTGTATTTGATGATCTTAGAAGGTCTCTTCCAAATGAACTACTTCTATTCTATTCTACTCTACTCTACTTTACTCTAGACTTTCATTAATTTTAGGATGCAGAATTACATTTCACTGCTTGAAATAAAATTCTGTGTGGAAAGGTAAATAGTCTGAACTCTCTCTCATACAAATAGTTTAAAGCATTCTATGTTCACTTAAGAGAATGCCAACTGCCAAATATCTTTGGTGTATCAGCTGAGTCAGAGAAGAGATGGGAGAAAAGGAAAGCTAAATGAATGGAAACCAATGAAAACTTTAAAGTTACAACCTAAAATTCAAACACTAATTCAGTTTCAGTAACCAACTTTTCAAATCCTTCTTTGACTGGGAAAACTTGAGAGTTTTTGTTTTTGTTTTGTTTTGTTTTGTTTTGTCAAAAAGAGGTAAGAAAGTAAATGAGAGTAAGAAAGAAACTGTAAAAACAAAATACAGGCTTTTGTTACATTAGGTTCTCAAGGACAATGTGAAAATAATCCCAGTTTCATCTGGATTCAACCTCTATCAGAGAAAGCATGTGCAGATATTTTCCTAATCTGAAAGTGAGGTTTGTTAAAAAAAATGCAGTAAAAAAGTAGGCTGGACTGTACAAAACTGAATCAAACCTACCTAAGATGCATCCTCACTGGACGTCTGCAATTTCATTGCAACTACAGTCATTGCTAAACGTATATAAACATATAATCATACTGAACATTTCAAACAAAAGTGCTTTACTGCTCTAAATATTAAATTGTCTCAAACATTCTTTCCCTTTCTCTCTTCTCTTAGTGGATTTGTAATCTAAGGACACTAGACAAGTGCAGCAGAGTTAGAAATACATGCATGCTTACCACCTCAGTTTGTCTGAAATCTCTAGCATTTAACACAAATAATACAATATTGATACATTAACTAGTTGATCTGAAAAGATGATTAACCAATTGCAGAAGAAAATTTTAGTAGTAATTTCTATTTTAAGAACTTGAAAGTCTTTCTCAGACTCATACTTTACAGTATTTGGATCACTAATTGTGGAAGGAGGGTCATGAGTCACAGAGTTTGAAAAAATCAACTTGCTTCTGAGAAGTTTCTCACATTTATTGTAAGTAATGAATCTTAACTCTGAACATAAAGGTATACCAATTTAAAGCTGCTCCCCCTCAAAAAAAAATTAATCCCAGCACAGTGTATAGATATAACATTTACTAATCTTTTTTTTACACAATGTATAAATACATTAATTTCCATAGCTCATAATTTTAAAAACAGAGAATCTTCAACATGACCTACAAAACAACAAGAGTAACTTGTTTGTTTGTTCTAACTATTACTTAACCTGAAAATCTATATTCTTTTCATTTTTGACGTGATAGTTTCAGTGAGACAGAGGTTTCTAATACCAGGAGTTTGGAGTCAATCACATAACATTCCTCATCTTAAATTGGGAGTGTAGGTAAATCTCTCTAGAGTGAAATTCATAAAGCCAGAAATAAAGTTTTTATGAGAAGAAATATGAAAAGAAATATCTCAGACATTTAGCAGATTTGAATCCTTGAAAACAAATGCAGTTTCAAATTCTGCCATGTAGCAGATACTGTGGGTAAGGATTACAGTTGGCTTCTCAGCGTGTTCTTATTTGACTATTACATCTTTAGAAGTAGCAGATTTGGATGAAGTCTCATATAGGATCCTTGGAAAGCTACTGAGCCTGCTCCAAGAGAAAATGTAGGAGGTTTCGGTGTGCAGGACTGAAGGCATTCAGAGGAAAAAGCCACAAGTCACACAGACATGAGTCCATCACAAGGAGCACAGTGCCAGCAGCCAGCCCCAGCAGGGACAGATCTTCAGGAAGGCTCTGGATGGTTGGGAAGAGTTTGTTGCAATACAGAAAGCAACATCTCTGAAGGATTAAATCCAAGGCCAGGACCTGCATGCAGACACAGTGGGTAGGAGGAGCAGTGAATATGAGCCCATTTTACTCCAATCATCTGTTTGGAGGTTTAAAGGACAGGCATCCTACTTTATTCTAAGAACATCCAGTTTGTCTTGGGAACTGAGACAGTATTGTTATGATCAAAACAGTGGCAAATTTGCCATCTCATGAGACAAGTTCTGTGACAAATGTTACTATTTCCTTAATGTAGTGTTTCCACTGAAATTACAGCCTTCAAAATGTAAATCTGAGAAGAAAATATTTTCTTAAGCTATTTCATAACATTTTCAAAAAACTTTTAACAAATGGTGCAAGATGACACAGAGACACTCTTCTGTTAAATCATTAAGTAGTGAGGTAATTAATATTTAAGATTTGAGATGTCTGGCTAAGAGGTTTGCCCAGCCTAGAATAGCACTCCTTTCAACTACAAGCTAGCAGTTTCCAGCCCCCCACTTCCGTTTACAATAACGGCTGTGTACAGGCTCCTCCATCCCTCCATGCATAATTTACTGACAAATTCCTCCTGTAGTAAGGCAGTAAGCAATCTAATTGATGAGTCCATCCCTTCCAGGTCTGGCCACCGCCACCTAGTCTTGTTAACATATTAATGATTGTTTTTTCTTACCTTTCTATTTATCTCAAACAGTGTATTTGTTCAGATTCTGCAATCATTTGGCAGAGAACTGGGAGTAGAGGGGGAGACACTGTCCAAATGTTCTTGCACCATGGTTGAGATAACAAAGCTTCTGTCAGACCATTCCTAAATTGTACATGTATCTTTATGTATTTGGAGTCCATGAACAGTAGACATCTTCAAGCAAGTGGGAAGAAAAAAGAGAAGGTGCTAAACTTTATCAACCTATGAAATTCAAACAAGAGTCTGAATTTAGTGTAAGCCATTATTTGATGTAACCAGCATTCGATTTCCCCTGAATTCAGTGAGCAAGTACAAAGTGACCATTTGGCTTTTCCTATTCATCATTGCCTGTGTCAAGGATAGAATATGATCATGCCTTCCTCCACGCTTTCCATGCTAGGTTGCTAGGTAATTCCCTACAGCAGGCTGAAGTATCAGGCTGGGTGAACCTTTATGTTTTTATATCCATCAGATTTGGTGAGAAGTCACACAGGCAAAAGAGTCCATCTGCCTAATGTCTTTCTGGCACTGGGAGATTGTTTGTTGCTTTTTTTTTTTCTTTTTTCTTTTTTTTTTTTCAGAATAGATGCTTGTCAAACTCTACAGATTGAGTCTACTTCATCTTTCAGAGCAGCCCTTGTCACATTCTTGAAAGTAACTGACTACTTCACTCATTCATTCATCTTCTTTTTTTTTTTTTTTTCCTGTTTTTCAAAGTTTTCTTTCTATTGTAGCTGTTGCAGTGGATCAGAGCCATATGGCTCTGATTTTTAACTGCTGCAACAAGCTGCTCTACCATGTGTTAAAGAACTGATAGAGACTCTGAAGCCTTGTTCCTTATTTCCAGAGATTCAGTATCTACTTTCATACGCCTAGGTTTTTCACAAATTAGTATAATGAAAGAATTAATCCAAATCCACTTAAGAAACAATACAAAGATTGTTGTATTAATAGTTATCAAATATGTGTGCATTAAAGAACTATGGTACAAGAATGAATTTCTTTTTAATATCTTAACAGTGCAAGAGTCAGAAAAATACCTAATGATGACCAGAACATGCTTTGCAGGCTTTTCAATTAATTTTGCATTTAAGAGTAGCTGAGCAGAGGTATTTGATCTTCAGATATGACATATTTCAAGAGTTCAATGGATATCCAACCTCTTTCAATTTATTTTTTTAAATACCTCTTCTTTTTTAAAATATTTCTAGGACAGTTCACCTTAGTTATGCTCTCATATAAAATGCAACAGTTTTTTCATATGGTATTCTCAAAATATGCACACAGGTTTACACTTATTTTCCTTTTAAGTCTGGTAAGTGAAATATCCATATAATTAACACTGATATTGTAACTGAGGAGCTGAATGATGGCATAAATGAAAAAAACTGTACAAAACAGAGGAACTTTAAAGGAGTAGAAATAAAATATGCACTGAATATTCTTGCTTGAGGGTGTTTTTTCTTGCATATACAGTAATCTTTGGTTTCACAAACAGGATAAAATGTGTGAAGTTTGTCTATCTGTACTGTCATCCCAAAGCTTCACATTCATCAACACCAGCATTTTATGGAATTGCATTCTGAACCTCAAAAAATTCATCTGATTCAATTTTATATTATATAGAATGCTTCTTTTTTCTGCTTTGTGTGTGTGTGTGTGTGCATGCAATTCATTGGCCTAAAGTAATAGCATAACAAAGTTATTAACTGAAATGCAAGCTATATGAAAAGGAGCTATGTGTTCTCAAAGATTCATAAAATCTGTCATTTCTTGCATATAAAAGAAGATGGGGTGAGGACAAATCAAGGAATATGAGGTAAAGGCTAGTATGAAAGGGTTCAGTAAAATAATCCTCCACATTAAACTACTGACTGCATATGCTTTTTAACAAGACATTTTGAAAAAGACAAAATATGGGAAGACAGAAGTACTATAGAACAGAAGGGGTGTGAGGATAAATAAGGGAGGCAGGGAGGAAAGATTACAGTTTCAAGAAACAGAGTAGATTGTCTTGGCTGTCAGAAAAGGAATGGTTTGCATTCTAGTGTCCTGGAGAATTCTGATATTGGTAGTTTTGTATAATACAAAACCTACATTACAGTGACGTCTAATATCTCTGAGGAACTGGAGGTAACTAAATGAAGACATCATAAAATTGGAGGGAGAAATCAGGTGGGGGAAAATTTCTAAGAAAATTAGGAGCCCTGATGACCCTGATTCAACAACCAATCTTTCATTACCACCTTATCATGTGTTACTACAGGCCTTTTTAAATTATAGCTGACTGGATTTCTGCCAATTTATAGCATATTTTAAAGTGAACTTTGGTGCTAGTGAAGCTCAACAGGCTTACAATGTAAAATCCCCTCTAAGCTACAGAGAGGAGTTAAGTTGTATGCAATTGCACAGTGAACTTCATCAAGCTCAATTCCTCATTGCGTGTTGTCAAAGGACACCAGAGCAGCTCAGAGTCCTTTTTAATCTGGGAGCCAAGATAAAATCTGATATCTTCATGACACTAAATAGAATTAATTCAGTAGCACTTTGGAGACTTTTATCTATTGTCTGACACCTCCTGGTCATAAATAGTCTTGACTTTCAATCTCCATTAATTTGATGGGGTTAGATCCTGTCCATTTCTACTCTGCTACAGGACAAGTTCATTAGAATCATATTTTAGCCTTTACCAATGCACAATACCTGTCTTAATGATCTCCCAGCAGAATGGATCAAGCATGATAAAAATTTTGCAAAAAATCCATCCTTTAAATTATTAAGAGAGTTCACATAGAACAATATTATTGATTATTCTGTACAGCAATTGTCACTGACTTCACAGAAGAACAAAATTGTAGTATCATCATTCTTGACTCCAGTGTTTTTGACTGTTAGAAAAGATGAATCATATGACAAAAATTTTTCTCTTCTGCTCCTCTTTAAACTTTTTTATCTTACAGCCCCACACCCCTCTTTTCGTAAGTCTCAGATTCACACAGTGTGCAAAACAGTGAAGGATAAGAAGAGTTCAGAAACAAAGACTGTGTACTTGACTTATTTACACTCATTCTTTACTTATTTAATTGTTAATTTGATAACTGAATCACAGAATCAGAGAATGGCCTGGGTTGGAAGGGACCTCAAGGATCATGAATCTCCAAACTCCCTGCTACAGGCAGTGCCACCAACCTCCACATTTAATATTAGACCAGGTTGCCCAGGGCCCCATTCAACCTGGCCTTGAGCACCTCCAGGGACAGGGCATCCATAACCTCTCTGGGCAGCCTGTTCCAACACCTCACCACTCTCATAATAAAGAACTTCCCCCTGACATTCAATCTAAATTTTCCCTCCCTCAATTTAAAACAATTTTCCCTTGTCCTGCTGTTATCTACCTTTTCAAAGAGTTGACTCCCCAGCAGCTTACTTTACTTCATTTCTTATGATTTCTATTTGGACCAAATTAGTGTCATGGTTACCATACACTTGACAGTATGAGCAATTCATTTTTTCACAATTTCCTACCATATCTTGGAAGCATCAACCATGTAAATGGATAAAATCTCCAAATACAGAAATGTTACTCTGTTGGATTATCTTCTAAAATCTGGCAGCTATGCTACCTGACATTCTCTGTAAACAAATTATGTATAACCAATGCTTTTTCAATGCCATGGAAAAGAATCTTCCTCAGAAACTTCTGAAAATAATGAGAAAAAACTGCAGTGTGTCCAAACAACCAAAGAGCTGACTTCTGAAAAAGTAAATAATAATAACAAAATATTTATAAAAGGAAAGCAAAAGTTTTGCCACAGTTGGGCAAAATAGAGCAACAAAAATAAAGTTTGATGCAAAACTTTGATAATGTTTAGTATGGAATAAAAAGATGCTATAATACAAGGATAAAATGTCAACTGAAACTATTACAATTTTTTCCAATTTTTCCTCTATTTTGAATGTATAGATAAATCCTCATTTAGAGAACAAAAGTTACAGAGTGCATATCTGAATTCGCTGTTGCAGGCAAGCTACTAGTTGTGCATACACCCCTCTGTTAGAGTAAAAGTATTTGGGTTTGACTTTAAGAACAGATTACTATGAGTATCTTAAAGGAGATACACATGATTTACTCTATTCATCTACAGCTTTAAATTGTAGAATGTGAAAGCCAAATGATTTTTTAACATCTTGTTGTCACTGTAGCACTGACTTATGATGGCAAGCTGACAGCTAAAAATATACTGACTTGTCTGAATCAGTGAAATAGAGATATGATAAATATCAATAACTATTCTTTAGTAACTTGACATAGACATGTGTAGATGGATCCTTGATTGTGAGGGAAGAGAGGAAGTATAACAAAATATTTTATTAGTAGTAGTATTAGTTCCTACAGTGTTATGAATTTTTAACTGTAAAGACATGAACTACAGCACTTCAGAAATAGCTCCAAAGGAAGATCTGTTCTCGAGCAAATGCAAAACTGTTCAAAATACAGGCATGTGTTCTTGCATTAGCATAATAGTTGGTGGCTTAAGAGATTTTTGAGGTTTAAGACCAACCAGAAAGAAAAATTTGCTCCTTTAGTTTCTCCATGGTCAGTACTTTTTATTCTGTTGTCAGCAACTTGCATGTTTTAATTTCCTTTTCTTAATTCTTAGCTTAAAGTAATACCTAAAATGAGTATCTTTACCTTTCTGCAATGTTTACTATTTCTTTATGAATCTCATTTTCAGATTTTGTTGAAAAGAAAACCTTGACCTTTAGTTTCTAGGGGTATCCCACTGTTCCTTCTTGGTATAGCAGCTGAGCTAGAAAGTCAGGTAAAGGAACCAGTCTTTTGCCCTTTTCCATTCTTTCTCAGAGAATGGGAAATTACTTCAAGTCAGTCTGTTTTGGTTTGTTTTCCTTTCTGTCTGAATTATTCAAGATTTTCCCCAGCTTTCCTTCATATAATGTCTGAATTATGTTTTGGTTTTCTAGTCCGGGAAGGATATTCACATGAGAATAAGCCTACCTTCTCAGATAATTTCTACCTTCTTTATATAACTTCACAGAGCTGCTATATCACTATTTTATATTACAGCAACAGCCTCTATCTTCTCTTTCTTTCCCTTAAATTTTCATAGTATTTTCAACTCCATTCTTTCCAGGCCTCTTCTTCAATTACTTCTCAGAACTCCTGCGGCAGATTTTTTTACTAAAGCAGTCACCATCAACTATGACAACAGTGATGATCTTACTTTTCCAGGTGGTCTTACTTAGACTCTGATTTCTCAGGAATTATAAGTTTTAAAACAAATTTATTTTTGAGAAACCCAGATTTGTTGCATTATGTGAGACAGGCCTCTATGGCAAAAACTATCCTGGCAGAGCTGTGCTTTTTGGAAGGAGCAGAAGAAAGACCTGAGCACCACAATGAGCACCACCTAGTGTTTCTTTAAATGTGGACGTGGGAATTCTGGATTGCTTAACACTATGGAATACAATTTTCTGAACTATAATTTCTGTGAGGATATATGAAAAAATCCTATCCATATCCTATCCACAATCCTATCCTATCAATGCAAATGATAACCTAACTCTAATGAGAGCTAGAGTTAGGTCAAATGACCCTAACTCTAGCCCAAGATTCTGTTTCAATGTCTCATCAGAAAATACGTATTTTGAAGACATTTGCTATCCAGAAATCAGAAATCCAGAAACCTTTTGAGCTGAGGATAGACCAAAGTTTGGGGGGGTGTATCAAGCGAATGCTTATTCTACCAAAACAGGCATGCTCATAATTTCATAAAGGAATAGCCACCAGTTGCTCAAAACATCTCTTCAAAATTTGCTGATGGACACAACTGGCACTAAATCAATTAGTGAGACAACAGTATTTCCTTTCAGTATTGGAAATTCTACTTTCATTTTCTCTAATTTAAATTCAAAATTCCTATATGTTTTTGCAGCACCAGAGTGTTCTCTTGATTGCAAGAGTAGTTTTTACCCTAAATATGAGCTTTATGAAATATAGTCAGGATATCTAAAGACATTTGAGTTACAACTCCTACAAATTATCATTGCTAAAAGTGCATAAATTATACTAAATCCACTCTATGCTGAAAATAATAAGATATTTTTTCTTCCAGTCAAGGATATCTCAGCGAGTTGATCTCTCCGGAAAACCCTACAGACCATGCTAATCTTTCAAAATAGACATATAAAACACTGAACACACATACATAATCCTAATCTAAATTTGGTTTTCAGAAAAAATTGTGCTAAAGAGCACTTTCTGTAAACAATGCAGTAAGGTGACTGACACCTAGTCAATACTATCTGATAGAACAGTCCTCTTAAGAAACATGGAGGAGTAATCATTTGTCCCAAACAAATTAACGGGAATTAGACGTCTTAGAAATCAGTAGGAATTAACGTTATTACCATTACTGTTTTGTTTCCTTCAAATGTTGTATGCTCAGAAGAAAAGGGGATTTATTTGTTGGCCTATAACCTCAAGGATCCTTAGTCTGGTAAATGACTAATGGCAGATAGATTGACTGTAGTTAGATGAACAGATTCAGTGTAGACATTTGAAGAACATTATATTGAAAAGCCTAGCAAGAACAATGAGTAATGAAAGCTAGGAAAATAAAGAAGTTAGCAGAATTAACCCAAGAGATGCAATTACTTCAAAATAAGCGATATTTTCTTCTATTCCTTCTGGGGTGACAAGGGATATGGATCAGGTTAGAAAAACCCTGGTAATGAATAACTGGCTGAGGGGCTGGTGCCACCACAGGAACTTCGGGTTTTTCAACCACAGGGCAATTTACTCAGCACCTGCGCTGATGGCTGCAGACGGGTCTCACCTCTCTCTAAGAGGGAAACAGATCCTAGCCCAAGAGCTCACAAAGCTCATTGAGAGGGCTTTCAACTAAGTAGGAAGGGGGAAGGTGATGCAGTGAGGCTCACTAGAGTAGACAGAGGAGTCTAGGGCTTTCTACTAGATCCGATGGGGAAAGAATGTCAAGTGCAATAGGACAGACAGGGGTTAGGGGCTACTGTCAAACTAGGAAAATGTGGGGAAAAACCTCTGAACCATTCTGTAGGATCCTGCAGGGACTCCTCAGAGGAGGTAATTTTGCTGACCCCCCATCCAAAACCTTCTTGCGTTCCTCTAAGAAGCAGCAGGGGAAAACTTCAGATTTCTTCTGGAGGTTTGAGGGAGGAGGTGTGTCAGAAAGCCCAGCTGAAGTTCCTTTACACCAATACATGCAACATGGGAAATAAGCAGGAGGAGCTGGAAACTGTTATGTGCTTGAAAAATTACATCTGGTTGCTATCACAGAAACATGGTGGGATGACTCCCATAGCTAGAATACCACTGTAGAGGATTATCACCTTTGTAGAAGAGATAGTCTGGGAAGGAAAGGTGGGGGAGTTGCCCTTTTATGTTAAACAGTGGATAGACTGTGAAGAGCAGGTTAAGAGCCTGTGGATTAGAATTAGAGATAGGACTAATAAAGGGCACCTGGTGATAAGGGTCTGCTACAGGCCACCAGAACAAGGGAAGCCTACTGATGAAGCCTTCTTCCTTTAGCTGCAGGAGGCAGTATGCTCACAGGCACCCATCCTGATGGGGAATTTCAACCACCTGGATATCTGCTGGGAAAACCACAGGCTGAGAAGCAAGAGATCCAAGAATCTCCTGGAGTGTGTGGATGATAACTTTCTGGTTCAAGTATTGGATAGACTGACCAGAGGTGAAGCACTGCTGAATCTGGTGCTCATCATTGTAGAGGAGATCATTAAAGTGTTAAGACTGAAGGCAGCAACCATGCTCTGAGTTTGTGATCTCAAGGAACATGGGACTGGCAAAGAATGGGATCAGGACCCTGAACTTTAGGAGGGCGAACTTTAGGTTGTTTGAGGAATTGTTGGATTAAATCACCTGGGAAGCTTTTCTTAGAGAGGAAGGAGTAGAAGAAAGCTCACTGCTCTTTAAAGATGTCTTTCAGAGAGTAGAAGCGCTGTCCAAGAAAGGAAACTTGTTCATCCTGGAGATGAGAAGGCTGTAAGAAGACCTCGTTCCAGCCTCCCAGTATTTAAAAAAGGATTATAAATAGGAGGGGAATCAACTTTTTACTCATGTAGACAGTGATAGGACAAGGAAGAATGGTTTTAAGCTCAAGGAGATTTAGGTTGGATGTCAGGGGGAAGTTCTTTACGGAGAGTGGTGAGGTGCTGGAATAGGCTGCCCACAGAAATATGGATGGTCCATCTCTGGAGGTGTTGGAGAGCAGGTTGGATGGGGCCCTGAACAACCTGGTCTAGTACCAGATCTGAGGTTAGTGGCCCTGCCTTTGGCAGAGGGGTGCGAACCTGATGATCTGGGGTCCCCTACAACCCAAGCCATTCTGTGATTCTATGAATTAAACATGCGCAAAAATTGGAGGATCACTAAAGCAGAAGTTACATGTATGTAATGACCATCTCATTTAAACACAATTTAATCCCTAATTTCCAAATAACCATGGAATTGTTGATACCAGATGAGACTGTGCAAGTGTTTCTGCTCTGCTGAACAGAGATGTAAAGTCCTAATACTGAATCATCCTGTACAAAGGATGACTAATTTCCATCCACTGAAATGGGTAGAACTGTCCTTTCAGTCTCCCTTCTGTAACATATTTTTTCTTGTGAGATAGTTCATATCTATGAGCTATAGGCATAGCATCACAATGTTCATCTTGCCATAGTGAACATCAGAGAGATATGTTCTTTTATTTCTCTTCCTTCCTGAGGAAACATATCTAAACGCTTACTTATTGAGAGCAATCTTTAGCACACTGTCTCCTGCAAAGCCTTTATGTATGTATTTTTATCTATTTCTAATGCTCCTCTTATTCCTGAAGCATTCATAACTCTTTTCTTGACAGTGTAACAGTTAAATATTATGAACCATCCTCTGCTTTATCTAAGGCACTACTCCCCTCTCTCTGACAGCCTGGTGATATTCGAGGGTCAAAGACACAATTAAAATCCAATACATACAGAAATAGTACAAGTTTTGAGAAGGGTTATGTCAAAAGACATTGAGTTAGTCATTGATATTGCCGCAGGCCAGCCTCATCCACACCTCTTGAAGGACAGTTCTGAGAAGCTTCCCAGCCCCATGTGGTTCCTTGAAGAGCTAACAAAGGAAGAAATCTCCCCCGTGTAATTTCCTTGTTTAGTGGGAAAGAGTTACATGTTCTTTTCATCAAGGAATGTGTGAAAGACGTGAAAGTTACAGTTGAATACACGTGTTCATTATTTCAGTGATCACGTGAATAGCTTATATGGAACTGCATACAACCTAGCATTCAGATATACAAAATCACTGCTAATTATTACTGTTAAGCTGGAAAATGAAACTGTGGATACATGACAATAAAATCTACACAGAATAGAATGTAGTACAGTGTATTCTACTGTACGTTCAAGGAGAAAAGTTAGAGCATTCAGTCAGACAAATGAAATTAAGAAAAACAGATCAATGGATATAGTTATTATTAAAACCTTGCTTTATAAAACATTGAATATTTCATTTGTTGAAGAATCTCATTGTTGAGTCAAGAAATAACCAGAAATTCAATTTTACAACTTATTCAACAAGTGACACTCTAAAACACTTATCTGCTCATAAGGCATAGGTCAAGTAACATTAACTGAAAAGGAAAATGTGTATCTACTGGACTAACTTTATACATTCCAGTGAGCCAATATTTTAATGGGAATTTTCTCATTTTAGCAGTAAGTAATCACTGAGATCATGAGATCAGAGAGGAATAAAAAACAGACTTATCTTTAAAAATAATGAAGGGGAAAAAATTGGTGGGCGTGTTTACAGATATGAAAAATATTCTGCAGAATGTGCACATCGTTACAGGAAATATGAACAATATCAGAAGGACAGAGTAGATAGAAAGGTACAAATAAGAATAAACCAGCATCTTAAATCAATGAAGTGCACTGAACTTCAGGAAATGATAACTAGAAAACCTAGAGAAAGGAATTTTAGAAAGTTGGTCAAGATCTGCATCCCATCTGTTTCTTTATCATTCTGTTAAGACAAAAAAAAAAAAGAAAAAAAAGTACCAGAGGCACCATACAATTATTTTCCCTACTTAGCACCGTTAATTATTTAAGTACAATGTCCATTATCTTATTAACACTTCATTTGGAGAGTAACACCATGAAATCATAGGACCTGTTAGGCACAAGGTGTCAAAAACAACCCTTAATTAATCAACATTAAATTATTAAATCTTTATTCTGTATAAAAGCATACCATTTCTACAATCAGGAGAATAGACAATGAAGGAAGGGTAACTTGGTATCTCAGAACAAACTAGCAGTTGTCATGAACAATTTTTCAAAGTGGATTACAAATGCAAGCTTTGTCAAGACTGGCTGTCATTAAGCTTGCACAGAACTAAGGATTTATGAACTAGAAACCCTAGTGTAAACATTCTGCAGCTATACAGATAAAACACAGTTCACCACTAAATGAATCTTACAATGAAAGATCATTTGTTTATTTGCAATATGTGTTTTTTTCTGACAAATATACAGATTTAGTTGTATTTTTTTTACTAAGGTGTCTGAAACAATTTGAGCATTGTATTAAAAAATCCAGAGACTTGCACTTGATAATGCAGAAGATTCCCTTTTGTCATGAATTCGTAATTAAAATATCACTGAATATATGCCTTGATTGCATCTATTGTGATTGTCTGTTTAATACAGTTACATCAATATAGCTGTAACCTTTTAGAGAACTGTAGGACACCAAAGCTCTAAACTGATTTGTGTTTTGCACTTAAAGGTTTAATTGTGCAGAATTCTAAAACTTTTACTATTAATATAATTGGTCATGTGTTTGATAATTTGCAGAATAATAACCTTCCTCATCCTTCTCCTCTGTCTCCTCCCAAAGACCCTAAATTCAGGAAGTTCTTGCTAATATGCACTAGAAAAATAGGAGTCAGAGAGCTGAAGTTTGCTATCCCCATGAAGATCAGTCCAAATTTTGTCAAATTCTAAAATTTAAAAATTTCAGCAGCTTAAGTGCACGTACAAGGAGGAGTACACTTGAAAAAATGAGTGCTGGCAATGTCTTTGGAAATTGTCAAAGTTTTTAATATATGGCTTTCTGTTCACTATTCTTCTATAATTTAGTTTTGGACACAGAAACAAGATGAGTAGCTAAGGGTGTGAATCAGATAGGAGTCCAAGATCCTTGAAAGACTAAAATCCAGGCTTATTAGTGAAATATATATATATATATATAATCTATTTGTCTAAGCTCAGAATGTTAATGTTTATGGGTAGCAACAAACTCTTCCCTCTCCACTCTTGCTTTTCTTTTGGCTACTATGGGAGCCTGACTCTGTCTATCCCTTCCTCTTCTCAGACATCTTTCTGGTCCTTGCCATGGTGCAGACTGACAAGCTCTTTAGAGCCATTCTCCATCACTTCCTCATCTCCCTGCACCATCACAGATTTTCTCTCCTTGAACAACAATAATTATGGTATAATTATTATATAACATAGTGTACTCTACATCCTGCTTAAAATGTTAACACTCACTCTTGGATCATAATCATAATTTTGTTTACACATTGTTTTGATCACAGAATCACAGAATGGTCTGGGTTGGAAGGGACCTCAAGGATCACAAATCTTCAGTCCCTCTGCTGCAAGCCACCAACTTCCACATTTAATACTAGACCAGGTTGCTCAGGGCCCCATCCAACCTGGTCTTGAACACCTCCAGGGACAGGGCATCCATAACCTCTCTGGGCAGCCTGTTCCAGCACCTAACCAGTCTCATAGTAAAGAACTTCCCCCTAACATCCAACCTAAATCTTCCCTCCTTCACTTTAAAACCATTATCTACCCTTTCAAGAAGTTGACTCCACTCATATTTATAGGCTCCCTTTAGGTACTGGAAGGCTGCAATTAGATCTGTGCAGCTTTTTTTTCTCCAGGATGAAAATAGCCTGTCTTTGTAATGATCAGATCAAGAATAACATGATTTTTCTCTTTTATTTTGTTGTAACAATTTTTTAGTTTGGCTGTGAATCTTGTCCAGTTTAACATACACATTAAAATTTCAAACTTGTGACTGGGATCCATTCAAATCTTCGGTTCTATGAATCATGTTATCATGTTAAGCACACCCTAATCTTTCCCTCCAAAAAATAGGGGAATAAATTTCAACAGCTATTAATGCGTGGGAAACTTCTTCTAAAAAATAAATCAAATCAGAGCTCTTCAAAAAATACCTGTTTTCATTCTGTAGACATAAGCAATTGTGGGTCACTGTCTTCCACAGTGAAGCCATTCAAGTGATCGAAAGTATGGTACCAATAATTGCTGGGAGCTCATATTGAGACAATTATCTGGAATTACCCACCTATTCATCAATGAACTACTGGGGTTTGTGAGATAGATAGTCAAATTGACAGAAGACAGACTCTCTCATCCTGTTAGAGTAACTTTCCCAGGCACATTACCTTCCATTGGCTGATTTAAAGAGAGTCTTGTTGTTTTTAATCCTCTAACCTTCAGATTTTCCTGGTTTTGTACAACATCTTATCTCAGGTATTTTTATGTTATCTCTAAGCTTTACCAGCAGTGTTGTTTAGCCTCTTCTGAATCACTGATACAAATATATAGCAAACAAGCTCTAAGCTCTATGAAAGCAACTAGATAAAATCCTATATACCCTTCTCAATAGCCACATCATAAGATTCATTAATGTGCTGTTCAATAATCCATCTAATCAATTATATATATGTATACATATATACAAGTATTTGAATCATAGTGTCATATAGCATCTAGCAAAAGCAAATGTCTAGAGAAAGTTAAGTATTCTAGATCAATATATTTACTTTTATTGTTGAATCTTTAATCTCAGTAGAAAACATCAAATCATTCTAGCTAACAGGAATTATAGTCTAGTGATCACTATTTTGTTTACAGAATGCATAAATTATCTTTCAATTATTTTATGTGACAGGTTAACCTTTCTTGTTTGTCTACAGTCTTTTTAAGTACTCTAGCAGTACTTAGGTGAAGCTTATGTAAGCCTCTTCACTTGAATTTTTCATGTCTTTGTTCATATTAGGACAGTTATTAGGAAAATATTATATTTGATTTAAGGGAGAAATAAATTTTAAAAAAGATTCTCTTCAAAAGATTTTTTTTGTTTAGTTTTCCTAAATTCAGATTGAAAGTTACATCTCTTTAGACAACTAGATGTAGTCTCAAATTTTTGGACAGCACAAAGTTAGGTTTCGAAATTCTCTTCCAGAGCAAGGAAGGCTTGCAGCATTTCTAGGGCTGATGAGCCTCTGACAAATTAAATGTCAACTTGCCTTTTGTCCATATGGCTTTCAGGAGCTCTGCCAGCAAGCTTGAAAAGCCTTGCACTATGCTCCTCCACATATTTGCCTAAAGGTTAGGACCTGACCATTTCAATGTTGCTAGCTTTTGCATGGGCCTGAAAAGAAAGTGAACACATTTCTCTCTACCAGGCATCAAACCTTTTTAAGAATAAGTGGAGAGGGTTAGATGATTCAGAATGAGATTATCAATAACCTGAATGCTGATGGAGTATGCCCCAGAATACGCAAAAGGTAAAATAAAAATGAGATTTAATATTATCACCTCCTCCCCACATCAACCCCATACAAGATTCAAGCATTTAATTGCAGCCTGAAGAGAGAAGTATGCCTTCACTTTAGGTCTATAATTCAATTATTGCAATATAAGTTTATAAGAATGTTGTGGTTTAGTTGATGTTATGAGGAACAATAGGGGCTTCTTGTTTCCTTCCCTTTGCCTTTTCAGGAAAAAGAAGTGGAGATGACCTGACTGAGATAGGAAGAAATAACTGATTTATTACAAATGGTGAAAGAACGTAAGATAATATGATATGAAAGGGAGTTATGGGTAATAAATCAAACAAATGGGAGTGGAAGGATTTCGAACTGTGATGCTTGTGTGCTGTCCAGAAATCAGAAGAGCATTCTCTCCCAGTACTACATTATTCCACCCCTTTTACCCAGAATTGGAAATCACATGGGGAGTACTGGAGACTTCTGAGAACTGTAGGCTGTCTCTTCTCAGTACATCTTCCTCTTGGAGCGCCAGAACCAATGCGAGAACAGCCAAGACTGCCAGGAAGTGCAGTTTCCCAGTATTGTCTTCCAGTACTAACAGCTTGCCACATTATGTCTTGATATGAAATATTGATAAAACTAGGAGAAATTATTTAAAAAAATAATGATTTACATCTTTTTCTTGCAGGAGTATGAGGGAGAAGGAAGTGGTAGCACTCCCTACTCATTTTATACTCAAATATTTGGAATACATTCATATTATAGAACACAGTGTAAAAGACTAAAATTGAGCCCATGCATTCACTCTTCACCACCAACAAAGATATAGGGTCATAAAAACTTTTTATTCCATGTCTTTGATCTAGTAAATCTTTACTGTTATTCTGTTAATCAAACCAACTGAGCAGGTGGGAGTTACAAGTGTCCTGATTCCCCTCCCCATGCATACACAAACTAAATTAATAATTACACCATTGCCCTGAAAGGGAAATTTTTGAGGCTGAGTACATTTTTTTTTCCCCACTACGTCTTTTAGTAGAAATGGGGTCTCACATGTAATATTTATTCTGCGCATATGCACTAGGTGAGGGTTCTTACACAGTCAGACAAACATTTCCAGAAACGAATTTAACTATCTCATATTGTCACTGAAGAGACTGGCCACATGTGAGGAATAGGAATGCTGTCCAGGCATGCAGAGTTGTCACAAGGAAAGCTAAGTCCACTTGGAATTAAATCTAGTAAGGGAGGCCAAGGACAACAAAAAAGGCTTCTTTAAATATGTCAAAAGCAAAAGGAAGGCTAGAGATAATGTGAATTCACTGCTGAATAAGGTGGGTGCACTGGTAACAGAGGATACTGAGAAGGCAGAGTTACTGAATGTCTTCTTTGCTTCAGTCTTCACTGCTAAGACTGCTGCTCAAGAATCCCACACCTCGGAGACAAGAAAGTGTCTGGGGAAAAGAAGTATTCCCCTTGGCCAAAGAGGATCTGGCTAGATATCATCTAGGCAAACTCAATGCACACAAATCCATGGGCACTGATTGGATGCACCTGCAAGTGCGGAGGGGTCTGGCAGAAATGATTGCCAAGCCTTTCTCTATCATCTTCAAAAGGTCAAGAAGAGTGGGAGGGATGCCTGAGGACTGAAGGAGAGCCAATGTCACTCCAGTCTTCAAAAATGCCAAGAAGTAAGAGCTAGAAAACTACAAGCCAGTCAGCCTCATCTCCAGTCTTATATTATCAGAAAGTCCCACATTACTATCAGCATCTTTTTATCTTGGTTAAAAAGTTATTTAAACACATATTTTAATTTATGTTCTGAAGTCCAAAGAAAGACATTACAAAGGAAGCCTAAAGAATGAGGATCACACTCATCTCAAACATAAATGCATATACAATAAGTATATTCAGTCTGATACGTTCAGCCTTAATAGTTTAAACTCTTCAAAGAATCACTATGTTGTCTTCCATGTTTCCAGAGAAAAGCAGGGGGTAGATTTCTTCTACGTAGAAAAATTGGTAAGACTCTTAAAATTATAGATTCACAAATTGTAGTGATTGAAAGTTAATCTCAATTATATAGTAAGGCGTATTGTTGCACAGTGTGATAACAGTACTTTCTGCCTCAAGTGGACGTTGCTTCAGACAAATTTGTGTGAGGAAAAGAGGAAAAGAATCAGCCATTTACCATACGCTCACTGTCGACCTTGTAGATATTTTTTTTCACAGGAAGTAGAAGTTGTTCTGTAGAGACAGCAGGAACTTTTTCTTCTTTCAATAATTTTCCCTCTTTTCTTATAAGGAATTATAAACACCTTTGAGAAGAATATGTCAGATTCAAGAAAGAACAGAATTTGATGGTTTTCACTGACATAGTGCTGTTTGTTTTCATACTAATTTATAACCTGTTCATTGTCTTAAAAACATCTTGGCTTTTTTTTTTTTTTTTTTTTTTTTTTTTTTAAATGTGAATGGGAAGAATAAACATGAAAATAAGCCAAAGTGCTCAACTAAAAACTTTCAAATCACAACAAATAATTTTTAAAAATTCATAATTCTTTAGAACAGTTCAGGAGCATTTCCTTGCAAAATTAATTTTAAAATAAATTAATATTGAAAAGACACATCCTAAAAATGATGTTGAAGTCACTGATATGCCATCAAGTTACTAGAACAGGGAATGCAGGGAATATTGCTTCATTCTACATATAGTACCTGATTACATATCCCTGTAGCACACTGTCTGCAAGAGCAATCTATAAAGAGGAATGAGCATTCTCCTATTCTTGGTCGTCTTCTTGAGACCTTTCTTTTGTAGTCACTCTCAGAGAAAAAAAGGTAATTTTTGTAATAATTTTGGTTAAAGTAGTTACTTAATAGTCTGGAATATTTGAAACTGAATGTGAATCAGTGGTAACTTTCCTTTTTGACTCTCCATCCTTCAGAATACATTACATTATTTGTCTTCAACACTACCAGTAACTTATACTCCTGTTTTTCACCTCTCCCCTTTCTTTTCATCTTCTGAATGAGTTTTTCCTCCTCAAAATTTTTTGCTAACCACTTCTAAATCCAGTCCCAGACAATGACAATATAACGTGCTTAGGGTCATAGTATCTATCTGCAGCAACATTGTCATAAAGCAGTCTAATATATTAGTAGACATTAAATGAGGGTCATACTGTCAAAATTAAACAAATTAGTCAAGATACCAAAACATATTGACTTGGCTTCAAATGAATAAGCAGCATACAAAACACAGCCTCCATTTCTCTAGGAACATGAGTTAAGTATGAGAATGGAAATAAAACATTTTCAAGCAGATTCATTTTGGTGAAAATTGAATTATCTGCTAGCAATGCACAAGCAAGGCTTCTTCTTACTATGTGAGGACCCATTCCCAAGAGTAAGACATTGAAGCTAATTTAAATGTTACAAGGAGAATAAATTTGCAGAGGACAGAAGGGTAAATCATAGTCTGGAGTGAAAAGTGAACCAGCTTTCTGAATGACTGTAAAGAAGGCCTATTATCCAAAACACAAAGCTCATAATAAATACTTGTGGTCACAAGCTCAGAAAATCTCTGACTGAAAAACTCTTTAGAAGAGATTAAATTTATGTAGAGAACTAGATCTAATTTTAAACAGAGCTATTTCATTTTTAAAAATGCTTTTCATTGGAAAAGAAAGTGCTAGAAAGCTTAGCCCTATTTCTTTTATCCCTTTATTTGTTTGTTTCTTGTTTTTTAATGCCGTTGTTCTATTTTCAGAGAAAAGCAAATGAAATACAGAGCTCCTCAACTCAGTTAACATTAATAGAGAAGCATAGGAAATTTATATTCCTCTCTGTATTGAGCACCTTTTGGCTGTTCAGTGCTGCCAAGATGAAATTTGCACAATCATGGATATATGTTACCTCATCACCTCTCCAAAAATTGAGATAAAAGATCCTGTCTTACAAATGCCAGAATGCTACACAGAATATTAAACATATATATATATATAAAGTACTTGATACCCAGATAAAGGAATAATCATTTCAATCAAAAACAATTTTTTAAAATAAAAATAAAATGTTTGATTCCAGTCCCAACTATGAGTTTTCTCAGCTACTCAAATTATCAACCTATCTCACAATCTACTTCCGTTACCTGTACCAAGGGTCAGAACCTTGGTACCTGATTTCATCAGATGCAAAAAACCACAGTGTCTCAAAGTGGATGAAATGCTGACATCCATTCTCTGTTTTCAAGCACATGCATTCTCACTGTTTGCCTTATGCTGGCTTTGGAGTTAGTCAGACTGCTACACAAGTCACTAAAATGGCATAAAGCAAGAAAAAGGGGAGAATAAACATTTTCCTAATCATTTAGTAAGTCAAATCAGTGACAGGAAAGAGCCAAGTGGTGCCAGAACAGTACCAGGAAAAAAAAAACAGAGAAAATTAGCTTCTACTTTGGGCAAGAGTGAATTATGTACATTGGTCTGAAAGTAATGCCTCCTTTTTATTTTGATGGCAAACACAATAGATACAAATAACACAATAACACTGTCCAATAGAGCAAATTATCAGTTAAAAACAGTATTTTGAAACACAGTCACCACCATTAGCTTTACATTTTTGCTAACTATGAATAAGAGCCTGTGTGCCATACTTGGAAAAACATGCAGCAGCAGAAGTCACCCACTGTTGCCATTGCCACAGCTGAAACACACCGCCCATCACTTCACTGTTATCACATCCACTGTTTAATCTCTGTTAAACATTCAGAAAGTGTCAGTGAATGTCAATGGGTGCCATTTTTTTCCACATGGGGGAATTAAATAATGCACTTTTGCTTCATATGTCACTTCCATGTCAGACATCATTTTGTAAGAGAGGCTTTCTACTGCCATCTCTCACACAGCAACAAAATGTAACAGAATACAGGGGAGAGGGCTCAACTTCTATTACCATATCACCAACATTGACCTCTGATGTCATGGGCCAATATAATAAAATAGGAGACATTATTTTTGGAGCAGTCCTCCTTCTGGTAAAACGTGTGTTAAGTCTTAATCTTATAATACAAATATTGTGGTAAAATGCTACTTTGAAAAATAATCACTAGAGCATTTCATCACCTAGTTGCTAGGTACAGACAGCCACAATGACAAACAGATGAATAATATATGTAAAATACACCACCAGAGCAGGAAGCTGCTGAGTCTGCAGTTAACTTTCTGAGCAGATTTTCTGATCTAATTAAATTGTATGGATTCATTGCATAGACACGTATGTTTATATCAAAAACTTGAAATTCTATATAAAACTAGTTTTTCTAAAAGCATTTAGGAAAGCATGAAATGAGTAGTTATTTCTATATTTTGCTAGAAAGTAGTTTTGTATTTACCTAAAACACATAAGTTACGCATTTCTGTAAATAACAACTCCTAGTGGTTAGCAACCCTGCCAATGGCAAAGGGATGGAACTAGATGATTTTTGAGGTGTCTTCCAACCTAAGTCATTCTATGATTGTGATTATTTAAAAAGTTTTATATTTCTCACATTCCTACCACTAAACTTTCATGGACTGATAAATGTGTGGCAGGCCCGTTTCCTTCAGTAGTATTCAATTCCAAAATATCTTTTCTTTTGTAGAAGTGAACATAAAGAATTTGAATTTGACAAAAATATCGGGCCTGGGATTGGACCCACACAATCAAGTGTTTATTAGCTTGAATCAATAGTAGCATTGTTCTGTTCTGAATTTACTGGTCCCTGCAGTATCACATGAAAAATTTCCCTTTGTTCTGAAGTTGAGATTAGATACTGTAAGAGCCACTGCGAATGATAGATGGTTAAGTGATCTGTTGGTTTTGGACCACGAAGATGCAAGAATCACTCATATGAACAAAGCTAATGCGATTTCTGCTACTTTAATGTCATTCAGCTCTCTATTGATGTGAGCAGAGATTTGATGGACACAACAATCTCTGGCTACTCGCTCTCAAGAGACACATAAGCTTTATTTGTAGCTCTTTATTGTCCTAAATTTTTAATCTGAGAATAGTGGAATAGTCCAAGAATCCCATGGAGTACAGTGATTGAAAACAACCACAGTAATAAAAAATACAGCAAGTTTATTAATTGTTCAGCAGAGCTGAAGCAGTTTTTGTTGTAACTAATTTCTTACAGCAAGAGTTTTCAGCTGGTAGAAAAGTGATAAATGTTTTCAGGAGTTGGACAACACTTCCTGCAGTAGTTTAAAATGACAGAATTCATTATAATTTTGTTCCATCTTGAAGCACAGGAACATATTTTACACCTACTCATTGCTCACAATCCTAGCTGCTAAAGGGTCAAGGACTGGAGGTTTAGCCCACTGCCCAAGTCTCAAGGGAGTCTGCTCCTTTCAGAGGCAGTAGAGATGTCCAAATCCTAATCGTATTTAGGACTGCTGTATCCTTATCTTCTTTCTGAGGAAAGCATAGTTCTCTTTTGCTTGCACAGGTGGGCTGCTAACAGTATTCCCACAGACAGAAGTCAGTACTCCTCAGGCTGCAGAACATAATCTATGCTGCAAGATACCTTAACAGAAAAACCACTCAGGCCTCTTTCTTGAAGGTAGATAGGAATACCTGAGGCTGTCTCGCTTCAAAAAGTATACATATGTCATAAGAATTATTCAGAAAAAAATAAATAAATAAAATAAAATATCTTGTTGTTACATACATGCATAGGTGTATCTCTGACGCCTTTGAAATGTGACTATACAACTGATAATTGAAAGATTAATTATAATAAAGATATTAATAAAAGAAAAAAGAAAAAAAAACAAAACCAAACCCTGCCATCTTAGGACTGCACTGAGTTCTAATTATAGCATACAGAAAATTTTCTGGGTTTTGTTGTTTCTTGTTGGCTTGTTTTTGTGATTTAACTAATGTTCATGAATTATAGGTATGCTCCATGGACCAATATTGTCATAAGATAACAATATTTTGATAAAGAGTGAGATTTATTAGCAGAGTAACTTTTCAAGTAGTTATATCACAGTCGAGTTATTTTTAGGATACCAAACAGGTTTTCCTTATGTTGATTTTGTGATATTTAGTCAGTCAGACTCTGAATACTGAGCCCTTTTGTGCATCCTGCTTATACTAAGAGACAGAAGACACACATGAAGACACAGTAAATTTAAAAGTTACCCAGGCCTATGGGTCTTTGTGACCATCCTACAGGAGAATCTTTCCCAATACTGTTCTATTTCAGGTCAGCAGGAAGAGTGTTCTGTCCCTAAGTTCATTAATTAAATCTTTGACAACTCTTCTGAGATTTCTGATAAAATAAATGTGTTTCCACTAAGGAAATATCTATATTCCAAATTTACTTACTTTATGTAGGCTAGTAAACAGCCTTATGATGCCAGCAATATTTTTTTGCAGTATTGGACCTGTGAAAGAGATTAACAGCTTCCAGAAAAATTAATGGCATTATTCCAGCAGATATTCTTTCCCAGGTGTTTATAAGTGAGTTTAGCAAATTTAAACCAATACAATTTCCTTGCCTTCTAATAAACAGTTTCTGTCCCAGATGCCTTTCTTAAATGTTTTTACCTACACTCCCTCAGTCATTTAGGCTCTTAATTGTAATCTCAAGCAGTCTGGGAGTAAAGACCCTCAGGAGCCTGATCTTGGCTCCTTCTAATGCCACTTTACACCATTTTAATAGCAACAGGGCCATAAAAATAATGTAAATATAAATTACTGCCATTTTAATGCCTCTTTCTATTACCAGAGTGATGTGAAGTGCCCTTCGTATAAATGAGAGTGAGTCTAAATTGATGCAATTCACAGGCTGATGGTCCAAATAATGTGAACAAAGCAAGCAAAATACAAATCTGTGCATTTATCTCAGAGCTTGTTTAATGTGTACAGTCTTGTACTTCCCTTCTCTTCTGTGTTAAGCTGTTTGCAGTATCTAAGACATGCACATGAGCACAGATGAGTTTCTAAAGAGAATGAGGAGAGAGGTTATGGGTACCTGATACCTTCACTCAGGGTCTGTACCTGCGTGTACCTGTACATTTCAGGCACTGTACCTTCTCTCTCACCGCCCCAATAGCAAAGGTGGAAAACGAGAAGGACTTACCTCTGCTTAAGGAGTGTGCATCATGGCCCAGGGTTTATTTTGCTCCCCATTCCAGACTTTCAAGTGTGGAAATAGAGAATCCTGAAGATAATTGGTCTGATATTTAAAGACAGATGTAAAGAAGGCATTTATAATCTCAGCCTTTTTCTTATTCTCAGTGGTCACATTCCCTGTTTGCCCATTAAAGGATGAAGATTCTCCTTAACCCTCTGTATGGGAACTGCTGAGTCACGGCCTGAACTCCTGATTAATCACAGAATCACAGAATCGTAGGGGTTGGAAGGGACCTCCAGAGATCATCGAGTCCAACCCCCCTGCCAAAGCAGGATCCCTACACCAGGTCACACAGGTAGGCGTCCAGGCGGGTCTTGAATATCTCCAGAGAAGGAGACTCCACAACCTCCCTGGGCAGCCTGTTCCAGTGCTCTGTCACCTCACCGTAAAGAAGTTCTTGCGCACATTGGTGCGGAACTTCCTATGCTCCAGCTTCTGGCCATTTCCCCTTGTCCTGTCTCCACACACTGCTGAAAAGAGTCTGGCCTCGCCACTTTGCCCCCCACACCTTAGATACTTATAGACCTGGATCAGGTCCCCTCTCAGTCTTCTCTTCTCAAGGCTAAACAGACCCAGATCACTCAGCCTTTCTTCATAGGGGAGATGCTCCAGGCCCCTCACCATCTTTGTGGCTCTCCGCTGGACTCTTTCCAAGAGATCCCTGTCTTTTTTGTACTGAGGAGCCCAGAACTGGACACAGTACTCCAGATGAGGCCTTACCAGGGCAGAGTAGAGGGGGAGGATCACCTCCCTCGACCTGCTGGCCACGCTCTTTTTAATGCACCCCAGAATGCCATTGGCCTTTTTGGCCACAAGTGCACACTGCTGGCTCATGGCCAACCTGTCGTCCACCAGGACACCCAGGTCCCTCTCCGCAGAGCTCCTCTCCAGCAGGTCATCCCCCAACCTGTACCGGTGCATGCTATTATTCCTCCCTAGGTGCAAGACTCTACACTTGCTTTTGTTAAACATCATCTGGTTTCTTACTGCCCAGCTCTCCAGCCTGTCCAGGCCTCGCTGAATGGCAGCACAGCCTTCGGGTGTGTCAGCCAATCCTCCCAACTTCGTATCATCAGCAAACTTGCTGAGGGTGGCCACTATCCCCTCATCAAGGTCACTGATGAAGATGTTGAACAGGACTGGACCCAGCACCGACCCCTGAGGAACACCGCTGGTTACAGGTCTCCAACCAGACTCTGCACTGCCAATGACAACCCTCTGTGCTCTGCCAGTCAGCCAGTTCTCAACCCACCTCACTGTCCACTCATCTATCCCGCACTTCCTCAGCTTCATTATAAGGATGTCGTGGGAGACAGTGTCAAATGCCTTGCTGAAATCAAGGTAGACTACATCCACTGCTCTCCCCCCATCCACCCAGCCAGTGACAACACCATAGAAGGCTACCAGGTTGATCAAGCACAACCTCCCCCTGGTGAACCCATGCTGACTACTCCTGATAACCTCCTGATAATCACCTGAGGTGAGCAATGAGTCAGCCCTTGGAGCACAGATGAAAGCAATTCACCTGTGCTGCAGGAAGGGGTGGAGCCTGGCTCCACCTCTCCTAGACCCATTTAAGAGCTGACTACAGGGGGGAAGGATCTCTCTTCTGAAGATCTACTCCACTAGAGTTTCCTGAGCAAGCCCACAATACAGGTAAGTGTCCTATCTGTTTTCTTTGTCTTGCTTTGCCTAACTTTCTTGTTTACTAACTCTCTTGTTTATTTCATTATTATAACATCTTAATTATTTGATTATACTATATTCCTTGATCATACACTATCTTAATATTCTTTTATTATACATTCTCCTCTTACTGGCAATACATTTGCAAATATATTGTTATTGTTTTTCACTACAGTGACCAGCTTGAGTTCAAGTTGGATTTTTGCCTTTCTAACTTTCTCCATGCATATTGTAACAACTTCCTTATGCTCTCCCTGAGTTGCCCATCTCTTTTTCTACAGGTGGTAGACACTCTTTTCTTGGAACCTCAGGAGAAGTTCCCTGTTCATTTACACTGGTCTTCTTCTCCTCTGGCTTATCTTACAGCACTCAGAGACAGGCTTCTTTCTTGAGGAGTGTCCAGTCTTCCTGGACTTCTTTACTCTTCAGCAGAGGCTCCCAAGGGATTAACCCTACCAGTGTCCAGAATAAACTTCCTCATGATTCAAGTTGAAACAGTTAGAGACTGTTAGAGACTCCATCTAGGTTGTCACAAGTCCATGGAGCCAGATAGGATCTACTCCATGTTGCTGAGGGAGCTGCTAGATGTGATTGTCAGGCCTCTTTCCACCACCAGTCAGTGTTTCTGGTCAACCGTAAAGATTCCACAGGACTTGATGCTTGCCAGTGTGATTCCTGTTCACAAGAAGCATTGTCAGGTAGATCTGTCAGCCTGATTTTGATTCTCAGATAAAGTTATGGATCAGATAGTCTTGAAGGAGATCGTATGCTGTGTGACACAGCCAGGATATTAGGCCCAGCCGGCATGGGTTCACAAAAACCAGGTCCTGCTTCACCAATCTGATCTCCTTCTATAACCTATTGACCAGCATAGTGAATGTAGGAAAGGCTGTTGTTATAGTCTACCCAGACTTAAGCCTTTGACACTGTCTCTCACAGTATTCTCCTAGAGAAGCTGGCAGCCCGTGGCTTGGACAGATACATTCTTTGCTGGATAAAGAGCTAGCTGCAGGATGGGGTCCAGACAGTGGTGGTGAACGGAGTTAATTTCAGTTAGTAACTGGTCATGAGTTGCATTCCCTAAGGTTTGATGTTGGGGTCCATTATGAATGATCTGGATGAGGGGATTAAGTGTACCCTCAGTAAGTTTGCACATGAGACCAAGCTGGGAGGAAGTGCTGATCCTGCCTGGGGGTCAGAAGGCTCCATAAAGGGATCTGAATAGAGTCAATAGTTGAGCTGAGGCTAGTGGGATGAAGTTCAACAAGATCAAGTGCTGGGTCTTGCACTTTAGCCACAATAGCCCCAGGCAATGCTACAGGCTTGGGGTAGAGTGATTGGAAGATTGCGCAGAGGAAAAGAACCTGCAAGTGTTGTTTGACACTCAGCTGAACATGAACCAGCAGTGTGCCCTGTTAGCCAGGAAGGCCAATGGTATCCTCACTTGTATCAGAAATAGTGTAGCCAGCACAAGCAGGGAGCTGATCATCCCCCTGTGCTCAGCTCTGGTGAGACCACTACATCTTGATTATCGTGTTCAGTTTTGGGCCTCTCACTACAAGAAAGACATTGAGACCCTGGAGTGTGTTCAGAGAAGGATAACAAAGCAACTGAGAGAACTAAAACACAAGTCTTATAAGGAGTGGCTAAGGGAACTGGTATTATTTCTGGAGAAGAGGTGGTTCAGGGGAGACCTCAGCACTCTCTACACCTGCCTGAAAAGAGATTGTGGTGAGGTGGGAGTTGGCCTCTTCTCCCATGTAACTAGGGATAGGACTAGAGGGGATGGCCTCAAGTTGCACCAGAGTAGGCTCAGGTTGGTTTAGGAAAAACTTTTTTTTTTTTTTTGAAAGAGTGATCAGGAAATGGTACAGGCTGCCTGGGCAGGTGGAGTCACCTGCAGGTGTTCAAGGAACATTTAGATGTTGTACTAAGGGAGATGGTATAGTGGGGAAATATTCGTGGTAGGTGGATGGTTGAACTGGATGACCTTGGAGGCTTTTCCCAACCTTAATGATTCCTTGATTCTATGATTGTCTAAAGACATGGATGTGGTGGTGCTGGCATGGCTGAGGCACATGCTTCTCTGGAACCACAAGAATTATCAAGTCCATCTCCTAGTTCCACATAGGACCACTCAAAATTCAAACCCAGTGTTTGAGAGCAGTTCCCAAGTACTCCTTGAACTTTGGCAACTTGGGAGCCATGATCATTGTCCTGAGCAGCCTGCTCCAGGGCCCACCCAGCTGTCCCTAACACCCAGCTGACCCCTTCCCTGACAAGTTCCATGCCTTTCCCTCAGCTCCTGTTGCTGTCACAGAAGCAGAGTTCAGCACTGCCCCTCCACTCTCCTCATGAGGGGCTGTAGCTGCCATAAGGCCCCCCCTCAGCTCCTCTGTTCTGGGCTGAGCCACTCAGGGGATCTCAGCTGCTCCTCATGCACCTTACCCTGCAGACCCTGCCCCATTTTCATGGCCCTCATTTGGGGACAATGAAAAGGGCCTGGCTTGCCTCACAAGGGCTAACTAAGTACAAGCTGGTCAGGCAGGAAGGGCAGGGCATCCACCTGCATGATGTTGTCCTGATAGCAGCAGCTTCTCCTGATCAATTGTACTTGCTGTCTCACAAGGAGAGCTCTAGGGTACCAATGCTTAACTTCTCTGGATAATAGCTGGGCAGATCTTCCTAATACACAGCCTGTTTCATCAGGCAGCAGCATAGTATCAAATCTGCTTGCTCCCAAAATGTGTGAAGAAACAAGGGTTGTTTCTTGTAGCAGAATGAGTAGGGCCTATATTATCACAACATCACAGCCATGATTCACCCCCTAATGCAAAGTCACTTTTCTTTTTTTTAACCCCCACTACTACTTTCACTGAGAGGAAAATAGATTTTTTTGCACTACTAACAATGATAAAGCAAACATGTTATGACATGCATTTTACTCTTTCAGCTTGAATACAATATCTTCAGTCAAATGTGCCCAATAACATCAAAGAAAAGCTGAATGAATAACTACCAAACTACAACTGAAGAAGCTAATCTAAGTATTTTAATTAAGTATTTTCTTTTTAATATAAAGCTTTCTACTAGGAATACAAGCTGCTATTAAATGTTTATTAAAACCAAACAGGATCTTTTGGGAAAACAGCAAATTTTGACATTTGAAGGAGTACTGAAATATTTTATTTCGATCTCACAAATTTCAGAAGAATGATCTGTACAAGTGTTGATGAAATATCAACATGTATTTTGATTATCAAATCCACTTGTGTGGTGTAAGCATACATAATTTATTATATATTAATATTAGTCATCATAATAATCCCATGGGAGATGAAAGCCCAGATTAATCAAGTATGGTAAAGTAATGAACAGAAACCATGAGTTTTTCTGTTCAAAAAGAATACATAATGGTGTCAGCCTGATCTGCTTAGCACACAGAGAACCACTCAAGAGTGGTTTATGTAGTTCTATGCTTTTACTACATTCCATAGCTTTTACACAAGTTCCAGTATTTCAGTTTAAGTATCACCTTTTTTTACATTTTGTAGCTGAAGAATTTATTGTAGCACAATTAAATGATTGTTACCTTATCATTCTTGTCCCTCAATTTGTGACTGCTTGAGACAAATACCCCAGATAATTTCATTAAATTATGGAAGAGTTTCTATCTAAAACACTGTTGTTTTCATTGCTGTGATAAATGAAAATACATATTATACAAAGACAATATAGTACTTCTAGCAGAAAGTACTGAATGACTTTTTCTTATGGCATTCTTCTGGTGGCTGCAGTTCTGTCCCATTAAGGAAAGGACGTCTAAAATCAGGTGCTCAGTTAATTAGGACCTAAGCTAAAACATTGTGTTTGATGTTGAGCAATATGCCTCACAGATGAGTTAAGAATACACAGTTTACTCTATTTGTCTATTCAGGAAAAATACAAGTCTGTCTAAATTTCCCAAAATTAACAGCAGGGTATTAACAGTATCAGATTCATGTTATGGGAGCAGGTAAAGCAAACAAAGGTGGTGACGAAGCCTTTGAGATACAGGTGCTATAGAACAAGATACCAAAGAAAGAGGATGCAGAGATGCATATAATGCAGAGAACCAACAATCACGGAATATGAATGTGACCTGTCTTTTCAGTTCTTTGAAAAATTCAACATTCTCTGAGCAACAGCTCAGAGAAAAGTGAGCTGAGGAACTCAGCCTTCTTTGGTTTGAACTCTGGTGCCCTGGAAGGGGGCATTGGGGGAGGGGGGTGGCGGTGGCAAACCATGCATGCTTGGTATGCATACTGAGAGGGGGGGGAGATGAAGGGCAGATTCAGGCTCCCCACTCCAGGTACACATGTGCTCACCCACTGGTTCAGGCTGTGACCTGGCAGAGCAGTACAGAGAGCAGTGATGTCAGACTCAGAACTTTATTTTACTGGACCAAGAACTTGGAATATATATCCTGCTCTATATTAAAGATCTGAATGACTCCTAAAATAAGATTGGATTTAATATGTTGAATTTTTCAAAACTGAAAAAAACAGGTCACATTTGTATTCTGGGATTGTTGGTTCTCTGCATTATATGCATCTCTGCATTACTGTCAAAAGAGCTACTCCTAAAAGTTTTTTAATCTAGTCCCAAGTCTGGTAAAATAAATCAAACATATTCTGGAATTCTAAATTGCTTGTATCTCTAAAATGCCTGGAGTATGAATTGACTCACCCACAGTTTTAAGACACTGTGTTAAATATTTATGATGTAAATGAATAATAATTAGCGCCACTAAGATGATTAGAGAGCTGGAGCACCTCTCCTATGAAGAAATGTTGAGGGAACTGGTCTTGTTTAGCTTGAAGAAGAGAAGGCTCTGGGGAGACTTCATTATGGCCTTCCAGTACTTGAAGGAAGCTTACAAGAAGGAGGGGGACCAGCTTTTCACATGGCCTGATAGCGATAGCTATCAAGGGGAAATGTCTTTAAATTAAAAGGGAGAAAAATTACATTAGATGTTAGGAAAAAATTCTTTATTCAGAGAGCAGTGAGACAGTGGAACAGGATGCCCAGAGAAGTTGTGAATGTCCCATTGCTGTAGATGTTCAAGGCCAGTGTAAACAGTTTACAGGCTGGTTCAGCCCAGTTCCGTGACTAGTGGGGCAGAGGGATCTGCAGATCTGCGCCTCCGGAAAAAGGGAACAGGGGACCCCAGAATAATTAGAAACAGCGGCAATGATCTGAGGAGAAACAAACTAATTTACTAAACATATTATTGGAATGCAAGATAACACACTATAATACAATATAATTAAAATTGAAGCTAATAAATTGAATATAATGAGAGAGAGAATGTCTGAAAGGTGGATAGGCCTCACCACAACGCTGAGGTGAGATGCGCAGTCCGATTGAGCAGCTGGGAGAAAAGGGAGGAGAGCCAATGAAAAGCAGGTGAAGAAGAGCTCATCAGGTGACCTTGCCAGGAGTTATATCTCAAGACTCTCTGTGTGACTGCAAAGTCCCCTGGGGGATGTAGTAGTTCTTCTCTTCTGGGCAGGTACCCAGAACTTGAGCATTAACAGTTAAACTCCCAGTGCCCCACATGATGGTATGATGTGGAATACCGAAAACCAAAAATCACAAAACCATGACAGCCAGTGAGCAGTCTGATCTAATGGGTGGCAGCCTTGCCCATGGTCTGGAGCTAGAGCTGAATAATCTTTAAGATCTCTTCCAACCTAAGCCATTCTGTGATTCATAGAATCATTGTAGAATCATAGAATCAGAATGGCCTGGGTTGAAAAGTACCTTAAAGATCATCTAGTTTCCCCCCCCTGCTGTGGGGGGGTAAACCACTAGATCAGGCTGTCCAGAGCCACATCCAGCCTTGCCTTGAATACTTCCAGGGATGGAACATCCACAATCTCTTAGAGTGAAAAAGTTCCTTCTAATATCTAAACTAAACCACCCATCTTAGTTTAAAACTTCCTTGTTCTATCCCTATCAACCAATGTAAACAGTCATTTCCCCCTCCTGCTTATATCCTCCCTTCAAGTACTGACCACAGTGAAGTTTCCCTGTACTCTTCTGCTCTCCATGCTAAACTACCTCAGTTCACTCCATGGTTCTTCATAGGACAGGTGCTCCAGCCCTCTGATCATCTTAGTGGCCCTCCTCTGGACCAGTTCCATGTTCCAAGAGCTCTGCATCTTTCTTGTGCTGGGAGCCCCAGGTCTGGATGCAGTACTCCTTGATTCTATGAATAATTCTAGTTACTAAGTCTAGTACTTAAAAAATGTACTGGCTGATGTCAGTTTTCAATTAATGCCCAGTTGCATTAATGGTATATTTACAATGGAAGTGTGTCAAACCTGAGAAGTTGAGCTGAAGAGGACATTAAAAATATTACCCTTCTTTAATTCTTCTACGCTGGTAAAGTAACAGGTCAAAGATTTCAGGCCTGAGACACGGACAATACATCTACATTTATTAATTAGTAATTTAAATATCTTTGACACCGTTCTCTGGCATTAAAGCCAATGAGGATGGGATAGAGCCAGCTGCACTTTAAAAAAAACTCTCATCCTCCAGAACATTCTGGCTACACCCAAAAGTGTCTTATGAGAACATTTCTTGATCCAGGTTGATTCAGGAACTCTGTCTTGAGATCATTCAGAAACGTTCTGGATGAACTGGACAAAAACCGTGCTAGGAGCACGTTACAAATACCTCAGTTAGCTGAGATACCATTGTTCAGTAAGGTTCTCTGGCACTTTTTAGTTTGCTTGCATAGGTAGTCTGCTTGTAGCAGCAGTGTTTCTGAAAGCTTAGGAAAGAACAAAGAAAGCACATAAGATATGACCAAGTTTGAGTAATTAAAGCAGATATCTCATTTTCAGTGGAACACATTCCCAGGGTGTCCTATGAATCTTAAAAACCTTTTATTTTCAATTAATAAATTATTTAACAAAATTGATTTTTACCTTCTATTTCATAAAATATATAAATTGTCGTTTTTTAATCTTTCATTTTAAGATATAACTTCCTTTTCCTAAATCATTCTTAGCTCTTTGTTAGGCTTCTCACATAGTTGTTTTTTTTTTTTTTAATTGAAATAAATGAGAAATTAACATAGCATGCCTGTAGCTATTACTTTAGTACTAAAAAAAAAAAAAAAAAAAAAATCAAGATGGCCTTTATGCAATTTGGCCTCTCTTTCAGAATACATATAAAGAACTGGGAACACCTAGAGTTGCACTGGAAATTTGTGTTTAACTAATTATCCAAATCTTTTGCAAAATTTTTATCCTTCCAGTATGCCTACATTTTTTCTTAATGGTATGATTTCACATTCAGTCAATCTGAAAAGTATATTGCTCATTCGCAACCATTTTACTGTTGTTTAAAAAAAAAAAAAAAAAAACTTTGTAGTGTGTAATATTTCTCTTATCTTTGTCACCCACAGATTTTATCAATAATGATATTTTCTTTAAATTAGGTTAAGAAATATATTAAACAGTGTAAAGCAATGAACAAATGCCTCCAGGTCTTCAGTAGAAACATAGTGACATGGTGTATAAATTGATAAAAATATTACAAAACTGAGCTCTTCTGGATACACAAATGTACTGGAAAGGACTGTTTATCTTCTGGTGAGAGAAACTATTCACTGAAGACAGAAAAGTTTTTAAATTATGTATAAAACCTCCCTATCTTCACCTTTCACATCTTAAAGCAACAGTGTTAATATCAGCTAGAAAAAAATATGGGTTATATTTTACATAGTTGGGAAAGAGAACTGTCAATTTTTTATTCATTCTGATTTCTATATGCAAAATAAAGAGAGGACATTTTTCAGATAACATTCAGCTAGAAAATCTATGCTGAAATCTGATTATTATTTTATAGCATATTGCTAAGAAAATTACCTGTTGGCATGATATTTATTGCGGGAAATATTTTGATATTTTGATATTTTTTTAAACTGCAACGTATGTAGGTCACTCCAAAAGTAATGCCTTATATATATATTTCTATGGATATTATGACAGATACAAAGAGCACAATAACACTACTTGACAGTAGCAAACTCAGCTACAAAACATTTTTCAATATAGACATCAGTATTACCTTTGTATATTCACTAATAATGCACAAGAGGCTGCAAGCTGTGCTTGTAAAAATTTCCATGGCCATCTGTCACTGCTACTACTGCTGAAACACACTGCTCACTGCCTCAATGTGCTCACATCCACTGTTTGATTTCCAGAAATGCTTAGCAAGCATCAGGGAATGTCAGTGGATGCCATTTTTTCCCTCATGGAGGAATTCAGTGACAGCCCTTTGCTCCATATGCACTTCCATGTCAGATACCATTTTGTCAGATCGCCCTTTAGCTCTTGTCTGTCACACACCAACAAAATGTAATGGAATCTTGGTTGGGAAGGTTCAGCTTCTATTGTCATACCACCAACACCTTCCTGTGACTTCATGGGCCAACCTAATAAAATAGGAGGCATTACTTTCAGGGCAGTCCTCATAGAACTCAGAAAAACCACACAAGTAAGGGCTGTAATTTAACTGTACCTGCCATTCCTAGGCTGCTCCAAAGAGGAAGGCTAGCCAGCAGGCTAACATGATAGCAATGCAGGCACAAGACAGGGATCGGCAATGTTGTGATTGCCCAGTTATGAGGAGAAGAGCAAGTTTGGTACCAGTAGCCAGAATCAGACAACAGCTCTCTAATTGCTGAGCAAGGCTACATTAACAAGGCAGATTTCAGGTCAAGGTGAGATGTCAGGATGCTTTGTAGCTCTGGAAGAGCCCAAGGTTGAGCACCTGAACTTCAGTACAGCCCCAGGAGAAGAGAGAAGTGTGGGTGGGTGGCACAGCTTGCTCTTGCAGTACTGTGAAACAAAGTTGTACAGCTGCATTCCAGCGCTAATCTTGAGCATACACAGATAAACCCTGGAGAGGAGCCATGTTTAGGGTCTGAATAGACAGTATACAAGAGACAACCCTATTTTAGAAGAGAATTGAGCTACCAAGCTGCAGTCTGCATCTCACTGCATGCCCTTAAAGACAGGTAATAGTTGTGTTTTACTGGTACAGACATGGCTTCCTGTAGTGATTTGTTGAAAGATGTACAGCCATGTTGAGGCAATGTACATAGCAGATTTCACAAGCAGTGCACCCTAGCAATTAAGGAAAGTATTTTTCCAAGTATTCGCTAAAGTTCATTTTCATCAGAAATCCTACATAATCTATTCATTTGATTTAATTCTACATATAACCAGAAGAAAATGCTGGATAGTGAGGAAAAAGATGGGGGAACCACCCACTGGAGTTCTTGTCCTTTGTTCTGTTAAAGACAAGATGCCTTTTAATCTGTGTGCTTTGCTATCCTGATGGACACTACTGCATTGTTCATTTCGTATACACTTGGCAGCTTATCTAAGGTGAAAATAGACACCTCGAGATCTCACATGCCTCTGGAAAGGGATGTGTTGACAATCAGGCGATGGTGAAAGGTACAATACCTTTTCATATTTCACAACCAATGATTTGCAAGTTTTTTCTCTGTTCTTGATGGCCATTGTCATGTGCCATATTGAGCAACAAGCTCAGCAAAGAGCAGCACACATGGCTTTCCTCAGCACATACATGCAATTTGTCAGCATCAGTATTTCATGACTAATCTTTGCTCCTAGGCAATCTGATTAGACTGTATGTCAAAGCTTATGTAAAACAGCTTGCTGGCAACAGAGTCTAGCCAATGAAGAGTTAATTCCTGCAAAGAACTCTTCTCTTTCGATTTAAGTTGTATGGCATTATCATTATTATCAACTCAGTTTTGTTGTCCTTTTGACAGAAGTCCAAAATTTACTCAAGAAAGAAGCAAATGACAGCACCAGAACCCATTTTCCTCATTACTGATGTCATGAAAGACAGTTTCAGCTTTAGACAAAACATGGAACAGATTTGAGTGCACAATTCTTTATTTTTTATTCTTTATATTTTTTATTCTTTATATTTTTTATTCTTTATTTTTTATTCTTTATTTTTTATTCTTTATTTTTTATTCTTTATTTTTTATTCTTTATTTTTTATTCTTTATTTTTTATTCTTTATTTTTTATTCTTTATTTTTTATTCTTTATTTTTTATTCTTTATTTTTTATTCTTTATTTTTCTTGATTTATATTTTGGATTGCTTACTGACATTCAAATTCCAGCTGTTATATGACTGTTGTCAAGAGTTTTGAGCAAACCAAGCGATTTTTTTGTAGCAATCATTAGGAACTGCATCACTCAAGTAGGTGATAAAAATGCAGTTAATATGGGCTTTTCCAATCTGCATTTTTATGTTTGATTGTTGGAACATCATACTGTTGATTGACAGGTCACAGCTTGTATGTGAGATTATGAAGTAGGTATCACTACTATCAGCACAATCTGCTCTGTATCTGTTCAGTGCATAGAGAGGACTGTAGGCCCCGTTCCCATATGTCCACTGAAGTCTACCATAATAAGAAACTTAGCAGATTTGAAGACATCCAGGCAGTCTTTTCTGCCTTCCTCTACAAGCCCTAATGTAGTGCTGAAATTATGCTACAATTTAAAAAGTAAAATAAAAGGTCAGGTCATAGTGATTCAGTGATGACTTATTTCCTTCTACAGTTTTTGAGTTTACTTTTACATCTAATATTTAACTTCAATCCTTACTGAAGGTTAGACACACCTCTGCAACAATTGCATGCTCTTCAGCATGTTAATTTTCAAATAGTACAGTAATATTTATTGCATTCAAAGTAAACTGTCTGACAGGGAGGTATGGAGATACAGCTAACTTTGAACTATTCATTACTACTCAGATACTTCAAGTGATTAGAACAACTTCCTCTACTCACCTTTGCAATGTCTGATATTTGTTTGAGATGACCTCATTATGTGTATAAAACCTTACCTCCTTATACTCCAATTTATCCTTTCTTTTCTAAATGAGACTTATAATTCCTTTTTCTTTTCTTTTTTTTCTTTTTTTTTAATTTTTAATATGATTATTTAAATCCTTAAGGTACATAAAGGAAATTAACACTCTGTAGAATTATTTCACTAAGGAAAGACTGACAGTGTGTGATACGTATAGATAAAATATCTCTTTTAAATGTTAGATAAACAGAACTCTTCAGAAACAAAAAAAAAAAGTTATCTAGTTAATTGGTAGTGATTAATTGCTGAAAATGTATATCAATTTATCAAATAAGGAACTAATTGCTGTGCTGCATTAACTACTATATAAATGTACATGTCATTTTTCCCAGTATGGGGCTAATCTCATTCTCATTCAGATCAATAGTAATTTTTCAGTGGAGCTCAACAGGTGTTAGATAAGCTTTTCTGGGAAAAGTGTCTTCCTCCAAGCCGATTAAACACAAAGAGACTTTCCATCTAAAAAGCCCTCTATATGTTTATCCCCTGTTTAAGTGACAATGACATTGAAATTTGCAGATTATGTTAGAGGTCAGAGTTCTTACAGTTTGCACTCAAAGTGGCACCATCCTACTGAGAAGCATTATATTCTTTTTATAAAGCTGTCTTCTTACACTCTCTTAGTCTGAAAATATACAAATGTTCTCCACATATGGAAAACTCAGCAGCGGGAGTCATTGTCCTAGAAACGTTGTGAATATGTTGTAGGTTTTTTATGGCAAAGTATCGCTTTGCTTCTCATCAAAAAAGACACTTCAGTATATTTCATTATTAATTTTAAAATTGTTTTAGATCAAGGCCTCTTTTCTGAAGGACTCTTGGCTGAAGCTATACTTGGTGGCTGGTTACATCTGTTAAAAAGATATAACATCACTTTCATCCATTTCATCTTTCATAAAGCGTATATTTAAACATTCAGAGAAATCATCTCCATGTACTGGTCAATTCTCACCATGATATTGAGTGTGGAAGATCACGCAGGCAGCATTTACTTATGTTTTTTTCCTAATCCTGTTAACGTTTAAGTTAAAGTTTACATTGCTGCTCCTCAATGCTATAGCATACAAACTCCTCACAAAGAAAGCCTTGCCATCTCCTGGGTTTGATAGATTATCTTAGGTGCAAATGCAAATAATAATAATAATAAGCATTTAAAATTAATGATGTACATTATAGTATAACTATGTAGTTTACTGATTGATCTACTGAAGTATAATTAACACTATATGATAAACGTTTTCTAAATCTATTCTTCTATACTTATTTGGAAGATTTGAGTAAATCTCATAATAATAATAATATGTATAATATAATAAACATTATATATATATATATATATAATATTTAGAATATAATGAAATAAATGTAGTCATAAGATTTTTAGCACATTTTCTGCCACTAGACTGATTGGTAGCTATATCACTTCATAAGCAACAGTACATTGCTGAACTGATGCCTGCCTAGATCACCCCCTTCTGAGTTGTCAGATTTTCTTAGAAGCTCTAAGACACTTGAGTTTTTCCATCCACCTTAATAACATGCTAATATCAAACCACTGACCCACTCTCAGATCATTAGCTATGTATCACTAACTTGTTAGTTTTTAATGCAAAAGTCTTTAGTGATGTTGCTAATTTAAATGAATGTGTAAGACAAATATCAAGAGATAAATTCTTTGTAACACTCGTACAACATTCATTCATAGTTGGACTGAGCCAAAATACAATTGCAGTCTCTTAAGTGTTAGCCTATGACTATTATCTTTATCCAGTATCAGCTGCTGATCTGCTATTGTTTCTTATGATTTAAAACACTGAAGTACTGAAGTTGTTTTTTTCTGATCAGCTACAAAATTAGACTCTATGGTGCTATATTTATACACTTTTGCATGATATTTACTTTGAATTAGTCGTCCTTTTTTCATTTACTCTATGTCAAATCATTTGGAATATGTAAGCATCTTTAAATTTTTGCCTTTAAAGTTTCTCCTTTAAACCTGAAAGAATTTGACGGGGTATTCTTCCTGAGCTCATGTAGGACCCCCACACACCTCTGAGCTTACCCTCCACTGAATCACAAGACTCAGCGAGTTATTCTTGGCATACTGTACCAGTACCTGAAATGACGGAGAGGTACAGCTTTTTGAGTGATGGATAAAACATTTTCAACCTGATTCAGTAACACTGATTCTTCTGTTCGATTTTCTTATTAGTACTCCGATTCACTGGAGTAGGTTCAGTAGTTATTTCTGAAAACTGTGAAAACAAGGGTCATGCAATTTTTTAGGGATTAAGTACTCTAATGTTTTGGAAGGCATGAAAAAGACCTTTGTGAAGTTAATGATTCATCAGTGATTTCTGAATCAAAGAATACCTTAGATAAACACCTAAACAACAACAGTTTTAAAGAATTAGGAAGTGCAGCTTGGGAGTTTATGTAGTGAAATTTCTCTTCATACTTCATCTTTAATGCAAAAAATTAGGATCATAATCTGCAGATCCTTGAAGAAGCATTTTTCATTTGGCATTCTAGTTTTGCATTCACTTAACGAACAATTTCATCTGAAAGCCAGACAGAGCTATAGCATTCTCTATGGAACCTGCAAGTTTGATGTGATATATCTGATCTGACCTCCATTCCTCATGCAGCATTATCCTACTAAGACAAGTCAATTCAAAATTACATGCACGTCAAAGAGACATTTCACTGTTATAATAAAGTGTATATCTTAAAGCTTTCTCAGATACTATTTTGGCATTTTGGGGAAAAATACACAGCAGGCATCTAAAGGAAAAAAAGGAAAATTGAAGGGAAAACTGTGTATAAAATCAGTGAGTCAAAAAGATAAACACTAAGCTGAAGCACTGAATATTCAATTCTTTTTTTTTTACAAATACAGAAGCTGGCATTTTAATTAACAGAGGAATTAGATAATTCTGACTTCAAAGAAGGTGAAGATGGAACAGATATACGAAATCAACTACAAAAGCCTGGTGTTCACTGCCATCCATAGAAAAGGTACTGAAGATTGAGGTCCCTACCAATGATAAATGATGACCAGAACACCTCAGTTTATTAGGAGTCTTTTGATTCTGTGAGTGCCTTAGTATTACAGTTAATAGTTGAAAATGTTACTTTTTTCTGCATAAATTATCGCTGACTCCCCCATACATGTCAGTTCTTGTCTAATTCTACTGCAACATCCTTATTCATTTCTTTAATTTTCCAGGAAGTGTTCAGCACCTAGCAGGTATCCACCACAAGACAGAGTGATCAAATGTAGCTTCATTTTTCCTTGAAAAGTGAAAAACCTTGAAATGTGTGAAGGCATTTCAGTGAGCTGTTAACACCAGAATAATTACAAGAAACATCAGCATAAGAATCAAATTTCTTTTATGCGTGGTACAAGTAAGAAAGACTTAAGTACTCTGAATGATTTTAGTTGCTGCAGTTGTAATAATTCATTGATATAAAAAGAGACAAAATTTGTATATTTTCTAACTATTCAGAAAATAGTAACCCACCTTCCAATTTTTGTTTATATTATTGGACTTATAAAGTAGGTAAGAGAAGGAAAAAGAGAATGTTGTCCTTTGCTCTGATTTATGGGTTTATTGATTTTAGTTTTATCTAAATATGTACTTTCTGTTGAGGCTAGAAAATCTTCCACATAATCTTAAGAAGGGATGCAGTGATTCAAAAAGTATATATATAATTGTACCTTAATTACTGGGAACATTTGTTAGTTGTTTTTTTTTTTATTATTATTATTTTAAAGCATCATAGCAAGTACAGAAAATGTTTTTCGCTTCAAACCTGCCTTGTATGCGTCACATCTGTGTATCTTTGTGATCATTTTTCTCTTCTTTATCACAGGTGAATAAAGGACCTGGCCATAAACTTAACTTTACTATTAGTTATTTATGCCAAAAGTCTGAACTCTCTTTTCTGAGTACTGGAGTTAGTAGTCAAAATACAATTTTCTTGAAAAGCGATGTTTATTCTTCTTGAGCTTCATTGTGTGATTGATGTTTGTCTGCCTGCCATCAAATAGCAGTTCAGTTTTCCAATACTTTTATTTAAAATCAGTGTGATCATAAGGACAGAAAGGGCTTTGTTCTAAATTATTTGTAAAGCATTTTCAGAGCATAGTATGTGTGTAATATATAAGCTTTCGAATAGATGAAAGTTTGAGAATCTAAAGCTCCTATGTCAAAATCATTTTCTATAGCTGGTAATGGCATTTTATGGAAGGAATACAAAAAAATTTTGAGATCAGTTTTAATGAGATGATAGAAGATACTCACAAATCACCAGGAAATAATGTGTCCAGGAAAAAAAATAAAATATATAGCCAGAGGAAAGAACAATCCAAAAGGTACAAAATAATCCAAGTAATTCATTGATTCCAAAAGCCTTCAGAAATTAGAATTTGAAATCTTAGATCATCTATGGGATGCAGAAGGCTGACTGCAGGTTTTTCTCAACAGAGAACAGCTGGAAGGGGTTTGATACCTCTTTTTATAAAGAAAGGATTACTACGTGGGGATGGAACTGGGCCACTAGAGAGAAAGAATGCAGTGCTTAAGAAGCCTGATCAGAAACAGATTTATCTGTTGCACTAATAATTATTTCCAATTGTTTTTACAAAAAGTATTTAAGTTCTCAAATTAAAACAATACATATAATAATAATTCAGGCTTCTTTATTCTTCAGAATATCAGAAAACAGATGAAAGCATTTCTATATTTGACAGTGAGCAGTTTTACCAGCAGCAACAATACAGTTTTGAATTTGACAGAAGCAAAAATTCAAAGAACTCTGATACATCATCAGGCCTAATGTGTCCAGTCCAATCAACATACAGTACTTACTCACAGCAGGACTAAATTTGGTATGTTACCTTTAATTAGAAAATAAAATGTGAAGACAGTCTCTTCCTGATGTAAAGTAAAATGACTATAGTAATTAAGAACTAACATCGTACGTTTCACATACAAGTCACAGAAGATCACAAAGAGAAATTGTCATAAAAATAAAGCTTATAAAAGACAGTGCTACAGAATGTAAGAAAGATCTAAGAAACAATGAAATAGCACTATGTCTTTTTCCTACTGGGAAGAAGACAATTCCTGCAGATCTCCCATTACATCTCAAAACATAATTCTTCAAGAAGTAACAGACTTTGAAAATTCCACAGGGGATGTTTCTGGCAGACAAAAAAAAAAAGTTTAATATCAAAGCTTTGTCATAATAACTGAACCTAAGGACATAGATAAGAATCTGTAGGCAGTGCACACAGAAAAAAATCTGAAGGTACAGCAAGCCATTGCATTTTGGTACAGGTGTCTTTCTAGCCATCCATCCTTGTCAAAAGGAACTGGCATGCTCAGTGAAGACTTTTAGATGACAGCCACAAGTCTTGCACTGTTTCTCATCATCCTGAAAGTCTTACTCTGTTGAAGAAATGTAAAATCTCTGAATCCACGTACAATAAAACAAATCTCTGGGGAAAAAAATAATTAAAAAAAACTTTCTAGAAAGATTGTTGACTCTTAGAACTAGTAATAACTGAAGACTGACCTTGACTATAACAAAAGATAAGATTGCATACAAAGGGTGTTATGATGTAATTAATTTCAATTTTATGCCAGCAGAATTGGCAGCATTATTAAATTAATTATTTAGATTAGCTCTCACTACTCTGACCACTACTGCAATTTCCAGATCTCAGATAAGAACATTCATTCTATGTTTAGAATTTAAAAAAGAAATTGTTTTTGTTGTTTTTTTTTTTTTTCCTAGTTGGTGATTAAGCTTCATCTTCACTCTAATTTGAATATTTTCATGAGATATGCTTGTATATTTTCTCTGCATTACACGTATTTAGAAGCCACAGAATGGAATGATTTTGAAGAGAAGACAATGGTAAGTTTGTTAATTTACATTAGTAGATGGGTCATTGTAAAAGATTCTGAAATTAGGGAAACTACTGTCATTTTTTAAAATAAAATTATAAAACAAAGTTATCTCATAAAAGAGTATTTTTATCTAAACTCAAATTTTCCTTGGGAGAAAAGAAATTAAGACTTTTTTTCTAATTTTTTTTTTTCTATCTTCTAAAGAGATCTTTCAAAGTTATTTTTACTTGATATATCATAACTGGAATTTTAATATTCTTTGTAAAGCATATTATTGTGTTTCTTGTGGAAATAAAAACCATTTCTGAGACTTTGACTTTGTATCCTGAAGGGCCACGTTCAAGACAGATACATGGAATGCAATCAGAAAGTCCAGGAATTTCTGAGGAATTTAGAGGAACTGTGCAAGAAGCTCCAAATGAAGTTAGAATGCTGCTTTCACAGTTCACTACCTTTTGAACATCTGCAATACACATCTCTTCTCACCAGAATGACTTTCACTGTTCTGCACAACACTGACCAGAATGGTGCAAATTGCAGGATGAAACACTGTCTAAGGGAATGTAAACAAGAGATTGCAAGGAAACTCAAAAAGATTTTGTTGTAGCTGTCACTAAAAATGATGTTAGCATACAGAGAAAGAGCATGATGTCTTTTGTTTATCAAGCTTATATTACAATAAGGTTTCTTACTATATTGATATTATATATCTACAGAATTTAAGCCCAGTGCAGACTCAGAAGAAGTTAAGAAAAAAGCTTTAGCTTTCTGGTCTCATTGTTAGATGAAATTTTTGTTTATATATGAATAGGTATATGTATTTACATACCCAATCAGATCCCAACAAGAGTACAAGACAGTCTTCATGTCTGTTTTGCTTATATATTTCTTTTTTTTAGTACAAAGTCCAATTTCAGTTTTACACACTGTCCTAGTACCATTGAAATGAATGTTTGTAATAAGAGGCACAATTACAGTACTCATTAAGACAAGAGTGTTGTTTCAGAACAAAAAGTCACTATGTCTTAATGCCTGGCTGACTCTGATGGTTTCTGGACTGTGGTTTTTATTAATACCTCCTTGAATGGATCTCTCCTTAGTGTTGGGTTTTTAAACAGAGCAATCTATGAAAATAATGATAAAATATCCAAGAAAACAGTTCACTAATAATGGCAGAAATATTAACTGTCCACAAAGAGATTAGTTGTTTTCTGCAAAGCAAACAGCTGATATTTTCAAAATATCTGATGTCATGCTATGTTTCGATCTGTATCACAGAACTGACACTATAGAAAAATAAAGATTGTACATGCCATGACTGTGCAATGAACATAGCAATCTTCTGTATCACAGTCAACTGTATACATTCTCTGAAAGTAAGGAATGTATTGCCCAAAACATCTGAAAATATCATATGTCTACACAATAGAAGATAGTAGAGTGAAAAGATCTGCACAGATAATAATGTGCCATTCCGATACCATTATATTAAAATGTGCAAGGTCCTGCACCTGTGTCAGGGCAATCCCAAGCACAGATACAGACTGGACAGAGAATGGCTTGAAAACAGCCCTGATAAGGATTTCGAAAGTGTTGATTGATGAAAGATTCAGCATGAGCCGTCAATGTGTCCTTGCTGTCCAGATGGTCCTGGGTTGCATCAAGAGAATTATGAGCAGGAGGCGATTCTACTCTGCTCTCATTAGTCCCCATCTGGAGTACTTGCACCCAGTTCTGGGGTCCCCAATACAAGGAAGACATGGAGTTGTTGGAGCAGGTCCAGAGGAGGGCCATGAAGATTAGAAGGCTGGAGCAGCTCTCCTTCAAGGACTGAATGAGAGCTGGGACTTTTCAGCCTGGCAAAGAGAAAGCTCCAGGAGGACCTTATAGCAGCCTTCCAGTAGTACTTGAAGGGGGCCTACAGGAAAGCTGGGGAGGGACATTTTATAAGGGTGTATAGTAACAGGACAAGAGGAAACAGTTTTAAACTGGAAAAGGATAGATTTAGACTAGATATAAGGAAGAAATTATTTACTGTAAGGGTGGTGATGCACTTGAACAGGTTGCCCAGCAAGGTTGTGAATGCCCTCTCCTTGGAAACATACAAGGCCAGGCTGGATGGGGCTTTGAACAATCTGGTCTAGACAGAGGTGTCCCTGGCTATGGCAGGGGGTTTGGAACTAGATGATCTTAAAGGTCCCTTCCAATCCAAACCATTCTATAATTCTATGATTCTAAGTAGCCTAGCTACAGTACAGTAGATCACTGTTATTCTGCTTTTTGTTCACATACTCTTAGACCTTTCCTCTTACAGCCCCTGAGTATAGCAAATTAAAGTATCTTGAAAACATTTCCTTCAAAACAAAGCATCTTCTTTTCACACTATGTTCCAAATAATATGAAGAAAACAATAAAAATTTTAATAAAGATGACTTTTTCTTATCTATATTAAATAAATTCTTAATTAACTTCTGAAATTCAGTTCCTTTCATTATTAGTTTAGTACTAAAAACTGATTAATGCTGTTTTACACTTCTAAATGACAAAATTCTCTCTGGACTACTTGGATCTGGAGTTTTTACTTGAAACATCTGCTTTTTCACAGAAAAGTGAATGCTATTTCAAAATATTTTATAAAAATCTTGACTATTGTATTTGGGTTTAAGGTGAAAATAATGAGAAAAAGTGAAAAACTTATCCTTTAAAAATCAGTACTTCAAAATAAAATATAAATAATTATTTAAAATAACATTTTATTAGCCAGCCTAATATTAATAATAAAAGTAATATTTTTCTTCTTTTTTTCTCTTTTAAAACTCATAGTGAATTACCAATCGTAAAGTTCCAGTTATTGAGTCGTTCATATGCTGTATTTCAAAACTTCTCTTTGACCAAATCATAGCTACAAGAAATATTGCAATAAATAACATACTCAGACAGAATACATTGCCCTTGCTGCTACTGATTTGTTTGTATTTGCCCTTTTTATAGACTAAAGGGCCAGTAACATTTGAGTTTTTCCATGAAGAAATAAATTCAACACGTTGACCATCAGTAGCATATAGCACAGAATGACCTAACAGTGATTACTGCCTGACAGTTGAAAAAGCCACAATCTGCCTTTAGCTAGAGAAGTAAATTGTTGAATAGACCAAGGCTACATTAAACAAATAACCAGAAAAACAACCGGCAATTAAATCAACTTTCATCTTCTCATAAATGAGGACAGCAAAATAAAGATCAGTGTACATGTACGTAACGTTTTCCTGTTATGTCCAAAACAAGTGGTAAAAATATATTGAAAGACAAGAGTAGTGTAGAAGAGAAACACTATATGTATATATATTCTTCAGAAACATTCAGTAGCAAAAATGAAATTCTGGAAAAAAAAAATCAAGGTGATGTGAAATGGATCTTTAGTCCAACTATTGGACACATACTAAGAGAAAATACAGTAACTGTGCAAAAAAGAGTTTATTTTTAACATCAAGTTTGTGAAAGGGGAAGAAGATCCTACTGTGTAATATAACAGTCCACTAGGAAAAAAGCTAACAATCAATCTGCAACAATATTTTTCATGCACTACAACTGAGAAGCTGCCATCTGATTTGCAGAAGGTGTTAAAATTTCATGATGCCTTTCAGACAGAGTACAGAACTTAAAAAAAAAAAAAAGATTGAGCACTTTGGGAGAGGGGCAGAAGGGGAAGAAAGTATGGATGGATGGACAGAAAGACAGATGTCTTTTCTTTTGGTCCTTCATGTATATTCTTCCAAATTGTACTTATCTCTGGTCTTGGTATCCACTATGTAATTGATCAGCAGATGGCCTCTACTTTAGAGGAAAGTAAACAAATGAAGAACCATAGAGTTAAGCTACTAATTCTGATTTATGAAGAATGGCAGTCATTTCAAGACAAGTATTTTTGTATGGGTACTGTCTTAAATTGTTTTGTGTATCTTAATGTTTTGAAACTGTGAAAAAAGAAAAGGCATATGTGGCACTACTTTTTTCTTGCTGAATTACCTACCAGGATGATGATAAGCCAGTTCTTACAGATTTTGGTTCTTTGTGTGGAAACTATAAAGTGCTTTTCAAGACAACTGTTAAATAGTTAATGAAAGCAACATAAAATGTTTATCATAATATTAAGAATAAACAAGCAGGAAAATGAACTAGGACTGAAATATAAAATGAAAGAATACAGAAAAATCTGGCATTATTCAATAGAAAGCCTACATGGGTATTATTTAGACTTCCTTTTTTCATGTGTTATTAAAGAAAGCGTTTCAAATATTTCATAGAAAAAAATAAAATCAAATGTCATATTTTCTTCAAGGCCGCTCCAGTTCCTCTAATGACTTTTTTTTCTGGCCACCTACATTTCACTCTTTATGTTCCTCTGGAGTGCTGCCTCAAGGTCAAAGTCCTGCAAATTCATACTCACTTCTCTGCGAGTTTTGCTCTTCCAAGCAGTTTCAGAGTAAGCTCCAGTTCTATTTACAATTTGTCTCTTATGGGAAGGATGATGGTTGTCATTTTTTTTCAGCACTGTGATGTGGAATAGCTATGTGCTGTCATGTCTCTGAGAGATTTGAGGAAAGGAAGGAACTGATTTCCAAACTTGGGCATTTATTACATATTAACATGAAAGTCATTTTAACATGAAAATAAATTTTAAAAAATTGAAGTACAAGATATCCTGTAATTTGAATATTGCCCTTCAAAAATGCTAGAAATTAGTTACTCTTTCCACAAGGAACAGTCGGTTTTCCAGAAAATAAACCTACGGTGTTAAGGATTGCTTGCTTGTTTTATTTATTACAGGCAGGTAATTTTTTGGTTAGCTGCTTGTTCCTCTTTTAATTTAACTTTTCACAGTACATTTTTCATTTATTATTCATTTATTTCATTTATTCTTTTTTTTTTAAAAAAAAAACTTTGTATCCATAAACAGCCATATAAGAACAGAGCAGACTCAGAGATTTTCTATTCTGCTTATATCTCCTTTCTACCAATACAGATTTACTTAAGATTTTGCACTTAAATGACCTGTTCATCTCTTATCCAAGAATATAGCACAAATAAGATTTCCTAATGAATACAAAATTCAAAGAAATTACATGAATGTGGTCCAACTGTTCCTTCAAACAGATAGAAAAATCATCATTCTCTGAGGATAATAACTGTCTTTTGTCTTCTGTGTCAAATAATGAAATATCTCCAGAAAAAAAAATTAGTATCAGAAATAAAGCTCATTGGATGTACAGGAACAAATAGTGATCTCTATTTCTTTTGAACAAGTTGCTCCTCATAGTACAGCTTTGTGCTTTTTTTTTTTTTTTCCTCCTTTTTCAGTTGATCATTGGTTTGGTTTTGTTTTTAACTCTTGTGGACAGAATTTACCCCAAGTCTAGGCACCTCTAAAGATAATAAAGAAGATAATTAAGAAAAGACTTTAGGGTCATGGAGGGCAACAAGCTCAACATGATCATTGCTGCTAACATGCTCTGACACCAAATAGGCCTACAGCACCATAGGCTGCATTAACAGGAACACAGCCAGTACAGTACATATGAAAGAAAACATTTACTACATTTGGAAAAAGAGAAACATTGTCAATAGGACAAAACAGTGACTTTTAACAGCAGTATGTTTTTTCAAAAAGCTTGTTGAAATTAAATTGGGCTTGTCATATAAAGGACACTTTCCCACATATCATGTGCAGAAAAACTATTCTGCTTATATATGGTGCATTTTCTATGGTAGCTGATCATGTTTGAGTTCCACAGTTAGATGAGAAATCACATTTACACAGCAGTTCTCTTGCATGTAACGGACTGACCATGCACTAGAGCTATCAGGATAAAAAAATATTTCTCCTGATAACATACAATAAGCAACAAAGAGTATTCTGAGTGTTAGATTTACATGATTTTTGAATTAACTAGATGAGCTTGGTTATAACTAGAACAGAAATTTTGAATAGGCAGAAGGTGTAATAATTGGAATTTGTATGTTTTTTTTTTTTTCCAAAAATCTTATCATCTACTTATTTCTCATCAATATCATGACATAAAAATGCCATAAACTGATAAGGAAAGCCTTTGCCATAAGATAAAGATTCAAATAGCAATATTACCTTCCTCTGGTTTTCATCACTGGACTTTCCAGATAGGAAAAATGGCAGAGGCAAAAGGGCATAGAAGTCTTTACGTAGGTTAACAGTGAGGTCAAAAGCCACAGTCTAATCCCTTAGACAAATATTAAGATGCTAACAATGAAGAGCTCTTACCTAAAATCTATTTTAAATCTTCTGTTAAATTCAACCTAGGAACTCCAAGAAATAGATGAGGACAGACTTTCAATCCCTAGTGGTAACCATTTCTTGCCATTTGGATCATCGTGATAATAGCACAACAAAACTCCTACCCATTTAGCCAAGCATAATACCCTCAGTATTTTAAAAATATATTCTTATGAAAAGGAAAGGAAGTAGAGTCATCTGTCACTCCCACTGAAATTAAATTTGAAATACGGCAGAAAATAATCTGTCTAATATGAAACGTCATGACAGCAAAGATATCAGAAATATTGTTACATATCAAGGCATACTATTGATTACGTTAGGACTACATACAGCAAAACGAATCACTCAATTTCCATTTCAGAAACGCAAGTGTAAATTATTTTTCTTATTTATGCTTTGAGTTTACAAAGCTCATCTTCTTAACCTGTGGCTTTCTACTCTTATTTTGGAAGTCAGAATCTAATAGCAGTGATGCTCTCGCCACACTTTTTTAAAGCAAAGAATGATAACTAAATGCTTAGCTTGAAAAAAAATTGGAAAACACCTCAGGACTTCAAAATTGACTTGTGCCTTACATAAACTGTGTGTACATACGGAAAGATTTCATAGATAAATACCATATTTGCATATGCAGGTGCAGTTGCGTGCATGTCTGCATCACCTAATCAGCCTGCTGGTTATGAAAAATCAGCAGTGTAAACTGTGCAGCTTTTTTATTTCTGCTATGCAGTATCTTATTCTAGAAATAGTTTTCATAGACCAGTGTATATTGAACAGTTACAGTGATGATGCAACTGCTTTTCTTGCTGACTTGATACCTTTCTTAGCAAATGAGACTACTTCATGGGTGCAATTACATGTTTTGCTCATTTGAGTAATTGGTACCATGCACTAACTCCTTATTCTGATTGTGGAATTGACTATTATTTTTTGAACCATCTATCAGTGACCTGTGGCACAGAGGATTCAAAGGAGGCTTTGGAAAGACTTCACACAGGCTTCCACAGTGGCTTAAAAGATTGTTTTCTAGTCCACACCATTTTAAACATTAATGCTTATTAATCTCTCTCTTCCGTGTCAACTCAGATGTTCTCATCAATACATTTCAGGAGATAAAGGGAGTTGACTTGTCTGTCTTCTTATAGATGGGACAAAGAACGACAATAAATGATATGTGCTTCTTCCTGCATGGTAGGACCTTAAGTGAAGGTAGCCGATGCACAGTCAGGCAAGGAACTTCTTATTCTTCTCCATCCCATTGTAGAGATGATCAAGATAAATCATAAGCAAGCTCAATTTTACTTCACTTTCTAGAAAGAGAAAGCTCTTAGAAAAGGTGGCTTGAAATATCTTTGTTTTTCTTCTGTAATAGTCATTTTGTTTTTCCTTTCCCCTTATACTTCTTCTATTTTTCAGTCATCTAGATATTAAACACTACAACATAATGCAAGGTAAGCTACAAATGCTCATAAGCACATCATCAGCTATCAGCTTCCTAAGCTAAAAACAGCTTATGCTACTAAATAAAAATAAGAAGTTATGTTATAATAGTTTCAGGCAAGTGAAGACTTGGAGCATTAGAAAACATGATGGACAGGGATTGAACCTTGCAGCTGAATGAACAGGATAAATGATAACAAGCTTTAGTGATAGAAACACTAAACAACAGCTCTCACTAAGGAAAAAACCCTCTGAACATTATATGTTTGTAATGCACAAAGCCACAGAACAGATTATCCAGGAGTAAAACAAAGATGAAACTAGCATTGGTATGTTCAGAGCTTACAAACAACATTAAGAAAAAAATCACAGATAAGGTATTTCTGCCTGCATATAAACAAGCAATGTTAAACTACTCCTTTCTTAATTTGAAATTTAAGATTTATTTGTAAAAGCTGGGTGAATCAAATTAAGATAGAATCCATATTCATGGAAATAGAAAGATGACTATGCACATTACATTCAAAATGAGGAAGAATTTAGTTAATGAAATGGTAAGGATAAACATCAAAATGTATGCCTGTAATAAACATGCATCAATAACTACACTGCATCCAAACCACCTGGAACAGATGAAATAGTTTCTGGAGGTTAATTCATCTTTCCTTGTGGGAAGGTATTTATATATATATCTAAACCCCATTGATATAAATATATATTTATCAATAGGATTTAGAATCTTATTGATTCTATGCTATGGTGACGTTTCAAATAAGCTAACTCAAACTTATATGAAAACAGCTCTAATCCTATCAGCCTTCTAATGCCTGTTTTGTGACTTATGTTAAATCTTGGTCTTTGTAAATGAATTTCCATACTAGGAAAACATACAACCAAATTCTCTCTTCACTGAAGCCAAAGGCTGCAGGGCAGTTTATGTCAGAGACATTCATTACTTTGGTTTTACTACTGAGCATGCAAGATCAATAAGTATACAGATGTTGTAAAGTATTGGATGATCAAAAAGTATACAGAGAAGTCAGGCTAGTAAGGTTATCACGCTGGAAAAGATAATCAAAGATAAATGGAAAGCACTCACCGGTGTTGTAGGCTTGCAAGAAACTCCACAAGGAGTGATCTCCAGAGAAAGAGATCATTCCTCAGTGGCAGTCAGCCCTTCAATGAGGACTGAGAGAGCTGGAGCTAGGGTCCACCCTTTCCAATCACACAGTTGAATTGTCTTCACCTGTGCTCCCGTGGCTGACTTAGTGTTCTCCTCAGGTGATCTATCAGAAGTTCTGGCTGTGATCCAACATTTCTCCTACAGCAAATTGATTAAAACTTTACAGTTTTACATAGATAAACCACAGGACTTGAGATATAGATGAGTATTACAGACCAGAGCTGACACTCAGTGATAGAGTGGCGTGCAAAAACAAACAAACAAACAAATAACAACAACAAAAAAAGAATAAAATAAATATGACATTTTTTCTCTTTTAATTAATAACCGATTTTTTAGGTATGAGGTGGCATTTAAAGTTTTGCTGTTTCATCTAGTACACTGACATTAACAGAAAAGGAATATTTCAAAATAAAAGAATGAGAGATATGGAAAATGCTTCTTGCATAGTCATTCTTCCAGTTTGCTAGACTATCTCAATGTGATACCATAAAATCTTCTCTTTAGCCTTTTATCTGATATGAAATCATGTTTGCAAATACTTTCCATTTCAATTTTGTAAATCCAAATCAGAGACTATACTGGGATAGATAATGTGTGGAAGTAGAAAAACACTCCCAAGACACTAAATAATAGCAGGATAAAAGCTCTTAGAATATCGACTACTTTTCTGCAACCTAGCAGAATTTTTTTTAAGGTGCTCCTAAAAATTTACATCTTGAGAAGTTGTTTGGTTGAAATTGTTGTTGTTTATCCCATAAAAAAATCTTAACAAATTGCATAATTTTCCAAGGTACAATAGAGAATTGATGATTCAGACACCAAGCTTCCTTTTGGACCTTGCACAAGTCTTACATTACATTTACAGAAAACCTGCTTCACAAAAGTTTTAGCTTACCATATAACATCTCTAGGCCAGAAAGCATTATCTTTGTGATAAATTTCAGACTTTAAATGATCTAGAAATTCTGAGAAAATAGGGAGAAGAGAGGCCTGAAAATATTTTAAATTCAAGATGCACAGATCAGATTAAAAAAAAAAAAGAAAGAAAAAAAGAAAGCGATTCGCACACTGATTAGGTCTTCACTAAAAAGTGAGAAGATTTTTCAGTTCCTTTCAATAAAGGCCTCAACCCAAAACATTTCATTTGATACAGAATTTTCATGTATCTTGAAATTCCACTGAACCAGTGAACGGCTTACCAGATAAAAGCTATGTCAGCAGGCTTGAAGAATGTTTTTTTTTTCCTTTTGTAGTTATCTTCAAGAGAACTGACACACGTTTGACAATTTGCTGACAGAATAAAAGACTAAGAAAATGGAGGAACAATTGGCCTAACCATGCAGTCATTTATCCAAGGAAGCTATTTTCATTTAAATCAAAAAGCATTGCTTACCTGAGCAAATATTTCCCATTTGTGTAACAACTTGAAAAATAAAATTGGAGTCATCCCACTAAAGTACTACTTCAGAGTAAAATGGAAAAGTGACAAATAATCTTTTGATGAGATAAGCAAAATTATAACAAAATTTGATATGTCAGTATATTAAAAAGTAATGCAAGATTCCTCTTGAATAATGAACATTTGAAATATTTTTATTTCAGGTTAAGGAGATCTCCTTTCCTGGTGTATATATTGTACTGTCTGATTTTTTAATTGCAGTTCATTTATTTATCCAATTTAATTATAGAGTTAAGTTCAAAACCTAAACTTTCCTCCTCTGTGCATCTGATTTTATACCTATGATTTCAACTGGTTTCCTTGCCCTAAAAATCTATTCAGGAGCATAGTTGGAACAAACATTTGTATACATTTTTAAGTTTATTTGAATATTTAGATGTTTGCTTAACACAGTGTCTTACTCCACATGAAAGTCTTCTGTGTAAACAACTTGCTGTATAGGTGAGGAAGGTAACTGAGGATTTTAGCAAGGATGATATCCTTTATTTAATAGACTCGCCATAATATTCACCTAATTGAAAGCTACCTTTAAACAAAAGATACAAATGTTGAAAATATAGAATTTTAGGAGTTTTGTATACTTACATCATGATATTACCATCAAAGGGGAAAGATATTTTCTCATCCCTATCTTGTTTTCAGGAAGCTCATGAAACCTGAGGGTTGCTTCTGGCAATTCACCTGGTTGCCCTTTCCCTTTTATCAGTTCTACTGTGTTTTACAAAATATATAATGACCTGTGGTGGCAGAAGATCACCCACATAGTCTAAATCTGAGTCCAGCAGTGCACAGAATACATGTATGCAAGGCATAAGTCTCAGAAGGAATAGAAAGTAACTTCTTCAGTATTAGAAGAAGGGCCAGATTGTAGTACTGACCTGCACTGGAGGTGGTATGGAATGATGTTTTCTTGTGGGACAATACACTAGTTTTCCTAATTTCTACAAGAATCCCAGTATTCTTATGGTGATGTACTTATTCCGTCATACCCTGGTATTATAGAAAGCTCTTCCCTATATATCAAACTGACTATAACATCAAAGGGTAACAAGAGAAAAGAAGAGCCTGAAGTGATGTCGTGTACACAGTTGGTAACATTCCTTTTCACCTGTTTCATTCCGATGGGTATTCATCAGGCCCAGGAACGATCTGTTGTTACTGAGGTTCAGCTACACAGTTTAAAATATATATATATCTTTTTAGTCAACGCATCTAGAAATAAACCACAGCAAACTGAGTCACTATGTTCAATGCATAACAATGAAGTGCAGGCTCATGGAATTCCCTTATTTTGCCAAGTTATTAGTTACAGTGGCAAAGTTGATTTCAGTAAAACAAAAAAAACAACAATGGTGTTGGACTATGAATGGTTTTTATTCTCTGGTTTCTGTTCTATAGCTTTATTATCACAGAAATGCTAAGCTTCAGGTTTCTGATGCTAGAAATTGTGTACAGACAAGCTCAATGGAGGCATGTGTGCTATTCCTTGAGAAAATAGTTGCTTCCACTGCAAAATGAAACCACTGAGAGGGAAATAAGATAAATATATATCTATAACACCATGGAACCTCATATTAACAAAACTCTCTTCAAGAGGATTAAAAATAAGATAATAAAATGCCTTAGACAATTCTGGTTGCTGGTGAGAATACCTGTTGCTTCCCACTCAGCAAGTAAGAGTCATGTGTTGTTTTGTGGTAAAATATTCCTGTATTTTTTACTCCAAATCCAAAAACTCAAAAAAGTGATAAACGGTAAACAAATGAAAAATTACACACAAGCCAAACTGCAAAACAGGGAAATCAGACAATTAGTTGTAGCTGCTATTTTATTAAGAAAATTGCTGGAGTGGGATCCTATGCGAGATAGTTGTGAAGGGCAGAGGAGCTCAGAAAATTTTAAAGACAACATCCTCCAAGTAGGAAAGCAAATCAATCCCAATACTCAGGAAACAAGCAGATATATGATGCAATATGACTAAACACACAACTCAAGATAGAGCTCCAGTGAAAAAGGCACTGTACAGGAACCAGAAATAGGGACAAAATACAAATGGTGGTGTTGGGAAATCCGATATTCATAGCTGCAAATTGCTAGGGGACATTTAGAGCAACAAGATCTTTTACATCTACAGTCATAGTTAAATGATTAACAGTGAAAATATAGGACCATTTCTGAGCCTTCACTAATAATTGTTACTAGTCCTGACAAACTTAACCATGCATTATTATCCACCCGACTCCTCCAGGAGCTGCATTTCATGCTAGAGCTCAAGGCCTGAACATAAGATGAACTGCATCATAAGTATCCTCCTCTCTAGACTTTTTTTCAGACTGACTACCACCTTGGAGGTAGTTTGCCTGCCGGATAACCTCCTCCTCGCCCCTCTAATTCCTATTTTGTCCTGTCTACCATGTCTAGATGGATCTAGGATCATATAATCATAAAATGGCTTGGGTTGGAAGGGATCTCTGGAGATCATTTTCTCCAGCCCTCCACAAAAGCAGACCCCTGCAGTAGATTACACACAAAAGTTTGGCAGGTTTAGAATATCTCTGCAACTTCTTTGGACAGCCCATTCCAGGGTTCTGTTATCCTCACAGTAAAGAAGTATTTCCTTGTGTTCAGATGGAACTTCCTACTTACTAGTTTATACCGTTGCCTCTCTTTCTGTACTGGGCACTGCTACAAAGAGCCTGGCCCTACCCAATTGATTCTTACATTTTAGATATTTATCAACCTCAGCCTTCTCTTCTCCAGGCTGAACAGTTCCAGTTTGCTCAGCCTTTCCTTTTAAGGGAGATGCTCCAGACCCCTCATCATCTTTGCTGCCCTCCACTAGTCTCTCTCTAGAAGTACCCTGTCCTTCTTGAACTGTGGAGCTCAGATCTGGACACAGTAGTCTAGACATGGCCTCACCAGGGCAGAGTAGAGGGGGAGGATCACCTCCTTCAACCTGCTGGCCGCATTCTTGTTAATGCATCCCAGGATACCATTGGTCTTCTTGGTCACAAGGGCACGCTGCTGACTCATGGACAACCTGTCGTCCACCAGAACATCCAGGTCCTTCTCTGCAGAGCTCCTCTCCAGCAGGTCAGCCTCTAACCTGTACTGATCCATGCAGTTATTCCTCCCCAGGTGTAGGACTAAGAAATGAGAAACGTTGGCTTTGCAACATATTATTCCATAGTTAGAAGTGCTAGTTCTACCATTTTACCTAAAAATGCAGAGCTGTTATCGTCCAACAGTATTTCTCAACCTTTTGTTTGTAGCTTTGTTTTTTCCACCTATCTATTCTTTCTGCACTGTTGCTGTGAACAAGTGTGCTCTCCCTGCTGCTTGGCCTGCCCTAGCATCCCAGCACTTTGGCCATATTGTCACACAGTTACACTTGTATACCTCACAGATGAGATGTGATTTCTCATCAGAGAACTATTCTCACACCTATGACTGTCTTCCAAAGAATTTGCACCAAAATATTCAAATCTTCAAATTAACTAAGATGAATGTTAGGTTTTTTTCCAGTGGAAATATATTGTATCTTAGAAATGCTTCAGATCTCAAATATCTTTTTCTATATCAGCTAGAAATACTACCTTTTTTTCTCAAATAACTTCCAAACAGCTAGGGATTTTTTTTTTTTTTTTTTTTTTCCCAGTTGGTTATATTTTGTTTATGCTTATTATAGTAGGGTTAACATTGAAAATAGAGACATATTTTCATTTGCATTGGATCTGAGAAAACTTCATAACTGGTAAAGAAATTCCTGTTAATATGTTCTTTAATGGACATGGTCACTTACAGTATTTGTATATAGGATCCTAGTAATACACAACTAGAAGGAAATAAGCATAAGAGAAAATCTACTTATATCATAGGAATTATGCTAATTGTAGTACAAAGCTATGTTTTTGTTTTTATCCAGGAACAGCACTCATTTTTCCCCCAGATTTAATGTAAATATATAGTATTTTGACATAGCTTCAGAAATAATATATGTAATCCAACTGAGGAAACCCATTCTGAAGGAATTTAGCTGTCAAAATGAGAAGCCACATGAGAAGCTGGCCACAGGACAACTGATAAATTATTTAGGGCTATTATCTCTAAATAATAGTAAATAACATGGATTAAGAATTAGAGTTTGATTTTTAACAAAAAGGATCTTGGAAGCAACTGCTTGAACTATTCAAATAATAGTTTCATATTGCAGAAATCAATTGGAAAAGCAGCAGAGAAATTTCATAATATAGTTTACATTGTGTCGGGGGGGGGGCAGAGAAGTTAAAGACAAAAGAATAAAGAACTGTGACTCACAGACCTCTCCCTCTGAAACCCATATGCTTGACTCACTCTGTTTCTTTTCTTCCACAGAGATGATAATGGTTCCATACTATGCAAGCATATGAGATTAATAATAGCATCCATCGTCAAAACCATGCTATTAAGGCAGATGATGACAGAAGGAGTAGAAAGAGAACAGTATCAGACATAAATCACCCAAGCTGAACAGATAAAAAAAATATAGGGGAATTCAGTGTAAAACCTATGCACCAATTTCTCCTAGTGTCAATCAGTAAGGATATAAAGAAGAGGAGAAAGTTACAGGAAGGAAAACAAGGTGCTGCAGAAGTTCTGTCAACAGGGATACAATCTTCAAGGAGCAGCAAGAGACAAAAAAGCCACAGGAAAAAATTAAATTGTTCTATCTCTAGCATGATAGCTAGAGAACTTGACAAAGTGTTCGAAGAATGAATGTTTTCCCTAAAGCAGACATGTCAGTGCATCCTCACTAGGCCTAGCTGTGTGCCAAGAGCTTCAACAGTTCCAAGAAGGTGTACAGCAGTATCAAGCCTATTGTTTTAAATATAAGAAGTGATCCTGACTCATTGAGGCCTGATACTGTAACATGAAGGTCATACAATTTAAAAGAAACATTATAACATACACAGCTATAGGTAAGAGAGGTCTTAAAAGGCAACAATAGGAGAGAAAAGAGAAAATAATGACACTATGTAATTATTAATTTTAAGGATAAATATGAATTACTTAGGAGACACCAAGTTAAAACAGACAAACTGCTATCATGGCAGAAGTACTGATGGCAGAATTACTTTCTAAAGTAAAAAAAAAAAAAAAAAAAAAAAAAAAAAAAAGAATGAAAATGCATTTGTTTTGAAAGAGGTTCACAGACTAACTGCTAACAACGCATTGTGTCAAAAGTCAAGCATCTGCTTCTTAGCTCATCTTCCACAGATTTTGAAAACAGGGGTGCCTTTGAAAACTGTACAGACAGGGCTGTGGGTAATCAGCACAGTTCTAATCTGTTAAGCAGCACAGAGAAGGAAGGATAAAAAAAAATAAAAGAAAAAAGAAAGCATTTTCACTGCAAATGTATCAGTGTTTCACCCCAAAAGAAATTAACAGTACTCAGTTAAAAAAATGCAGGTAAAACAGTGTACAAGTTATATTGGTTCATAGTAAAGGCTGTAGATAATTAATTAATAGATACATTAAAAGAATAAATACTCAAGGATATTAATGATTAATATTTAAAGGCATGTTATGACCTGCTCAATTATCATTGATTAATGAGAGATAATTAGCAAGTGATTAAATAATGAGTATCTATAGAATTGAAGAAAAACATGTTCTTACTTGGAAATAAAAAGGTAGAGGAAAAAATAATGAATAAGCAAACATAGTAGGAAAAAAATGAATACTGGGAAACAAAATTTGGCAAGAAGTATAATCTATTCCCGGCAGACAGACAACTATGGAGACTGACTCTGAAGACATTCTTCTAGGCAGCTGTTAAGTAGAAAGGCCATGGTAGAGGCACAGCCAAAAGGATAGGCAGCACTGAGAACACACATTATTGCCCCAAGGAGCAGGCATGATCCATCATACAGTGAAGTTCTCATCAGCTGGATCTCAGTGCATGTAAAATCTAAAATTCAAGCTACACCATGCAAACAACTGCAGACAGTGTACTCAATGATGCAGCAATGTGAGTATGACCTATTTCTGGAAAAAGGTGCAAAATAAGCCATTTATAGAATTATTTCTATTGAAAATACAAGAGAAACAATCAATCAATCAAACAAACAACAACAACAACAACAAAGATTCAGTGTATGACATAAAATTCACCATAAAACTGTTTCAGATATTCTAAATAGACACAAATGTACAATTCAATAGTTTTCCTTTAAGGGAATACAGATGAAGCTTGGGAAGAGCTTTGGCTAGTCCATGGGTCAGCAAGGCTGGCCATTTAATGCACAGAAGCCACAGATTGTGGTGAAGAAATATGTCTTACACATTCTATCACTGCAGATATAAGAAACCTGGTTGTCTGTGTATCACTTGCAAATCCCACTTTGGACCCAAGCATCAAAAAGTTCCAGAAGCAGACTAATTGTCGTTCTTCTGGTGAAGGGATGCAATCATGAGCTCTACCAAACAGATGTGCAGATGTTACGAGCACATAGAATGCCCTACAGATCACTGTGAAACAAACAGCAGCCACCTCCTCCTAATCAGAAGGACCAAAGAAGAGTTTCATATGCACATTACTATTCAGAAGCTCCAAGTCAGTCATCTCTCTGATAGATGTATGAAGCAAAATAAAGGAAAGCAAATAAACAGCTATATGTTCAAATATCTTACTAAGATAATACTGTAGGAATTCTCCAGCCACTAAAGGCTGGATGATAGGACATTAAGGTTACTATATTCACAGTAGACGCTGACCAAGTGGTGTGCTGTCAAAGGAAACTAGGTTAGAGAAGCAAGACAACAACTTGGCACATGTCAGTTGGTGAGAGCTGTTTGTTGTAAATATTCTTAGCATCTTATCTCCAGAAGAAGGGGAATTTTTTTAGTTTTCCAGAAGAAAGGACATGAGGTACTAGAAGGACTGCACAGAGTGGATGTCATAACTGACAAAATCTCAAAGTGTAAATTCACATCAGCAATAAAAAAAAAAAAAAAAGGAAAAAAACACAGCACGACCTGAAACATGTTGTATTTGCAATGTACAGCTGCATCTGCACTCATAAAAAATCAAGAGATAATCACATACTTCAGAAACATTTTAGGAAAGTAGTAGCAGGTACGAGTTCAGATCAAAGAAAAAGTAATCAACAGATTTTCCAGTAAACCCACAATTGTCAAGTATTCTAGGAGAGAGTCAGAATGCCCAGTGACATGAATTTGTACCAGAAGACTTGCCATGCCACAGCATCAATATTAAATTAATGAAAAATAACTAGAACTTAAGTGGTTCATTTATCCTGTGGTTTGGTAAAACGCATTCTCTCTCCAACTATGTCCTCCCCCCTTTTTGTTACCATTACCTTGTATCTACCATGAAATACAAGCACTGAATGCAGAATCAATAATTTCAATTATTCACGTTTATAGCAATAGCTTCAATGCAGGTTAGTTTTAGTAGGATCCTCCTGTACAAAAGATTGTTCCACTCGTGTTTTCCAGAATTCCTAGAAGCTCAAAATATTGTGAAGTACAGAAAATTAGCAGCCTTTGGAATTCAAATGTTATGTTATTTATAGAGTGATTAGTCAAAAGTATTAGTATAAGTTATATAATCAATTTTTCAGAGTTTTCATCTCAAGCATATTTCACATTTAACCCTAGCATTTCCTAAATTAAAAAAAAAATAAAAATAAATTACTGTGATTCTTAAAGATATTTTAATTTGAAAAATCTCTTCAGTTAAACATTCATTTCCAATGTTTATCACAGTAACTACATGTTGCAAGAGGGCATCAAGCTCCCTTGCGGATGCATGAAAGAGCTGGTGCAGAACAAAGGACTTTTATTGTAGGTGCTCAGAGCCTTTTACACCCACACAATACAATAGTTTTCCCATGCAACCAAGACTGGTTACAAGTAAGGGCTAGGCGCCTTGCGGGTACGATCGGCTCAAGTTATTGTTGAGCTTTACCACTCATTAGCCAATACAACGACCTTCTTTATCCCACAGCTATAAAAATCAATTTTAGTTTTAATCAATTTTAGATTTAAAACAATTTCAGAAGGTATAGGGGTTATTGCCACGTAGATGGACTTAGATGATCTCCTGAGGTCCCTTCCGATCCCTACAATGCTGTGATTATAGCATATGCTTTCAATTCTGTGTATATCCATACCTGGTGGCAGGTTTACAGATATATGCCTATGAATAAAGACTGAAAAAAAACAATGTTTGTTTAGAGGAGGATTTGATTTCAAATATAGAAATGCTACTATTCCCAGGATTGTAATCAATCATATCCCAGAAAACTGGGTAAGATAAAGAAGAAATCATTTTCAGATGCTGAAAAGATGTTGGACTTGGGAGGAATATTTTCCAACTATAAATGTTGAAATACTGGAACTAACTCATAACTTGGAGAGAAAACATAGTTAAGGGTTTAATACAGTTAATTTTTTTAACCTAGTAGACTGAGATAATATCTTGAAGTCATTTTGAGTCCTATATTCCTGTGATAGACAGGGATTTATTTATTTATTTATTTTCTATTTAAAAATTAACATTTTCTTTTAAATATATTTAGGCAGTTGTCTCTCCTTCTGTTGAATTTCTCACACATTTAGCTATATAATAAAGTGGAAATAATATTTGGATTAAAAATGTTTTCAGACTTTTTTAATGATCAAATCAAAGCAAGTAAATCTCATTTAGAGTTTGTGATGTTCCTTCCTGAATTTTCTTTAACAAAATTTGTAAATTTATACATTTCTTATGACCTTTCAGCTTCTAATAAGTGTTTATGGCTTCTTAAACATGCTCTTCTTAAATCATTAACACACATCTCAGTTATAATTTCAGCTTTTGACAGTTGTAAGTTATCACTTGTCTGCTGTAACAAAGAGTAAAGCCAATTTCATTGTCAGTTAAATCTTAATCTACTGCTCCACCTTTGTTAAACTGCATGGTGCTCTGTATCCTGAGTACATCCAGTCATCATCAACTGCTTGAGTTTCAATATTCTAGTCACTGGCTCAAAATTTGAATTTATTTTACTGATACAAATTTATACAAGTTGTACAAACTTTGTACAAAGTACAAAGTTGATGGTCTTTTCTGTTGACATGCCAGTGCTTAGCAGTGAATTGTGATTAAAAATGACCTTATTAAAGAAAATGTATAATCTCCTCCATTTTATTTTTTTGCATAAAACTAGGAGAGACAGAGCAATCTCACTTGTTTGAAAAGTCTAGATTGGAGAATCTACCCAGAAAATGAGAACTTCTTGGAGTACCATGAATGGGCCCTGAAATCAGGTAGCAAAAAACTCCTTGTGCAGAGAAATATAACACCAAAACAACCAATTCAGCAAGAACCCCTGTTACTGAGGCTGAACAGCAAAATGAATGACAGTCTAAATCCAGAAGAAACAAAGCTCTCTAAGAAGTAAAAGTGATTGCAGAGGCATAGATATTTTTCAAGACTGTGAAAGAAAATAAGTGGATTAATATTAGGCTTAGTACAAATCATACTTAATGTTTTATTCTTTTCCTCTATAGACAGTTCTCTGGAATATGACAATCATGCAGCAAAAGAAGGATTATTTTATCTGTATATTATGCTGAAAGTTGAAGATAATGGTCTGTGAATGCATATGAACCCTACCAGTAGACTGTATAGCATGCCTAAAGCATGTGCAGCCAGTATATAATGCCTAAAATTATACTTCAAACAATGTTACAGAATGGCAAATCCTTCAAGATTTAAGCCTAATGAAATCAAAGATACATATGATTGAAACTACTACTCAAGTTCTGGCAGTTGTACTATTAACTTAGTTGGATATTTTTTATGTCATAGAGATTCTGCTTATAAATGTCACCACAGGTATATTTGTTCACCCGAATATGCACCAGTAATTGCAAACCTTTGAGCAAAGACCCCCATGGAGGCACTTCAGCTCTGCTCAGGATGTCAGCGTGTCTTGGGATTTCAGCTACCCTGGCATCTAAAATCCCAAGCTGAAGATAAGATCCATTCAGTAGTTTTTAATAACTCTAAACTGAGGGGGAAAAAATCTTCCAGGAAAATAAATAAAGAAGAAATAAAAGCACAAAAACCCTACATTTCTGCAATAAGTTATTCCTTAAATTAAAAGCTACTTCTCAGCAGTATATCTTGAAGTCTTCCATCATAAACATCTCTCATTTTGAATTCAAATTGCCTAGGTATCCTACTGTAAATAGGAATTGTCATTCAATTAATAATAGCTGCTAAGAAACATAACACCATAAAACAGTTATCACAGTGTTTGGTTTGCCTGATTTATTTTTGCTGTTTCCCAGACAGTTTAGAATGATGAATTCTTTCTTCTCATTATTCTCTATTTGGAGCTATGCTTCTTATTTACTCTCTCAGGAAAATTGAGTTGGCAAAAGGTGAGAAATCACATTTAGGACAATTGAATTATTTAAAAAAAAAAATAAAATCAAACATGATTTTCAACTATAGATGAATATATTATTTCTCACTGTTCCTGCCTTATCCCCTCATATGAATCCATACGAGCTCTTCTCACACAGTGACAGCATCTTTTTTGTGTGCTTAAGAAGCTGTAATAGAGTATAATATGCTAGTCCTTCTTAGTTAGCTGTGCAGAAAATATTTCTGTGTTACAGAAATATTTAAAATTAAAAAAAATAACAAGAAAACAACGAACTGTTCCAAATTTAGTTTTCTGCCTAATGTGAGTTTAATATTGTAGGATTTTAACATATGTTAAACATATGTAACTGTGGAAGGTTGATTCTTCTAGTCTTTCTTCTATTGTTGACTTCACTGGACTTCAAATTCTCTCACAAATATGGTATCTTTTATTTAAGTGGCCCAGTAATCTGAAAACTACCTTGTCCTGCAGTTACATTTATTCCCTGTCTGAGTATAATTTTACAAGCATTGTTTATACAAATTAGGTCACTTTGGACTCAGTTTCCAAATTCAAGTCAGTCTTTCCAATGATTTTAGTCTCAATTCTCTACATATACAAAGCCCCGGTAGTATTAACAGTAAGTTTGGGACTGGACTTTTTCTGTAACTCTGCAGACACTACTATCAATTGAAATCAGTGGACTGAAATTAATAGAATGTTTAAGAAAGGGGTCATGATTACCTGTGTTTTAGAAACCAGGCAGGAAATTCTGCAACGAAAATACAATAGGAAAACAGATGAAGGCAATGTGAGCAGCAAGAACACTACTTATGATCTCCTTCTTCAGTTTTTCTCCTGATGTTTCTACAGTGCATTTGAACTCCCACATAATCCCTCTTTGACTTTATTTTTCTGCCAGCTCTCCCTGACCATGACATTATTTTGTTTACCTCCTCAGTTCACTAACCAATTTTTGAAACAGTATATAATACAGGAAATCTAATTTCAGTTTTAAAGGAAACAATGGAAAATCATTACTGTTTTCCCAAGACTTAACCTCAGTTATACCTTTAAAAGAAAGTAGAGAAGTGATTTCTCTGCATGACAACAACGTGTTTTTGGTTTCACTGAAAAATGTGTATAGCTGTTTACAGACGATGTAACTTCCTTTTACGCTGCTTCTCAACAGAGAAGCCAGCTTTGTAGAAAATGTTGTCAGGACTAACCTGCTGTAAAGCTTGAGAGAGGAAGAACCTAGAAGTCAAAAGTCTGTGTTCAGAGTAAGTTTTAGACTATTGGCTTTGTAGTAAGTAGAGAAAGGAAAGTGAATAAAAGAATAAAGTAACATTCAACCAGGAATCATGTAAAACCTTTTGGTTTGTTGGAAAGGCTGTTTTAAAAATATTATTCTCTACTTTACTCATGGTCATGTTTGTTAGGAAAAAAAGGAATTACCGCCTTCTTCCTATTATCCCTAGGGGTAGGCAGCAATGAACATGGGAGGTTGAAACTGCATGCTCAGGAAATATTTACAGGCAGACTCCCGCATTTTGGATGAATGAAGATTTTGGAATGTTTCTGCTACAAGTTCTCATAGAGGGCTTCAGGCTGCTGTGATTTTAGAAGTTTGAATCCTTCTCTTAAATCCAATGGTTAGACACTGTAAGTCCCTTACACATTTCCTAAGGTTCCCCATATAGAAACACACTGACAAGTATGAATAGCTAATTACATTGTCTGATTCAAACACATATTTAAAAATAATGTATAAAAACACATTTATTACAAGCTAAAAAATATGTAGTAAGAATTTAATGTGATTTTCTAAATTCCATATCCATAAATTTGTTTTTTTCATGTTTTCCACGTTTCCCATAATGTTTTTTGGTCTTGTCTGCCCAGCCTAATGTACAGTATTACAGAACGAGATATTTTCTTTGTTTTTACAGGAAGATAGAAGAGGCCTTTTGGTCTATTTGCCTATTTCCTTTCTTGAAATCATAACAGAAGTTAAAGCTCCTGCCTATGGGAAGCTTTAAATACCTGTAACCTCTGTGAGAGAACTAAAACAAGCATAGCTGCCCCTGTTATTCACTATCTGCTGTTAAGGCTATGCTGGGATGCTGGGAGTCTTGCTAGCATGTCAACAAGATGAGCTAGTATTTAACACCATGACTTTTAATATAATGACTTATGATGTTATAAGAAGAATTGTTGATGCTGATTTTTCATATGTCGCATCTTCCAAGCAGGTAATGTGTTTATATATATCAACACCCACATAGTGAATACACCATTGTATTTCATGCAATACTGAATTTAGCTGTGCTGAGGGTATACACCAGCTTTTTAGCAATGCACAGTAACACAATGAAAACCATCTGTTAAAAATGTGATAGGACTTTATGCAGTTAAACTGCAAAATGTTATTTGCCTGTCTTGTTCAGTTTTTCTGTCTATTCACTACTGGAACATGTGTAGTAGTATTCTGTAACTCACTGAAATGGGAAGCACAGTATTGAAACTAGCCTGTTATCACAGAAAGATTATTATTGTGCTATTTTAGCAAAATAAATTTCAGAGCAATTGAGAATGATGCTACGTGGTTATCCTTGACAGCCAATTCAGAATTTAGTAGCTTATGTTGCATTACTAACCCCAAATATATGCTTGCTCTTGTGGTCTGAGGAAAGTAGTTAGCCAGAAAGTAAGTTTTCTGTAAACAACTGTGTACAGTTATGCTAGCTCATTAAAGCAATCTCAACAAAATCAGTCAGACAGAAAGCTAAAACATTTTAAGAATGAAATGCACTCAAAAATACTGAGTATTGTCTATAACTTTTTGTTTTCTATCCTTAAATCTAAATTCCAGAAAATAAAAGATAATGTGAATGGTGGTAGCTTTTAAGGAGTGATATCCCTAATAATCAAGGACACATGGAAAATGTTGGGTCCTTCCCACTTGGGAATGTTTAAAGCTTTTTTTTCCTTTTTCACCAAACAAATCAGAGTTGCAAACATCTATTTTTCTTTTCAAAGTCTTCTGCCAGTTTTGTCAAACAAACAAACAAACAAAAAAAGGATCAGTCAATTAAGTCTTGAGGTGTAATGCAGAATCTAGAGTTCATGAGTAGGATAATAATACATGTTGTGCCACAAAGGAAAGTTATAAAACTGAAACTTCATACTTATTTTGTAATTAAAGCAAGCTATATCAATACTAGTTGTAAGCTTTTTCAAAAATCCTCAGGTTTCATGATTGCTAGAACAGAAGTTTAATGCAAGTCTACTCAAAATGCAATGAAAGCTCAGTTTGTAATACAGTTGAAATAAATGGTTATTCACATTCATCTCTGTTTAACATATGGAAAGAGAAGAAGACTAAAAAGAGAACAAGCATGGCATTATAAACTAATTTCAGATTGTTCTAGATACCTTTTCATAAGACACTGCAAACACTAGCTTTGCTTCAAGTAGCCTGCAGACTTTAAAAATTAGTAATAATACATACTATCGATGGAATTAGGTCTTCAAACTGTTTTGAGAATGTTTCACTTAGAAAAAAGATTCTTACATTTTCTTTTAACCTGAGCCCGGTAAAGGGACATCTACAAATGTGGGTTACTAAACAAAAAGAACATTTTCCAGCAAGCTTATTACTTGCAAAGGTCACAGGTTTTTCACACAAACTTTGGCAGTCTACTGAAAACCAAGGGCCCTAATCCTTCAAATTTTATCATGTAGTCTCAATATCATTGCTATGCATTCTATTGAAGAAATAAATTATTCTTATGCTGGAAAATACATAGGCAGGTATTTACAGATGTTGGCTAATTGCATAGAAGATTGGTAGATAAAAAGAAAACATTCATCCCTGTGCTCAGGTGTACTGAGTGGTGTCATTCTAGCAAATTTCTGAGAGAACTAGTTTATCTAAGAAGTGGCAGATCTCAATTTTACAGGCTCCCTGATAAACAACAAGACTTTTATTCAGCTAAAAACAATTGCCTTAATCGTGAATATATAACAGGAGTGGCAGGATCTGTTTGTCCACTAAACTCTATTGCAAATATCATAGAGGAGATAGCATTCCTGATCTTGTACATAATTTCTTTATATACGATGAATTGTATAAGTTCCAGCCATTTAAATGTGAAATGAAATTCTTGTATCTTATAATTTCTGGATAAGAAAGTAATTCAGGGATACTGGACAACTAATGATTAATGTTTGTGATGCCTATACATGTACCTCTCAAGGGTAAATTTTCTGCATGATTCATTATTAATGGAAATTGCATGCCTAACTCCCTGTACACCATGCAGAAAATGTGTTTCTTTACATCTATCATGATAAAAAAGTAGGAAAATAAATATTTTCCTTTTTGAAATTATATTCAAAGTATCTCTGATAAGAAGCTAATAAATATGCAAAATAGCTGAAGAGCAAAATAAGTAAAAGTGGAAAGAGGTTCTAGCAACAAATTTATTCTTGACACAATAAGGTGATTTGCAAAATCTTAATGTAAATGGAAGCATAAGAAGATAAAACCTAAAAGAATGCTTTTAAAACACAGAGTGTTTTCTTTTTTTTCTGCTGTAGAATTATATAAATCTTACATAAAACAAAATGTGCTTAAAAGTATTAGAGAAACAAAAAATCTTAGATCATGATTTTCCTACCTTTCTGGAACACGATGAGAAAGCATTTATAGAAAACAAGTTATAAAACCACGGTGTTTTAATAAATCTTGGTATGAAGGAGCATCTTGTTTATGTAAAATTGTTGACTGTTAATCACACAGGTCTCTCTTTAACATAGTGGTAATTATAAATAATTATAATAATTTCTGAATAGCATTGCTGAAATTTGAAATACAAACTAAACCTTCTTGTTGCCTTACATAAAATAATTCAGTGAAATAATTGCAAGTTAAGTGTCATGAGATAAAAGAATGTCATTTAACAGATACAAACTGCAATTTCTTGTAAGTCCTATCACAGTGTTAAGAATAGCATCAAGTATATGGCCTGGAAAAAAAATGAATCGTTAAACTTGTAAAATATTGTGTATATTAAATAAAATATATATTAAAAAACAAAACAAAACAAAACAACAACAACAAAAAAAAACAGATAGATAGAGGAAGATAGAAATAATTCCCAGGAAAAAAAAAAAAGTACCAAGTAGTAGAAAGAAAAGCAGCCTCAGAAGGTAGTCTACTCTGGGACTGAATGGAAACAAAAAAAAGCTTATTATATGCTCACAAGGAAATGGATGTGTAAACAAAGATATGACAAAGACTTTGGTGATGCAAAATTAGTCAGAGTAGTCAAAGGTAAAACTGATTACTAACACTTAGAGAACAATATCAGACAAAATAACTGGTAGTAAAATAGTAACTGGAATTCAGTATCAGTAAATGCAGAAGAAATATGTGTGGAGAAACAAAACAAAATGAGACAATCTGTCCCTTTTCTTCTCCTATCCCCAAAATATGTACAAAAATACACTGATGTGAGCAATTTCCATTCAGAAAAAAGCATCACGTAGTCATTGCCTGTTTTTCTGTTGATGCACTGATGGTGACTGTCAAGTAGCAAAAAAGCAAGCTTAGAAAAAGTACTGAGAAAGGATATGAGGACAATACAAAACCACAATATGCTACTGTATGAATGTATAGCTGCCCATACTGTCTCAAATGCTATCTATCTAGCCACTCCTCAAAAAACTATATAGAATTGGAAAGGACATAGTGTGTGTCATAAGAAGACTGTACATGCAACATTCTTTCTTATTAAAACCAGGCAAAAAAGAATGGAGCTTTTTAGCCCGGAGGAGAAGAGGGAAGGAATGTTTGTCCAAGATATAAGAAACTTTGAAGGGCTGATGAAGCTGAGTTAAGCGTTACTCATTGAATTCAGCAGGTGATAGGCTTAAAAAAAAAAAAAAAAAGTGGCTTAATACAAACAAAAGAATAATACTTATAACACAATCAAAACCATGGGTGTTTTTGCTGAAGAATAGACAGATACAGAAAAAGATATCCATTGAGACCATGTTAACATAATGGTTTTAATATAATATCCATCTCAGGAAATTCCTACATTGCTAATTTTGAAGAGCTGAGGGAACATATCTAGAGAAAGATCATCATATTGTCAGCCTTACCCAATACCCACTGAGCAGGCATTTACCACCGGTCACTGCTGAGGCCAGGAGACACATGGATGGAACGCTGAGATGACATAATTTGGTAATTCCTCTATTTGAGGTTAAAAAAAAAAAAAAATCAGACAGTGTTCTTACATAATCTTTTTTTATTCAAGCCTGATTTTTTAATTTATTTACTTTATATTTATGAACAATTTATATCTTCCAACACTGTACAGTTATGAAGTTGCTGAACTAACAGGTGTTGACTACATCTAGTCATAAATTAAGTGTACAACTAATTGTCAACAATTAAATGAAACTTCTGATAGACTCTATTGGAAAAATCCCAGTTCGTAGCTGTAGATGCCTAAAACATTTCTGGATGGATTTCACTACCAAGCAAAGTAAGAATGGCATATTATTCTCTAAATAATGCTGTATATCCATATGGGTGACTATCAAAATCTGCTACATATTGTAAACCTATTGCCTACTTGATTCTCAGACTATCTGAAGAGTGTTTCGATTATTATTCAAGAGAAATTCATATATCTCACCAAATGTGTTAGACGCTATTCAGGAACCTCAGTGTTTCTTACAATCCTCCTATGCAGTTTTCAAAGCTTGCATTTTGACAGACTAAAATTGTTAATGTATTAGTAGTTAAAGTGTATGTTAGCAAATGAATGTGTTAGCCAAAAAACAAACAAAAATATCAAGAAAGAAAAGCAAATCAAATGAAAGTAACATGTCTATTATTTAGGTTTTGTATAATAAAGTTGAAAACAGTAGATAACACACTTATCTTTTCTAAAATGGAACAAATTAGTAGTCATATCCTATAATCAGTAAAGCTCAGAAATGATTTTGTGTCAAGTCTGTGCAGCTTTTAAAACAAAAACAAAACCTAGGCTACATTTGTTTTGCTTCTCTCTGGACATCTGGACACGGGAATTATTTGCTTTCCCCCTTCGTGTGATCTTTTGTCATGTAATGAAAATGATCATAAATTGTGTAATTGATCATAATTTGGAACTTGGAGCTACAAATCATCTTTACTTCTGTGGAAAAGAAAATAAATTCAAATCTTTCACACTGGGTGAATCCACTTTTCACGAGCTTTTTCTGCTTTTTCTTTCCACAGAATGAAAAATACTGTTTGAGACTACCCATATGAAAGTAGTAAGTAGTATGAAATTAAACAGCAGCTGTACAACTAGTGAAAAATTTAATTTGCAAAAACTGGATGCATCTAATCTTTCCATTTGAATTTATATCCTCAAAGGTGATTGAGTGACGAGGTGATCTTATTTTTGCAGTTTGAAGTGGTTTTAAATGTAACTTTTTTTTCCATTTCATTTGCCTATTCAATATTACTGCTTGGCTAAACAACAAAAGAACTAATCCAGAGTTTATTATTTTTGTCTTTTTTTTTTTTTCTCTCTCTACTATCACTTGACAGAACTTTCACTGTTTGAAGGAGTAAGGAGTATCACCTTACTGTTGCAACAACTTATTTTTTCTAAATGAGAATTGCTGGTAGACTGAGAGACATTATAAGTCTTTATGTGACAGCATTTCCACAACAACTGATAGCACGCCCTGTGTCCGGCTAGAGTCTCCTTTCAAACTAAAACAGTCTGCATATTGGATTGCTTGCTGTAAAGAATTTAGCACATCGATATAGAAAGCAGTCTGCAGTCAGTACACACCTGTAGCATTTTCCTTGTCTGTGAATAGAGAGCAAGATTCAATACAAATAGATGAGAAACATAAATCTATTGTTTCTGTATTCTGAACAAGAAATATTATTCTCTCGTATTTTGTTTTCTGTTATTCAAAGGCTGAATAATATAACAAGATAATTCAGCAAGGCCTAGCTAAATAATATACTTACATAGCTCCTAATCCATCATATCCCACGTGTACCAGAACATTCCCTGACAAGTAACAGAGAAGGGGCGTCACTCCACCCCAGTGGAACGATTTGCATAAAGGCCAAAGGAGTTAATGGGACTATTAAAACATTTACATTTGAATATATACTATATTTCTTGCTCATTTACTACCTTTTTAAAGCTGTACCAGCCAGGAATTGTATCATAGCACAGAGGAAATGAAAAAAAGAACAACATCACAGTAGACTATAGCAAAGACATGAGTAAGACATTATCGGGATTTCTCCAAGTCTTTGAAACATTGGGAAGAAAACAGCTGTGATGATAGCTTTATCGTTACTATGTTGAGTTTAGGTACTAGCTGTCATATAGGTGAATATGGACAGAAAGGGAAAGATTTCAGCAACGTTTCAATTTGGCTACATTTTTTCCCCAATATGTTTTTATTTATTTATTTATCTATTGATTTACTTTGCTTCAAGAGGTCAGATAGTTAATGATATATAGCAGCTAAATGAATTTATGTTGGGAAAACAGTTTGAGTTGGGAAGAGGTGACTAGAGGACTGCTACAAGAGCATTACAGCTAGTTTTGTCAGTTGTTGCAAGAGTGAGAGGTAAGTTGCTAAACTGTGCTGATTACAAAACAGAGTAAAGGCGGGTCAGTAAACAAATAAACAAACAAAAAAGACAGTATAATTGAGGAGGTGCTGGAGGAACTAGTAGTAATGGCTTATGTAATTCAATGTAGAGAAATGTAAGAAAACACGCTTAGAGATAAAAGAAAGGAAGAAAAGGACAAGCTGTTGCATACCATATGAAGGGTTGTTAAGCACTGGAATAGGCTCCCCAGGAGGTGGTTGGGTCACCATCCCTGAATGTGTTTAAAAACCGTTTGGATGTGGTGCTCAGGGATATGATTTAGTGGAGGGTTGTTAGAATTAGAGTACTATGGTTAGGTTGCAGTTGGACTTGATGATCTTTCAGGTATTTTTCAACCTGAGCAATTCTATGATTCTATACAGTAATGTTTCAAAACATCAAAGAAGCAAAAATCCTCAGAAAGAGGCATATAAAATCTTAAAACTTTCCAAATCCTATTCAGCATAATGGAAAAAGCCATATGGGATTATGGACTACCTAAATGTATGTATCACAAGTAAGGAAGTAGAAATTCCTCTGCAGCATTTTTGGACTGGGATAGCAAAATTGTATTTGGATACATTGCATGGTATTTGTCAGTTTCACTTGAACTAAGAAATAGAGAAGGAAACCATCATAACGCAAATTGTCCAAAATATTCTCCATTTAAGTTGTTAAGAGTACTTAGTCATTACTTAGAAAAAAACAAAAAACTAGAAGAGAGACATTAAAATTATTTGAGCTAGTTGTATGAAGAGATACTGGATACTCATGGATTTTCTGGTCTTCCTTAACATTTGCCTACAAATACCAAGACATTCGCACAGCTGCACAAAAATGTTCCTGACTACATAACCTTCATACAAAACTCTGGTTGCTTGAATAGAGTTTTCACAAACCATTCTACCATCTCTTTTTTTTTTTTTTCTTTTCCTTATTTGGATATACTTAAGTAATTGTAACTTGATGTTTTAAGGGTCATTTTGAATAGCAATAAATCCTATGCCTGCTAGCAACTCTTCTTCCTCTTGTGTCCACAGCTACTATCAGACTAGAACTATTCCCACTAATTTCAGATTAGCAAAAACTTTTTTTTTTTCCCAAAGCATGAAACACATGGTCTCTAGACTGGCATATCACATCTTTAGGTCAGCCTATTTTGGAAAGAAAGAAGCTATTCTTTCTTTTTATTTTAGGTTGCATATGTTTTAGGTGCATTCCTGAAAACTTTCTCTGAATCTCAAATACTAGCTAGGATAGTAGAACATATATATGTGTGTGTATATTCTTTATTATTATTATTATTATTATTAATATTCCTTCTTTCTGACCTGTCACAGGATGACACTGGCTCTGGTTTTTAGACAAAATTCACTATTAGAGGAGTCTGTTTTATAATCACAAGACTCCTTAAAAGTTGAAAACACTACACATTTGTTTTAGAAATGCATAATATGTCACAGTTAATTTTTCTAATTTTGGGAACATAAAATCTATACTAAAATCAAGAGAAACTCTTATCATTAAATGCTATAGAGATTCTTGACTTCTTGACACAGAATATTTAGACTTCTAGAGGTCTGCCTATGCATCATTTGCAGTACCAGAATTTGAACATAACACATTTTCTCCCTATGCTGAGCTCCTCAAACAGAAAGCAGAGAACTTATCAGCAAATATAAAAGAGCAATATCAGAGAAAAAAAAAAAAAAAAAAAAAGGTCAAAACTATCACCAGATGGGAGAGAAGTTAGTAAATCTAACTGACAGCTCAATCATGGACAAGTTCATACCAAAAGAAGAGCTCAGCAATTTCAGAGAAATTTCTGATTGTTTAAGCATGAACTTCAGTGAAATCAAGTGGACAGTGGATGATGAACCTGCACATCACCGACTATGAATCACTAAGACTTTTTTGAGCAGGACAGATATTGTCTGTCAATAGACTGACTATATGTCAGTACCAACATAGAGTATCAGTCTCGTTTGTATTTTACAGCTGAATTTAACAACTGATGTATTCAGGACATGCTTTAATAACACGCCTCCATAACTAAAGGTCACATAAACATCATGTAGAAAAGGAAATTCTTCTAAAAACAATATAGTGAAGTATCTACTCTGTCAATATTATAGTTAAATGACGAAATTGATCAGTCCAGCACTGAAATAATGAATAGCAATAGACACTATATGGATCTAGAAATGCAAATGGTAAATAATTAATTTTTTAAAAAGGAAACATCATTTTTGTATACAAAAACCATCACGTACGTACATTCTTCATGTATCAGTGTATAAGCATAAGCTGATGTAAAGTAGGAGTAACTGCAGTGAAATACAGGATAGCTCAATTGCTCAGTACCTTATTTATTGTTTCCAATTCATTAAATATTCAGTAAGAAAGTCTGATACTGAATTTAAAAATTAATTATCTCAAGGGTAATGCTGTTCCTTTAATTTAACAAAAGTTTGTCATTTTTAACTGATATCACTAGAAATTACGTAGTATTCTCAGATTAATGTATCTAAATGATTAGAATTTACTTCATACTACTGCATTTTTATAACATCATTTATAATTCTGGTAATTTCTGAAGTATAAAGAAACAAAGATAGCTATATGTACAATTAAAAGCTAGAACTTTTTAAAGAAAATCTGTACTTTTTGCAGTAAAAAGAAACAGTATTGATTTACAATATTTGTTCTAAAGATTGCAATCTGAATATTTGTACAACTTTGTTGTACTGTTAATTCAATGAAGTTTGTTTGTATTTGACAGAACAATTATACTAGGGGAAAAGAATATATATAGAATAATATAGAATATATATATATATGTAATATAGTATGTATATGTAATATAATATGTATATGTAATAGAATAATTAGAATATATATATATATATATATATATATACATTCTAATATAATCTTGACTACCACTGAGTCTGTCTAGTTTTGTGAGTGAAGTTTCAGGCAAGTAAGGACTGTACTACAAATAGAACACTAAGTGAAACTGTCTCAGTTATCTTCTAATAAGTTGGCTTATTATAAATTCAAATGCATTTCTTCTTGTTCAGATTATCATAGAGGTTTCTTCACAAAATGAATAACTTATAGTCTTGGTATCCTACTACAAGATAAGGGGGTGGGGACAGCCTGCATATATGAGAAACAGGACTGAAGTTGAAAGTGGGAATAGGTATACTAATGAGCTTTTGCCAAATTCCTGGATAAGTGGAGTGCCAGTCAAACTCTTCTGTGAGGATTGCAGCAGTGAAAGAGACATACAAAAATATGAGAGGAAGAACAAATTACCACTAGAGCTACAGATCCAATCTGACATTATTTTCAGGGAATAAATGAAGTGATGGAAGTCAAAATTCCCATTAACTGAAAGAGGGCTTTTCTCCATTCAAAGTTAATCCAAAGAAAAATTGATTTGTTTAAACTCTTCGGTGACATAGTATCAAAGCTACCATTTCACAGTTTTCATCCAGGATTGTACCACTCTTTTCTGATAGAAGGTAAAGAGAAAGACATAGCAAAGAATCTGTGGTTTTCTTATAAATATTTAATACTTATCTGTTAACAGTTTAATGGGAGGAGAATTTAAAGTTACATTTATTACTTCTAATATTTGTTTGCTATAAATTATATTTATTGTAATTATCTAATGTTGTCCTTACTATTCCTACATACTAGTCATAACGCTTGTTGTCAGTTTGCAAGAACTGTAATCAGCTTTCCAAACTGCTGTGTGTCTGGTGAAGTGCTTATTTCTGAGCAGGATCCCAAGTGGAATTTCATCACAAGATGTGGTGGAATCAACAAGAGTGGTCTTTCCAGGAAGGGATGACTCACACAGCAGAGTAAGAAAAGGTGAACAGCTCAGGCTATGCTCATTGAGAGAAGTCCCCAAATGCTTATTTTCCTACTGCAATTGATATGATTTTGAAATGCGACTTGGAAAAGCCAGGACTGAAGAGTTATTGATTTTCCTGTGTTGAAAATAAGGATTAATTTAACTCATTGCCAAAGTTGCACATTTTGAAAAAATTAAAGATTATAAAACACATGATTTTGAAAGCAATTTCATTTATCAAAACTAACTTTCTGAAAGAAATTCCAGTTGTCTGTGAGGGAGGAAATTTTCATTTGAGGTCCACAAAAGCTTTTGCTAGTGTAACATCCTCCTCCACCTCCACATTTCCAAGAGGTAACAAAACTCTATTTTGTTTTCAATAATGAAATTTATACAATTCATTTGAAAAATTCCTGATAGGTAAGGATATATATGCTACTGAGTCACAGTAAAAATGCACAACAAAACTGTTATTCTGAAAATCTGGTGTTAATATTACAAGCAAACATGGAGAAGACAAGGGTTCATTGGACTGACAATAATCTGAATTTGTGTATAAAATACATATTAGCTGATGAAATCCATAAACTATATTCTAGCATGTGTTCTGGTTTTGTTTTATTCAAAAGAAATCCAGTTTGATCACTTCCAAGATACCTTGATGATGCTATTCAAAGCACAGTAAGTACAGATGATCTGGAGACCAACTGTTAGCATACATTATCAAAAACTAAATATCAACATAAGCATACCCTAAAGTTTCCATATATTCAGAAGCTATTCAGTAGCTAGGCATCTGCATATTTTTTTAGCACCATTTAAGAATGATTTGAATGGTTTTGGCAGAAAGACTCCTAAATTCATGAATGTGGGTAAGTTTATATAACTTGTTACCTTATGCCTTGTTAAAATACAGCCTGGCATCTTTCTATGAAAATGTTCTTTTACAGTGCAAATCCATGTAGATTTGCAACCTTACTATGTTGTGACCCTCAAAAACCATCCTGCACCTTCTCAATATTTATAGCATGTTTGTTCATCAATTTAGCTGCATTTCCCATAGAATATATAAGTACTTTCAATGACATGTCTTCATAAACAGGAATGTGAAAACCTCTTCCTCATATTCTCCAAAAAGTATGAATATGTATTTAATGCCATTAGCTTGGTAATCAAATATTAGAAGGACTAAGAAGCTGAAAAATAATCATAATGATGTTTTGAGGGTCACTTATATTTTCTGTTGCTACAAATATTGTAGAAGGTTTATCTTACTCATGTATGACATACAAAGAACTTTTAAAAGTATAGTTATCAGTACATTTGGTTTTCAAGCAACCTGTGAATGACTTTTTTAACTTTTCATTTTTGTCATCATTCTTAAACTAGTATAGGTTAGTACAGACCTCAGGGAGTGTAATCAGAGAAAGACTTAGCTTAAAATAGTATCATTTCTCAAAATAGTATCATTTCTGTGGTGCCCATAAGCACTGAAGACACTTCTCCAAATCTACTATACAATATCACTGATCTATATAGCCATGAGATTATGCACACACTACAAGATGAAAAGGTAGAGTGAGAAATAGCTATTTTCATGGTTTTATTTGGAAGTGCAACTTATAATCTATAGCAACAAACAAAACACACTGACACATCTGAAAATGTCACATACTTGATTTCTGTATTATATGACACAAAATTTTTATGTCGTCAGCCTTACTTAGGACTATATCCAACAGCAAATAACTGATGCTAATAAACAGAATTTTCACTGAGCTGACTTTATATGTTAGTTTATAGATAAATTACAGATAAATATACTGGCAATGTGTAGATTTGGGACAATATCAACATACCGTCAAAATGAAGATCTCACATATTTGCGTCTAATTAGCCTCCAAATGAGCAATGGATTTCAAAAGCCACTGGTTAGAGAGGTTAAAGAAATTTCTTAGAACTAGTACAAACTGCAAAAGCACACATAGAAAATGTTTACATAAAATGCCTGGGTAAAACCAGGTCAAAACAATGCCAAAACATTTTGGAGAGCTCTGAAAAGGTCAAGTTTGAAATCCTGAAAACTCCTTTGCCTTTCTAATTTTGGTACTGTTCTTAGTGTAATAAATGAATTAACGGTGTACTATTTAACCATTTAAAACTGCTGTATGTAATAACCTTCAAACTTCCTCCAAAGTTCTCTAAATAGCTTGAGATCAAAAGTAAGACTTTGGCAAAAATACTGCAGTTAGGGCCAGAAAGATCATGAACATGCTTCAGCTTGGAAAGAAAACTTGATTTAGCAGCTACAGGCTAATTTATTCCTTATCTGTTGTTCCAGATTGTTCTGGGGCATGGAAGTCAAATCTTTTGGCTTGTCTGGACCGCCCTGAGTGAAGAGAAATTGTCTAGGATTGCATCTACAAAGTAATGCATCCTAATTATTTCCTTGGAAAATAAAACAGACAAAGAGCACAATAACACTACTTAATAGAACAAATTCTGAGCCAGAAACCACTCTTTTTCAATACAGTCACCACCATTAGCTATGCACTGTCACCAGTGATGAACAAGAACCTATATGCTGCTCTTGTAACAATCTGCACCAGTGGAAGTGATTTACTTTCACTGTCACCACTGCTAAAATTGACCACCCACCACCTCACTGTGGTCATATGCACTGCTTGGTCTCCTTAAATGTTCAGCTAGCATTGCTGAATGTCACTAGGTGTCATTTTTTTTTTTTTTTTCTGCAAGGAGGAGTTCAATGACACAACTTCGATTCATATACACTTCCATTTCAGGTGTATTTTGTCAGACTCCTCTCCCATTGTCTCTCTCTTTGTTTCCTCCCTCCACTGCCATCTGTTACACAGCAACAACATGCAATGAAATATTGGTGGGAAGGTTCAAGCTCTACTTCCATACCACTAATATCCGCTTGATGGTGTGGGCCAACATAATAAAATATGAGGCATTAGTTTCAGAGCAGCCCTCATGAGATATATATGTATCATTAATGTATATAAGTAACAAAACTTATTTTAATTTTAATGCTTTTTATTAGAACACAAAAAAGAGCAACAAAAAAATAAAATTAGTGGGATACATGACCTTGTTTTTGTGGAACTAATGTGTCATTTTGGTTTGATGGAGGTGGCTGCAATTCTTAGTGAGTTCTCAAGTTGTTTGTTAGAGATTTTTTATGAAATTTTACTCCTCCCACACTTCATCGTTGAAAATAATTGTTCACAAATGTACATACTGACAAAAAGCGATGCCATGAATAAGGTGTGATTGTAAAGACATGGATATATCTTTCTAGTAAGAGAAAACTTATAAAAGTCTGGTAAAGAGGAGTGATCCAATTTTTGACTGCAATTCTCTTCACTCCATTTGAAAATTCACAAGTAATGTATTTATGTTGACTAAAAATGACATCTCAAACAAACCAAATAATTGATGATTCTTTTTGCAGTCTGGAAACCTGTCCTAAAATTCCCTTATCAGAACAGAAAGCACGGCTGCATATTTTTCATTGTTTATAGGACTGTGTTTAGCCAATGTATCAAACTCCATAAACTTCTCTGCCAGAACTTGAGTTAGCACTGCACTGTGCCCTCCTCATGGCCTGATTTCAGCCGAGATGGGATTAATAGTAGAAACAGCAACAAGGGGCGCAGGGCACAGTGCCATCTTTGCTGGGCTGCATGTGGCCTATGGGACGCAGGCTGGGCATGCCTACTCTAGTGCTTTCACTCACAGTAACTTCGAGAAGTTGAAACAACTGAGATTTATGTCTCAATCACTTACTGTACTATATTATGTGGATATACAGCACCCTGCTATAAAGGATAGTAAAGACAACTGCTACACTTATCCTTGTTGGGTATGGGAGAAAGAATCTCTTCACACTGCCAAGTACTGTAACTGTCATACATGGAACAGCATGGAATATTTGGAGATTGTCAACTGCACAATTAACTTCTTATTCAAACTAGCTGCATGAGAATTTTCAGTAAAGAAATCCCTCAACATTTTCTGCTTATGCGAATAATTTTCACTGGTAAAACCTCCTGAAAATGTATGCCTGCAAATTGCAACACAGTCAGATTAGGCTCATTCTTAAGAGAGGATTGCATTAGAAATCTACTTCAAGGTGCAGAGATTCAAACCAGTTATCTAAGAACGATACTTGGGACTTTCAAAAACAAAGGAACATGACCAACCTCTTTTCAGTGGTCTGTGGGGACTGGAAAAGGGGAAATGGCCGTAAACTGGAGCAAAGGAAGTTCCACTCCCATATGCATAAGAACTTCTTCACAGTGAGGATGACAAGGCACTGGAACAGGCTGCCCAGTGGTGATGTGGATTCTCCTTTTCTGGAGATATTCAAGACCTGCCTGGACATCTACCAGTGTAGCCTGCTTTGGCAGGGGGGTTGAACTCAATGAGTTCTAGAAGTCCCTTCCCACCCTTGCAATTCCGTGATTCTTTGAAAAAGCTATAAAATCTCTTCAGTAATGCTGGCATAGATTCAACTGCACCAGACATAGTTACACAGTTTTTGATATAGATGATAACACAGGAGCATCACATACTCTAACTACTGCAAGCTTCAAACTGCCTCATACACATACACTGTTAATAACCTCTGAGCGTATTTGTATATAGGAGGCACAAAAGGAACAAATCTCATTTTTGATTATATTGAATTGTTTAGTAAACTTATGTGGCCCATTTACAATCTCCCATCACTTTTGGAAAGGTCGTATCTATAAGAATTATGAAAAACAAAGAAACCCTATTTCATAGGTTTAGTTTTCATTAAATACCTAAAATAAATAAATCAGGAATAAACATAGTTTTGAGAAATATAGGCAGGTTGTATTTGAGAATGTTATAATGATAATTAGCTTTGATATGCTGAAACATTTCTCTATGTAAAATATATGATTATTACCTTCCATGTTCTACAGGTAGCGGGTACACAAACAGAATGCATGAACTGAACATAACAATTTTTTCTTATTTTTTCTTTTCAACGTACCTTTTATATAATAAATTATTATATACTTTTAAAATGAAACACTGTAATTATTTAATTAACCTGTATTACCCTCTGTAAAATGCAAAAGCTATAAATACAGAAGCAAATCAAACTGGCTTCTGCTGTAGGCAAGAAACCCTCCTCCAGTGGAAAGCTACTGTTCAGATATTGTTTGTTAATTTCAGTATTTGTACATTAACAAGAAAAAAAATAAGGGCAAGCATAATATAGCTAAATTTATTTATTTTCCATAATATGGTACTAAAAATTATTCTGATATTAAAAAATGAGACATAGTCCAATTAATTCAGCAAGAGGAGAATGAAAATTCTCTGTTGTAATTGAAACATTCTGGACAACTGCAACATGGAAAAATAGTTTTTAAAATTACTACCCCTTATTTAATACTATTTCCATGTACTGTAACAGGTGATTTTCATTCTCACTCATTTCTCTCTTATCCTCTAACACTTAAAAATTTACTGACAATAGTCTACAATGTAGTCCTGATACTAACAGAAAATACAGGAAAATAACATAGATCCACAAAAAGCAAACATCTTGCTTTTTATATCACTATTTTAAGTGCTGTTAGCACTATAAGCTAACATTTAAAATAGTAATTGCAGCCAAATGCACTTGCCACAAGCCACTTTTGTGATCATCAGATAATTTAGATTTGCTTTAACAAGTACAAGCACTTCAAAAATCTGTTTATAGTTTCTGTTACTTCTCTATAAGAAACATTTTCCTTCATAACTTTTGTATCTTACCACACTTGCTAACTCACTGAATCTCTCGCAGTATAATTTTGCTATGGCAAAACTAATAACACAGATCTAAGGGATGCAGATCTTTCAACATATGCATTTTTTCTTCTTAATTCTATTTTCTACGAAGCAGTGAATTGTCTGAACTCCCTGACATGTCAGTTTCTGTCCCATTTCACAAAAGCAAGTGATATAATGAAATACTTTACTGAATTCTTACGTAAAAGAAAAGCAACAAAACAATGTATGTCACTGTTTATCTTTAGTAATCATAATGTATGTGTGTGTTTGATTTGTTGGCTTAGGAAAAGAGATTCACATTCATCATGGAAAAAAAAAATCCTGAAATTTTCAGTGATTCTTTTCATTTGTGATGATTATACTCCTGAGACATAAAAAATGGCTAAATATTTCAGAAGACGAACTAAATCAATGCTAAGAAGCTAACACAAAAAGAAAGAAAAGCAAATAACTGAATTCTAATATAAGACCAAATATATACACAAAGCTATATTAACATCACTGAAACTGAAAAAATCAAAGACTTAAGAAATGCCAGAATTCAGAATTGCCTATGCAACCTTAATTTGTCCTCATTCTTCAGATACTTTGTAATGAAGTATTTAATTAAGATTAATGTCAAAGGTAAGCACTAATTCCAAGTGGCCAATTTTCATTACACTGCTCTGTATATTCATAGTCCAGTTCACACTGGCATTAGGATGCCTGCAGTACTTCACATTTCTATAGATATGACTCCTAAGTACAAAGTTGGAATCTGAGAAAATGAGCATTAATATCAATTTACTACCTCTCCAAAAACGTTTGGCTTAAGCGACTTACTTAACATCACAGAGGAACTCTGGGGCTTAAAGGCACATAATCCAATTCTTAAAGGAATCATTCTTTTCTTCCAAGACTGCCTTTTTCTCTCTTTTTTTTTTTTTTCAGTCATCTGCCATACTAATTACATATTTTCTTTTTTTTTTTTTCTTTTTTTTTTTTTTCCCCAGCTAATTAAATTCAGATTCTATCTATTGATGTTTTTCTTCTCCCTAAAACCTTGAATCACTACTGCAGCAATTCCTTTGGCTGAGTGAGAACAGAACTCTGTGTTAGGGGTGGGGGGTGAGCAGAAGAGTAGAGAGGGAAGAGTAATCCCATAGTTAGAAATCCCTACAGAAAAATAGAAAGCTGCATTAAGGTTGTATAAACCAGAATCACTAATTTAATCATGAGCATTTCATAACTTTAGGATCCTCATAAACAATGCATGCATATGTTTTCTTAAAATTTAAGAGGTAAATGAGGGAAAAGGTATGTTATCACATTAATACCCATATAGATCATCAGAACACTTAGTCTTTAAATCCACATAATAGCATTACATCTGAGCTCACAGATTAGTGAGTAGTATTTTAAGTTCCTATTTACTAGAGAAAAAAGTGACTTTGCAGTCACGAATCTTAGATGTTTGCCAAAAGCAGATGCATTTTGAGAGTGAAGTGCACTGACTTTCGTATTATGTAAAGCAATAAGTGTACAGGCATTTCTTCTTTTTGTCTTAAAGTTTTTTTTTTTTACTCTTTAAAGGTTTTTACTCTTCTAATCCTGTTTCTCTTTAACTAATAGTTATTTTAGTTATTTTTGTTGTTCCCCATTCCATTTCTCTAGCTTCTCAGCTCATGCCATCTCAAACATCTTACTTAAGTTCTTACTTCCTTTTTCTTTTCCCTGTTTTGTCTTTTATTCCTTTTTTTTTTTCTTTTTTTTTTTTTTCTTTTTTTCTTTTTTTCTTGTTTTATTGCTAGTCCTTCTTGCCTGGTTCTTCATCACTGCAAAGTTTCCCTTTCTATTTATTTTCTAATTTTGTCTTGATTTCTCCCATCTCTGGCTCTTTGGTCTATTTATTCTGCTCAACCACTCTCAGTTCCTCTTTGGAGCTCTATCCTGCTTTCAGATTTATGTTATGGCTCTTATTTCACAAATCACATTCTGCTAGCACCAGACTTCTTACCTGGATAATCACAGGGTCCTCTCCTTCTGTGGTCCCCAAAACAGATTTCCCTTGTTTTGCTTTTCCTTTCTGTCTCTTTATCTTCTTCTGGGTTTGAGGTCCATTGTTAACACAGCCTTTTTCATCTGTTCAGCATCTAGGCCCATTTTTATTTTGACATTCCAACTTACTTATATATATATAAATATATATATATATTTTATAGGTGGTCTCCCCAAAGCATTTGTCTGAACAGATTTTTTTCTATTCTTCCTTTTTTTTTTTTTTTTTCCTCCATTTATTTTGGACCAGGTGACATCATTTTGATTCTGCCTGGTGTCAATAGGTGGAAAGTCAATGCAAGATGTAAATTTCAATTCTCTGAAATGAAGGATATATTTCCTACTTTTGGGTACAGTGTTCTTTCAGGCTTTTGTCAAGGAGTAACAAGAGCATGGCTGCTCACTGAGAACAGGTGAACCAAGAACACAGTGATCCCGCACACATTAAGAGGGCCTCTTCAGCCACAGTCCAGTCTTCCAAGTAAATAGGTAACACAGGCAGAATAAATCCGGAGAAGATGGCAAGGCCCAACTATAAGCCTACATCATAAGACAATATCACAGCAATACAGCAGGTCAGAGATGATGCTGTGAAATTAATCTTCAGATATGGGTTAGCAGGAGTGTCTGAGGTACAGATCCATGAATATAAGAAAAGTCTAAGATTTAGTCAGGAAGTCAGTCAATGAGTTGAAGTCTGGATTGAAGAATTCTGAAGACAGAAACATGGTTGAGCTGGAAATCTGCATTTTTACAGCACAGCTCATGTAGAAAATGAAGCCTCTTGACTAAGCTCAAATAGAAGTTTTGGACGTAATGGGTGTTGTTAGAGACCTAAAGTGAGGCTTATCAGAATCATTAAGCCGTTATCAGAACCATTAATGCCCTCAGCAATATAGCTGAATGTCAGGGGAAAACTTGGAGTACAAAGTTTCTCATACTCCCTGACCTATTGCAGAAAAGAAGCTTGCTATGCATGCCATAAAACCATAAAGCAAGCCTTCAGTACAGGCAGTCATGGGACCAGAGCTACCCTACAGTTTTAGACACCAGCTAAGAAGACAGGGTGGACTCTTTCTGCTTCTAATCATAGCGTCCATAGCACATAATTATTACATTTGAATGAAATTGCAATCTTATTTTCACTGCTAGAAAGAGCACTAGTAATCCCATCTGACTGCATTGCTGTATCTCACTGACAGATCAACTCATTCTTTAGAAGCATGTTCAGTGAAGAAAGAATGTTTAGAAATTGTAAAGCCTGTAATCTTTTAAAAGTCATGAGTATTATGACTTGGGAAGATTTTCACAGGTACAACAGAAGGAATATTCTTGACAGAAAGGCCCTATCAAGACTCAAAACCTGTTTGTTAGAGCACAGTTATGCTAGAACAAATTTCGTAAGAGTCTTTAGTAGGGGCAAACCAGTGTCATCATTCAATTCTTTGAATCTTACTCTGCATCAGTTAAAATATTTTGACTCCTATTGAAATGAAAACATATTCAGCTAAGGACTCCTTGACAGGAAAAACTTAGCCTGCAAAACCAAATGTTGAGTTTTAACGTTTAGAGCCTCTTAAATAAACAGAACACACAATAAAACAATTGTAAAACTGCTTCTGTCAGTAATCAAAGTTGCTCTTAAGGAAGTAAAATAACTGACATTCTACAATGTCAGAACGACATTCTGACGTTTCTACAGAATGAACTCGTGTCTTCTTATTCTGTTTTTGTATTTTTGTGCCACCTTAGCTGGGTACAAGAGAGTTTGCTTCCAACACTTTGCATGATCTCTGCATAAGAAATAAAACGCAAAGCAAGTATGAATTACAACACATTAGTAATAACAATAATTCAATAGAAATATATATTTAAAGTTGCTAGCTAGGAAATATCCTAAATATTTGTTGAAGTAGATCTAAACAGTCTGTAGTTAATTCCATGCAGAAATATACTTTTATAGCAAACTAATGTAGAGATGTGTGCATTATATGTATTTAAACCATAAATAATTAAAAGTAGAGGCATTCATGATACATAGGTCTATAATTTCATGGCTTGTGGTAAATAACTTTAAAATTTCTTAGATTAGTTGTTCCGGAGGTCAGGGTCAGAAGACACAACAAAGCACACATTTTTGCTAATTATCAAACACTTAGGAGGAGGAGGAGTTAACTAGAATGCATGGAGAACCATGTTACCAGAATCATTTTTTTCTGTATTTTCATTTCTCAAATTATATGAGCAAGAGGTCAATCTATGAGTAAGATATTTCACTTCTACTCTCTGCTTCTCTTCTGCAATTATTTTACCAACTAAAGGTGTGCATTAAGTACTTTTCAATATGAACGATATCAGTTTACACTGACCTTGGTTCACTTTGCGTTGGCATTACACTGACAGTGTTGTTTTATCGATTTTTTTCTCCTCCAAAAGCCAGTGAAATATTTTATAATTGCTTTATAAATGTGACTTCATCCCACACATATTTTATATGGAGTAATTGCAGCATACAGTTCCTTTTGCTTGGTTCATCTTACTAGCTAACAGAACAAAATTTCACTGAATTTGTAATATTGCTCTGGAACTGATACGTACTGTATATTTACACACCAATATGTTTTATGGAAATGAACACATTTCTTCTCAGGAGCATATTTTCAAACTTCAATTGCTCTTTACTGAAGCCAATTTTTTTCAAACAGAAAATGCAATGCGATTCACGTCTATATATTTTTATTCACACCAATATATTTTCACAGTTGGATAGATTTAACTAAATTAGTAGTTACAGTATTTGTTCAAACCAATGCAGATCACTGGCATCTGGTAAGTAAATGTTATCCAATTTTTATTTTTTTTTAGGGATTGGCTTCAACCAAATTCACATCATTTAAAACAACAGCAACTCCTTTCCGCCATAAAAAATTTCTTACCCCAAACAAACAAAACCCCAATTCTTCTGTTTCATCTGCTGAAATATGTTACAAGGGTAATATAAGCCACGAATACACAGACTTCAGTCAAAATTCTCTGATTTCCACATAAACTCATAATGGTACACTGGGCAGAGAAGTGTACTTAGAATGACTACACATGTTGCCTTTTGGAGAAGGATCATTCTGCCACTTTCAGGTAGGAGGGGGCAAATACAAGAACAGAGAACTTGCCACTGCAAGAAATGGCTGTTGTCTAACCAGATGCTATGTTGCAGCTGCATGGTGTTTCTGTCACAGCATTTTTATACTAAGCCATATAAATACAGTCCAAATTACAATTTTAAATGTGATTGTGAGTGTTTAGCAGTACTGTGAGTCAGGACAGTATATGTCTCTGTCTTATAAAACAGCTAGCTTGTCTCTTCCATACAATACAGTAGGCCTTTTTTGTTTTAGTATCATATCAAAATCATATTTTGACTACTGCTTCACTACCCTCTTGAGTGTTCAAAATTTACTTAAAAAGTATACAGTAGAAGATTATATAGAACAAGCATTTCTATAGGAATGTTTCACAGCTTGTAATAGTAGGAATTTCTCTCCCTTTAAATCCTCCCTTCATCTTCCACTCTGTTTGGCTATTGTTTCCTCTCTACTATCTGAAGACCAAGTGATGCAATCAAGGATTGACATAATTAAAATCCTGGTTATCCCTTCAGAACATACTTCTTTCAAGGCAAACTCTAGAGGCAGACTGATCCACTACAACACAGATGGCTCCTTCTAGAGGAGGTGGAGGGTAGCTTTTTAGAGAGGAGCTGGAAGTCTTGTTAATCAGTTGAGAAAAGTGTACAAGCATAAGAGAGCATGTTGTGGACCAAGATATGAAGCAGTTAGTGAACTGACCTGTCTACTGGGCTCTTTGCAGTTTCATTAACTGTTCACCAACACCTGTGAAAAATATTCCATCTAAAAAGGGAAGAATATGACTTTATTGACAGGAAGCAAGTTAGAATGCTGACAGATCTGCTTTAGGCTTTTGAATGAATACAGATTTTTGGGTACAAGAACATAAAGTCTATGTTGAAAGTGGAGGAAGATGGACAGCTTGCTATTTAGCAATTCAGCGAGAAGGATAGCTGATTCTTTCTGAAACTTGCTTGGAGATTGAATTATTTTGCTTGGTACTGGAAGCATTTGTATGTACCACCTTGATGGATACCAAGATAAAGCAGATTTTTTTTCTGGCTCTTATAAAATGTTTACCTTGTGCAACTGGTTTTCAGTGCTGACCTCCTGTTGTTATTTTAAGGTATTATTTTTTACTCTGTTCTGCAGTGTACTTCCTTAATAGTCCCTGTTGCCCTTTTGGTCTGGAAGTAATGAAGCCTCTAGCCATTTCATGCATAAGCTTCAGTTTCACAGACCAATTACAAGGTTCTGTCAGGTAGGTGTTAGTTTTATATAGGAGCTGCCAGTGAATGATATGATGCTACATATACAAAGAAAAAGGTGACATCTCATCCAGCAATTCAAACGATTTTAATAAATAAATGTTTCAGATATACAGTTGATCAAATAAACCATGGGATTTTCATTGGAATTTTTTTCTCTTTCAGGAAAATGGACAGAAAACTCACACAGTATAAAGACTTTTCACTCTTCTTCACTGCAGTGGTTTACTAATGGTGCTTGAACCCTGGGCTTGCTTTTCTAATGTTTAATAAAGATATATGCTACATAATGTAGAGGAGTAATGCCACCTTCTTGTTGCTAGCTTGTTTCAGAACCAGTTCAGAAGAGAAAGGTGAAAATCAGCATTTTTGGGCATGCTTCTGTCAGTGTTACTGTCTTTTGGGAGGAAAATGTCAGCTGATATTTCTAAATATATAGACCAGCTTTTCCAGATGTGCTCATGGGGCAAAGACCTGGAACCCTTGTGATGTACAGACAGGTGTTTAATCCCTGCATCTGCCGGGGAGCCTCTTTTCTTAGTTTCTAATCTCCAACTTGGAAGACACTTGTATCTTTCCTGTATTGCTTCCTGGAAAAAGACTGCAATCAAATTTATGTTTTCAAAAGTACAGAGATGTCAATTATAATAGCTAATGCAAAGGCACTTCTGATTGCATTACAATCCTGCTTTAGTGAAGAATTTAAATTACTTACTTTGTCATTTATTTTTACTTTTCTCCCGAAAAACAATATAGAAATTGAACCTTTGTCAAGACTTGTAATGCAGCTTTAAAAACAGGTTGTCACTGTTTGCATGACATTTAAAATATTTTGAGAATCATTGCCCTCTCATTACTTTACATGCACTGAATCATAACAGTGATAAAACTGCAAATTTGCTTATTGTGTCTCTTTTTCCTTTTTCCTTTCTTTTTCTTTTCTTTTCTTTTCTTTTTCCTTTTCTTTTCCTTTCCTTTCTTTTCCTTTCTTTTCTTTTCTTTTCTTTTCTTTTCTTTTCTTTTCTTTTCTTTTCTTTTCTTTTCTTTTCTTTTCTTTTCTTTTCTTTTCTTTTCTTTTCTTTTTTTTCTTTTCTTTTCTTTTCTTTTTTCTTTTCTTTTTCTTTTTCTTTTTCTTTTTTTTTTCTTTTTCTTTTTCTTTTTCTTTTTCTTTTTCTTTTTCTTTTTCTTTTTCTTTTTCTTTTTCTTTTTCTTTTTCTTTTTCTTTTTCTTTTTCTCCTTCTCTTTTTCCTTTTTTCTTTTCCTTTTTTTTTTTTTTTTTTTTTTTTCTTTTCAGTAATAACAAGACAACAAATAAAACAAGTACCTAACCATCCTCAGAGATGGTTACTGCAAATACTTCTCTGCAAATGTTCCTGCCTAGGGAATGTTTCAGTGCAGCATCTTCAACACTGTTCAAGTAACATACTAAGAGCATAAAGATGGATGTAATGTGGATTTCAGACAAAATAACATCAACTATAGCAATTCTGTCTTCAGAATGTCGATTTTTCGCTTGATAATGTACTGTGCTTGGACATCTTTTGGAGAAGGGGGACCTCAATGTAAATCCTGATGCAGTCACAACTGTTGCAAGGTGTAATCATTACTTGATGAAGAACCAAATGGAAGATATGACTACAGAATATTTAAATGCCCAGATCCCAGGCTAAAGCAAGCTCTGCAGGATAAATTTGTCAACTGTTAGCACTTTCTTAATGATCTGAGACCATACACTCTTTGGAGAAATGAGTTTTTAAAGAGCTTCCACTCCCATAGGTATTTAAGAATATTTCATCACTTGTTTATCTCAGTAGAGCCCTTTGGTGACAAAGAATGGGAAATGAAGACTGAAAGGTACAATGCAAAACATACAGCATTGTGATGTTGAGCAAATTGCAATAAAAAAAAGGATAGAAGCAGAAGTAGAGAAACACTTGACTACTGCAAGCATTTAGGTGCAGGGGAATCCTGCTTTCTCTGAGAAGAGGCAACGTGATTCCCTGAATAGACATTCACAGGCAAGTTCAGCAACTTCAGTACAATAAAGTATTCCGATTTCATTAGTGGTTTTGGCAAAGGGTGAATGATACAGTGTTAAATGCTAACTAAATGAATACGAAGAAGCAGCCTGCCATCTTGGGTTTCCTACATTCAGTATCTCATCTTTCAGGCTGTGAGCAGTTTTGGACTCCTGACTGAATGCTGAAAATGCTTCCAAAGAAAGCCTTCAAATATACACCTTTCTCCAAGCCATTCAGAGTTGGGGGAACACAGATGAGAGTCCAGAAAGGTTCTTATTTCTGTTGTCTGGGTGCCTTGTAAGAGATCTTACTATTACTGCGTGGACGGTACACATACACACTCTCTTTACAGAGGCTCGTACTTAATTCTGGAGGTACATGGGACTCGGCCAGCTTTTCTTCTGCTGCTTGCCAGGAGACAGGTGGAAATGCAGAGGGAGGAGAAGGCGCCCTGTGCCTCCCTTGGAGGGAGAGCAAGCAGCATGGCTGAGTCCCTTCCACGGAGCATGGCTCTGGCAGCGAATCGCGGGTGTTGCTACGTTTTTCCCCGCCAGCGACAAGAGGAGCTCTCCAGTCCTGGCCTGGGTCGGAGAGGGGCGCGCATAGCACCGGCTCTGGAGATGAGACCACCGCACCTCCTCTCGGCCCCGCGGAAGCTACCCACCGCCCGGACAGCCGGCGGAACGCCGCTTCCCCGGCACCGCAGCCCGGCTCGCGCTGCCATCCAGCCTCGTCGGGCTCCGGTTCCCGCTTCTTCCCACAGCGCGGCAGCACGGCCGCCTCACCGCTCCGAAGGCGCTGCAGCCGGGCCCGCCCGGCCCCGAGGCGGTGCCGCGTTCGCCGCGGGCCGCCGCTTCAGGACCAGGTCTGGACAGCGCCCCGCCGCCCCACCCCGCCTTCCCGCCGCCGCTCATCGCCCATTGGCTGCAGAGCCGCCGCGGAGCCGGGGCCGCCCGCGGTTGGCCCGAGCCGTCCGCCACTCAGCGGGGCAGGGAGGGAGGTGCCGGCGCCCGGCTCGCGGCTGGAGCCTCCGAGAAGCGCTCGTTTGTTTTGTAACCCGGCGTCTCGCGCTTCCCCTGGCATCGCCTCATTGGCGGTCCGGGCAAAGCGGTCGACTTCTCATTGGAAGGCCGCCGCTGCCACTCACGTGCCCACCTGAGGGGGCGGTCCGCAGGCCGAGGGGCGTGCCGTGCAGGCAGGGGCGCGGCCAAGGCGGTAGCGGAGGCGGGCCCGAGGCACGGAGTGGGCCGGGGTGTGGCGCGAGGGGGCGTGGCCTCCCGCCGAAAGGGGGCGGGGCTAGAGGCGGGGGCGGAGCGAGGCCAGGGGAGCCTCGCAAGCGGAGATTGCCCTTGTGTCTCGAGCCGGGAAGCGGCTGGGAGCGGAGCAGCCTCGCCGCAGCACCCGCCAGCAGCGGGACGACACGGGACGGGACAGGCGAGCGGAGCGGAGGGCAGGCGCGGCGCTGGGGGCGAGCGGAGCCACCGGGGGCAGCCGGCACCGCTCCGCGGGGGGAACCTGCTCGGCAGCGGCGGAGAGAGCCGCTCCCCCCCCTCCTCCCTCCCCAATCCACCCCCGCGACCCTGGTCCTCCTCCTCCTCCTCCTCCTCCTCCTCCTCACCCCACTGGATACAGCGAGGGAGACACTGCGGCGGAGGCGGCGGCGGCTCCTGCGGGGGGAAGGAAGCGCCCGGAGAGCGGAGCGGCGGGAGGCTGCGGATCTGCGTGCCTGGCGCCCACCCAGCCCGAGGGGAGCCCCCAGCATGCGGCTGAAGCCCGGCGCGCTCCTGCGCTTCTACAGCCTCTGCGGGATCCTCATACAAGGTACCGTCTCCCCCTCCTCCGCGGGAGGGACCCACGCGGGGGGGGTTCGGGGGGGGGGCATCGCCGCGGCCCCACTGCCCACCCGCCCCGCTCCTGACCCCGCTCCCCTCGCGTTCCCCCGCCCCGACGCTCGTCCCCCGGCCTCCGCCGCTCTCTCCAGCCCCGCTATTAACCCTTCCCGCCCCGCCGCTTCGGCCCCGCTCCCCGCGTGCCCCTGAAGTGCGAGCGCGGCGGCGGCGGGCGGTATCCCGGGGAGGTACGGGCCGCGGGCACTGCCGGCGCGGGGGAAGGGGCGCCGCGCCGCGCGTCGAGATGGACGTATGGAGCCCATACGTGAGGCGCTGCTGAAGTGAGGCAGCATCTCCCCGACGCCCCGCTGCCAACGGCGAGTTCCCCGACTCGGTATATTCCGCGTCCCCTCCTCTTCCCCGCCGCGCCGCTTCTCTTAGTGAATACCCTCCTTCTAAGTGACACGGAACAACGTCGGCGGAGGGGGACCCGCCGAGTACCGCCGCTTCCCGGCTGCGGGGGAAGGCGGGCAGCCCTCTCTCCCCCACACCCCGGGGGGCGGGGAGGCGCGCGGGCGGGGGGCGGTAGCGGTCGGGAGCGCGGGGGTCGGGGGAGGTGGCAGCGGCCGCGGCGCCGCAGCCCGGCGGCCTCTGGCGGGTGTGCGCGGGGTCAGCGAGCCGCCGCGCGGAGACCGGCGGGCGGGAGGGGGACGGGGGCGACCTGACTCCCCGCGGGGGCTCCGGGGGGGAGCGCGGGAGCGAAGTGACCTTGCGGGGATTTTCTCTCCCCTCGTCTCCGTCACGCCGCGCCGTGTCAAGTTCAATAAATTTTACGTTTCCCTCGGCTGCGTCATGTGTCGGGCGAGCTCCGGAGGGTTGAAGAGCGCGGCGTCCGCAGCGGACCCGGGAGGCAGCGTCGCCTCACGGGGAAGTTGGCAGTGCGGGAGCTAGGAGGGGACGGGGCAGCGCGCCGGGCGGCTGTCAGCGCGGCTTCACGGGGCAGGGCTTCGGTGCGCCTCGCCGGCGTGCGTCACCGCACACGGAGCTTCTGTGCCGGTGCCGTACCGGGTGATTTATTGGGGCATGTGCCGGGGCTGCACCTGGACTCTCTGCTCTCTGCCTCTCGCATCTCCCCGTGAATTGTCGATTCATGGCCCCGCCGGGGAGGGGGGCTTCGTGTCACCAATAGAACCGAGGCTGCCGTTGAAGGAGGAGGGTTTGATCTCTGTGAAGATGCAGTCAGCCGCCTTCGGCGCATCGCGTTCTTAAGAGTGAACCAGTGATTAAAACAGTGCCGCCTTTGACGGCGGGTTAGGGCGCGTGCCAGGCGGAATGCTACTCTGTGAACCGCATCAGGTAATAAAACGTTGCAAGAAAAAGGATACAATGCAGATCTGGCCCTGTGGAAATCACCAGGCTGGGCCCGTCCTTGCAGACAGGGGCAGGCCGTGCCTCACGTGCTGATCGACTTGCTCTTTGCCTTGTACAAAATGCCTGCTCCTTCTCAGTTTGTCACACAAGTATTTTTTCAGCTCCTGATTAAAACTGCCTTCAGGAGTACTCGAGCAGTCCCTATACCACATTTGAGCAGAGCACTTTTTGTGTGCCGTTTTACTGGGCACTAAGTAGAAAAGGAATTAAAGAAACCTGTCACCCTCAGAGTGAAGTGAGAGGAGATAATTTCTGCCATCCTTTCCTCCATCCTCCTTTGAAGGAGAAGAAAACACACAAATGTTTTCTAAGGGAAATTTGCCCTGAATAGCTGCTATGTCTCACCAAATATCGAATTCCTTTGGTCCACCTTGTAGTGCTACTTCATAAACAGTGTCATTTGTTTTGGCACAGCCAGCCATGGTTTTTGTACTGGACACATTTCTTGCTGGCATTTTTATACCTGCATTTAAAAGTAGTTTTTCCTGCTGGCTTGCTGTGTTTCCCCAGACTGTCTTGTGAAGTGGCTCAGCGGATTTGTTAGATTCCTCCGTTTCTGTCTGTGGTCTGTGGGATACACAGGTTTTCCGTCATCTCTGTACATGAATGAGATTGTTGTTCTGAGGATTCGGAACGCTTCAGGATTGTGACTGAGGATGGCTCCTGTTAGCTTCAGTTCACTAATTTAGTTTAGAGACAGTAAATAGAGTCGAGCTAACATGTCCTGTATGGAAGTGTGCCTTTTCTTCTGTCTGCTAAGAGCCTGGCTTAAGGAATCTGCCCCGAGTGTTGATGAAGCATCAGCTGAAGGAAGAGGACATAGAATAATGCCTCTCAGCTTGTGCATGGAATAGCATTAACAGCAAGCAGTCCCTTCAGAACGGAGGCAAGCAAGAAGTAAAAGAGCCCAGTGTCAACTGCTTGCTGTGAGAGGGGAGTAGTGAGGTGGAAGGGGGAGTAATAACATGTTGAGCTGAGAAGTGGCTTGTCAGCTGAGTTCGGGTATGATATTAGTCTGCTTTGCTCTATCCAGTATTTACTGTGAAAATAGTAGGATCTCTGGCTGCTGTTGTCCTTACCTTGTGTGATGTTAATGATTCCGAAGTACCTAAACTGTGTCCTAAGAGGTTTAACTGTTATGTATGTTAGCAGCATTTTTTGTTTCGTTCCCCCCCCCCCCCCCCCCCATTTCATGAATTTAGCCTGCTGTATACGAAATTTAACAGTAGAAGGATGACATGTATTCTGAATAACTTCTGTGCATCATCTTAAGCAACTTATGCTAAGCTATCTATTTTGAAGAGTTACCATATGAGAAACTGTAATATTAAAGATAGTTTTGTAGAATTCCTGGTGTACAGATATGGGTTAAAATTATCCTGGAATTGTAGCTGCTATAGCCCCCTGCTGTGAGATAATGCAAATGGCATCTAATGCCTTCATGTGTTCTGCTTCTCGAAGGATGCTGGATAGTGTCATGTATGGTAACAAATGATATACTTTCAGTTCTCAGCCATCACCAGACAAGTCTTTCCAATACGGTTTCTTCAGGCACTTTAAATACTTGCAACTTGTTTACTAATGAAAATAATGTAGGGACACTTTAATTTGTCTGAAACTGTGATCACTGATGCAAGAAATCGGTAAGGACATAATTGCTCATGGATGAGACTTTGCTCATAAGCCTAGATCCATTACAAGTATGAAAAAAAAAGTGAATATGCAAATGGCTACTTCTCTGATCATATGAGCTGATTGAAGGCTGTGATACATCACTCCATAGCTTGCTCAGTTAGTATCTGTTTTGAATTTTCACTAGGATTTCTGTTAGCAAAATCTTGGCAGTAATGCTGGATCTTGTAAGTAAAGGTGTTGTGTTGACAAATTAATGTTATAATGCTAATATGGTAATAGCAAGTGAGAAGTGTGTTGTAGTTAGTAAATTCTGTGAAGAAGAAGACAGTTGGAGAATAGAAGACAGTGACTTTGGAGGAGGTTGATACAATCTGTAGTTGGAATCATAGAATCACGGAATTTTACTCATAAGTTGAAGCATAAAATGTAAGTCTTGACTTGATTGTGGCCATCTTTATATGACTTGGGTCAGTCTAAACAAAGCTTGACAGGCTTATTAGTTGTCTAGTTCCCAGATTAATTCATCTTATTAATTACTTCTTCTTCTTCGTATGCTTTATTACTAGTCATCATATATTGCTGAACAGTTTTAGAACATCAAGTAACTGATCACTCAAAATTCCCACTGATGACCTCATGAAGCTTCCCAAATGAACACATGAATAGAGATTCCTCGTACTCATCGTATTTATCAAGTTTCTATTCACCAGTAAGCACTAGTTCCACAAAAATGCTGATAAGGAGAAACACTTCTTTGTAACAAATACTTTTTTCATGTCAATTTTATTGTTAGTTCTTTTTTTTTAATTAGAAAAAAATGTAAGACATTAGTGTCCCTCTGCTTTTAAACTTACTTGTCAGTTTTAATTCCTATGTACTGTAAATGTTTTTAAGCCACAGTTTATAGAAGCCTTAGTTCTTATATTTTAGCTTTATGTTGCAAAGCAAGTCATGAATGTGGTTGCATTTAATCTTTCTACTAAATGATTAGTCTTCCAATATTGCTATGGAAAGTCAAAGTTGTTTTCTGAGTTTTTTTTCCACTTATGCATCACGAATGTTGGTGAAGAAACTATAACCACTGTCTATGTGGTAAACACTGATGGACATCAGGTAGTTGCCTAGAGAATGTAAGTGTAACCAGAATGTAGTTGACTGTTAGAAGAATGATTCCCTTTCAAACTAACATTTATAAAGTATAAAGAGAAGGTGCTCTAATGGTCCTCTTAATTCCTTCTCAAAGAGATAGAAGAAATGCTTCCATTTTGTTTTAAAAGAGAAACCTGACAACAGGCTAATTCCGTTAGAGACTTTCAAAAGAATGGAGAGTCCTCTCTAGAGAGGATGCTGCTGACATGCTTTATAAAATACGTGTTCCAAAACAAACGTGGAACGGTAAAACTATTAGACATAGTTTAGAAGTTTAGTATGTGTCTCCTCTGGGATTGTGTCAATATTAAGTATGAGCTTAATGAGCATATCCCTTCTTTCCAAGGAATTCTTGAGGTATGTTTGAAAGGAAAAAAGAAAAAGTGGCAAGGAATAGCTTGGTTTTTTCTCAGCAATCTGCCCTTGAACAACTTATGTTTTTACATAATGAAAACATTGAAAATATTTTGAAAATAGTTTTTTTGAAAAATGTATGTGGGTGTTTTTGTGAGAGTTCTTAAAGCTTTTTTTTTTTTTTTCTCTGAAACTGTTTCAGGATTTTTTCCTTTCATTTTTATAAATCAAAATAAAAAGGTCCAAATGCATACAATTTCTCCTATTTTAATGCACAATAAGTTCAGAATGGATGGTTTATACAGCCGTACTGAGCAGACTGTCCTCACAGCATTTTAAGGTGGTAGAGAAAGAGGCAGAGAGCATTTATTTTAATAACAGAACAGAATTCTAACACTGGAGGTTGCATATTATGTCTTCCAGTGCTCTTTTTTACTAATAAAAATTTAGAGTGTAGGACTTTCTAACATGGAGAATTTGAAACAGGTAAAAAATATTTAGTAAAGGGTGTAGGTGGTTATTTTTATAGCAGATGAAGTGGAAGACTCCCTGTTTGTTCATTTAACCATGTCTACCTGTCCTCCTTTCTCTGTCATCTGTAACTGTGTAAAATAAAATCATACTTGCATCCTTTTCCATCCTATTATATGTAAAACAGAGATCTTAGGTTCTACATAAGCTTTGTTTGGGAATATTTTTAGTGTCTGACAAATGGAAGATTTTTGAGTAAGGACCATTTCTTCCTAAATAGGAGTTGAATTGTATATGCTGCTTTTCAGTCTAATCAAATGGATCTCAGATAATGTGAATGCTTTTAACTTTCAAGTTTTAAGTAGCAACACATCAATGTTAATACAATTCTATTTTATTATGAATTCATAAATTACTTTAACTTTTTTTCTACTTCATAATATTCACTTTAGCATTCTCTATTCTTCTTACATAGCTATTAAGGAACATTAAGTGTCCATAGACAGCTGCTCTTCAATTTTAGAAAAATAATTCGTACGTATAGTCTGTCTTCTCAATTTGAATTTCAGAGCAAAAGGTTTAAGTGTGTGTGTGTACCTATAAATATCTATGAGAACAAAGCTTTAAATATATGTATATGTTACCGAATTCCTCACCAGCTTATTCTTTATCTGTGATGTGAATGGAGTTAGGCTTGTTTCTGAAGCAGTGCATATCATTATATGCCATATAGTCGTTGTCTGCTTAGCTTTAATGTTCTCTTTATTGTCATCCTTCTGTAAACAATTTGTTGACTACTTGTATTTGAGTAGGAAGGATGCAAGAGAGACTGTTTTTCTTGTGCTAGAGGTGAAAATGTACTGATTATATTTAAATTTCTTTCGTGTCACAATACTAATAGAGCGATGATTTTAATTGTCATAGTAATTTCATTGCCAAATCTTAACTAAGGTAACCTGGATATGCTATTACACCCAAAAAGGATTTATGGCCACATATAGGAGCACATTTATGCCTTACTGCATATCATCAATATATATGACACTGCATTATTTCCACTTCTCCTAGCAGAAGCTGGATAGGCCAACACAGCTATACTGATCCATCTGTCTAAGTCTTACAAACTCTGGCTTTTCAAAGTTCAATACTGGAAACTCCACAACTGTGACTGACAGCTCTGAAGAGAATAAGACAAAACTACTTCACAGCAGCAGTTGTAGTAGGCATTTTGGTATTTTCCGTTTACTCAGATATTTATCCCAAACTGACCTACATCTGCTGGATTATCAGTGTAACTTGACCTGCTTTTATTCCCGCTATGCTGTATGGGAGGAAAGCTGCTCTGGTTAGTCCCAAACAAGGGGGAAAGCCATACTAGTTAATGCAGAAGCAATATTTTTTAGTCTTATTTAGGGTTTAAGATCATTGAATTTGCTACTGAAGTAATTCGTTGCTTTCCATTTTTGTAAAACAATGTATGTTATTTTTCTGCAATAAATTATCAAGCAAAAAACAGTGAGATGATACTGACAAAATTGAATAAGAATTTAATATTAAAAGCTTGTTTTAATTGGAAGACTACCAAATGGATTTCTCTGCCAAGCCCGTTTTAATTTATTGCATATAAAGGTTTTTTTTTCCCTTGTTAGTACTCTTGTTATATATGAAGTTTAAATTTTGACACGCTAGTTGGTGCTTCATTGATATGTATTAATGGATATAAATTCAAGAACAGCAAAGAATTCTCCATTGGATTGCATGTTTTATACATGAAAAGTAAAATTTTGTTTGGTATGTGAGAAAACACTTAGTCTCACTCCAGGTCATCATAATTTTTTTACACTTTTAAATATAGAGAAATGCAGAACAGTAGCTAGTTACAAACTGAAAAATGCAGTGGCTAGAGATTACTTGCTAAACTGCTTACTAATCTCAAGAACTAACGCTGAGTATCTCAAATCCAAGGCAGATCATAAAAAATAGCGCTATATATATATATATATATGTATATATATATAAATATATGTATATATATCTAATATATATCTATATTAGGAACCCACCTGACAGAGAGGTGTTTTATCAGAATTTAAACATCCAGCTTGAAAACCACTTGGACGTTGCATATTGAAAGTCAGTGAGCGTGTCTCATCTTCTGCTACAAAATCAGATGACTAGTGAATTAGTTTTAAAGGCTGTGCTTTCCTTAAAGGCAAAGTCCAAGTCTGAAATCTTAACGTGTTGCTGCCTAATGATGTACCACGAGCACTGCTGTTAAACGTAATCAAGGTGATTTGTATTTGAATACAAGCAGTGTCTTTGCTACTATTAAGTTAAGCATGGGCCAACACCTCAACTATTTGCCCAGCTTCTTCAGAACATTTGCCTTGGCCTTTCAGGATTATTTTTTTTTTGGCCAGGTTTTTGGCATATTTCTCCTCAAAGTGTGAAGTCTGTTTTTTATAAACTACTGGTTAATGCTGCGTTTTAGCATGTGAAATACAAAATGTATGACATTCTTAGTGTGAATAAGCCCCATTCAGTCCCTTAAAATTGACCTCATCTTTCATCATTTCAGCATTTTCCTCATCAAATGTCTGAGTTTTTAGAACTAAATCAACCAGGAAAATACAAAGTTTTCTGCTTCCTAGGTCATCTCTGCTTTGCAAATTTTAAGTCTCTACTATTTTGCTGAATTCCAAATAGTGAATTTTGGTTGTGAAAGTAAGGCACGTAATCAATAGAAATATGTGGAACCTTGTGGGTTTTTTTTTTTAATTTTTATTTATACTAGATAAAATTCTCAGTGTTTCACAGAGTATGGAAGAATAACATAACTTCAATGTAGCTTGGAATATAAGATCATTTTTAAGTGACCACCCACAAGCATTGCTTAGATAAAATATGTAAGAACCTATTCACTTAAAGCAATATATTTGCAAAATTTCCCAAACTTTGGATTGTAAGAAAAAGAATAACATTAGATTTTACATACATTTGCTTATGTCTGCTTGAAGAGCAAGTGACGCTTTGTCATCTACAAAGTCAGCTTTTTCTTAAACTGAAGCAAAATGGAATTACAAGAAAACTGGGTAAAGAAGACAATTCAACTCTTTTTATACAGGGTAATCTTTTTTAACACATCTGTATTGCACTGTTGGGAAGAGTGGGTGCATTTAATGGCAGCTAGGTTATGCCATTTGCAAACTGAAATACCCTGTAAATTGCATGAGAGAAACAGTATCTACTAGACCATATCACTGGAAGTAAGGAAATTCAAATTTGCTGTTTATTGGATAGTTAATATTGCACAATTGCTTTTTAAAAAACTCTTGAACAACCTGTACAACAGTTTCTTTTAGAAAGAAATTTCAAAGTAGGTGGCTTGCTGGTTATAGATCAATGGTCACAAGTAAATACAGAAGAATTTCTCCAAGGTCTTGTCTGCCTAGGATGCTTGTCAACAGAATTGAAATTTGCTTCTTCCATTTGCCACTGTGAGACTTGAAATGCAGAAACAACAATAATCTGAGTCTGTATGTGTGAAGATATTTCCCATCTAAGTTTTTTGAGAATAAAGGCTTCAAATTTGGATCCTGTATAATCTGTTTAAATTAATGTGTCAAGCTTGCAACCAAGCTATAAAATGTGAGATGTCCTCCAAACATTCATTAGGAAATGTCAAACTTGAGAAGTGAAAATATTTTTAAGTCATCCTATGAAAAACAGAAATTTAGATGCACATTCTTATCATTATGCTGAAGTATTGCATAAGGTCATTTCAACTTGGCTTCCTTTCATTTTCATTGATTTAAGTTAAATAGATCAATTATTTGAACATTTTGTTTCAAAATGCAACTGAAACTTTTTTTGTAGGTTCACTTAAATCCATTTTCTTTGTAACGTTACAAGACATGCCATCACAATATAAAATGTATTACTATCCAGGATACTAAGAATATCAGTGTCACTTGTGCTTTGTTTCAATTAGATATTAGCGAAAATATCTGGTGCAATGTATAAGAAATCAGATTTGTTAGTGTCAAAAGAGAAAGTTTTCAGAAATGCAAGTGCTTTTATGTCCTGCTGAAGTGAGATATTAGCTAGTACTGCATGTTTAGGAAAGCTATTCTGCTTGTATAGTTGTACATTCATCAAATGGAGATTAATGCAGATACATTAACAAGCATTGGCTAAGATTACTGAATGATGTTAGTAAGCAGCTCCTTAGGTGTTGCTGTTGTGTAATGTTACACTTTCAGGTTGTTCAAAAACACATCCCTTTGGATGTTGTGTTGAGGGACATGGTTTAGAACTATTGCTGATGGTTGATGGTTGTACTGGATGATCTTGTAGGTCTTTTCCAACCTTGGTGTTTCTGTGATTCTGTGATCTTTAATTCTCTATCAGGGAGGTTTGTCACATGGCAAATTTCAGTCCAGGTGCTTAAGTTGCAGAATAGAAAACTAAATATAAAACAACTTGTATTAGTTATAATTATTTTGTAAATGCTACTAAGGCTCCTGTGATGTCTGTATCATAAACATGCTTTTACATCTGGGACACACATGTACATACTGTAAAATATCATGCAACTGTATGGCGGAGTCAGTACACATACAGTATTTTAGTCAAGTTGGAGAAATCATCTCACAAAGAATATTGGGGAAGGATGAACAATCCGTTTTGTATTTATGGTGCTTCTGCACAATATTTGTTTTATTACAGGTCTCCAGTATTCTTGCATAAATAAGTTTTTTTTTTTTTTTTTTTTTTTTAAAGTACATACTTATAAAGTATGGAGGATCTTCATCAAATAGTTTAATAACTCCTGACAAACTTGTTACTACTGTTCAGTATGGAAATGAGACAGATTTCATTACATGTCACACGTGTGCGAATATAGATTACAAAAAGAAATCAATGGATGTTAATATTTGTAAACTTTTAAATAGAGAACTAGGTGGTGCTGTTCTTTCATCTTTGTGGCTTAGCTGCGTTCTTAAGTACAGACTCAGAACATCAGGCTACTACTTTTCTAAGAATAAATTTAGCTCTTAAGTAGCTAAATAAGTCAGTATTTCTGATCTCATTGAGAATGCTACTGTGAGAGTTAATAATACAGTGCTGTCTAGTGTATGTAGAATAACTTTTAATTCTGCATGTTGATATACTTTTATTTTGTTCATTAGTTTAATGATACAATGAATTCAATAATTTTTTGACTCATGACGTAGCCATATATTTGATCTTGGTTTGATAAGACCAGTTTAGCATGTTTAGATGCATGATTACTGAAATGTAACCTAACTTTTTATTTCTAGCACTGAGCTTTTGCACCTTCTTTTGTTGTTAGTTTCTAAATGTTTCTGGGACTAATTTGCTAACAGTGCAGTAAGATTATCAATAATAGCTGGAATAAATTTCCTGTAACCTTGTAGCAGCAGTATATTAAACAGTAAATTAAGCAGAAAAAACGATTTATTAAACTTTCTTCAATTTACAAAACTGTATAAATTTTTAATCACTGTATTGTCTTATTGCCATTACTGCTGTATTAGCAAATAGTGGGGCTAAGACTATAGTGAACTGCTTGTAATCTAGGATAGATTTGGTGTATCATTTTTGCAGCAGAATTTTAAATCTATAATTGGAATCAGACTTCAGTATGTAATACTTCAGTAGAGTGCTTACACTGACCACACTTTGGGCAGGAATCTTGCAAGATCAGAGAGAAGAAAGAAATAAGAGGAAAATGAGCCTCTGTACTGAAAGTGATGAAAAAGCATTCTAGTTAGGTCAAACTTAGAAAAGTGTTTGCTCTAAGTAGGTAATTGCTTAATCAAAAAATAAGCTGTAGCTGTTAATAGTCACAAATGGGGGAGTGTGAAAACACTTTCTTACAGTTCGTCTCCCCTGTTCCTGGTGAAAAAAGAATTAGAAGCAGAAAGTTTGGTTTGTAGTTTCTGATTATTCTGGAATAAACATGAAATGCATTCTCTCAAATGAAAGATACAGTAATATATAAGTAATAATCATATTATTAAAGATAAATACATAGTAAGGTTATAAGCAACAATCCCTTTTATGTGTGGCTTTTTTTTTTTTTTTTAAGACTTCACTGTCACAATGTAGTTATTGTTCTGCTGTTTGGATGGTGCCAAAAGGCACTTTTTATTTATTTCTGGAAACTGGAAAGGAATTCAAAACAACTATCATTTGCAAAAGTAAATAAAGTTTGCCTGATTATTCATAGTATATATATTCTTGGCATTCAAACAGAAGCCACATTTGAGTACTGTACTGTATGTATTAATAGACTTTGTACAAACGTTTTAGTGTGTAGCATTTAAAAGCTATTAATGAAAACTCACTGCTGTCATAAAATTGTTGCTTTGTGTTTGTCTCTTTGAGAGTTGTGTAAGAGTCGTACAACAGTGGGTCAGTTTGCATGGGTTAGCGGACTATGTTTAAAAGGGATGCTTTAATAAATTGTGTTGCTAACTGCAACAAGGGTGTAGAATATTTCTGAACATGCATTCTTAGTTGAAGCCTGCCATTCAGCTCGTGGATTAGCAAATGTTTATGAACAACTGAAGTACTGCATTTTTGTCATCATTTTCCTCTTTCTCGGAAAAGTCTTGGATTTCTGAATCAAGTCCTCCTATATGCAGCTGTCTTCCTAAGGAAGCATTTGGCTGGAAGGAGAGAATTTATGATGGTTACTGCTTTTCAATTCTTATAATTCAAAACAAATGATCATTTTAAATACTACCTTCTAGGTCTATGCTGTGAATAAGCAAAGAAGGACTACTTCTGAGTCTTTCTGTGACAGCCCATTCCTTTCTAGACAGTTAATTATGATCATGTGAAGAAGTGAGGTGTCAGGGTCAGTGCTGCTTGTGTGTTACTGAGAGATTCCTGTAAGTTACAGATGGTATTTAAAAATCTGATTTAATTTTGTTGCACTAAAAATATCTTGTGATTTCTAAAACGTCCCAAAATAATTTATGGAAAATGGATGTTAGCTGAGTCTCAGATCTCAGGAAGAAAGGAAGATGAGTATTATTTCAAAACAAAGGACATAAAAGGTAAAACTAAATTTTATAATTATCTCTATGTATGTTTTGGGAATCACATGGTTACATTGGTAAAGCTTGTAATTGCTTTCTGAGTACATTAAAATACAGCAAGTGTGGGTGGTTTTTGTTTTTTTTTTTTCCCCTTCCTTTTCCATTCTGAGTATTCTTAGTATGGAGAGACAACTGAAATATTTAGTGAAATTTAGGTAACTTTTATTTGTAATTAATTAATTATTTTTTTTTCCCCCTCTGCTTTTGTGGATTTGAGTAAAGAACACTTGTAACACTGAACATTAATGTCTAATTTTTACAAAATTACTTCACCAAGGACATTGAAGTTTCAATCTAGCTATGGATGAACAGGAGAAGGGTACAGTAATAGTCTTACCATCATTGCTGTTCCTTCACCACTTTAAGTTCTTAGGTAATTTCTTTTGATATTTGGGAGGAATTTCACTTTGTTTTCATATTGCATAGCTTTTGAAGTAGCCATAGTTAAAATAACTGCTTACAGTCAAATATCGCTGAGGCAAAGCTCTTCAGTATAACTTCAGTAGAATAAGACTGGCTTAATTCTTTAGTACAAATCTAGACAATTATTCTTCAGAATTCAGATTTAAATCTAACATACATTTATGGGAAGGTTAAATATGCGGTTAAACTTGAGAGAAAAATCACAATTTTTTTTCTTCACAATTTGTAATTTAAAGGAAATATTCAATATTTAGGGTAAAGTGAGTATTTTTCCCTTCTTTTTTTCCTGATAATGGGATCTCTACACTTTTGGATTTAGCTTTTTTAACCATGGTTCATCAATTCTAATTAAATTGAGCTCTAAGGCTACACAGGCTTATGATAATGAACACAAATGTTTTTTGAGAGTTTTTTTATAGTGTTTGTCATGATTAATTCCTTTTGAAAGTGTCTATCAGTGCATAACATCACAAACATAGGGGAATTAAATGGAAATTGTAGACATAAAATTGTATTTGTGTACACTGGCCTACATCAAAACTGAAAATAAACTACCAAGAAGATGTGGCAATTATTGTATGTTATTTGTTGAACTTAATTCTTTTGTTTAGTTCACTATATGAATGTTGTAAACATTCAGGAAACAAATTTTTGTTTCATGTGTGTCTTCTCACCTATCAATGTAAATGTGTATTAAAAGTTTGCTCATGAAATTAAAAACAAACAAAACAATAACAAAAGCCATGCCAAAACATACGTAAGTTCAACTTATCTGCTGTCTGAACTGAATCAGAGGTGATAATTCTTTATCTGGGGAGTTTCTATTATTTCCAATTCTTCTAATTTTTATTGAGGAATGTGGAAGCATTGATAGCAATACTCAGAATCAAGATTTGGTTACTGCAATGGAATTGATTCTGCTGTCTACATTTACAATTTGCAATTACAGTTTGGGTTGTAGATTTAGTATGTGTGTGTGCTGTAAATCTGAAAATTCCAAGGTGCAGTCACAATGAATGAAAAGTCAGTCACAAAAGAGATCAGCGTTGGCATTTATTCATCAAGCACATCAATTGTCTTGTTTTAAATAGTTCCTGTGTAGAAACCTCATACATATAACAGGATGATTTTCTCTGTACATGGTTATAATCAACTTCATCCAAGAATGAATGGATGGAGTGTTTATTTACTAATACTACTGTTTTGTAGTTTGCACTTGTGCCTGGTTCCTGATTACTTTTTCTGATGACCTCAAGAAAATTCAAACAAATTGAAAAAACAACTGTGTGTTGAGACAGTGCAAGTACTAAAACGTGTTCAGTAAAGCAATTTAATATACCAAGCTGTTAACTAGCTTGGACCCTTTACATGCTTTATCTTGTTGCTGGATCTGCTGGCAAACATCTTTACCTTTTTGTTGTTGTTGTTGTTAGAGGTTTGTGTATGCAAGCTACCATTAAACAAACTTTGAAGTAAAGGAAAGTTCTTGATTCTGCTCTAGCTCTTTGTTAAGCCTGTCTTATTCTACATTAAGTAATTTTAAGAATAGTTAATCAGATTATATTATATCTAGTTTATGAGGCTGAGAGATCTCCAAACAAATGCAGGAAATGGAAACAGCATGAGATATGTCTTAGCTAATTATCCTTTTCTCTGCACTCCTAAATCTTGTTATGAGCACAAATATTCAGCTCTTTTAGTGCATGTCTCTTTATTCTCAGTAAGAACTGTTAGTATCAAAAATAGTGATATGATTGTACTAAACCAGATTCAGGCATCAGTCTTAATTTCTATTTATAACACGTTGTATCATAATATGGTGTAACAAAATGCTAAAGAAGAGTACTGAAATTCAGAATTTAGGGTGAGATACAGGTCAGCTTGAGTGTCAGGGTGAGATACAGGTGCTATACCCACTGTTCACATGCAGAAGTTTGAAGAGAACTGGCTTGTTTTCCTCTACTACAAACATTATGTATTTATATTATATCCATAGCCTGCATTTAATGAGTACATACATGTTAACAGAAACAGTATTTTTCATCATTTGATTTGCAGTGCATTCAAAGTTAATGAACAAAGTATCTGTGCATGAGTTATCTTCTGAGAAAGAATAGGCAAAGCTAAAGAGAACTGAAGTGCAACATGGTCAGGAAGTGAAAAACAAAACTCTTCAAGAAAACATTTATTTTCTTTCTGTGAATAAATGTCTCTTCAAAACATGTACTATTCTTTTAAGTCTTGATGTCAAAACAATTTATGAAAGACTTGTTACTAGATAGCATTGGAGTGATGCTGTTACAGGTCATTGTGGGTCATCTGCTTAATGTTGGAAGTGAAAGGCTGTATTGAGTTGCAGCATTTGTCCTACTGTTGTGAAACAGATGCTCTTTGGGGAGTCATAATTAATTTATACGAAATGGGTGGATGTCCACTTGCTTTTCTTTTTAATATGCAACTTTACAGGGAGTCATTTGTTTATTTCTCTCTCTCTCTCTCTCTCTCTTTTTTTTTTTTTTTTTTGTAGCTCTAGGTATTAATGTTAATTATGTTAAAACTGTGAATTTCTTAAATTCCAGGACTAGCTCAGCAAATGAACCAAAAATGTCTAGTGCACTTTCAAACTTTTTTCTGGTTTGACAAGAATGTGAGATTATTAACCCCACACCAAAAGTTTAAAATCATTTCAAACATATCTGTTGATATCACCTCTTTTCACACTAACAAGCCTAAAATTTACAATATTAGGTCACTTGAGGTGTCTCTAGTTTTGTATTGAATTTGAGAATTACAAGCCTTAGTAATTTTTTTTTTCATTGAGAATTGAGATTTCTTTTGTTAAGCACTAATTCTTCTGTAAAAAAAAAAAAAAAAAAAAAAAGAAGAAGAAAAAAAATCACTAGGCTCTTTACTAGCATATATTATCAGGATTAAAAGGTAATAATAAAATTTAATAGTAGGAATAATTATGTATTTGAATAAATAATCTCAATTTTCAGGGGCAAAACATATATAATATCAACTTCCTTAAAATTAAATAGGGACAATTCCCAAACCAGATATTTTGAATGCACCCTGCTAGATAAAAAAAAAAAAAAAAAAGATAAAAAAATAATCTTTCTGATCTACAGACCAGACTATGCATGTATGCATATAGTATATATCTGAGGAGAAGGGTAAGATTTGCAAGGCTTGATGACACTGGTAGTCATGTGGAAGAGCCTTCAAATTAAATTCCAACTCTGATCCTTTTCTTCCTGTCCTAGAGAGTCAGTAACAAGCAGCAGAATATGATTAGTCAAGCTTGACATGACTATCCCTTTGTAACACTGCTACTCTTATCATTGTGAGATGAAGGTGCTTTTTTCTCCTTAAAATGAAGCTAAGAATGCCCTCATTAAGTGTTGACTCACCATGATTGATCCCTGGAAACTAATCCATCAGATCTTTTCAAACAAGATTCAAAAAATTAGGGGAACACTAGAAGTGGCAAAGAAATGACAAGTAGTCCTTCAGAAAACATCTGTCCATGAACATACTTCATTGCTGATAGTTAACTGGAAAAGTCTAGAAATAAGCAAACTGTAGTAATGTAAAAGAGAAGTAGAAAAAGCAGTTTAATACAGAATATCAAAATTCATAGAGGCAGAGAAAAACATCTTAGGTCAATCTTTGATTTTTTCATTGCTTGGTCTCTATTTGATCCTGTAAACACACTGTTTCTAATAAATTCCAACTTCTGAATTGTATAATGATGTCCTAGGAAAATTAGAATCTTCATTTTCAATAAACTTCATCATTGCCTAGAAGTACGTAATTCAGCGGTTTTTATCTCATCATCAGTACAGGTTGGAACATGGCCTCCTGGAGAGGAGCTCTGCAGAGAAGGACCTGGGGGTCCAGGTGGATGGCAGGTTGGTGGTGAGCCAGCAGTGTGCCCTGGTGGCTAAGAAGGCCAGTGGGAGTCTGGGGTGCATTAAAAGCAACATGGTCAGCAGGTCAAGGGAGGTGATCCTCTCTCTCTACTCTGCCCTGGTCATGCCTCATCTGGAGTACTGTATTCAGTTCCAGGTTCCCTAGTACAAAAAAGATAGTGATCTCCTGGAGATAGTCCAGCAAAGGGCCATAGAGATGATAAAGGGATTGGAGCGTCTCCCTTTGAGGGTGGGCTGGGCAAACCGGGTCTGTTCAGTCTTGGGAAAAAAATACTCAGAGGTGATCTTTTTAATGTATTTAAGTATCTTAATTGTGGGAGTCAGAGACATGGCCAACCTCTTTTCAGCAGTCTGTGGGACAGGACAAGGGGAAATGGCCATAAACTGAAGCATAGGAAGTTCCACACCTATATGCGAAGGTAGTTCTTTGCAGTAAGGGTGTTGGAGCTCTGGAACAGGCTGCCCAGTGAGGTTGGATTCACTTCTCTGGAGATATTCAAGAGCTGCCTGGACATCTACCGGTGCAGTCTGCTGTAGGGGGCCTGCTTTGCAGGGGGGCTGGACTTGATTGTCTCTGGATGTCTCTTCCAGCCCCTGCAGTTCTGTGGTTCTGTGATCTCAAAAGCACAGAGGGAGGGAGCAGGGAGTGAGAAGCAAAGGTTGCATGGAAGCAAAATGAGAAAATTTTGTACTTTCCATCAGTAAGCAATGTTCAGCAGCTTCCTGGGAAGCAGAGAACTCAGTGTGTGTAGCAGTTGCTCAGAAGACAGATGCATCTGTAATGAGAGCAGTTCTCATTATTTCGTTTCTCCTTCTCCCCTCCAACCCCTTTCCAGCCCTAGTTTTTGTTGCTGAGTACAACAACATACGGCGTGGGACATTTCTTTGCTTAGTTTGGGTCAGCTGACCTGGCTGTGTCCTGTCCCCTCTCCACCCCTTACCCACCCCCTGCCTACTGGCTTCTGAGGGTTTGGGAGGGTTGGAGAAACAGCCTTGGTGCTGTGCCAGCACTGCTCAGCAATTGCCAAAACGCTGGTGTGATATCAGTGCTGTTCTAGCTTCAAGTGCAAAGCACAACGCTGTATGGGCTGTTGTGGGGAAACTTAACTGCATCCCAGCCAGAGCCAGTACATATACTGTATGTATAGTATATTAATACATCAACACTAATCTGCTATTTTAAGCTGTTACATAATATAGTCCCTTCTATGAACTAAGAATGTATTTCTAAATAAGATTAGGAATTTTTGTTACTAATCCTTTCTCATTTCAATGTCAGCCTCTACTGCTGAATTACTCCATTTCTTTTACAGTCATTGTTACCTTTGAAGCTCACACTTGTGATTTTGAATGTTTTTCTTGGTCGTGGGCTTTTTTGTGTGCATTCTTTGTTTTTAACTCTAAAACAGTCAGCTTAAAATGACATGTAAAAAGGGTGACAAGCTTGAATTTCTAATTTATTACTCCTGTACTTTGTCGTGATTTTTTTTCTGTGCATTAAATTGTATTTTTCCTTTTTTGTAGAGTACCTTCTCTTAGCCATCAGTTCTTTCTTAACTAAATGGAACCATTGTGTATGAGGCTGCTAAACGAAATTTGTCCGAAGACCAATCTGGGCCTCCTTGTGAATGAGTAGAAGCTAGTAAAATTTATTTTCTCTATGATGTAGGTAATACTTTCTGTCTTGGGACAATATGAGAGTATTTGATTCCTATCTTGTATTTATGGTACGAAGGCTAAGATATGTATTTTTTAATTTTATTCAGTATCATACTTAAAATACGCCATAGCTTCTGAAGCAAAATGTGAATTTTCCTTTAGTTTTTAAACAAAAGTTCTTTTTTAAATTCATTTGTCTTTAAATATTTGCAAGATTTTACTTCATGTTCTTTTTATTTTTATTTTTTTAATAAACATAAATTCACTCTTGCCTTTTTTAAAACAATATCTGTTTTAAGTGCCTCTGTTTTCAACAGAATTAGGGGAAAATTAATCAGAACACTCTTTTGAAGTATCAATTCAGTAAAGTAAGAAGCTTCTCAAACAGGTTTCTGGGTTTCTTCACTTGGATTAAGGTTCTCTTTCCACACAAACATAAAAGTCACTCAGATTGATCACTTTCACATTTCAGTGGTCTTGCTGCAGATGCTTTAATTTCTCACATCTTTTTGAAATGAAAATGCTTTATTTTAGGCTTGTTTTTGTATATCCTCTTGTTTAATATGAAATGTTTTATGATTCTTCATCTCAAGAAGTGTTCTATTTTAGGTACTCAATAAAATAACATCTAAGATAATTACATATAATTGATTATTTGTGGCAAAAAAAAGGTCACTAAATTATTTCAGTCTTGATTGTTTCTAATATTGATACCATGTGTTCTTGAATTTACTTCTAGCAGGGTTCATCTTCAGACCAAAACTGGTTGTCAGTGGAGACTGAATTTAAAAAGAATGCTTTCCTAAAGGTCTTCCAAAATTCTTCTGTGGGCTAAAACCACAGAGCAGATAAAACAGATGGCATTTTATTTTTGGTGTTCAACTGTTTGTAAGCATTTTTTTTCTGTCTTTGATTAACATCGACAAATATGGTTTTTGTACACTTGAAGGAAACTTTATGACTTTGGAATAGCATATAAAGTTACTTGTCAGTGGCATTAAGAAATTACTGGTTAATGTAAATACTCAAACTAAAGCCAATTTTTATCTGGGAACTGTTTTTCATATTGGCATTAAATCCATTTGAAGAAATTGTATTGATTATCGAAGCATATAGTTTTGAAATGAATTCTTGGCCATGATTGTAAATGTTTCTCATAACTGAAATTGGATTAATATTTGTGATTATGTGTATATTATAACTAATTGTATTAAAAATGACTTAGAAATGTCTGGTCTGTATTAAATTATGCTTGCTCTTTATTTTTTTTTATAGTAAGAAGGAAAATTTATCTCAACATAATACCTTTTTTACTTGTTAAAGTTTCATATAACATTACTGAAGCTGAACTTTTTTAGATTTATACCTTTCCCCCTAAAAATCTTACAGTGGGGAAATGTAATGCTCTTTAAAAGTATTGTTTAGAAAGCAGGTAGTGGACTTAAATAACTTTGTACATTTCTTATATAACATATAGATGTATAAGTAGAGATTTGAGCATTGTGTGCTGTTATTGTGTGCATATTTATGTACACTCTCTTATAAGCATATTATTGAACACTTAATCTTATGCTTCTTTTCTGTGTATAGGTGTTCCTGAACATTTAGGTTCTTCCTTGTTTAGTTGAACTTCTAAAAAGATTTTTAGAAGTTCACTCTTTTTGCAGAGTGTATGAGAGCAGATCTTTTGAAGAATTTCATCAGAAACTTTTCTCTTAATGCAAGTTAGACAACCATTTTGTTATATTATGTTCAGACAGATTCTTATCTTACAAGTCAATTTAAAATTTTGTTCATTCAGTAAGCACCAAGACAATGGCTAGAGAAGCTTTCCTTCCATCTTTTCTTTCCTTACAGAGGGAAGAATAGTATCTGGTAGCTGATCCATTTCTACCTGATCATTTTCAAAGAATCACTTGAATGTTGAAGCATGCTAGACAGTAATAATAATAATAATAATAATAGATAATGGCCCTAAGTTGTGCCAGGGGAGGTTCAGATTGCATATTAGGAAAAAACCCCTTCTCAGACAGACTGAGTGATAATGCATTAGTACAGGCTGCCCTGTGGCAGGTAGTGGAATCACTGTCTCTGGAGGTGTTCAAGAAACTGTCCATGTAGCACTGAGAGAGATGGATAGTGAGCATGGTGGAGATGACTTGGTGGTTGGACTAGATGATCTTAGTGGTCTTTTCCAACCTATATGATTCTATTCCATGATATTAAAATAAAAAGAGTAGTTACTTGCTGTGCTTGCCAGAAGAGGTATCTGTTAAAATCATACATTAAATGACTTTTTAAATATCTAAGTATTAGACAGAGGCTAAAAAATTAAAATCTTTGAATCATTGTTTATTTTAACACTGCCTTTTGGCAGAGAAATCACCATACTCCTACTGCTTTTCTAAACATTTTTGGTTGGGAAAGGGACTGGATTTTTTGTGACTTGATTTTGCCAGTCTGGTTATTTTTCTGCAATTTAAAGCTGTTAGATATGCTCTAAATGGTCTGAAAACAATAGATCAGTTGGATGGCAGTTCTAGTTAGCATCTTCAAAGGCTTTCTTCCAGTAGGCTTTTCAGGAGCGATAGAGCATGCAGTGTCGCTCAGCTTTTGCATTTGGCCACGTGCCTCAACAAGGGTTTTCATTGTTGGTTTTTTTGTTGTGCCTAGAAGCCCTGAGAAACATGACATGTCTTTAGAGGCATCTGGGTAGCTCAGTCAGGAAGTACCTTTGGTTCTTCCCTTGCCCATACAGATGGAGCTGCAGCAGGATGTAGGAAGGTGGTGGCACAACCACCTTTGGAATGAAGTGAGAGGAGCCACTCTCATGAGGAACTGCTGTGGTACAGGAACTGCAGGACAGAAAAAAAGAAACTTAGAGGCAGAGGATATGGCAGCAACACTGGACACAAGTAAGCCAGGAAGGAGGCTGCAGCAGTGTGTGATAAGGATACAAGAGTCTGTGAAATTTGGGCAAGCAGGAGGACAAAGCAGTAGCCATGGCCTCTTTAAAGAAGGCGGAATGTGCCAATTAAATGGTGTTCTTAGAGCTACTTGTCCTAGAATTTATGCACAATAATCAAATAAAACAATGTAGAGTTTGTCATTTTTTTGATGTAATAACATAAGTAGATAACCCCAGCACTGCTGAAAGTTCAGTCCACGAGCTTAGATTTCAGCACAATTGGAATTATATTGATCTGTGTATTGACCTTGGAAGCAAAATAATCTTGGTGTTTCTGTGAAAAACATCCATGTTAAGCCACCTTGGCTCTTTTACCTAGAACAATTTACAGCACAAACACTTGCAAGCTTGAGGATGTCGTACAATTTGTTTTGTTTGCAAGCACTTTTAAAAATATATTGTTGCAAAAAAAAAAATTCCATAGTAGTTGAATATGCAGGTAGATATGTATGACTGAGTATTATTTAAACAATAATTACATTAAAGCATGCTGCTTCTCCATTATTTCTACATTTGTTGCTTTGATGTAACATATTAAAAAAAAAAAAGTGAACTGGATGTTCTACTGAATTTAGTTTTTCTGATGTGTTAGTACTCTGCTTTGTCTCTGTTTTGTCAATAAAAAGTTTGGTGACAAGTATTTTAACTAATTCAGGCAACATGCCAAATAAATTTGAATAAAAAAGAAACCCACTCTTCTTTCAGTTAAGATGTCAAATTATTTTGAAAGACTTATGCTACTGTTTTCTTTTAATATATTAATATATATATGAAAGATTTTGAGACCTTTGTTGTTCTGAAGTCATCCATAAACCTTTATTTTGTAAGACATCCAACAGAGATCAGGAATAATTGATTTAATTCATAGCCTTCTTGCTAGAGTAAAGTCAGACATACATTTCACCTAGCTATTGGTGGTTATTGTCCTTCTGTCTTTTGCTAAAAACACAAAATAAGAATTCTAACACTTTGTTCTTGGTTTAATTATACTGCTACTAATTAAGTAATTTATTTCTAAAATAAACATGTTTTTCTGGCCTTTTAACCCTAATTGTAGGGTATGGAATAAGGGGGGAAAAAAGCTCAGATTTTCCCAATCTTGTTTCCATTTTTATTTAAAATTTATTTACCTATAAGCATTCAAAAAAATCCTGTCACAGCAATTGTTTGAGTTAATAATCTAAAAGGTATATTCCATTAACAACATGAAGAAATAGCTCAATTTAAAACTCTGTAATCCAGGATACTTTGTCAAATTTAGTGACTAAAATGAAAACCATGACCTTTATGCTGACTTTTCTATTATTGTACATGTATTCTGACGTGGCTATAAGATAAGCAGGGTTCACAACACTACCTTTTGTTTATGCTAGCATAGTTAGTTTGCTTACAATATTTAATTCCGTTAGTAATATTTGATTTAAGTGTTTTCTTTTTCTTTTTTTTCTTTTTTTTTTCTTTTTTTTTTTCTTGAATAGTGTTTAAAACTTCTTGGGTTAAGTGTATGCTGCCAACTAAATTAGCACTTAACAGAAAAAGGAACTGAGTATAAATAGCAATTTATCCACTTAAGCATTTCTAGACTTTCTAGAAGTTTTCCGGTTTTAATTCTGTTTCATCATCTGTTAACTGTTTAAAGTGTTGAGTACTTGGGAAGGAAGGAGGGTTATCTTTTTTTTTTTTTTTTTCTAGTTGGTTCTGTGCTGGCTATAATATGTAAATATTTATAAAACTGTAGGTAGCTACAAGATGTTTTAACTGTTTATTTGGAGCAAAAATGGATTAGATAGTCCTTTTTTTTTTTTTTTTTTTTTTGGTACTTGAGACATAGGGGAAGGTAAAATAAAACTGAAACACCTTTTTTTTTTTTTTTTTTTTTTTTTTTTGGTACTTGAGACATAGGGGAAGGTAAAATAAAACTGAAACACCTTTTTTTTTTTTTTTTTTTTTTTTTTTTAACTTTGGTAAGCAACCATGTATTGATCTTGGTAACAGAATTTCCTGTGCTCCTTCCCCAGAGACTCCTTGCTTTTCCAGTTGTAAAATATTTCTCCTTTTAAAATAGACATACTTAATGAAGCGGTAGTTGGCTTTTCCATAATTTACAAGCACTTTGTCATTTATACTTAATGAGTATACATTACAAGAAAATTGGAGAAGTAGCTTACTGGATCCTATTGTGATGCAGCTCACTTCTGGCTTATCCAAAATGTTTTAGCTGTTTCATGTCTTCTAGCTGCCTCTAATTTTTATGGCTCATCTCTTGGGTATAAACAGGCTATAGCATATTCTATATAGGTTATAGGAACTGTTATCTGATTTAACGTCAGTTCAAAGCAGACTGATTAGGTTGGGAGGATGTTGCATGTGAGGAGTGGACTTCTACAGCATTGTAGATGCTTTTGTAATACTGTGGATATTGGGTAATGAGGAAATAATGTGTGAGAATCAGCCTTGTCCTCTCTGCCAGTGAGCTGGAAGGAGCTGAGATGTGTGCACTGTGCTTGCTCACTGCTGCTCAGGAGCCCTTAATTTCATTAAGCTGTCAGGGAGAGGTTCCAACAAAAGGGTCTGGGTGAAGCATGCAGGCTCCTGCTGTCACCTGCTTCTATCTCTCTGTCTCCTCCTCCTAACAAGTTTTAAAAATGAGATTTATTGTTATTGTTTTGCTTTATAAAACAAAAGCAAAACCAAAAAACAATACAAAAGAAACAACACCCCTGTTCCTTTTTCAGGAAGGATTCAAGTGAGTCTTCTGATTGTGTCTATTTTATAGAAGTATGATATATATATATCATGAAGCGTATAAACAGGAAGTGGGCATAACTGTTTATGAGGGAGGATGCTGACAGGACAAGGGGGAGTGGTTTTAAACAAAGATGGGAGATTTAGGTTAGATATTTGGAAGAAGTTTTTCACACAGAGGGTGGTGACGCACTGGAACAGGTTGCCCAAGGAGGCTGTGGATGCCCCATCCCTGAAGGCATTCAAGGCCAGGCTGGATGTGGCTCTGGGCAGCCTGGTCTGGTGGTTGGTGACCCTGCACAAAGCAGGGGGGTTGAGACTAGATGATCATTGTGGTCCTTTTCAACCCAGGCCATTCTTTGATTCTATGAAATGCTTAGCAAGGTAAAAAGACAAACTGTTCATATCTGAAAAAGCATAGAACAGAATATGTAAAAATAATAACTTTGACTGAAGTCTCACCAAACTTTGACTTCTTGTATGGATAACTTTATTCAATCTTTGTAGGCTATCACCTCTGTAATGTGGAGAGAGGTTTTAAACTGTAACATTCCATAAGAGAAGGTCATGTTGATGGTATTAGTGAAAATTTAGGCTCTGCTTTGTACTTGCTCCTGCCAAATTAATATCTTCGTAGTGCTGCATCTATCATACGACCTTTCAAGCTTCTGATATCTAATTGGCTATATAATACTTCAAACTGCTTTATTTTACTTAATTCCGTTTTCAGTATTCAGTTTAATTACTCAGGGCAGACTAATAAGTGGTTTTGTTCCTACCTCCTGAAAGTATACTTAACTGCTCTGTCAGATTTCTCATTAATGGTCAGTAGCCTAAGAACTTAACCCTTCAGTAGTTTTTTCTTTTTTTTTTCCCCTTTTCTTTGTCTCTTGCAATGGAAATCTCAACGTGCTTCTATCTAATCTGCCATTTATTTTTCAATAATGTGGAGGCTCTCCAGTTGTAGAAATGGAGTCTAGATTAGTCAAGTCTACTGAAAACAGATGTGATGTGGATCATCTTGCTGTGTTAATGGATTTATATTCCTTATCGTTTATTCAGATGCAGTAAATGTAGCTTTTGCCCTGAAAACTTTCTTGACCCTGAAAAACTGTTTTATAATCGTTACTGAATGTAGAGTTATGTTATGCAAAATTGACATTCAGACTGGGGAGATGAGCCTGAAAGAGTGTTTTTATCTTAAAAGGCATCTTTGTTCCTTGGGAGGAGAGGCTGTTCAGTTTGGAAATTAAATGGACATTGTGCTGCTATTTCTGTGTGTCTGATGGTATAGCAAAGAGCTTTTGTTTATTTGATTTTTAAATAAGCCCGTTTGACTCTTTGGTTGGTTTTTGTTTTGATATTGAATGGTTTTAATCATTGAAAATGCCTACTGTTAAAGTGAGGCAGTAGAAATCGTAATTTTCTCCTGGCCAATTCCTTGGTCAGACTAAATCTGTGAAAGAAATTTGTTTACAGTTTGGGACCCTGAAGCAAGTCTAGGTATAGTGTTAGCTTTTAAGATTAGCATTGAGCTTGGAGAAAATAGAATTGGAGTGCTCTGCAGCTGGAATTATTTGAAGGTATGCCAGGGCGGGGAATTAAAAGTATTTTTTCCCCGAAAACTAATGTAGTATGTTAAATGTGAGATGCTTATAAAAACAAGAAGTGCAGTATGTGTGTATCAAAATCTCTTGTTACTAAAACCTTAAATGTTGGTGTAAATAATATTAGACAAACTCATGTATAATACATGGCTTTTCAGGTACTCACTAGCATGGGGATCAGTTTCAGATCATAGCTGTATTTATTTGGCTTTGACCTTAAGCTGTAGGGAACCTTTTTGGCAATGACAAAGTTGGGATAGACAAAATGCTTGTGGTGATTGATAATCTTCAATAAATTAGAAGTCTCTGGGGGAAAGTCTTTCTAGAAAGAGAATTCCCTTACATTTTAAATACGTATTCTTCCTGTGTATGTCTCTTAGGTGCTAAGAAGTCTCAACACTAAAGTAAACTGGAGTTTAGAGTAACTGTAGTCAATGTGAATTGTGCAAAGAATCCCAGCTACACCTTCTGGTACTACTGAGTATTTGGAGTCCTTGGTGATAGTTGTAAAGCAGATTTAAATCTAATCTCAGAAATGGGCTGTTGAAAAAATAAGCCATCTTTTCAGATTGATTTCTGGAATTCTCTGCTCTGAATTCTGGAATTCTGTGCTCTGCAAATTTAGGAATATGGCTGTATTTTCCCTTCACTCCCTCTTCACCTTCCCAAAATTCTTGGGGTGTGTGTGTGTGTGTAGTATTTCCTTTATCTTTTCAGTTGATAGGCTGGATGCTTAGGCCATTTCCACTGTTGGCGGACTTAAATTTTCTGTTGACTGAGTAGGTGGGGAAATTTTACTTCAAGAGATTGGTTAGGGATGTTATGCTTTGCAAAATGTTCGGATACCTTGCTATGTTTACTGTTTTCTGAACAGTTCTGTTGTTTTTTGTTTTTGTTCCTAAAGACTTCTGTTGTGATATACCTTCTTTAGCAGTGGGAATCTCTGGGTGAGTTTGAATACAGGAGTTGCTGACAGGGATTTAGAGTTGTGCTCCAGAACAATGCTGATGGAGTCCAGAGTGAAGATAACCACTTCTTTGAAAAGATTCACAGGTGTGGTGTGTGTGTGTGTGTGTAGAGATAAATTTTTTTGGATGCTGAAAACACTGACTTATCTTTTTTTTTTCCCAAAGATTTGAAGAGATCTGTTGCTTATTATTTTATGAATATAGCTATGTATGTTTTTTTAATATGGTATACATGTATATATACCATCTTCTATGATTTTGAACATAAAAAAACTTTGATCCAAAATAATTATTAATACTATTCAAACTGAAAAAAGTATTACACTAGGCAGTATATTACATACTCATATAAAGCTTGAAAACAGAAATAGTTTACAGCTTTAACAAAACTTCACAAAACAATTTCTGGATTCTGAGGGAAGGAGAGGTAATACCAGTGAGTTCAGAGAGCAGAATGTGTATGCAGGTACCTTCTAGTAGCCTTTTCTCTATTTCACCAGTAGATTTTTTTATGAATGGAAAAAAAAGAGGCCACCTAAATCTTGTGGTGAGTCTCATTTCAAAATAAACCAGAAAACTTATTAAAATATGTACAAGATTGTCCAAAGAATATTATGAAAGTATGTATTTATGAAATGTTATTATGAGAATTCCTAGAAGAAAAAAGTTGATTTTATTTTAGATTACGAATGTAAGAAATTCAAAGGAAAAATGATATTAGTTGGATTATTTAGATATTTAGTATGTACTAAATTGTTCCTTTTACCAGTGAAATTTAATGTAATGTTTCAACATATTTTCTAGGCACAAATGAAGAAAAATAGAGATCTGGTTTATTTTCATCAATTTTTATTAAATATGCCCTGAAGCTCTTCATAATTTCAGCGTGGAACGCAAACATGTGGAGCAGCAGACAGAAAGGAAATCTATCTCATTCATCTTTTTTTTTTTTTTTTTTTTTGCATGGAGGAGTGTCATTTAGGATGTATACAGCCTACATGGCTACTATGCTGTCCACGTTTCTTCTCAGGCCAGAATCGCTTGAGTCCAAAAAGATGCCAAGGTATTACAATAGAATGTGCATGGTCAGAGAAAGGCTGAAAAAAAGTTTCCTGTTCTCCGTCTCAGGAATGGGGGAAAAGTCAAGGATTTCAGGCTTTTCCTTCTAAGCAAAACTTACTGCTATCATACTACCCAACTGTGTCTCACTAGCCGGGTATTGGTTTCAGATTGATATATTTGGTTCTAATGCACAAGGAATAGCTGATTTAATTTTCTTGTTTTGTTAATTTCCAATTTGGAATAAAACAATTTTCTTGTTTTCCTTTTAGGATTAAAATAAATAAATGAATGAATTGGTAATTAAGGAATATACTTAATATCTCAAACATCTCAATTCTTTAATCTCTAGGTCAGAAATTACTATCTGAATTTCACACTGTTGCCTGTTTCACATTACTAATAGCAGCCAATGTTTTAATGAACAGCAAATTTGCAGCATATGATATTAGAGTGATATGCTGAAGAGTTTATAGAGCTTTACAGCAATTTGCTTGTAGTTGTATAGACTCTAGGAAGCTCCTTTTTCTTCAGCTAGGAGCTGGAAGTACATCTTCACAGAGGGTAGAGGCACTATCAAATTTCTCTTCAGTCTGCACTTCTGAGAGCATTCAGGCTCCCTGTTCTGTAGAAAGGAGATGTGGAAAGGCTGTTCCCTGCCCATTGCTGTTGGGCTATGAAACTGCAGACAGGTAGTGTGCCCTGAAATTTTTGTTCTCATAAAAGGTTAATCAATTCTGAGTCATTTTGACAGTATTTAATATTTTCCAGAATTCCTTAAGAAAATAACTAGCTTCAATTAATAAGTCAATACTGAAAATGTAACATATCATTTATGTAACATTTTCTATCTTATTGTCAGAAGGAAATTATTATATGCTGTAGCTACAAAAGGCAATGTTTTTCAGTGGATCATGAAGTTATTTCCTGTTCTTATGAGTGATAAGAGCAGAATTTTTAGGTATTAGCATTCATATAATCTTTATTCCTGAACTCTGTTATTTAAAATAAATCCAAAACTTCTTGTCGTTGACTGTTAAGGTTTCTTAAGGATTTGTATTTTAGAAGCTAAAAGAACTAAGGAGGTTTTTAAGAGAAAAAAGCAAAGGGAAGGAAACCCAACTGAACAGCTCTCTTATAGTTTGGTTTGACAGTTTATGAAATAAAGTGGCTTCTAAGTATGCTTCCAGGAGTTCTCTCACATACATGAAAAAGAACCACCACTTGAATAACTTGGCATCTCTTTTAGACTATGTCAGAGAACAGACTCACACCTAAGCAGTCAGGTGACTAAGTCATCACCTGTCTCAGATAAGCATTCATACCAGAGGCCTTGGAGAATACAGCTTCATGAATTCTCTCTCTCTCTAGCCTATCTGGTTATAAACTGTTTTATATGCAATATTACAATTCTGATAGGAAGAACATGAAGTAAATTAACTTATTAAGATTTGTTAGCAAGTGAATATTCTGTTTGGTAGGATGGGCTAGGGTAAACCTCTTGGAGCTGAATAGCGAGTCTGTGTTTTTTCTTTTTCTTTCTTTCTTCCTTTTTTTTTTTTTTTTTTTTTGAGTCATTACTCAAAAAAATTATTGTGCTTTCAAAATGCTATACATCCTACTTATATACTACTGTGGATCATCGATACTCTGTTCCCTTTTGCTTTCCCTAGTGTTCTTGTGGAAAACAAATGTCCTCATTTTACCGTTCAGTTCTAGGCATACAAGTTTCAGACTTGTTGATCTGATCGTGTTGCCTCGTAAGTTAAATGCTGAATCTTCAGAGATGTGGAATGAAAATGCTTGGAGATGACGTGTTCACTGTTGTCCAGCTTGTGAATTTCTCTACTCATTCTGCTTAAATTGTATCCTCTATTTTTAAATGCTCTTTCTGTTATGCAAACTGGATTCACTGTTGACTTGGATTCCATTCAGGTAAATAATGCAAATGTAAATGCTGAAATACCATTGTTTATCTTATTCCATTGCGTAAGGATAGCTTTTGCATTATTTAACTTTTTCTTAACATTGAAACAGTTTTTATAATTTCTGATTTTTTTTTTGTCCTATCTTCACATTTTTCTCAAAATTACGTAGCTTCCAGATTTGTTTTATTTTGTTTCTGTGAAAGCGAATACCTGCCAAGTAATGTGGTATGATTATTTTAAAAGAGATGAGTAAAGAATTGTCTCAGTTCTGTGAAAGCCTTGTGTAATATTAGTACAATGGAAAAAATAAGAGAAAATGGTAATGATAATGTTTGAATGGCATTTGAAAATTTAGAACACAGTTGGAAAGTGTTCTGGAAAACAAATTAATTCTCATGTAACTTTCCCAGTGAGTACAGTATTTCTCTTCTGATCACCACAATGAATGTTCTAGGTTGATATTGCTGCACAATTAACTCATTTGAATATATTAGTTTTCAACTCATTTGAATGTACTAGTTTTGAAAAATTTGCTTGTACAAGTACTTTTCAATAGATACGAGCTGCTTAAAAAAAACAAGCCAGTTTTAAATGGGATTTCTATCCTGTCAAATTCTTCACAATTTCACACCTGTATTTTGTACAGGTTAACTGTTATGTACTCTAGTTTGGTCACACCAGAAAGCTGCTGAGATGAAATTGCTCATTGAGGGAGAAAGAAGAGCTCATATTAACTTATCTGATGAAGAAACTCCTATTTTGGGGATTTTCTGTTCTTCCTATACCCATATTGAGTTTTCTAGAGTGATTACAAAGAAAACCCAACAACCTCTTCTCTAGCCAATTCACTTAGGTAAGAGAAGCAGAACTAAACCCAGATGGCTAATTGAAGGATATTTTGATGATTGTTCAGTTTTACATGGCTTTCATAGAATCATTTGAGTTGGAAGGAACCTTTAAAGGCCATCCAGTCCAAATCCCCAGTAATGAACAGGGACACTTAAAACTAGATCAAGTTGCTCAGAGCCCCATTCAGCCTGACACTGGATGTCTCCAGGGGCAGAGCATCCACCACCACCTCTCTGGGCAGTTCTAGTGCCTCAACAACCTTAGTTTAATAAACTTCTTCCTTAAGTCCAATCTAAATCTCCCCTCTTTTAGTTAGAAACCATTTCCCGTTGTTCTATCACCACATACCCTGCTGAAGAGTCTGTCCCCTTCTTTCCTTTAGCTCCCCTTTAGATACTGTAATGCTGCTGAGGTCACCTTGGAGCCTTCTCCTCCTGACTGAACAGCCTCTGCTCTCCCAGTCTGCCCCTGTACAGGAAGTATTTCATTCCAAGGATCATTTTTGAGGCCTTTCTGTGGACACACCCAAACAGGTTCATGTCTCTCCTAGACTGAGGACTCTGCATCTGGATGCAGTACTCCAGGTGAGATCTCACCAGCACAGAATTAAGAGGCAGGATCACCTCCCTCAACCTGCAAGCCATGCTTCTTTTGATGCCCCCCAGGATATGGTTGGCTTTCTGGGCCATGTCCAGCTTCCAACCACCTGTACCCCCAGGTCCTTTTCTGCAGGGTTGTGCTCAATCCTTTCGTCTCCGAGGCTGTACTGATAGAAGGAGTTGCCACAATCCAGGTGCAAGATCTTGCACGTGGCTTTGTTTAATGTCATGAGGTTTACCTGGGCCTGCTGTTAGAGAACAGCATTTTAATTAGAAGTGAAAATTTGTTTCAATTCAGGTAATTTAATTGAATTTGAAGTGTCAGATGTTCATATTGGTAATTTACACACATGGCAATTTTATTTTGTCATTTATTTTATGTAATTCCATTTGATGTTGATATATTCAAAAAACCTTGTAAATCATAAATTTGTATCCCAGTTGGTTGATTAAAAATAAATATAAATGTTTTGTCCCTTTTCTCACTTCCTTAATTTGTGTAACATTGTAAAACCATTCACTTTTTAAATATTTTTAATTAGTTTGAACTTTCAGAATGTGTTTTAAGTGTATGCAACTGCATCTTTTATATTAGAAATGCTTTATAATTACATTTTTTCAGTCATGAAAAATGGATTAGTGCTGCATTTTATGTGATGACAAGTTTTTCTGTTTGTTCGAATTTTACTGAATAGCATACTGTGGCTTCTTGGCACAACCTAGAATAACTCTATTTAGCTTTGAAAGTAGGAACTGTGCTAAATACTAGAAAAGGCCACTATTGTGTAAAAAATAATTAATTTACATGGAAACAAAATAAAACTACTTTGAGAAGAGTGACATGGGAAAATTGACTATCAGACAGCAGTACGCTAGTTTGTACATGAATTTGTCTGGATTCTTGGGAAAACGACTGTGCTTAAGTGGAGCTTCAGAGGTTTGCTGAGTAAGTGGTTTAGATGTTTTCCTTTCTGATTTCTAGATACACAAGAGATGTCAAAAAGTCTTTTAGGGTCACTTGATGAAAGGGAACAATTTTGTCCAAGACGTTAATGTTTTACTTCTTTTTCCTTTTGATTCATCTTAACTTTTGTGTGACAACTGAATAGATTTGTAGTTACAGCAGGTATTGTAGGCATCAGTGAAGTGTGCCCACCTGATGAGGAAAACCACATCTGAGAATGTGCGATACTTGGTATTCCACTAAGTAGAAAGAATAACAGAATCTGTAGATCCTTATTGTGAGGAGGCACTGATATGGCCTGTGAAATACTTTTGGCTTTACCTTCACTCTGACAGTGAAATTTAAAACATTAATGCACCAAAAGATTTATCTCTGTGATAAATAGGAAATAAGTAGTTCTACTAGGATTGTTTTCTTCTTCATAAAGGCATTAACAAAGGTTTCAGTGACTTATAACCAACTGCTATTTTAATGGATATTATGTTTACATAACAGATACTATTTTTTTCTTTAAGCAACAGTACATGAATTATTTGTTTTTGTGCATGCCACTGCATTATATAATATCGTTACATAACGTTTCATGGACAGGATGAGACATGCTCTCTATTCTTGTAGTCAGCTGTAAACAATGTGTGTTTAAGTTAACACATCCAGTCTTTAGCAAGAATTGCAGCCCTGTGTTCAGTGTTGTCCATGTGTTCAGTGGGAAGAGCTCATGCTGTCAGAGTAAATTGCTCTTATCTGCCTACAAAAATACAAATTAATTTTAAAAGTAGAGAGTGTATAGTTAGCAAGAGAGAATATTTTTCTGCATTTTTGAGTAATGTAAAAAAAAAAAGTTGGGGTTTTATATAGTAGTCAGAATATGCTCAGAAATGGCTGGAGAGCATAGGGATGCAAAGAAAATTTTACTATTTCTAAAAACAAATGCAGAAGACAGAAATACCAACATGTAAGTGTGCTGCTTTGGTCAATTTGCACAAGCATGTCACTGAGATAATATTGAATCCAATATATAAAAGCGATGGAAATAGATAATTTGAAAGAAGACATTCCTTTTTTTTTTTTTTTCAAATCTCTTCCTGTATTTGTGTTTAGCTTGGTATGGCTTAGCTAAAGATGCTTCATTTCAGAAGGAATCTTGGTACTGCTTACCAAGAGCTACATCTCTGTGAACAGCTTTCTACATATCTTTCTACATATGTTACCAGCTGAATGAGCATCTCTAGTGTGCCTCCTCAGTTACATTTGGAGAAGCTCACTGAAGAGTGAGCAGTCAGTAGAATTGCTTTTGAAAATCTTTTTCTGCCTTGAATAAGGCAAACTGGATAAATCATAAACTGTTAATAAGTACAAATTCTCTGAAAAACATTGACTTAAAGCGTATAATATAGCATTAAATCTCATATAATTAAGGAGAGCCAGTTTTATTTTTGGATGCTACTTTACTTAGTGCAGTTTACATCTCCTTCTCACGAGGCCTTTGTCCAACTTCAATTTATTTGTTCTGTTTTCTTCCTCTGAAAGAATGCCTATCTAGTTGAAAGAAAGGACTACTTAGAATAGCAGACATATTTCTCTTCATTTATTTGTCTTCCATGTGCAGTCATCACACCTCTTTGTCTTACTGTCCTTGCTGCTTGAAGTTAATCTGTACCAATTATTTAGTACTCTCTTGCCATCAGGAAGTGAAGTTAAACTAATGTTGCTGTCAGTCAGTCACTAAACTCAATTTTGGCATTCTGAGAAAAGGCCAATGGAAGTTTCAGAAATCTTCAGCAGAAAATGAAAATTGAGTTACTTTTTTTTTTTTTTTGCATTTTTTTTCCCCTCAGTAATGAAAAAGGAGTTTCAAAAACATTCTGTTGTATTACCAAGTGGTATCCTTCTGCAAAATCTTTAGATTTAAAACAATGGTAATAATTATTCCACCTAATGAGTTAAATCTTTATGCAGTCAGTGTTCAGTGAAGCTGTATTTTTTTAATGATACAGCTACAGTAAAAATATTATTTCACATGATTTTCTTGTGTTTCTCCAAATTTAATATAATGCCCTCCTTAATGGTGGGTATTTCAGTACATGTGCAGTAAAATCTTGTATGATTCAGAATAAAGCTTGCGGGAATGCAGTAATACAGATTATTTTCATTTCTGTAACAACAAAGATCATATTTATGTCAAAACTTCAAATGTATTACAGCTGTAACTACGTAATTACTACTTGTTGCTCATGATCCTCATTTGAATATGTTTATCTTTGGTACTGGTCTCAGGGTAATTTTTTGTATTTAAGTTTAGAATCTGACAGCCTTTGCTGTGAAGGAAATGTCTTTTATGATGTGAACTTGTTTCATATGTATTAGCTTTTATTTCTTGTTGTCAATCTAGTGTTGCAGCATGACTTATTCTTTGAAGATTGTATGTACATCTGTATTGAGTTTAACTGCAGGTTAAGAACTGTACTGTTCTTCCCTTTGGCTTGAATATTTCTCTGCATACCTTTAAACCTACAATTGCTATTTATTGTAGTAGTTTCTTTAGTTCTGTTACACTATATAAACATGTTGTCTGAAATATTTGTCAGTATCAAATGTTGAATGGGAAAATTGGCTATTTTGTATATATGATATGTCCTAAATTTGTAATGAGTTTCTTGTTTTCTTACATTTATTGGAAGACCAAATGCTACTCGGATATACACTGAGTTCAAATGTAAAATGAAATCTTACAAAATATTCTTGATAAAGCTACTCTTATTTTTAGTATGCTCAAAAAATGTAATCTCTTTATTTAATCAGAATGCTTTTTTTTGTTTGTTTGTTTTTGAAAAATTTCTGGGTACTGCTCTATGAAGGCAGAGAAAGTGTTTTTGTGGTGGTACAGGGTTTGGAAATTGTAGTGACTGGCTTTATTCTGGGTTAGTTTTTGTTTGGATCTCATTCCCAATCCAGAAATCAATAGTAAGAGTGTAGATAGCCTCAGAAATCAGCAGTATGGGAATACAGGGAGACACGGGGTCTACATCCTTCAAATTCTTCTAGTTTAAAGATCGTGTGAAATCACAAAGTAATGGGGAGAGAGAGATCCATATGAAAGGGGATTATCTGCCATTTAAATGCTTTTGAAATAGAATAATGGCTTACCTTAATCAAAATCTTTCTGCTTTTAGATTTTTTGATGAAATACTTAATTTTTCTCTGGAAAGGGCAACTGTCATTTTTGAACATCAGCACATCAGCTTAAGATGTTATTTCAATAGTTAATATCTTTTTGCATTTAAATTATTATTTTTTCACCTGTTCAGGCTTGGTAAAGACTTGGTCATGTTCTCCTTTGATTACTGGTTTGTTTGTTTGTTTTTGTTTTAATTCTACTTTTCTTAAACAATGCAGACAAATTTGAATTGTAAATGCTCTGGAAAAAGTCCAACAGAAGCAGATGTTTCTACTGTAATCTGTTTAATTACAAAAAATGCTTTAATTGATTTTAAGGTTTGGAAAAAATGAAGTTTAAGCTGGTCTGGTTATATGTATTTGCCAATATTTTGATAAAACTTCTGAATTTGGGAAATACATAATGGAGGAGATGTGAAATTTTTTTGTTCATGATCTCTTTCGAACAAACAGTGTTTTTCCCACTGCTTCAGTGAGGCTGTCTTGGAGAGAATGCTATTTTCAGTTAGTAATCAGTTTATTTATTACTCCAGCATAAGAAATCTATGTACTTGAAATGCCTTACTTCATAGATATCAAAATAGACTAAACGGTAAGGCAATGGGAGGATGGTATTTAATTGAGAATTTTTTTTAAAATGCCATTTCTAAATTTCTAAAGTTCCAGGATAAGGTACGGATAGGCTGAATCCATTCAGAAAGCAACTTGGCAGATTTTTAATCTAAATTCCTGCTCAAAGCAAGCTACAAGGGAAGATCAGATTGCTCAGCTGTTGATCCATCTGGGTCTTGAAAACACAGTGTCTCGGGCAGTCTGTACCATTGCCCGCATATCCTCATAGGGATGAAGTTTCTGAAATCTACTCTGAACCTTTCATCATTCAGTTAGCACCCATTGTCTCTTATGCTCTCAATGTGCACCACTGAAGAACTTGCTCAAGACTGAGCACACACTGGTGGTTGGTGGTTCCCCAGCCCACCTTTATTGCTTGCCTGTTGAACTTTCTCTGCTGTATATCTTGTAGTTTTTGCTCTCTCCGTACAAGAACGCCTTTTTTTTTTTTTTTTTTTTTTTTTTTTTTTTTCATATAGTGACTGTAAAGGGGAATAATCACTTCCTTTGAGCTTTGATCCAGCTGAGAATGCTACTGTCCATCTGTGCTGCCATAGCAGGCTGTTTCCTTGGCTGGCAACTATTGCAAAAGCGCACAAAGATTGTATAGTCCAACCATCAACCCATCAACCCATTACCACAATACTCACTAACCGTGTCCCTCGGTGCCATGTCTACACGATTCTTCAACACCTCCAGGGACAGTGACTGTACCAGCTCCCTGGGCAGCCTGTTCCAATGCATGACCACTCCTTCTGAGAAGAATTTTTTCTAGTTCATGGCACCATATGAGTTGTGAAAGTTTTTCTCTTGATAGTACAATGGATCTGGTATATGGTTCCTCTGAATACTTGGGAATTGTTTCCCCATCAAGCAGGTCAGATTTAAGTGTAGATGAATTTCAGTGGAAATAAAGACATAATTCCAATCATTAGAGTCATTAATATAGTAATTAAAACCTGAGATTACATATAATAAAATAAATAATAATAAAATTCAAGAAAATTTATTGGATCTAAATTTTACTAGTAATTCTATTGGAAAGTTTGATTTTATACATAGTAGTTTTTCTGCTAATGTTAGTGCAAAAGATATTGAATTGACATTATGACCATCTGTCCCATTTCCTGCAGCCTTGCCATGTGACTACACAGGTTTTCTGCAATCTTGTCTCTAAGTAACAAAAAACCATGGTAATTTGGTAGTTGCAATTACCTAGTTTGCTAAACATGAGGGCAATGTCTGTGTCAGTCTCCTCATCTAGCCAGGATCCATCCTGCCTCTCTGAGATGAAATATCATTTCTCTGTTCCCACAGTTTGTGATTAGAGAGTGAGGGAGGAATAGATGTTTCTAGAGGAAAATATGGCAGTGGGAATAAAGTTAAGATTAATTTGTGTTGCAATAAAATGAGATTTAGTATTCACCAAATCTGAATCAGAAGTGATGAACTGCTTTAAAAAAGAAAATACTGCATTTTTCTCTATTTTGGAAAACATCTGCAGTTCCTAAAACTTTGTGAAAAGTGATTTAAATATAACTTTTTGTAAGAAGCTGTATTGCCCACTCCAAAAAAAGCAGTAGAAATCATTACAGGTCAATGTGTCGGGAATTTACATGTGAATTGCTGATTTTTATATGTCTTGCATCTTAAGTTTTCTGAAAAGCAGAACTCTAACCTACGCTGTGAGAAGATGAGTGATACTGTTGTATTTCATATTGTTTCGTTACTGCTTTCACTATTATTAAAATCCTAATTTAGTATTGAGAAACTCAGTGAAAACTGGTAACTGGTTCTCCTCATCAGGAGCAAAATAAGTTTGTCCTATTCTATGGCTTCTGTGTTTCCAGCAGTACTGATTTCCCCATTCTGCCTCCTCATCCACGTAAATAAGATTGCATTGGCTGTCATTGCTCCGTGCATGCTGTTTCAGTGAAAGCAATCTCTGTAACTTGCCTGTAAGGCAAGGTTAGTTGGAGAACAAGTGCATGAATTGAAATTTAGGACTTTTTACTTTCCTTGCCTTTTTAATTGAGTGTTATCGGAGAACATGGGGACAAAGCATATTTCAGTCCTCTAAGTCAACTGTTACTATTTGACAGTTGTTTTTCATCATAGGTAATTTTCCTTTCTTGTTTAAGTGCAACAAAAACTTTCTCCCTTTCCCTCAACTGCTTCCTAGCAGTTTTTTTTTTACTGTTTTTGTACTGCATTGTGCAACATGCAACGTGGTGAATTGTTTTGGATTTTTATTTTTATTTTTAATTTTTAATTGTTCTTAAAGTGCCTTGCTTTTTCTCAGTGATTTCTGTCTGTTAAAAAAAAAAAAAAGAAAAAAAAGTATTTCTAAGGAATGACAAGGAATGAAAAGAGCAAAAGGCAACCATGGAGCAAGAATCCTGCCCTCAATCGAATGCTGTTCTGGATCTAAGAGTGATGTTCTGCTGTGTGCTCTTAAAAGCCTATTTTTCTGCATTTACTGGCAGCATCCATGAAGTATGGCACTTGGATCTGTCAGCCTGCTTTATCAGTATTTCATATCATTGCCAGCAGGAGAAGGAAAAAGGCTACATGGAGTTAAAACCTCAGTTATTCAAATATTTAATTCAAACAAGAGCCAGGGCACATTAGAGCCACACTCCAGTCTCTTTGCCTGCTTACATTCTTGAGTCATTTAGAGAATTGGAGTTGACAGGCGGCTTGCTTGCTGCTGCACAGGAGTCCTGCCTCTTGGAAGGGATGGAGGTAGGTTGCACTGCTTTCCTATAAATAGAGCAATGTTTTGCATCTCGTGCTTCCTTCATCGTGTTTCAAATTCAGAGGTGGCATTGTCACAAGATTTTATTCCTCATAATGGAACAAGCTTCTAGTTAACTACTACAGGGACTTGGACAGAGACATAAAAAAAGAAAAAGTTGAGAAATAACTATGATTGTACTTTTACTGTTATTTCATGTTTTTTGAGATGAGTTTTAAATCATAGAAAAAAACCCACTAAGTCTAAATTGAGAAGGTGTCATCAGACATCTGGATGTTAACTAGTGCATGGGGCATAGGTGACTCTGCTGTGGTTTCTCAGTTAATTCAAGTGAGGAAAATGAATGTTTGCCAAATGAGATCTTTGAGAGATAAATAGTAAGCTCCTGGAAAGATTTGAAATAAATATCATTAAAAATATGCTTTGAATTGTCCTAAAGTGTCTCCACTTACAGATAACAGATGGCATGAGGATTATTAACAGGATACAAAGCTTTTTACTTCTTTGTTGTGAGTTTGAACTGCCGTGAGGCTGGACATGATTGAAAGTTTTGACCATCTGTCCAGTGGCCTACATGACATGAGTTGGTGGTCTAAATCCAGTTACTGAAGAGAGTAGCACCTCCATCATATTGTAGATATCATAATTAATACCCATTTTTATGTCTCATCAGGTTGTCTTTTGGATAGGAAAGATTTTCATTAGTAGTCCTTTCTCTAAAGCTCCTATAGATTGTAGATATGTATTTATTGCAGTGTGAATTTGATTTGTTTTTCTCTTGATATAACATGAGTGGAAATATTAATTAATTAAAAATATCCAAATTGTGAGGAACTACACTGATTTCCTGGCTTATACTGAAGGAGGCATTTTACTTCAGTTACGCAAGTCTGATTCTGCTCCTGAAGTTAGACTGTTGCAGTTACTTTTACTGTTCTCTGCCTCCACTGTAATTAAACCTTCCAAATTCTTTCAGATCAATTTTTGTAGTTTTAAATTTACCTTTCTGTCTTTCCAATATCCTCTAAATTATGGTAATGAACCCTTTATACCATTTACTTTGCAAACCAAATGTCAATGTTTTCTCCTGAAAACTTGAATAATGGCAAGCAAATAGGACCTTTACTTCTAAGCTGATGTTCATAAGGAGTTCTGATTTAAAAAAAAAAAAATCTTTTGAGTCTTTTTTTTATTTTTATTTATTTATTTATTTATTTATTTATTTTAGCTTTTTAGATCATGAGCTTAATTTGAAGAGAGGAAAAAAGGGAATTGCATTTATTACTGTCATGAAAAAAGGGGGGAGGTAGAAAGCCCCTATGCACCCTTAAATATTTCTTGTTTGGCCTATTTTGGTATACAGAGTTGAGAAGAATTTTTAAAGCAGGGCTGAGAGATTTGTTATGATATTTGACATATTTGTTTATAAATCAAGCATTTGAGAGGATTTGGAAGTGGTGACTGCTGCCTTTTACAGGATTATGTAAACAAAACAGATCACACTGAGGATTCCTATGCATTCTTGGCTGGAATGCTAATAAACACTGAGAAATGCTTCAGTAGACCTTATTATTCTTCTCAATCAGTCCTTTTGTGATTTTGCTATTCTTATAAATGACCACAGTTTTTTCATAGTATATCATGTAGTAATGGAAGATCTTGCAAGGGAAAGGAGAATAATTAGATTCCACTTTATCATATCCAGGTCTACTTATTTTATTGAAAGTTTTTACTTGAAATAGGTCTTATCTTACAATCTACATAATTTGAACTTTGATTTTCACTGTCTTAATATTCTGTGAATTATATGTGGCTAAACAATTGTGTATGCATTGGCAATGCATAGTGCTCTTTTTAGCATGACTGAAGGAATAAGACTTCAGTTGCTGTACTCTTCACCTCTTTTCTTGTTGACAGATTAATTTGTATGATGTCCCATGATATGTAGGCTTTTTCTGAACTGAAATCACATGACAAGATACATCTATGATAGAAGCAAGACATAGTCATTTCCCACTGAAAACATGAAATGGCTGTTTAAACCTCCCTCTAAGTAAGTGGGGAAAAAACATCTAATGAAAATGATACTTTCTACAGTGTGAAAGGGTGACCTTTGCTCTATTTTCTGTCTTGATTGTGGGTGGCGGTCATATTAAAATTCATAAAACAGTAATTTACTTAAGTTACTGAGGAACCCTGCTGAAATACGTTTAGTTATATACATCTGAACACAGTCATAATACCCAAAATAATTGAAAGGCAAAGCGCCATTTATTAGTTTTAATTAGTGATACTTATATTGTCGGTGCCATAGAAGGGAAATTTAGGAATATGGTTACTTTGAGTAATATGTGAAGGTGTGGTAACTTCAGTGTCTTTTTTTCCTGCCAGATAACTTGTGGTCAGAGAGATAGCAGTTACACCTTTCTCAGTGGTTGATATACTTCAGGGTTTACTCCAAAATTAAAGGATAATTCATTAATAGACATCTCTCTCTAATCTCCAGTAAAATCAGTGAAGTTGACCATAAAGGCGATAGTTTTTTTTTTTCTCCTCCATTATTACTAATTCGTAACAAAATAATCCATGCCATCTAACTAGGTCTATTGCTGTTAGTAGATCTAGTTTTAATGAAGGAGTATGGATTTATAGATTAAATTTAGATGTTTTTCAAATTAATTAGTTTGCTTTTATTCCTTATTGATGCAGTTTCTTGCAAAAAGAACGTATACTCCATAGAATATTGTTATTGAAGTGCTGGTAGAAACCATATAGGACACTGTTTTTGAAGAAATGTAAATCCTGAAGGCCAAGCTTTTGGAAAGTGAATATTAGTGTGTTTTTTCTTGTTCTTAGTTGTTTACTCCTAACTAGTAAAAGAAGAGATTTCCTATGGTTATGTTAGGTACTGCTGAAGCTACTTATCAGTGAGAATCAGCAGTTAGAACTTGCAGGAAGACAAAAAAAAAAAAATTGTGAATAACATATATCAGCTTCCAAGTGCTGGTTAGAATATTATTTTGGCATGCTCTAAAGCATCAGTAATATTTATGTTGTTTTGCAGCTGCTGAAATTCAGTCTTTAAACATAGTACATCTTCATCTACCATTGGGATTGAAATAACATGGCTTCATTTTTGCAGATAGAATATTGGTCATTAATATGCAAACAGATACCCAATTATTACTTGTCCTGCTGTTTTCAATTCTGGCAGATTGTCAGTGCTGGGATTTGAAACAAGCTCCTTGGTGTGAAAGGTCTCTCTTGTTTGTGAATAGTTCTGGAGAGTTGACATACACACTGACTTATTGAGGCTTACTAAGTCATTAGGGAATGTTAAGTATAAAATTACCTATTTTTTTTTAATTTTCAAGGTGTTCAAAAATAAATTTGACTAGAGTGTTGAAATGCTAGAGCTAATATATTTCAAGATACTTGATATGTTGCTATTTTAGTCACATAATTTATACAACTTTGTTGACATAGTTAATATAAACCAACACTTGTTTAACTCTCTCAGGTAGTTGCAAAACGTGAATACTCTCTAGGTCTGTCCTGGGTAATGGCTGAGGTATCTGTCTTGATAGACAGATCTTTGTACTAAAGTATGGAGTGCATGTGCTTGTACTAGCTTGCACCACAGAGGAGATACACTAGTTGGAATTTCCCAAGTTTTTCTGAATTTGAGATCAAGCAGATAAATGCACGTGGGGATGAAGTTCTGCTGAGTTGTCTGCAGCCCTTTCTGAATTAACAGAGACTTCATTAATTCTGAACTCCATGAAAGCAGGTAAGCTGCTATTTGAGAAGGAGCCATGCTGTTTGGGAAATATTCCCAAATGTATCTAATGTTTTATGTTAGTCTGGAGCATCAACTGCTATAAAAATGTATTCAGGTTACAGACTTCTGTGACTCATGATGCTTAGTTAGATGTTTATAGAAAAATTAAATAATAGATTTTCTTGATGACTTTGGTGATTCTTATTACAGCTGTGAAATATTGTCCTTTGTTAATACCCACTGTTAACCATTGTGTTGTTAATGTGCAGTTTTGCATATATAAATGGAATTTATACCATTCCTGAAGTATAAATATGGAACAGATCTTTCTAGCACATTTAGAACTTTCTTTTCTTATCAAAGCTAGGTTATTGCTGAGGTATTCTTGGAATTACCAGTGAGTGAAACACTGAGATGGTGCAGAACACTAAGTTCTTTCCTATCAATTACAGGTTTAAATATTTGGCTTGCCTTGAAGATGATGTTAGCCTCATTTATCCTCCAGTAGATTTTGAATCATCTGCTGACTTCAGAAAAAGACAAATTTTTAGTAGCAAATGCATTTTATTGTACAATCTGAAATATGGTAAAATTTAAGAGATAAGATTTTTTTTTTTTTTTTCTGTCTCTTAGGTTATGCTGTTTTTCAGCAGAAAGGAATTGTAGTTTTTAGTAGTTTTAAAAGAGGTTTAAAAGACATTAGCCTGAAATGGTGGTTCTTTTTTTTTTTTTTTTTTTTTTTTTTTTTACTTTGTATTCCTTTATCCCGCCTTTGCCTGAATTGATTAAAAAATAGTTGTGTTGTTAGGATGCAGATCTAATTTAGGTCCTGAGTTATCTGAGAATCTAGTTGGGTTTTAATTTCTTCAGTTCCCACCCTAATGCTTAGTCAAAAGGATATTATTTAAACAGTTATTTGAATCCCCAAGTGGACTTAGAAGTTTAGCCCCACTAAAATGTATACAGAACCCCACAACCAGCAGTTATGTGATTGCAGCTTTCTAGTTTAGAATGCATGATTCACAATGTGATACATTTTATAAACCTATAAAATGTTACCTTCTATCTAAACTTCATGTGGAAGACTGACAGTGTGAAGGTATGTCTGTTTTCATAGGATAGAGGTTGCTTTAAGTACTTAAGTGCATTTCTAACCCTTGTCTTCAAAGTGAGACTGAAGCGAGAACCTTTCCATGATTATCCTATTCAGAGCTTTGCAATGAACATCAGATATCCCAAACATCTGATCTCCATGTACACAAACATGCGTACATGTACACCTACTGTTTTCTCCTGAAACTTGAATCCCAAATGAAGCTTTAAAAACTACTGATGTCACATTGAAATTGCAAGGGAATTATTTTCCTGCTTCTCTTGCATTTGGTCTTGTAGGCTAAAGGAAACCATTGTGTGCATTCAGGGCCAAGTATTTACTATGATTCCAGTTAACTTTTTTTTTACAGCAAAATAGTCCAGACATAATTAATTCAGAAAAACATAAACAAAAATAACTTTGAAGTTTTTGCCAATATTTCTTTTACCAGTAGCCCTACATGCATTAGAAAAACAGTATTGAATTAATTATTATTTTTTTTAATGTAGTAAATGAATGACCATCTTCAACTTTCAGCTCTTTCAGTGAGATTTTTTTCTTGAAATCCCTGCGTTTGTGGGCTGGGGCAAAGGGAATTGAATGATTCTAGGTTCTATTGCAAATTTATGAACATTATAAAGGATAACTTGTGTATTGCATATAACAGCAGCTTCAGAACTGGAGCTCAGTGCAGAAACCATCCATATTTGATGTGGAGTAAAAGAATGATGGAAGAAATAGACAAGAACTGGATAATTAGTGAGGTTCAGTCAGTCTTCACTCACAAAAATTCAGTTTAATTTCATTGTGTAATTTTCAAGGAGATGTTACTTCATAGGAGCACACTTTTATGTTGGGTGCTCTTACATCAATTTTAACCTGAGTTTTTCAGTTTAACTAGCTGAGGAAGCTCATGAGCAAATTTAACCATGGAGAAATTTATACTCTGAAATAGATTTGTATACACTTCTGAAGGTGAATTTATCCTGATTAACTGTGAAGCTTCCCCAAATTTTTGGTGTCTGATGGAGAATTTTTGTTCTGGAAGTTGTACAAACATGTTGATGTAAGAAGTGTTCTGTCTTCAAGTCTCCTAAACATATAGTTTAAAACTTTAACAGTGGATGCGTTCTGCTTGTTCCTTGAACCAGTTTTAGTTCATGCAGCCAGAGTCTACCTTCAGAGGGATAGTGGTCAAGGGGGAAGGGTTTTATACAAAACTTTTGCTTGTATTCTGGCTGACTCAGTTGCTCCAATTGTTTTACTTTATATGTTATAAAATTTTATTTGTTACTACTCTTCTTAGGGATGGGTATGTCCTTTCTGTGTTCCCTTGGCCTCTTGAGTTTATCTGTGCACTGTTGTTATACACTGTTTACACTGTTATTCAGAGACAGCTGGATTACTGATGTATTTGCAACTGCTTGCTGAATAATTGCAAAGTATGTATACTTTCAGATAGTTTATCTTACAGCAGATATTGCAAAAATGTACTTTGTAGAAATAAGAATAGGGGGAGAGAATGAATAAATCCAAAATGAATTTATTCAAAAAAAAAAAAGAAAAAAAAAAAAGAAAGAAATTAAAGTCTTTAGAGAAAAAAATAGGGCTTCAATTAGGCTTTTCCAGTTATTGCATCTCTCCCAGATTTTTAAAGAATCCTCTATATTGACTAGTAACAATATTAATTTATGTGTGGGAAGACTTAATACCTGATTTTTTTTTTTTTTCATAGCATCCTGAATTCTTGACAGTCATTCTAAGAAGGAATTAAAATAGCATAAATGTGAATCTGAATCTTATAATTCCAGATTTAAGTGAATGAGATACCTGTACTGTGGCAGATGATTCAAAGGCATTTGTTCACATGCTCATTGTCAGTCACTATCTAAGTGGAGTTGAATTTCTCTCAAGCCTCTCAAACTCATCTTTACATAGAAAAAAATTTCAGAAGAATAGTAGATCTCACTATTTCTTAAATGGGTTACAATAATATATATGTTTCTCTACCCCCACTATTTATCTCATTTTAATTTCATTTATTATTTCCATACTTGCATTTTATATTATGACCACTCCTCAAAAAAGGTTACTAGTCATATATATGTTACTGGTATGTAGAATATGGTTGCTTGGTTTTGATTAGCGATTAAACAAAACCAAATATATTTTCAATACTAGTGTTAGACTAAGTGTAACTATTAAGGGGAGTAGGAAAAAAAAAAAAACAGGGAAATAAGAAAGAAAGCGGCAGATTTCCTTCCTTTATCCAAAAAATGTTGTAACTAGAATGAAGCAGTGTGAAAGAGAAGATAGGCATGGTAGTGTGATTAGGGAAAGACAATAAAGGGAGGATGAGATACGCTGTTATGTTGGCCGTTTCACAAGAGTAATGTTCAGATGCCCAACTTGTTATTTTAGTTGTGGGAAATAAGTTATTACATGCAAAAAAACATATGATGCAAACAAAAATAACAGCAATCAGTAGAGGAAATAGTAGGAGTTTTGAACTGTAAAGAGTTTTCAAAATATGACTTTGGCTTGAACTTTCCTGTAAAAAGAATATTGTTAAAGATAGTATTATGCTGAATGAGAAATGACTTCTGTGAAGCAGTGGGACAGAAAATACTTGCTGAGATCTGGACTTGTGAAAGAATGTGTAATGAACAGTATCTGTCAAGACAGATCACTACATGGCACTCAGTGTGGATACTGAAATTATGAAGACTGACTAACAGAATTGCAGCTGTTGTTACTGGCTGTACTTCTTTAAACTTAGGGATGTTAACCTTTTTGGGAGAGTGGGAGTCATTGCCTTGCAGCAGTAGTCTGAAAGCAACTGAAATACTCAGAATAATAGAAAAAACACAGTGAAACTTTGATTCATCATCAATTGTACAAATAACATCCTCTGTGCAATGTTTACATTTGTGCTGCAGTGAAAATTAGATCAGTTGTACTGGTGCTAGTATGACAAACAAGTATACAGTGAATAGTGATAGAATTGATTCTTTGAAGCAGCCAAGAAGTAGCTTGTTTCTTCATTTAAGGGATTTAAGTGAATTATTGCTGAGAGAAATGATGAGCATGTTGCTTTAAAGAATAAGTTCTCTGTTAATGGAATATAACTTATCGGTGATCAGTTTCACAGTAACAAGTAGCATTGCTTTAGTGAACTAAAAATGATGGAAAAAAAATGGATTTGTCCAATTCCATAAAGTTCAATTTGACAGCAAATACTTAATTCTAGTTAACTTTACACTGTTTATACTGTTTAGATAGTAGTCACAGACTTATTTGTCAGAGAATGCTCAGTAAAGAGAGAATATTTTCAATTTGGCTATTTTCTTTCTGATCAGAATTGTTCCTAATATTTGAGAGTGGGGCTTCTGGAATAATTCAGTGAATGAGGCTTCAAATACCTCCCTTCTGAGACAGATTGAGTAGGAATCTAATATTTTCTATAAGTCTAGTCAGCAAATATTCTACAGTGCTTAGTGTGTAAGAAACCCAGTGCAGTGTTCTCTGACAACTATTGTGCACCAACAGTGTGTTGACTCTTCCAAGGCTTAAAGCCAAAATCGGTAATAAACTCATTTGAAAAGAGGGAAGGAAAAAAAGTCACACTTTCACCTTGAAGAAAATTTATCTGCAATGAGTTAATATTCCAGAGATCATAAATGAGCTACTGGGGTGGGGAAATCCTTTCATGATTCACCATATTATTTGATGTTGGATAATGAAATAAATTAATAAAGTCTACACAGAAAGAATGAAAAACTTTTTATTTTCCGAAAGAAAGAAATATTAACAAATTACTTACTGAAGATGTTAGTGTACTCTTAGTTATGCCTACACAAAATAGCTGGACCAATTTTCAAGATTGTGGAATTTTTACTATGAAAGAAATTGACTTTGTATTAGATGCTATTTCTGCTGAATATGAAACAAAACCCGCTACAAAGTGTAGCAATTGAGACAAATAACAGAGTTAAAATAGGAGAAACATACTATAAGGTTTTCTGAGTGAAATGGACCATTGCAGTCCATTTCTAGTTTCATTTTCTAGTTTCTCATTTTTCAAATATTCGAGTATGATTTCAAGCGATTTTTCTTTTATTTGCTCATCCACTGCAAGATGTACTAGTTTGGGTACAGTGAAGTATTAACTACTGACAACACTACTTACCTTTAAAACGAGCAAAGTTCTTATGTATCCCCTTTATTTCCTGAATTTTTGTGATTATAATGCCAGCCAAAGAATGGTTGCTAAATTATGGAAGTATTCTGAAACAGAGTTGCCTGAGTAATGACGACTGGCCTTTCCCACTTGCTTTTCAAGTGTCCATGAATTGCTTCCTATCTTGTACTGATCTACTAGCAATAGCTTTTATCAGAGGATATTTTATTTTTATCCTACCTTTTTATTTAATCTGACAGCACAACTGGAGCTAAAGAGTAGAGATGCAGTTAATCCTGTGGTCTGCCTTCAGCAACTCATGTTCCTGCAGAACTGTGGTAAACCTCTGTAAGTCCTTCTGTATGTAGCTAACAAAGGATCTAATGATCTTGCAAATGTCCATGTTTGCAGCCAATTTCTGTCAGTTAGAACAGATGTGTGCATATAGGAAAAGTGAAAAATAAATGCAGTGGCTGTAGGAAGCTTTGATCTTTCTATTTATTTATTTATCTTTTTAATTGACCACATTCTCTATCTACCATTGTGAGTCTTCCAGTGAATTCTATTCTTCATGGTAACTTCAACAGTTTAGAAAACATCTTCCCATCAAGAGACCACTGCTTGACAAGGAAGTACATAAAATACCTTCTGTATATGAAATATAATGACAAAGATGTTTATTTGTGTCTGGTGTAGATTGTGCAATACAACCTTCTTCTAAAGCAGTATATTTGATTTTGTTTTTCCTTGTGATTGCAATATAGGCTACCTTTATCAGGAAGTAAATTTAATTTTATGAAGATCTTTTGATCAGGAAGTAGAAATGGTTCAGTAAAGTCTTTATTTAAAAGACCTTATTATTTCATAACCGTTTTATACTTTCTGTTTTTCCAGAGAGTCTATACAAGAGTTCTGAAGTAGTCAGGGTGACTTAAGACTTTATATATATACTATTACATAAGGAAAATGTTTCAACTTTTGTTCTTTGTCCATTGTCTAAGTAATACAATAAATAATAATGGAGTGGTAGTGATTAACATTCTTTTTTTCCCCCTCTGTGATAATTTGGCATTGGATATACAGATAAATATAACCAAATGGAAGAACAACTAGTCATGACATTAGGGTTTGTTGGGCTTTCATTTTAAAAAATAACATGTATTGGAGAAGTTCTTTATCCCAAAGAGGACTTCAAATAGAAAAAGCAGTGTGACAAAGTCAATTTTGTTATCATTCAAATCAAATTATATTTCCTCTTTTGGATATGTTAGACAAAACATTTTCACATGAAAGCTCCATATTTTTCAGATTAGGACACACTGAGCTGTTGGTCAACTGTGACTTTCATAACGTTGCCATTGGTGCACGGCATTCTAGTCTTTGATGTTCTGTAGAAAACTGTCTAAGTATGAAAGGTGAAAATTGTTAATTTCTTTAATTCTAGTTACTGTGGAGGAGTTTGGGTTTGACGTGGCAATTCAGTCAACACATCACTACAGACAGGAGTTGATGCTGATATACAGCTTAGACTTTAGATCCTTCTTTGGACTCCTAACAACAAAACTATATTAGACTTCTGTAGGCCGTAAGAACATAATCATTATAGTGACCATATATCATAAGTCTTTTTTGTCCAGTAGTAAACAGAGTAAGTGTATTTATAACCGTATGCCTAGTTTCTCTGTGTATCTCAATTTCAGGAACTTTTGGCATTTTCTTATATGGAATCATAGAATCATTTAAGTTGGAAGAGACCCTTAACGTCAAGTCCAACCATTGTGGTTATACAGTTTAGCTGCTCTTATTGGATTCCTGGTCCACAGGATTTAGGGCTTGTGGGTTAAAATTAGGAACCAGACCAACAAATGACACCTGCTGGTTGGGTTCTACTATAGGCCGCCTGGTCAAAGAGAACCTGTTGATGACCACCCTCACAGACTCTCATCCTGATGGGGGATTTCAATCCTGAATATCTGCTGGGAAAGCAACACAGTAGGCTGCAGGCAATCCAGGAGACTCCTGGAGTGCATTGAGGATAATTTCCTGGTCCAGGAATCAGACAAATCAACTAGAGTGAAACATTATTGGATGTAGTACTCTCCAGTGCATGGGGGATCATTATAGAGGTGGAAATGTGGAAACCTTCTACACTTTAACAACCATGCCCTGGTTGTGTTTGTGATCTAGAGGAATACAGACCTGACAAAGAGCGGAGTCAGAATGCTGAACTTCAGGAGAGTGAACTTCTGGCTGTTAAAAAAAAAAAAAAAAAAAAAAAAAAAAGTGATTGAATGAGATCCCCTAGAGCGTTCTTAAGGACAAAAGAACAGAACAGAGTTGACAACTCTTTAAGAACACCTTTCTGAGAGCACAAAAGCTCTCCATCCCCCAGCACAAGAAATGAAGCTGAGAAGGCAGGAAACCAACAAGGACCTGCTGGTTAAACTGAGGGATAAGGAGATGTACAGATAGTGGAAGCAGGGAAGAATATTGGGATGTCTTCTTATCTTAGGCTATCTTCTTATCTTACCAGTGCAGATCAGGAAAGCTAAGGCATTGATGGAACTGAATTTACTGAGGGATGTGAAAAATAACAAAGGTTTGTTGGTCAGAAGAGAAAGGCCAAGGAGAGTATCCCCTCTGATAACTGCAGGCAATCCAGAAGATTGGTGGAACTGTTAACAACTGGCACAGAAGGCTACATTATTCATTAAGGTCTTTGCCTTTGTCTTCACTGGAAGTCAGACTTCCCAGATCTCTTGCATACCTGAACCTATAGGCAGAGGTTGGGGAAGTGAAATCTCTCCACTGTAAACAAAGAGCAAGTTTAAGACTTCCTGATGAGACTGAATGTGTAGAAGTCTATGGGGCTTGAACGACATGCATCGTGGAGTCCCGAAGGAGCTGGCTGTTGTGGTTGCCAAGCCACTCTCCATCATATATGAAAAGTCATGGCACAGTAAAGTGTCCACTGGAACTGGAGAAATGGAAGCATCACTCTCATTTTTAAGAAAGAAAGGAAAACCTGGAGAGCTTCAGTCCAGTAATCTCTCACCTCTGTGCCTGAAAAAGTCACGGGAAAGATCCTCCTGAAAGCTATGTTAAGGAACATAAGACAAGAAAGTGATCCAAGATAGGCAGCATAACTTCAACAAAGGCAAATTGTTCCTGACCAATCTAGTGGACTTCTTTGATGGAGTGCTGGCATTGGTGGACAAAGGAAGTGCAAATGATGTTGTCTACCTGGAATTGTGCATGGCTTTTGACATGGTCCTACATCACATCCTTATCTCTAAATGTGAGAGAGATGGATTTGAAAGCTGGACTTGTTGGTGGATAAAGAAATGTTTGAAGCCAGAGGGTTGTGGCTAGAGGCTTGATGTCCAGGTGGAGGCCAGTGACAAGAGGTGTCTGCTAGGGGTCTGTCTCGGGATGTTCTTCAGCATCTTGATCAGTAAACTGGATAATAGGAATGAGTGTACCTTCATCATGTTTGCTGATGGCATGTATCTGAGTGGTGCAGTTGCCACAATAGAAATAAGTGATGCCATCAAGAGGGACATGGACAAGCTTGAGAAGTGGGTACATGTGAACTGAATGAGGTTAAACAAAGCCAAGTGCAAGGTGTTGCGCTTGGATTGAGGCAGTCCCAGTTATGTCAATACATGGAGAGAAGAGCTCTTTGTGGGCTGCCTTGTGGAGATGAACTTGGAGGTTCTGCTGAATGAAAAAACTTGAGCCAGACATGAGCCAGAAGTGTGGAGGATTATCTCCCTCTGGTCTGTCCTATTGAGGCCCGATCTGGAGTACTGTGTCCAGACTTGGGGCCCCCAGCACAAGAAAGATGCCAATTGTTGGAGCAAGTCCAGAGGAAGATAAAAGCAAAGTTTTTCAGTAGCATTATCTAGCATTGCAATAGAGTCTTACTCTTTAAATTTGATCTTCAATTTAGGATCTAGAAGTGTAAAAAGGAAGCTAGATTTTTTGATGTAATCACATTACTAAATTTCATACATCATTTCATTGCAGATCAGAAATTCTCAGTAAGAACATCTGTAATTCTTCAGATTTGCTCACTGCATCTGTTTTTCAAAATAACTGATTATCATTAGTAAAAGCGTATTAACTTATTGTTCATTTCTTTTTTTTTTTTTTTTTCTAGGTCATTTCTTGATATTTAGGTATACTGCTGTATATAAATTTCTTTAGCTTGTGATTGAACTGAAAAACTGGAACTAGAATATTTGAGATAGTGGTTTACAAATTTTTCTGGCTTTGCTATCAAATATTTCTGTTTTCACTCTTGAAAATCCCTGAAAATTCTTTCCATTGCTGCTCTACTCTGAATCAAAATTTCACTAACCTGCTTGTTAGCAATGCTAAGCTTTCTCCTATACTGTTCTTCAGATGCTTGAGAATCTCTCCACTAAAATAAGCAAACAGTTTTCACAGTACTGCAGATGAATACTACTAGGCCGTGACTCCTGGAACATCATCCTTGAGTTGTTTCAGGTCATTACGTCTTCATTCAGTTGCTGTGAAATTATGTTCAGATCTCTGCCTAACAACACTATTTCTTTCTCTGTATTCATTTCTCTTATTCAGAAAGGAGCAGCTACCTTTATATGTAGTGCAAGACTTGTTCCATATTCATGCTTTTTTGATAAGGGTACTTAGTGTAGTCAGGGGACTAAGATTATTGTTGTTTGTCTATTGTCATAAGATTTACAGATACAGTCCAAAGAAAGAAATGGAAAAAATCTCTTCAGTTTTCTATTTGTTTTTAATTAAGACATGAATGCTGAAAGGTAAATACTGGGGGGTGAAGATAGGGAAGGGTTGTTCTATTTTCCCCCATCCTTGTTTATGGGATTGGGCTTTTTACTTGATCTGAGTGTTTAACCAGAATTAGAATTCCTGAATGATACAATGTTGGTTTTCTGTAATGAAAAGCAACCATTTTTGAGCTCTGTGTTAAACATCAATTTGACTGAAATTGTATAACATATGCTTGTATTTGAAATAGAGTTAGATGGTAGTAGGTTAGCTTAGCACAGTGAATTGGCCAGATGTGGGTGAAGGAAGAAGCTGTGATTCCCAGCTGGAGTGAGAAATAAGGAATACAGTGCAGAAGAAAGTAAGCCGTTAGGAATTAAACCAAAAATATTGGGAGTGATGAGCTTTATTGGCAGAGGCAGGTGCAAAAAAGGTCCTAAAAGCTGCTTGAAGAATCCAGAATGGAATCCAAAATTCCTGAGTCTTAGACTATATTTGATGCCAGGAAATAGTCATTAAATCTGCCTACAGAAAAACTGCTCAATTTCTCTATTGCTAGTTCACACAGCTGTTGTAGGTTATGATCTCGTATTAGTTGAGAATGCCAGAATCTGTGCTGCTACTCAAAATTTTTGTTTCCCATTCTCCCTATGAGTATGCATTATAATTTTCTCTAATTACACGTTCACGCATTTTTGCTGAATTCTTATTCAATTTAATGCATAGAATGGATGGTATTTAGAGAATGAATAAGTTGTACAGTTAATGAAACTGTTGTCTCTAGGGTTTCTTTTTTAACTTTCAGCAGAAACTGAAAGTCATGTAGTGAATGAAACAGATAAATGAAAAGGAAGAGGAATGATGATATTCCAGCCGAGGCTGTTCTAGAGAAATGAAGATTACTGTTTCTAATTCAGAAGTTTTTTAATCCAGCTTTTCATACATCTCCCCATGCTTTGTAAAAGTGACTTTTAATCACATCCATGGTAGGCATCTCAGAATAGATTGTCAGATGCCAACACAATAAAAGAGAGAAAGTGACGTAAATAGCTTGTTGGAAACAAGAATAGAGAACTCATCAGTACACACTGTGCTGTACTGTGCTGTTGCCACAAATCACTTAAAGAGTGATATCTTTTTTCAAAACGGTTGAAGGTTTAAGAGCTTTCAGTAAGCGAAAGTAAATATACTAGCACCTTTTTCATCAATAATTCAAAGGAAATACTGTTTTTCTTCATTTCCTGGTATAATACTGTACTGCATGTTGGTCTTGGTTGGTCTGTCTCACTCTTTGAGCTCGTTTCTTGTACAAATCCCTTGGAAGAAAATGTAAAGCAAATATTAAGACTCTTATTGTCATCTGGTGAATGTCATCGTCACTGTTTATTCGCTATTGCCCTACTTAAAAATAGTGGTTTTCTCATGTGCATGTGATACTTCATGTGAAATAAGCACATCTAACAGAGGGGCCTTGAAGGCAATATGGATGGTAGAATTTTGTCAGTGTTAAGGCTTAGTTAAAAACTGCTCAGTGTTTGTATGATATAAGTAGTTACCTAAAAACCCTTTCAGCATTTTGTAATTTGTGCTTTCCTGGCAAAATGTTGGGTTTAGAAAACATAAAAGGCTAGCTAGCATCATCTCTTGGTTCTGCCTTGTGATAAGGTGCTGGAACAGGCTGCCCAGAGAGGTTGTGGATGTTCTGTCCCAGGAGGTGTTCAAGGACAGCTGGGCAGCCTGATCTAGTATTAAATGGGGAGGTTTGTGGCCCTGCCTCTGAATGGGGGAGTTGAGATTCATGATCCTTGATGTCCCTTCCAACCTGAGCCATTCTGTGATTCTGTGAAAACATTGAAGACTTGGAACTCAGGTTCTATTATATGGATCTGGCACCAGGACTTTCCAGAGCATAAAAAGTAGTGGTAGTCCTAGCATAAAGTAATGCCCATGCTGAGTTAAAACAAAATGTCTGTCCTTGTAATGCACATCCAGTTCTGTCTGAATTGAATGTAGGTGTGACTTCACTGATAGCTTAGTATGAAAAGGAATGAAAAATAAGAATGGACAATAATTCTCACTTTAAAAAAAAAAAAAAAAAGTTTTTTGGTGTTTAAACTGTTCAAAGTGATATTTTTTTTTTTTAATACCAAACATGATTAGAAATGCAAATAAATTTGCTCCCAAACACAACATGTTTGAGAAATTACAATTAAGAAAAAAATAAACCACAAAACTTTTATATGAATAAAGAAAGCAGTAAGCTCCCTAAGGTTTATGGGGTAGAGGTGGGAGATGTTAAGTCTTGATTGGCTGCAGAAAAAATATCCTTCAATTTTAGCTGTGGTGTTTTATGTCCCCCCCTCCTTTAAAAAAAAAAGAAAAAAAAATAATAAAAATAACATATTCACTTACTAATGGATTTGTTTTTAGATTGCTGTGATACTACATTGCTGAAGAAGGTAGAAAAATACAAGAACTCAGTTCAGAGAGAGGTTTAGGTATTCTTCCATAAATAATTCATAATTGCAGATATTTAAGGATGAGAATTCAGAATTATTGTTGCTTCACTTTGATGATATGAACCTCTAATATCTTGCATTATAATACTGCTATTACATATGACATCAAAACATAAATGTTCATGTAAGCAAAAGCAGCTCAAACCCTTTTTTTCCTCTCTTTATGGGACAAATATATATGGGGTTTTGTTGCAAATTTTTGTTTCAATTATTTGTCTTAAATAAAATAGTCAGCTGTTCCTTGATAAAGAGCAAGTAGACTGTTTCAGAATTGTCATTTTCTTGATCATTATATTTTCTGATTGCAGCTATTTGTGGAGTCCAAGAAGACTCTGAATTTTTACCTGAAACTTAATTTCAACATTCTTTCTGTATGAGCTATAAAAGACTGAGCTTTCCAGCCAATATGTTTACCTTCCTTTGTCAAATATTTGGGATACTTGGATACACTACTGAGAGCACTGCAAAGGAAAAGAAACATCTAATAAACTGTCAAGTCCAGAATTATTGGTATTCTATTGAAGAAAAACGCTACTATACTTAAATACATGATATCTATCAGTTTGTTTTGCCTTTTCTTAATAGCAATTAAAGCACAAAAAATTGAAACTAAAATGTTTTGTGATTCTGAAAACAGATAAACTTTTTGAGAATACACTGTTTCTCTTTGAATAGGAAGTAAACAGAAGGTCAAGGCAGCAGTGATTTTATTGCGTCTTCTAATTTAAAAGATCATTATAGTTATTTGTTGTTGTTGTTTTTTTTTTTTTTTTAGTGGTAAGACGGACTTTAAGGGAAATATTTCTAAAACATCTAGTCTCTACCAGAGTCATCATATTGCTTTCAGTTTCATAGTTTGCATTAGGATCAATAATAAACAAAACAAAAACAAATCAATTCCAATTTCAAGGTTTAGGAGAATTCTGAATTGTTACAAACTTATATAAATGTTGCAGCCTAACTAGACAGAAATTTTAAGTAGTTCACACACTAACTTTAAGATTCTGAACTTCCTGTTTTAATGTTTTCATGTGTCAGCTTAAGTTGTGATATATTCCTGTCTGAAAGGAAGATTGAATGTTCAGCAAAGTCTCATATTCATGCAGTATGCATAGAACTATCTGAGGCATGTTTTTTTCTTTATCTACCTCTTCCACATCAACATCAACAAAAAGATGGATTCTGGGAAGATTTATGTACAAGACAAAATTTACGTAACCTTAAGGGTGGTAATTTTCCATAATCAATCTGTTAAAAAAAAAAATAATAATAATCAAACTAACATTTCTTCAATTACAATTCTTTGTTTTGTCAGGTTTTGTCGTGACCTTTATGTTCAAAAATATTCTAATGTTCAAAATTATTTTTGTGAATCTGCAATTGAGCAAGTTGAATTTATCTCTTGTCCTGCAAACCAATTATAGTAAATTACAGTCATTCAGAATCTAAAGACTGTAATAACTCTGACAAAATTATAAGCAAACTAATGGGTCATTTATTATCAGATAACTTTGTGTTCATTGAAAATGAATACATACTCAGCTATTTTTCCTTTCTAGCTTAGGAGTGGGTATTGAAACAACGAACTCAAAAGATAGCCTACTATATTACTGTTCTACAGTTCTACCTCATACCATATTAACAAAGATCTGTTAGATTGGCATTATCTTTTACCAGTTAGAGAAATGTCCGAGTTAATTTTTATGTCAGTGGAGCACTTTCTAGTACTTGATAGGTTTCCATCAGATGAGCACACACTGAGTAATATTAAGTTGGAAAAAAATAAGATGTAGTATTGCTGTTACTAAAAAGAGTATCTGCGTCATAAGTTCATCATTTTAAGTTCTGTGTTTTCTTCATCAGGATGTAGAAAATATTTTGTATTTGTAATTTATTTTTATTGTATATATGTGCAGAGTAAAATGGAGATACTGAATGTGTGTTTTTTCTCCTAAAATATGAAATATAGAACAATTATAGCTTATGCAGATGAATTACTTTGGAAATGCATATTCAAAACACTTGTGAATGACTCATTTCTTGTTATACAGCAATTGTAGCAATCACATACAAATGTAAATATGAGTTATCAGGTGTTTATACAGCTATTGTAGAAGACTACAAAACACATTCAGAATTTAGATTCTTAATATGCAAACACTTTTAACCGTGTTTATGGTTTATGTATTCTTTTTTCACATCCATATTGGTCTGTTACTTAAGAGCCTTCAGCTGTGTGTCAGAAATTGGATGCTTTTTTTTTTTTGACTATTCCCACCAGTCATCAAAATATGGATCAGATGTGCATCAATAACAAGTCTATATTGGTTACTAGCTTTGCATACTGTCATGAGACTGAGAGGAAGCACATGTGCGAAGTTTTTAGTGGAGTAATTGAGTGATGCTTTCATTTTCTGCTTGTATTGTTTTCTGTATCCCATACTGCATTTTTCATATGTGATCAACCCTCTTAATCTATGAAATCATAGGGAAAGGCTTTCTTAATAATGGGGTCAGCAGTGCTCACCACTGTGATTGATATCAATAACAGTAAAGCAGTATCTAAAACTCAAACTACTAGGGAAGTAGGTTGCTAAATTCTGTTAGCTCTGATGAACTTAATCCAAATGGAATTAGGGCAGGATGAGGGAATTTGGAGCTATTACTAATTTTTTATTTTAACTTATGAGACACCAGGAAACTTAACTGCAGGGAGACCTTCTTAGGCTGACAAGATATGTGAAGATGTAAGCCATCAAAATAACTTTTATTTTCTCACTTCGGTTCTGAGTTCGCTTTTTACCATGGTAGGAAATTAGACCTAAATTTGTGAATGCTAATTAAAATGAAATGGAAAGCTATGAGTTTGATGGAAGAAGTTAAATTACCTGATCTCAAGCAGTAGGGCATTCATGCATCTGTAATGCATATAAATATGAATATACATTTTGAAGCACACTTTGATCTGTTATATCATTTTTTCCCTCCTCTTATTTTATGTGACAAGCAGAACAGCCTATAGTAGTTTTGCAGTGATATAAAGCCTGTCAATCAGTTTGCATTTGTTATCAGATGCAAATATTTGTTGATGTTTTGCTTTTTATCTTTTTTCCTTAACCCTACTGTTTTATTCTCTGTCCAACTGAAAGATTATGACTTTCTAGCCATAATCATTCCTTATAAACTCATTTTTAAAGGATGTAACTAGGATTTGCTAATTAATAGTGAAGACAGTAGATTTTTTTTCTCATTTTTGGCTTCTATACTTATATCTTTTCTGTTTACTGATTCAATATGATTCAAAATGCTAGTATCCTTAATGCAAAGAAATTTTGCAAAAAAACCCAAAAAGATAGATTGATCTTCTCTAGTTCCATGGTGTCCTCCCAAACCCATATATGGATTTTTAGAATGAAGACAGGATCTTTTGAGCATTATGGAGCATAATGCCATTAATGCCTTTCTAGCATTGACATGGTAGGATCCTTCTAAAGGAAGGATCTCCATGAAAATGCTATAAAGGCATTAACGTGGTGATTAAGGTGATTTAACTAGCTGCTGAATGAATACTTCTCTAGTTCTTCATAGTCCTGCGAGAATCTAAATGCAAAGAGCAATGACTCAGCCCTGACTGCAGAGAGTAAGACTGCATGCAACAGCAGATAATCCTCGGATGTTTAATAAAATATTCATTTTAAGTAACTAAGGGTGAATGAAAATATTCTGCAACTTTTTAGCTGTGTTGATGTAGATTAATGCTATAATTGAGCAGCAAGTTATTTGTCCAAGCTATGGGAATATATAGGTAATGATATGAAAGGAAATAATGTTTTTTTTTTTTTTTTTTTTTAATTAATGCATGGCATTAAGCTTTTGCATTTCAGATTAGAAAATTTTCCTTCTCTGTGATCTTGACAACATCTTAATTTTTTTTCTTTATGAAAATCATATTATCCTATACCTGAATTTTGTTGTTTGAGATCATTTTTGTAGAACACTGACTGCAAAGGGTAAGTTTTCTAGGAAATGGTCCAATCCTTGTAAGACTTGAGCAAATCATAATAACCCTTTCTTTCTGTAGTTTTCATCTCAAGGTAAGTTGCTTATGGGTCTTATGCTCTTCCTACCCATCAAAAAGTTTACGTTTATGTCAATAATAATCTTTCCTAATGCCCATACTGTATCAAATGACAATCTAAATAGATGTATTTATGTAAATCAAAACTTAATGGCACAGCATACTGCTTTGAAGCTTACTAAAAAGTGTGAAAAAATGCTTTGGCACTTAAGAACTTGAAGAAAAACACAGTGGTTAATATTGTGTCAGGAGTCATGAAATATGAAAGATCACTTGAATTTGTGTTCGGATGGTTGTGTTCTTGTTTTTTTTAAATACTTTGTTATTCATCTGAATAATTGCAAACTTGATAGCATAACTTGTGTGAGATTTCTTCTTCACTCTGCTAACAACTATAACATGTAATATTTCTTGTGTGCTTTTATGCAGTTATGCTTCAACTATTGCCAGATTCCTGCAGTACACTTGTGGAAAGTTTAATGCTTTTCCCTTTTAAAACCATTTGAATATATCCAAAACTCACTGCAATTGTCTGAAAAGTAGATTTTCTGTTTAGAACTTAAAATGTTGTTCATTAATATTTTCTTGAAAGTGATCTGACGTGCTTTTTTCAACCATAGCATGAAATCAGAGAATCATATAATCTCTAGGAGGGAGCTTTACAAGTCATCACACGTTTATGGGCACATCCACCGCTAAATTAAGTAGCCTGGGGCCTGATCCAGGCTCACCTTCAAAGTCTCTGAGGATGGGGCATCCACCATCTCTTGATCCACTGCCTCACTACTCTATTGTTAAAAAAAAAAAGAGAGTCTTCTTTGTATCTGATCTAAACCTTCCCACTTTTAGTTTCAATCCATTTCCTGTTGTTCTATCACCACAGACTCTGCTGAAGAGTCTGTCCCATACTTTCATGTAAGTCCCCTTTGGATGCTGAAAGTCTGCTATCAGGTCACCTCAGAGCCGTCTCTTCTCCCCATAGAACAGCCTCAGCTCTCTCAGCCTGTCCTTGTACAGGAGTTGTTCCATCCCTGGGATCATTTTTGTGGCCCTCCTCTGAACACACTCCAACAGATCTACGTCATTCCTGAACTGAAGATTCCACATCTGGATGCAGCACTCCAGGTGAAGCCTCACCAGGGTAGAGTAGAGGGGGAGAATCACTTCCTTCGACCTGCTGGACACACTGCTTTTGATGCAGCCCAAGATATGTTTGACTTTCTGGACTGCAAGGGCTCATTGCTGGCTCACATCCAGTTTGCCATCAACAGCACTCTCAAGTCCTTTTTGGTAGGGCTGTGCTCAATGCTCAATCCTTTCATCCCCCAGCTTGGACTGATAGCGGGGTTTATCAAGACCCAGGTGCAAGACCTCACACTTGGATTTGTTGAACCTTGTTAGGTTTACTGGAGTCTACTGTTTGAGCCTGTCTAGGTCCCTATGCATGTCATCCTATCACTCTAGTGTGTGGACCTCACGCCACAGCTTGGCATCACCTGCAAACTTGATGAAGGTGCACTCAATCCCACTGTTGGTATAAATTATTAAGATGTTAAAGAGCACCAGTTCTAGTGCTGACCCCTAACAAACACTACTCATCACTGACCTCCATCCGAACATGGAGCTGTTGACCACCACTCAGTCTCAGCATCTGTTCCTCATCTATCAAACTGTCCATCCATCTTGTCTATATCTTTCCAATTTGGAGAGAAGAAAGTTATGGAGATCATGTCAAAGGTCTCACTGAAGTCAAGATAGATGACATAAGTGTCACTACCCTTTTCCACTGATGCAGTTACACCATCTGAAAACCAGAAGGTTGATCAGGCAGAACCTGCCTTGGAGAGGCTATGCTGATTATCCCATATCACCTCTCGCTCTTCCGTGTGCTTTATCAAGTCTTCCAGGAGAATCTTCCTCATGATCTTCCCAGGCACTGAGGTGAGTCTGATAGATCAATAGTTCCCCAGGTCTCCCTTTCTATGCTTCTTAAAAATGGGTTCTATTTTGCCTTTTTTCCAGTCATGCGGGACTTCCCCTGACCCACCATGACTTTTCAAATATCATCACAAGCAGCTTGGCAACTAAATGAGCCAATTCCCTCAAGACTCTGGAATGTGTCTCATTGGGACCCATAAGGCTAATGGATATATCATCATCCTTATTTGAAAAACATAATTGCTAGTTAATTTTTCCAAAGCTAAAAGTGATTCAGTTCATCTTACAATGATGAGACTAGGTGCTGGCTTTTTTTGTTTGATGTGTGTGTTTATTTTGCTATTTCTATTTCCATTATTGAACTGTTCATTTAATCTACTGAATAAAATGTCTTAATGCTGAATTTCTAGTTAGTGATATTTGCTTTTTCTATTTGGAAATTAATTCTAGTTTTCCTATACAAAAGAAGCTATATATTAATGTTAAAAGCCTAATGAGTTTTTGTTTGAGTATCATTGGCAAGGCATTGGCAAAAATTGTGAAATCTTCAAGCGTTAATGTAAATCACAGGAGAGGTGAAGCTTTTGGTGTGGATTTGTGTGTTTGTTTTTTTTTTTTTCCCCTTTTTAGAATGAAAGACAAAAGGAATATTATATTTGAAGATAGATTTAAAATGATAAATGAAATCAGAATAATTCTGCTACACAGGATCAAGGAAAACTTAAAAGCACATTAAAGAGTTGGTGTCAAGTGTGATTAAAGAATAGGTTTTTTTGGGGGGGGGGAGGAGAAAGGGTTTCTGACAATTTATACTCTTAGTTATTAGGATTGACAGCTTTTCATACCAAATTAATAGGTTGATGAAGGTCTCAAGTATAAAAGTATAGAGAAATAATATAAGAATTGGAGAATTAAAGAAAATAAGCAGTGTCCAGGGTTGCTCTGAGAGGAAAAAAAAAAAAAGAATAAAAATGTAAAAAGACCTTCTTTGAGGGTTTTTGAAGTAGTGTCAGGAATTTCTGCAGATGTCAGAATTACATATATTGAAGGCAAATAAAGAAATAGGATAGCATAGAATCAATAATATTATTTTTAAACCTGTCTTTTAATATGATTTCTTTTTTCTGGACTGGAAAAGGATGGAGGCAAAAGAAGTGTAAGGAACAGCGTCTGGGTAAATGAAGCAAGTCTGAGCTGGTCTCCATGAAGACTTTTGTTATAGAGAAGTTGAAATATTTGAGTTTCTCTTTTGCTGTGAGTAAAGTGAGCCAATACAGTTAAAGAAAAATTGACTGATTTTTTTTCAAAGCACAAATCAATAATTCTCAGCCTTGTCTTTTTGCCTTAGATAAAGTTTGCAACTCTGTAACTTATTTTTGTATATCTCTACAGATAAGCAACAGTAGCCATGTCACAGTGACTGTTCCAGGGAAGACAATCACATGGTGGCATTTAGCAGTAGCTGTCTCATATGTTAAGAGCCAGTATCCTTAAGCAATCTGTATAATCAGTGAATATACAGGTGTTATAATTAAGAAATATACAGGAGAGTTTGGCTAAGCAGGTTATTACAACAACAACAAAAAAATAGGTAGAAGGCTTACCCTTGTCATGGACTCACTGGAAAACTCCAAAGGAGGGACTTCCAGAAAGAGATCCTTCCCCACTGGTAGTCAGCTCTGTCAATGGTTTACGGGCTGGTTCAGCCCAGTTCCGTGACTAGCGGGGCGGAGGGATGCGCAGATCCGCGCCTCCGGAAAAAGGGAACAGGGGACCCCAAAATAATTAAAAACAGCGGCAATGATCTGAGGAGAAGCAAACTAATTTACTAAATATATTATCGGAATGCAAGATAACACACTATAATACAATATAATTAAATTTGAAGCTAATAAATCAAATATAATGAGAGAGAATGTCCGAAAGGTGGGTAGGCCATACCACAATGCGGAGAGCTGAGGTGAGATGCGCAGTCCAGTTGAGCAGCAGGGAGAAAAGGGAGGAGAGCCGACGAAGAGCAGGCTAAGAAGAGTGCATCAGGTGACCTTGCCAGGAGTTGTATCTCGAGACTCTCTGTGACCGCAAAGTCCCCTGGGCAATGTAGTTCTTCTTCTCTCCCAGGCAGGTACCCAGAGCTTGAGCATTAACAGTTAAACTCCCACTGCCCCACATGATGTTATGATGTGGAATACCGAAAACCAAAAATCACAAAACCATGACAAGCTCTTAAATGGGGTCTAGGCAAGGTGGAGTCAAGCTCTACTCCTTCCAGCAACACAGATGAATTGCCTTCACTTGTGCTCCCATGGCTGACTCATTGCTCACCTCAGGTGATCAGTCAGAGGTTCAGGCCATGATTCACAGTTTCCCATACACCAAAATATGTTGATAAAACAAAGCTGAAAGTAGTAGGAAAAAAATTAATTCCATGAAACTGTTGAGTTGTTGAAAGGCTTTACTTCTGTTCCTAATGACTAGCACCATTAAGTAGTAGATTGCTAATACAGAAATTCCTGAAAAATTAATATTTCAAATACTGAATTGTTCTGTCTTAAGACTATCATATGCTGTGTATGTAACAGGCCATCACCCTTTGTTTTCATATGATTGTTTTTTTTTTTTTTTTTTTGCAAGATTACTTAGTTTTGTCCTTTGTAAATTGCTCATATTATAACTAAATTTGATACAGGAATAGAAGCCTCAAAGATACAAGTAGAGGGATGCTCAGCCCATGTCCTTACTTAAAGATTGACTTAAGCATGATTTCACATCATGGCAACCTAGATGGAGCAAAACCCAAATTGTGCATCTCATGTGTGATGTCAGACAATATATGTAAAGAGATAAACAATAATATGAGCATTCTAACTGTGGTAGGGGAAAAATTTTCTGTTGAATTTCAGACTTTATTATTAGAGAATTAACACAGGAACTGGACAGTAATATAACTTCATATATGATCTAGATATATGTGTTTTATATATATGTGCATGTATACATATAGAATCTATAGCAACAGAAATGCTTTGTGAGCTCTTTGTAAAAACTTTAGGCAGCAGTTTCAAATTTACAACTTCAAATGGAAATATCAGTTCCAGTTCCCATGGCATAAACATCTATATCCAACAGAAGGTAATTGTAGAAGAAAAAAAGATTAATGGAAGGCTGTACAATTGGGCAAGAAAAAAAACAGAGTAGTAAGTATCTACCTACTGTTGTAAAGTGACAGACAATGCCTTTTTACTTGTGGTTAATTTTTTTTTCCAGAAAGTTACTCTATTAAAAAGTCTATTTTTTATGATGTTGACATATTTTAGTATTGACATCTAAACTGACAGTGAGGGCACTCTGTGAATCCTCAGCCAGTCCCCATTCCTGAGTACTGCCTTTAGTCCTAAAGCCCTGTGCTGATATATCCAGGTGGCGTTGCTTTGACCCAGTCCCAGGAGGACAGGAAAAAAGAGAATAGGTCCTTTGCAGGTCCAGATATCTCTTTCAGCATCAGAACAGAGTGTAGCTCATTCCTTGCTGTGGAAATCCAGTCAGTAGGGAGAACAGTAACATGTAAATGAAAAAACCTTACTATTTCAGGTCATCTCTGTATTTTAGACCTATTTGGTTTCATCTGGTCTGAAACAGCCAATGGAAAGTTTAGATTTCTCAGCTCCCCACGCTTATTACATTTACTGTTTAGGGCTTGAAGTTCTTCACGTCACCTTTCCACACTTTCTGTTAGAAACTAGTTTACGTTAATCCAAACCTAGAGCTGATCATTCTTGCCTCAGAATAGTAAGCTCAGAGGACTTCTTGTTCATCGTACATGAACTACGATATTTGACTTAACAAATGATTGTCTGTGAGAATGGGGCTGAAGTGCAGCACTTCCTGATAGTAGTGGATTTTTTTTAAATACAACCTTGTGAGATGCTGTATAATCAGTGAATATACAGATAGTATAATTAAGAAATATCCAGAAAAAATAAGCTAAGTAAGATTACTGCAACAGGAGACTAATAAACGTTGTAGGCTCACAATGTTCTCCACAAGGAGGGATCTCTTCCTGGAGATCCCTCCTCACTGGTGGTCAGCACTCAAATGGGATCTAGTAGAGGTGGAGCCAGGCTCCACTCCTTCTGGTAGCACAGGTGAATTACCTTCACCTGTGCTCCTGGGGCTGACTCATTGCTTGCCTCAAGTGGTCAATCAGAGGTTCAGGCCGTGATTCAGCAGTTCCATGTAGATGCCAAGGAGGTGAAGTTAAACAGAAAATATTTCAAAGTTTTTAGAAGCATAAGAATATAAATGCACACATAATATGAATGTTATACATATAACATTCAAAAGACAAAAGTTTGGTTTTGTCTTTTAGATCATTTCCTTGCTAAATTTGTCCTTAATCTTTTTATGTTTTCACTGGGGATGAGGAGTGAGAAAATTCTATGTATCTGATTATTTTGCCACTCAACTATTTTAATCATCATCATCTGCAGTTGATATTCTTCTACTCATTTGTAGACATAATTACACAAATAGACATTAAGGTAACTATCTTCTCTATGTTGCAAGAAGCTAAGGTATTCCAAGCTTGAAGTATGAATGTGGCAGTTTTAATTAGAAGTTAATTAACGCTGTTATTGTCTAACTAATAGCTTGAGAATGGCAATGTCATGAGCCATCAATTATAGATTACTGTTAAAAACAGAAGGGGCTGCATGGAACATGTTGTAATGCCTCAAAAAGCCTCCGGCTTGGTTATTTTCCTTTGTTACCTCATCTACAAATATTTATCAGATGGTAATATGTCATTCTAATTGATTGAAAATGACAAACAATATGTTCTTAATGAATTGTTTTTCACTCAAAACTGCTTATAGAGTATTACTATAAGTTACGGTCACTTATTTTTCAAGCTGTCTTATTTTAAGATTCTAAGACAAAAAAAATCCTGAATTGCAGACTTTCTGGGTAATAGAAGACATCTAAAAAACTTTACAAATCACTCATACAAAACAAATTTAAGGGTTGAAGTATAGAAGTTAAATTCCTATAATTAAGGTCACTATTACCTTGTGCAAGCATTTAGTCCCACTACATCTGCAAGTGAAATATTTCTTATTTTGGTAATATATTCTGCTTCACTATATGCTGCTGATTTACTTTTTAGAGTGGTTGCTGTTCAGGAAATCGCTTTTAATAATGTGGACCCAATTACATTATCATCAGCCTTGTTTCATTTTCAAAATGTTCATTTTCATCTATGTATGAGAAGTAAAGAAATATTACATCTAGGATATTATTTTTGAGAAAGAAAATAGTGTGAAAGTCTCTTTTCTAAAGGCCTTTATTGAAAACAGTATGCAGTCTATCAGTAGTTTATATTTCACGTCTTGAAATTATAACTTTTTGAGAGACACAATAAAAGTGTGATTTGGGGTGCTGTGTAATCAGAGGAAAATAAGAAAGAAGCAATGAGTCTAGCAAAGCTTGCTTTTGTAGTGTTTCTCTCAAGTTTGTTAAAACAGTATTGCAAGTTCCCCACCTTTCCCTTGTAGGTACCATTGATTGTGATGAATCTTTCTCTCTGTATAAAATGTTTTAAGTTTATTAAATGATACTAAGTAGATCTTTAGACTGATTTAGGTAAGACGGGTGTAACACTAATGCACCCTAACTGTGTACTTCAGTAAACAGTTATGCAATTAATTGAGCTCTAGACTATGCTAAGGTGCTGACTGTTCTAGTTCAGTTTTCTTTGATTGCTATGACAAAAACAGCTAGTGTTAGTCAACCACAAAATATTTTTACAAAACACGATCATCTAGCAGAAATCCTAGCAGAGTTTGTGGATAAATAAGAGAAATAAGAGGGTACATAAAATGAAATACGGATATTTTCAAACTTTATTGCTGTGTGGGGGGGAAGGGGGGCATGACATCTCACTTTTCTTCCTTGCACATCTGAGTAAGGATCTGTTTTTAATACTTACATCTATGGTGTTAGTTACACAGCCTGTATATTCTTCTGGGTTGATTTTTTGTACAGCTAGTAATCTAAGATGTAATAGATCATTTTTCTATCTGTACCATTTAAGTACTTGTCGAGAAAACTTTAATCAACCTGATTGCTGATTGCTGTTAGTCGTGGTGCCCACATACACATTTGTGACTTCATCTCTTTAGCTTCATTATTTGACTGGATTTAACTGTAAGCTTACACCTTGCTCCTCTTCTTTATTATCTCTTTCGTGAGTGACCAAAGCCTGTAAAACCAAGTACATATTTTGTACATTCTTTTTTTTAGAATTGCTTATGCGATTAATGCACACCAAACACTTGATACTCATAACCACTGAGAAGCAGTGGGTCACTTCTGCTGGTGCAGATTTGTATAAGTATGGTGTGCAGGCTCTTGTTCACTGTTGGTGAAAATGCACAGCTAACGGTGGTGACTGTTTAAAAAAATAAAAGATGAATTTGCTGCGTCAAATAGTGTTATTGTTCTCATTGTATCTGTTGTAGATTCCATAGAAATAAATAGGAGGCATTACTTTCGGAACAAATGACATGTATTTGGTTTCTTCTATTTAATTTCCCTGAGAATCTCTTATATAAGCAAATTACTATATAATTCTTCCAGATTCTTTTTGCAAATACATACATTTTTTTTTCCTAGTTAACAATGTGATACGACCTTTGTTAGCCTTTTGCATATGCTGTTGCAGACTCTGGATTTCTCTGATGTTATCTTGAAACTCAAGGATTTCTCATAGATAGCAATTCTTCTTGAAGTTTTAGGTGAAGTTTGTGCTATTATGTAACAAAGCATATTCATCTGCAAAACAGTTGACTTTGCAAAAGTGCCACAACCTTTTTTTTCCTTCTGATCTATCTCATGATTATGCTTTAAAAGCAGTTAGAACACATAAACTCTGAGAATTGTTATCTTTGTGAAAGTACTGTTCCAGATTTATTTTTCAAACTGTACAGCTGAGTTTTATACAGACCTGATTATTTAAATTAACATAGGTAGATGAAGACTGTAGACTACAAGTCATTCACATACTGCTTAAGTCTAATGCAGAAGCAGTTTGGGTCACATCAGTGTAACACTGAATTATGTTTATTGCTGCTGAAAGACAGGTGATTACCTGGTGCACGGTGTTCCTGCAATATGGTTTCCAGATTTGGATTGTCTTGTATGTCTGGATGGGCTTGGATGATAATCAGGCACAGAATGCACCTGTAAGTATGTCTGTAAGAGAGAAAATTCTTAGGGTAAGAACCAACTTAGACATTTTTTTTTTTTTTACCTTTGGGAATGCTGGTGATATATTTTTATGTGGTATATGTGTTATGAGTTATTCATAAAGGAGACTGAGCTGAGGTGTCTTATTTCCTTCACTATAAATGTTTGCTGTAGCTTCTGTACTTCATTCTGAATTTTAGATTAGTTTTACAACCGAGTTAAAATATTATACAGAACACTGCTCAAAAATGACAAGAATTGCATTGAATTGATCCTTTTTAGCAGTAAAATAACTTTATCTTCTTATCCTCTTTTCAAATACTCTTGTCTTATTCAGAGACTCTTAGTTCTTATTAGTTTCTGCCCCTTGACCCTTTTTAAAAACAATAATTAACTTGTAATATATATTGCTTCACATGGAGAAGATCAGTAAATGAATATATTTTCTTCCTTAGCGCTTTTGAAGTGAAGCCTGTGGTTTTTATTGCCATTTCACCCATTCAGTTCTGTTGGAAACATGTCTGTAGGAACACTTCAAAGGCTGCATTTCCACTAACAAAAGGCAAAGTAAATTCCAACCGCACAAGCTACGTTTTGGTAGATTTATTAACTACTCTTGTGCTCGTTGTAGAGGATGATGTTTCAGCATGCAGCTCTTCTGAAAGAAATGTCTTTTAAAGTGAAAGTAAAATTAAGTAGTTGGGGAAAAAAAAAAAAATCTGATACACTAACCTCAGTGCATTTGACAAGATTTTCCTAGAATAGCAGAAGTAAGCTCAATAGGAAAATGAAATTGCTATCAGCTTTTTTTTTTTTTTTTTTTTTTTTTAAATATCTCAGAGTAGTGTGCCAGAAACAGCCAAGAAAATGTTCTGCTGCCTTCCTGCTTGCTTCTTGTTATCAGGCTCTGTTGAATTAGAGCATATCTCGTGTTGTATGGGAACTGCTGAATCATGGCCTGAACCTCTGATTGACCGCCTGAGGTGAGCAATGAGTCAGCCCTGGGAGCACAGGTGAAGGCAATTCATCTGTGCTATCAGAAGGGGTGGAGCTTGTCTCCAACTCTCTTAGACCCCATTTAAGAGCTGAGTACCGCTGAGGAAGGGTCTTTTTTGGAGACTGTTCCTCTTGGAGTCTTCTCAGCAAGCCCAGGGAAAGGATAAGCTTTCTATCCGCTCTTCTTTGGTGTGATTACCTGTTTAGCCTAACTTTCCTGTGTATTTCTTAATTGTAACATCTGTATAGTAATTTTTTATAAGGATAAAAGACTAGGAAAATTATTCAGGTTACTCAAGAAAAAAAATTACAAAACATTACATGTCTTTTATGTAAGATAATGATTTTCAAAAGGACTCTGCTTGAAGCAAAGCTACAAGAAAGCAAAACTTTTTTTGGGTGTGGAGGTGAAGAAGGAGTTCTCAAAATTATCTTTTCCTGATTCTACAACAATCTATATCTCATTAGGAAAAAATTAGTTGATTTCTCAAGCAGTTTGTCCTTCTAAGACACGCATGCAGAATGAGCCTGAACTGTGCATGCTTCTGCATACCTAACTGTGTGTTAGTGTTCTTAAGCATGCAGTAATTTCATTTTAACTTGTCATTTTTCAGAAGAGATACAGGGGGAAAGAAGTGTAAATATGAGTTGACATGGTATCCCACAACCCTCTGTCTAATCTGGAAAGGTATGAATTTGATGGATGGGCCATTCAGTAGATGAGGATCTGGTTGCATGATTGTACCCACAGTATGGTAGTTGATGACTTGATGTCTGGATGAAGATCAGTGATGAGTGGCATCCCTCAGGAATCAGTACTGGGACTGGTGCTCTTCCACATCTTCATCATTTTGATTGACAGTGGGATTGATTGAGTGCACCTTCAGCAAGCTTGCAGGTAATGCCAAGCTGTATTGTGCAGTCAACACACACCAGAGTGATGGGATGTCATCCAGAGAGATCTGGACAGGCTCAAGCAGTGGGCTAGGTCAATCCAATGAGGCTCAACAAAGCCAAGAGCAACACCTTGTACCTGAGTCAAGGCAACCTCCACTACAACTGTGCACAAGATTAAAAGAGAAATGTTTAATATGGAATATCTACAGAAGCAGAGAGCTTTCTAACCTATTATAAAACAGATTCCCAACACCATATATTGGACAAGAACTATACTGTGCTTTGCTACCGGATATTAGAAATAACTGTTAACAGTGAAAAGGTACATTTGGATGATGTTATGGTAATGCTGATCAGGAATTCTAAAGAAAAGAAACTGACAAGTATGCTGTAAAAATGACAACTCAATCTGATACTTAATGCCAGACATGCCAAACTAAGAATGCACGTTTAAGTAGTATAAATAGCTACAGTTGTTTTCTGTGTTTGTGCCATTAAATGCATAGATGACAGACTAAGACCTGTACTTTCAAGAGGCATTTAGCAAACTTCTTTAAAACTTACTTTTAAGGAAATAAGTTAGACTTTTTGGATTGCTGCTTCTTCTTTCCTCTGCATTATTTCCTGACGAGACAAAAGCGTAATGGACTCTCTACTTTGGATGGTCAAAAGGGCAGAGGACACCAGAAAGCGAGAAACAATTGAATGTTAATCTAGTTCAGTTTATAGAGATAGTGCTCAGTTTAACTATCTGTCACTCATAGGGAGCTGACACTACTAATACAATCATGTTGTGTTGTATTCTTCTGATGTTATTTAATATCTAATCTACAGTTGTTTATAGATAATGGAAATTCTTTCCTGAACTAAGAGCTTTTTTTTTTTTTGAAAGTTAAAAATACATACAAATTCATAAAAGATGGTTTCAACCTAGCACATATAGTTGGGATCCTACTTTAAAAGTAACATGGCTAGCGGCCACATCTTGGGTAGTCTTCAGCACCTAAGGCAGGAGGAGGTGGAAGAAGGCAGTAACTCAGATTAAGCATGTGATGTGGGCAGAGTTAAGGCTGACAGAATCCAGTGGCCTGCACCATATGTGGTTGATGAGTGCCAGCTAATGGAGGAGCTGGTGTATGAATTTTGTACCTGAAGAGGATGCTCCAGCCACAGCTTCAAGCTCCGATCATCAAGGGGACCTGCATCCATGAAGGCTTTGTGAGACTTGATAGCAGCCTTTCAGTATCTGAGGTGGAGGGTTTGTAAGAAAGAAGGGGATAGACTCTTTCACAGGATCTGTTGTGATTGAACTTGGGGAAATCTTTTCAAACTAAGAGAGGGGGAAGTTAGGTTGGACATCAGGAAGAAGTCTTTCGCAGTAAGGATAATGAGGCACTGGAACAGGTTGCCCACAGAGGTGGTGGAATCAGTTCAAGGTCAGACTGAACTGGGCTCTGAGCAATGTGATCTAGTTTTAGATATCTCTGCTCAGTGCAGGGGAGTTGGTGCAGATGACCTTCAAAGATCTCTTTGAACTCATATTATTTGAAATGTTATCATAGTTTTCATTTCTGAGCATATTCTAATTTCACTATAACTTCCATAAACCTCATATTTATCTGAGAAGCATTATGTTCTGTTATGCACTCATTGAAAATAAAATGGAAGTCTAATGTATTGCTATATTGCTCATGAGAGCATGTAGTTGTCAAACAAAGTTTTAAAAGTAATTTTGTGTTGGCCTGCATGGGGAAGGCAAGCTGAGAAATATAACTCATGAGAACAGAAGGAGAAAGTAACTGCTCTGTTTCAAATTTTTTACTTCAGAATTCTTTTTAAATCTTGCAGTGCAGCAAAAGTTACCTCTGAATTGTAGAATGGTCTGCATTGAAAAGGACTGCAATGATCATCTAGTTTCAACCCCCTTTCTATGTGCAGGGTTGCCAACCACTGGATGAGGCCGCTCAGAGCCACATCCAGCCTGGCCTTGAATACCTCCAAAGATGGGGCATCTACAGTCTCCTTGGGCAACCAGTGCGTCACCACCCTCTGTGTGAAAAACTTCCTCCTAATATCTAACCTAAACCTCCCCTGTCTCAGTTTAAAACTATTCCCCCTTGTCCTATTGCTATCCACTCTTGTAAACAGTTGTTCCCTCTCCTGTTTATATGCTCCATCAAGTACTGGAAGGTCAGAATGAGGTCTCCCGGAGCTTTCTCTTTTCCAAGCTAAATAAGCCCAGTTCCCTCAACCTTTCCTCATAAGAGAGGTGCTCCCTGATCATCTTAGTGCCCCTCCTCTGGACTCACTCCAAGAGCTTCACATCCTTCCTGTGCTGAGAACCCCAGGCCTGGATGCAGTACTCCAGATGGAGTTCCACAAGAGCCAATTAGAGGGGTACCTGGAAAAGGATTATCTTTGTATAACCTTAAATCAGTGTTTTGACTGATATGTTTGATGGAAGAATTGATAGATTCACCTGCTTTACAACTCTCAAGAAGCAGATAGTGAAGTCCTGCCTTTGTTTCTCAATCCTGTTTGTGTCAGTGTGTCTATAAGCTTCCTATTTTTGACTTGCTGTAAAAGTGAGGCAAAGGTTTCCCTTTTTCTCCCCTTCGGTACATATCTTTGTGTGTAGTTGGTTTCTTCAGTTCTCCCTTAGGCATTTGAAATGGCATAAAGAGAAAGTTTTGGAATAGGTGCTAATGTTCTTTGCAGTCATACAAAACTTCTTACAGAGATATGGTTGCTGTATTTTTTGCTTGCTGCTTTAAAGCAGTCTTCCAGTTTTTCCCAGGTTTAGCACTGTATATGGCTGACCAGTGCTAACTGGCAGAGAAGCTGATGAATGACTTTCTTTATACCTGCCCATGTTTCCACTAGGTACACCTTCCACCTGAAGCTGGGTGGTGTGTTGTAGAATCTGTTGAGAAAGTGGCCATGGCTCCAAGGTGCTGGATTTCACAGACTGAAGAACTGAGACTGGCATGGAGCTGTTTCAGGGGAGAGTCAGGTTGAAAATTAAGGGGCTCTCTCTGAGAGTGTGGTTAGGTATCAGAACAGGCACCCCAGGGCAGTAGTCTTGTTACCAGTCTTCTGGCATTAAGGAAGCTGTTGGGCAGCACTTAGATGTATGGTTTGATTTTTGGTTGGTGGTATTTGGTGCCAGGGTTTTTACTCAATAATCCTCAAAGGCCATTTCCAAGTCAGTACACGTTTTATGTTTTCTATGTTTTAAAACATAGGACATGCCTAACACTTAAAGGGGGAATAAAAGAAGGGTTCTACAAGGTGTGGCTTGTGGAGAGGATATAATTTTGCTTTGCAATATATGCAGTAGTAAAACAGCAGAATAGAATTTTATGGTGATCTGATTATGTTTGAGAAGGTTGCATTGGTTTTTTTTGTCCTGTCTCATAATCTTTTCTGAGTTCTGTGGGAACACAAGTTACATCTTCCATTGTTGAAGGTTTCTTAAATGGATTTTAAATAAAAATGAAGTATCCTTAAGCATAGTAGTAACATAGTTAGGTTGTAATTTGTCTGATACCTAGGCAGACTTTGAACCACTATGAAGCATTCAGTTTATTAGAACCAGTGTTAAGAAGTCTGCCTTGAGCTTTAGTCAGTGTGTAGGCCCAACTTTGATACCAGAATGTTCAAAACAAGTTACTGTGCCTTGCTTTGGGTGAGCTTGTAGTGATAAGTTTGTGGATTCTGAACAACAAACACTGGTGCTAAGTAAATTCCCTTAATTTCTCATTAACTTCATTCCTTTATTTCTGTCTTGAAGACAGTGCTCTGAAATATTGCCCCCTTGCACTCCAGTATTGTACCAAGGAAATACCAGAAATGCATGTACAAGGAATGTTACAGCTGATGTTTTTATGCATTTATTTTGTTGTTTATTTCAGTCCAGAAAATTTAAGATTAGTCAAGCATTATTATGCTTTCATGTTAGATCTGTTATAATTTGATGTGATGTTCATCTTTCAGTATTTTTTTAATAATGCTATGTTTAATTTTTCTTTGAGCAAGCTGAGAGTCTCAAATTGTCAGAACATTTCCTGCTGTGAGTAATATTTTTGAGGTGAGGAATTTGAGGCAAGGGAGAGATAAAAGAACTCGGCCACTGTGTCAAGCTAAGTAACTATTAGAAGCAGGCTCTTATTTTACTGATTGTATGCCCTTTCTTGTTGTAAGGCTATGAAATTGATGTATATTCTTGATATCATTAATGGTAAGCTAAAGAAACTGGAAAGAAAATAGAATAAATGTGTATGTTTATCTGCTGTCTGTCAGTGGTGGGGGAAAATAAGGAAATGAAGGAAAGACAAATTATATATACTGCAATAGGCAGATCACATAACGAGTAGTATTGGTTAAACTCTTGTTTAGGTGAATTAAAAACTGCCTATTTAGAAAGATAGAAAGAGGGTGACAGCTTTCTCTCTTGTATTTTCTATATCGTCAAGTGTCAGTAGTAGGCTTGCTTTTCAGGCCTCTGATCTTTAAGATGCAGTAAAGCATAGAGCCACATCTTTCAACTGCCATCCCCAAAAAAGTCAGGTTGTCCAAACACAAGTGCCCAGTAGGACTCAGCCCAAGGAGGATCCTCTCCAAGTGCATTGACAGCTTGCTGCCAGCACTCCCAGTTCCTAGACAAGTGTGGGCAGCAGAATCTGCGCTCTGGCAAGAAGCAGAGGATGCAGTTTGGAGATTACGTGTGCAATTAGTGGTGAAATCTCTTTAGCCCCAGTGGAGCTCAGAGCCTAAGTGTCAGATGTTAAATTAATAAGTTTTATGTTGTCGAAAGAAAGAGCTGGCAAAATAACAAAAAAAATGGCTACATGTATCAGCCAATACTATGACTGTAGGTATGAAGTTGACTGATTCCCTTCCTGCTTAGGAAATAATTTTGCACGAGATGTCTGAGCCTGTGCGCTGGGAGCTGAGTCTACTAGCATCCTCACTCCCTTCTGGCCACTAGTGGTTCTGATGGTCACAGGTAGCAAGACTTGCATTTTATCAGGTTTTCACATGAGAAGAGAGAGAGTAAAACTCAGTAGTAGTTTACAAACACAGCATGTTGTTTCAAGAGCAGCCTGTACCAGTCTGTAAATAGTTCAGGCTTAGGAAAGCCTTTTTTTGTCCTGAAATTTTACAGTGAAGATGAGAAGTGCTAACTAGTTAAGTATCAAGTTTTCTGTCCATTTCATGGGGAGAAAACAGAAATGACTTGCACCAGTAACTTGGCAGGTAGCAGGTTACACAGCATTGGCAAGAGCATTACTGGTGGCCAGAGAGAGTCTGATCTGAGGATGAGGTTGGGAAAAGAGAATAAAGAGGAAGGCATAAAGGGGGAGCTGGAAGGGCTGCCATGGTATCTCAGATTGAGGAGGCAGTCGTCATGCCATGCTTTATTTTGTTTCTGCCTGTGATGAAGCTTATAATTTCCAAGTACTGATTTTTTTTTTCTTTTTTCTTTTTTCTTTTTTTTTTGGTTTAGTTTTAATTTTTGTTCATTTTGTCATTTTAGACTTAAGTACTCTTTACGTGAAACTCTGGCCACTTGCGATCTGCAGGAATTGAGAGATCTGGTCATTCTTCCTGGATTTCTAATTATAAAGACGTATGGTGTCAAATGTAGTATATAAAGTAAATTAAGAGATATAGGGTGTAAGTATGATTGAAGGTGAGCATGCTGCTAATTCTATGAGAATTCTTAATGTGAATGCTTTGTCTGGGTAGTGTGAAAAAAAAACATCTATTGTGAATTCGCTGTTGACATCTTCAAGACAAAATGCAGTTATTAATCCAAGCATTCTTAGAATAATTATCACTAAGGTATAAAAATGTTCAAATATGAATATGCTTTCTGGGAGACTGAACTCATTCTCAAGCGTGCACTGTATCCTACTGGAAAATTAAGTGAACTTTACATGTAGAGGTTATCCGCAGTATCACAGATCTTCTACAGGCTGCTCTTAATAGCCCTTAACTCTAAACCAAGGTTTCCTGCCTTGGGATGTATCATTGACGTAGGCTGACTGACAGACTGCACAAAGTCATTTCAGGTAGAAGTGTGAGAGAAGCAGAGTTTCAACTTTACTGCACAGCTTTTTTGTAGTGTCTGTACTTCATGTTAACAGTGTCTGTCTCTGTATTGCCCTTCAGCAGCTACAGTGCATATCAATGTGTAGGGCTGCTACTGTATCTGTGCTACAAAATTTGTTTAGAAGTACTCCTGAGCCCACATTCATTCCTTTACGTATATTGAGTAGAGCTGCTGATGTATCTGCCTGTAACAAATCAATCACAACTTGTTTCAGGAACCCTGACAAATTCCCTGAAAATTCTCTCTAGATTTTGTTTTTATTCTGCTTGTATATTCTCATTTAGCATCCTTCAATACAGTCCTTTTTTTTTGCTCTCTGAATGGGACAGCTGCTTGTTTCTCTAATTATAACTGTAATTTAGATAACATTTGATAGCTTTTATATCATACTCTGTAATCTGATACTTTTTTTTTTTTTTTTTTTTTTTAGTTAAGAAACAGTTAATATTTCACTCTCTTGACTCCTTCAGCATGAAATTTTTCAGCTACAGCCAAGGTCAATTCATGTAGCTTGTCATACAGGAAAAAAAAAAAAAAGTACTTGAGTAAGAATGGGGAAACGGAGGATCATTTAGCTTCAAAAATCTCAAGAAAGGTTGCCACAAATTAAAAAAGAAATTATAGAATATGAGTTCTCCTGGGAAGTTTATAGAATCTAGTCTTCTAGAATACAGTCCAAGATAGTTTGCAGATTAAATGAATGAATGACTGGGAAGCAGTTGCTGGAGAGCAGAGAAGCATGACTAGTTCTCCAGATTCTAGCAGAATGAGTTCAGAAATAATTTGTTCTTTAGCAAGTTTAATTATGTAACTTTCGTGCTGATTCAGGATGAAAACTCAGTTTATTGTAGAAACAATCCCAAAATTTCATTGCTTTTGCATTTTTGATGTTGGGTTGTTCCTATCTTGAGATGTCAAAATCTTATACTTTGAAAGATATATATATATATATATATATATATATATATATATATATATAAAAGTTTAAGTGAAATGGAAAACTTATAATTATGTTTTTAGAACTTTAGAAAACATTTTCAAAATCTTCCAGAGAAAAACATATTTTTGATGGAAAAATACTTTTAAGTTTTTTTCAATCCTTTTAGAATCCAGCAGACTATCACACAGAGATGAAAATGAGGTTGTTTGAAATAGTATGGTCAGACAAGGTAGCTTGAAAGTAAGAGTGGTTGTCTAGACAGTATTCTGTTTCCGTTATATTCCTGTATTGCTGCTGAGCAGTATAATACTTCAAAGGTGCAGGAGTTCTTGTACAGCTCACAATAGAAATCAGCTTCACATTTTTAAGGAGGTGAGTAACAATATTTCACCTGATTGTTCTTATTGCAGCAAGAGAATCAATGGACAGTAACAAAATTGCTCATATACATATCCACTAAGTAATAGTTTGTAGTTATATTTTCTAAAAACACTGAAGGTGTGTGTTTTTTATCCCCTAAGCATCTCCTGAGGAATTGACATAATGAGATCTGTAAAGCCAACCTGGGAAATTACACTACACAGACATGATCAGTTGTACATTTGCATACATGCTTTTTCATTGAATTCTACTGTCAATGAAAACAGGTTTTTCAAATTTGTATAATTCCTGAGTAATAAACAGAAATCATACAGTGCTGGTTATATGCTTAATGAAATACATGTATATGCAAATAGGAGGAGCAATTTTGGAGTACTCACTGTAGATCCTTAGAAAACCCAAGCAGAGCCAAAAAGAAGTTTATAGAAGAGGCTACAGTGAAGAAAATGTTCTAGGATTTCTTTTTCTTTATACAAAAAGTGAAATTTGAGTTTACAAGTAGAATTTTAGAATAATCTAAACACATCTTTCTGTTGCTATGTTTGCCAATATTATTGATGGATGTGTTGAGGTGAAATAAACCATCAGATGACACAATGAATACTGCACAGTGTCAAGTGTGCTATGTCATGAAGTTTTATTGCTGTTTCTATGCTTAAATTTCAGGTGGTAAGTTCAGCAATTATAAATTGTAATTTAAGTATAAAAGATCTGGTTATATATAGTCGATAAGGTGTACAATGATTTCAGCCTGTGTAACAGAATCAAAACAAATGCATGAAAATAAAAATAGCCCACAGGTGCTGCTTCCCTTTCAACTTACTCTGGGTGAATGTTACTCTGGCTATTCATGAGCTATCTTCAGAGAATGTCAAATAAATCCTGTTTTAGTGTTGTGTCACCTACTCTTACCCCAAGAGGAAAAACTAGGTTAAGATGGTTTTTTTTTCTCCTCCAATTTCTGAGTGCGTGTCAGTTATTCTGGGTAACTTCCCTACCCTTATGAGGTAATTCATCTCCTCAGTAGAGTCTAAATTTATCTCAGACATATAAATATTATTTTATGACATATTTCAATATCCTTCAATTCTGTACAAGATTTCTCTGTAATGTATTGCTTGGTCATTAGGTTGTAGGTTTATATGGGTTACTATGTTTCAAATTCTGGCTGGATTTCCATGGTTTCTGGTTTTCTAGGAGAAAACAGTACAATTTACAATCTTCTCTCAAATTTCATTCACTCAAATTCATTCAATTTGGTCCTTCACTCCTTTACATCCATTAAAATATGTAGTTTACTGAAAACAATCTAGAATATAGTAATGCAGTATTTATAGAGTCTTCAAACATGTCTAATTCAAGTTTAAAAAAAAAAAAAAGATTTTGGAAATAAGTATTCTTGTATATTAAGAAAAAAATCTATAGACTGCTCAATGAGGATGTTCTCACCCTAAAAACTGTCTTTCGTTTTAATAGAAATCATGCTTTTGTAGGAGAGAATGCACATTTAAATGTGTGCATGTGCTTCATTTTGTTTTTTCACCAATTTCATCACGCTGCATGGTCAGTAGTCATTAAATCCTTCCCATAACACTACTTTGAAATCTTTACAGATAAATTCAACCTTGAGTGTATAGCTTTTCTTACTTCATGGTCACTCTTTGAGCTTAACTGTTATCAAAATAACAAAAAAACCATTTTTGATCAGTTGTTTGATTTATGAGGCAAAAAGGACAATATTTGTTCCTCCATTTACTTAGATGACATGGGGTGAACTAGCAAGTTTTTAATAGCCAGCAAGTATTTTAGTCAGTGTCCATGGTTTTAGCTTCACTGAATAAGAGAGCTCATCAATCTCACTTTTTTTTTTTAAATTACTTTTCTATTTTGCAAGATTAATTTTCTGGAACATTCAGATGATCCTGTTGAGATATTTGACTCATAGTCTGAGTCTTCCTCCTAGTTGAACTTTTTTCATCAGCGCAGAAAGCTGGTTACTGAGCAGAGGGTTAAACTTTTAGCATGAGAAATCCTAAATGGATCAGCCACAGCCTGACTTTATTTTCTCAAAAGAAGTAAAACCTGCAGGTAAATAGCAGGAATAATAGTAATACGTACACTGAAAAGTTGACTAATACTCTGGATATTCTGAGCCTTAGTACTCTGAATAGGCTGGCCTTCAAGGTGTTTCCTTACTCTATCATGGCACCGAAGGAAACTTATTTTGATTCTATCATTCTACACAAAATATACTATTTTTCAGTGTGATATACTCACTTACATGGACATGTAATTTAAGTTTCTTTTCTGTCAGTGCTGCTCTTACTAAGCGATAAGTAGATGTAAGAAAAGACATTTTATTCTAAATCAAAAGGACAACGTTTCTTTACTATATTTTTGAAGAAATTGATTTCTTGTTTGTTAGAGACATATTGTTTGATCCACAACATTTTTTATTTTTATTTTTTACCTTTAATGCTCTAATGTGTTTCTTGCTTGTTGCTCAGTATTTTGAATGTTTTAATTACCTTTTGTCTTTTAGCTTTTGTTGTTGTTCAATCCTATGGCAGGGGAATTAATCTGTAGTTTAGGCTTGCCAAGTTCATGGTCTTACGATGATAATGAAGAGTTTATGCTGACTCTGAATACTGAGTTAGAATTCTTTTGAGATAACGCATCAAGGACAGTAGTGACTGAACAGTGAGAAAGAGACGTTTACATTGTTGCTGCTTCCTCTAAATTATATAACTAGAGTTTTAAAGTGACAAATCTGTTGTGTCCACATGCTTATCAGGTGGGAAAGGAAGCCATCTCTCATCCTGGACTCTGTGATATTTGGAGATTCTTTGGGGGGAAGATTGAACTTTTATGGTTTATTGTTTTGTTGCAATAGCAACAGGGCATTGTGTTAATGACAAAAACCTCTAGGTGTTTTCTCATGCTCTGCTAGAATGCACTTGTCTGCCGGGAGGTAGAGGTTAACTTGATTTCTCACTTGAATTGAAAATCAATTCAGCTACCTCTTAGTCATAATCTTATAAACTGTATTTGAGAATCTGCTCTAGTGTTGAATTATATGCAAGTTCTTGCTGGGAATTGAGTTCTACGTTTCTGAAATGGAAGTTTTCCTAAGGCAATCGATCCTTTATTATTTTTTTGCTTTAATAAGTAGTAGCTGTAAATTTTCGCTAAATGCTGAAGTTTCTGTATTTCTCAATGTCAGTGATAGTATAAACTAGTTTAGTGTGGTATTCTGAAAATAGTCTTGAAATTCTTGAAGTGAAAGGCCCAAAGTACTTATCTGGATTCTATGTTCTTAATATTTTGTCTATATATGAAGTTTTCACCAAGTCTCTCTTTAAGTCAATTCATTTCTTTAATTCTTTAACAAAAACACTTTAAATTCTTGTAAAGTCATACATGTTAACTAGATTTTCTTGAATCTAGTAAAGGAACTCTGATTTCATGTTTTAAGAAAATAGCTTTCTCAGCCTGACTGGAACAAGCAACCTGATCTCTATCAGTTTCTTATTGTCAAAGGGTGACTATTGTCTTGTACCAGTAATACTTGAAATGTAGTCAGAATACCGGGATTCTATGGACACTGGTATTCCCTGTATATTCCAAAGTATTGTGACTAAAATTGTCCTTTATAAACAAAGTTGTGTTGTTTAAAAAACAAACAAAACAACAACAACAAAAAAAACTATCTGCATTTCCAGTATTAGTTCAGAGTTCAAATGGGAATTGAAGCAAGTAAATAAAGATAAAGATCTTTTATCTTAAGATATTTTCTGCCGTTGATGATGTTGAATGGTGGTGCTTCAAATTAAGGTAGAAGTTAAAACCTGGTGAAGGACTAGATTGAATTCTTCATGGAAAATTTGAGAATGACAGTGAAACAGGAATCGAACACAATTTTTTAGTTCCAAACACTTTAGAAATAAAACTTTTTGTATTAGCTATATGAATAGAATCAACATAGATGTCTAATTTTGCAGCAGTAATTGCATTTAATTAGGATTACAGTATTCACTTACGCAAACTCGATGTACAGTAACACCTACCATTATAAGCAAATAGTTTCAGATAAACTTTAGGTTCATCAAAAACAGTAATTAAAGATTATTTCTTCGTTACTTATTTTAATAACTTATTAATAACATTGTAACCATATTTTTTTTTAGGCAACAGAAAACCTTTGTTAAATAGGTTTTTTTTATTAGCTAATTGGATGTTTTGCTTGCTGTTTCACTCTTCTCAGTAATCATCTGTGCAGTTGTGAAGTTCTGTGAGCCTTAAGATTTCTTGTGTACCACACTGTGATTGGGGTGCAGGAAACAAAAACATAATGAGAATAAAGTAATACAGACCAATCAACCAACTGATAACTTACTGTATGTGCCTATCTAATAAGCAGAGATGGTATTGGCATACAACCAGAGTAATTACTATCTGCTTTATATGTATTATGGATCTGTAATGTTGGTTGAATCCATATACAATCCACTTCATTATTTGTCTAGGACATATAGCAAGCTTAGAAAGCTATTTGCTATAGAACTTTTCCATATATTCATTTATAAGGTACTGTTAGGTACCTTCAATCTCTATGTATTTCATAAAATGCATTTATCTTATCAAATCTTAGGGAAAATGGAAAGCAGATGTTAGTGATTACAAAACTGTATCATCATTGTCTGTCACAAAGTAACAAATTCTAAATGGGCTAAATGTTAGGCTTTTATACCTAAATACGAGGTGTTCTGTAATTTTAACAAAATGCTTATGACATCTTGGCTTCAGCCTTATTGGTAGAATGGAAATAACTTAGAAAAATAAGATTTTCTTCTCAAGATAAAATTCTCCAGAGAAGTGATGTTAAACTTCTATTTTTGCTTTTTCAGGAAGAAAAAAAATCTTACTACTTTTGTTTTAGTAAGAACAATACTTTCCCTTCTCAGAAACCTTGGAGCACTTTAGAATTTGGAAGCAAGAAAGCCTTCTAGCTGAAGTAATCTTCTATCATATGGCTCATATGATAGTTATGTTCTAATTCTTTTATTCCCAATTATCATTGACTATCAGTGACAACAACAGACTAATTAGATTACTTCACTGAAATCTTTTTTTTTTTTTGTTAATCACCAGCTATCAACTTAGATATGGAAAAAGATTTTTGCTTCACAGTTCTGTGAAAAATATTCACTGTTTTCTGAATAGTCAGGAAAGTAGTTCTGGAAGTGAAGAATAGCTGATGAGACTCCAAATGTGTGGGTTTTTTTTTCATTTTTAGACTTAAGCAAGAAATAAGCCAAGTGCAAGTATGTTGATGCTTCATATTAAAATCCAAAAATTGTAATAAGCTAACTAACCAGTAAGTTTGATCCTTTCTAACTATCGGTTACTACAACTAACATAGACTAACACTGCTGAGTTATTACAGTATGATGGACATAATCAGAGGAAGTAAATTAGAAACATTTATCAATTTCATGATAATGGTGGCAAGTCGTTCACCTAAGCTCTGACTTTCACATAATTCTTTCTTTGTGCATAATTTTTAGCACTTATGTTCGTAAGAGTATTTGTGAATCTTCTGTGCAAGTAAAAGGCAGTTAATTCAGAGCATCTACTTGCTAATCATATGATCTGCATTGTAGAGATATGTACCTTAAGTTGTCGATGTACTAGATAGATCTGTCATTCAAAAGCATGTTTTAGTGAACTATAATGGGCAACACTGCTTGCACTCTAAACTACAATCCTCTGTCCTTGAAGAATTTCCACCTTCTGTCCAGTTTAAAAGAAATACTCAGATAATAAGGCCAAGTATTGGTCTTTACTACTAAAATCTTCAGGGAGATTTTCTTAATGTGTTAATATGGAGAGAAAACATTAGATGGAATAGTTAAGTTAAAAATTCACCATGATGTGATGAGGTTCACCTGTTTTTGGGAGGAGGAGGAGGAGGTAAGTGGAGGAGATCCAAGTTATCTGGTGATGCTAATCTCTTTTCAGTGGTCAAATGCTATACTGATAAAAAAGGATCTCCAGGAAGACCTCACAAAGCTGAGTGGGTAGAAATGTGGTATACATTCAATGATATATCACAGGAAAAAAATGAATATGCATGCTTAAATTGAGCTAGCATTTGGAATGTAGGAGGAGAATCTTAAAATTTTCTTTGAATATTCTCTGAAGTCATCACCTCCAGGTACAGACAGACCAAAGGTGCTATTAGGTCTCAACAGGAAGGCCATATAGAAGAATATGCAGGATATTTTGTGTAGTTGTATTAAAAACTTCCTGCAGCACCCTCTCAAGTACAGTGCACAGTCTGATTTCTTCAAGAAAGATTTGGTGAAAATAGAGAGGATGGAAAAGGAAGTTGTTAATAACATCAGAGGTGTGGAGAAGCTGCCAATGGAGAGAGATCATAGGAGTCTCAGAACTTCACTCTGAGGAGGAGAAAGTGAGGGCTGTGACTGGAAGATACAAATTCATGTTGATGGGCATGTGAATGTGGAACTGATTGACAGACGTCTCAGTGTAAGTACTAGGGGCTTCTGATAAAATGAGAACTGTATAAAACAGATGAAAGAAAAGTACTTCTTTACACAGTGGGTAGTGAGCTTCTGAAAGTTCTTGCCACAGGATGTTGCTTGTGGGAATAAATCTAGTAAATCTGTTTAAGCTGCTATGCTTTCACTGAACAGTGGCACGTTCTGATTATAGAACTGGATTAGGCACACCTGTAGATTGATTCTTTAGAAGGTTTCCTACATAATTGTGAATTTACAATAAAATGTTGCGAACAGCCAGTTCCTATGTCTATTAAGACATGTATGAGGATTTTTTTTTTTAAATTAAGTTAAAAGCTCTTTCATTTAGAATATTAAAGCATATCAAGGGTTTTAAGGAAAAATATTGAATAGTGTTTGGAATAGCAACTTTTATTGAAGAAAAAAAACAAAAAGCATGCAAGGAAAACCAAACCCACTTCTGCTATTCATTCAGTTGAAAACAGTCAAAATCCCTCTCAACTATCTTGCATAGTAAGATTGTGTAACATCAGAACTTTCTGATTTAGCAGTCATGAGTTCAGAGGTGAAGTTATCCTCTTCTATCCTCTCCTTCTTAGAGTATTAGGTTGTGATATGCGAGCATCCTTTTGAGAAACCTTGGAGTCCTGTGAACTGCAGTTACAAATGAAGTATGAGTGCAGTAAACTAACCAATAAGGAGGATTGCCCTTAACCCAGAACTGGAATCTGCTTAAAATAAAATGATAATTCACATTCTCTTACAGCTTGAGTAATCTGTTTCTACTGAATCTTATACCCCTTAGGGATTATATGAGGACAGCAACTCCTTTTTACATTCCTGTTAATGTTAAATTTTGGAAGACTTTGGAATTGGTTCTATTTTGGGATGGATTAGCGTTCACTTGCTGGTAGTGCATTTCCTTAAAGAGGAACAAAAGTGTTACAGAAAAGGATAGAATTCTCGCTGAAATGAATTAGCAGTACGATGTTTATTAATTGCTGTTTCCATGTGGTATTTTATTTAAGTTAAATTGCATAGCTACTATCCTGTCCATCTGCATGTGGTGTACAAGACAATGACAGATTTGAACCATTTTGCAGATAAGTGATTTGAATTTATTAACAGTGTCCTACTAAATATGAAAGGATTCTTGAAACAAATAGACGTTGTTTGAAGCTATTGTTGAGTAGCTATTTTGTTCACAGAATAGAGTACACTTTATTTGACCTAATTTCCTTTTAGTATCTTTTTAAAACCTTTTCACGTGTACGATACGAACACATACAAATACTCACTAGGCAACTACTAAACACAGTAGTTACATATAGTAGTACGTATACTATATACATATAATAGTTACTTGTAGTAGTACATATACTTGTTACTACTTGTAGTATTGCAAATATAATGGGAACATAACAATACACTACTGTACATAATCTTTTTTGTCAGTCTCTTCAATAGCAGTTTTTAGTGTTCCAGTTTTCATAACTTAGTTTATTGTATTATTCTTTCAAGAGTATATAAAGTGTAATAATTGTTTTTTCCAATGTTCCAAGAAAATTACTTTTTTTTCCTGTATTTCCAGAACAGCAGTCACAATACTAAAACTGTGCTGAGTGATTAAATCAGATCACTTTCAGGTTAGATTTGAAGACATGTTCAAGTCTGAACTTCAAACACAGGAGGCCAATTCATCTCTTACTGCTGCAAATTATATGTCACTACTTATAGCTCTGTTGTGCTAGAAATTACTTTGGCTGCGTCTACTTAAAAATCTTTATAGATAAATATACTTCTGTGCTCAGGTAACAGGAGTGATAGCGATTGGAATGTTAAATTTGGTCTCATTTGTTCTGTCAGAGCCATGAGCCAGTGGGGAGAAGAACTCAAATCAGTAGAGTTGTGGCAAGCATCATAACATCTTTCAATATTGAGCTTCTTTTGTTGTTGTTATTCCATTGGTGCATTTTTTTTATTTTAAATGCATGATGCAATTCTTTTTGGTATTCTGTGTCCAGCTGAGTCAAAATCACTTGTAAATTGACCCAACGCTTTGCATGCTTAAGAACAATTCATTTTGAGGACTAGATTTTTTTTTTCCAAATTAAATTAAAGCATCCTAGAAGGGTATCATTATAGCACTAATGTGAACATTGACTTTGTTTTTTACTAAATCCATCTTGAATTGATTTTGAATGACTTTTCCTTCCCAATTCATAATTAATGTTTTCTTTATGTGTTTCAGATTAAGAAAACCAAAAATAAGGTAAACTTAATTTCCTAGGAACTGATTTTGTAAAAGAAGCATTTAAAAGTGCTTCTAATTTGCTTTCTTGAGATTTACTGTAGGGACCCTTAAGTGTGAAGGCAACTTATAAATACAAAGCAATTTGTTTAAGCCTGAGTTTCTTTGGCTTTCAGGCCTATTTACATCGAAAACAGTTATACAGAAAAGTAAGGTTCCTTATATCTGTTTTTCCACTGCAGATACCCAGATTGTTAACCCAGTTAAATGACCAAGGCACTTGCTTGACTATGTTGGAGTGGTAGAATTTAGGCAGCATGGATGGCAGCAACCAGTACATGTCAAAGATCCCTGAATAGTATTCTTTTTTCAGTTCTGAGATACAGAAAGAGTGTAAATGGGATTTTCTATCTCTTACCATATGAAATCCTAGGGCATTTCTTTAAGTGTGTGTGAATTGTAATTCACAAGGAAATTCAAGGCAAGTGGTCAATTACAGTCAGAAATGCTCTGATCTGTAAGTAGAGAGTTAGTTGTTCTCTGAATGCTACAGTTTTGAAGCCTAAGGGAAAGCTGTATCATTTCAAGGTAAAGTAAACACTGCTAGTGCTGAGACCTTGGGTATACAGTAAAACTTGAGGCTGCAGTGCGGAAAAAAAATGGACGTGACACAGAATTTACAAAAATGAAAACATTGTTCGATGTTTTATCTTTTTTGAATTTGAAATGAAGTTGAAGTCCTGTGAAAGCTACAAAATTATCAGACTGGTGCAGTCTTCAGATTTTTATTATTAATACAGAAACAGTGTTCACAAGCTCCATAGACACTTGTTTCTCAGAGCCTGCAGCCCTTGAACCTAATTTTATTCCACTCAGTTGTTAATTCTCCAGCTGACCATGAGCGCAAGTGAACATAAGCAGAACTTTGCTCAGTGCAAAGATGCACTTAGTCAAGAAATTCTGTACAGGTAGTGTACAGAACCATATTTGAGCCATATATGAAAATGTGGCTGAATCTTCATGCTGTTTTTGCCCTAGGTATTGCTACAGGAAGGACTAACAATGACTGCCATGGCAGTGCATGGTACTTTATTTCCTCTTGATGTGGACAGCTAGGAATTTGTTTGCTTTACAGAAACTTACAGTAGCTACTAAATAGGTCTTAGAGAGGAAGGAGTTTTAAGTTGAGAGGTGCTTTCATCTAGTACCATCTAGTTGAATAATTATGATCTTTACTTGGGAGGTTGCTGAGATTTAAGTTCAAAAGGTAATATTGATATAAAAACAAGCTTGATTTAATACTGCAGTAATGACTGTCTCTAGGTTGGTTATTACCACTTAGAAAAAGCTATCTTGGAGATATTATGGATTGTCCTCTGAAAAAAATATCATCTTTGTGTGTAGTTATAATACTGAGTTTCAGAAGTAAAATGAATTTAAAATGTGAGAGTGAGAATAATTATAAGTTGTGTGACTTATGCTGAAGGTTTATAAATAAAAAATACAGAAGTTATACAACAAGGTGATGAAAATCATTTTGGAAAAGTTGCTGTTTGGGATTAGGTTAAGCATACTATAGCACACTGTGACCAGGAAGAGAGGCAACTAACAGCAGTGTAGCACAGCAGTATACAAATAAGAACATGAAAAAGAGGAACAGAAATATTGCTCATAAAGCAGTAACCTGGCTATTGGAAACAAAAAACTTGTGAAGCTGCCTCAGAATAAAAAGGAAATAACTACAGACTGAATATAAAACCAATGGAATATTGCTGTTAAATGCCTGGCTGCAAAATGCTATAGTTGCTGAATGTGCAAGGAGAAAGCTATTACAGAAGTTAACACATCTTCCAAAGGACCATTAATACCAATTATACATGTGTAACTCAAAAAGTACATAAACTGTGTGTTGACTGAAGTGAGGACAGTGCAGAACTTCTTGTTGTAATGGAGCTGTATTTTAATTCTATTCTTTGGTCCAATGAAGTATGTGGAGAAAGGATTTCAGTTACTCATATGTTGCTTCTAGATGAGAATGAGCTACTTAAGAAGAATAACTGGTTTCTCTAAATTCCCACTTCACCCATATTCAGCTGCTTTGTATAGATTGGAAGCTATTCAAGAGCAAATCTGTCCGTTATTATGTTTTTGCAGTATTTGTATAGCAGTGGCACTTCAAATTTTCTGTTGAGAAACTCAAGAAAGAGAGGGAACTTGTAAAGCTGTCAAGTCAAAAGCTCAGTCTTCAGACTTTTCTCTAAGCATAGCTGTTCATTTTGTATTGTAACTTTCTCCATTCTTTTCCTACTTAAACAGATTTTTTTATTGTTGTTTTTTGTTTTAAATGATTTAATAGCTGAGAGAATGGCCTCTCTTCAGGTATCAAAAAAGACTTCTTGATGTATGTTTTTACTGAAAACAAGTCCAAATGTTAAAAATAATGAAAGAGGCAGGAAAAAATAGCTTTGAGCAGCTTTGTAAAGGGATGTTGGGTGTTGGGAAGAAGAAAGAAGAAAAAGAATATTGTCATGAAAACTTGTTCATTCTTTCCTCTGTTTAGTACATTTGTGTTTAGAGCGTTCATGTAAATGATGACACTTCCTGTGTTGGGTGTTATCTTAAATGAGAAGTCATTAAATGAAGTTTCAACTGCATAGATAGAATATTTATTAATTTTAATTAACTGTATATCTGTAAATGCATGTAATTAACTGTGTAACTTTTCCTTACACTTCATGAAATCTCTTGCATGAAATCACTTGTTGCTGATATTTTAGTGGTGTTTGTCATTCTACAGTACTAGGAAATGAAATGAAGATAATGAAAAGATACACTTTTTTTTTTTTTTAAATCATCTCTGTTTGGCAAAAGGTCTCTTATGTTTGAAAGCTGATCATTTGTATGCAGAATAAATGGTTGTTGGTATATCTTTTTCCTAATCCAGGTTTGGTATAAATTCCATAAATTATGGCAAAATGAGAAATACCAGAATGCCTCAGATTTAAATTGTATTATTCATGTTAGAAAGTATTCAGGTTTTAATTAGACAAGCTTTAGTTGATGTATTCAAATTGGTTATGTTAAACTGTAATAAAAAGTATTCTAAAATAAATTAAATCCTCTGTGCTTTTGTAAAATAATAATAAAAAAATCTTAGAAAATCTGAAATGATAGCAGGTTAGAATTGTCAGGATGAAGAAGGTTATACTTTTTAATTTAAGAGTGAAAAATACAGATACTTAAGTTGAAGTTAGTAATTTTTTCCTCTAAATTAAGATTTCTGTCAAAAAAAAAAAAATCAGTTGGTCAGTACTAAAACAAAGATGGTTGCAATAGATAGCTTTATGTATAGGATTGTATGTATTTTAAAACATCTAAGGTAAAAATAGTTTTTTATGAAGTTGATTATAAAGAGCATAATTTACTGTCTGCACAGGTCAGACAGTCTTTGCATTATTATTTAATTAGCCTTGAAAGCAGGGTGTGTAGTGTTTATTTTTGAGTGTGTGTTTTTGTTTGTTGTTGTTTTTGTACTGCATAGATCTCAACAGTCATGTGCTTCAGTTAAGAAAAAAAGTAGTGATTTTTATAAACAGAGGAAGCAACTGTGCTAGGTCTCTTAAGAGAGAAGTGTTTGGTTTCTGTACCCATTTATGTGATTAATGTTTGGCTTAAGGTTTACAACTGAACACGTAATAAGCAGAGTAAGATTAACTGCACCATGAGTCTTACTTTTTCATAATTGTCTCAGCATCTTCCTGTTCATTAAACTGGCTCTTCAAATTTTTTTTTTTCAATTGGAAAGTAAGCTAGTTATCTCAGCACTGAGTTAGCTGCTACAAGAGCTAGAAAAAAACAGAGCCCTTCAGTGGAGACTTAACATTGTTTTTGCTGTGCTGGTACACAGCTCACAGCAGAAAGAAACCCCATTCTTAAATAAGGATTTTGTGTATTTAAAGAATTTAAATATCTTTAATCATTTTTTTTTATCCTTTTATCTTTTTTTATCTTTAACTGTTAAATTCTTAAAAAAAAACTTTTTGTTTAAAAATGTATATAGTCTTTGTTATTGTTTATATTCTTGATCTCAACATGTTTATGAAGCCTAAAGTAGGATTATAAGCATGAGTAGCATTTTCTATATCAAATTATGAAAGAGCTTAATAAAATACAAGGAACCTGTGGTGACTTAGCTAGTGTCAGAAAGAAGGAGGTGTATTTTTTGGGGGGGAACATCTATGATTTTGCTTTGTGTTGTTGTAACAGAAGGAAAATAAAGTAAAAGATGATTTTCTGCGTTCTTACATCTATAAAAGATCCAAAGTTTTTTTTCTCTGAAGAGAAAATCAAATGCCTGACCTTTTTCCCTATAAATGTTTAAAATGAGCTTATTGTATGAGAAAACTTGTTCAATTTAGTAGAAATTACAAAAGTAAAAAATACCTTATGGCTATGTTCTTTTTAGAACGGAGGAAGAACTAAATTAAATGTGAATATTTAATTGATTTTCAAGTTTCTCCCCAGTTTGAGTTGGCTTCATGGTAGTACTTACATCCGAATAGGGCAAATCAAGCAGTATTTAGAATATTTTTTTAAAAATCCGAAGTAATACAGAGAATATTGGCTGCATACTTATTAACAAAAAACAGATGTGATGTGGTAGACTATAGCACTGATATTTTTATATTCCTGTTAAATTGAAAATTGGAATGTAGGGGTAAAATTCAAAGATTTACTAGCACGAAGGGAATACTTTTATATTCATGCATTTTTGGTGTGTGTGCAAACTCCCACATATTACTGATAAGACCGTATAGGTATTCTTCAGTGTTTTTGCATTCCTGAAGAGAGATTCATTTTTTTAAAAAAATTTTTAGCAACTAATTAGAATGCATCATGCATTCAAGTATAAAAATGCAAAAATTAACTCAGTTGAATTTTATAAGATAGTAATTTGAATACCTGACCTTCAGGTATGTTGTATCCAATTTTAATGTGATGCAATTTGCCAAAATAAATTTATAAATCTTTTTTTAAGGTAATGTAAACTAAAATTACTCCTTCAAATTTAAATATCTAGCTTAGCAGAAGTCACACTGATAACAGCAGAGAAATAAAAAAAATTAGAGGTTAAAGTTGGTCAAGTCTAGTGAATCATCAGGCTCATTTGATGAGCCATGAACATTTTTTTTTTTTCCTTGATTGAATCACTCACTAAAATGAACAATGCACATAAATAGCCATGCTACTCACATGCTGTACAGTAAAATTTTCAATATGTCAGGTTTTTTCATAATTCAACCAACTACTGCATGATATTCCAGAAGTAGCAATACTCCAGATGTGTTCTACCCAATTCATCAGAAAAAGGATGTTAATTTAGGTGGCTTTCATTACAGATTCACAGAATCACAGAATGGCCCGGGTTGGAAGGGATGTCAAGGATCATGAATCTCTAACCCACCTGCCACAGGCAGGGTCACCAACCTCCCCATTTAATACTAGATCAGGTTGCCCAGGGTCCCATGCAACCTTGAACACCTCCAGGGATGGGGCATCCACAACCTCTCTGGGCAGCCTGTTCCAGCACCTCACCACTCTCTCTGTAAAGAACTTCCCCCTGACATTCAACCTAAATCTTCCCTCCTTCAACTTAAAAACATTTCCCCTTGTCCTGCTGTTATCTACCTTTTCAAAGAATTGGCTCCCCTCCTGTTTGTAGGCTCCCTTTAGGTATTGAAAGATTGTCATTAGGTCATTTGGCAACTGCCTTTTCTCCAGGCTGCACAAGCCCAGCTCTCTCAGTCTGTCTTCATAGGGGAGGTGCTCCAGCCCTCTGATCATCTTTGTGGCTCTCCTCTGGACCCTTTCCAACAGCTCTCTGTCTTTCTTGTACATTTAATCCTAGACCAGGCAATCCAGGGCTGCATCCAACCTGGCCGTGAACACCTCCAGGGATGGGACATTCATGGGAGACAAATTCATACATTCAAAGTTGTGTACAATTTTCAAGAAAATAAAATACAAAATGCTAAAGTAAATTAATATTAAATATATGCTTAGTAGAGATTGAAATTTGTAATTGCTTTGTTTATATTTCTAAGATTAGTGGATATCTACAAATGTCAATAGAACAGTGTGTATTTCTTTTGACAGTAAATAAGCTAATAATTAAAGACCATATCCTTGAATTTGACAGGGGTAATTAAGAAAATTCAGGTAATACTAACTTCTTTAAAAACAAATGACGAAAATAAGTTCTCCATTAATATTTTGTTCTGCCGTGTTTTACACCTCTAAGGTTGTAAATGATTTAGTGGACCTGAATAAGCTAGTTTGGTAAAACTGTTCATCCTCTACCCTGTGGGTGTTAGATATAAGGAAAGGAATAAAAAAGAAATACTGGTTAAGAAAGTGGTTCTTTGTCTTTCATTGGTGCTTGGTTTCACTGATCATGAAACAAAGCATTCCAGGGCTGTTCTGGAGACAATTCTTCATGACTCATTTGCCTTAGAATATGTATTTTGTAGTGAAGATTTCTGAGCTACCAAGCTTAGCTTTTATTACCTCTGCTGTTGACCTGTCTTTCTCACAGGTATTTCTATTCCTATCAGCCACAATTTCACGTGGTGCTTCAGGTCATCGAGTGCTGTCTCAAAATACTGCTTAATTGCTGAACAAAGTGGAAATGGGAAGTTTGGGTGCTCTTGAGAGTCTCCTTTTTCCTTAAAGAGAGGAGTGGGTTTCTGTTGAATTCAGAAGTCATAGGAGGGAGGGGATTGCTTGGGAAGTTGGAGAGACGTATAGAAATGGATTTGGAAGTATGAACTCCTAGGGACAACAATTGAGAAGCGCTTCTAGGTATAGACAGTTGTATAGAAGGAGAATTTGTGAAATGTTGAAGGGATTAATGACTAAGAAGTAAAAAGTTGAGTTAGTGACACTGGGAGTGTGGAGGAGAGAAAAAGTAGATGTTTCTTGAAGTCTGTTAGTTCTAACTCAAACTCTTATTTTGGTATTTATAAGACTCTTCTGTAGACTTGCTCCCTGTAGAATTGTACTCAGACTAGTACAATGTTTTTCTAACAGAAATTCTTGTCTTGGCGTATAACTCTTTTACTTATTGTTTCACTGTTCTCCTTAAGAAAGAGTAAGGAAGTTGACTCAGAGTAAATACTGGATGAAAGCCATTGGGGTTTGCTTTATTGCTATTAATAACATTATATTAACATAACAACAAAAATAAATTATTAAAGCCATAATATGAAACTGTCCATTGTAGTTCAGTGCTTACAAACTGTCATCTTGATGGTGTTATTATGTGTTGGATTTCTAGGGTATCGCTTAAACATAACGAAGAATGCAATAAAACTGTTCTTTGGAAACCTGATGAAGCACTTTAGAGCCTTAAATGTAAAAAGCCAAAAGCAAACAATCAAGTATAATTACTGTTCTATTGAGAAGGCAAGAGTTTAATAAATAAATAAAATTCAGATACAAGATCTTATAGATCCAAGTACAGGAAGTACAGAACTTGAAATATCTTTGATTCAGGCACAGCTACAAATGCAAAGTGGTGGTCTGTCTGGAAAAATATATATATAGGGAGATAGAGAGAGCATGCCTTTTACAATGTTATAAAATAAATTGTTATCAACACATGCAGAAGAAATTTGAATGTGATGGAAATTAATTTTTATGTGCTATATGATCCACTAACCATGAAGCTGTGGTTGACCTTAAGTGTTCTTGACCTTGAGCATAATGCTGCCTGGTCTAAGAATGTATTCTGCTTCTCTAAAATGAACACATGTCCTATCATCAAATGAAGCATATATCCAATATATTTATGCCAAATACATTGGCACAAATTTAAGAAGAAAAAGAAAAGAAGAAACAACAGCCCTAATATATATGTATATATATCAAGAAGACTTTCCTATAAAGCTACCTTCAGAAATCAATAAATTTTATGTCACTGAGAGAGTCTTGACTTCTCAGTCACTGTTATTTACAAATTATGTTAATGCGGTTGGAACAATGTTGAAATTGGTGATATTTTAATGATGGTTCTTGATACAAATATATAATTTACAAGAAGTTTTCAGCTTTTGTTCTGACACAGATTTACATGTTTTCTCGTTATGCTGTCATATAGAAGTGCAGATACTTTAGGTAAATGGCACAAAGGCAAGCAAACCCTACTCAGTCTTTTTAGAGATTGAACATGTGACATGATTTCAGTGTTCTGTTTTGAAATGTTAACAAATATGTCTATTGTGAAAATTTAAGGTACTTTTTTTTTGAACTTTTAGATAAAAGTTTTAAAAGAATATTTGAATTCAGACTTGCATCAACTGCAGTTAAGACCTTGTTACCCGTTGGATGAAATATAGTTTGCATTTGTTTATGAAGTGGCTTTTATGTCACCTAATTACTACTTTCACAAAAAGTTTAAGTAATGAATATGTAATTCAAATACAAAAGACAAGCTCTTGTTTGAATGGCCTTTTTTGATCTCAGTGTGGGATTATTAAAGGTTTCTTTTTTTTTTTTTTTTTTTTTTAAGATAGCAGTGTTTGAGTAATGTAATAGGAAAGCAGCACGAAAGTTATTTGATAACTAATTTTTTTTTCTTAACTGTTATAAGGATGCAATTTATTGCATATCATGATTGTATGTTGTATCTTGTACAGAACATGAAAATAGAAAGAAAAGCTGATAAAAATTTACTCTAATGAGAAACCTAATGATTTACTAAGCAGTGCATCAGCCCACAATTTAAAGATCTGCATAGCTATCAACAGCTTCAGAATATGAGATCAGCTTGTGTTGATCTTAGCTTGCAGTCATGTACCTTGACTGTTGTGAATTCAGATGCTGGCTGAATAGACTTCAAGCCAGAATATTATGTCCAGAGCAGTTGTTCCTCTTAAATTTTGTTGAATGCATTTCACGATACAGTGAGGAAGCTATTCTGTAGACTTTCCATATGGGTATTTTATTTTATTTATTTTAAGTAATCCTTAAACAGTTTGATGTGAAAGTGCCTCAGGATCCTATTCTTAGGCTTGGAAAATCTGCTTACTGTTTTGTTCTTTTTATATATGTATATATGTTTTACAATTATTTTTTTTCAATTCTAAAACTGTTCTGCAGAACTGACTTCAGCCCTTTTCTAGTTTTTTTCATGACAGCAACCTGAATGTTCTGTTAAGACAGATCTGTAATACATAAGCTTTTACAGGTTTTCTCTGATTAGATTTAGTACAAGAACACATTCTAGCTGGACACATAGTTCTTGCAGTACAGTTTTTGAAAAGCCTTCATCACTGACTTCTCATGAGGATAAAACTTTGTCTTTTTTTCCTCCATCGTATGGTATGTGCTCTACTAAAAAGAAAAGAATAAAAAGAAACACATTCATTTAAAACTGTAGAATATAAGTGCCCTCCAGCACACTTTCTCCCACTGAAAGGAAGTTGTTGGCAGAATAAACAAACTATGGGGACTTGGAAAAGAAGCGTGAGCCAGAAGTAGCAGGGTCACGCTCTTCATGGCTTTCATCTAAGTCTTTACTAATGCAGTCACTGTGTGGAGGTCCCATATAGCTCTTGAAACTTTGCTGATAATTATTTCTTTTTTGTTTTCCTACAATTGGAACTTTCAAGACTTCATTAAAAAAGTCTGGAAAAGGCACTGCTGCATGAACCCAGTTCGAGGAAATTGTTCACTTTTTGAAAGAGGAAGTGCTCATAGAATGGTTTGGGTAGGAAGGGTCTTTAAAAATCATCCAGTTCCAACTCCCTTGCTGTGGACTTAGACACCTTCAACTGTATCTGCCCAAAGCTCCATCCAAGCTGGCTTCCAACACCTACAGGGATAGGGTATCCCCAGCTTCTCTCCCTGGCCTCAGAAGGACATGGCATGGCAGTTTGCATGGGTAGCTTGAGCAGGGAGGGTGAGTACCCTTCTTACTAGAGAGAGAAATTCAGTAGGTGATTATCGCCCTTAAAGTGCCAGAGTCCTCACGCTCTGAAGTGCAGGATTATTATCCTCCAAGGACAGAGACTTACTCATGGTAACCATCCTAAGGAGAGTAAGGGTGTCTGCCCCTGTCAGGAAAGATATTGCAACCCTGACTGAATTCAAAAGCAACGCTGTAGCTGTCCAGCCTCCTGTGAGACGCTGTGGGGTTGTGTAGTGTGCACAAGCCTCTCATGGGCTTCATGGGAACAGTAGTCAGAACAGTTGTGTGAGGTGTGAGTAGGCAGGTGATCTGCTCTTCCTTGTGGCCAGGCTACAGGATGAAATATATGGATTAAAAAGTGTTGTGGGGGACAAGCAGAAGGGGTGGGGAAGCCAAAATTTATCCATGCATAGACAAGTTATTTCAAAGGAAAAAATACAAAACTCAGGGCAGCCCATATCACATCAGATTGAGGGAAAATTGAGGCTGCAGGCAAGAGGACAAAGGAAACGAGTGGATGGTGGCAAGTCTGTGCTGGAAGGTGCTACTTGCCTGCCCTGGATCTGGAAGGCCCATCTGTGGGATCTTATCGTACATAGGCAGCTGGTAATGACAGATAAAGAGAAGGTTGAGGTACCACGCAGCCCTCAAAAATTTGGTTTGGTAGGTGGAGATTGGGGAAGCAACATCCCCTCCCATTGTAAGTGAAGATGAGTTTTGTGACCACCTGAGGAATCTGAACATCCACAAGTCTGAGTCCTGATGAGATGTGTCCTAGAATCCAGAGGAAATTAGTTTTCAAGCCATTCTCAATGATATTTGTAAAGTAATAGCAATCAGGTGAAGTCCCTGGTGACTGGAAAAAAGGCAACATCACACCTATTTTTAAGAAGGGTAGAAAGAATCATCCTGTGAACTACTGACCTGTCAGTCTCACCTCTGTGCCAGGGAAGATCATGGAGCTGATCCTCCTGGAAGCTATGCTAAGGTACATGGAATATAGGGATGTGATATGGGAGAATCAAATGTCCTCACCAAGGGCAAATCATGCTCCCAAATCATTTCCCCAATGTAGTGGCTTTTTAGGATGGTATCATTTCATCAGTGGACAAAGGAAGAGCCACTGATGTCATCTATCTGGACTTCAGTAAGGCCTTTGACACAATACCCAACAACATCTTTCTCTCCAATTCTAAAAATTCTATGATTCTATTTTATAAACTATGAAAAGGGATAAGAGAGTAAGTAATTTTGATGGTAGTGTCAAGGTTGAAACAGTGAAGTTTGCTTAAGAAAATATGAAGTTTTGGGCATCACTTAAATTTGTAGGGAAAGGAAAGGAAGGTACTAAAAAGGTTTTATGTAATGTAGATGAAATTTCCAGCTATAACATGCAATGGAGTGACAGAGACTGCTTTCCAGTTTTCTCTAGAAGCTTTAGTTTTTCTTGACAATCTTATTTTTTTATTATTTTTTAGTTTGTTTTGGTTTGTTTTCGGACAGTGTTTTTTTCATTTTTGGATGAATTTTCTTTCATCTTGTCATGCTTTTTAGTGGAATATTCATTTCTTTGGACTCAAATATTTAATTTGCAAGTATTTCTGCTGTCCTGATATGTTTGCATCTGTCTCTATGTGAGCTATTTATATATTGTTAGAAACGTAATTCTGTGAATTTTTAAAATAAGTTACTGCTGAGGACCATCATGTACAATCTCTGGTGCTACTTAATAATGTCTTAGTTTGTTTTATATTTCATCCGTTTGGAATGAATTAAATAATTTTACAAAAATTTAGCAACAGGCTGGGGAATAAATATTGTATGGGGTATATCCTGCATCCTCTGCTCCTTTTTCTTCTCTGAAGTGCTTGTATATCAGTGCACACAGCACGGGGAATCAACAGGAAGAATTAGGGATACGTGTGCTGTCACAAGGCCACGATCTCATTGTGACCATGGAGACATAGTGGGATGGGTCGTGTGACTGGAATGTACACCAGTTTGCTTGTCAAAATATAAAAATAAGCCTAAGCAAGAGTTTGACTGGACCTATTTAGGCATGTGTTTGCCAAAGTTTGTAAGTAGCTGATGTGTGCATATGTAAAACCATTTAAAAGCTGGGACTTAGAAATTGGAGTTATGGATGATTTCCCCATTAATGGGTAAAATTCAAAACTTCAATCTGTCAGACTACTTATTTATATAAGCCATTTTTATAATCTATATTCTGTAATTATAGTTGCTTTGAATTAAAATGTTTTACTAGATGCAACCCTTATAAACTATTTGGGAAACGAGTGCAACTTAGAAAAGCAGCTGGCATGTCTGGGCCTGCAATGCTATGGAAACAGTCAACAAGGGAAACAAGCCTGCTATGCACGAAAAAGCATCAGACCAACAGCAATGAAAACCAGGGCTGGCAGCAGAATGACATGAGCAAACAGTAACAGTGTGATGCCTGTGGAGATTTTGCTAGATAAATACTAAATACTAAATACTAAATAGTTACAGTTTGTGACAGTTTTAATGATAAGTCTTCCAAGGAGAAAGAAATCTGTATACTTGGAATTGAAAAATGTCAAGTTTGAGGTGACAGGGAAGAATTTAATGGGGACAGAGACAGGTAGCTTGTCTAAATATGTGTAATACTAAGCAGGTTATTATATTATTTGAAATTAAAAATAAGCTGTGATTCAATTATTTTTAAATTGCTAGGGCTTCTCAGCTGTAAGTTACATGAGGTGCTTGGAGCAATTGTAACAACAAGCATATCATGTGTTATTTAAAAATAACATTCCTAGATGTTGATGGGTATCATTCTGCTGAAGGAAAGCTGTTTAGCTGTTTAAAGGCTAATTTTTCTTTCCCCCTATCTTTTAAGAAGAGTTCTAAAACTATAACTTAGAATCATTGGCAAAGACTTGAAAATGTTGCTATTTTGAAATTAATATATGGAAGAATTAGGTAACTTCTCTATATACTGTGAGTGTTTCTTCTTTTAGGTTTCATCTGAAGCTAAATAAAGAAATAGCCCTTTGACTTTTTTTTTTTTTTTTTTAACAGAAGTTTGTCTACATTAAAAATGCATAGAGTACTTTTCTCTGAAGCAGTTTGTTTTCCCCTTGTGACCTATATACCAGTGGGATAAATGGGTCATCATTCAACAGGCAAGTTAAGAAGTTAAGCCTCTGTGCATGTGCAGTGTCCATGCTCTCCTGAGCCGGGAAACACTGGCATCAGAGAGGTGGTAGTAGATTTAAATAAATCCATTCCTCATTCTATGCAATGTAATGCAGGCCCACTACAGAGCGGTCCACAGGGCATGCCAGACTTTTTTGGGGCCAATGTGAAGCCAGCATACAAGGAGGACATTATTGTTAGATGATAGGCAATCTTCCAAATATCTTTATCTTCCTTTTTCTCTTCTCTTCTCTTCTCTTCTCTTCTCTTCTCTTCTCTTCTCTTCTCTTCTCTTCTCTTCTCTTCTCTTCTCTTCTCTTCTCTTCTCTTCTCTTCTCTTCTCTTCTCTTCTCTTCTCTTCTCTTCCTCTTCTCTTCCTCTTCTCTTCCTCTTCTCTTCCTCTTCTCTTCCTCTTCTCTTCCTCTTCTCTTCCTCTTCTCTTCCTCTTCTCTTCCTCTTCTCTTCCTCTTCTCTTCTCTTCTCTTCTCTTCTCTTCTCTTCTCTTCTCTTCTCTTCTCTTCTCTTCTCTTCTCTTCTCTTCTCTTCTCTTCTCTTCTCTTTCAGGAGATGATAGTAACTAAAAAATTCTTATTCCTCAATTGCTAGAGATTTTTTTTATTCTGATTGTAGGAAGTGTCCTCCTTCACAAGTATTATTAAAGTGATATTTTCTTATGCACTTAGTGTTGAAAAGATAAAGAGACATTCTTAGGTTTATATAAAAATTAGTGAAGACTGTCTTAAAAATACCTGTAAGCTTCAAAGTAAATGTGGGTCAATACCACAGTATGATGGTAATTCAGTATCTTGTCTTAAAATTCCAGCCTCAGTTCAGTTTGGCAGTAAAGATAAAGGTGTAATATACCACTTCCAAGCTATTTATTGGTTGTGATTTTTAGCAATAGCTATACAAAGTTCAGCTCAGTTAAGCCCATTTAGTTGTCATACACATCAGGCTTACAGTTATCTGATGGTTTGCTAGAAGAGTATATTGTTTTAGTTACAGACCTATCAAAAATAAATGCCATACCAAACACTTGCAAGCGTTAGCATGTTTTATTTTCGTGCCTTGATTTGAAATTCTAAGGTAATTGCTAAAATTGGGAAGAAAATCTGAGTTTCCTTTTAAGCTTTGTGAATTCAAATGCTTTCAACTTTCAAAAAGCCAGAAACATAAATGTGTGTACATCTTGTGTGATCCTCATGTTACTTTGATTGCCACTACACTGAGAAACTTTCAGTGATATAAAGATTGTAAAATACCAATTTAAACTTTCAAGTATCACATTTAGTATGTTTTGAAGAGCACCTCTGTTGTATTATTGTGTATGTTCATCTGTCTATATCTGAATATACATGAGCTGGTTTGTTCCCTTAAATCATA